>NC_140216.1:12695527-14039507 GCF_951802725.1 Rutilus rutilus
GTTGCTTATTAGGGCCCAAGCCCTGAAAGGGCGCAGAGCCCTATTGTTCTTCTAAGGATTATTTATTAGGGCCCAAGCCCTGAAAGGGCGAAGGCCCTATTGTTTTCGGTAGGATTATTAGGGCCCAAGCCCTGAAAGGGCGAAGGCCCTATTGTTTTCGTTAGGATTATTATTATTATTATTATTATTATTATTGTTCTTCAAGGGTTCGGGGGCTTTTGGGGCCTTTAACGTGCTCAAAAACTCATGAAACTTTGCATGCATGTCAGAACCCGCGGCCATTAGGGCCGGGCTGAAGCTGGTACCCGGGCGTGGCAGGGGGGCTCAACAGCGCCCCCTGGTACGGAATCCGAACACTTGTCCATAAATCAAACACACTTGCATGTAATAATATGAAACTCGGAACACATATAGATCTCATCGGGCCGAACAACTTTCGTGCTCTAAGTTTTACGCCAGCCCAACAGGAAGTTGGCTATTATGGGATGTTTGGAAACGCATGCTGTGGAATTTAATGTACTCCTCCTAGGGAATTCATCCAATCACCTCCAAACTCAGTCAGCATGAAGTCAAGACATTGAGGATGCTAAATTGCGGACGGATTTTTGATATCTCGAACGGTTTGGCCGTGGCGAGGACACGAATTTATGGCGAATAATGGAAACAGGAAGTGTGTTATAACTTCTGCATACATTAACTGATCTTGATGAAACTTCAGCAGTGTGTTCGTTGTAAGAGGCCGATCACATGGATGTGACTACTGTGAGTCTAAGTTAAAGCGCCACCAACTGGCAGCAGGAAGTGTGTCCCTTTCAAAATGCTTTAAAATCACCCTCTTATTTTTACCCAATTTGCTTCAAACTTTATGTGTATAATGTAAACACACGGCAGATGTAGACCTGTGAAAGGATTTTTGATATCTTTAATAATGTTGCCATGGCAACGCTTCAAACTTTAATATTCTTTTTTGATGCTTTTGAGACTCTTAACATACTTGAAATTGCATGAAACTCGACAGACACATCACATTTATTAGCCAGTAGACATGTGCAAAGTTTCAGAAACGGGCGTGGTGAGGGGCTCAGTAGCGCCACCTTTAGTCATAAGTGGGAGGGGTTAGTTTTATCAACAGCAACAAAACTTGGTATGTGTATTGTTCTCATCAAGACGGACAACTTTCTAATTGACATTAACTACCTCCAACCAACAGGAAGAGAGATATTTTGGTTTGAATGTGGATTTTCTGAAGAATTTTCTCTCCCTCTCTCTGTGTCTCTGTGTGTGAGAGGGGAGGGGGGAATTTGACTATTGCTTTTATATTGTTAATCAAGGTTTCAGGGGCTTTTGGGGTCCTTAACATGCTCAAAAACTCTTGAAACTTTGCACACAAGTCAGAACCCCCTGCCATCAGGGACAGGCTGAAGCTGGTACCCGGGCGTGGCAGGGGGGCTCAACAGCGCCCCCTTGAACGGGGTCCCAAAACTTGGTCCATAGATCAAACACGCTTGCATGAATTAATATGAAACTCGGTACACATATAGATCTCATCGGGCCGAACAACTTTCCCCCGGTCAAGTTTTACGCCAGCCCAACAGGAAGTCGGCTATTATTGGTTGTTTGGAAAACGCTTCCTGTGGAATGCGAAGTACTCCTCCTAGAAAATTCACCGTGTCCCCTCCAAACTCGGTGTGCATGTAGTCAAGACTTTGAGGATGCTAAATTGCGGACGGATTTTTGATATCTCGAACGGTTTGGCCGTGGCGAGGAATCGAATTTATGGCGAGAAAAGAGAAACACGAAGTGGAATAACTTCTGCATACATTAACTGATCTTGATGAAACTTCAGCAGTGTGTTCGTGGTAAGAGGCCGATCAGATGGATGTAACTATTGTGATTCAAAGTTATAGCGCCACCAACTGGCAGCAGGAAGTTTGTCACTTTCAACATGCTTTTTACAAAAGTGAGGGGGTTAGTTTTAACTCCAGTAAAAAAAACTCAGTTCATATATTGATCTCATCGACCCGGACAACTTTCTAATTTAAAGTCATTAGCTCTGACCATCAGGAAGTCAGATATTTTGGTCTGAATGTGGATTTTTTTGCAAAATCAGCCTCTGAATTTTTAGCCACCTTTATCTAAGTGGTTATTTTATTCCCACCAAACTTTTTCAACATGATAAAAATATATTAATGATGCTAAATTGTGAACGGATAATAAATATCTCAAACGGTTTTGCTATGGCGAGGGATTAAAGTAATGTCAAAAAAGTAAACACTAAAAGGCTCATATATTCTAAAAATGTAATTATACACCATTTATTACTACATAAAAGTATACAAATATCAGAACTTAACTCATTTTATTCTTTTTTTTTCAATTTAAGAATGAAGTTTAAGTTTAAAAACTGCCAGAATGGTTGTTTAGTCTAAACAATAAATAAATAAAGTCAAACATAGTGCTATACTGCCCTCTTGTGTTCAAAATCAGGTAGGCCTATTATATCTATATAAAAATATACTAGGTATGTGACGGTGAGAATATTTTACCACCGGTTAACTGACGTGTGACACTGCTGGGGGCTTTTTAATCGCTAACTTAAAAACGAAAGTAAAATATGTTCGTCCGCACGGACATTGATAATGGTGCGGAGCAGAGCGAGCGTTTTCAATAAATTCCTATGGAAGGAGGAATGACCTAAGAAACGTTGACTCTGTTCTGCTCGTTCCTCGCTGAGGACGCGCACCATTATGAATGCCTGTGCAGCCGTGAGCATTTTAGTTTCATTTTCGGGGCGGATTGCTTGAATGTATTTAAAAAAAGCACAATGTTGTGTTTTATTGCGACTGTACAAAAATATAAGTTACCACTTTGCAGTTTGAATGATGTTCTGAACAAAATGACAGAGTATGTTTTTATGTGTCCACTGTTCAATCGCGCCCTCGTTTTAGTGATTCCCAAGTTATTTTTTCATTTAAGTTTTTTTCATTGTTCTAATCAGGTCAGGCAAGTAAAATGATCTGTCTTATCCCTTACATTTTTATATAATTATATAAATATATAATACACTACTGTTCAAAAATTTGGCGTCAGTAAGATTTTTAAGCTAAGTTTCTTCTGCTCACCAAGGCTGCATTTGTTTGATTAAAAATACAAACAAAAACAGTAATATTGTAAAATAGTATTCCAATTTAAAACAGCTACTTTCTATTTTAATATATTTTAAACTGTTATTTATTCCTGTGATCAAAGCTGAGTTTTCAGCATCATTATTCCAGTCGTCACTGTCACATGATCCTTCAGAAATTATTCTAATATGATGATTGATGCTCAAGAAACATTCATTATTATTTTAAATGTTGAAAACAGTTATGTACAGTCTTTGATGAATAGAAAGTTCAAAAGAACAGCATTTATCTGAAATCTAAAGCTTTTGTAACATTAAACACTACCGTTCAGAAGTTTGGGGTCAGTGATAATTTTTATTTTATTTTTGGGGGAAAGAAATAAATAAATCAATACTTTTATTCATCGAGAATGAGTTAAACTGATAAAAAGTTACAGTACAGACATTTATAATGTTAAAAAAAATTATATTTGAAATAAATGCTGTTCTTTTGAACTTTACATTCATCAACACATTTTGAAAAAAAATCTGTACACAACTGTTTTCAACATTGAAAATAATAATTAATATTTATTGACCATCAATCATCATATTAGAATGGTTTCTGAAGGATCATGTGACACTGAAGACGGGAGTAATGATGCTGAAAACTCAGCTTTGATCACATAAATTAATTACAGTGTAAAATATTTTATAATAGAAAACAGCTGTTTTAAATTGGAATAATATTTCACAATATTACTGTTTTTGTTTGTATTTTTAATCAAATAAATGCAGCCTTGGTGAGCAGAAGAGACTTCTCCTAAAAACATTGAAAATCTTCCTTACCCCAAACTTTTGAACGGTATATATATATATGTTTGTATAATATATATATATATATATATATATATATATATATATATATATATATATATATGTTTGTATAATATATATATATATATATATATAAATATAGCTGCGAGCAGCGATGGAGGGCCAAAGCCGGCGTTACCGCCACCCCGGTGCCTTTAGGTAACTAAAGGCACCGGGGTTGCGGTGCCACGGGCTTGGGCCCGTAATCGCTGCTCGCAGCTATATTTAGGGCCCAAGCCCTGAAGGGGCGAAGGCCCTATTGTTTTCGTTAGGATTATTAGGGCCCAAGCCCTGAAAGGGCGAAGGCCCTATTGTTTTCGGTAGGATTATTTATTATTAGGGCCCAAGCCCTGAAGGGGCGAAGGCCCTATTGTTTTCGTTAGGATTATTATTATTAGGGCCCAAGCCCTGAAAGGGCGAAGGCCCTATTGTTTTCGGTAGGATTATTATTATTATTATTATTATTATTATTTTTCTTACGACTATTCAGGCATTTTTGGGGCTCTTAACATGCTCAAAAACTCTTGAAACTTTGCACACGAGTCAGAACCCGCGGCCATCAGGGCCGGGCTGAAGCTGGTACCCGGGCGTGGCAGGGGGTCTCGACAGCGCCCCCTGGAACGGGGTCCGAAAACTTGGTCCATAAATCAAACACGCTTGCATGTAATAATATGAAACTCGGAACACATATAGATCTCATCGGGCCGCACAACTTTCATGCTCTAAGTTTTACGCCAGCCCAACAGGAAGTCGACTATTTAGGGTTGTTTGGAAACGCATGCTTAGGAATTTGAAACACTTCTCTTAGGGAATTCACCCGGTCAGCACCAAACTCGGTGTGCATCAAGTCAAGACATTGAGGATGAAAAATTGCCAGGGTATTTTTGATATCTCGAAAGGTTTGGCTGTGGCGAGGAAACGAATTTATGGCGAATAATGGGACACAGGAAGTGTATTATAACATCTGCATACATTGACTGATCTTGATAAAACTTCAGCAGTGTGTTCTTGCTCAGAGGCTGATCACATTGATGTGACTATTGTGAGTCAAAGTTATAGCGCCACCAACTGGCAGCAGGAAGTGTGTCACTTTCAAAATGCTTTGAAATCACCCTCTTATTTTAACCCGATTTGCTTCAAACTTTATGTGAATAATGTAGACACACGGCAGATGTAGACCTGTGAAAGGTTTATTGATATCTTAGATACTGTTGCCGTGGCAACGCATCAAACTTTAATATTCTTTTTTGATGCTTTTGAGACTCTTAACATACTTGAAATTGCATGAAACTCGACAGACACATCACATTTATTAGCCAGTAGACATGTGCAAAGTTTCAGAAACGGGCGTGGTGAGGGGCTCAGTAGCGCCACCTTTAGTCAAAAATGGGGGCTTAGTTTTACATAGAGTCACTAAACTCGCTATGTATATTGTTCTCATTAAACCGGACAACTTTCTAATTCACACTTATTAGCTGAGAGCAACAGGAAGTCAGATATTTTGGTTTGAATGTGATTTTTTGGAGAATTTTCTCTCTCTCTCTCTCTGTCTCTGTGTGTGTGAGGGGTGGGAGGGAATTTCCAATTGATTTCAGTGTGTTTCAAGGTTTCAGGGGCTTTTGGGCCCTTAACGTGCTCGAAAACTCTTGAAACTTTGCACACAGGTCAGAACCTGCGGCCATCAGGGCCGGGCTGAAGCTGGTACCCGGGCGTGGCAGGGGGGCTCAACAGCGCCCCCCTGGAACGGGATCCGAACACTTGTCCATAAATCAAACACACTTGCATGTAATGATATGAAACTCGGTACACAAATAGATCTCATCGGGCCGAACAACTTTCGTGCTCTAAGTTTTACACCAGCCCAACAGGAAGTCGGCAATTATGGGTTGTTTGGAGAACGCTTGCTGTGGAATTTGAAACACTTCTCCTAGAGAATTAATTAAATCGCCACCAAACTCGGTGTGCATGAAGTCAAGACATTGAGGATGCTAAATTGCGGACGGATTTTTGATATCTCGAACGCTTTGGTCGTGGTGAGGAAACGCATTTATTGCGAGAAAAGAGAAACACGAAGTGGTATAACTTCAGCATACATTAACTGATCTTGATGAAACTTCAGCAGTGTGTTCGTGGTAAGAGGCCGATCAGATGGATGTAACTATTGTGAGTCAAAGTTATAGCGCCACCAACTGGCAGCAGGAAGTGTGTCACTTTCAAAATGTTTTTGACAAAAGTGGGGGGGTTAGGTTTACCCACAATTACAAAAATCAGTAAGTATATTGGTCTCATCGAGCTGGACAACTTTCTAATTTGCAGTCATTAGCTTGGACCAACAGGAAGTCAGATATTTTGGTTTGAATGTGGATTTATTTGCAAATTCAGCCTCTGCTTTTTACCCACTCCTGCTAAGTGTTTTTTTTTTTATTCACACCAAACTTTTTCAACATGATGAAAATACATTAAAGATGCTAAATTGAGAACGGATATTGAATATCTCAAACGGTTTTGACATGGCGAGGGATTAAAATAATGTCAAAAAAGGAATCAGAAAACATCTCATATATTCTTAAAATTTAATTATACACCATTTATTTTTATATAAAATTATACAAATATTAGAACTAAACCTATTTTATTCTGTTTTTGCAATTCAAGAAGTATGAAAAAGTTAGAAACAGGCTATTTAGTGCTATTTGTTTCAACAAAAAAGCAAACATAGGGCTATACTGCCCTCTTGTGTCCAAAAGGATATCAAAATAGTATATAAAACGTTTTACTAGGTAGGCCTATTGTATTTAAATATAAATTTATTAGGTATATGACTGTGAGGATATTTTCCCATCGGTTAAGCGACGTGTGACACGAGCGGGTGCTTTTAAATCGCTAATATAAAAGTGAAAGTAAAAAAAACGGACGTCCGCACGGACATTGATAATGGTGCACGTTGGAAAGAATGATACTTTTAAACATAACACTAAACCGCCATTAGGTGTCGCCAGGCGACCATCTTAATGAGCGAGTCATTGATTCATTCGTTCAAACGATTCATTCCAATGACTGAGTCATTCATGATTGAGACAGATGTTTATGGATTGACCATTGAATCTTTGAGTCAAGCGATTCATTTCAAAATGCTGAATCCTTCAGTAATGAGAAAACAAGTTGCTGTGATCTTTGTTTAACTATTTTTGCTGCTGAAACAGAACAAAAACAGTCAATATTGCATCTAAAATGTAAGTGACTTAATTGTAACTGTTTATTAACCTGTTGTATGAAATCAATGTCACAGTTTCAATTGTGATTGTATTCAGGAAATAGTTGCCTACTCGTCAAGTGAGGTTGCTTAACTCTATCATATGTTATAAAATATATAAAAACTCCATATTTGTAATTTTTATAGTCAGTATGTTGTTAACTGGGTTGCTTTTTTGTGTGCTGCGCTCATTTGTTTACAATTCTCCTGGAGAAGCAGCATGAGCCTCAGCAGTGCAACCTTGTTACCACTGATCAGTAATACATTTATTATTAACTGCTGATTGCAACTTAAAATGAATGTAATACAATTAGAATAATCTCTCGTTTTAGTGATTCCCAAGTTATTTTTTTGTTATTGACGTTCTAATCAGGCTATACTTTGGTCGGGCAAGTAAAATTCTCTTTCAGGTAGGCCTATTGTATTTATATATAAATATATTAGGGATGTGACTGTGATAAAATTTTCCCACCGGTTAATCGACATGTGACACCGCTGAGGGCTTTTAAATCGCTAATTATAGTATACTATATACTAGTAAAATACAGACGTCCGCACAGACATTGATAATGGTGCGGAGTAGAGCGAGCATTTTCAATGTATTCCTATGGATGTAGGAATTAACTAAAACATTTTATTTATGTTTTTGTGTCCACTGTTCAACCGCAACCGCGTCACACACACATTCCAGAATTGCAATCTTGACATTCATTATAGCCCTAATACAATATAATAATAAAAATAGTCAACCTAACATAAACGAATTACACTGCTCTGTTTAAATAGTCAGTAGTACAATCTGTACCATTCACAGTAAGCAGAGCTCCACTGTGATGTTTCCAAGCACATTTTTGCGCGCGTGAAGAGGATGATTTTTTCCCTCGATATTGGAACACGAGTGAAGTACAAAGCCTATAATAAAGAATAGTTTAGCATCCAAATACATCGCAAAAATTGAAACATTTTGATTCTAATGAGAGGGTTACGTGAGACCAACACTGCTTACTTTCGTTTTTATTTTTACATTAAATTTAAAGGATTTGTTGTGGAATATTTTGAGTGTATCATAAAATCAGAATAAGGTAAGACAAGTAATATTTTCTGTCTTATAAATATATATATATAAATATATATATATATATATATATATATATGTGTGTGTGTGTGTGTGTGTGTGTGTGTATATATATATATATATATATATATATATATATATGTGTGTGTGTGTGTGTGTGTGTGTGTGTGTGTGTGTGTATATATATATATATATATATATATATATATGTGTGTGTGTGTGTGTGTGTGTATATATATATATATATATATATATATATATAAATATAGCTGCGAGCAGCGATGGAGGGCCAACGCCGGTGGCACCGCCATCCCCGGTGCCTTTAGGTAACTAAAGGCACCGGGGTGGCGGTGCCACCGGCTTGGGCCCGCAATCGCTGCTCGCAGCTATATTTTATTATTATTTTTTTTTCAACCTTTCGGGCACTTTTGGGGCCCTTAACGTGCTCGAAAACTCTTGAAACTTTGCACACAGGTCAGAACCCGCGGCCATTAGGGCCGGGCTGAAGCTGGGACACTGGCGTGGCAGGGAGGCTCGACAGCGCCCCCTGGAACGGGGTCCGAAAACTTGGTCCATAAATCAAACAAGCTTGCATGTAATAATATGAAACTTGGTACACATATAGATCTCATCGGGCCAAACAACTTTCGTACTTTTACTTTTTACGCCAGCCCAACAGGAAGTCGGCTATTATGGGTTGTTTGGAAACGCATGCTGTGGAATTTAATGTACTCCTCCTAGGGAATTCATCCATTCGCCTCCAAACTCAGTCAGCATGAAGTCAAGACATTGAGGATGCTAAATTGCGGACGGATTTTTGATATCTCGAACGGTTTGGCTGTGGCGAGGACACGAATTTATGGCGAATAATGGAAACAGGAAGTGTGTTATAACTTCTGCATACATTAACTGATCTTGATTAAACTTCAGCAGTGTGTTCGTTGTAAGAGGTCGATCACATGGATGTGACTATTGTGAGTCAAAGTTATAGCGCCACCAACTGGCAACAGGAAGTGTGTCCCTTTCAAAATGCTTTGAAATCACCCTCTTATTTTTACCCGATTTGCTTCAAACTTTATGTGTATAATGTAAACACACGGCAGATGTAGACCTGTGAAAGGATTTTTGATATCTTTAATACTGTTGCCATGGCAACGCTTCAAACTTTAATATTCTTTTTTGATGCTTTTGAGACTCTTAACATGCTTGAAATTGGATGAAACTCGACAGACACATCACATTTATTAGCCAGTAGACATGTGCAAAGTTTCAGAAACGGGCGTGGTGAGGGGCTCAGTAGCGCCACCTTTAGTCATAAGTGGGGGGGTTAGTTTTATCAACAGCAACAAAACTTGGTATGTGTATTGTTCTCATCAAGACGGACAACTTTCTAATTTACATGAACTATCTCTGACCAACAGGAAGAGAGATATTTTGGTTTGAATGTGGATATTCTGAAGAATTTTCTCTCCCTCTCTCTGTGTCTCTGTGTGTGTGAGGGGAGGGGGGGATTTGACTATTGCTTTTACATTGTTAATCAAGGTTTCAGGGGCTTTTGGGGTCCTTAACGTGCTCAAAAACTCTTGTAACTTTGCACACAAGTCAGAACCCCCTGCCATCAGGGACGGGCTGAAGCTGGTATCCGGGCGTGGCAGGGGGGCTCAACAGCGCCCCCTTGAACGGGGGTCCCAAAACTTGGTCCATAGATCAAACACGCTTGCATTAATTAATATGAAACTCGGTACACATATAGATCTCATCGGGCCGAACAACTTTCCCCTGGTCAAGTTTTACGCCAGCCCAACAGGAAGTCGGCTATTATGGGTTGTTTGGAAAACGCTTGCTGTGGAATGCGAAGTACTCCTCCTAGAGAATTCATCCAATCCCCACCAAACTCGGTGTGCATGAAGTCAAGACATTGAGGATTCTAAATTGCGGACGGATTTTTGATATCTCGAACGGTTTGGCCGTGGCGAGGAAACGAATTTATGGCGAGAAAAGAGAAACACGAAGTGGTATAACTTCTGCATACATTAACTGATCTTGATGAAACTTCACCAGTGTGTTCGTGGTAAGAGGCCGATCAGATGGATGTAACTATTGTGAGTCAAAGTTATAGCGCCACCAACTGGCAGCAGGAAGTGTGTCACTTTCAAAATGCTTTTGACAAAAGTGGGGGGGTTAGTTTTACCCACAGTTTTAAAAATCAGTACGTACATTGGTCTCATCGAGCCGGACAACTTTCTAATATACAGTTATTAGCTTCGACCAATAGGAAGTCAGATATTTTGGTTTGAATGTGAATTTATTTGCAAATTCAGCCTCTGCTTTTTACCCACTCCTGCTAAGTGTTTTTTTTTTTATTCACACCAAACTTTTTTAACACGATGAAAATACATTAAAGATGCTAAATTGTGAACGGATATTAAATATTTCAAACGGTTTTGACATGGCGAGGGATTAAAATAATGTCAAAAAAGGAATCAGAAAACATCTCATATCTTCTTAAAATTTAATTATACACCATTTATTTTTATATAAAATTATACAAATATCAGAACTAAACCGAAACAGAACTAGTTTTGGGTTTATTCAGTTTTTTTCAATTCAAGAATTATGTACAAGTTTAAAATCAGCCAGAATGCGCTATTTAGTAAAAAAAAAAAAGTCATACATAGGGCTATACTGCCCTCTTGTGTTCAAAATCAGGTAGGCCCATTGTATATTGTATTTATATATAAATATAATAGCGATGTGACTGAGAATTTTTTCCCACTGGTTAATTGATGTGTGACACCGCGGCGGGGGCTTTTAAATCGCTAACTTAAAGGGATACTCCACTTTAAATGGAAAATTCTGTCATCATATACTCACCCTCATGTTGTTTCAATCCTTTATTAATTTCTTTCTTCTGCTGAACAGAAAGGAAGATATTTAGAAGAATGTCAGTAACCAGACAGTTTCTGGTCTCATTGACTTCCATAGTATACATTTTTTTCCTACTATGGAAGTCAATGGGATCAGAAACTGTCTGGTTACTGACATTCTCCTAAATATCTTCCTTTCTGTTCAGCAGAAGAAAGAAATTCATAAAGGATTAAAACAACATGAGGGTGAGTATATGATGAGCGAAAGTGAAATACGGACATCCTAAAAAACATTCACTCTGTTCTGCTCGTTCCTCGCTGTAGACGTGTTATTGCCCATGCAGCCGTGAGCATTTTAGTTTCATTTAAAAAATAGCGCCATTTCGGGGGTGGGATTGCTTGAATGTTTTTTTACAAAAGCACAATGTTGTGTTTTATTGCGAGTGTACATAAATATAAGGGTGTATTCACACCAGGAAAGTCCGATAGTTCACTTGCTTTGGTCCGGACCAAATAGAATGTTGATTTTTTTTGTTTGGTACGGTTCGTTTTCACACTGCTCTTTTTACAAGTGAACCAAAATGTGTAAACAAAACCACACGTGTGCTAAGGTCGTCCATTCATTGGACAGGAATTCTCAAGCAGGGAAAAGCAGGAAGTGCAAAAAAAAGCAAAAAAAAAAAAAAAGCAGGAGATATTTCGTAATGTAATCGCCTATTTGTTATTTTACTGATTTGGTGTTATTCTTTACAAACGCAATATGAAGAAACTATGGTAGTATAGATAAAAGCCCGCCCGCACTGACAATTGATTGCTTGGGTCCTTACATGCGCTTCGTGAGGCACACTAGCTGGCACACACACGCAAGGTCTCTCGCTCCCTCTCTCTGCCGTGCGCGCACTCTTGCTCGCTCGCTCTAGATTTCCGGAGATTTTAAATGATTTGCGGGCATTCATGCGCTTCTATCGACATGCGGGAGACTGCCGGAACTTCCGGGAGACTTTGGATGTCTGTATAATAAGACACCATTATGCCAAAATGTCAGTTTTGTTAAGTATCCTCATAAGAGCAGTCAAATAAAAAGACGCAGTTTTCTGCAGTTGGGTCGGTTCATGTTCACACCGTAAATGAACCGTACCAGAGTTCGTTTGGAACCGTACCGAGACCACCTCTTCAGCTGGGTCTCGGTTCGATTGTTTGGTCCGCACCCGAGTTCGATTGCTGTATTCACACCTGCCCAAAAGGTCCGCACCAAGGGGGGAAACGAACTAGAGTTCGATTCAATCGAACCAAACAAGGCAGGTGTGAATACACCCTAAGTAAACACAGTGCAGTTTAAATGATGTCCTGTATGAACAAACTGACGGAGTAGCCTATGTTTTTATGTTTCCACTGTTCGATCGCGCCCACGCCTCACACACACACACACACACACACACACACACACACACACACACACACACACACACACACACACACACACACACACACTGTGCATTCCAGCATTGCAATCTTGACATCGCAGCCGGTTCATTACAGCCGTAATAAAATATAATAATAAATATAAATAGTCAACCTATTTGCAGCAAATGATAGTAGATTTTAGATCAATATATTTGTTTTCCTTACAATTTTAATTAACACTAACTTTATTCTCATCTGAATTATAAATAATTTATTTCTGTATAAAATAATACTACCATTAAAAAATACATTTGATTGTCTTTTTTAATCAATGGAGAATGTGTGACTTAAAAATAAACAGATTAGTGCTTGGTTTGAGGACAAGAAATGAAAACCAATGCAATATGATGAATGTCCAAAAACGTTCGCTCTTCTCTGCCCGTTCCTCGCCTTATATATATATATATATATATATATATATATATATATATATATTTATTTATTTATTTTTTGTTACATATATAATGTATATATTATATTTTTTTTGTTACATATATATATATGTTACATATATATAGTGGCTTTAGTGTAACTAAAGGCACCAGGGTGGCGGTGCCACCGGCTTGGGCCCGCCATCGCTGCTCGCAGCTATATTTAGGGCCCAAGCCCTGAAAGGGCGCAGAGCCCTATTGTTTTCGTTAGGATTATTATTATTATTATTATTAGGGCCCAAGCCCTGAAAGGGCGAAGGCCCTATTGTTTTCGGTAGGATTATTTATTATTATTAGGGCCCAAGCCCTGAAAGGGCGAAGGCCCTATTGTTTTCGGTAGGATTATTTATTATTATTATTTATTATTTTTCTGTCAACCTTTCGGGCACTTTTGGGGCTCTTATCATGCTCGAAAACTCTTAAAACTTTGCACACAGGTCAGGACCCGCGGCCATCAGGGCCGGGCTGAAGCTGGTACCCGGGCGTGGCAGGGGGGCTCAACAGCGCCCCCTTGAACAGGGTCCGAAAACTTGGTCCATAAATCAAACACGCTTGCATATAATAATATGAAACTCGGTACACATATAGATCTCATCGGGCCAAACAACTTTCGTACTTTTACTTTTTACGCCAGCCAAACAGGAAGTCGGCTATTATGGGTTGTTTGGAAAACGCATGCTGTGGAATTTGATGTACTCCTCCTAGGAAATTCATCCATTCGCCTCAAAACTCGGTGTGCATGAAGTCAAGACATTGAGGATGATAAATTGCGGACGGATTTTTGATATCTCGAACGGTTTGGCCGAGGCGAGGAAACGAATTTATGGCGAATAATGGGACACAGGAAGTGTGTTATAACTTCTGCATACATTAACTGATCTTGATTAAACTTCAGCAGTGTGTTCGTGGTCAGAGGCCGATCACATTGATGTGACTATTGTGAGTCAAAGTTATAGCGCCACCAACTGGCAGCAGGAAGTGTGTCACTTTCAAAATGCTTTGAAATCACCCTCTTATTTTTACCCGATTTGCTTCAAACTTTATGTGTATAATGTAAACACACGGCAGATGTAGACCTGTGAAAGGATTTTTGATATCTTTAATACTGTTGCCATGGCAACGCATCAAACATCAATATTCTTTTTTGATGCTTTTGAGACTCTTAGCATGCTTGAAATTGCATGAAACTCGACAGACACATTACATTTATTACCTAGTAGACATGTGCAAAGTTTCAGAAACGGGCGTGGTGAGGGGCTCAGTAGCGCCACCTTTAGTCAAAAATGGGGGGTTTAGTTTTTCCTAGAATCACAAAACTTGGTATGTGTATTGTTCTCATCAAGACGGACAACTTTCTAATTTACATGAACCATCTCCGACCAACAGGAAGAGAGATATTTTGGTTTGAATGTGGATTTTCTGAAGAATTTTCTCTCCCTCTCTCTGTGTCTGTGTGTGTGTGAGGGGAGGGGGGGATTTGACTATTGCTTTTATATTGTTAATCAAGGTTTCAGGGGCTTTTGGGGTCCTTAACGTGCTCAAAAACTCTTGAAACTTTGCACACAGGTCAGAACCCACGGACATCAGGGCCGGGCTGAAGCTGGTACCCGGGCGTGGCTGGGGGGCTCAACAGCGCCCCCTTGAACGGGGTTCTAAAACTTGATCCATATATCAAACACGCTCGCATGAATTAATATGAAACTCGGTATACATATAGATCTCATCGGGCCGAACAACTTTACCCCGGTCAAGTTTTACGCCAGCCCAACAGGAAGTCGGCTATTATGGGTTGTTTGGAAAACGCTTGCTGTGGAATGTGAAATACTCCTCCTAGAAAATTCACCGTGTCCCCTTCAAACTCGGTGTGCATGTAGTCAAGACTTTGAGGATGCTAAATTGCGGACGGATTTTTGATATCTCGAACGGTTTGGCTGTGGCGAGGAATCGAATTTATGGCGAGAAAAGAGAAACACGGAAGTGGAATAACTTCTGCATACATTAACTGATCTTGATGAAACTTCAGCAGTGTGTTCGTGGTAAGAGGCCGATCAGATGGATGTAGCTATTGTGAGTCAAAGTTATAGCGCCACCAACTGGCAGCAGGAAGTGTGTCACTTTCAACATGCTTTTGACAAAAGTGGGGGGGTTACTTTTAACTACAGTAAAGAAAAAATAGTTTGTATATTGTTCTCATCAAGCCGGACAACTTTCTAATTTACATTCAATAGCTCTGGCCATCAGGAAGTCAGATATTTTGGTCTGAATGTGAATTTTTTTGCAAAATCAGCCTCTGAATTTTTAGGCACTCCTCTTAAACTATTTATTTTATTCGTACCAAACTTTTTCAACATGATGAAACTACATTAAATATGCTAAATTGTGAATGGATAATAAATATCTCAAACGGTTTTGCTATGGCGAGGGATTAAAGTAAAAATCTTCTAAAAATGTAATTATATACCATTTATTTCTATATAAAAGTATACAAATATCACAACTAAACCCATTTTATTCTGTTTTTGCAATTCAAGAAGAATGAAAAAGTTAAAAACAGGCTATTTAGTGCTATTTGGTTCAACAAAAAAGCAAACATAGGGCTATACTGCCCTCTTGTGTCCAAAAGGACATCAAAATAGTATATAAAACTTTTTACCAGGTAGGCCAATATTGTATTTAAATATACATTTATTAGGTATATGTCTGAGGATATTTTCCCACCGGTTAATCGACGTGTGACACGAGTGGGTGCTTTTAAATCGCTAATATAATAGTGAAAGAAAAATAATGATAATGTTGCACACACAAATCACACACATGTGGGAAAGAATGATGCTTTTAAACAACACTAAACCGCCATTAGGTGTCGCCAGGCATCCATCTTAATAAGCGAGTCATTGATTCATTTGTTCAAACGATTCGTTCGAATGAGTCGATCATGATTAAGACAGATGTTTATGGATTGATCATTCAATCTTTGAGTCAACCGATTCGTTAAAAATGCTGAATCGTTCAGTTATGAGAAAACACGTGATGCGTGATGGTTCTGCCGTGATCTTTGTTTAACTATTTTCGCTGCTGAAACAGAACAAAAACAGTCAACATTGCATCTATAATGTAAGTGACTTAATTGTAACTGTTTATTAACCTGTTGTATGAAATCTAGGGGTGGGAGAAAAAATTGATTCTTAGATGCATCGCGATGCGGACGTGGACGATTCTGAATCGATTCACAAATGTCAAAAAATCGATTCTCTAAAAAAATATTTTTCTAATAACGTAATATTGACGGAAGGCAAAAGGCGGAACTCTAAGCGGACGTGCGTGCAGTCTGTGGCGCGCACATAACAGAGAAGTTTCTTCTGCTCACCAAGGCTGCATTTATTTGATTAAAAATACAAACAAAAACAGTAATATTGTAAAATAGTATCCCAATTTAAAACAGCTGCTTTCTATTTTAATATATTTTAAACTGTTATTTATTCCTGTGATCAAAGCTGAGTTTTCAGCATCATTACTCCAGTCGTCACTGTCACTTGATCCTTTAGAAATTATTCTAATATGATGATTGATACTCAAGAAACATTCATTATTATTTTAAATGTCGAAAACAGTTGTTTACAGTCTTTGATGAATAGAAAGTTCAAAAGAACAGCATTTATCTGAAATCTAAAGCTTTTGTAACGTTAAACACTACCGCTCAAAAGTTTGTGGTTAGTAATAATTAAAATTTTATTTTTGGGGGAAAGAAATAAAATAAATCAGTACTTTTATTTATGAAGGATGAGTTAAACTGATCAACAGTTACAGTAAAGACATTTATAATGTTAAAAATATATATATTTGAAATATATGCTGTTCTTTTGAACTTTACATTCATCAAAGCATTTTGAAAAAAAAAAATCTGTACACAACTGTTTTCAACATTGAAAATAATAATGAATATTTATTGAGCATCAATCATCATATTAGTATGATTTCTGAAGGATCATGTGACACTGAAGACTGGAGTAATGATGCTGAAAACTCAACTTTGATCACAGAAATGAATTACTATGTAAAATATTAAAAAAAAAAAACAGCTGTTTTAAATTGGAATAATATTTCACAATATTACTGTTTTTGTTTGTATTTTTAATCAATAAATGCAGCCTTGGTGAGCAGAAGAGACTTCTCCTAAAAACATTAAAAATCTTACTGACCCCAAACTTTTGAACAATAATATATATATATATATACATATATATGTATGTGTGTATGTATGTATGTATGTATGTATATATATATATATATATATATAAATATAGCTGCGAGCAGCGATGGAGGGCCAAAGCCGGTGGCACCGCCATCCCCGGTGCCTTTAGGTAACTAAAGGCACCGGGGTGGCGGTGCCACCGGCTTGGGCCCGCAATCGCTGCTCGCAGCTATATTTATTTATTATTTTTCTGTCAACCTTTCGGGCACTTTTGGGGCTCTTATCATGCTCGAAAACTCTTAAAACTTTGCACACAGGTCAGGACCCGCGGCCATCAGGGCCGGGCTGAAGCTGGTACCCGGGCGTGGCAGGGGGGCTCAACAGCGCCCCCTTGAACAGGGTCCGAAAACTTGGTCCATAAATCAAACACGCTTGCATATAATAATATGAAACTCGGTACACATATAGATCTCATCGGGCCAAACAACTTTCGTACTTTTACTTTTTACGCCAGCCAAACAGGAAGTCGGCTATTATGGGTTGTTTGGAAAACGCATGCTGTGGAATTTGATGTACTCCTCCTAGGAAATTCATCCATTCGCCTCAAAACTCGGTGTGCATGAAGTCAAGACATTGAGGATGATAAATTGCGGACGGATTTTTGATATCTCGAACGGTTTGGCCGAGGCGAGGAAACGAATTTATGGCGAATAATGGGACACAGGAAGTGTGTTATAACTTCTGCATACATTAACTGATCTTGATTAAACTTCAGCAGTGTGTTCGTGGTCAGAGGCCGATCACATTGATGTGACTATTGTGAGTCAAAGTTATAGCGCCACCAACTGGCAGCAGGAAGTGTGTCACTTTCAAAATGCTTTGAAATCACCCTCTTATTTTTACCCGATTTGCTTCAAACTTTATGTGTATAATGTAAACACACGGCAGATGTAGACCTGTGAAAGGATTTTTGATATCTTTAATACTGTTGCCATGGCAACGCATCAAACATCAATATTCTTTTTTGATGCTTTTGAGACTCTTAGCATGCTTGAAATTGCATGAAACTCGACAGACACATTACATTTATTACCTAGTAGACATGTGCAAAGTTTCAGAAACGGGCGTGGTGAGGGGCTCAGTAGCGCCACCTTTAGTCAAAAATGGGGGGTTTAGTTTTTCCTAGAATCACAAAACTTGGTATGTGTATTGTTCTCATCAAGACGGACAACTTTCTAATTTACATGAACCATCTCCGACCAACAGGAAGAGAGATATTTTGGTTTGAATGTGGATTTTCTGAAGAATTTTCTCTCCCTCTCTCTGTGTCTGTGTGTGTGTGAGGGGAGGGGGGGATTTGACTATTGCTTTTATATTGTTAATCAAGGTTTCAGGGGCTTTTGGGGTCCTTAACGTGCTCAAAAACTCTTGAAACTTTGCACACAGGTCAGAACCCACGGACATCAGGGCCGGGCTGAAGCTGGTACCCGGGCGTGGCTGGGGGGCTCAACAGCGCCCCCTTGAACGGGGTTCTAAAACTTGATCCATATATCAAACACGCTCGCATGAATTAATATGAAACTCGGTATACATATAGATCTCATCGGGCCGAACAACTTTACCCCGGTCAAGTTTTACGCCAGCCCAACAGGAAGTCGGCTATTATGGGTTGTTTGGAAAACGCTTGCTGTGGAATGTGAAATACTCCTCCTAGAAAATTCACCGTGTCCCCTTCAAACTCGGTGTGCATGTAGTCAAGACTTTGAGGATGCTAAATTGCGGACGGATTTTTGATATCTCGAACGGTTTGGCTGTGGCGAGGAATCGAATTTATGGCGAGAAAAGAGAAACACGGAAGTGGAATAACTTCTGCATACATTAACTGATCTTGATGAAACTTCAGCAGTGTGTTCGTGGTAAGAGGCCGATCAGATGGATGTAGCTATTGTGAGTCAAAGTTATAGCGCCACCAACTGGCAGCAGGAAGTGTGTCACTTTCAACATGCTTTTGACAAAAGTGGGGGGGTTACTTTTAACTACAGTAAAGAAAAAATAGTTTGTATATTGTTCTCATCAAGCCGGACAACTTTCTAATTTACATTCAATAGCTCTGGCCATCAGGAAGTCAGATATTTTGGTCTGAATGTGAATTTTTTTGCAAAATCAGCCTCTGAATTTTTAGGCACTCCTCTTAAACTATTTATTTTATTCGTACCAAACTTTTTCAACATGATGAAACTACATTAAATATGCTAAATTGTGAATGGATAATAAATATCTCAAACGGTTTTGCTATGGCGAGGGATTAAAGTAAAAATCTTCTAAAAATGTAATTATATACCATTTATTTCTATATAAAAGTATACAAATATCACAACTAAACCCATTTTATTCTGTTTTTGCAATTCAAGAAGAATGAAAAAGTTAAAAACAGGCTATTTAGTGCTATTTGGTTCAACAAAAAAGCAAACATAGGGCTATACTGCCCTCTTGTGTCCAAAAGGACATCAAAATAGTATATAAAACTTTTTACCAGGTAGGCCAATATTGTATTTAAATATACATTTATTAGGTATATGTCTGAGGATATTTTCCCACCGGTTAATCGACGTGTGACACGAGTGGGTGCTTTTAAATCGCTAATATAATAGTGAAAGAAAAATAATGATAATGTTGCACACACAAATCACACACATGTGGGAAAGAATGATGCTTTTAAACAACACTAAACCGCCATTAGGTGTCGCCAGGCATCCATCTTAATAAGCGAGTCATTGATTCATTTGTTCAAACGATTCGTTCGAATGAGTCGATCATGATTAAGACAGATGTTTATGGATTGATCATTCAATCTTTGAGTCAACCGATTCGTTAAAAATGCTGAATCGTTCAGTTATGAGAAAACACGTGATGCGTGATGGTTCTGCCGTGATCTTTGTTTAACTATTTTCGCTGCTGAAACAGAACAAAAACAGTCAACATTGCATCTAAAATGTAAGTGACTTAATTGTAACTGTTTATTAACCTGTTGTATGAAATCTAGGGGTGGGAGAAAAAATTGATTCTTAGATGCATCGCGATGCGGACGTGGACGATTCTGAATCGATTCACAAATGTCAAAAAATCGATTCTCTAAAAAAATATTTTTCTAATAACGTAATATTGACGGAAGGCAAAAGGCGGAACTCTAAGCGGACGTGCGTGCAGTCTGTGGCGCGCACATAACAGAGAAGTTTCTTCTGCTCACCAAGGCTGCATTTATTTGATTAAAAATACAAACAAAAACAGTAATATTGTAAAATAGTATCCCAATTTAAAACAGCTGCTTTCTATTTTAATATATTTTAAACTGTTATTTATTCCTGTGATCAAAGCTGAGTTTTCAGCATCATTACTCCAGTCGTCACTGTCACTTGATCCTTTAGAAATTATTCTAATATGATGATTGATACTCAAGAAACATTCATTATTATTTTAAATGTCGAAAACAGTTGTTTACAGTCTTTGATGAATAGAAAGTTCAAAAGAACAGCATTTATCTGAAATCTAAAGCTTTTGTAACGTTAAACACTACCGCTCAAAAGTTTGTGGTTAGTAATAATTAAAATTTTATTTTTGGGGGAAAGAAATAAAATAAATCAGTACTTTTATTTATGAAGGATGAGTTAAACTGATCAACAGTTACAGTAAAGACATTTATAATGTTAAAAATATATATATTTGAAATATATGCTGTTCTTTTGAACTTTACATTCATCAAAGCATTTTGAAAAAAAAAAATCTGTACACAACTGTTTTCAACATTGAAAATAATAATGAATATTTATTGAGCATCAATCATCATATTAGTATGATTTCTGAAGGATCATGTGACACTGAAGACTGGAGTAATGATGCTGAAAACTCAACTTTGATCACAGAAATGAATTACTATGTAAAATATTAAAAAAAAAAAACAGCTGTTTTAAATTGGAATAATATTTCACAATATTACTGTTTTTGTTTGTATTTTTAATCAATAAATGCAGCCTTGGTGAGCAGAAGAGACTTCTCCTAAAAACATTAAAAATCTTACTGACCCCAAACTTTTGAACAATAATATATATATATATATATACATATATATGTATGTGTGTATGTATGTATGTATGTATGTATATATATATATATATATATATAAATATAGCTGCGAGCAGCGATGGAGGGCCAAAGCCGGTGGCACCGCCATCCCCGGTGCCTTTAGGTAACTAAAGGCACCGGGGGTGGCGGTGCCACCGGCTTGGGCCCGCAATCGCTGCTCGCAGCTATATTTATTAGGGCCCAAGCCCTGAAAGGGCGAAGGCCCTATTGTTTTCGGTAGGATTATTATTATTATTATTATTTTTCTTACGACTATTCAGGCATTTTTGGGGCTCTTAACATGCTCAAAAACTCTTGCAACTTTGCACACGAGTCAGAACCCGCGGCCATCAGGGCCGGGCTGAAGCTGGTACCCGGGCGTGGCAGGGAGGCTCAACAGCGCCCCCTGGAACGGGGTCCGAAAACTTGGTCCATAAATCAAACACGCTTGCATGTAATAATATGAAACTCGGAACACATATAGATCTCATCGGGCCGCACAACTTTCATGCTCTAAGTTTTACGCCAGCCCAACAGGAAGTCGACTATTTAGGGTTGTTTGGAAACGCATGCTTAGGAATTTGAAACACTTCTCTTAGGGAATTCACCCGGTCAGCACCAAACTCGGTGTGCATGAAGTCAAGACATTGAGGATGAAAAATTGCCAGGGGATTTTTGATATCTCGAACGGTTTGGCCAAGGCGAGGAAACAAATTTATGGCGAATAATGGGACACAGGAAGTGTATTATAACTTCTGCATACATTGACGGATCTTGATAAAACTTCAGCAGTGAGTTCGTGGTCAGAGGCTGATCACATTGATGTGACTATTGTGAGTCAAAATTATAGCGCCACCTACTGGCAGCAAGAAGTGTGTCACTTTCAAAATGCTTTGAAATCACCCTCTTATTTTTACCCGATTTGCTTCAAACTTTATCTGTATAATGTAAACACACGGCAGATGTAGACCTGTGAAAGGATTATTGATATCTTAGATACTGTTGCCGTGGCAACGCATCAAACTTTAATTTTCTTTTTGGATGCTTTTGAGACTCTTAAGATGCTTGAAATTGGATGAAACTCGACAGACACATCACATTTATTAGCCCGTAGACATGTGCAAAGTTTCAGAAACGGGCGTGGTGAGGGGCTCAGTAGCGCCACCTTTAGTCATAAATGGGGTGGTTAGTTTTATCAACAGCAACAAAACTTGGTATGTGTATTGTTCTCATCAAGACGGACAACTTTCTAATTGACATTAACCATCTCCGACCAACAGGAAGAGAGATATTTTGGTTTGAATGTGGATTTTCTGAAGAATTTTCTCTCCCTCTTTCTGTGTCTGTGTGTGTGTGAGGGGAGGGGGGGGATTTGACTATTGCTTTTATATTGTTAATCAAGGTTTCAGGGGCTTTTGGGGTCCTTAACGTGCTCAAAAACTCTTGAAACTTTGCACACAGGTCAGAACCCACGGCCATCAGGGCCGGGCTGAAGCTGGTACCCGGGCGTGGCTGGGGGGCTCAACAGCGCCCCCTTGAACGGGGTTCTAAAACTTGATCCATATATCAAACACGCTCGCATGAATTAATATGAAACTCGGTAGACATATAGATCTCATCGGGCCGAACAACTTTACCCCGGTCAAGTTTTACGCCAGCCCAACAGGAAGTCGGCTATTATGGGTTGTTTGGAAAACGCTTGCTGTGGAATGTGAAATACTCCTCCTAGAAAATTCACCGTGTCCCCTTCAAACTCGGTGTGCATGTAGTCAAGACTTTGAGGATGCTAAATTGCGGACGGATTTTTGATATCTCGAACGGTTTGGCTGTGGCGAGGAATCGAATTTATGGCGAGAAAAGAGAAACACGGAAGTGGAATAACTTCTGCATACATTAACTGATCTTGATGAAACTTCAGCAGTGTGTTCGTGGTAAGAGGCCGATCAGATGGATGTAGCTATTGTGAGTCAAAGTTATAGCGCCACCAACTGGCAGCAGGAAGTGTGTCACTTTCAACATGCTTTTGACAAAAGTGGGGGGGTTACTTTTAACTACAGTAAAGAAAAAATAGTTTGTATATTGTTCTCATCAAGCCGGACAACTTTCTAATTTACATTCAATAGCTCTGGCCATCAGGAAGTCAGATATTTTGGTCTGAATGTGAATTTTTTTGCAAAATCAGCCTCTGAATTTTTAGCCACTCCTCTTAAACTATTTATTTTATTCGTACCAAACTTTTTCAACATGATGAAACTACATTAAATATGCTAAATTGTGAATGGATAATAAATATCTCAAACGGTTTTGCTATGGCGAGGGATTAAAGTAAAAATCTTCTAAAAATGTAATTATATACCATTTATTTCTATATAAAAGTATGCAAATATCACAACTAAACCCATTTTATTCTGTTTTTGCAATTCAAGAAGAATGAAAAAGTTAAAAACAGGCTATTTAGTGCTATTTGGTTCAACAAAAAAGCAAACATAGGGCTATACTGCCCTCTTGTGTCCAAAAGGACATCAAAATAGTATATAAAACTTTTTACCAGGTAGGCCAATATTGTATTTAAATATACATTTATTAGGTATGTGTCTGAGGATATTTTCCCACCGGTTAATCGACGTGTGACACGAGTGGGTGCTTTTAAATCGCTAATATAATAGTGAAAGAAAAATAATGATAATGTTGCACACACAAATCACACACATGTGGGAAAGAATGATGCTTTTAAACAACACTAAACCGCCATTAGGTGTCGCCAGGCATCCATCTTAATAAGCGAGTCATTGATTCATTCGTTCAAACGATTCGTTCGAATGAGTCGATCATGATTAAGACAGATGTTTATGGATTGATCATTCAATCTTTGAGTCAACCGATTCGTTAAAAATGCTGAATCGTTCAGTTATGAGAAAACACGTGATGCGTGATGGTTCTGCCGTGATCTTTGTTTAACTATTTTCGCTGCTGAAACAGAACAAAAACAGTCAACATTGCATCTAAAATGTAAGTGACTTAATTGTAACTGTTTATTAACCTGTTGTATGAAATCTAGGGGTGGGAGAAAAAATTGATTCTTAGATGCATCGCGATGCGGACGTGGACGATTCTGAATCGATTCACAAATGTCAAAAAATCGATTCTCTAAAAAAATATTTTTCTAATAACGTAATATTGACGGAAGGCAAAAGGCGGAACTCTAAGCGGACGTGCGTGCAGTCTGTGGCGCGCACATAACAGAGAAGTTTCTTCTGCTCACCAAGGCTGCATTTATTTGATTAAAAATACAAACAAAAACAGTAATATTGTAAAATAGTATTCCAATTTAAAACAGCTGCTTTCTATTTTAATATATTTTAAACTGTTATTTATTCCTGTGATCAAAGCTGAGTTTTCAGCATCATTACTCCAGTCGTCACTGTCACATGATCCTTCAGAAATTATTCTAATATGATGATTGATACTCAAGAAACATTCATTATTATTTTAAATGTCGAAAACAGTTGTGTACAGTCTTTGATGAATAGAAAGTTCAAAATAACAGCATTTATCTGAAATCTAAAGCTTTTGTAACGTTAAACACTACCGCTCAAAAGTTTGTGGTTAGTAATAATTAAAATTTAATTTTTGGGGGAAAGAAATAAAATAAATCAGTACTTTTATTTATGAAGGATGAGTTAAACTGATCAACAGTTACAGTAAAGACATTTATAATGTTAAAAATATATATATTTGAAATATATGCTGTTCTTTTGAACTTTACATTCATCAAAGCATTTTGAAAAAAAAAAATCTGTACACAACTGTTTTCAACATTGAAAATAATAATGAATATTTATTGAGCATCAATCATCATATTAGTATGATTTCTGAAGGATCATGTGACACTGAAGACTGGAGTAATGATGCTGAAAACTCAACTTTGATCACAGAAATTAATTACTATGTAAAATATTTTAAAATTGAAAACAGCTGTTTTAAATTGGAATAATATTTCACAATATTACTGTTTTTGTTTGTATTTTTAATCAATAAATGCAGCCTTGGTGAGCAGAAGAGACTTCTCCTAAAAACATTAAAAATCTTACTGACCCCAAACTTTTGAACAATAATATATATATATATATATATATATATATATATATACATATATATGTATGTGTGTGTATGTATGTATGTATATATATATATATATAAATATAGCTGCGAGCAGCGATGGAGGGCCAAAGCCGGCGGTACCACCACCCCGGTGCCTTTAGGTAACTAAAGGCACCGGGGTTGCGGTGCCACAGGCTTGGGCCCGTAATCGCTGCTCGCAGCTATATTTATTTATTATTTTTCTGTCAACCTTTCGGGCACTTTTGGGGCTCTTATCATGCTCGAAAACTCTTGAAACTTTGCACACAGGTCAGATCCTGCGGCCATCAGGGCCGGGCTGAAGCTGGTACCCGGGCGTGGCAGGGGGGCTCAACAGCGCCCCCTTGAACAGGGTCCGAAAACTTGGTCCATAAATCAAACACGCTTGCATGTAATAATATGAAACTCGGTACACATATAGATCTCATCGGGCCGAACAACTTTCGTACTCTTACTTTTTACGCCAGCCCAACAGGAAGTTGGCTATTTAGCGTTGTTTGGAAATGCATGCTGTGGAATTTAATGTACTCCTCCTAGGGAATTCATCGATTCGCCTCCAAACTCGGTGTGCATGAAGTCAAGACATTGAGGATGCTAAATTGCGGACGGATTTTTGATATCTCGAACGGTTTGGCCGTGGCGATGAAACGAATTTATGGCGAAAAAATGAAACAGGAAGTGTGTTATAACTTCTGCATACATTAACTGATCTTGATGAAACTTCCGCAGTGTGTTCGTTGTAAGAGGCCGATCGCACAGATGTGACTATTGTGAGTCAAAGTTATAGCGCCACCAACAGGCAGCAGGAAGTACATCACTTTCAAAATGCTTTGAAATCACCCTCTTATTTTTACCCGATTTGCTTCAAACTTTATGTGTATAATGTAGACACACGGCAGATGTAAACCTGTGAAAGGATTATTGATATCTTAGATACTGTTGCCGTGGCAACGCATCAAACTTTAATATTCTTTTTTGATGCTTTTGAGACTCTTAACATACTTGAAATTGCATGAAACTCGACAGACACATCACATTTATTAGCCAGTAGACATGTGCAAAGTTTCAGAAACGGGCGTGCTGGAATGGCTCAGTAGCGCCACCTTTAGTCATAAATGGGGCGGTTAGTTTTATCAACAGCAACAAAACTTGGTATGTGTATTGTTCTCATCAAGCCGGACAACTTTCTAATTGACATTAACCATCTCCGACCAACAGGAAGAGAGATATTTTGGTTTGAATGTGGATTTTCTGAAGAATTTTCTCTCCCTCTCTCTGTGTCTGTGTGTGTGTGAGGGGAGGGGGGGATTTGACTATTGCTTTTATATTGTTAATCAAGGTTTCAGGGGCTTTTGGGGTCCTTAACGTGCTCAAAAACTCTTGAAACTTTGCACACAGGTCAGAACCCACGGCCATCAGGGCCGGGCTGAAGCTGGTACCCGGGCGTGGCTGGGGGGCTCAACAGCGCCCCCTTGAACGGGGTTCTAAAACTTGATCCATATTTCAAACACGCTCGCATGAATTAATATGAAACTCGGTACACATATAGATCTCATCGGGCCGAACAACTTTACCCCGGTCAAGTTTTACGCCAGCCCAACAGGAAGTCGGCTATTATGGGTTGTTTGGAAAACGCTTGCTGTGGAATGTGAAATACTCCTCCTAGAAAATTCACCGTGTCCCCTTCAAACTCGGTGTGCATGTAGTCAAGACTTTGAGGATGCTAAATTGCGGACGGATTTTTGATATCTCGAACGGTTTGGCTGTGGCGAGGAATCGAATTTATGGCGAGAAAAGAGAAACACGGAAGTGGAATAACTTCTGCATACATTAACTGATCTTGATGAAACTTCAGCAGTGTGTTCGTGGTAAGAGGCCGATCAGATGGATGTAGCTATTGTGAGTCAAAGTTATAGCGCCACCAACTGGCAGCAGGAAGTGTGTCACTTTCAACATGCTTTTGACAAAAGTGGGGGGGTTACTTTTAACTACAGTAAAGAAAAAATAGTTTGTATATTGTTCTCATCAAGCCGGACAACTTTCTAATTTACATTCAATAGCTCTGGCCATCAGGAAGTCAGATATTTTGGTCTGAATGTGAATTTTTTTGCAAAATCAGCCTCTGAATTTTTAGCCACTCCTCTTAAACTATTTATTTTATTCGTACCAAACTTTTTCAACATGATGAAACTACATTAAATATGCTAAATTGTGAATGGATAATAAATATCTCAAACGGTTTTGCTATGGCGAGGGATTAAAGTAAAAATCTTCTAAAAATGTAATTATATACCATTTATTTCTATATAAAAGTATACAAATATCACAACTAAACCCATTTTATTCTGTTTTTGCAATTCAAGAAGAATGAAAAAGTTAAAAACAGGCTATTTAGTGCTATTTGGTTCAACAAAAAAGCAAACATAGGGCTATACTGCCCTCTTGTGTCCAAAAGGACATCAAAATAGTATATAAAACTTTTTACCAGGTAGGCCAATATTGTATTTAAATATACATTTATTAGGTATGTGTCTGAGGATATTTTCCCACCGGTTAATCGACGTGTGACACGAGTGGGTGCTTTTAAATCGCTAATATAATAGTGAAAGAAAAATAATGATAATGTTGCACACACAAATCACACACATGTGGGAAAGAATGATGCTTTTAAACAACACTAAACCCCCATTAGGTGTCGCCAGGCATCCATCTTAATAAGCGAGTCATTGATTCATTCGTTCAAACGATTCGTTCGAATGAGTCGATCATGATTAAGACAGATGTTTATGGATTGATCATTCAATCTTTGAGTCAACCGATTCGTTAAAAATCCTGAATCGTTCAGTTATGAGAAAACACGTGATGCGTGATGGTTCTGCCGTGATCTTTGTTTAACTATTTTCGCTGCTGAAACAGAACAAAAACAGTCAACATTGCATCTAAAATGTAAGTGACTTAATTGTAACTGTTTATTAACCTGTTGTATGAAATCTAGGGGTGGGAGAAAAAATTGATTCTTAGATGCATCGCGATGCGGACGTGGACGATTCTGAATCGATTCACAAATATCAAAAAATCGATTCTCTAAAAAAATATTTTTCTAATAACGTAATATTGACGGAAGGCAAAAGGCGGAACTCTAAGCGGACGTGCGTGCAGTCTGTGGCGCGCACATAACAGAGAAGTTTCTTCTGCTCACCAAGGCTGCATTTATTTGATTAAAAATACAAACAAAAACAGTAATATTGTAAAATAGTATTCCAATTTAAAACAGCTGCTTTCTATTTTAATATATTTTAAACTGTTATTTATTCCTGTGATCAAAGCTGAGTTTTCAGCATCATTACTCCAGTCGTCACTGTCACATGATCCTTCAGAAATTATTCTAATATGATGATTGATGCTCAAGAAACATTCATTATTATTTTAAATGTCTAAAACAGTTGTGTACAGTCTTTGATGAATAGAAAGTTCAAAAGAACAGCATTTATCTGAAATCTAAAGCTTTTGTAACATTAAACACTACCGTTCAGAAGTTTGGGGTCAATAATAATTTTAATTTAAATTTTGGGGGAAAGAAATAAAATAAATCAATACTTTTATTCATCGAGAATGAGTTAAACTGATCAAAAGTTACAGTACAGACATTTATAATGTTAAAAAAAATTATATTTGAAATAAATGCTGTTCTTTTGAACTTTACATTCATCAACACATTTTGAAAAAAAATCTGTACACAACTGTTTTCAACATTGAAAATAATAATTAATATTTATTGACCATCAATCATCATATTAGAATGATTTCTGAAGGATCATGTGACACTGAAGACGGGAGTAATGATTCTGAAAACTCAGCTTTGATCACATAAATTAATTACAGTGTAAAATATTTTAAAATAGAAAACAGCTGTTTTAAATTGGAATAATATTTCACAATATTACTGTTTTTGTTTGTATTTTTAATCAAATAAATGCAGCCTTGGTGAGCAGAAGAGACTTCTCCTAAAAACATTAAAAATCTTCCTGACCCCAAACTTTTGAACGGTATATATATATATATATATATATATATATATATATATATATATATATATATATATATATATATAAATATAGCTGCGAGCAGCGATGGAGGGCCAAAGCCGGCGGTACCGCCACCCCGGTGCCTACACTAAGGCACCAGGGTGGCGGTGCCACCGGCTTGGGCCCGCAATCGCTGCTCGCAGCTATATTTTATTATTATTATTTATTATTTTTCTGTCAACCTTTCGGGCACTTTTGGGGCTCTTATCATGCTCGAAAACTCTTAAAACTTTGCACACAGGTCAGGACCCGCGGCCATCAGGGCCGGGCTGAAGCTGGTACCCGGGCGTGGCAGGGGGGCTCAACAGCGCCCCCTTGAACAGGGTCCGAAAACTTGGTCCATAAATCAAACACGCTTGCATATAATAATATGAAACTCGGTACACATATAGATCTCATCGGGCCAAACAACTTTCGTACTTTTACTTTTTACGCCAGCCAAACAGGAAGTCGGCTATTATGGGTTGTTTGGAAAACGCATGCTGTGGAATTTGATGTACTCCTCCTAGGAAATTCATCCATTCGCCTCAAAACTCGGTGTGCATGAAGTCAAGACATTGAGGATGATAAATTGCGGACGGATTTTTGATATCTCGAACGGTTTGGCCGAGGCGAGGAAACGAATTTATGGCGAATAATGGGACACAGGAAGTGTGTTATAACTTCTGCATACATTAACTGATCTTGATTAAACTTCAGCAGTGTGTTCGTGGTCAGAGGCCGATCACATTGATGTGACTATTGTGAGTCAAAGTTATAGCGCCACCAACTGGCAGCAGGAAGTGTGTCACTTTCAAAATGCTTTGAAATCACCCTCTTATTTTTACCCGATTTGCTTCAAACTTTATGTGTATAATGTAAACACACGGCAGATGTAGACCTGTGAAAGGATTTTTGATATCTTTAATACTGTTGCCATGGCAACGCATCAAACATCAATATTCTTTTTTGATGCTTTTGAGACTCTTAGCATGCTTGAAATTGCATGAAACTCGACAGACACATTACATTTATTACCTAGTAGACATGTGCAAAGTTTCAGAAACGGGCGTGGTGAGGGGCTCAGTAGCGCCACCTTTAGTCATAAGTGGGGGGGTTAGTTTTATCAACAGCAACAAAACTTGGTATGTGTATTGTTCTCATCAAGACGGACAACTTTCTAATTTACATTAACCATCTCCGACCATCAGGAATAGAGATATTTTGGTTTGAATGTGGATTTTCTGAAGAATTTTCTCTCCCTCTCTCTGTGTCTGTGTGTGTGTGAGGGGAGGGGGGGGGGGGATTTGACTATTGCTTTTACATTGTTAATCAAGGTTTCAGGGGCTTTTGGGGTCCTTAACGTGCTCAAAAACTCTTGAAACTTTGCACACAGGTCAGAACCCACGGCCATCAGGGCCGGGCTGAAGCTGGTACCCGGGCGTGGCTGGGGGGCTCAACAGCGCCCCCTTGAACGGGGTTTTAAAACTTGGTCCATATATCAAACACGCTTGCATGAATTAATATGAAACTCGGTACACATATAGATCTCATCGTGCCGAACAACTTTCCCCTGGTCAAGTTTTACGCCAGCCCAACAGGAAGTCGGCTATTATGGGTTGTTTGGAAAACGCTTGCTGTGGAATGTGAAATACTCCTCCTAGAAAATTCACCGTGTCCCCTCCAAACTCGGTGTGCATGTAGTCAAGACTTTGAGGATGCTAAATTGCGGACGGATTTTTGATATCTCGAACGGTTTGGCCGTGGCGAGGAATCGAATTTATGGCGAGAAAAGAGAAACACGAAGTGGAATAACTTCTGCATACATTAACTGATCTTGATGAAACTTCAGCAGTGTGTTCGTGGTAAGAGGCCGATCAGATGGATGTAGCTATTGTGATTCAAAGTTATAGCGCCACCAACTGGCAGCAGGAAGTGTGTCACTTTCAACATGCTTTTGACAAAAGTGGGGGGGTTAGTTTTAACTACAGTAAAAAAAAGTTCATATATTGATCTCATCGACCCGGACAACTTTCTAATTTAAAGTCATTAGCTCTGACCATCAGGAAGTCAGATATTTTGGTCTGAATGTGGATTTTTTTGCAAAATCAGCCTCTGAATTTTTAGCCACCTTTATCTAAGTGGTTTATTTTATTCCCACCAAACTTTTTCAACATGATAAAAATATATTAATGATGCTAAATTGTGAACGGATAATAAATATCTCAAACGGTTTTGCTATGGCGAGGGATTAAAGTATTGTCTAAAAAGCTAACACTCAAAGGGTCATATATTCTAAAAATGTAATTATACACCATTTATTACTATATAAAAGTATACAAATATCAGAACTTAACTCATTTTATTCTTTTTTTTCAATTTAAGAATGAAGTTTAAGTTTAAAAACTGCCAGAATGGTTGTTTAGTCTAAACAATAAATAAATAAAGTCAAACATAGTGCTATACTGCCCTCTTGTGTTCAAAATCAGGTAGGCCTATTATATCTATATAAAAATATACTAGGTATGTGACGGTGGGAATATTTTACCACCGGTTAACTGACGTGTGACACCGCTGGGGGCTTTTTAATCGCTAACTTAAAAACGAAAGTAAAATATGTTCGTCCGCACGGACATTGATAATGGTGCGGAGCAGAGCGAGCGTTTTCAATAAATTTCTATGGAAGGAGGAATGACCTAAAAAACGTTGACTCTGTTCTGCTCGTTCCTCGCTGAGGACGCGCACCATTATGAATGCCTGTGCAGCCGTGAGCATTTTAGTTTCATTTTCTAGGCGGATTGCTTAAATGTATTTTAAAAAAGCACAATGTTGTGTTTTTTGCTACTGTACAAAAATATAAGTTAACACTTTGCAGTTTGAATGATGTTCTGAACAAAATGACAGTATGTTTTTATGTGTCCACTGTTCAATCGCGCCCTCGTTTTAGTGATTCCATTTTTTCATTTAAGTTTTTTCATTGTTCTAATCAGGTCAGGCAAGTAAAATTACCTGTGTCTTATCCCTTACATTTTAATATAATATATATACACTACTGTTTGGCGTCAGTAAGATTTTTAAGCGAAGTTTCTTCTGCTCACCAAGGCTGCATTCATTTGATTAAAAATACGAACAAAAACAGTAATATTGTAAAATAGTATTCCAATTTAAAACAGCTGCTTTCTATTTTAATATATTTTAAACTGTTATTTATTCCTGTGATCAAAGCTGAGTTTTCAGCATCATTACTCCAGTCGTCACTGTCACATGATCCTTCAGAAATTATTCTAATATGATGATTGATGCTCAAGAAACATTCATTATTATTTTAAATGTCGAAAACAGTTGTGTACAGTCTTTGATGAATAGAAAGTTCAAAAGAACAGCATTTATCTGAAATCTAAAGCTTTTGTAACATTAAACACTACCGTTCAGAAGTTTGGGGTCAGTAATAATTTAAATTTAAATTTTGGGGGAAAGAAATAAAATAAATCAATACTTTTATTCATCGAGAATGAGTTAAACTGATCAAAAGTTACAGTACAGACATTTATAATGTTAAAAAAAAATTATATTTGAAATAAATGCTGTTCTTTTGAACTTTACATTCATCAACGCATTTTGAAAAAAAATCTGTACACAACTGTTTTCAACATTGAAAATAATAATTAATATTTATTGACCATCAATCATCATATTAGAATGATTTCTGAAGGATCATGTGACACTGAAGACGGGAGTAATGATGCTGAAAACTCAGCTTTGATCACATAAATTAATTACAGTGTAAAATATTTTAAAATGGAAAACAGCTGTTTTAAATTGGAATAATATTTCACAATATTACTGTTTTTGTTTGTATTTTTAATCAAATAAATGCAGCCTTAGTGAGCAGAAGAGACTTCTCCTAAAAACATAAAAAATCTTCCTGACCCCAAACTTCTGAACGGTGTGTGTATATATATATATATATATATATATATATATATATATGTTTGTATAATATATATATATATATATATATATATATATATATATATATATAAATATATATATATATATATATATATAAATATAGCTGCGAGCAGCGATGGAGGGCCAAAGTCGGCGGTACCGCCACCCCGGTGCCTTTAGGTAACTAAAGGCACCGGGGTTGCGGTGCCACCGGCTTGGGCCCGTAATCGCTGCTCGCAGCTATATTTATTTATTATTTTTCTGTCAACCTTTCGGGCACTTTTGGGGCTCTTATCATGCTCGAAAACTCTTAAAACTTTGCACACAGGTCAGGACCCGCGGCCATCAGGGCCGGGCTGAAGCTGGTACCCGGGCGTGGCAGGGGGGCTCAACAGCGCCCCCTTGAACAGGGTCCGAAAACTTGGTCCATAAATCAAACACGCTTGCATATAATAATATGAAACTCGGTACACATATAGATCTCATCGGGCCAAACAACTTTCGTACTTTTACTTTTTACGCCAGCCAAACAGGAAGTCGGCTATTATGGGTTGTTTGGAAAACGCATGCTGTGGAATTTGATGTACTCCTCCTAGGAAATTCATCCATTCGCCTCAAAACTCGGTGTGCATGAAGTCAAGACATTGAGGATGATAAATTGCGGACGGATTTTTGATATCTCGAACGGTTTGGCCGAGGCGAGGAAACGAATTTATGGCGAATAATGGGACACAGGAAGTGTGTTATAACTTCTGCATACATTAACTGATCTTGATTAAACTTCAGCAGTGTGTTCGTGGTCAGAGGCCGATCACATTGATGTGACTATTGTGAGTCAAAGTTATAGCGCCACCAACTGGCAGCAGGAAGTGTGTCACTTTCAAAATGCTTTGAAATCACCCTCTTATTTTTACCCGATTTGCTTCAAACTTTATGTGTATAATGTAAACACACGGCTGATGTAGACCTGTGAAAGGATTTTTGATATCTTTAATACTGTTGCCATGGCAACGCATCAAACATCAATATTCTTTTTTGATGCTTTTGAGACTCTTAGCATGCTTGAAATTGCATGAAACTCGACAGACACATTACATTTATTACCTAGTAGACATGTGCAAAGTTTCAGAAACGGGCGTGGTGAGGGGCTCAGTAGCGCCACCTTTAGTCATAAGTGGGGGGGTTAGTTTTATCAACAGCAACAAAACTTGGTATGTGTATTGTTCTCATCAAGACGGACAACTTTCTAATTTACATTAACCATCTCCGACCATCAGGAATAGAGATATTTTGGTTTGAATGTGGATTTTCTGAAGAATTTTCTCTCCCTCTCTCTGTGTCTGTGTGTGTGTGAGGGGAGGGGGGGGGGGGGATTTGACTATTGCTTTTACATTGTTAATCAAGGTTTCAGGGGCTTTTGGGGTCCTTAACGTGCTCAAAAACTCTTGAAACTTTGCACACAGGTCAGAACCCACGGCCATCAGGGCCGGGCTGAAGCTGGTACCCGGGCGTGGCTGGGGGGCTCAACAGCGCCCCCTTGAACGGGGTTTTAAAACTTGGTCCATATATCAAACACGCTTGCATGAATTAATATGAAACTCGGTACACATATAGATCTCATCGTGCCGAACAACTTTCCCCTGGTCAAGTTTTACGCCAGCCCAACAGGAAGTCGGCTATTATGGGTTGTTTGGAAAACGCTTGCTGTGGAATGTGAAATACTCCTCCTAGAAAATTCACCGTGTCCCCTCCAAACTCGGTGTGCATGTAGTCAAGACTTTGAGGATGCTAAATTGCGGACGGATTTTTGATATCTCGAACGGTTTGGCCGTGGCGAGGAATCGAATTTATGGCGAGAAAAGAGAAACACGAAGTGGAATAACTTCTGCATACATTAACTGATCTTGATGAAACTTCAGCAGTGTGTTCGTGGTAAGAGGCCGATCAGATGGATGTAGCTATTGTGATTCAAAGTTATAGCGCCACCAACTGGCAGCAGGAAGTGTGTCACTTTCAACATGCTTTTGACAAAAGTGGGGGGGTTACTGTTAACTACAGTAAAGAAAAAATAGTTTGTATATTGTTCTCATCAAGCCGGACAACTTTCTAATTTACATTCAATAGCTCTGGCCATCAGGAAGTCAGATATTTTGGTCTGAATGTGAATTTTTTTGCAAAATCAGCCTCTGAATTTTTAGCCACTCCTCTTAAACTATTTATTTTATTCGTACCAAACTTTTTCAACATGATGAAACTACATTAAATATGCTAAATTGTGAATGGATAATAAATATCTCAAACGGTTTTGCTATGGCGAGGGATTAAAGTAAAAATCTTCTAAAAATGTAATTATATACCATTTATTTCTATATAAAAGTATACAAATATCACAACTAAACCCATTTTATTCTGTTTTTGCAAATCAAGAAGAATGAAAAAGTTAAAAACAGGCTATTTAGTGCTATTTGGTTCAACAAAAAAGCAAACATAGGGCTATACTGCCCTCTTGTGTCCAAAAGGACATCAAAATAGTATATAAAACTTTTTACCAGGTAGGCCAATATTGTATTTAAATATACATTTATTAGGTATGTGTCTGAGGATATTTTCCCACCGGTTAATCGACGTGTGACACGAGTGGGTGCTTTTAAATCGCTAATATAATAGTGAAAGAAAAATAATGATAATGTTGCACACACAAATCACACACATGTGGGAAAGAATGATGCTTTTAAACAACACTAAACCGCCATTAGGTGTCGCCAGGCATCCATCTTAATAAGCGAGTCATTGATTCATTCGTTCAAACGATTCGTTCGAATGAGTCGATCATGATTAAGACAGATGTTTATGGATTGATCATTCAATCTTTGAGTCAACCGATTCGTTAAAAATGCTGAATCGTTCAGTTATGAGAAAACACGTGATGCGTGATGGTTCTGCCGTGATCTTTGTTTAACTATTTTCGCTGCTGAAACAGAACAAAAACAGTCAACATTGCATCTAAAATGTAAGTGACTTAATTGTAACTGTTTATTAACCTGTTGTATGAAATCTAGGGGTGGGAGAAAAAATTGATTCTTAGATGCATCGCGATGCGGACGTGGACGATTCTGAATCGATTCACAAATGTCAAAAAATCGATTCTCTAAAAAAATATTTTTCTAATCACGTAATATTGACGGAAGGCAAAAGGCGGAACTCTAAGCGGACGTGCGTGCAGTCTGTGGCGCGCACATAACAGAGAAGTTTCTTCTGCTCACCAAGGCTGCATTTATTTGATTAAAAATACAAACAAAAACAGTAATATTGTAAAATAGTATTCCAATTTAAAACAGCTGCTTTCTATTTTAATATATTTTAAACTGTTATTTATTCCTGTGATCAAAGCTGAGTTTTCAGCATCATTACTCCCATCGTCACTGTCACATGATCCTTCAGAAATTATTCTAATATGATGATTGATGCTCAAGAAACATTCATTATTATTTTAAATGTCGAAAACAGTTGTGTACAGTCTTTGATGAATAGAAAGTTCAAAAGAACAGCATTTATCTGAAATCTAAAGCTTTTGTAACATTAAACACTACCGTTCAGAAGTTTGGGGTCAATAATAATTTTAATTTTAATTTTGGGGGAAAGAAATAAAATAAATCAATACTTTTATTCATCGAGAATGAGTTAAACTGATCAAAAGTTACAGTACAGACATTTATAATGTTAAAAAAAAATTATATTTGAAATAAATGCTGTTCTTTTGAACTTTACATTCATCAACACATTTTGAAAAAAAATCTGTACACAACTGTTTTCAACATTGAAAATAATAATTAATATTTATTGACCATCAATCATCATATTAGAATGATTTCTGAAGGATCATGTGACACTGAAGACGGGAGTAATGATTCTGAAAACTCAGCTTTGATCACATAAATTAATTACAGTGTAAAATATGTTAAAATAGAAAACAGCTGTTTTAAATTGGAATAATATTTCACAATATTACTGTTTTTGTTTGTATTTTTAATCAAATAAATGCAGCCTTGGTGAGCAGAAGAGACTTCTCCTAAAAACATTAAAAATCTTCCTGACCCCAAACTTTTGAACGGTATATATATATATATATATATATATATATATATATATATATATACACATATATATATATATATATATGTTTGTATAATATATATATATATATATATAAATATAGCTGCGAGCAGCGATGGAGGGCCAAAGCCGGCGGTACCGCCACCCCGGTGCCTACACTAAGGCACCAGGGTGGCGGTGCCACCGGCTTGGGCCCGCAATCGCTGCTCGCAGCTATATTTATTATTTTTTTTTCAACCTTTCGGGCACTTTTGGGGCCCTTAACGTGCTCGAAAACTCTTGAAACTTTGCACACGGGTCAGAACCCGCGGCCATTAGGGCCGGGCTGAAGCTGGGACACGGGCGTGGCAGGGAGGCTCGACAGCGCCCCCTGGAACGGGGTCCGAAAACTTGGTCCATAAATCAAACACGCTTGCATGTAATAATATGAAACTCGGTACACATATATAGATCTCATCGGGCCAAACAACTTTCGTACTTCTACTTTTTATGCCAGCCCAACAGGAAGTCGGCTATTATGGGTTGTTTGGAAACGCATGCTGTGGAATTTAATGTACTCCTCCTAGGGAATTCATCCATTCGCCTCCAAACTCAGTCAGCATGAAGTCAAGACATTGAGGATGCTAAATTGCGGACGGATTTTTGATATCTCGAACGGTTTGGCTGTGGCGAGCACACGAATTTATGGCGAATAATGGAAACAGGAAGTGTGTTATAACTTCTGCATACATTAACTGATCTTGATTAAACTTCAGCAGTGTGTTCGTTGTAAGAGGCTGATCACATGGATGTGACTATTGTGAGTCAAAGTTATAGCGCCACCAACTGGCAGCAGGAAGTGTGTCCCTTTCAAAATGCTTTGAAATCACCCTCTTATTTTTACCCGATTTGCTTCAAACTTTATGTGTATAATGTAAACACACGGCAGATGTAGACCTGTGAAAGGATTTTTGATATCTTTAATACTGTTGCCATGGCAACGCTTCAAACTTTAATATTCTTTTTTGATGCTTTTGAGACTCTTAACATACTTGAAATTGGATGAAACTCGACAGACACATCACATTTATTAGCCAGTAGACATGTGCAAAGTTTCAGAAACGGGCGTGGTGAGGGGCTCAGTAGCGCCACCTTTAGTCATAAGTGGGGGGGTTAGTTTTATCAACAGCAACAAAACTTGGTATGTGTATTGTTCTCATCAAGACGGACAACTTTCTAATTTACATGAACTATCTCTGACCAACAGGAAGAGAGATATTTTGGTTTGAATGTGGATTTTCTGAAGAATTTTCTCTCCCTCTCTCTGTGTCTCTGTGTGTGTGAGGGGAGGGGGGGATTTGACTATTGCTTTTATATTGTTAATCAAGGTTTCAGGGGCTTTTGGGGTCCTTAACGTGCTCAAAAACTCTTGTAACTTTGCACACAAGTCAGAACCCCCTGCCATCAGGGCCGGGCTGAAGCTGGGACCCGGGCGTGGCAGGGGGGCTCAACAGCGCCCCCTTGAACGGGGGTCCCAAAACTTGGTCCATAGATCAAACACGCTTGCATTAATTAATATGAAACTCGGTACACATATAGATCTCATCGGGCCGAACAACTTTCCCCTGGTCAAGTTTTACGCCAGCCCAACAGGAAGTCGGCTATTATGGGTTGTTTGGAAAACGCTTGCTGTGGAATGCGAAGTACTCCTCCTAGAGAATTCATCCAATCCCCACCAAACTCGGTGTGCATGAAGTCAAGACATTGAGGATTCTAAATTGCGGACGGATTTTTGATATCTCGAACGGTTTGGCCGTGGCGAGGAAACGAATTTATGGCGAGAAAAGAGAAACACGAAGTGGTATAACTTCTGCATACATTAACTGATCTTGATGAAACTTCACCAGTGTGTTCGTGGTAAGAGGCCGATCAGATGGATGTAACTATTGTGAGTCAAAGTTATAGCGCCACCAACTGGCAGCAGGAAGTGTGTCACTTTCAAAATGCTTTTGACAAAAGTGGGGGGGTTAGTTTTACCCACAGTTACAAAAATCAGTACGTACATTGGTCTCATCGAGCCGGACAACTTTCTAATATACAGTTATTAGCTTCGACCAATAGGAAGTCAGATATTTTGGTTTGAATGTGGATTTATTTGCAAATTCAGCCTCTGCTTTTTACCCACTCCTGCTAAGTGTTTTTTTTTTTATTCACACCAAACTTTTTTTACACGATGAAAATACATTAAAGATGCTAAATTGTGAACGGATATTAAATATTTCAAACGGTTTTGACATGGCGAGGGATTAAAATAATGTCAAAAAAGGAATCAGAAAACATCTCATATCTTCTTAAAATTTAATTATACACCATTTATTTTTATATAAAATTATACAAATATCAGAACTAAACCGAAACAGAACTAGTTTTGGGTTTATTCAGTTTTTTTCAATTCAAGAATTATGTACAAGTTTAAAATCAGCCAGAATGCGCTATTTAGTAAAAAAAAAGTCATACATAGGGCTATACTGCCCTCTTGTGTTCAAAATCAGGTAGGCCCATTGTATATTGTATTTATATATAAATATATTAGCAATGTGACTGAGAATTTTTTCCCAAAAATCGATAATCGATATGTGACACCGCGGTGGGGGCTTTTAAATCGCTAACTTAAAGGGATACTCCACTTTAAATTGAAAATTCTGTCATCATATACTCACCCTCATGTTGTTTCAATCCTTTATGAATTTCTTTCTTCTGCTGAACAGAAAGGAAGATATTTAGAAGAATGTCAGTAACCGGACAGTTTCTGGTCTCATTGACTTCCATAGTATACATTTTTTCCTACTATGGAAGTCAATGGGATCAGAAACTGTCTGGTTACTGACATTCTTCTAAATATCTTCCTTTCTGTCCAAAAACGTTCGCTCTTCTCTGCCCATTCCTCGCCTCGCCATATATATATATATATATTAGGGGTGTAACGATTCGTTTTAACAACGATTCGATTCGATTCGCGATTCATGGTTGTCGATACGATTCAAGGACGATATTGGTTCATTTAGAACGATCCGATCCGAAACGATTCAGTGACTTGAAATCGATTCAGTAACTTTTTAGCCAAAAATTCTTGTAAGGGAATCAGGTATCAATTAATTATAGATATAAACAAACAAGTAAACAACAATTAATGTAAAATGCATTCACATTTTATTTTAATAAGTAGGACTGAACGATTATGACAAAAATGATAATTGTTGATTATTCCCTTGAAATTGTAATTGTGATTATTAATTACGATTATCACAACATAGAATGATGTTTTGAATAGTTTGGCCATGGGACCCACATTTCTGCATGGTCATCAAGCCGCGACCCACCTTTTTAGGAATTATATAAGCCTATTATAATACATTTGTTTGCACAAAAATGGTTGACACACAAGTTCTGTCCCCCTTTACTTAACAATTTTTTTTTAAGAATATGACAAATACTTATAGACAGTAGGCACTGCGAGGTTAAGCTATTAAATAGCAGTCCCAAACTAGTTTTTGTTAATACAATCTTGGTATGAGCCACCACAGTCATATAAAAATATACAAAACCAGTAAGTGGCATTTTGTTATGGAAACAAACAACAATGGGCTTTATGCACAGCTGCACTACTTCCTGAACTTCAGGCAGGTCCTTTGTTTCCTGTCTGACATTATTGGACAAACTGATTAATCCAGGTGGTCAGGCACACCTGGATTAATCAGTTTGTCCAATAATGTCAGACAGGAAACAAAGGACCTGCCTGAAGTTCAGGAAGTAGTGCAGCTGTGCATAAAGCCCATTAGGCTACCATGGTGATACACAATACTTAGAAGAACTGGTAAAGAAACATGGAAACTGCTCCTGATAAATAGCAACACACATGACCAATAACGTAATTTATTGGTATTTTACTTTTATTTCTTAACTTACTAATTTACGACGTTGCATGCTCGTATTTCTTTTGCGCTTTAGTGAAGTGATACAGCGCGCTCCACCGCATTTGCGCGTGCAATTGAAGAGTGCGCGCTACTGCAGTACAGCGGCTGAGAGGACAGGACAGTCCGTTTTTCTGATGTGAGAGACTTTGCGCTGCTTGTTGTCTTTGCGCTGCTGCTGGCGCGTCACGCATGGCGACGACGACACAGATAGGCAGACTGAATCGAGTAACGTTTAACGCCTTTATCATTAAAAGTGCAAAGAAAAAACATCCATATAAAGTCTAACGTGCTTAAATCCAATGCGCTATTTCCTAGTATCGATACAATCGATTCATTCCCTTTTAAAACGATATTAGATCGATATATGTCGTCCGGAAGGCCAACTTGCCGAGCACAGATCGATCCAGTTGGATCGTAGGAATATAAATCGATACATCGATGTAGTTGATGAATCGTTACACCCCTAATATATATATATATATTTATATTTATTTATTTTTTGTTACATATATATAATGTATATATATATATTTTTTTTTTTGTTACATTTATATATATATATATAAATATAGCTGCGAGCAGCGATGGAGGGCCCAAGCCGGTGACACCGCCACCCCGGTGGCTTTAGTGTAACTAAAGGCACCAGGGTGGCGGTGCCACCGGCTTGGGCCCGCCATCGCTGCTCGCAGCTATATTTATTATTATTATTATTATTCTTCTCCGCATTTAATTGCATTTTTGAGGGCCTAAACATGCTCGAAAACTCACAAAACTTTGCACACGCGTCAGAACTGGCGAAAATTTACATCTGATATAGGTTTCAGAATTGGACGGGGCAAAATGGCTCGATAGCGCCACCTATAAAAGTTCAACGGAGTGCGCCTCCCGCAACGTTCCACGTACGTGCACGAAATTCGGTACATACATGTAATGACCTAATACCTACAAAAAAGTCTCTTGGAGCATAGCCCTAAACACAACAGGAAGTCAGCCATTTTGAACTTCCTCTCAGATTTTTGTGCAGTTTTTGCCATTTTCAGGCCTCATACTTTAACGAACTCCTCCTACAGTTTTAATCTGATCATCTTCAAATTTGGTGAGTGTAATCTTAAGGCCTTTGCGACGTTAAATTGCGAAGATCTTGAGTTTTCGTCGAAGGGCGGGTCCTCGGCGGCCTGACAAATTTCGATGTTTCGCCATGAAACAGGAAGTTGCTGTAACTCAGGCATGGAATGTCCAATCTGCCCCAAACTTCACACGTTTGATAAGAGTTCTGTCCTGAACACATGACCATGCTCATATTCAGTTATAGTCATAGCGCCACCTGCTGGCAACAGGAAGTGACATGTTTAACACTGTTATGGACTCCTAATAACATATAAAAAAGTGCCAGCAAGTGCTAAACATGCTAACAACATACTTGAAGCATGCTAAAACATGCTAGCAAACTCTTAGCTAAGTGCTAAAGCATGCTATTATTGCAATTAAATAGGAATTTGCTGTAACTCAGGCATGGAATGTCCAATCTTCCCCAAACTTCACACTTTTGATAAGCGTTCTGTCCTGAACACATCTACATGAGAATATTCAGTTATAGTAATAGCGCCACCTACTGGTAACAGGAAGTGTCATGTTTAACACGTTGATGCCATTCTAGCAACATGTTAAAAATGCCATTGACTTCTAAACATGCTAGAAACATGTTAAAACATGCTAGCAATACTTAGCTAAGTGCTAAAGCATGCTAATTCAATGAAACAGGATGTTGTTGTTACGCAAGAAGGCAATGTCCATTCTGCACCAAACTTCACACTTTTAATAAACGTTCTGTCCTGAACACATGACCATGCTCATATTCAGTTACAGTCATAGTGCCACCTGCTGGCAACAGGAAGTGACATGTTAAACACTGTTGTGGACATATAAAAACATATAAAAAAAGTGCCATCAAGTGCTAAACATGCTAACAACATACTAGAAACATGCTAAAACATGCTAGCAAACACTTAGCTAAGTGCTAAAGCATGCTATTGCTGCAATTAAATAGGAATTTGCTGTAACACAGGCATGGAATGTCCAATCTGCCCCAAACGTCACACGTTTGATAAGAGTCATGGCCTGAACACATCTACATGAGAATATTCAGTTATAGTAATAGCGCCACCTACTGGTAACAGGAAGTGTCATGTTTAACACGTTGATGCCGTTCTAGCAAGATGTTAAAAATGCCATTGACTTCTAAACATGCTAGAAACATGTTAAAACATACTAGCAAAACTTAGCTGAGTGCTAAAGCATGCTAATTCAATGAAACAGGATGTTGTTGTTACTCAAGAAGGCAATGTCCAATCTGCCCCAAACTTCACACTTTTGATAAGCGTTCTGTCCTGAACACATGACCATGCTCATATTCAGTTACAGTCATAGCGCCACCTGCTGGCAACAGGAAGTGACATGTTAAACACTGTTGTGGACTCCTAATAACATATAAAAAAGTGCCAGCATGTGCTAAACATGCTAACAACATACTAGAAACATGCTAAAACATGCTATCAATCACTTAGATAAGTGCTAAATCATGATATTACTGCAATTAAATGGGAATTTGTTGTAACACAGGCATGGGATGTTCAATCTACCCCAAACTTAATATGTAACATGCAAGAAACATGCTAGCAACACTTAGCTAAGTTCTAAAGCATGCTATAAAAGCTCAAGGAAGTTGTTGTAACTTAAGCATAAAATGTCCAATCTACCCCAAACTTCACACGTTTGATAAGAGTTATCTTTTGAACACATGTCCATGCTCATATTCAGTTATAGTCATAGCGCCGCCTGCTGGCAAAAGGAAGTGACGTTTAACACTGTTCTGGACTCCTAATAACATATAAAAAAATGCCAGTAGGTGCTAAACATCCTACCAACATACTAGAGACATGCTAAAACATACTAGCAAACACTTAGCTAAGTGCTAAAGCATGATATAACTGCAATTAAATATGAATTTGCTGTAACTCAGGCATGCAATGTCCAATCTACCCCAAAATTAATATGTAAAATGCTAGAAACATCATAAAACATGCTAGAAATGCTAAAGGAAGTTGTTGTAACTCAAGCATACAATGTCCAATCTGCCCCAAACTTCACATGTTTGATAAAAGTCCTGCACTGAACACATCTACATAGCGATATTCAGATATAGACATAGCCCCAACTACTGACAACATAAAATGACATGGTTAACACAGTAATGCAGTACTAACCACATAATTATTGTGTACTAAGCATGCTAGAAACATACTAAACATGCTAGCAACACTTAGCTGAGTCATGAAGCATGCTATTAACACCATTATACGAAACATTTTGTAACTGACTTTGACATACTCTTACTATATATACCTCCTTAAATGTGCATTGCCCAACCATGCTCTGTCTTCCTAAAGCCACCGAGTGTTGATGGCACGGGTGCGAGGGCCCTTTCATCGCTGCTTGCAGCTTTAATATTACCTGTGCCTTTCCTGTCTTAACAGGTACGAAATATACAGAAATTGAATAAGGTTATCAAATAGTCCGCACTGCATAAATTATAAATTACATATAGATTAATCCTTAATGATTTTCTCTGTTCCCTTTGTTCTTTGGTTAACTTTACTGACAGAGAGAATTAGTGGCTGCTGTCCCTTTAAGATCTGCCGCTGACAGGATCTCACGCATTTAATTTTCTCATTTACTCTTGACTTTTCATTTAATATTTTATTTAACTAATTTCAGACTGTTCTTGTGAGGATACTCGACAAAACGGGCATTTTGGAATAAATGTGTGTGTTATTGTTCGATTCTGGCGCGCTGTCTGTGCGTCGTGTGTGTGTGTGCGTCAGGAGCGCTCCCTGCTCATTAGAACTTTCATTGAGCTATTTTTAGAGTGTGGACGCGACGTTCCTGGACGCGGCAGCTCACATCGGCACAGGCTTTCCTTGTCCTACTCCTCCGTAGCGATGACGGTGTGCGAAAAAAAAAAAAAAAAAAAAAATCATAACGAATTGGAAAGTGGGGGGGACACAAACGGGATTTTGAAAAGTGTCCCCATTGGAAATTACGCCCGTGCCTGATACTCCCACTTCCGTTTATTCGCCTCTTCGATGTGGTCAAAGTGATTAACAGGTAATAAATAGATCATAACTATTCAATAAATATAATTTAGTACCATAAAATCCCCTAAAAATACAAAATATAAAATAAAAAAACACATTATCAAAGTAAAATATAGTAGCCTACATTAATTGAAATGAAAATAATAATAAAAAAGGTACTTTTTGACTGCCATGCGAGGCATCAGTTTTTGTACACACACAAAGCCTTGTTTATGCTATTATATTTATATCCAAAGTTGTCGACTTGTAAAAAAAAAAGAAGCTCATTTAACACATTGAGCTTATAACAGGGCGCATTGTTTGAGTATTTGGGATCAAATTGAATATTACTAGCAGTACTTGCTTCTTAGATGCATTATTCTTTAAAAGCTTGATTTTGTGACAAATAATACCACATTACTGTATACCATTAAATGCACAAGAATTTGTAAAGGCTCAGTGTTTTTAATGTTTATTTTACACAATCCGCCTCCCCCCGAACATAACCAAAAAACACAATAATCAATTTGAACTTCACTTGAAGACTTTGTAGTAATATACCAATATAACACACACGGACCCAGCTATCCAAACCACACATAAAAGACAGATAAAACATTACAATCATTATTCATGCCCTCCGAACAGGAAAGCAAGAAGAGCTGCATCTTAAACACTGTACATCTGACATTATCAGTCAGGATCTCATGACACAGGACGTCCTCCATCATGTCCACATGGTGCATTGCTACAGTTTGACTGAGAGTTGTCACAGCAGAAGATAAGTGATGTCAGAAAACACTGCATTTATTTACATCTGGCACAGACATTAAAGGGGTGGTTGATTATGATTTGACTTTTCTAACTTTAGTTAGTGTGTAATGTTGCTGTTTGAGCATAAACATTGCAAAGTTACAATGCTCAAAGTTCAAAGCAAAGGGAGATATTTGCTTTTAAAGAAATCGCTTTTTAAGGACTACAACAAACGGATGAAATGTTTTGAAATGTTCAGTGCATGTGTGTGTGAGGTAAAATGACACAAGCTGTTGAAGCTCCGCCCCCTGTGCCGGGAGCAGCAGCTCATTTGCATTTAAAGGGACAGACACAGAAACGGTGCGTTTTTGCTCACCCTCAAAAAGTGACAACTTTAAAGGGATACTCCACTTTTTTCGGAAATATGCTCATTTTACATCTCCCCCAGAGTTAAACAGTTGAGTTTTACCGTTTTAGAATCCATTCAGCCGAACTCCGGGTCTGACGGTACCACTTTTAGCATAGCTTAGCACAGATCATTGATTCTGATGAGTCCAGTAGCATTTCTTTCAAAATGACCAAAGAGTTTCAATATTTTTCCTATTTAAAACTTGACTCTTCTGTAGTTAAACCGTGTACTAAGATCGACGGAAAATGAAAAGTTGCGATTTTCTAAGCCTATATGACTAGGAACTACTCTCATTCCGGCGTAATAATCAAGGAACTGTGCGGCTGTACCATGGGTGCAGCAGGCGTAATGATATGACGCTGCGCCTGAAAATAGGTCTAATTGGTTAGACAAACTTAGTCCCGGTCACGTTGGAAGAAGTTACCGAGCTGGGGACTATTTTCAGGCGCTGCGTCATATCATTACGCCTGCTGCACCCATGGTACAGCCGCACAGTTCCTTGATTATTACGCTGGAATGAGAGTAGTTCCTAGCCATATAGGCTTAGAAAATCGCAACTTTTCATTTTCCGTCGATCTTAGTACACGGTTTAACTACAGAAGAGTCAAGTTTTAAATAGGAAAAATATTGAAACTCTTTGGTCATTTTGAAAGAAATGCTACTGGACTCATCAGAATCAATGATCTGTGCTAAGCTATGCTAAAAGTGGTACCGTCAGACCCGGAGTTCGGCTGAATGGATTCTAAAACGGTAAAACTCATCTGTTTAACTCTGGGGGAGATGTAAAATGAGCATATTTCCGAAAAAAGTGGAGTATCCCTTTAACATGCTATATAAAAATATCTGTGGGGTATTTTGAGCTAAAACTTCACACACACACTCTGGGGACATCAGAGACTGATTTTACATCTTGTGTAAAGGGCATTATACCACCCCTTTAATGTTTATTACCGAAGCTTTTAATGCCATTAGATAATTGTTGGACTGTTTCCTCTCAGGATGTACTGTATGCAGTCATCGGCACAGGGAATGTATCAAAGATTTCGGATTTTACTGAAATGTAATAGCCATCCCAGATGACTCTGACCCGCAGTGAGATTTGATGGCTCAGCAGGTGTCATCGCAACAGTTAAAGTCTCATTATCTCAGCTCATAGACACAGGGAGGTGAGCAGCACTGCACAATTTACACCTTATAAAACACCAGAATCTGTGAACGTTTTCAGAATAGGGAAGAAATGTGTGTTTCAGCTTGATCTTAAACTTGACATTTGCTTCATTGGATAGAATTTGGCATAGCTGAGATTTTGTCGTGCACAGCAGGAAGTTGCTGGCTGGAAAAGTTAATACTTTATCAGAAAATACTGTGTGCATTTTAATGAAGATGAAGATTTGAAAGACCTGCCCAAATCTACAAAACAATTTGAGCTGATAAATATTAAAAGGCGTATGATGTGTACATGGTCCAAAATTGACTTATTTATATCATATAACTCCTCCTGCTCTTATCCACATTCTGAAGACCGTTTTCATAATCCATTAAAATGTAACAATATGCAGTTGAATCACCATAATTCTAAGTTTCCAGCTACTTTAAACTATTCACATCTTTGTTGTTCACATAATTGCAAGTTAGAAACATTGGATTTTGGGTAAAACAATCAAAATGGCAGCAGCTTCGACTTAAAGGAAGTACACATTTCAAATGTCTACACATTCAGCTGTCTGCATCATTATTGGTCTTATTTTATTAAAGCTGTGTGTCACATACTTTGTTCTTAAATATTTTGCAAGAGAATACAGAGGTGACATAATTACATATTTTGCCATAATCTATACTGTTCAAAGGTTTGGGGCTAGTAAGATTTAGTCCCTTATGCTCAACAAGGCAGCATTTATTTGATCACAAATACAATAAAAATAGTAATATTGTGAACTATTTTTTACATGAATGTAATAATAAAAATTTCATTTATTCTTGTGAAGCTGAATTTTCACCAGTGATTACTCCAGTCTTCAGTGTCACATGATCCTTCAGAGATTCTAATATGCTGATTTGCTGCTCAAGAAACATTTCTTATTATTATCAATATTGATTCTAATTAATATTTTTGTTGAAACCGGGATTCATATTTTAAAAGATTTCCTGAAAAAAGATAAAATGTCTTTACTGTTATTTTGATCAATTTAATGCACCCTTGCTGAATAAAAGTATCAAATTCTTTATTAAATTATTTTTTAGTCCAAGCACATGAATGAATCAGAGTGGAATCTCTGATTTCATAAATGCAGCAAAAATAATATTAACCAATAACGTCAAAGTGACCAAATTCTGTCTTGATGGATAAAATCAAGTTCCTATTGGAAATGTCACTTTACGGAAGTTGAATGTGGGCATTTTTTGACTTTGAGGGGAAAGTAAGTCCTGCAATTAAATGAACACAAGAACATCCCTGGGCTAGTTTTAGCTGGAACACTATTTCAACTAAAAACGAAAAACTTTTTTACATGTATGCGTTTTGGCCATTCATTTACACGTTATTGTCTCAGTGTAAACTACAGAAGCGCATATTTGTGGGAACGGTGATGTCATGTACATGCGTTTTACGTGTTCAGTCTATAGGCGCGTAGTGTTTCTTCACAAAGTGAGATCGCCAACTACTGCCAAATAATAGTCATTTTCACGGATCCATGTGAACGTGAATCATTTTGATAATGTTGTTGTATGCACGCAAAAAAACACAAAGGAAAAACCTGTCTGTTTATAGTACATCGTTGTCGTGAGCTCTGAGAACAAAATCCATCATTGAACATTTCTATGCTTTCTTCATTATACTTGACATTTATTATTATTTCTCTTTTGTGCGTAACTTTAATCTGTGGTTCAAACCCTTCTGGATCAGTTTTGGCCGATGGAAGAGTTTTGAACTGAACTCTGAATCACTGCATCCCAGAGGAATCGACAACAAAACAAATACAGGGACTACAGCACTGTGTCTCTGTATGACCAAAAACATGAACGACAACAAACAACTCCTGATGACTGCTTTAAAAAATCTGGACAAAGACCTATCACGACAAAACAACATTCAAAACTCTTACAAGACCCGGACGGGTATGATATCACACCAGCAGAAGGTCCTGCGCTTAAACATTCAGCTGAACAGTCACCAATCTGATGGTGTGTTATGTCATCATCCATTTGTCTAAACCATTCTGCTCAAGTATTGTTTTTTTCTTTTTGAGTTTACTTGGCAAAAACAGTCATAGCGAGATTCCCATGAAGACATAACGTGAAACTTTGAGAGATGAAATATGAATAAGACCCAGTTTTGAAACGTTACTCTCTGAGTTTAGTCTTTCATCCTTTCGTCCCAGTTAAGGGTTGCAGTGTCCCACACTGTCCCAGTATTTGTTTAGATGTGTTTGTTTTGTAGCTCTTTTTCTCAGTCAGTCAGTTTTTAGGCATTGTTGGAGTCGACCTCTCCTAGCAGCCAGTACGTCCTCATCCGTCCCTTTCCCTTCATCTCAACATCCCCTCTGAGCTCCAGCTGGAAGCAGTTGAATTCCTCCAGTATGGCCCGTGTGGCTTCTGACACATGGATCTTCAGGGCTGATGGAAGAGGTATAAGTACACAGTAGATTATTAAAAAAAAAATTGTTTGCATCAAATTAAATACTGTAACTAAGGATCATTATATTGTTTAGTTGCAAGCAAACTAAATGCAGTTTATAATTTATTATAATAAATTACAATTTATATAAATTAAAAAGCAAAAATGAGTCTATTAGTACACGTGCATACAATAAATAAGTAAAAACAAGAAATGACATTTTTAATGTCAATTTAATGATCCTTGCTGAATAATGACCAAAACCAAATGACCAATATGACCAAACATATGTAAATATTAACAGCTATTTAAGGATTCATCATCCACTTGATGAATGGGTTTTCAAATTGTCATTGCTCTTCCCAGGATAATACTGTTACTTATCACTATATTTTTGTGTATTTATATGGTCATTATGGCTCCCCACTGCACAGTTTTACTCTGTAAAGTGATTTACAAATCCCTAATCAGTTCAACTGAATAAACGAATAGAACCGGTTTTCACATTCAGTGAGCTTAACCAATCATAACAGAGATCATTTATATACATCATTTTTAAAGATGCAGTAGTAAATAATGGGTTCCATTCCATCTGTCAGAAAGAGGGTGCAAAATTATCATTTTAATCACTCTACTGTTCAAAAGTTTAGGGTCAGTAAAATTTTTTTTAAATAAATTACTACTTTTATTAATCAAAGATGCATTAAATTGATCAAAAGTGACAGTAAAGACCTTTATAATGTTACAAAAGATTTCTATTCTAAATAAATGCGGTTCTTTTGAACCTCATCAAAGACTGCTAAAAATTTATGGCTGTTTCCACAAAAAATATTAAGTAGCTCAACTGTTTACAACATTGACAATAATAAGAAATGTTTCTTGAGCAGAAAAATTAGCATTTTAGAATGTTTTCTGAAGGATCATTTAACGCTAAAAATTCAGGTTTGCATCATAGGAATATACATTTTAAAATATAATAAATTTAATTTATAATAGAAAAGAGTTATTTTAAATTGTAATAATATTTCAAAGTAGTACAAATAATGCAGTCTTGGTGAGCATAAGAGACTTAAAAAAAAAAAACTTACCGACCCCCAACTTTTTACAATAGTGTAAATTACAAATACTGCAGTGAAAAACCTTCACTAACATAATAAATGGACTTAAATGGACAACAGAAGTGTTGAATATCACCCCTTTAAAAGTCTGGAGGCACCTCACCTTCTCCATTGGATTCCATACGTGAAGATGTGTTGACTGTATCGCCAAACAAACAATACCGAGGCATCTTCAAACCAACCACCCCTGCACACACAGGACCTGGACACATGAAAACACACACCCAAACACATATAACCGCCAGTCAAACTTCTCCATTACAGTCAGTCACGAACAAACAGATGCGTCCCAGAGAGGGCTAGACTGCTCTGTGCTCTACTGGTACTCTATTAAACACTTTCATGACCCATGATCCTCACCGCTGTGGATGCCGATGCGTAGGCGGAGCTGCTGGCTGGGTCTGTGGCGGATTCTAAAGGAGTGAACGGCCTCCAGCAGAGCAAGAGACATGCGGGCAATCTCGCGTGCATGCAGTTTCCCGTTCCTCACAGGAAGTCCCGACACCACCATGTAAGCATCGCCGATGGTCTCCACCTGGGGGCGCCACACAAAAACACATCATTACCCTTGTAAAATAAGAAGTGCATTTGATCCTACTGAATGTGCACATGTAGTGTATTTCAAATCTTAAAAGTATAATGAAATTAAAGGCCATTTATGTGTACTTAAATAGATTACGCTTTCATGATTTTGTTTTTAACACACTTAATTAATTAGGATTTTTGGTTACACTTTATTTTAAGGTGTCCTTGTTACAGTGTAATTATATATTTAAGTACTGAGTATATGAACTGTGTACTTCCTATAGGGTTAGGATTAGGTTTGGTTTAGGGTTAGTTGCATGTAATTATGCCTAATTTATAGTAATTACTATGGAGACTAAATGTACCATATGCAACAAGGACATTGTAAAATAAAGTGCTACCCACTTTTTAAGTAGTCTGTGTTACAGTTTAATTAGGCATTTAAGTACTGAGTAATAATAATTTACTACATATACTTACTATAGGGTTAGGTTTAGGGTTAGTTGCATGTAATTATACACAATTTGTAGTAATTACTATAGTAACTGCACGTAATGTGGAACAAGGACACTTTAAAATGAAGTGTTACCAGATTTTACACTGTAATTATACAAATAAAAACAGAAATATTAATAAACAACATGTACTTATAACATGGACTATATAATTAGGGATAGGGTTTGGTTTAGGGTTAGTTAACCCTTTAAAGAAGTACAGTTATTTCGATGTGTTGACTAACATCAGTGGCGGCTGGTGCTAAAAAAATTTGGGAGGGCACAACAAACTGAATTTTTAATTCAGGACTGAATGTAGGCTAATTGATAAATAACAATTTAACAGTGATAATGTAGCTATCATTAGCCTAAAGTTTAGCTAAAACTTCAGCCGGTAGGGTTGGGAAATAGCCAATTGCCAAATAAATCTGAATTTTTGGGCTAAATGGCGATGTATGGTATAATCTGAGTATTTAATTATTATTTTTCTATTTGAATAAAAAAAACCTGTATTTAATTTTTTAATTTTTTATATTTAATATCCTGATCGATATTGTCCTACAAACAATGTTTATATTGAAGGTTATAAAAACAAACATAGTGTAACCTTGCTGTCTATCTGCAGTCTATCCAAAAAAGGGGTCAAATCACATTACATTCTAACATTGCAACATTACAATCTAAAAACAAAATAATGTTTTTTAAAGAAGTAGGCTAGTTAAATTTACTAAACCAAAAAAAAAAAAAAAGCTAATATCATAAAAATACACATGTAGGTTTGAAATTCTCTAGCACATTTATGTTCACCAACAACAACAAATATTCAACAACAAATGTTTTAGCTAAATATATTTATAATTTAGTGCTAATGTATATTTTAGTCAGAATAATTGCGCTCCTATTCTATTGCGCTCCGTCTGTTCGGCGCGCATGCACGCGGCGGCGCTCGTTCACGGAAGTATAGCTTGCAGAAAGCTCGCCCACTCATGACAGCAAACTGGACTTTCTAACATTTACAGATGGAGAATATGTCCGTGAAATGTAAATTATGCACTGAGGAAATTATTGCATGTCACTTCAGCTTATGGCTAAATACTAATAGAGGTACATTTGTTTCCACCAATCGCTGCACAAGCTAAGGTTACGTATGATGACGAAAGCACGTTAGTGCGAGCCCTCCCGGAACCCATAGAGAATGCATTGCAGTGCCTGCAGTTCGAAAAAAAAAATCTTTGAATGTAAGTCTATGGGAACACTCTGGGCGATTCTCAGCCAGAGTGAAATCGCCCAAAAAGAGGCGGTACTCCACAGAACGTGACTCGGCGCTGATTGGACTATATCCAGAGGCAGAACAACAGTGAGTGACTGCTAGCGTAACTCTGTGGTTGAATGAGATAGTGATTGAAAGTCCCTTTCACACTTTGGTGGTGCGTCGCCCGATCGCCCTAATGAAGAAACCGCCGCTGACTAACATACTAAAGCCCTTATAAAGTAAGTGTGCAATTCAATGTTACATTTAAAGTTTATATATTTTAAATGTACTAAATTACAATTTCATCACTATAAATATATGTAATTACTGATATGTAATTACTAACTTATACATAAATGAAATTAAAGTATGTTTAAAGTATATTTACCAAAATGTTTGCCAGTACATTAAACAGTAAACTTGAACCATATTTCAAATATAATAGAAGTAATTATGAAATTACATATAAACATGTACTTAAGTCCTACTTAAGTGGGTCAAAAACATTTTTATTTAATTGCAACTAACATGTAATAAAGTGCCTGAAACCATTGTTCAGATTGGACTTAACAATGAAACATTTGATTCAAATCCTATTTATTTTGTTAGTGCACATTACTAGTCTTGTGGTGAATAATTCATCCGTGCAAGTTAATACACACACGCACACACACACACACACACACACACACACACACACACACACACACACACACACACAGACGTTGTAATATTTAATCAATATGGCCTTCCTTCTCTGATGACGTCAGTAGACATCACCTTCAAATGTCAGTCTGCTTTGACATCGAGGTGAATGGAACCTACTTTTCTAGATCCAATCAATTCCCAGTGGAAAAAAACAAGCCACACCCTCTATTTTCACTCAGAAAAAATACATTACAATACTGAAGTAAAGTCGGTCGCAACTTTAAGTATATTCCTTTAAAGTATATTATTTCCATAATAAGTAAAAGTATACAAAAGTATTCTACTTTTTTTACAAGGGTCGGCTCACTGATTGTGAGATGCATCTCAGCCACTTAAACTAATCAAGCGCTCATGTTGTTGAACAAATGCTGAATGTAATGACTCTCTGGAATTACCTTGTACACATCAAAATTGTCGATGATTGCATCAAAGCAAGTGTAGAGATCATTCAGCAGCGTCACCACCTGTGGGATGTACAAATCGACAAATAGATACTGTTTTAACTCAATACTGCACTCATGATTGTCGCAGTAAACTACAAAATTAGCATATCATTATTTCCGTGGGTCTCTTTGAGGAGTGTTTACTGAATTATACCCACTGCTGGAGGTTTTCTTACCTGCATTGGTGTGCTCTCAGCTGATAATGCGGTGAAGCCCACAATGTCACTGAAGTAGATGGTGACAGAGTCAAAAGCTTCTGCCTGCACCAACTCACCTCGCTTCAGCTGCTCAGCCACTGAGCTGAAACAAAAAATGCACACACAATGAGACACGGCCTCATGCCAGAGAGAAAATGATTTCAATTGGCAAAAAAAGATGCCTTGTGGATTCAGACTTTTAGACCCCACTACAGTTGCATGTGCTCTTTTTTATGTTTTATAAAATATGTCCACATCACTTTAAATGAATCATTTAAAAGAACCAGGTTTTGTGAATAAATGTTGCATTAGAATTACACATCTCACATTTTTTACAAACACAACCGATCAAAAGTATTGGGTCGGTAAAATATTTGAATGTTTTTGAAAGAAGTCTCCTAAGCTCACATTTGTATGATCAAAAATACAGTAAAAACAGTAATATTGCAAAATATTATTACAATTTATAACAACTGTTTTCTATTGTATAATATTTTAGAATGCATTTTAGTGAAATTTCAGCATCACTACTCCAGTGTTCAGTGTCACATGATCAATCAGGAATCATTCTAATATACTGATTTGCTGTTCATGAAACATTTCTAATTGATTATTATTAATGTTGAAAACAGTTGTGCTGCTTAAAGTTTTTGTAGAAACCATGATACATATTTTTCAGGATTCAGGAAAAGAACAGTATTTATTTGAAACAGAAATCTTTTGTAATATTATAAATGCATGTAATGCAACTTTTAATTAATTAAATGCATCCTTGATGCATAAAAGCATAAATTACCCTAAAAAATCATACTGATCTGAAGAATCAGTTCAAACGAAAGAATCACATCAGGTGTTGGTAGTGCTTCCAAAACAAAAAGCAGAAATAAACAAGAATAAAAATCATTTATAAATATGAAAGATATGTGTGGGACTTACTGTGGGAGGATCTGATAGAGCAGAGTTTCAGCTTTACGTTTCTCCTCATGGTACGCCTGCGTCCTCTCCTCCACCAACTCCTCCAGGTTATTGGCATACAGCTCCATACGGGACAAGAGGTTATCCAGGATGTTGGAACCAAATCCACTGAGGCCAAAACAGAGACAAGAGATGTGAATGTGTGTCTGATTACTGCAGCATAGGCAGTGCATGCAGATTTCCACAAAAATAAATAAATAAATACATAAAAATTAACACCCATAATACACAAAGTTAATTTCGTATATAATGATTATTAAAGTATATTAATCAATAAACATATTAAGAAATATAAATATTTTAATTTGATTGACTACCGATAAGAGTTTATGTAGATGAACTGAATAATAATAATAAAGCATTCGAAGTTTTGTATTGCCTCATATTAATTAAGAGACTATATATTATATAAGAGTGCTTTTAAAAATTCATTAAATGAATAAAATTAAAATTATGAAAAGTTTAACAATAAACAGTGACCAGTTACATTGACTGAAACTATACACATGACATTAGGCATACAAATTTCAACCCAGAGTCTGCTATTTGGTCAATTTGTCAAGTCACTTGTTCATGAGATGATTTGTGTTTCAGGTACCGGTTATTCTTGCGGAGCAGTACTTTAATCTGGCTGAAGTCTGGCCTCTCGTTGACGTCTTCAGACCAGCAGCGCTGCATCAGCTGTCCCATCTCATCGCTGTGGCTCTGAGGACACAGCAGCGGACGCAGGTACGGCCACCGGCCCTCCACCACACGCTCTATGATCTCTGAAACAGAAATTACAGACAGCAAAGGAGGAACATGTAAATAAACATTCTCCTGACAATGAGTTACATAACTCTCTATCACAGGAAATAACATGCATAGATTAGAAAATAGAGTTAGCATATCAAATTTCACAGAAAAACAGCGAGAGTGATCGGACTCCCTGCTGGTGTGAGAAAAAGAGAGACAGAGACAGACAGAGTAAAAGAGATGAAAGTGTCATTCACAGGTTTTGAGAAGACCTTGGACTTAACAAATGTCTTCACAGCAATCAATGCGAGTAATGATGACAGGACCTTCCTGTCTCACTGCTCCTTTATCTTTATTCGTGGACCTTTAAGTGCATAGCTGGCTCTAAAATACGATTGGATGAACCGCTTGCAAAGCGGCTGTAGCTTATTTATACACAAGTGTGGTTCTACTAGTTTCCAAACGAGTTTCCACCACTCTGTTTGCCATTGTTCATCAAGCACATAGTCCCGTCTCAAACTCACTCACACATTTTGGCACTCAGGCCCCGTTTACACGATGGGAAAACGCAGATATTTCCCTGCGTTTTGGCCTGTCATTTACACGAAAACGCCGTTTTTATCCAAGAAAACGATTATTTCTAAAAACTCCGGCCAAAGTGGAGATTTCTGAAAACGCCGGTTATGTGTTGCCGTGTCAACTGGGAGAAACGGGGTTTTAGGTTCTCAAACGTCACATTATGCGCCAGAAAACGCTTACGTCATGTGAGCGCCCTATGTTTAGAGTTTGTTTGGCTGCTATTTGATCATGGATGCTGTTAAGGTGGTACTCATTTTTACTTTTGTGCAAACGGTTTTGGCCTGTTTGCATTTGCTTCGCTGTCTGTCCGCACAAACGAATCTCGCGCCATGTCTGTTGTTTTGAAAGGAACTGGAAGTCGCTCGTGCTATTCCTTGTTGTCGATTTTGAGGATTCTGATTGGCTTGCATGGCTTTATCCTTCTCCCTACACTGCCGCCCATAGGTTTGGCATAATTATGATGTTGCTCGACGGTGTATTTATGCGGGTTGATGTAAACGACAACTTTTTTGAAAACGATGTTGTGTGCACGATGTTATTTTTGAAAACGGAGGGGGAGAAATATTCGTTTCTCTAAATACCCGGCTATGTGTAAATATGGCCTCAAACAAACAGATAGTAGTACAGAAATTTAAACATTGTGGCTTTAATACATTTAATTATTTATTGATGTCTTAAATTGTCAACTATTGCCAATGTTCCCTATAGAATCCATCCATCCATCCATCCATCCATCCATCCATCCATCCATCCATCCGTCCATCCATCCATCCATCCATCTATCTATCTATCTATCACTCTGTGCAAACTGTCAATACCAGTGTCTCTGTCATTCTCTCACTGATGTCTTTGAATCCCTTTGTTCTCATGGTGAGCTGGCGCTGCTCCAGATATGCCGCTAATGTTTTGTTGTCTTTCTTTAATGCAGCGACTGGCATGTGTGCGGTGATCCGTTTATGAGTATGGGTGACATCGCCAAGTTTATGTGAATGTGTGTTTGTGTCCATGTTTCCACCACCCACCACCTACATAAGCAATACTGACACTGATAGAATGTAAATAAGACACAGAACATAACAGAACATAGGCTTCCCATCCCAAAACACACAAAATAAAGCAAGCAGCGGAGACAGTTACTGTCACAGCTGAAAGTGACCAGGACACTTCTAAACTTTTAAATGCAGCATAATTTATAAACAATATCTCTATTGCAAGTATTTATTTGAGTGTGTGTATATATTGGCATACTGAACACTTAGACATTTCTGAATGTCATTGCAGTAAAAAATAAATTAATAAAAAGATTTCAAAACAAGTGTCATTTGTAAAAATTCTACTCAAACCTTTCTCAGAACCAACTTAACTTTCCTGAGCCATTTTTACAATGACTTTTAATCAACTGGTGTTTTATTTAAAACCTAAGTGTACTGGTGTTACCTGTTACCTTTAAAATAAATGGCACTTGATTTGATATTTTAAAGGTGAACTAAGTAACTTTTTTTACCTTAACTGAACAGCTTCGGAGTCATTGGAATGGTTATATTACTTATTTCGGGTTGAATGGTGGTCGTTTCGCACCCCCCTGGTGCCCGTGAGCGGAAAATACGCACTTGCAACTTTGGGGCGGCGGGCCGCCGCGTCAGGAAGTCTCGCGTGATATCAGGTCTCGCGATGTAAACGATTGCTTTACGGCCAAAAGAAATCTGCTAAAATGCCGTCATTATTGCGCTCCCTCACGCTGTTCGAACCTGAATGAAGAAGGCGTTTTAAAGAATATCCCATCTGCTTTGATGTTCGTTGATCTACTAGCCTCTGGTGTCTGAGAATAGCCAACGAGTTTTTACAACAGTGTTGTCAAATATCTATTCCGAAGCTGCGGGGGAGCTCTAGAGAGAAACCTGCGAGCAAAAAGCGAGAATACAGCGAAGAAATCCCGAAGTTACTGAATGCAGCTTTAAGTGTGCAAAGACTTTTTGGGCCCTATTTTAACGATCTGAAACACAAGTGTCAAAGCGCAAAGCGCAAGTAACTTTGTGGGCGGGTCTTGGCGCTGTTGCTATTTTCCCGGCGGGATAAATGACTCTTGCGCCTGGCGCAAATCTAAAAGGGGTTGGTCTGAAGTAGCTTCATTATTCATAGGTGTGGTTTGGGCGTAACGTGAAATAAACCAATCAGAGCGACATCTCACATTCCCTTTAAGAGCAGGCGCACTTGTTCTATAGCGGATTCCTACTATAACGGCGGATTTGCCAGGCGCACGACAGGAGCGGTTCAAGGCCGAGGAGACTGACGTTCTCGTCAGGGACGTTGGGGATGGAGAAACACACCCAAATTAACTTCGGTTAAACAGGCGTATGATAATTTGGGTAAATGTGTAAGCTAGATGTAAGCTTTTATAATAAAATGTCTATCTATCTATCTATCGTAATAATGTATGATTTGCAAAAATAACTGCTGCGTCTGTGTGTAGATGAGAGAATCAAAGTGTATGCGCGTTGTGCACACGCTACATTGATTAAGGCCAAGCATGCGCCCTTAAAATAACATATGAATAACATGCGCCACTGACTTTAAACTGTTTTTTTTCGGTCAGTGGTGGAATTGTTTTCTAAACCTGTAAAATAGCATGAGGGAACGTTTGCGCCGGAACACGCCTCCTCTTTGCGCTGAACCGCCCCGGGGAGCGCAAGTGTATTTCCTAGTTTACCGACGTGCGTCTGTGGAGGGAAAAGTCCGCTTTGCGCAGGTGCAAAATAGGAATGATACATGCGTCGGTGTACAAAGTCAATTGCGCTGGGTGCAAGATAGGGCCCTTAGGACTCTATTACTAATGCTTTGGCAAATTGGACTTTGACTTTTGGAAAGTTATTTTCATCTTGCTCACAAAGTGAGTGAGTGAGAGAGAGTGAGAGAGAGAGAGAGAGAGAGAGAGAGAGGTGAGGTGAATGTAGACACACAGATGACATGGAATGGAAAAATGACATAACACAAAGTGTTATCAGTGTAATTAGCTGCATAATCTGTGTCTTATTAACACATTTTATTTAATGCTGTTTTGATTCACATCAAAGAGCTAAACGAGAAAGCACTCTCACCTGCATAATGGCTTAACCATTCTTGTGAGTGGAATGCTGCAATATTCATATTCACAAATAAAAACTTCTCTTGAAAGCATGAAATAAAATGTATGTCTCTTTTATGCTTCTCTAGGGATTAAACAGTGATTAAACGGCACTTTTTAGAGTCTGTTGCTAAAATGGAAAATTCCAATATGAAAATTCAGCAAAGCCAGCATTGGCTGATAAATAAGAGTGTCTATGATAAAGAATAGGAAAACATTTTTTTTAAATAAAGTGTAACATACCAAGTTCTAAGAAATGTACTCTTTGTATTCATGTTGGTTTTCAGTGTTACTAACTTGTTGACTAAAATGAAAACTAAAACTTTTAAAAATAATTTCAGTCATTAAAATATTGATGAAATAAAATCAAACAATAAATATCACATGAAACTTAAAAATTAGAAATGTTGCATTGGCATCTAACATGAAACTGTATACATTTTTGTATAAAAATGAAACTAAAACTTAAACTGAAATGACAAAGAATTACACAAATTGTTATAAAAACAAATTAAAATGAAAACTATCAATAAAAGTTAATTAAAAAATAAATAAACACTATAATAGTATATAATTATTAAAATAACACTGGCTGGTATCATATGGTTTTGAATATGTCAGTTACGTTATTTTATATATAGTGTATATATTGATTAAATTAATTAAATATCATTAATTTGGGGAGTCGCAGCACATTACATTTCTAAAATATGATATCAGGACAGTTGTATCACCCTGATATTTCTGACTTTAAGCCTATCAAAAAAATCTAAATGAACTTTAATTCAGAAATTAAGAACATGCCTGAAGAGGTGTATTCACATCATTGTATTTATGCATTACATTTGAATGTACTTTTGAATAAATTAATAGATCTGGACACAGTAATAACATGTTGATTATACCTGTACAGTATTATGTGTGAGCTCTGACCTTTGGGGCTGAGACAGGGACCTTCCAGGTAGAAGACACCCTTCAGCAGGGCGAGTTCCTGCAGGATGATACCAAAGCTGTAGACGTCACTCTTTTGTGTTCCACATGCAGGGGGGTTGTCGGCACGCAGAAGCTCTGGGGCCGTCCACAGCTGGCCTACATATGCAAACATTGATATTACGGGCTTCTCCACACGCATGCATTCTATATCTACGTACGTGTTGCCATGGTACTCACGTGCATAGAAAGCGTGCAGATCCTCTAAGTTGTTCTCCTTGCGGAAACTTTCCAGACCATAATCTGTGATCTTCAGCACGAAGCGGCTGTCCACCACGCAGTTGGAAGACTTCAGGTTGCCATGAGAGACAATGACGCTGTTGTGGAGGAACGCCATTCCCTGAGTGGTGAAAAGATGACACTCTTACAAAGACATCTGACAGCATCCATCGTATTTACCAACACCGCACCACGAAAATATTAATTAAAGACTCCTTTGCAACTGCAATAACGCTTTCTGGAGTCATAATTTGCCAGTCAGGGAAGTGACATCCTCATAAACCCTTTCAAATTACACACGTCTCACCACTGCATAATGTCAAACCAAGAACAGTATTTTAAAATATGTAAAGCATTTTGCTGTAGATTCATAGAAACATTAAAACAGCATGACATCTTTCCCTTTCCTTCTCCCTCTGAGATTAAAGGGATAGTTCACCCAAAAATGAAAATTCTGTCATTAATTACTCACCCTAATGTCGTTCTAAACTCGTAAGACTTTCGTTAATCTTCAGAACACAAATTAAGATATTTGTAATGGAATCTGAGAGATTTCTATCCCTCGATTGACAGCTACACAACTACCAATTTAGACTAAATCGCTCGATTCATATGGATTAGTTTTACGATCTCTTTATGAATTTTTTTGTCAAAGTGGTAGTTGTGTAGCTGTCAATGGAGGAACAGAAATTCAGATCTTCGAGATAGATTTATCTCTTCGAAAACAGAGATTCGTGTTCCAAAGATGAACGAAACACTAATGGGATGGAACAACATGAGGGTGAGTAACTGATGACAGAATTAAAATGTTTGGGTGAACGAACCGTTTAAGGCGAGACGCTACAGGTGAATAGGGTAACATTTTTAACTAGCAGATATCACCATGAAACTTTCCCAGTTGATTACCTACATTAAGATGAGAAAAAAATGTATTACAAGTTTTCTGTAATTTAATGTTTAAATATGCAAATTAGGCCATATCGAATTAAATATGCGCTAATTTGCATATATTTTAAGTATCCAATACTAAATCTGAGTATTGGATAAAGCCAGGTTAAATTGGGAAAAAAATTACAGAGGGATTTATGGATATCTACTTTTGTTATCCTGTAAATCAGAAAATACTGTCAATAGCCTTAAAAAAATGATTTTCACCATGTTTTTTGGAATAAAATGTTATATAAATCAGGCTAGGAATAATATATTTACAAATCCCTCTGTAAATGTCTTCATAATATAACTAGGTACAAGACTGGAAAGTTTGGTGTATATAGGTGCTACTGAAGTGGAGATTTCGGACTTGGACTATGAGAGAAAAGTCATTTTGAGAAAACGGGCTTTAAAGATTTATCATCAGCCAATGAGATTGCGCATTCAGTCCTTTTACTTTCACGATTGGTTGCTGATAAAAAGGAAATGACCATATTTGGATCGCGGAGCAGCATGTTGATTAAGAACGCCAACTTTTGTTGAATTTATGAAAAATCTACAGACGCAAACAGACAAAGTGTAATAAAATAAAGACCTAAATGTGTATTTCGGACTTTTTTTCACCACAAGTCTGTTATTGAAGACAAATATCCCAAAATCTCAAAATTGACCAGTAAAAAAAAGAAGATGTTTTTGCCTGCCGTGTCTCGCCTTAAGCTAAGAAGGTGAAATGCTCACCCTAACGATGTCACTGATCAGAGAATAGCGGAACATCCAGTCCAGCGTGATTCCATCACTCTCCATTAGGTCCTACAGGTCACAAACACACATATAAACACACTATTAACTACAACTTTTGCCTCAATAAACTCCTAATTACTGCTGATTAATAGTTAGTAAGGTAGTTGTTAAGTTCATGTATTGGGTAGAATTAAAGGCCCCAATATACACACAGCGAAGTTCTTTTTCGTTCTTTGCTTAGGGGTAAAACGAAGTTCGGAATACGTGACCAGCAATATACTGTCAGCGAACATTCGATGCCGCCCACACTGCTGAGAAATACGTTTAGATGAATATGTAAAAATGTGCAGCATGCTTTCCTCTCAAAATTGAGAAAACAGCAAGCATTTTTTCTAATAAAGCATAAGAAACACAACCTGCACAAGCTCTGCACTTCGGCACGAATCATGTCACGATTATTTATATAGCACTTTATACAATAGATTTCATGTTTTATCGTGGACGTCTGACCTCGACTGGGTGAACAGTGGAAATTAAGCGGAAAAGATTTTCACGTGAAAGGCGGCGGAGTCTCCATACACACCTAACTATTACGTAATCGCCACGGACCAATGGTAGTAGAAAAGGTGTTTACCAGCCGGAGCCAAACCTTTCTGGAAAGTTCGATTTGGCCAACTGTTTAGAACTCCAAACGAAGTTAATTTTGGCTTGATTTTGTTCGAAATGACGTCACATCAGTTTGTTGTTCGATTTTGCTTGAAGTATATCGGGGCCTTAAGGGATGTAGATTATGGTCATGCAGAATAAGGCATTAATATGTGCTTTAGAAGTACTAATAATACAAGTAATATGCAAGTTAATAAGCAACTAGTTAATAGTGAGAATATTTGTTATAGTTATAGTGAGAAGAGCTTATACTGTATGTGATGGTAGAAAAACATGTTTTTATTTGTTTAATTATTCATTATTTATTTATGCATGCATGCACGTATGCAGGGAAAATACTAAGGTATGTACAAATTGGAATCCTTATTGTTGAGCCCTGGTTTGTGTAACAAAATGTGTGGCATAAATATGAGCCATCGAAGGCGGATAAAGCAGTCGTGTTCGTGAGTGTTTACCTGTAAGCTGCCTCGAGGGCAGTACTCAGTAAGGATGCAGATGTTGGGTGTGTCGATACAAGCGCCAATAAAGCGCGTCAGGTGCTCATTCTGAACATCTCGCATCTATAACAGTAATGAACAAAGAGAGAGAGAGAGAGAGAGAGAGAGAGAGAGCTGTTTAGTCCCTCTTTTTCCATCAGTCCCCAGCTATTAATATCTCCCAGAACATCATATAAACTTAATTATGACGAAGGCACCTGGCAAAAAGCACAAAACGGCATGGACGCACACTTACATGTTTGAGTTCAAACAGCACTTTCCTGGTGAGCTCAATGCGTTTCTTGTTGACATACTTAATGGCTGTTATGTTTCCCTGGAAAAGAGGCAGTAATGCACATTAGTTTCACCCTGATTGTGGTCGTGGGCTTAGCAAAGTGTCCGAGGACTTTGGAGACAGAAGAAATGCCTCATCATTTGCGAGAAAAAAAGAGCAACATAATGAGTTAATTAAGCATCATCCTAATTAATGGAGAAAATGATGACATGTGGACATGAATAGCACTCATCCTCAGGGGTTCTGCTTAATTGGAGAGGAGCTAGATCAACAGATGAAGAACTGGCCATTAGCCTGGGCAAGCCGATGGTATTATGGTGGAACTAAAGACGAACCCTTCCATTATTTGACATGTCAGTTGCTAGGCAGGATATTTTCAAATGTAAAAAAACAGCACACGGATAGAAGAGTAATTAGTAAAACGGAATGAATGAATATAAACCTCTTATGTTGACTCTTCATTGTGTATTTTCATCCATTGTCAAAAAGAAGTACAATTTAGCATACTCTTAAAAATAGTGCTTTTTACAGAAAAAAGAATATACTTAAGTGCAAACTGAGGCCCACACGGAAGAAAATTAATAGGTAAATAAAGTCGTTATTTTAGTTTTTTTTGCGCACAAAAATTATTCTCGTCGCTTGATAAACTCAAGGTTGAGCCACTATGGTCACTTGGACTATTTTAACGATGTCTTTACTAACTTTTCTAGGCCGGCAGAATACAATTACCTAGCAGCCTATGAAGGAGTGAGACAGCTCTCAGATTTCATCAAAAATATCTTAATTTGTGTTCGGAAGTCTTACAGGGTTGGAACAACATGAGGGTGAGTAACTACTGACAGAATTTTCATTTTCAGAATTTTCATTTTCAGACAAATGCTCTTAAATTTAAACAGGATCATGATTTTGAAAATCATCCAATAAGATGAACAATCAGATGAACACATTCTATTTAAAAATGTTTACATTAAAAGACAAAAAGATAATGAGATTCGAATGTGACCTAATGGGCCCAGTGGCCCATCCACCCCTAACCACCAAATCTTTAATACCTTGTAGTAGCCAGTCTTGGCATAGATCTGGAAGTTTCCATCCATAGTCAGCAGTGAGCCGTAGTTAGAGCCTCTCTGTGTGTGGAAAGAGGAGTAAGACATGAGTATGTTTACTTAAACTATTGTAAACTCTTAGAAATGACAGTGTGTTCCCCCTCACCAGTGAGATGGTGAGTTTGCTGCAGGTTCTGCGCAGCATCTTCTCCATGTTACTCATCTGGATGTCCTCCCAGTGCACTCGCCACAGCTGAGCGGTCAACTCGTTCTCCAGCTTCAGCTTCCTGATGCCCGCCGAGTGACAGACAGAGAAAGAGACAGAGAGAGAAAGAAAGAAGAGTATAAATATGCAGAGGAGAGGGACAATGAGAGAAGGGATGCAATGGGGGAAACATCAGATAAAAAAGACAAAGGAGAATAACAAACCCACGTTAAAGATAGTGAGTCATATATGTTAAATAAGACAAGCCAATATGTGTGTCACTGTCAGAAATGGGATATTTAAATGGCACATGTAATAATAGATAAAATATCCCTCAGACGCAAAGAACTTTGACATTTTATTATTAGAAGTATCAGCATTTTTGCAGGATTATTATTATATAATGACTAAAGCATGCAGACATTTATAGAATTAATACAGAGCACAATAAACACAATCGTATTGTCAGTATATATAGTTGGGCTATTCTACAATTACTTATAGACTTATAATAATAAGATAATTTATTAAAACATATGTTGTTTCCTATAAAGGAAGTGTGTAGACTGCAGTTAGAATGTTTGTCATTTGAAAGTGAGCAACAGCATCCACCAGAGCAATTGTAGAGTGACCCACTGAAAAATTTGGTATTCATCGAAACATGGCTGTAAAAAGAGGTAGATGGAATTACAGAAACAGAAGATCACCAATGCACAGATATCTGACAGTCTAAAGCAGGGGTCTCCAACCTTAATGTGAGAGAGCCTTTGAAGGGATAAAATAATAATCTATTTGAGCCTAATTGATATACATTTAGAATAAACCATTTGTCTTCATAATGACAATAACACACTGTTGCTATTTTCACTGCTAGTTATTATTTGCGCGGAAAGCGTCGACGTGTCCCAGTGTTTACGTTCATCCCTAAATAAAAGACATGAAACATAAAAACAAAACGTGACAGCTCTAATCATATGTCCTATGAATTAAAATGAAATGTCTTGATATCCTGACTTAAAGGTAGGGTAGGTAATCCTGTTCAGAAACACTTTTTTTTATACTGGGTGAAATGGTCCTTCCATCCTGATAGTAGTCAATACATTATGTGTTTAGAAAAAGGAATGAAAAAAATCAGACCTCTGTAGCAGCTGCAGGACAGTAAAAACTCTGACCAATCATTGCCATTCGGTGCGAATGTAAAGAACCAATCAGATGCCTTCATGTCTCATGCCCGAGCCCCACTGCGCGCGCTGCCCTGCGTGCACTCATCACATGTCACCGTTCCCGGAAATATTCAGCTCAAAGCACCTGCATATGCAGTCAGCGAAGGCAAACAAGGCAAAAACTACTTCCTCGGACCCTGCCCGCACTCTTGAACGACCTCCTCTGCTTCGCCCTCAACCCCGGACCTGTCCTCGAACCGACGATGCGGTACTTGTCTCCGGACTCGGAGTGTACGTTAGTCTTCATTAGAGTCAACAATGTTTTCATCATGGAAACTCTTACATGCAAAACACCGTATATGTTATGAATCTTACACGAAATTCACCTTCATCACAGTGTAACTGATGGTAATGGAAAAACGTGTATCAATGCAACCTGTTTTTAGTTTTGCCTTATAAATATAGCTCGTTACCTATAAATATAGCTCGTTACCGAATCAAACTTTACCATTATCGATATGCTAGCTTGATAGTGAGTACTAAAAGAAATCTTATTTGTTTATATTCATAGTGATAAAGTTAGGTATTTTATTACATGTGATTCTGACATGATGCCACTGTATGTACTGCGCTCCTTCCTCTCCACTCGTCTCAGGTAATAAATGCGTCTTGTTCCAGCCTGAGCGTTTGGCGTCGCGCGTTCATGTGTTTTGGGGGCGTGGCTTTGGAAGGAGCTCAGAAGGGAGGGGGTGGGAGTGAATGGAAATAATGAGCTGTGTTTATTGCAAATTAAAAGGTCTACAGTCACTCGATTTTTATATTTTCTTTTTCAGAGTACTTACATTTTAATTATGTATTGGTATATAAAGACAGTTTAAACAAATTTGGAATGTTTTTTTTTTTAGAAAAAGGATTACCTACCCTACCTTTAATGAATATCGATGATAAGTAGAGGTGTGACGAGACACGAGATTGGGTTCACGAGACAAGACGAGATTTTTGCACAGTATTCTTAAGAAATCCTCAATGACAAAATTCATGCATTTTGCATTTTGAAATGTTTTAACTGATCATCTTGTAATGAATGCCACTTCAGTTCTACTTTCTAAGTATGAATTATCATATGCATTGAAAGACAACAGCTCAACTGACTGGCTTTGCTCCTGTATGATTTCACTTGAGTCTCTTCAGATCGTACTGTACATGAATTATGAGCTTCCAGAACTTCTGATAGAGGCTGTGTTACATCCTAATTGACCTCCTTTCCACAAATTGAACATAGAAATAAAAACAGTATGAATAACAAAAATAAATAACAGTTTTTTCTTAGTCTTATTAAGTGCAAACAATAAGTGGAACTATAATCAAAGTACTCTCTCAATATTCAAAGTTCAAACAGAGACCAAAACAGAGACTAGAGCTAAGAGGTGGTTAAACCTACACTGTCCAGTCTAAGATAGGTTTGATATTGGGGTGTAGCCTAAATTGCATGCATTCAGGGAGCTCGCGTTTTACTGTTGCCTTCGCGATCGCACATACTTTGTGTACAGGGAGCGGCGGTGCTGAGCGCGCATTCTACAAGATTTATCAGACGCATAGGCTCTTTTGCGCAACGACTCCGCCATGGTCTTGTCAGTCACACTATGGTCAGTCATCTCTCACCCTACTCTTGTCATGTGATCAGTGAACTGTGATTCCTGCTGCACATTGTGCGACTGCAGCTCGTGCAAGATGAGCAAAGCAGACGTTTACAATAGTTTACAATTGAAGCGACCGTTATCCAACTGAATTAAATAGTTTTTATTTCAATAAAAAAGCAAAACGACAGTGGAGGCGGTGCAGCAGTGGGCACTCTAGTGTGATGTAAACATAGCAGTGTCATATTCTATGCTAATTTCACCCTAACGCTCCGTCATGGAAATATCGCGAGACAGCTTTTCACCTTGACGAGAAATCTCATCACATTTTAATATCGTGATACTCTATATGCAAGAACTGGAAGCAACACATTTTAACAGAAAACTCTGACCCTACCCCAACTCTAAATAGAAATATATGTAACACTATGTGTAACATTTATTTAATGTTTTTAAATGTATACAAGTATATAAGTTATAAGTCGTATAAAGAAATAAGTGCAATTAAATAAAAATAAAATTATGGTAATAGAATGTGAACAGCTGAACATCACTGACCTACAGCATATTTGGACAACAGTTTAAACTTTGCCTTTTTAATAAAGCACAACCATCATTGGCTGCAATCCTCAGCATGAATTTAACAGAAATCATATGCATTTCATTGTCATTGGATACATGGCCACATTTCGAATAAAGTGATGAAGTCATGGAGACGTAGAATGAGCTGCTATATCTGTCTCTGTCGTGGTCTGGCAGTAAGTTCCCTAATTAAACATCAGGAACAGATAGAGGAGAAAGACAGAAAGAAAGACAGACAGAGAGATATAATATATCAGACCCATATCGCCCAAAGATCAGTATTTTCACACCTGACATGTAGTGTTACACTATGTCTACACTGCAGGCCAATGACGCCACAAAAACAAGAATGCTCATGTTATAATCAATAAAGCTTCATTAAAGCGCTCTAAATTTGTTATGTCGCTTGCTCTCAGTATAGACACTGTGTTTATCTGCACGGGTTTCAACTGACCTGTATATGAAGACTGTGACCGTTACGATGATGATAAAAATGAAGCACACCACTATGGAGATCATCTGGTGCATGGTGACCGTCTCTGAGGAACAAAACCAAGAACACAATGTCCACACATAATTTCATTATATTTCACAGAGACAGCAGTAAAGTAATCTAACCTGCTGCAATCATTTCATACATTTTATTCTGTCATTTATTCATACATTTCATAAGATAAAGTTTCAATGAGAACTTCCATTAACTTCCAACAAAAATCCATTACAATGAGGGCTGTTGCTAAGTAGGCCAATTTTTCTTGACAAAGGACTAAATCTTAATCAGATACAGTAGGTAATTTCCACAATGTGGTACATTTTATGTTTTCATCATGTGTCTTAATATGCTGGAACTTAAAACTTACATTCACATTGATGATAACATCATTATTTTTACCTGTTCAAAAGTTTGGGGCTAATTTTTTTAAAAGAGATTTATACTTTTATTAATCAAAAATGCATTCAATTGATCAGAAGTGACAGTAAACTATTTTCTAATCTATTTCAATTTCAAAACGTTCTATTCATCAAAGAATCTTGAAAATATATCATGGTTTCCACAAAAATGTTTACAATGATGATATTAAGAAATGTTTCTTGAGCAGCAAATCATCATATTAGAATGATTTCTGAAGGATCATGTGACACTGACGACTTGACTAATGGCTGATGTAAAATCACAGGAATAAAAACATTTTTAAATGTACTCAAATAGAAAACAGTTAATCTAAATTGAAATAATGTGTTTCACAATATTACTGTTTTACTGTATTTTCGATCAAACAAATGGTTTAACCCGGTGAGCATAAGAGACTTTTAAAAAAGCATAAAAAAATACTACCGATCCCAAATTTTTTTAATGGTTGTGTAAATAATTCCCCTATTTTAATATGAGCCATTTTGGTCTGGGTCCTTAATGACATCATCCTCCAGGAAGTGACAATTTTGCAGGGAAAACAACAATACAAACATTAGTAAGTATTGTGTTATGTTTTGTGCTATTAGTTGGTTTCCATCTTATCCTATAATTTGTATGGTCATCCTATAATTGGTATGGTTGACGTGCCTGATCTTTACCAGAACATATTACAGTAAGTCTGGTGTATCCTTTCACAAGCATTTTAATTTCAAAAATTGATGAGACCACAGAGAAAATGAAGCCCTCACAATAATGATGAACTGCTATGTGGTATTTTTGGATCTGTTATTAACCTAAACTTAATTACGTAAGATTATAGAGCTGTATTAAAACAACATGGAACATTCCTTGATTTAATTATCACGTTAATCATTAACTCCAAGTGTTTCAACCCACTTAAAAAATCTATTAACTGGTCACTACAGTCTTAATATCAAAGCTGATTGCACAGATTCTACTTTAAAACATTGCACTAAATTATAATGATAACCATTACTTGGCAACACTTTACACCTCTATATATACTGTGAGCAAATGTTTACATGTATGTAATGTATATATTCATGAATATGCATGTGTGTATATATAAATATAAATGCAAGCACATGGAATATTGATTTGAGTCTAATTTATCTGGGAAGATATATTTTGGAACATGATTTTGGCTGAGAACAGTGGAGTCTGGTGTCTTTTCATAGAGATCTATTATTGTATGGGTTATATGGGTCCGCACTTACTTGCCAGGCAGGAAGGGTTGTCATTTTTGAAGCCACACAGAGGGATATCTGGAGGCGGACTTCCCTTCAGCCAGTGCACCTTCATCCCTGGCTCTGGAATCATCTGTTTCTGACTGCCATTATACACGGACACAATCTAAGACACACAGCAATCATTTCAGCAGTGTTGAGGTGGGTTTAGCCAGTTATGTATTTTAAATGTGAAAAGCTGTATGTGATCAAATGAAGGGCTCTGTACCTGATAAACTCCGGTATTCGTGTCGGTCATGTCCCATAGAGCAAAGTCAATCTCCCGATCGCCATTCTCATCTAGCTGAACGAGTCCGGTAACCCCTTTGAAGATTAGAAAAGAAATAGATCAGATGTTCATTCTATGCTGAAAAAAGCTGGAGTGTCAGACTGCGCAATGCATTTTGAGCCTTATTTCATTGTTAGTCTCCCAAATTAACCGGGCAGTAAAACATTTCCTCATGAAGGAGTACACTTTAGCATACTTTTAAAAAGAGTACTTAGACACAGTACCCTGTGTCGAACGCAGCGCTAAGATCGAGTAAAACTAGTATTGAGATACAGCCTTGGTCAGAAGCTAGAAGTAAATCATTTGTCATTTTAACGAGCGCAGTTTCTGTGCTATGATGCGGCCTGAATCCTGACTGAAATTTTTCATAGATATCATTTTCTTGCAAGAAAGAGCACAATTGAGTGGACACAACTTTTTCTAGTATTTTAGACATAAATGGAAGAAGTCCATTAAAGCACAACAAAAGATTATTAAAATGTAATGATTTTTATGTAATGATCTTTTTAATTGACATTATACTGTAAGTGCACTTTTTAAGTGTACTGAAACATATTCATGAACGTTTAATATCTTTAAGTACACTTAAGTGGCCTTTTATTTCCTTAATATTATATTATTATTATTATTATTATTTTTTTTTTTTACAAGATATTACTTTTAAATGTACATACAACTAAGCACACTTCTTTTTTTCTTTTTTTTTTACAAGGGTTGTATTCAACATTTGGTCTAATTTGCACTGGCACATTATTAATCATTCATCATGTAGCAGTTTAAATATCACTGATGGATGAACACAAGGCTAACGCAGTCAGCAACAGATGCACCTGTAGAAAAAAAAAGAAAAGAAAAAAAACCCTTGGCTAAACCACACAGGGGGAAGGAGGCTAAAAGATAATCACACCTCATTTATCCAGTAGATTTTCCCATCATTGATGCAGTAAGCACTGAGCAAGCACACTATGCCTCTTGCCAGCAATGTGACTCTTTCCTGGCGCTCAGCATTAATGCTCACAAACCTGACTGTGCTTTTCTGATGGCACTGTGCCCAGCACACCTGAGTTCTGCTAACCCATGCAGAGGCATTCAATAAGATTTAACAAGCCTACTTTCTCTTGGCTTAGTAAAAAAAAAAAAAAAAAAAAAACCCACCAACCAAATGGCTTATTTCCATTTGACCTGTTAGACATATTTAAACAGATATTTTAAATGATCTAGCCCTGTTTCAGAGCATCAGATAGCTCTCTTAACAGAAAATGACATCTTTTAACGTTAGATCTAGAGGCCTTTTAAGGTGACATGTTTTTCTTCTCAGGGAAGAACTGTGTGTGTGTGTGTGTGTGTGTGTGTGTGTGTGTGTGTGTGTGTGTGTGTAATAAACTGACCACTGAGAAGTGAAGTACAACTGAAAAAGAAGTAAATGTTATCACTATTTTTAAAGGAAGACTTATGCAAATAATACTTTAACGAATATACTTGTGTAAACTGATAAATGTTTCAGATACTCAATTCCAATTAAATTAATATGTATTATAGTTTAAATTTATATTAAATGGAATTAGAAGCACGTTCGAGTTCTTTTTTGCTCCACTTTAGGACACTTAGAAAGGATATTTTTATATCAGTTCTTCCATTCAGTACATCCATTGCCATTGCCACATGATTCAAGTGTACTGTCAAATGTACAGACAGGCATTTATGGTAAACTAAATATACTTTGATGTCATTTCTTTTGAAACTTGTATGTCATGTAATTTGTAAATACATTTGTAATGATAAAGCTACAAAATATGTTAACTTTAAATGCAATATCAAATAACACACTAAAGGTAAAATTATAATCAAGTACTTTGTGCTTCAGTGTGTTAGTCAACACTTCTAAATAAGTGTACTTTTTTAAAGCACAACAAAAGATCGTTAAAACATAACGATTTTATATAATTTAAAGTAAAACTTTTGATTATTTGACATTACTACAAAGTGAACTTTTAAAAACACTTAACTTTGTTGAGAAACACGATTATACTATCTGCAAGTACAGTTTTTAAAAATATATACTTTTTAAGTAAAACTGTACACATTCAATACTCTTTTTTTCAGATTATTTTTCTAAAGCATGAATTTAGAAGAATAATTCACTCAAAAATCAAACAACTTATTTACGCGCCCTGATGTTGTGAAATGAAAAAAGGAATCTTAGCCACATAGATTTTCTTTTTTTGCAATAGTGACCACAGGCTGTAAAGCTTCATTAAATGAAACTTCTATCATTATCTCCACCTCCTTGAAGTTATTTAAATTAAATAAGACACCTATGCAGGTTTGGTGTCATTAAGTTAACAAGACACTCTAGAACCCACTTGGTGCCCACCCTGAACCATACGCACTAAAGTTGATTAGAAATAAAAAACAGCATTTTTGGAACCACATGACCATGAGTAAATAGTGACAAAACATTGAATTGAATTTTTGGATGAACTATGGTATAACTAATTATAGAGGCATGCTAAGAATAACTGAATCTGTGGAGGAACTTGGCTGATCCACAACAGTCTGATTCTAGTTATAAAAGTCTTTAGAGAGTTTCTATTCCTGAAGTCTTTTACTCCACATAGATTTACCCTATAGACCTTCTATTTTTGCCTTGGCTTGTTGATACTGATCAATGCTCACCATGGGAAGCAAGACAGAGACAGACTGCAATGGAGATGAACATGAGATGACGTGCTGATATCTTGGGAGTAGAAACAATAATGAAGCGACTCAGAAAATACAATAAAGACTGAATCGGGCAAGAGCATGATGAGAAATCAATGCTGAATAAAGAGACTTAAAGACTGTTGTGTCTAGAGAGACTCTAGAGAAAATAGATGTTGTGAATGCACATCTCTCTCGGCAGTATTTGTTATCTGGGCTCCCATGGTCCCAGCGGAGAGCCAGGTTCAGTCAGCGGCATAGAGTTTCATCCCTGACACGGCAACACGCTGTTTCCATTTGAGCCACACTAATAGGGTGGCAATATACTGTGTGTGTGTGCAAGAGTGTATGTGTGTTAAGTGAGGTTACGTGCATGTGTGCATGCTCAGGGGGTGTTTGTCTCTCCTATTGAGGACATAGTCCCCCCCTCTCCTCAGTATCTGAGCCGGAGCGTACCTGTTTTTGCAGCATCAAATTGAATGAATTAGAAGAGTGGTTACTGGAGCCTGACACAGTGTGTACTCTTTGAAACAGCCCTTTTAGTCAGACTGATGTCAGAGGAATGTATCTTTTTATGAAGTTCAATGTAATATAAATATCTATGTAATTAGACTGTGCTAGCGTTAGTTTGAAAGCCTCCCTCTTGCGTGAAGTGGCAGCAGAAAAAAGCAGCGCTGCCGTGACTGGCATGGCTTTCTTCCTGTAATTTCAGCTCTAATTATCTTGGTATTTCCAAATCACAGTAGTGAAGCCAGAGGGAAATGACATGTGGGGTTTGTTGTTCCTAAAAATCAAGTTGCTTACTTTAAGAAAAAAAAAAGCATAGGCTAAATAAATGAATGCTAATATAAATAAATGTATAATTTACGGTCCTCTCAGTTCTGTAATAGTGTCCCTGTAGCTTGGCAGGTAGAACGTGGAACTAGCAGGTCATGAGTTCGATTCTCAAGGAAAACATATACTGATAAACATACATTAAATAAAACATTCGACGAATGTGATTGTGGTAAAAATGTCAATGCCAAATTAAAGGTGCTCTAAGCGATGTCACACGTTTTTAAGGCCAAAACATTTTTTGTCACATACAGCAAACATCTCCTCACCATAGCTACCTGTCCCCTGAACAAACTGTAAAAAAAAACGCGGTCTCTGTAGACAGCCCAGGCTCCACAAACGGCAAGAAAAACAAATTGGGCTCACCCGCACCACGAAACATAACAAACTGTTCCAGCCAATAACCGACAAGAAGGATTTGGGGGTGGGGTTTGGGGGGTTTGACACAAATTAACTGAATATCACTGAGCACCAGGGTTATTATACTTAACATGAAACTAAAAATAAAAACATTAAAAACATTTGATAAAAAAAAAAAAGTTAACTGAAATAAAATAAGTTATTTACTTATTTTACATATTTCAGCTGCCAAAAGCAACATTTTTCATTTTCATTCATTTGAACTAAAACTAAAACTGAAATAAAAATAAATAAAACTATATAGCTGTCACGTATCAGTGCATGTTTGGACTTTCAGTTTGTGTTTTGATTGGTTCCTGTTTTCCTTTGTTCTTTTCCCACCACTCCTTCGTTTCTATGGTTACTATAATGTATGAGTTTATTTGCTCTTTAAGATGCACCCTTTCTTTCGAGTCTTTGTCTGATCTCTGTTGTGTTTATGAGTGTTTTCCCTGCCTGTCAGTTTGTTCCAGAGTACTATTATTAAAGTTTGAGTTTGTATCTACAATCAGAGTTTTCAGTCTGTTCCTGAGGAAACCACAGTGTGACAATAGACATAAAAAAACCAATAAAAAAAACTAATAAAAATGTTAAAACCCAACTAAATTACTAAAAAAAAAAAAAAAACTAATTGAAAATATAAAAAAAACAATAATAGCATCTCAATGTATGGTTAACTCTGCTGAGCAAATTCAGACATACATCAAAATGCTGATAACCTTTCAAATCATTCTCATTATAAAACCCAACAATAAAAGGAACTTGCATTTATTTAAATGATAAATGATGACATCAAAATGCAAAAAGGAATGTTAAAGGTATGAACCTGCAAAGCAGAATCTAAGGGACCAGGGGCCTAATGTATAAACATTGTGTTAAAAATGGTATCACGTGGATGGGAATATGCATGGAAATTATATGCAGATGACGTTATGCACGTTATGGAGATGGATGTATGCATCTTTCGCTGACTGGGTTTTATAAAGGGAATTTTGCTCTGGGGTTCTGGAGTACGCATGGTTTTAAAACATTTGTGGATGAACACTTTTAGGATGAAATCTATGGAAAATGTTATACATGAGGCCCCTGCTCAATGTAAGATCATGCATTTCAATGCACTCACTCATAAAGAGTGTGTGCAGACAGCATGACTGTAAATCTTTTTATATATATATATATATATATTCCCTTGGTAATCAAAAGCACACATCACATATGCATGAGTTTGAACATGTGGGACCATGTGGTGAAAGTGTGCATGAAACTCTTACTAAGAGGACACAAGAACTTCATATTGCCAATCCCAAGAGGGATTGTGGACAACTGTTGAATCATGGGAAGAGGCTTATAGAACATTCAGATGGTTTGCCTGGGTGTGGGAATAGACCAAGTGGGGTCTTCTCATCTCACATGAAAAGCACAGGATTTCTAAATCTCTATATTTTTTCCTGACCAAAATATGTCCCATTAGTCCCGTTCACATAATCCACATGATGTGAAATGCACCTCTAAACAAAAGTGACATGTGTTGCTTTGACCTCTGCACGAAGGTTACAATCATTAGTTGTCCAGTAATACAGGCTGTGCTTTCAATTGGGACATGGTTGAAACTGTTTAAACTTTAGCATATAGCATTACAATACTTGACCTGCAAGCAATGCAGGTTGATGCTTTGCTCCATGTAGTTTATAGGGCCCTTTGAAATCCAGTTTATTTTCCCCAAAATTCTGCTTTCCATTACAATTTTTTTTCAGAATTCCTTTTTTTTTTTTTTAAAAATGTAAACAATCAAAAAGTACATCTAATCAATTGATTTCATAAAACTTCATAGAGCCCCAAGTTTAACACTTTCAGGCAATAAAAGGTCTACAGATGGATCAATTTCAAGCTGGAGGGAAAGTTACATTCCATATACGGTTCTTATTTTGTAACCAAAGCAACTTAAAAGAATTGGCACTTTAAGGGGTATACAATAATAATAATAATAATTCGTTACATTTATATAGCGCTTTTCTAGGCACTCAAAGCGCTTTACAAGACCTAAGGTCAGATTTGATGGTTGGTGGTTGGCAGAGTGACTGTAAGAATGAGCAGACAGTAAGAATTAAGCCTTTGGTTCTCAATTGTTTAAGAGCAACTGACTTTGAGTCCTTGGTCGATATCAAGTGGATATGATTGCACGTTATAAGAACTTCACAGCATGACAGCCCTTCACACTGACTATAGCATTTTTCCGGCCTGCGAACGAACTGTCGATAACGTTCCCTGCTGGAGTCAAATATAGTTGCTTTATAGAGAGTGGCTCTGATCTTTGCGGCTTCTGCTACTCAGATTGAATTATAGATAAAAATGGTGCCCTTTTCGTGTGTAACTGTTATCAATGATGCTTTTGAGAAAGGTCTGACTGCATCTGTCATGAAAGGTTCTATATGCAAGATACTTGTCGCAGTAAGCCAATATCAGTCTTTATATTATCCTGTACTTTTTGCAAAGCTTATATGACTCAAATGATTAAAAGATGAGAAGCATCAAATGCATTTTTAACTGAATTTCAGAAAAACATGCTCAGGTCACCCAGAAATCAGTAGAGTACAATATTTTTTTTGTGAGATTCACTCAAATGACATATATTATTTCATTATTTCAAATGACATTACATTATTCATCATTCATCATTTAGTTTCTTTCTCTTATCTTTATCAATATATTAAAGGGGTCATATAATGGTACATGCACAGTACAAGTTGATTGTACTGAAATGTGTGTTGGCAGTGCCTGTACACAACCATCATAAAATGATACAAATCCATCCAGTGTTTTTTTTTTAATCTCCTTATATGTTTTCCCCTCTCTCAAATCAAGCCGTTCAAATCAAGCCGTTCGACCTAGTGACGTTCAAAAACCGATTATTTTCAGATTATGATTTTTTTGTAAATAAACGGCATAAATGGCTCATTCAGACTTTTCATATTTACATACAGATGACATCTATTCAGTCACATTGATGTACTCAAAAGTAGGACAGGTACTATTCATATAAAATAACAAAGGAACTAATGATTAGAATAAAATATGGGAAACTCATACTCAACTGTTCCTGGCAGTGCAAAGTCTACACTGCACCCGACAGCAAACCCATAGCTTGTGGGTAAAATGAAGCAAAACACTGTAACCCATTTCACATCTGAAGAAGTTTTAGCCAGTTCATTTCTCAAAGGATACCCACACATTGTGGGTCCTTGTCCATGCTCATGTTAGTTCAACTAATGTTAACAGAGACATCTTTTGATCTTAAAAATATATTAGTAAATGTTGTTATTAATGAACATAAATAAAGATTATTAAATGCTGTAGAATAGTTAGTTCTTGTTAACTATAATATAGTTAACCAATGTTAACAAATGAAACTTTACTGTAAAGTCTTATCAGCAAGTCATTTGTTTAGAATATGATACATTATGCACAATTGTCATTTGCTTTGACCATCAATACAGTGAACTTTATCAATAAAATTGCTGTATGTGTGAACAGGTTGGAAAATGGGGAAGATAATTAATTATTTTTATTACAAATATTAATAAAAATAAAAATAAAAATTGTATGATAAATACAATTCAATAGAATAATACAAAATGATGAAAAATGCCTAACCTTTTTTGCTTAATTTCTCTAAGCATTACTAGCTATATGGAACATTTATATTTTTTATACTCTTTATACTTTATATTCATAAATGCATTCATGCACACAAAAATAAATAGTCCGTGGAAAAATACAGCTGGCCCTACAGTATTAGAGGGGTCTGTTCCTGTGTGAAAAATCCCAGCTCACGGGATGCAAGGGTCCATCTGGGGAAGAGACATCGCATCAGTGTCAGCTGCATGTGGTGGCTAATGTAATCACCATGGAGACATGAGGAGAGTGATTGACAGGTTCATCCCCTGATCATATTTCCTCTCTTGAATGAGGTAGGGTGTTACCAGATGAGACAAGGAACTTAGGATTGGGAAAATAAGCCCCAAAGAGGAGATGTCAATAGACAGTCTGTTGTAGATGGTGTAATCGCATGGTTAAAGGATGTCCTCATGGACTCTGGCGGGGGTGAGAAGGAGGGATATGGGTTTCAACATGCACACCAAATGGCGTTAATTTATGAAGAAATCTGAGAGAGGCCAAGGAGTAGGGCTACAGGGATTGCACCACTGGGAAGATGATCTCTTTGACTTCAGGAAACCCATGATGCAGGAAAGGAAAACTGAGAATCACTCCAAAGGGATGCTGAGAATAGGAGATATTACACTGCAAAGTGGACATATTTATGTCCTCGGACTCATAAAGGAAAGAAGTTTGTTTCCACATGAACTATAGAGCACTGTGGGAAATGGCGGGAGATTAGCTGTGCTGTTTTTTCCTGTGCAAAATATGGAGGATTCACTCTTCAAAAAACAATGTACAAATTGACAAATAAATACACACCCACACACACCACATGGCTTAAGATAGTGAACTATTGCTGTGCGTAGCTTAAATCTAGTGGCTTAATTTAAATTGTGTATCTGGACTAGTAAAATCCAGATTTAGTTAACTAGTGGCTTAATGTGTATCTGGGTATTAACTAGCTCTGTGTGCCTGAGCCAATATGGCTCAAGATTACCTAATTAGAAACACGTACTGTGTCGTTAATAAACAGATATCATGTTGAAGGCTGATAGAAATAGGAAAGTAAAACCCATTTGAAATCAGCTGAAATCTGAAAACATTTCCCTTGGAAAACAGGCGTCGTTGGAGGTTTTGTAGCAAAATACGTTGAAGCCCGGGTTGAATGCGTACTGTATATGTGTGTGAATGCCTATTTCACTTTAACTTGTTCTCATATCCGCAATGCTTAGTCGCAGTATCCTCACAGCAATTACATAGACTGCTTGCTGCAGATGCTGTATAAACACTATAACGTAATCGCTGCAGCTTACATGCTTAGACATTCACTCATGCATGGGTCACTTATTTTAGATGTTGAATTTCAGAGGTATTCTAAAAAGTGCGCTGTAGACTGCTACAGCAAACCCTGACCAAGTATGAAAGTTGAGCAGTAAGCTTATTGGTTGCTGATGCAACATGATCCAATCAGCTGAGCCCTGTAGAGAACGATGTTATTACTACAGAAGTTTGAGTTAAGCTTGAGACCTATCAGCCTGTCATCTAGAGTTTCATGACAGAACTTTGTATTTATTTCTTTGAAACTTGAAACTTACAACTTTAAATGCTGCCAATTTCAACCAATGACTATAACTTTGACCAATACATTACAAACTAGATATTATGTGATTATGTTCAGACACCTCTCCAATCCAATTAAGAGCAAATCACAATAAATTAATGAAAAATTCTCCCTCCCCAATAAAAAGAAAAATCTGAGTAAAATAAAGAGACAAAAGTTTAGTATGTTAGAGAATCATGCACTGGGTAAAACTGTGATCCTCATACATATATATTTCAGGCTGAAGCTGTTGTGAAGCTAAACACTAGCACATGCTGGATCAGAGTATCCAAACTAAGGCCTGTGCCAGCACTCTGCTCTCAGTGTAACTGAAACCCATGTGAATCAGCACAATATATAGATCATATTACCACATTTCAGCGGTTACGCTTGAGCGAGCATGCTTATCAACCAACTTTTATGACTCATTGCAATTATGTCTTGATTAGCACATCATCAACATATCCAAGCAAGCTATTTTCAAGAGTATGACTGTTAATCGGTTTACACATGACACTAAAGCTCTGCTCCAAAACTACTGATCTGCCTCCATACACAACATTTAAAGTCATCATAAGTGTGCTCCCGATGCCAGAGCTGTTGGTAGATAGCAACATTATTTTGTCTTGTAAGACAGAGTTTTTCAGTATCGTTTTGCTTATGAGGGACCCCTTTCCTAAAATAAAAAGGCCTCTATATATTTTCATTTCTATTGAGTGAGAAAAAAAGTGTGCTATTATAAAACTGCTTTTGGGTTTAATAAAATGAATACACCAAAGCCACTGCAAATTATTAAAATATTATCTGGAATATCATATATAATTCAGTAAATCATCATGTTAAATATATTTTAGTTATTTACATTTTAATTAGCCACAATTTGTAAATAATTTGCACAAAAAAACCCCCAAAACACTGCAATTCAAAACCTGAATTTTCAGCAGCCATTAATCCAGTCTTCAGTATTACATGATCCTTCAGAAATCGTTCTAATATGCTGATGTGCTGCTCAAGAAACATTTCTTATTATTATCAATGTCGAAAACAATTGTTTTAGGATTATTTGATGAATAGAAAGTGCAAAAGAACAGCATTTATTTGAAATAGAAATATTTTGTAACATTATAAATGTCTTTACTGTCACTTTTGATCAATTTAATGTATCCTTGCTGGATACAAATATTAATTCATTCCCCCATATTGAAACAATTAAATCAAGATAGTGGACAAAAGAAATATTGGCTATAATTTAGCCTACATCTTAACTTATTAACTTTTACTTCTATTTCATAAGTATATATAATATATATATTATGAGAGCAGCTGCTTTTATAGGCTGTAGCATTTGAAACTTTCTTCTAGGCCTGTTTAAAAAAAAAAAGAAAAATGGTGCAAAGTCATTGCTAAAAAAACAAACCAAAAAGGTATGGTAAATATTGACCATCTTAACCTTTTCTTAAGATCTTCAAAAAAAAAAATTATTACAAACACTTGAAAGGCATCTAAAGGGTCCTTTAATACTTGCGAGGAACCTAAAATGGACTCTAACATGTCATCTGTAGATCATCTCAGCTTTCCATCTGTTCTGTTTCTTGTGGGATCTCAATTCCATCATCTATCAGCCTCTCTCTGCTGGACAGTCCCCTTCATCATAGCTTTGAGAGAATTTAGTCCATGTCTTCTTGCATGGAGGGCTGCAGATCCTCAAAAGAATCTCATCAGAGACCTTGTGCCCTCTGACCTAAGCTCAGGTCATAAGTAGCACAGCGGATTTATGACCTGAATCTCTTGGGTAATAATGTAAGGGTCATTGGGACAGTGAAAGAGCGAGGTGGAAAGCACTTAAAGTAATGGAAGTGAATGCCGCGTCAGTGTTATCATTCCTCCCTATGGGAGCTCGGCTGCACAGCCATTAAAGCCACTATTAGATAAGTGTGCTGTGTGCACTGATGCATTTATTAAATGCTCAGCACTGCTTCCTATTAACTATAGTGTAAAATAACTGTGCGAACTGAAGGAAATCAAAATGCCACTGACATTAAAAACAGGGCATCGGACTGGGTGTACTTGTGGATTAAACATCAACAGAAGACAGAATAATTAATGTTATGGGTATAGCAGATACTGTCTTATCTAAGCAACAGTATATTTTTACTACATGGTCCATCTCCCTGAAGTCACCTAGGGTTAAGTGTCTCGCTAATGTGTAACCCCTCCTGGGGTTTGAACCAACAGCCTTTAGATTTCCAGCCAAGATCATTAACCACCAAACCACACCACCCCATTATAGTAAAATATGAGTTCCCTTTCGAATGGGAACTCGCACTGCATCTGAACAAGACGCTATGGGTAACGCCTCCAGAGTGACCAGTTTCTATAGCACGTGTCTAAACGCGACAACTGCATTGGCCGGCGACAGCCTATGACGTTACGGCCGTGAGTATAAAAGGGCACATGAGGAACACGTCATCCTCTTCTTCGTCTTCAGGGCCATTTGTTGTGACTTGTCGGTAAGTAATTACAACGGCTGGTGTATGCAAATTTTTCAGGAAGTGTGATCCGTGTCCATTTTATTTGACACCAGATGACTCACAACTTGTGCTTAATTTCTTTGGGCGAGGAGCATGCGCGCTCTGTCCTCGAGGGAGTAGAATAAGCACACTGTGAGCATTTTTCATTGTAAAAGCTCTGCTCTTGTTTTTGTCCCTCTTCTCGAGGAAACTGGGGCAAACACCTGTACTCTGCAGTTCAGGACCTACAATCACTGAGGTGAGGAGGAAACTAAGATCGGGGGGTCTCAGCTTGCTGAGGAGTTTGAGAGAGGCATGGCCCTTTTGCGCTCCTCAGTGGCTGACAGGGGTGAACTGCTGGAGGAGAATGTTTTGTCTCTCACATCCTCTGATCCAGCAGGCAGTGCTCTGCAGCCTTCGAGCCAGGATGAGCAGGAAATGACGGAGGAGGGTGAAGAGTTTAAGAAAATGGAGCCTTCACAGCATTCACCAACTGCCCTGCGTATGAGGAGTTTATGGAGTGCACCTCGGGTAGTTTAGATCTACCTTGGGGGTGCAAGATGGTAGACTAGATGAATGATTTTTATCTGGACATAACCCATGAGCTTTCCCTTTCTTCCTAATCTCCACACAGAGATCGAGTAAGCTTGGAAGAATCCGTATTCGGCCTGCATCCATCGATTCCAACATGACAATTATGCAAATATTGAAGGGATGTATGTGCATGGATATGTGTCGATTCCTCCCATTGAAAAGACGCTGGTGAGCTATCTCTCAATGAGGAAACATCAACACTGAAAGAGCGACTTCGAAGCGATCCTGCCTTCCAAGCCCTTTAGAGTTACATCACGCTTGAATGGTAGGGCATTCGTGGAAGCGGGTAAGGCCATGGCTGCTTTGCACACTATGGCAGTTCTGCAAGCATATCAGGCCGACCTACTTAAGGACCTGGACCAGGGTCAGGGTCTTTCCCCTGATGTAGCAGCCGAGCTGCGTTGAACCACATATCTTGCTCTCTGGGCCACTAAACAGACCACTGCCGCGACCGGTAGACTGATGGCAGCAATGATACCTTTCTCCTCGATTCACCAGTTTCACCTTCTGGGCTGTTTGGCACATCTGTTGCGGCGGTGGTTGGCAAGTTTAAGGCAGCAAGGCATGGTTGGCAGTTATGTTGAGTGTTGTTAGTACTCCGTCGTCATGCTGAGTACTCCCCCTGCCTAAGAGCTCTGTTTTTTTGTTTGAGTCAAGTTGACTCTTTCTGTGAGCCTCATTTACAAGCATAGTTACAGTTACTCGTTATTAGTACTCCCCTCGTTTTAGAGGGTTGTTTTAAAGAGCTCTGTGTAATTTCTTTCAAGTATTAGGCATCAGCAAAACCATCAAATAGGTAGGCTTTCTTTAAGCCAGTTTGATGAGCTGTTTCAGCTAGAGCTCTGTGAATCACTGCTGAGTTGGATGGCCTCCTGTGGGACCTCTTGATAAGCTGATGTCAGGACGAGTCTGGTTGGTACTCCCCTTGTTATAAAGGGTAGTTATGTTGAGTACTTCACTCTTTAGAGCCCTGCAGATAAATATCAAGTTGAATGACTCTCTGTGAGCCTCTTTGATAAACTTCAGGTTAAGTTTGGCTTAGTATTCCCCTTGTTTTAGAGGGTCGTTGTGTAGAGTACTCCACTCCCCCAGAGCTATGTTTGGGTGCTCTGTATGTCCTGGAAGCCCCTTTCAGCCTGAGTAGAGTTACTCCCCTCGCTTGGAGGGTTGGTATGCTGAGTCTCTGCTTTCAAGGACTTCTGTCTCTGGAATCAGGTGTGGAGTAGTTATTGCCTGTTTGCAATATCTTCTCATTGGAGGCCTCCGTGAGAGTCTTGAATATAGGGATTCTGCTTAGGCAGACAGGCCGTAGGCTATTTCTGCTAGGGTAGCAGAAGCCAGCCTCCCTGCTGATTCTAGGGGTTGACGCTGTTATGTCCCTCCAAAGTGTTTTGTGCCTGGCCATATTCCCTTAAAATAATATTTCAATAGGTATGATTCCAAGCCTTTGAGCTATGCCCTTGGGCCAAGCCCTACCGCTTGGCCCTGCAAGGAGGGAAGGTGTAAGGCTGGGACTTTTCTCGTTTAGGTTATGTAGCTTAGGCAGTGGCCATAAGGAATAGTGTCACTGACAGCTTGCTGGTGCGTCTTTTGGGGAATCTGAATCCGGCAGTAAGGTCGGGAGAGTCAGTATTTTGAGGGCTTAGTCACAGTCGATAGGGCATGCATTCCCCTCAGCATGGCTGAATGGGTATTTATTCCCCAAAGCGTCTTGTTCAGACGCAGTGCAAGTTCCCATTCGAAAAGGAACGTCTCGGGTTACAAGTGTATCTGTAGTTCCCTGAGAAGGGGAACGAGACACTGCCTCTCATTGTGCTTCTGGGATGCCTGCTACATCTCCTTCAGATGAAAAAGTGGATGACATGTTCTAGGGATACCAGTTTCGGCATTGCGCCCAATACTGTGCTCGTGTACTCGTACTCGTACTCATTAAAATGCTCCAAAACCAACAACTGATACCACGCAGCGTGTACAGTACAGTGCTTGTGACAAAGTAACACGACAACAGAGCAAACAGAGAGCAGAATGGATCCATCAGAGAGGGATGTTTATGAAGTAAATGTCTCGATTAATAGAATGTTAAACAAATTAAATATTTCTGCCTATATAGCTGAGGTGCACTATATAGTGGATTAAGCGCGCAGTGGTAAAGATGCATGAGCTTGTCGAGCGCATCCCTTTTTCACAGACATTGCTGGAAAGTTTGTAGTTCGGTTGGGTATGTCAGTAGCAAATAAAGTAAAAGAAAGTAATGTTAAATGACGGTAGAGAGAGAGAGAGAGCGCTTCTGTTGCATGCTCTTGATTGCTGATCGTTCACTCAGCACACATGCGTCATTTGGATTAAAACTAAATCGTATATGTAATAAATATGAATCTATATTTATTTTATACAGCAAAGACCAGTGGAAGACCAGTGCTGGTTATGTATTATTAATGTGTGTTGTCCCTGATTAAATAAATAAATACTAAATACTAAAATACTAGTGATGTCATAGGCTGTTTCCGGACAATGCAATTGTTGCCTTTATACACGTGCTTCAGACACAGGTCACACTGGAGGCATTCCCCATAGCATCTTGTGTCTTGTTCCACTTCTCAGGGAATCATGGTTACACTTCTAACCTGAGATGTTTTCTAAATGTACATTTTTAATACATTTGCACATAAGAGACTACTTAAAAAAAAAAGAACACTCGACACCATGAAGAAAGAAGAGAATAAACACAAACTATCTTGGTTTAGCATAGGTAAAAAAGAAAGAAAACTTTTATAATCAGATTTTGTTTTGGGGTGTATTTATAAAAAATGTTTTTACATATATGTGGTAATTCGCTATGATTGTGTGCTGTTGTGCAGCAATTTTTTAAAATTTTTATCACATAAATACAGCCTTGCATAAGAGACCCTAAACTGAAGACAGAGGAGGAGAAAAAAGTACACAATCTATTTAAAGGAGCATTTCACCCTTGGGAACATTAATCTTTATTGAAAGTGGATCATTTATGTAGTAGAAATGTAACATAAATTTCGAATTTGGTGCCTTCTTGACCGAGGATAGACAGAAAGTAACTTTAGGGCGCATTTGTATGGAAGACAACAACTCCCACAATGCACCACATTGCACAACTCCGCAAGCCACTCCCACTAATTTTCACAACACAAACTTCCGTGTCCTCATCTGATTCAGGTATTTCTTCCAGGAGAAATAGGCATCGTTAAAATGCACAGTGAGAGCACAGGCACCACCAATCCGCCAAAGCTCGAGCTAGTCCGGGCTTCTCGTCCGCGACAGGCAGGTCTTCTGCCTCGGTTGCAGAAGCCGCAGCAGCCGCCTCCTGTTCCTCCATCAGCCTCAGCTACTCTTAGCTATATTGCTACTCAGCTACTCTTAGCTATATTAGCCACGAACATCTGATTCGAGCATCAGACTTTCGAAATCCTCTTCTTCCATATCATATTGAGTACCTTCCGCCATTGTCGTAACTTCACATCTGGCTCCACATCGCCTGCTAGCTTAGCTTCCAAACAAGATGGTGGATATTGTTTTTAGTTTCTGCAAGTGAATTCCCACCCACTGATCTGTAATAGATCTGTAGCGTGAGTGGGTCCCACCCCCTGGAAAAATGAGGAACGAGTGTTTGTAGTCTCAACCCCTCCACAAAGATATGGGACTTCCTGCTTAGAATGACGCGAAATGACGATTTTTACATCATTATAAACAGGAACTGCAACACTGAAATCCGTATTTCTCCCATCTCAGGGGAATAGTAATAATAATAATAATAATAATAATACATTTTATTTATGATGCACTTTACATTTCAACGAAATCTCAAAGTGCTATTGTACGACCATTCAAAATTATGACTGGGTTTCTAACGATACAAAGCTTAATGCAAATGGGTGAAGTGTCCCTTTAAGCTTTGCATAATCTAACGGCCAAAACATTATTACATACATCGCATTAGTATGGAGGGGGCCTTTATGAGACTGACAATTTCACTTATATTACATGATGCGTGGTAATGACGTAGAGACTGCCTAACTGTGCAGGGAAAAGCGGTTGATGATAAGTCTGCTCTACCTTTTTATTAAAATGTTGTCCTTTTATTTGTAATGCTCAAAAAAGAGCTACTCTCTCATGTATAAAGGCCAATTTATACTTCTGCGTCGGGTTCGCGTAGAAGGTACGGCGTAGCATACGCATTGACGTGTACCATACGTCGTACCCTTCGCCGTACCCTGACGCGCACCTCTTCAAAAATGTAACTACGCGTCGCGGCGACGCGGACCGCAAGATCTGTGATTGGTCGGCTGGATAGCATCGCGTTTCCTCCTACGCATTTCCGGAATGATCTTCTGTACTCTGCACCGCCCGCCCGCCATTTTTAAATTCCGAAGATCAGTGAAGAGCCATGGAAACAGACCAAGTGACCGAGAGATTGCTTGAAGAAGTGCGGAAATACAGCCATCTGTATGACTCCTTCAGTCGCCATTGCTCGTAGAAACCTAAACTCAAAACAGCCGCGAGGAATGTAAACACAGTGGAACTGGAACATTAAAACCCACCCGCGCCAACTAGCGTTTCGGCGGTGTAACTGCAGAGCAACACAGACATTCGCAGAAGTATAAATGCTCACGACGGCGTCGCCTACGTGCGTACCCTACGACGTACACTACGGCGTACACTCGACGCAGAAGTATAAATTGGCCTTAAGAGAAGTGCATTGCCTGTGAACCTGAAAAAAAGTTACAAAATTGCTACAAGGCAATCACTTTAAAGGCTTTCAGTAACTGCAAATTGTTTGCTTTCAGTGTGGAAATGGATAAAAGTGTCTACCAAATTCACAAATATAAATATCTCAATCCAGAGTCCATGTCAGACTGTAGCTCCTGGTTTCTGCCAGGCAGGCAGTCAAACTGGTGTTGTATGGAGACCAAAAAGAGACTGAAGGGACACTCTAAAATCGTGAGACACCCATGTGAATGAAATGTCTAGAACCAAATGAAGAAAGCTAGAGAAAAATGCAGGAGACTGAACGTAGCACGTCCACATGGAAGACACAGGATGAAATTATGGAACATGGAATGAGAACATAGACCTGTCAACCTCCTCTGCCACTTTTGTGAAAGAGGAAGAGGGAGCACAAAGGCCAAGGAAAGCAGTGTAAGAGGAAAGCGTGAACAAGAGAGGGAGGAAATGGATAGGGAAAGAAAAACAGACAGAGCAGGGTAGGCTGGGTAAAGGAGATGGGTCTGCAGATGACAACCTCTGAGAGGAGGACGCAGATGTTACAGGACAAAAGAAAAAACCCAGATGACCTTGTTTGGTTTTATGGACAGATACCTTGTTCTGTCCACACACACCTGCATTAATACACCTCACATGATGAAGGACAGAAACAAGGAAATGCAGAAAAAAGGATAGCATGGATTAGATGAGAGCGAGTGGGTGATGAAAATGAAAAAATACTAAATGTATGCAATTATAACAGCTTTGCCTCATATTTTTCTCTAAAGATTCTTTAGTCCATATACAAATTGACTAGTGCTGTCAGTTGATAGAAATGTTTAATCATGGTTAATCATGATTGCAGGGCTTTTTACATTTTTTGATGCCAAGGACGTCCACATTTATTGATGGTCTCAATAGACACCCTACCTAAGATATAAAGCCAATTATATATTTTCATGCAGAAAGTCCCATTTATAATGTGTGTGAAAAATATTAAGCATAAGAAAGGTTTATGTTTCAGAAATTAAATAATTGGCATTTATTTTGCCACTGTACTTAAGCCAAAGCAAATTATATAAATATTACCTTGAAAATATTAACTTTGTATTAAACTTGACTGGGTATCTTTTTTTTTCTCTTGACCCTGTTGTATTACAAATTTATTAAATGTTTAATTTAGGTTCCAATTCAATAGTATATAAACTGAGAAAGTTTAGTAGACTGAATTTAACCTTTTGTCTTTAATGGCTCTTGGAGCCCGAGCCCCAGCCATTGAATAGTTAGGCTGATTGGATTAGCATCTATGCATTTGAATAATTATGCTGATTGGATTAGCATCTATGCATTTGAATAGTTATGCTGATTGGATTAGGACTGGTAACACTCTAGAGCAGGGGTCGGCAACAGGCTGATTGTGCGCTCAGATCAAAAATAGAAAAAATGAATAACGGGTTTAGACAAATTTTAATTTAGAATTTTAATTTATCACCTTACCAGACATATACCAATGAAATCATTTTAAACAGATCAAGTACTATTGTGGTAACAGATTACAGCCATTTTAATAAGGGTGTGAATAGCAGTCATACTCTCCTGTAAGTCTCATTCGCTTACAGTCTGACTTTTGAACTTTTTTTCATTATTATTTATTCGGGTATAACACACTGATAAATAATATGTATTACCTGATAAAAAATATTTGCACTAAATGCTGCACAAAACTCTTCCACTACGCCACGGACCAGTACCGGTCCGTGGGACATTTGGTACCGGGCCGCACAGAAAGAATAAACAACTTACCGTATTTTCCGGACTATAAGTCGCTCTCAGTCAAAAAATGCGCCATGAAGAAGAAAAAACATATATAGCCTAAGTCACACTGGACTATAAGTCGCATTTATTTAGAAATTTATTTTACACACAAAAAAACAAACAAAAAAACGATGTTACGGACGGGACAGTTCTCCGTTACGGACGTGAGCGCTCTGAAAGCGGCACTAAAAGACTGCTTTAAAACTTTCACAGAGATCTCAAACAGAAAGCACAAAGCCTGTCTTTAAATTTAATTTCGTTTTGTATTAATTGTATCTTAATTTTAATCAATGTTTTATCAACCAATTGTCTGTATTTAATAAATAAGAAGTAAATATATTAGAAAATAGATAATCACGACACTGAGGCGCCGGCGCGTAAACTGGAGCTGGTTTCATAAATGAACTGAAACTCAGCGTATAAGGTAGCCTACTTGCCTCACAGACCTGAGACATATATAGAAAGCTTGAAATGTCTACTTTTAAACAGAACAATTCAAAACGTAATATTGTAATATTCATAAACATTAATTTTGCCGGTTCGTTGTGACAGCTTTTAGGTGCTTTATTGGCAGCGCCACCCTTACATGAACGCATCAGCACCGAAAACATGGAGAAAATATTGTCTGATATTAAACCGGTCCGTGGCGCAAAAAAGGTTGGGGACCGCTGTTTTAAAGTATAAAGACGGTAGCGGTCGGAACTCTGGTGTACCTATACTTTGGACGGAGCGGGCGGTCTGACTGACAATAGCCCACTCCCGACATCTTTTGACAGCGTATCTGCACTTCATTCTGACCACCTGTACACCTAGCTCTGAGGAGCTGTTTGGTAGGCTACTGAAACAATTGTCAGTCAAAGTTTGAAACAAAGTTGAACCAACATCACAAAAAGTGAGGTGCATTAACTTGGAGTGGTGATTGGCTGCCGTGGCTGATGAGTACGGGTCTGGTCTACGTCATCAGTTTCTGAGCTTTTCACCGCATTATTCATGAGAATACACTCTTTTAATCCAATCACTTCACTTCATTAAGCACGAGATCGCATTACAGTTGAGAATTCAAATGTCACAAATGATATTTCAGCCCTGTTCGTTCACCTCTGCCTGTTCAGCTCTGCATTCGGACGTGTTGTAAGTGTCAGTACAGCAGCTCAAAAGTGTTGTTTGCATTATACCCATGATGCGGTCAGAGCTGGAGTTTGACTACCAACACATCGAAAATATGACTGTAACAATATTTAATACATAAAGTGCTGAGCGTGCATGAGAGCTCCAAACATGATGCACCACTGTGTATGTGCACATATTTCATCATGTCTTCTTCAAATTAAATATAGCCTATGTGTTAACAAGGATACTGGGCGTCTGATCATGGGTTGCGATGACAATGATTCTTCTTCAGTGATTATGCTGATAAACAGAACACAATGATGTAGACCAAAAATTCAAAGAAGAATGGACAAAAATGCCTTTCATTTTGTGTTAAACTGATGCATGGCAGTTGTTCAGAGATTGTAGTGCTTGTAAACATAATGAAAATTATATTATACCTATTAGACCAATGGCTCTGCAAAATTATAATGCTGATATTTTTAAGAATAATTGATCAAAACTTATTTGATTGGACCATGATAGCTGTTAGTAGTCTCTAAGTTTTTTTGTGTATTTGTTGTTTTGGGGTTATATTTTTAAAATACATTTTATTTTTCTGGTCACATTTTAATATTAGTTTGTCTGTATCCACTTAATTTTTTAGGTTAATCGCGGGCACGGCCATTTGTAATTTTAATGAGGCTGGCTTCCGGTGTAATTCGCTTCCAGCTATTTTTAGCTGTACAAAACAGCTAGTTATGCTGCTTGATATTGCAAACTAGTATTTCTTACCATATTATTTTAATATTGTCTTAATTATAAACTCGCTGGTTTGTAGCGCAGAATGTTTTACAGTTTACTGCAGTTTGATATATTCTTCTCGTTATTTCCCCATAGCGGCTAATAAATTAGAGTCTCGCACATTCACAAAAAACACCTTACCTAACACCTTGCTTAACCTTCACGGTTAATCTTTGAAAAATAAAGTGGACAATGAGGTCTGTTTTACTGGTTGTCGTCTCCCCTATTCCCACCTTATACACAACGACTTGTGAATGAACATTGCTAAAACAGGGGGGTTTCATGACACTTTAGCAACCCCTCCACAATGTTCGGGTGTTAAGGGTTGCTAAAAGAAGTTCTACTTGATATCTTATTAGCCTTGAGTAACTAAAACATTTTATCTACAAATTTTATTTTCACATCCACCAAGTGTCACTAAGTTCTATGAGGTGTTCCAACATGACATACAAGCAACACAAGAGAGAGATAGCACATTTATTTTGTGTTTAGCTGTGCCCTGAAGGAGTTATTGGTGTTTTGGGTGCTGGTGTGTTCTGCTTCACGAATTGATATGTAGTAGGGAGAAAGGCCTGGGTGATTGAATTTGTCTGTGGTAAATATTGTGAGATTGGATTTATGCATAGTGGGTCATCAGAGGGAGAGAGAGAGACAGAGAGAGATAAGATAATGGGTATTTCAGGCAGATAAATGGAAGGGCGGAGAAAGAGATGGAGCCGAAAGGTGAAAAGGCGTGAAGAGTGTTGGAACAGGGGAACAGGAAGAACAGGCAATTTGAGAAGCTTGACGGCATTTGCGTTTAAATTGGGGACATATTGGGCCCAAACAAACAGCAATGGGAGGATCATTCAGTCACAAACAATTTAAATAGGATTCTGAATTAAAGAATGAATTATGAGGTTATTCGGCTGTGAACTTCTGGATTTCTCTCAATCGCATATCAGTGACTGAATAAGCAATAATGCTTTTGTTTTCTCATGACAACAGAGGAGTCCACTGTGTTTCATTGTGAGAGTGGGTATAGTCATTACATCCACAGATTTATTCTTCTGCAAGGACTATAAGTTGTTTTGATTAATAAAGACTAAAGATTCATGAAGAATGGCTGTCTGAATGGAAAAAAGAAACCGTAAACATAAGAATAAGAATCACTGTGTGTGTATAGTTTATCACTGATATACAGCATACTCCTTCAAATATCTGTTGTTCATTTGTTTTCCACCACTTTCTTTAGTTTGGTTTGTCAGTTCTTTCTTTTGTTTTAGTTGCTTCTTTTTCTTGTTTGTTTGTTTATTCTTTCATTTATTCACATTTTTCTAATGCTTTCAATTTGTTTTTGTTTTTGTTTTTTGTTTTGCTTATTTGTGAATTAGTTAGTTTGTTCTTTCTAAAATTTGTTTATACATTTGTTCTGTCTTTTGTTTGCTTGTGCACTACTTTCCTTTCATTTGTTTGTTCTTTGTAATATTTATTTATATGTTCTTTCTTTCTTTTGTTTGCATGTGTACTAGTTCTTATTTTTCTTTTCATTTGTTTGTTCTTTCTACACAATTTTTTAAAGCATTTTTTAAGATTTAAGATGCAATTTATTTAATAGTAAAGTTCCATCAAAGTGAATTGAATAATCGTTATGTATTTCCATTAATCAATCCTTAATCAATTATTTTTCATTTTTTTATGTGTAATATTTGGTTATTCATTCGTTCTTTGGTTTGCTTGTGCACTGGATCTTATTTTTCATTCATTTGTTTTTGTTTTTTTCCCATATATTTTATATATAGTTATATAAATTATTAGTAGTAACTAGCATGTTAAGTTAATGAACAGTTAAGTTAATGTTGTACGGGAAAACATGTAAAAAAAGGACAGATAACGAATATGCGTGACATGTTGAAATAGGCTACATCTGTGAATTATTAAATGTAGATTCAAATGTTTTATTTATAAATAATATTGACAAAGTAAATAAATCCATGTGTTAGAAAACGTCTCGGGTTACGTATGTAACCCTCGTTCCCTGAGTAGGGAACGAGACGCTGCATCGATACTCGATACTTTGGGAATGCCTTCGGCATGAAGCGTCTGAAGTCAACTATGGAACTATCCCAATCTTGATTGGTGCAACGTCACCCGTGACGTCGCATGTGACGGTGATCCGGAAGCTACAAAAGGGTCACAGGAACCAGGAAATGTTAGCTTCTAATTGGTCAAAGCAAGTCGTTCTCAGGGGCGCGAAAAGTGTGGCCGAGGGATGCAGCGTCTCGTTCCCTACTCAGGGAACGAGGGTTACATACGTAACCCGAGACGTTCCCTTTCGTAAAGGGAACTCCCGCTGCATCGATACTCGATACTTTGGGGAACAAATACCCACGCCGCCACACTGAGAGAAAACGCCCTGGTGTAAAGCATCTGGAACACTCACGGACGATAGAATGAGTGGAGGGCAGATCCAAACTAGCTTGTCATAAGATTTGGTGCAAGAAGGGGAGGTCTGGAGCCGGAGGCTCGACTGACCTCATGGATGGGAGCCCCAGACCGTAGAAAATATTAGATGAGAGGTGAAAGCAAAAGCGCACCTTGTACTTCAAATATAAGTGGTTTTAGATAACCAACTGTACTCTTAATAAAGGGAATAGCTCCTAACCCTTGATGCATAACTAGATGGACTGACTCCTCTCAGCCTAAGGCCTAATGTAGGAACCTCAAAGGCTACGACCTTGACCATCCGACACATGCGATGGAGGATGGAATACCCGAAGAATCTTAACATTGCCTACAGGTACCTCAGTACCGGGCAAAAATAACGTTGAGTGGCTCCCACGCTAGCAAGTAAGAGGGGGCAGCACCACCACTCTTCCAGGGAGTAAGACGAGCAGGAAGCAGACTCAATAGATTCTCCTATATATACTTATATATCTCAAATATATATTGGTATACCTCACCCACAGGACATGATGGGTGCCAGGGATAACCCATCAGCCTGATGCCAATAGGCTGGATGAAAAGGATTCATCCTCCAATCTACAGGAACATGGAGTTTCAGTGGGAACGTCCTTTCGAGAACACCCTTAGAGGCTTGCGGAGGGCACTGAGGCCGCCACAGAGGCCCTAAGCATGAACAGGAGATCCCGTTAGAGAGCGGGATGGAACACCAGTACTGAAGCCAGTGGGCAGTAATAAACTGGGTTCAATGCCCTCCCTAACTTAATTGTTTAGTTCCTAGTAGAGTGGGGTTCTAGTATGGATGTCCTGACCACCTCGGTGGAAAGGGCAACCTAATTATGGGTGTGACCCCCTCAGGGGCCAGACCCATAGTCTCCATTACTCTGGTCGGGGATGAAATAATGTACCATCAGCCTGAGACAGAAGATCTCTCCTAATAGGAATTTTCCATGGAGAACTCTCCAAGAGACTAATAAGGTCCGAAAACCAAATTCGGGCCTGCCAGTACGGAGCTACAAGGAGTAGTCTCACTCCGTACCTCCTGACCCTTTCTAGAACCCCAGGGAGCAGAGCGATCGGGGGAAAAGTGTACAGATGTGACCTCGGCCACATCTGTACCATGGCATCCAAGCCCAAAGGAGCTGGATGTGAGAGAGAGTACCAGAGCGGGCAATGAGAGTTCTCATGATAAGCGAAACAGGTCAACCTCCGCCCGGCCAAACTCTCTCCATATAAGCTCAACCACTTCAGGGTGGAGCCGCCATTCCCCGGGCCTCAGCCCCTGCCTCGACAGGATGTCTGCTCCCATATTATCAACCCCAGGAATATAAATAGATCTGATGGAGAGAAATTTGTCCTGGGACCAAAGAAGAATTTGATGCGCCAGTCTACAAAGAGGGCGAGGTCTCAATCCTCCCTTGGCAGTTGATATAAGAGACCACCGACATATTGTCTGTCCTAACAAGAACATGATGGCCTCTGAGGTCTACAAGGAAGTGCCTCAGGGCAAAAATACGGCCAACATCTCCAAGCGATTAATATGCAATGTGAGATGATGGTCTTTCCAAGTACCTCGGGTGTAACGGCCCTCCATAACCGTACCCCAGCCCGTTAGGGACGCATCCGTGGTCAGAGTTTTTCTCTCACATGGTGCTCACAAAACCGGGCCCTGAGACAGGAACCATGGTTTCTTCCATGCGACAAGAGAACGAAGGCATCTGCGCGTAACTCTGATCGTACGAAAAGGGTTTCCCAGAGGACAAAAACCCTTGTTCCTGAGCCACCACTGCAAGGCCCTCATATGGAGCAGACCAAAGGGTACTACCGTGGAAGCTGCAGCCATAAGACCCAAAACTCCTTGAAAGTGTTTGACAGTGATAGCCTGGCCTAACCTAATACTCTTCAATGTGTTTAAGATAGTATTTATACGAGCAGGAGACAATTGTGCCCGCATCGTGACTAAGTCCCACTCTACTCCCAGGGACGTAGTCCTCTGAAGAGGAGTTAAGGAACTTTCCTTCACATTGAGTCTCAACCCCACACACCTCAGATGACGCAAAACAACATCTCGATGTTGAATTGCTAGTTCTTTTCGACTGAGCCAAAATGAGCCAGTCATCTATAAGATACGGACCCCCTGAAGTCTCAATGGAGCAAGGGCCGTGTCCATACATTTAGTGAAGGTGCGAGGGGATAAGGCTAGGCCGACTGGAAGAGTCCAGAACTGATGCGCTTTTCCCCCCAAAAGCGGATCTCGGAAACTTCCTGTGATAGGGTTAGAAGGGAAAGAGGAGTTAAGGAGCTTGTGGATCTATCAAGACAGACCAGTCCTCGGAGCTGGTCTGACTAACAGTCGGTAACTTGAATCTGAACCCCCTCGGAGGTTGATCCAGTACCATGAGATCCAAAATAAGGCCTAACTCCCCCCCTCATAGGAACTATGAAGTGCCAGCTGTAGAACCCAGGCTCCCGTAACCAAGGAAGAGCCCACTTTGAGGTTTCCTGTGTTAAGAGGGACTAGACTTCCTGTTCCAAGAACCGACCCTGCTCGGGGCTGGCCGACATGTGAACCACCCTTAGTAGATAATATTTGTATATTAGCTCCACTGTAAGCAGGACCCCCTAGGATATATTTTGAAGACCCCTCGGGGTGTCTAAATATGCCATTATGGGGACCAGTCCCTCGAGACTGGCCTCGGCTATAAATTTCCAAATGGCTTCGGTGACCTGAAGCAGCTAACTGGCAGGAACTAACCGAAATATGCTCTCTACAGACCTCCTGAGAGGCGGCGAACTCGACAGGGCCGCAACGTTATCGGGCAGATACTGCGATTTGTGTTCGCTGGAAGCCGATGTGTCCCGAAGCGCCATCGGCGGCGGGAAGCAAACATCGATTTCCTAAGGGCTGCATAAGGGGGCGAGACTCCTGTACTCGCTCTCCTGGGGGAATGCCCATAAGGGTCTGCGTGTTACGACAAGACCTCTTAGTTGAAGCCATCTTAGCCCGAGAGACAGTCCTCAGACCTGTCTTCGGTATGGAGTGCTTCGTGCGAGAAAGTTTCTTCTGGCCCCAAGCCTTATACGGGGGGGCACGAGAGGAAACCTTCTCAAAATATGAGGAGCTGGCGGCTGTCCCATGAGGCTGCCCCCTGGCAGCAACCCCATGAGACCTGGACTGACAACTGGGGATAGCTGATTGTCGCTCTGCCTCCTGAAGCCTCTCGACAACGGATCTTGCCGCGTCGCCAAAGAGGCCGGAAGGTGAAAGGGGAGCATCGAGAAGGAAAGCCCTGTCTTTCTCCCCGATCCACAAGCGATTAAGCCATAAATGTCTCTCTGAGACGACTAGTGCTGCCATAGAACGGCCAATAGCACGGACCGTCTCTTTAATAATACGAAGAGATAAGTCAGCTACTCTATGAAATTCAGTAATACCATTGAGTGAGACCTCCCAGTTATCATCCACCTGCTTGACACCAAGCTATCATCCATCCGCTTACTATCATCCACCTGCTTCCAGATATGCCTGTAATAACCCCATTGTGTGTGGGCATGCACCGGCTCGACCCACCGCCATATATGCTTTCCCTAACAAATTCGATGTACGAGATTTGGAGGGAAGTGTCTGAGCTATCAGGGGTGACGCAATGTCGGGGAGAAAATATTTCGCAAAATATTCCTCAACCCGAGCCATCACCTCATAACCATTTTCATTAGATTCCCTAATGGATGAGTAAATATATACATGGGGGGGAAATAATTGAGATGAAAATGGATTTTTCCACGATCTCGATACCTCAGTATGGAGATCAGTGAAAAAAGGGAAGGCTCTGACACGAAGATTGTGACTGGGTCTGCAGGAAGCGCTCATTCATTTTATTTTTCTTAGTCGCTTCCTGCTTATTATATGGCCATTTAACATTTAATTGAACCACTGCCCAGATTACAATCTCCAGCAACTCCTCACTAACGGGAATATGGGGTGGCGAATCCCCATATCCACGTGATTCAGTGTTGATAAATAATATCTAACTCCTCGGAGCCAGATAAATCAAACGCTGTGTCTTTAACACGGTCGGAAGAAGCCGCAGCGCGGGCTTCCGAACCGTGCGCGAGACCAGTGGAGCTGGTTAATAAACACTGAGAAAGGGTCGCAACCGTCTCAGTATTATATGCCAGCCCCACGTGCGAATCCCATGCATACAAGTAGCGCGCTGCCTCAACAGACGCGGGACCTGATGCACTGGAAACGCGAGCCTGATCTATTTGATCGAATCAAACGCTCTGTCTTTAACACGGTCGGAAGAAGCCGCAGCGCGGGCTTCCGAACCGTGCGCGAGACCAGTGGAGCTGGTTAATAAACACTGAGAAAGGGTCGCAACCGTCTCAGTATCATATGCCAGCCCCACGTGCGAATCCTATGCATACAAGCGGCGCGCTGCCTCAACAGACGCGGGACCTGATGCACTGGAAACGCGAGCCTGATCTAATTGATCGAACAAGCTCAAACGGGAGCGGAGCTTTTTCATTGAAAACAGTTTGCACAGACAGCGCCCTCGAGCACCGCTCGTGCATGCTCCACTCCCAGACAAACTACACAAAGCGAGTGTGTGTCACCCTCGCTTAAATAACGTGGGCAAGGGGACGCACACTGCCTGAATAGCTTCTCTTTTATTCACCATAAATAATACTCTTTTCACGGGACAGACAACACCAAATAGAACAGACAAGATGACATAGAGCGCTTGCTGAAGACCAGAAGCTAACATTTCCTGGTTCCTGTGACCCTTTTGTAGCTTCCGGATCACCGTCACATGCGACGTCACGGGTGACGTTGCACCAATCAAGATTGGGATAGTTCCATAGTTGACTTCAGACGCTTCATGCCGAAGGCATTCCCAAAGTATCGAGTATCGATGCAGCGGGAGTTCCCTTTACGAAAGGGAACTAGACTATCACTTGATCCCAATATATAGTACTATACAGTAAAAAGAAAGCACACTACATGCACTGCCATCATAGTAATTTTTACAAGTAAAAATGTCACAATTCCAGCCTTTCACAATTCCAATTCCATGGTGCGTTTCCCGAACAACGCCGTTACTCGCTGTTTAACTACCATAGTAAGACGTTGAAGAAATCAACTAGCTAGTCATGACTGTTTCCCGAAACTGTATTAGTTCAACCACGTTGGTTCATGACATCACGCACGTGGTGGAGTAATAACTTATTTTAATGAATCTGTTTGAGATCGAATTAATGCTAGATGTTTTGCTATATTACAGACATGGCATCTGAGGACTATTTCTCATTTTTCTCAGTTATAATTCAATCTCGTCCTTACTTAGTAGAGCACTTTCGCACATGTGCACTCTTCAGAAATGGTGCTTTAAATCTCTTGACAAACTCATAGACGTAAATGACATTTGTATGTATTCTAAATAAAAGACACAAGTTGTACTGAATGTCATCTTACTGAATGACGTCCACATGTCATGCAATCTAGAAACTATGCTTCTAACCACAGCTCGAGAGCTGTCGTTCCAACCACACAACTCTGCGGTGCTGTTTGCGAATGTTCGTTGGAACGATAGTTTCGGGAAACACCGACTCGTTGAACTATGCTGATAACGACGGAACTTGCGACCATAGTTGGTTAACGATGCTTTCGGGAAACGCACCCCTGAGCAATGTTGCAAACCGTCCCTTTGCATTTTGGTTAGGGGTGTTCGACTTCACGATCACAATATCACTGTTTATTTAATTTGTATATTAAGTTGTGTATGTGTAATGTGTATCTTTGTTCTTAATTTTTAATAACAAAGAAAATAATGACAAAGATTTTTATCTTCACCACTTTGGCCTAAATGTCTGCCATTCTTTTTTATTTTATATTTTGTTACCTAAGGCTTTGTTTTTAAAATAGGGACATTAGTTTGGCTGTAATGCTCAGTCACTTGCAAAATAGTAAAACCATCATGAAAAAGAATCGTGGTAAAATCATGAATCGTGATTTTCTTGAAAAATATCGTGATATGATATTTTTTCCATATCGCCCACCCCTAATTTTGGTTGACTACCTACTGTATTTTAAAACAGAACAAAATAAACAAAACAAAAACAAAAATCTACATAACATATAACAAAGAGGCAAGCTTGGACATTTTGTGGAAAGTACCCCCAAGGATGGCAAAAGCTTTCACTATAGCACATGCCATCAAAGAGAAACTGAACTGGTAATGTGGATGCTGTAGTCGAGATTAACGATTATTAATAACTTTGTTTATTCATTATCTCTTCCATTTCTTTTAATTGTCAGTTTGTTTATAACAAGGCTATTTAGCTCTGGTCTTGGAGGGCCGCTGTCCTGCAGAGTATTCCAAGACACCTTCGTCTGTTTTAATATTGTCGTTTTTCAATTCTATGTCAACAAGCTTATGTCAAAAAAACATACAGAGACAAATATGAACACACAATGACACATCAGCTGCATGCTGCAAACAATTACGCACAGCAGCTCTTATGTGTGTGTGGGCTCAGGATCGATGTGTTATGTATCCTGTTATCACGCACATGCAAAAGAACATGTGCAAGCTAACAAGTTATATAAGATCTAAACCCATAAAACTCACAATATCGACTATAAGGGTCTAAACTGAGCCACAGTTTACCTCTAAAGCCTATTTCACTTTCTAAATACCTTCCTCTGATCATTGAGGCATACAGCTCTGTGATTGGAGTGTGACTTGAGTGTGGATGTTGGACCTTGTTGTAAAGACGGGTAGGATTGCCAATTGGCAATGTGTGCTGTACTTAGACGGCTGCTGGATGGACCCTTGAGGGGATATTGAACTCAAGCTGCAGAGCAAACTAAACATCTTATTAATGAGCAGATGCAGACAAAAGGGAGAAAGGGAGGGAAGACGGTAAAAGACACAGTCGTTAGTTGGTGAAAACGATTGGTATTTATTTTTCCTCATTAGAGTTTTGTTTGCTTTTTTTAAACAAACTCACTCTTGCCAAGAAATATCATGTTGGAGCTGCAGCTCTGGAGAGAATGAGACACCTGCGATCTACAGATAAAGACACCTGCAGGACCAGAACATGTCCACACGGCTCACTCTGAGGTGCTAATAATCTCCAAGTTGATCAAAGTGACTGCACTGAGTATTGAAGCACCGGGGTGGGGGTTGGGGGGAAATCATTTAGAAGGTAGATTCAATTAATTTTAAGACATTTAATGTGCTCTTACTGGTGTACAAGTTTGAGCAGGTCAGTTGAGTAGAATTCAAACCGAATGTCCAAACGCAACATGCTCAGCTACGTATGCTATCTATTCAGCTGAATGCCTCTTTGAAACATGAGAAACAGTTTCCATTCAGCAGTTTGTGCTGTGAATCATGGGCTGTTACACCTGCAGTCTTAACGGCAGAATGATACACACAAGCTGTAATATTACTAATCACAGCTTTAACATTAAAGAAAATTGTGTGAGTGAGTGTGTGAACAAGCTGTCTATGTGACTTCAAGTCTCAGCCCTAGAGATTACACCCACAGTTATTTCACTGACTGTCTGATTCATACTGCTCACAGAACTAGAACATACTGAACGTGGCAAGCTCTAATTTGATTGGTTGACATTTATAAAGTACTAGGTTGATAAAATGAGCACTTTTGAGAATGAAATAATCTCTGGATTAGTTTAAATAATCTTCCTGTTTAGAATAAGATGCATTGTATACCAGACTCTTTTGTCGTTTAGCCCAAAATCTGTCTATGTGATACTATAGGTAAATTTGAGCAGAACTGACCATGGTATGTGCGATTCCACATCCTCTTATTGACCATGTCCCCTGGGGGCCTCACACCCGTCAGATCCAGAGTCTCGTTTAGGGCACGAGAATACAGCATGACTCCATCGTGAAATGATCCCGAAATCAGATTCATCTGGAAGAGAGGAAGTGCACAAATTACATACTAGCATTAAAACTCTAAATAATTGGAGTTTAAATTTGATTACTTTTATTAGATTACCAGCTCTCTAGATACCATACTAATAGCATTTTTGAAGAAAACTTCAAATATCATCATCGCAAGATTGTAATTCGATGACCCAACCGAGACTGTGTGCTATAAGAAATTGGAAGCGTTCCTAATGCTGTCCGTCATTCTCCTGTTACTCTGGTTCATCGTTAATTATCACACATTGCTCTTGTGCTGTTGAAATACAATCTGTTTCTCCTGATCCGACATGTGCATTTCAACACAGATAATTTTTTTTGATAGTGGAAATAAATTATAAAATGGCGATAAGGAGTTAGTCAGTGAGAATTATTTCATACTTGTTAATATGGTGCTCGTATATAAGTAACATCTAAATGACAATGAATTAATACACAGATTGGTGTATTGGTACACATGCACAAGTTAGAGATAAACAAAGAGGCCTTTTTAATCAACAATGGGAACATGCAGGAAAAACAGAATGACAGCTACACTTCATACAAATGATGCCAGACAGAGAACCAACTCAGACTGAGGGCTTAAATACATAGAGCAAACAATAGAGCTAATGAGTTAATTAATAAGACAACAGGTGAACGGGAAAATCAATCAAACACACTGGAAAACGTCTCGGTTACTAATGTAACCCTCGTTCCCTGAAAGAGGGAACGGGAGACGTAACGTCGACGTGACGACATAATTGGGATCACTTCAGGGAGCCCTATCAACTTCAAGTGTCTACAGAACGAGCCAATGAGCGTTGGCGTGCGTGAATCGCGCCATGCGCCCCGCAGCGCGGGTATAAACAGGAAGCAGGCGCACGCACACATTGTCTTTCGCTGAGGAGCCGAGATTGTGACGGCCATGCAGCAATGGTGGCGACGGGACGTTACGTCTCCCGTTCCCTCCTTCAGGGAACGAGGGTTACATTAGTAACCGAGGCGTTCCCTTTCAGTCGCTCACGTTCGACGTAACGTCGACGCGACGACGTAATTGCGATCCCTTGGAAAACGCCACGGTTGCTGCCACATCCAGCGCCATACGCAAGACTCTCAGACCCCCAACTGGCTGGGGCGGAAGACCTGCGTAGAGAGAGTTCAACTGCTGTTCCGTTATACCGAACACAGTGGAACTCTTGGATAACACTGGGAAAGCGTGCCTTTCCAGGGGAGAAGGACGCTGCGGAGCCACATCCTGCCCGAAGGGAGGTACCATGTGGAGAATACACATATGGACTGGCCGAAGGGGCAGTGCAACATATGGAATGTCACTGGGGTGGCTCCAGCCCGAAGGGGGAGGTTACACCGGACAGTGACGACAGAGCAGACTCTGCCAAGGGAAAAAGACAGGCTCACCGCAGGGAGCTGGTTGTGGAAGAATACGCATATGGGATCGCCGCAGGGATCACACATATGAAACCCAGCCTAGCACAAGTTACACAAGCATACGAGCACTAGGCCTGGCATTGGACGCTCCGGAACGTCCGACTGCCGGAGCGGTGCGGAGGAACTTACAGGGTTCGCCTAAGTGGGGAACTCGACTGGAGCAAAAAGCGCACGTATCCATTCCGAGGAAGGGAGTGGCGCAGCAAGCCGACACTAGAGCGGGAACTTCGGTGTTACTGGCTAGTTGAAGCGAGCACACAGGAAGAAACCAGCTCAACAGGCTATAAAACCTAGCGAACGGGTTAGGTGTCGCCCAGCCCGCAGCTCTACAGATGTCTGTCAGCGAGGCGCCGTGTGCCAGCGCCCAGGAAGAAGCGACACCCCTAGTGGCAGGGCACGCCTTGGGCTTCATAAGCCAAGGCGATGACATCCACTATCCAGTGGGCCATCCTCTGCTTGGAGACAGCCTTTCCCTTCTGCTGGCCTCCGTAACAGATGAAGAGCTGAACTGAGGTCCTGAGGCTTTGCGTTCTGTCCATGTACAGACGCAGAGCGCAAACGGGACAGAGAAAAGCCAGGGCTGGGTCTGCCTCCTCCGAAGGGAGTGGTAGGAACCTTGGGCACGTATCCGGGCCGGGGTCTCAGGATCACGTGAGAGTTACCCGGGCCGAATTCTAGGCACGATTCGTCGACTGAAAATGCATGCAGGTCCCCTACCCTCTTCATAGAGGCCAATGCAACCAGGAGTACTGTCTTACAGGACAGGATTTTTAACTCAGCTGATTGCAGAGGCTCAAAGGGTGGTCTCTGAAGTGCCGAAAGGACCAGAGACAAATCCCAAGAGGGTATAGGGAGTGGACAAGGAGGATTCAGTCTCCTCGCTCCCCCCTCAGGAACCTGACGATCAGGTCGTACTTTCCCAATGACTTACCTTCAACTGCATCGTGATGTGTGGCAATTGCGGCAACATACACTTTAAGGGTGGAGGGAGACAGCCTTCGCTCCAGCCCTTCTTGCAGGAAGGAAAGCACGGCTCTGACCGAGCAAGATTGGGGGTTCTCCTCGTGAGATCAGTCAACGAACAGGTTCCGCTCTAGCGGAAGTGATGGTGTCAACTACCGCTTGGGGTAGGTCACCTAGAACCTCCGCATCCCGTCCAGAGACCAGACATGGAGTTTCCAGAGGTCTGGACGCGGGTGCCATAGGGTGCCCCGTCTCTGAGAGAGCAGGTCCTCTCTCAGAGGAATGGGCCAGGGAGGGGCTGTCGCGAGGAGCACTAGTTCCGGGAACCAGATCCGGCTGGGCCAAAACGGCGCAACTAGCAAGACCTGCTCCTCGTCCTCCCTGACTTTGCACAAGGTCTGTGCAAGAAGACTCACTGGGGGAAATGCATATTTGCGTAGGCCCCGGGGCCAGCTGTGTGCCAGAGCATCCGAGCCGAGGGTCCCCTCGGTCAGGGAATAAAACAACTGCAGTTGAGGCCCCGTCCACAGACCTGAAGCTGCATGCCCGTTGTACGTGGCCCCCCAGCCGGTGGCAGAGGCATCCGTGGTGACCACAGAATGCCTGGACACTTGCTCCAGGGGAACACCTGCCCGCAGGAACGAAGGGTCCGACCACAAGCTGAGAGTTTGTCGACAGAGTCACTTGGACCCGGCACGAGCCGCTCTGCCACGCCCATCTCGGGACTCGATCGTGGAGCCAGTGTTGGAGCGGCCTCATATGAAGCAATCCGAGCGGCGTTACCGCAGCTGCAGATGCCATATGCCCCAGGAGCCTCTGAAAAAGTTTCAGTGGTGCCGCTGTTCTGCGTCTGAGTGTGCTCACGCAGTTCAACACTGACTGGACACACGCTGTCATGTTGATCGAGTCCAACTCCATACCGAGAAAAGAGATCCTCTGCCCGGGGGTGAGTTTGCTCTTTTCCCAGTTGACCCGAAGCCCTAGGTGGCTGAGGTGACTGAGCACCATGTCCCTGTGTTCGCACAACTGCTCTCTCGACTGGGCCAGAATGAGCCAGTCGTCGAGGTAGTTGAGAATGCGAACACCACGCTCGCACATGGGAGCAATGGCCACCTCCGTGACTTTTGTGAAGACGCGGGGCGACAGGGCCAGCCCGAAGGGTAAGACCTTGTACTGATATGCCCGTCCCTCGAACGCAAAGCGAAGAAACGGTCTTTGTCAAGGGAGAATCGAGACATGAAAGTACGCGTCCTTCAGGTCGATCGCTGCAAACCAATCTTGGGGACGGATGCATTTGAAAATGCGTTTCTGCATAAGCATCTTGAACGGTAGCCTCTGCAGGGACCGGTTCAGGACGTGCAGGTCCAAGATTGGTCATAACCCACCACCTTTCTTGGGTACAATGAAGTACGGGCTGTAGAAGCTGGTCTTCATATCGGCTGGAGGGACCGGCTCGATCGCGTCCTACGCCAGTAGGACTGCGATCTCTGCCCTGAGCACAGGGGCATTGTCCGCCAGAACACGGGTGAACAGAATGCCCTTGAAAACAGGGGGGTGCCGGGCGAACTGAATCGCATAGCCGAGTCTGATAGTACGGATGAGCCAGCGAGACGGGCTGAGAAGCGCTAGCCAGGCTCCCAGACACCGAGCAAGCGGGACCAACGGCACCACAGACATACCCGGGGTGGGGCAGCGCGGCGGAATGCAGGGACCCGACTCAGACAGCATAGCGGCCCGAAGTGGGGTCAGAGTGTGTGGTGCATCATGTACCTGCTTTCGTCGAAGGGCAGAGTGAGTGTGCGGAGGCGTCAGTGCGTCTGGGACACAGCCACTGCTGCCCGCTGGCGATGAAAGAGGGGCTTGGGAGTGACAAGGCATAGCGTTGTCTACCGCCAAGCGGGCCCTCTTGGAGCCCAGAGGTTTCAGAAATTGCTCTTTTGTTGAAAATGTGGGTGCCAACAACCACAACCTGGGAAAGAGGGGCATCCAGGAACCGATATTTATCGGTGTCCCTCATGTCAGCCAGGTTGAGACAAAGGTGGCGCTCCTGGACCACCAAGGTGGACATCGCCTGACCGACTGAACGTGCGGTTTCCTTCATTGCCCGGAGGGCGAGGTCGGTTGCCACACGGAGCTCCCAGAGGAGCTCTGGGTCAGAACCACCCTCGTTCATGTCCATGAGCGCCTGGGCCTGGTGGACCTGCAAGAGCGCCATGGCATGGAGGGCGGAAGCAGCCTGTCCACAGGCCTTGTAAGCCTTTGCCGTTAGACCGGACGAAAACTTACAGGCCTTGGACGGGAGGCATAGATCAGGGGTTTTCAACCTTTTAGGATATGCGCCCCCCCAAGTTTGTCTAATTTCATTCGCGCCCCCCACCCTCCCAAAGTGCGTGCAAACGAACATCATTGCTATACAAGTTGTGAAGAGGTTCAGTGTTTGGAAGGAAGACAGGGTCGGCGTGACTGGGACTCACACGTTTTATTTACAAAACTCAAATCAACAAACAAAAGTTGCGCCAACAGCGCATTCACCGTAGCCTTGCTACAGCATACAAAACAATCTCACAATAAAACTCTTTCCACTCGTCAGTAACTCTTTCCACAAGTCACCTGTATTATGTGTGTTACGAACTTTAAGAGTCTGGGAATGTACCGTAACATTTATATATGAATATGCTGCTGGATGTGAAGTGAGGTGGAAGAACATGACAGACAATCTTTGAAAGAGAAAAATTACTGGACTTTATTTACCACAAGCCGAAGCCACTGAATCCAGTAAAATAACAATAATAATGTGCACTATGTACAATGTAATAATGTAAACAAACAAACAATAAATGGGAAAAGAACAAAAGCAGCGCCAAAGAACAAAATATAACAAAACAATCCTTAATCTTAAACAACTCAGACACAGACACAAGAACTCGATTCACCACAGAAAACTCATTGCGCTACAAAGAGCTCAGTTCGCTACAGAAAACTCATTCCACTACAAAGAGCTCAGTTTGCTACAGAAAACTCATTCCACTACAAAGAGCTCAGTTCGCTACAGAAAACTCATTCCACTACAAAGAGCTCAGTCCACTACAGAGAGATCAATTCGCGATCGAGAGGGAGAAAGCATGAATGAACATGCCATCCTTTTAAACCAGCTGGGCGACCTCCGATTGGCTCTCAAGTGCCGCCTTAATGATGACTAACGTCCAACTCGGCCAATCACAGCAACCTGCGAGCAGAGAGAGTGAGCTAGAGACAGAGAGAAGATAATGAGCACAACAGCCAACACGTGCCAAAGCACACTAACGTGCACTGATCAATGAAAACAAACACAAAACACGCGTGGAGCGTAACATGTGCTGCATATAGCGTGCATAAAAATTGTTATATTAAAACAGTACATATCTAGCTTACCTAATGTGATGGCTGAGCCTGTTTCTGAGAGCACAACATACCAATCCGTGGTTTGATACCCGACACAGCTATCCGTAAATCATCGTCCACTGTCAATAAGCGCGAGCGATACTTGCTTTTGATGTAAGTTAATATAGAAAATGTTGCTTCGCAGAGCCAAGTTGAGGCAAAAGGCAACAGTACATCAATTGCAAGTCTCGCAAGTTCAGCGTACTCTGTCTCCACTGACAGCCAGAATTCCGGCAGTGTGTTCGAGTCAAACAGTGTCTTCAAAGTTCGGTCACTTGAAAGGTCCAGAAGGGCATCCTGTTGATTTGATGACAGACTCACTGCGCTTTCGATGAAGGGGTTACGAACCCAGTCGTACTGGTTCCAACTATGCTGCTCAGGAAAATACTTATTGAAATGTGCAGACAAGGCTTGTAGGTGGAGAGTTATTTCTTTTTTTGTATCATCCCAATTAAGCTCATTTTCCGTGAGAAATTCATCCAAGGTTGGGAACATGTCTACATTACCCCCATCAACCTGCCCTCTCCATCGCTCCAATTTCCTCACAAACCCCACAATTTTATTGGACATTGTTAGTAGGTTTGAATTTGGGCCCTGAAGAGACGAATTAAGGGTATTGAGTCTATCAAAAATGTCAGACAGGTATGCAAGGTCTGTGAGCCACTTTGGGTCAGTAAAAAAAATTGCAAAGGAAGATGCACAATCAAGCAGAAAAAGTCTTAGTTCGTCACGCAATGCAAATATCCTCTGCAATACTTTACCTCTGGAGAGCCACCGTACCTCCGTGTGCAAAAGTAACGATTCATATTCTGACCCCATTTCTTTGCATAATAGGCCAAACAGTCTTGTTTTTATGGGGCGAGTCTTGATGAAATTGACAATTTGTGTTGCTGTTTTAAGCACTGCGTTCAATTCGTCAGGAAGAGTTTTTGCTGCAAGGACCTCCCTGTGGATCATACAGTGGGTGAAACGCACATGCGGAGCTACTTCACGAACCAAAGCAGCGAGCCCTTTATTTTTCCCTAACATGGCTCCCGCTCCGTCTGTGCACACACCGACACAGTTGTCCCAACAAAGACCAAGTTCATCCAATTTACCATTGAGTTTTTCAAAAATATCTCTTCCGGTGCATGTTTTTTCCATTGCTGAGCAAAATAACAGATCTTCAAGCAATTTTCTCTCATGACGGTAGCGAACAAATACAAGTAGTTGCGAGGAGTTTGAGATGTCTGTCGACTCGTCTAATTGCAATGAAAAAAAAATTCCGTCCCGTATTCTCTCAATTAGTTGACATTTGATGTCGGTTGCCATTTCAGTAATACGGCGGCTCATAGTGTTGTCTGATAGTGGAATTTGTTCAACGTCGCTGGCAAACTTATCTCCAAACATATTTCTACAGATGGCCATTGCTGCTGGACGAATGAGGCTCTCTGCAATTGAATGAGGCTTTTTGTCCTTGGCAACTAAATACGCCACCTCATATGATGCTGTAAGCGCTTTGACTGCCACAGTGGTTTGGCTGGTCATAGTTTGTTTTTGATTTTTTAATCCCGATTCTTTACGGCGAAAAAAGTCAACCGGTTTATCTTTTAACGTCGGGTGTTTGGTTTGTAAGTGACGTATTAGTTTCACAGGTTTCAAACTGTCATTTGCAAGCACCTCAGAACATACAACACACTGTGGACGTGGTTCGTGATTAAGTGTGATGCATGTGAATCCGTATTGTATGTACTGTTCGTCATACTTTCGTCGTTTTGATGCACCCAGGCCTTTGGTTTTTGCTATTAATCCTCTCTGCGTGGAAAGCCCCGTTGACGTGGAGGGTTCGACATCAATTTGCGGAAGTTGTACGGGTTCAGTCGGACACTCTTCTTCTTTTTTGCCTGACGTTTTATCACTGGTATTATTACGTTTAAGCCACCGGTCCATTTTTGTTTTGTTTTAATATTTACAGTAGCTTGAACTCGATCGCGTCAACTCTGCTCCTCTGCTCTGTAGCCAACTAATATATCACCATGGCAACGTCACAGAGACTGAGGTCGCCTCGCCTGATTAGCTGCGGGACTAGCCCCCTCTAGTGGATGACTAAAGATTTGCTATCTTACATTCACGTTTCACTTAAGCCTCTGCATTCACAGTTTCTCGCGCCCCCCTTAATAGGTGTTGGCGCCCCCCTAGGGGGGCGGGCCCCACAGGTTGAAAACCCCTGGCGTAGATTACCCCGCCAAGAAGAGGCTGACGCTGGACACAATTGCATCCCAACAGCCCGCTCCACTGGGGGGATATCCACATACCCCTTAGCTGCCCCGCCGTCGAGGGTGGTGAGGGGAGAGGAGCCACTAGGACGGCTTCTGGCACTATACGGTGCCGTCCACGTCCTAGAAAGCTCCTCATGCACCTCCAGAAAATAAGGTACTGGGGTGGCGCACTGAGAACCAGTGCGGCCCGCCCCGAGAAACCAATCGTCCAACCGAGAAGGTTCGGGACGTGGTGGAGGGTTCCACGCAAGCCCAACCTTCTCGGCGGCCTGGGAAAGCATAGCCGCCCATTCTGGATCGGTTTCGGGCAACACTACATGCCCCGAGGGGGGTAACGCAGCCGAGTCTTCATCTCCAGAGGACTGAAGCTCCCCCTCCGATGCTGCGATCGACATCTGTCAGCTGGTGCCCCAAAGGAAACGGTTGGTCGTCCAGGAGAAGGACCAAGATGTTCACTAAGGGGCTCCAATGGCAGCAGCACTTGTGAGGCGTGAGGGGCCCACGGAGGTTGTCTCGGCGGGGAAGCCCTCACGGTAATCCTCAGATCACCCTGGTCATGCACAGAAGTAGGTCTATTCTGCGGGGCAGAATAGACGCTAGATCGGGGCATAGGCGAGGGGACTGCACCTCCCTTCAGGAAGGCGAGTCTCGATCTCAGCGCTGTGATAGTCATATTCCCGCAATGGGAACATGAACTATCCACAAAAGCTGTCTCAGCATGTTGAATGCCCAAACACGAGAGGCAACTACTGTGGCCATCTGCTGGCGCCAGGGAACGACGGCATCCAGAAACGCACAAGCGGAATGACATCCTGAAAAGGACGCAGGGTCACGCTTGTGTTGCTCTTTTAGAAAAAAAAAAAAAGAAAAAACACAGGAAAAACTCTCTTGTGCTGAGGCACCCAGGGGTAGCCGCATTGTGTATTAACACAGGGAAACGCCCACCTGACCCGACACACAAACAAAACAGCAGTTGTGAGCTGCAATGCTCGCGGCCACCGCTGATCGCGCCGTCACACCAACACAGACGAGAGTCTTCTCAGTTTTCTATTTGGCAGTCTTGTAGATTAAGAAGTCAACCAAAAGCTCGGCTCTGAAGTGAAAGACAATGTGTGCGTGTGCCTGCTTCCTGTTTATACCCGCGCTGCGGGGCGGGGCGCGTGACGCGATTTACGCACGCCAACGTTCATTGGCTCGTTCTGTAGACACTCGAAGTTGATAGGGCTCCCTGAAGTGATCCCAATTACGTCGTCGAGCGTCTGAAAGGGAACTAGGTCAAACAGGCAAACAGAACCAGAACACAATGAAAACTAAATTAAAACAGAATATACACGTTACAATCGGAATCCACACCCCAAAAAGTGCAGAATATAAAATGCTGAAACCATCTGAATTTAGTAAGATTTATTAAATAAAATTTGTTTTTGTTCTTGCCACTGTGTGTTTAGCTTGCATGAAGCCTAAAATATGTATTTTTGTAACAGGGTAGTAGTTCTTTCCATAATTTTGTTACTTCATTTATTTATATATTGCAGATATATAATGTTTATAGTGTACTTTCGGCATGTTTTCTGGTAAGTTCTGCGTGTCTTCTGCACATCTAGAACACTCTTGCTACAGTACAGTATGTAGCACTGCATGGCTCACGCTCGCCGCGCGAAGGCTGTAACCTGTTGATATTAAAATTGACATTGAAATTAGCAGACGGTGGTAACATAGGCAGTGTGAAACAGACGTGATGAATTGGAAGGTGTTGAATAAAATGTTGCATTAACTTTTTACAGTCAGTAAGCAACCAGCTTGCAATCACTTAGAACACGATAGCAACTATGTGCCAACAACAACTAACAGAACCAATCACATAGAAACGTTTTAGTTGATGTTATATATGCTGAGTGGTGTCCTTTATGCATTAACATTTAACTGTTTTTCAATGAGAATGAATAACTTCTATGCAGCAAAAATAGGCATCAAACTGATCAAAAGTGACTTTAAGCACATTTATAATTTTACTAAATATTAATATTTTTAATAAATTCAGTTCTTTTGAAGTTTCTATAAATCAAAGAATCCTGAACAAATGTATCATGGTTTCTAGAAACATTAAGCAGCACAACTGTTTTCAACATTGATAAGAAATGTTTCTTGGATCACGTGACACTGCTTAACATTCAGCTTTGCCATCAAAGGAATACATTACATTTTAAAATATATTATATAGAAAACAGTTATTAATATTATTGTTATGATTGAGATGACAGAGGCAGATCCAAGTGCAATTATTTATTAAATAAAAGACTCAGTCAAAGATAAGATTCAGCATCAACAGATTCAGGGTTAAACAGAGGCGTGTCGAGAACCAGGCTGGAGATCAAGGGCGGGCTGCAGGCAAACGGAATCCAGAAACAGGCCAGATATAGGTTAACTGATCAGAGTTAAATCAGAACAGGTGATAGTCAATCAGCAGTCAACAATGCATACTAGGAAGCAAGTACGTGAGTCCATAAACATACAAAAGGGGGCGCTGAAACTTGAGTAAGGATAATCCAGAAGGGCTGGCTACCGTAACAATTATATTATAATAATAATATTATATTGTAATCATATTTCACATACTGTTTTTTTTTTATTATTAAATAAATGCAGTATTGGTGAGAATAAGAGACTTACTGTATATGCATGCAGTTATGAAATAAACACAGAATCTTTTGTTCTCAAACTACAGTAAAACTTCAATAATGTCCATCAATTGTCTTGTCATTAACATTAGTACCAATGATGATGTAATTTGCAGATGATATTAACTTGCTGAATATCAATCCTACCACCCTTGTGTCTGTACTATATGTTGGGTACCCAAAAGTGAGCTAAATCTGACAACCTTTTTTTAGGAATGACCGGCATGAAAAAAGTAGTGTTTTTTAATTACGTTTTCTGCTAGAGTTACCAACTTCCCATAACTCTGAGAACACAAACACATACACCAGAGAGCAACACAACCAAAGACACTAAATTACACACTGGCATGCTTTATTACCCCTACGTGCCACTCAGTCATGATTACAACCACCCCACATGTGTGAAAATCTTGTGAGAGACTTGAACGGTTTTAGTACCGCTGTTTCCCAGCAGTCTTTAGGGACAGGTATTTAACTGGGTAAACATGTACATATATCAGCTGCTGTAATGTTGGTATGTGAACATGTGCATGAGAGACTGTTCAGAAAGCTCACACTGACATGTGATTATTCAAAATGTAGGTCTGCTCTGCCATTTATCACCACTGTATTTACATTTATGCATTTAGCATTTGTTTGAATAAGAATCTGATCCAATAATTGCCTGCTCCAATCTGAACTATTTTCCCATGTGGCGCAGTGAAAAGAGGATCTGCATCTACTGCAGATACATTATGAGACCCAAAAAAAAGCAATGAGATTTATTGAGAAACAAATTGAGACTTTGCCTCCCGCTTTACTCCAGTATTCTCACGTCTTCTCGAGAGCTTGAGAATAGATCTAAACAGCAGCGTTATTTTGTATTATTCATTTACTGCCATAGTACTTATTATTATAATTATATTTTTTACATTTTCATTTTAGTCATTTTGTTATGTGCTTTTGTCATTTATTATTATTATTGTTGTTTAAATATTTCTATAGCTTTTTATTTCAGTTTTAGTAATTTTAGTACTTCAATTTAACAATTATTTCAATTATTGTCAAGGCAGCTTTTAATTTTTTTAAGTTAAAGGTTTAATATTGTTTACTTTGTTTTAGCTTTATTTCCATTACTGAAAATTACTTTTAATAGGGTTAGTTTTAGTTAACAATAACACCACACAACAGTCCACAAATTGTGCCCAGATTTACCAGTATACGTAAAAAAATTCTTCCAAGACCTAACAAATTTGTGTATATTTTTTATTTCACCAGAACAAATTAAGAGAAATATTTGTGACGAATTTGATACTTGAAGCACCAGTGTGCACCACAACCATTGAGCAATATAATTTTCCTCTGTGATAATTCAAATATCCAGGGCAATAAAAAAACTGATCATAAATAAAAAACTGGCTAAATTTAGGCAAGGGAGAGATGCATTTTCAGCCAAACATCAGCCATCTGTCCACCTCACAAACCATCCATACCATTATCATCAAACGGTATGTATTGTTTGAAGTGGAACTGGATAGAATTCCAGCTGAACTGAGATCAGCTTTACTTACTACTAAAATCTAGCCAAATTTAAGTAACTATCACCTTACTAATAATAAGACTGTCAGCAATTAAGAGAGAACAAGGTAGAAGTCAGTGGCGCAGAGCCAGATGGTTTCTGGCAAACTCTTGAGCTCTGCCTTACTATAATGAAATGGAGGGGAACATATTCCAAAAAGCGAAAGGAGGCAGAGAGATGTACAAAAGTGTGGTTGTCATAGCAACTATAGACAGACCATAGACTCATCAATACAGAACATCTGTGGGTGATGGCGGATCGGGAAATTATGGAAGGAGAAAAGGAGATTGCTAGTGTCCTAGAGAAAGAAAACAGTGCAATGAAATGCAAATTCTGGGTAAAAGGTTGAACGGACTGAGAGCGTGGGAGATGGGGGAGGACTAGTCGAAAAAATGTGATCCAGACCGAAAAAAAACCAGTCAACAGGCTGAGAGATACTGAGAAAAAACATTGTGAAGTCAAAATAAAGGATTGAAAGCAATTACAGATTCAGACTGTGACTATTACAAAAAGAGAGACCAATATACAGCATATTTAAATAAGCATTTTCTGTAAATGTAAATGTTAGGGGTGCTAGTTGCTAAGACTTTCTTGGTGGTGGCCTGGATGTTGCTATGCAGTTGTTAGTATATTCTGGGTGGTTGCCTGGGTGTTGCTGCCTGGCAGTTACCAGGGTGTTCTGGATGGTTGCCAGGATGTTACTATGTGGTTGCCAGGGTGTTCTGGTTGGTTTCCAAGGTGTTGTTTGTTAATGTGTTCTGGGTGGTTGCCTGTGTGTTTCTACATAGTTGCAATGGTGTTCAGGGTGGTTGCCAAGGTGTTGCTATGCTGTTTATGTGGTATTCAGGGTGATTATGCTATGTAATTGTTAGGGTGTTGTATGTAGTTGCCTAGTTCTTGCTACACAGTTTCTAGGGTGTTCTGGGTGTTTGCCTGGGTGTTGCTGCATTGCAGTTTCCAGGATGTTTTGAGTGGTTTCCAGGGTTACAATGTGGTTGCTAGGGTGTTCTAGGTGGTTGTTTACTGGCTCAAGTGAAAAGCTTCCACTCCAAATTATTTTTTATATTCTGGTCTCTATATGACTATGACTATGGTTTTTTGTCTGTTTTACCAACATGCAAAAATCACAAGTCTAAATGATTTGAAAAGGAATACTTAAAGTCCCTGTAAAGTCAAAATTAAGTATGTGTTCTGAGTTTGTCATACCACCGAAAAATGTGTTATTAGCCACCCAGCCCAATTTCAATGATTAAAAAAGCCGCCAAGTAAATAAAATAAGCTATCAAAATCTCGAAAAAATGAGCAGTAGTCTCAGCTCTCAAACGCTGGGGGCGTGTCCGCTGGCTGCGCTGAAACCACGCCCACTCGCGGGAAATATGACTCGCGCACAGCTCGGTTCGGCCCCATTCACCAGTAACAGCGGATTATCAGTGAATTCCAGTTGTCTCCAACGAAAGTAAACTATCCTGATCTCTACAGAGGCGGGTGTGGTGGTGATCATCAGCTCTCCATCAAGGTAACGTTAGCTCTTCACAAGATAAATCCACCTCTTCTTGATATGATCATTTTTCGGAAATTTAAATAAGGACACCGATCTGTTTTCTAAGTGATTGCATCCAGGGAATACGCATTTACATGACGAAGGCATAGCCAGAGCCGTGGGCATAGTAGCTAGCAAACTGTAGGCTGTCTGATAGTAACTCGCGATTGAGCGATAGGCTTAGTGACTCCGTGCGTCATCAAGTAGGGGCCCAATCAAGCTCAGGGGGTCGCAGTGCGTCATCGAGCCCCCGTTTTAGCCCCGCCCAAAAAATCCGGCTCACAGCAAGGGTGAAAAACTGTTAAACGGTCTAACTCCACAATTTAGTACTTCACAGTTCTCAGTCTTTGTAACATGTTTTAGCAATACATTTCTAGCACTTATAATGTGTTTAGAATTTTTTTGTAGAATTGCCTTTACAGGGACTTTAAGGTTAGGGGTTCTGAAAAAAAAAAGAGAAATAGTAATAGCCTTAACAAGAACTACTAATGACACTATATTAACTACTATATCCACAGCAATGGACACACGTAATCCTTCCTTCATTACCCATAATTCCCAGTCCATTTCAACTGTTTCTGTCACCTATGGATGTCTGCAATCTTTGTTCCCACCGTTAGAAGTTTCTACATGGGAACCCTCATTGTACCGTATATTAAATACCCTAAAAAGGAATCTCCCTTTGGAGATTTTTCTATGGATAGTCACACAGTGAAATGGGCCATCCAATTAGAAATTGTTCAACAATGCTTTGGAAGAATGTATTAATGGAGAATTTAGGCCTTCCATGATGAAATGGGCAGCGAAACATGATATGAAGTACACCAAATGAAGTACAAGGACAGAGAAAGAGAGAGCCAAAGAGTATGAGAGAGAGAGAAAGAATGTGTTTGGCTATAGTAATATGGCAGTAGTGAAAGGAACAACTAATTGGAGAGATAGACATGTGAGCTGTGGGCAGAGGGAACCTTCCAAATGAGCTCACTGCCCTGGGGAAATGAATGGATGCATCAGGCTAACAGACTAGAACGACAGACGACAGAACAGTGAGAAGAGTTGCAGACACCTTATTAGACTTCAGAAAATAATTTGACTGTGCACAGAGCGTATAGCATATCTCATCAAATAGTTATCTATAAAAACACAGCAGCAACACTTTCCAGGCTTTCTATTAAGTCTTGGCTATGTTTTTAATACACACACAGGCAGCAGTGGCAGCTCACTAATTGTAGTGGTCTGGGGATCCTCTCCTGAGGATTTTTTTATTTTTATTTAAGTCCCCCTGTGGTGAAAATCAAGTTTTTAATGTTGTTTATATGTGGTGTTTTTAATGTGCTTTAAGACAAACCATGTGCAAATTCATAAGTCAACACCATTGCTGAGTATTTTCTCCTTAAAACTGCAGTGAACCAGAGACAGTCTCAAAAACGCGATTTAAAATCGCTGCAGTTTCTGACGTCAAAAACTACCTTGTAACCAATCATGTCAACGTGCTGGCGGGCTTTAGCATATCATTAATAGCGAACTAGCAGAGGAGTCTCGAGAGATGTCAGGTTATCCCGGTATATTTTTTGGTTGATATGTAAAATCAGGATTAAACAGGCAATGCGTGAGATAAGCATGGACAAACCGTATGGTACATTTCACAGAAATTCAGAATAGTATGGAGTTAGGACAGGTAAGAGGTAAGTATTCACAGGTAAATATAAACACAGTCTTAATATAAGAATACAGAACTAAGTATTCACAGGTAGGTTTTCTCAAACTTTCTGGTGATAAACAGAACTCAATACTGGTAAGTATTCACAGGTTAGTGTCATCACAGTTTCTTTGATGATCCAACAAAAACAATTCTCAAAGCAGGCCCGTATTACAGTTTTTCTCAATCGCCTTGGCAATTTTTTTCCGAAACAGTCTTAACATTCTTGAAACTGTAAGTGTAATTGTCACAACTGTTTGCTGGAACATCAGAACTCTATTGCATGTCTGCAAAATGTAGTAACTCACCCAAAACATTTAATTCATGCCAAAAACCTAGTTTTTGTGTCAGTAAATTTGCCAAAGCCACCAACATAAAAAGTATTTCTGTCATTGTGTGAGCCGTACTGGTCAAAATGTTTAGATGTTTTTTCACGACGGATATATTTGTTAAATACAAATTTCATGTCTGTTTTTTACACTGTACAAGAATGTCAGTTTTGTCTAGTTGAATGCTCTTGAGTATCACACTAAGCTTTTTAGATTTAGATTTCAGCAGTAAGTAAAAAATTTACTAGGAAAAGTCAATACTGTAGTACTCAAAAGGAAAATGGACATTTGGCCACACTTTATATTAGGTGTCCTTATCTATTATGTACTTACATAAATAAGTACAGTGTTGCAAAACACTTTTGCTGCTATTGAGGTGGGATATGGGCAAGGTTAGGGATAGGCTTTGTTGTATGGGGTGGTTTAAAGGGTAAGGGAGTAGTCAACAGTGTAATTCTAGATGTATTATTTGTAATAACATGCAGGTTATGTTATTTAGGTGTGCAATGTAAAAACATGTACACAATAAGTGCATTGTATCAAATTATTAATTTACTGTAAATGTTAGTACATTGTAGTTAAAGACACCTAATATAAAGTGGGACTGAACATTTTTATTTATACAGCACATATTTGTTGTAATGTGGTACATTTAAACTGAAAATTCACAGTTGCTCTTTCATTGTTACATATTTTATTACAGTATGTCTTTCCCTAACACCACATATTCTTACACATCTTCCTATTGCTCTTCCACGACAAGCAACTGTGTATTTTCAGTTTATATGTAACACATTTCTACAAAAACAAACTGCTATTGCTGTTTAGGGATTTAGATGTTCCTGCATGTTCAAAAATGCCAGTGATTGTGCTGGGCAAACTCCATATAGCCTACTGTATGCTTCCAAACTTGTTTGGTTGATTGGTTAGATTTTGATTCCTATTTCACAACAATGGCAGACCATTTGTCAATTCAGCAGACATTACAAATATTCCATGAAATAAGTATTTATGGAAAATACATGCAAGTCTGACAGATTTTGACAACTGAATGGATCATTTTGCATGTGGAGGCTCACACGATGAAAGAATGTTTAGAAGTTGTGAAGAGTTTGACAGTTTCACTGAGAGTCAGTTCATCAGTTTTGATGAACAAGCCATGTGCATTTAGATGTTGTGCAAATTGTAGACAATTGTACTTACTCTTTTGCACAAACGTGCCAAAACACATGAAAATTGCTTAAATCACTAAGAAATCTAAATCTGATGTGAACAAGAAATTAATTGTTCAGAGACCTGAACTTGTTGTTTTGAGAAAAAAAAAGTCTCATTCGAGAATTGAGCCAAAGCGATTGAGAAAACCTGTAACAAAAAAAGTTCAAAAGCATTATTACTATTATTATTACACATTATTATTACTTAGTCATTCAGGAAATAATCCAAAGAAACAGAAATAGAACAGCCTTTTAGGGTGCACAAGGTATGTGTGTGTTCCTTCATTTTTAATTAGTAGCTGTTCAATTCGTATCTTGGTAAATTTGTTGGCGGTCAAATATTCAATATCACTACTCTCCATAATTAAGGTAGTTGCTAGATTATCAGCGGGAGCAGTTCAAACTAATATTATGTTATTTAAGTCTCTGCGATGATTGGTTGATATATACCAAAGGAGGCAAGCCTCCGCTGCGATGTCTTTTTTCTCAACACTCTATGGCTATGACTGGCTATTCATTTATTTATTTTTTGTGGAGGAAAAAGTCTCTAGCTATGGATTTATCTCCCCCTGCCCTTCTCTATCCCCTCAGACTCCAAATCCACTCTGGGTCATTCATAAAATGATGACGCAGATGACGCATTTACTCAGCACTGTTTACAAATGTCTTCAAATTGGAGTGATATCGAAACTAAAGCACTTCTCCTCATCCGGGGCGGATAAAGAGATTTGTTAACAACTTTAGAAGTAACTCATCACAAAGTTTCCTGGTATTTTCTGTCACTGATGTGTGAATGGTCTGTTACCGGTAAAAAGCCAGAATGCTGTTGCTTGTGTGAACAGCACATTTTTGAATTTACCAGTAAAGTCGTTCTGGCAATTTTACGGTAATTTACCGGGATTGCTGTGTGAAAGGGGCTACTGCAAGTTGCCATAAGTCAGAGCCAGTTTGCAGATTGTGGGCAGTCAGATTTGACAGATTTAGCAGAAAATTGTTTAGTGTAAGATGGGCACAAATTTACAGATTTTTTTAGCTTCAGACTATGATTTCATCCAGTCTGGAGGATATCAAACATGTTTTATATTTTCAGCCGATTTAAGAATACATATAGTTTTTATTTGTCATGTGTCTCCTAAAAAAGGATGGGTATGTTTCTGTGTGAGTTTGTTGTGTTAGGAAAGTCTGGTATTGTGTGATCCTCAGTCGTTTAGCATATGATGCCCAGTTTTTCTGTAACCATTTACAAAGTCGGCAAGTGTATGATGCCTAATGTTTTAAAATCTGTTCAAAACTTAAATATAACACAAGTGAACAATAATAATTTCAGCGGAACAGTAATAAACAATAACAATATACAGATATAGATATAGATCATTTGATCACTGCAGCAGATTCATATACATATACATATAATACCTTCACTGCACACCCTAACACGACAGATTCTGGTTGGTTTGGAAAACAACAGTGTGGTCTTTCTGCTAAACTTCTCCTTTAGTTACATGGAAGGAAGTCGCACGGTTTTTAAATCTCCAAAGATCCATATAAGAAACTCGAAAGCCCTAAACACCTAAAAGAAAATAGCTCTTTTCCAAATCTAAGGTGCTAGAAAGAACCTTTCATGAACCCTTTTTTAGAAGAGTTCAAGGGAAGCAGAAAACCTCACAGCTGACAGAGGATAAATGGATCTGGCAGGTACTACTATTATTATCAAAGCTTAAACTGAGAAGATCAAATCAGAATCCATTCTTCTAGAAGGTCATTAGTAGGTGTGTTGTATAAAACACTCAAAAGCTTGTAGTTAAGATTCAAAGGACGGGTAGGCAGTAGGCTCAGGCAGGGCACATATCTTTAATAGCCTTGAGCTGATCTCGAGCTAACAGACTCCTCTGTGGTGACAGACTCACACAAGGAGACCTGCAGCTAAGGGTAATTACCACACTTCCCCACTGTCAGTGAAAGGTTACTCATCCCGCACACATGCATCTGGGTTTTTTCTGGGCGCGTACTGGGTGACATTTAATGTCGGAGCACAAACAAGCAGACATGCAGCTTCAATCATCTCAGACTAAGAACAACCATCTCATTCTATTTCGGGGGGCCAATTTCCTTTCTACCCCAAAACCCCTGAAGAACCTAAATATAAACCTCCCTTCCCATTAAGCACGTGTTATGGTTAGATGTTTAAGATCTTCTGTGAGAGTGTATTTTGCCACAAAGTAAAACACAAAAAGGTGGCAAATTCATTGCACTGTTGTGTAACTTTAGCATACAAAACCAGATGTCAACAAATAACCCTGTCTCATTCCTACATTGCCCTCAGTCCATCTTGCAGTTGCATTATGTGCAGTTTTTTATTTCTTCACAAAATGTTACTATATTATTGCCCAACTCTTTATATAAAATCGGATATATAAATATGTATATACATACATTATATACATATACCTTTTCTGCATACATACAGTACACTCACATAGGGCGATATATACTATATAGCAAATGTCAACTGCTTGATTGCTTGTATTGTTGTAAAATGTCAACAATATTATCCCCCAGGTCTGCTAAATGTGACTATAAGGCAAGAGGATATTAAGATACTATAAAAATTAACAGTATGATTTTCTTTAAAGCGGCTTTGAAACAATGTGTATTGTGAAAAGCACTATACAAATAAATTTAACCTGACAATACGGGTTGCGACAAGCATTTTTAAATCAAGCCGGGGCAAAAATACTCCCTTTCTATGCAAATAAGCCTTAATATAAAATGCACCAGATTTTTAAGCATGCCTTGCACAATTAACATTGCGCTATTTCAGTATATTAGCAGACAGATTTTTGCTTACATTTAACCACCTCTCATTCATTCCAATATACCAGTGGTCTTGGACACTATACTGACACCTATTGGCCTGGATGTAGAAAGGTTGTTTAGTAACAACTGCCGCTTTGCAACAAAGCTGTTTGTTTTGTTCTTTTCCCACTTTTTTTTCCGGATCATTGCAGTTTGTTTTATCAATTAAGCAGAGATTTCAAATATTTTCCCACTCATTCTCATTAAAGCAACACCAAGGAACTTTTCCTCTGCGGTCGCCCTACAGGTTGGAAGCGGAATTGTCCATTACCGCTGTCGTAAATAATTTAGCCTACCGCATCCTACTGTCGCACGCGCACGCGCACGCTCGCTGTTTATCCTGCACCGGCTTTGGAATCAACAATTGTAACGCTTGCCGTAAAGCAAGTCAAATTTGTAGTTTTCTTATGTCTCATTAGAACTACAGAAACGCGACCCGATCTGGCAATCTTACATAGCGTGGATATACCAGATAAAGGACCGCAAAGCGGTGGCATAAGTGAACCACTGAAACGAGTTTGGAAACATTATTTGAAGGTAAAAAATCCTACTTAGTGTTGCTTTAAGTTTGGACCGGTGAAACGCACACGTGCTGATGCATACTATCGCTCTCACTACTTTTGTCATTAAGTGCCCCTATTATGTTTTTTTCTGAATATTCCCTTTCATGCAGTGTGTAATAAAGCTGTTTGTGAATGTAAACGTTCTGCAAAGTTGTAAAGTCGAAAGTGGACAATAAATAAAGTTATTGTCTCCCAAAAGAAAGAATCGACTCTGAACCGCCTTTACTAGTCGTTTGTGTTTTGAATCCTACTGCTGTATGGTTCTACGTCACTAGAAGATACATTTGCATAATGCCCACCTATGTTGAACGTTGTCCACCTGCGAACAACTTGACCAGCCCACAACACGTCATTTTACTGACGACTGCTTCTCAAATCTCATCTGGCCAATCAGAGCAGAGCAGGCTCTCGGAAAGCAGGGATTTAGAGAGACTGATTCATCCATCGAGTCGTTTAAGAATCATGTGATATGCAATGCATTATGAGAAAATGAAACCGTTTTTTTACTTTTGAGGCATGTAAACCTGTTGTAGGAGACTCCAAAACAAAATTAGGGGCCTTTAAAATGCATAATTGGGGCACTTTAAAGAAATAACTCAGGTGTCTGGATTGCAGTGGTGGAGAGCTATAGTATAGTACATTGTGGAGGTTTGCAGCATCATTCACAAACCTAGCACTCAAAACTTGAATTGAGGCTTGAATGCTGAGGAACTGCCCTGTGCAAATTGCCATCAACACTGCCCTTACGAAAAAGAAGTATACTTCAAGTTAATTTTATGAAGTATACTTAAGTAATGTTCAAGTATATTTTTAAGTATACTTTATGTAGTAAGTATACTAATATCAATGTGTACTTGTAGTAAACTTGTAAGTGTACTATTTCAATACTGCTTGGGACTAAATTGGCCCACTCTTAGTATATAAAAGTATACGTTTAAGTGTTCTATAAGTGTAACAGTAGTAAACTTTAAGTGCACAACTAGGTTTCTCATTTGTAATGCATCTGTACTACAAGTGAACTTAAGTATACTAAGTATACTAGTAGTTTACTATTTTAATACAAGCAGTACATTTTTTAGTTTATGAAAGTATACACTGAAGTGTACTCTCCGTAAACTACTAGTTTAGTAATTTATACTGCAAGTATACTTGTAAGTTTTCTTTAAGTGCATATAACATTATACTTATAGTTTACTATTTATATATTATTTTTGCACTTGCAGTATACTACTATGTTCAAATGTAGATATTATTTTTTATACTTGAAAAATACCTTTAACTGTACTTTAATTTTAAAAACATTTTATTAGCTTCATGCATTCTTTTTTATCAACACTTGAATGTCGGTAAGTTTCATAAAGAAAGGCAACATTTTCAACAAAAAAGTTGAGAAAATCACATTGATCAGCCTTGATCAGATTCAGAACGATGATCAAAACACAGATGGAGTAGATCGAGTCCAACAACCCCAAAGCTTCACAGTCGTTTTCTCTTCATGGGTTCGACATTTCATTTGGTAACATTAAGCAGTTTTGATTTACATGCTGTTTAATGTTTGATGATCATGTTATTTTACATATAACATGAGCAATATTCTATCACTTGTTTCAGCTTCTTCTTCTCCTGTGTTTTGATCCGGAGATTCTGTATTAGAAGATGTGTCATATAGCGCCCCCTACCGTATAACTGTGAAAACAGGGATAGCTGGAAAATTCAGTCAATGGTGGGGAAAGAGTAAAGTAGAATTAGAGTAAATTCCTATACGCTACCAGTGGACTAGCCTACACAAAAATTCAGAAACGCAGAATTAGAAACATATCTGTTTTATATCAATATTCTAATCAATATTTTCAAACAATGTAAGTTTCATTAGACTGTATATAAAAAACTATGTAAAAAAAGTATATTCAATAGGCTACACGATCAAAAGAGTTAAAACAACTACAAGCCAAGTATACTTTGAATACTTAATTATACTTTTAAGTATATCTCGATCAAAAGATTGAGTACAAGTACAGGCCAAATATACTTGGACTTTTCTCTCAGTACAAGTCAAGTACACTTAAGTGTAATTTTAAGTATATTTTTGAGAAATATATAAAATGTAGACAAAGTATACTTTCTTATTTTTAGTTTAAAAGAAGTATACTAATACTGTAGAACACTTGAATAAACTTCTTTTTCGTAAGGGTGATTTTGTAAGTCTGTGCGTTCATCTGATTTACATAATTGCTATAGTGATTTGGATGCTAAAACAACTTGGAAAATGTAAGCAAGCAAAAAATGCAATCAGTAGGTGCAATTCATTCTTATTGTCTAAACCTTGGGGTAATTCTCCATGAGAAACATGAGAGGTGAACTGAGAGTTAGTGTGCAGCAGTAATCCATTAAGTCAAGGTGACAATGTACTACGTCTTGGAGAAACCGTTCTCATTCTTGAATAAGCTTCAAAGTCTGGGGTCTTATGTGTGCACTAGATTGACATTCCTTTAACATGGGAACCATGTGGTTTCAAAAAATCATCAGGATTGAATTTCAGAACAGTAATTGCATTCCAGTGGCTTGTTCTCAAGGGACGACTCCCAAAAATCTGTTTACAATCAATAAAAGACTTTACTGCATTTATCTGTTTATCTGGTTTCTTAAACACTTTTGCTTACAATCAATATGAGTGGGCAGTATACATAAGATATACTCCTAAAAAACGTTAAAGTTTTATTCAGGATTATTATATAAAAGGATTATTCAATTAGGAAATAAAAAAATAATAATAATTTGTTTAACATTTCTCTATATAACAATTTTTAATAACTCAAAACGTTAATCACAATAATGCTAATATTTGCTTGTAACATGAGCATGTTGTGATATATGTATTCATGCTAATCCTTGATTCTGATTGGTCAATAGCTGTGTTTTGTTCACAATAAAACACGGCTATGACCGCTTTACCCAACGGTACTATGCATCACTACACAACACCCCTAGCAACGTAAATGTTTGTTCTCATTGATATTGTTCATTGAGTAGAGAATTGAGAGATAGAGTAAGCGAGTGTACCTGCATTTACAGAGTATATATAGCATTTTTCTTCAGGTCAGTTCTATATTCATAATAAAAAATCTGTTTGAATGTCCGCTGCGATATCTTGTCCTTTTAACAGTCAATCCGCTGCGATATCTTGTCCTTTTAACAGTCAATGGGTTTTCCAGTGCCCTAATCATTTGTCAGTTGCGTGTTCCTTTTCCGTGTTCACAAGTTTGAGTCCTTTCAATACATAGACAGTAAAATGGATTTCAATTTAAAAGTCTTATGACAGTCACTACTGACTGACTCACTCATAAAGACAGTCTTTGCCACCATAATGGCGAAATAATGTCTGTAACTTCTGTTGCTGTTTACGGACAGGGACTATTTTTTCCAGCGGAAGGAAGACTTTTAGTGATTTTACTTCATGAAAGTTGCATAGATACATATTTTTTCTGACGTTTTATAAAAGCAATAAGGTACGAGAGGCTGTGCTGTATCGTGGCACGACGTGAAGCGAAGCGAAGTATAGCAGATATCCATTTACTAATATTCAGTCAGATGTTAAATAACTGCCATTATTTGAAATGTAAATGCACCGATGTTGAATGCAAAGTGCTCAGCATCAATATAAACATAAACAATATAAGTTATTTTCAAAATGTTTTCCTTCTTGTACACCTTTTGAAAATTGCACTTGCAGATAATATAATTGTCACTGTCATCTGTTAGGCTACGTTCACACTGCAGGGCTTAATGCTCAATTCCGATTTTTTGAAAAAATTCGATTTTTTTGTAAGGCCATTCACATTTCCAATTAAATGCGACCTTTTGTGATCTCCTGTGTGAACGTGAAATGACCCAGAAGTGACCCGCATGCGCAGAAGAGTACTCAACGGTCAACGACATCACTTGTTGTTTGCGGAAGTACTGTAACTAAACTTTAACTAACTGTGATTCTCTCTCACACACACACACACACACACACACACACATGAGCGCGCGCAGCGACCGTTACACAAGAGCCAGACAGCAGCCGCTGACGCTGACCTATCTAATATCAGATTCAGCACAAATAAGTTAACATAACGTATATATAATGGCCGTGGGCTTTTTTTCTTTTTTTTTAATTAACGGGCTCGTCGAGGTCGACCCGTTCGGCAGATTTACCTCAGCTCGACGAATATGCAGTCCGTTTTCAAACCGACGACTACTTCAATGCAGAATTATGAAGTTTTTTGCGTATCAATGACGTGCGGGTCGGATATATGCGACCTGGCCGTTCAGACTGAAGTCGCATTTCAAAAGATCGGATATGTATCGGATTTGGGACCACATACCCAAGGCCCCGTTTACACTGCCAGTGAAATGTGACCCAATTCCGATTTTTTGCTCACATGTGACACAGATCGGATGTGTTCTATGACAGTGTAAACAGGAAAAAAACGCATGCATTCGGATATTTCCAGATCGGTTTCAGGCCTCATTCATATGTGGAAATAAATCGGATATGTGCCAATGCGACTGTCATGTAAACAGGCAGATCGGATTTTCTGAGGCATTAGGCAACGTCTCCGCGGTTTAATGACGAGAGAAACCCCGACGCACATCTACAAAGGGATGGATGGCCCGACGAAACGTTGTGTCATTGTAGGAGAGGAATGTGGAGAGGGGCACGGGAAGTGTTTTCACATGATTGTAAATTTAACGAAAATTTTTGTTCATTTACATTTATTCATTTTAAGCAATTAATAATTTATTTGTAATAAACACTTTAAGTGGGCTATTTAAATTTAAAAAGTGCTAGGACTATTTACATGTTCAATTATATTTTTAAAACATGCGCGCAGATTGTGATGTAATATTGTGTGTGCATAGAAAGAATTTGTCCGCAGCCGCTCAAAAAAGAAAAAGAAAATTGTCCATAGCTGCTCTACTCCTGAGCGCAACTCCACTGTCAGTGTTGTGTAAGTAAAGGCTCTAGACAGTTTTTTTGTGTTAATTTCTATTTCTTGTCGCTGTGCAGGCTCTTTATTGTATAACAGTGAACAGCCCTTAATTTATGTGCCGTAGATCGGTCCGTTGCATTACGAATGAAAGCAGTATCAGTAATCTCAAATATGTGATGTGCAGTCAAGTTCGGGTGTGTGTATGTTGTTTTAACGAGTGTTCTCACCGATACGCTTGTGATTCGTGGATAACGAGTTTTATAGACATGGTTTCTTATTCAAAAGTGGTGTTTGGCAACTTTGCATATCGCAGAGCATGAAACATATTTTGTGTCCGTCCATTTGTGCAAGAGAATTTAACCCTTTAAGCATGCGCGATATGTTTCAGATATAGGCTACTAGCCATGGCAAGTGTAAACATATGAATCGGATATGGGTCACAATTTAAAGAACGTGTAAACAGACAGTCAAAAAAATCGGATTTAGGCAACAAATCAGAATTGGGCATCAAGACCTGCAGTGTAAACGAGGCCCAAGTGGCCTGGGTCGCATTTGATAAGATCGGATCTGTGTCGTTCAGACTGTCATGAAAAGATCAGATACAGGTCGCATAGGGGCAAAAAAATCGGAATTGGGTCGTTTCAGCCTGCAGTGTGAACGTAGCCTAGTCACCATCTGCACTACATGTCCCTTCATCCTCTCCGGCTCACACCTGCACTCACTCCACCATTACCCGCACCTCCCAGCGATCATCGTTATCACCTTGTCTTCTTTGTTCTTTGAAACTTTGTTCATCAGTGTATTTAAGTTCCTCTCTGTTCTATGTTCTCTGTTATTGTTTGTGTTATGTGCACACTGTATCGTATGTTGGCTAGTAATCGTGTTCAGAATAAATCCTCTTATTATTTGTATCTTCATTGTCTTCATCGTCCTTTGAGAACCTAAATGTTACAATAATATTACTAGAAAAGGTCACCAATGCACTTTCATGCCTTAAGTAAAAAAAAATGTTTAGTTCAATTATTACATTAAGTTTACACTTAAGCATATTAATTTGCTTATACTGTAGTATATTATAGTTACACTTTATATTTAAATACTGAGCAATATTAAGCAACTACATGTACTTACTATAGGGTTAGGGTAGGATTAGGATTTGGTTGAGGGTTAGTTGCAAGTAATTATGCATAATTTACAGTTATTACTATGGTAAGTACATGTAACATATGTAACAAGGACACTGTAAAATAAAGTGTTACCGTATATTATTTCTGTAAAAAGTATACTCTTTTTAAATGTATGCTAAAGTGTTCTTTTTCACAAGGTTAACCATTTATTTTGCTTTTTGGAATTTAAAATATTTTAAACAATTATTTTTGTTCATTAATATCACTGTTTAGCAGTAGTTTGAGAAGAAGCTTTTAGCTACAATATTGCGGACACAAAATAAAAATATAGATTGGAACACTGACTTGGTTGCATGATCTGTACTTCATTATTCTTGAAAAGCACAAGAACAAGTTGGCCACTGAAAAATCTTACCAGAGAATCTTCCACGCTGAAGTTAAACATGTCCATGGCATCTGTCTTCAGTCTGGAAACGAAGTCTTTGTACTCTGGGTTTTGAGGCTCTCTGTAAGTCAGGATTTTCACGCTCTGTGGGTATTCAACACAAAGACAAATTTTAAAGATACTGTTTAAAGATACACTATTTTGATCACACACATAGCCAAACAGAACATTTGAATCTTTTCAATTAATCCAACAGACACATAAAGCGGTGGAGTTTGCAAAGTCCTTATAGATTTTATTTATAGAATTTCCTGTTCTTTTGTGTTGTTTAACCCTGTAAAGCCTCAAATAATAGACAGAAAAATATATTTTTTAAAACCTTTAGACAATTTTGCATATGTGTATGATAAATAACCATTTTATGGCTCATATACGTTGATATGGTGAGAATATGGAGCTCAAGCACGAGGAAGAAAAAACACCTGCATTTTATTCCCAAACAGAGCAAAAACATTCAATTTGATACATTGTTGATAATTATATGGCCAAACAGCAAGATGAAATTCTAATAGCTTGTAATAAAAATCAGTGAGATCTTTATATAATGTAAGACTGCTTACATTAAATGCATATAAATATAAGTTCCCTTTCAAAGGAACTCGAGATGCGTCGAAACGCTTTGGGAACGCCTCTGCGTGATTACGTCATGAAGCACGTATGAAACCAGTCTAACAGCGTGACGGAACGCCATGTGACGTCATCGACCGAGAAACTATAAAGCACACCTGAACCAAACAGCGTCAGCTTCTGTGTCTTCAGAAAACGCTCTATGTGAATCTATGTCCCTGTTGTTTTTTGTCTGTCTTAGAATTTGCTATTTTTCACCCAGAAAAAAAAAAAAAAAAAAGAAAAATCGATCACCGATCGCTCTTAGAGGAGGGCGACTTAGCTTGCGTTCCTCGCGGCTCGCGTCCCGCTTCTGCCAAGGCAGAGCGGCGGCTCGAGTCGTGGGGTTCGCAAATGGATCTGGCAGAGGGGTTAGAGATGGGCTTTGCCCTTTCTCTGCCTTCACCTGCCAGGTCCAGAGGGTCCCAGCGAGTTTTTACCCAAGGGTTGCTCGCTCCTTCCGAGGTGGGCTCTAGAGTGGTCAGGCCAGTTGTTCCCTGCCGGTGCACCGCTTCAGGGCACTGTGCCTGCTGTTCGAAATACACCAGAGGCCAGTCTGGTATCCTTAGTAGATCTTCTGGCAGATTGGAAACTTCTACCAAATATATCTCGCTGGGTCCTGCAGGCAGGGTCATACCCTGAGTGGTTGGTCCCGAGCAGGCTCTGGTTATGGAACTAGAAGTAAAAGCTCTTCTGCAAAAAGAGGCTATAGAACGGGTTCCTCCGCCCAGCAGGGAGGAATTCTCCAATTTTAGATCTGCGCTGTAGGGAAGCTCAACAAAAAATCAAGATGCTTACTCTTAAGCAAGTCGTGTCACAAATCAGGTCCGAGGACAGATTTGTCACGTTAGATCTAAAGGTAATTATACTTCCACATATTCATCCTTCCACAACACAGGAAGTTCCTGAGGTTCGCTTTCAGGGGCGAAGCAAACCAATATGGTGTTCTTCCTTTCGTTGGCCAGCCACTGTAAAGCAGTTTCAAAAACTGTTAGGTCTGATGGCAGCAGCGTCCAGCATTATACCTTGTGGCCAGTTGTACATGAGACCATTGCAGTGGTTGCTCAGAACCAAGGGGTTCTCCCAGAGGGGAAACCCGCTTCGCATGATCAAGGTCACGCGGCGATGCCTTCGTGCCTTAGTCATGTGGAAATTACCTTGGTTCCTGTCTCAAGGGCCCTTGCTGGAAGCTCCTTGTCGGGCTTACCAGATCCTTCTGTGGGCCCAGGGGAAGCTACTTTCATTGAGAACGATATATATCCCAGGGTACTTAAATCAGGGGGCAGACATCCTGTCGAGGCAGGGGCTGAGGCCCGGGGAGAACTTTGGTCGAGCTGAGGCCGACCTGTTCGCATCCCAAGAGACCATGCATTGTGGTTCTCACTCAGCCATCCAGCCCCTTTGATTCCAGAGCTCCATCCACAAGGAAACTGCATGCCTTGAAGTGGAGACTTTTCACTTCCTGGTGTGGAGAGCACAAGTTGGACCCGGTTAACTGCCCAGTGGGTGCAGTGCTGGAGTTCCTGCAGCTTCTCCGCAGGGTTATCCCCCTTCACACTGAAGGTGTACATGGCGACACTAGCTGCTTACTACCTCCCTTGGAGTGGAGTATCTTTGGGGAGACACCCAATAATAACTTGTTTCCTTTGTGGCACTTTGTGGCACTTTGAGGCTGAGGACAGCAGTCCGCAAGAGGGAGCCAACATGGGACTTGGCTGTTGTACTAGAAGGCCTCTCCCTAGCTCCCTAAACTTATTCTAAGTTTTTGAGATTATCTCTCTAAAGCAGGGTTTCTCAAACCCTGGAGGGCCACTGTCCTGCACAGTTTAGCTCCAACCCTGATCAAACACACCTGAGCAAGCTAATCAATGTCTTCAGGATCACTAGAAACTCACAGCTAGGTGTGTTTGATCAGGGTTGGAGCTAAACTGTGCTGGACAGTGGCCCTCCAGGACCGAGTTTGAGAAACCCTGCTCTAAAGACTGTCTTTCTCATCGCTATTTCGTCTCTCAAGAGAATTTGAGACATTTAAACACTTTCGGTATCTCCCTCGTGCATGGAATTTTCTCCTGGATATAATGCAATGCAATAGACCCCTTCACGGTTGACGTCACAGGAAAATTTGCAGTTCACAGGTCAGGGTCAGAAAGTTCATTCCATCCCATTGAATTGTGTGTTAACCAGAGAATTTCTCGTCAAGAAAAAAATGCCTACTTGTTGCGTCGTGGACTGTGAAAATCGCACCAGGTGTGGAGTCAAGTTTTTCAGGATTCCTGCAGGATCTCATCCGTTTAAAAAAAATAGACGACATCTGTTCAGATAGATACTGCTATCTGCTAAGTCTGTAGCATGACACTGGTCACAATTAATGCCTGATATCAAACTTCACCTAACTATTAAATCAGTCTACATGACACAGGTCCATGACATTTACAAAACTATTAACCTGCATAGCTTAACGTTATAGGCTAGTGTACAGAAAACTGTTCATGCAATCCAGGCTTTTGAGCTTAATCTAACAGAAAGGGATGATAAAGGATGATTTTACCTGATATGACGTGAGCACTACAAACACGAGCCTCTTTGATCGTAGCATTGTCCCAGTCTGCCCGTTTATAAAAAAATAAAATAATGAACAGTTTTCTGTACACTAGCCTATAACGTTAAGCTATGCAGGTTAATAGTTTTGTAAATGTCATGGACCTGTGTCATGCTACAGACGTAGCCAGCTGCTAGTAGTTAGCCGCAGGTTAGCGCCAACATTGTGACAACAACGGTAGAGTTAGGCCATGGTAAGTAAACAAATGTTTTCTGTAAACTGTAGACTGATTTAATAGTTAGGTGAAGTTTGATATCTGGCATTAATTGTGTCCTGTGTCATGCTACAGACTTAGCAGATAGCAGTATCTATCTGAATAGATTGTAGTACCATTGAATATCTGGCCACTTGCTAACGCTGTCTACCCATTCTGTTAGGAGCTCGGGATCAGGTAGACAGTCGCCATTAGCTAAAACAAGTTTATTATGGTACTGTTCCCATTCCTGTGGTGGCAAAGACAGTGCATACCTTGACACAATATGCCGGTCTATTACATTGAAGGGGTCTATGTAATGATGATTAAGAGATAAACATCAAGCGTAGCGTTAGTTCTGGCAGGTCACGTTAGTCAAGCTCGCATCAGCTGACTCTCAGCTGATCCACATCTACCTATAGGAATACGACACCTATCACCGTATACATATATAAGCTCCTTCAGTATTATCAGCAGGTATCATGTTTCTCATGAGCTAATTACCCTCCTCCATCCCTAGCTCCTCCTCTCGCCCAGTCAGGATTTGGCATTCTGATTCCCCTTGAATCAGAATAAATTCTCGAATTATGTTGTACTTTAAAATCGTGAATTAAATATATTTGCAAACATTCATGTTGGTTCTGTTCTGTTTACCCCAAGGGGGTTATTGCTGCTCTCCCTGCTCTTATTCATGCTAGGCTGCATGGATGTGCAGGGAGTTCTCGCCCAGAACGGACCCATACCACCAATCCAAACTGTATGCTAATTGTCAATCGTATTTGACGGTAGTGGTCCTGAACAAGGTCCTGACAGAAATATAAATTCTTAAAAGCCTGATGTATCAAATACATAAAATACATTTTAACATGAAAAAAAGGATGTATGGATAATAAAGGAAACTTCAGAACTGCTTCAGTCCAGTAAATATTAATCTTGAAAAATATTACTAACATTATGAATGTTATGAAAGTACAATTACCTTTTTTTCTTTCTTTTTTCTTTCTTTTTTTTTTTTTTAAAGATTTTACAGCAAAAATAAATGTGTACCACAGCCTGAAGGTGGACGTTTTTACAATTATACTAAAAGGTAATTTACTTACTAAAAAAGTATAAACTATAAATCAGATGACAGAAGGCATATAGTAGATTGTGTACAACAGGTTTTCCAGTGCAGTTTCGATCATGCATATATCAGATTTGCATATCAAATATGATACTGAAGGCTTTAAAGGGTTAAAGATAACAGCAAACACAACTAATGAATATTGATTTATTTAAAAGTGTTATATTAATGTATATTAAAAACACTTATGCTGAATAGCATATTGGCTTGTTTGGAAGTCTGCTTTTTAAATTTAAAAAAGGTGCTGCAAACGAACAACAGCTCCCTCCACACAGCCCATAGTGCTTTGTTTATGCTCTTTCATGGTCACCTCCTCTGATTTTTTTTTTTAAATTTGATCTGTTGATCAAATAATTCAACTGTGTTGTGCCAAAATGAATGTCATAAACAATTTTCTTTTGCATCTGTGCCACAAACAGCCAAATTATGACAATGTGAGTGAAAACGCTGTTGTCTTAAAATTGAAAAGCTTTCTCAAATCTTCAAACTCTGAAAAAGCCACCTCAGCCTCCACTTTGTGTCTGTCCTCTGAGGATTCTTAGATTTTGTGTATAACCGATTTTGATTCATGTGAAGTGGATGGGGATAATGGGAACTGATGTTGATGATACATCAGTAAACTCGGCCTCCTAGCATTATCTGTACCCTGGACATCATACCCGCACTCTGGACATTAATACCTGCACTCAGCACTGACTGCTCTTATTGTAACGAAGCTACAAATCTGCATCCCTGCACTTTACACTGCTGCTATGTAACTACCTCGTTTCTATTGTCTGTACATTTCTGTAAATATTCTCAGTTAGCTTACAGATCTTTTTTTTTTATTATTATTATTTTTATTTATTTAATTTTTAATTATTATTATTATTAGAATTTTATCTTATATTGCTTAAATTGTTAATATTTTTTGTGTTTTATAACATTGCACTATCTTGGAGTTCACCCTATTTACATTTCACTACTGGTTGTATATTCTGTATATAACTGTGTATGTGACAAATAAAATCTTGAATCTTGAATCTTGATAACGTCTCGGTTACGTATGTAAGGAGGGGGGGGAAGGAGGGAACAGAGACGTTACGTCAGTGACTGAGGAAATGGGGGTTTCGCTAGAGAGCCCTATCACCTTAGAGAATTAGAAAACGAGCCAATGGTATGAAAATACCATGGGTCTGCAGAATTTGCATCGCAAACTCCGCCCCACCGCGTGGGTATAAAAAGAGCCACGAGTGCAATCTTGCATTATGTTACCTGCTGAGGAGCCGAGACTGTGCGCCCCGGCCATTTCAGCGGTACAGCGGCACAGCGGCAGTGGCATAAGGACGTAACGTCTTCATTCCCTCCTTCAGGGAACGAGGGTTACATATGTAACCGAGACGTTCCCTTTCAGTCAGTCACTACGAGTTACGTCAGTGACTGACGAAATGGGGGTCCCAATCTAATCTAGCCAATGTGGCTGTCTTCCAGTGTCTTGCGCAAGCCCCAGCTCCTTGTCATGAGGCTTGCGCGAGTGAAGGGCCAGGCTAACGCAAGAATACCAGGGTACACTGGGTAGCATATCCCAGATGGAATATGTGACACAGCGCCTACCCAGAGGGAGGACTTAGAATACACATATGACCCGAGTACGGGATGCATATGGAGAACTCAGAGGTATCCAGCCCGCAGGGTGGAATGTTTCAACCTCGAGATGGCAAGAGGGGTCTTGCCGAGGGAAAACACGTGCTCGGAGGAGACTTACAGTGGAAATACACATGTGGGGGTTGCCCAACCGGGAACCTTGCACATGGAGGCACCTAGCCAATCACGAGGGCTGACCAACCGGGCATGCACTCTGGTGACGGCATCAACAGTGGAGTGGAATGGCGCATCAAAAAGCGATGACACCGAGCAGGTCCTACTGAGCACTGGGTACATGAGAGGACACTGGCTCTACACGGAGATTGTAGAATCTCGCGAATGTGTAGGCTGTCACCCAGCCTGCAGCTCTACAGATGTCTGTTAGTGAGGCGCAATGCGCTAGCACCCAGGAGGAAGTCACGCTCCGAGTGGAGTGTTCCCTCACCCCTAGGGGGCACGGCAGGTCCTGCGCTTGGTAAGCCAAGACAATGGCGTCCACTATCAAGTGAGACAACCTCTGCTTGGAGAGAGCCTTTCCCTTCAGCTTCCCACCATAACAGACAAAGAGCTGGTCTGAGGTCCTGAAACACCGCGTTCTGTCTACGTAAGCACGAAGGGTACGTACTGGACAGAACAGTGCCAAGGCTGGGTCTGCCTCCTCCAAGGGCAGCACTTGCAGGTTCACCACTTGATCCCTGAAAGGAGTGGTGGGAACCTTGGGCACATATCCAGGCCAGGGTCTCAAGATCACGTGAGAGTTAGGCGGCCTGAATTCCAGGCACGCTTCGTCAACGGAAAATGCCTGCAGGTCCCCTACCCTCTTGATGGAGGCCAAAGCAACCAGGAGCGCCATCTTCATAGAGAGGTACTTAAGCTCAACAGAGTGCAATGGCTCAAAGGGAGCTCTCTGCAGTGCAGATAGAACCACTGCAAGGTCCCAAGAGGGCATATGAGGGGGGCGGGAGGATTTAACCTCCTGGCCCTTCTAAGGAACCTGATGACCAGGTCATGCTGTCCTACTGGTTGTGGTGTGCAGAGATTGCAGCCACATAAACCTTCAGGGTGGAAGGAGACAGCCTTCGTTCCAACCCTTCTTGGAGGAAGGAGAGCACAGACCTGATCGGGTATTTTCTGGGATCTTCTCTGCGAGAAGAACACCAGGTGACGAAGAGGTTCCACTTAAGAGCGTAGGCGTATCTCGTGGACAAGGCTCTAGATGAAATGATGGTAGCCACCACCTGAGGTGGTAGGGTACTCAAACCTTCCGCCAAAGGATGCTCCGTCTCTAAGAAAGGAGGTCCTTCATCAGAGGGATTTGCTCCTTGCTTCGGCCCAGGTGAATGCCTGCGTGGGCAGAGCAGGAGGGTGCTCTCGGCGGGAAGCAGACTGAGGAGGCTTTATAGTTCTTATAAAATAGTTTTTATATTAGTTGTTTTAATATTTCTTGAATCATATCAAAACACCTGGACAATTCCAGCACTGGACTCTGCAATAAATTATATAACAAATGTCCCCATGTGGACTTAATCTTACATATTTAATAGGTGTTTTGCAACTGACATGTAGCAGAAGTCCTCAGATGGTCTTCTCCTAAACAACTGTAAAAAATTATGTGTTTCACTCATGGGTGATATTTCATACTTATTAATATATGTATATATCATTAAAATATACACAAATATTCTTAGAATCTGGGTTCAGTGTGTAAATATATATAAAAGGGCACACATTTCACATGTTGTCAGTGAAGGGGTACTTTAAAGGGTTCATGACATGGATTCATTTGTTATTTTAATATGTTCCTTGAGGTAACATATATTCCTCTGACTCGATCCATCCATGAAGCCATTAAATAAACCATCTACTTGTTCCTGACGTTGGTATCCTTCTGGGGTCAGTTGCAAAAACATAGCCGATTGTTAAGACAGTCTCTTAAAGGGGTCATATAATGCCATTTTTGTACAAGCTAATATGATTCTTTAGGGTCTAAATTAAAAGTCTGTAATATACTTTAATTAAAAATTCTCATTAGTATTGTAAGAAAACACTCATTTTACCTGGTCAAAAACAGCTCTGTTTTCAACACGCCGTTTAAGTGCATGTGTCTTTAAATGATAATGAGCTTTGCTCACCCCGCCCCTCTGTTCTGTGCGTACTGCATACACAGTTTTAATAACACAATAACCATAACGCGTTGTTCATTATAAACGTGGGATTATGAATTATATTGAGAACGTCGTACATAGAAAACATGCCGAGTGTAAACAGCCGCATTCATTGTGAAGCTTGCAGCAAGCAATTTGCAAAAATTTCTTCAGGAGCAGCTTTTTTCAGGAGCAGCTTCTTAGCAAAACCAGCTTTATAACATTACTGAGCCTCGTTTGTAAAGCAGTCTGGTGTGTGAAACGATTCGCGCAAACATGAAAGCATTGACGTTGATCATGAGGAATATTCCCTTCAAAAACAAACTCAGCCACTGCGTCTTCAGCGGTTCGGATTTAGGAACATCAAAATGACTGCTGTGTTCCTTATTACACCCAAGAACAGAACACCACAATCGCTTAGACGCCATTCTTCTCATAGACAGTGCTCCAGCGTATCAACAATGACCGCGCCGGTCCGCGTGGACTATGATTGACAGCTCGCTCACGAGCGAGGGCAGGTCTGTGTTGAAACACTGCTGTCAATCAACAATCGTGGGAGGGGCGTCAATTTTGTGACGTCACAAAATCAAACGGCTTGATTTGAGATGGGAGAAAACATATAAGGAGATTTAAAAAAAAAAACACTGGATAGATTTTTATCATTTTATGATGGTTGTGTACAGGCACTGCCAACACACATTTTAGTACAATCAACTTGTAAAAGTGCATGTACCATTATATGACCCCTTTAAGATCAAGTATAATCCACTAGCAGTTAGTCAAGGGGAAGTCAGTCTTACTTTTCGTTATCAAATTAGACCAATCTATGTTTTTATGTAATTTACTCAAAAGACTAGTCTTAGCGGTTTATGCAACCGGCCCCAGAGGTCTCTGCAGAAATGAGCAAATGGTCCATTTAAACAGGATGCGTGAAAGCAAATGTTCCTTTATGTATCCATTTACTCTACCATTTGTCCTCTTGTCGGCAGACTCAAGTGTGTGGAGTATGTAAGAAACTGAACACGCATCTGTAAACTGAATCCAGTGCAGATATTGTCAGTGATTATAATAGGTTCTATTTGCTTTTGATGTGACGCAACACTCACATCCAGTGTAAGCAAATGACGTGTGACCATGTTACATCACAGATCTCACAACTTCCAAATGAGCCGTTTTTGGAGCTTAATTAAATAAATGCTTTGTTTATAATGAGGACATTTTAAGCTATGAAACTTGCAGGATGTTTTAAAGGTACAAAGACCTCTTATATGTCAAAAGATCAAGGCAAATTTTATTTCTCATGACACGTTTATTAATGAAACTGTGGGGGTACATAAGACAAAAAGGTTGCAAACACTGGTCTAGTTTGTTAGACAAGTCAGCTGGAAATGGAAGTTGTGAAAATCTTCTGCATTGTCGTATATAAGTGAAATGGCTTCTCAAATTAGATAATGGATAAATCATTTAAACAATGCAATACTCCATAAAAATAAGAATTTTCTATTATGATTTCACTTTAACTAGATTTCACTTTTGACTTTAAAGCTAGTGTCAGTCTCAACAGACTATAGTGTCAGTCTGTAGAGATTACAAAATTACGATTGAACACTTTGTCATGGCTTTGACCAACTGCTTGATGAGCAAGTTTTTCTTTGCACTGCAGTATTTAGCTTTTATTACATAAATGTCCAAACAGGACAATCACCTCCGATGTAAACAGTTGATGAAATCATTTTTGTACCAACTGTTAGCTGTATCATGAGCATAATAGAATGATTTCTTTCTGCGGATAAGTAAATGTCAGCTCACCACAGCTGTTAGTTAATGCCAACGAATGTAAATAGACCCTCGCTGAGTCTGTGTGAGAACTCATTATAATGCAGTTCCTTAGAGTGAAAAAAACAACAACATTGAGTTCTGTCAAACACAACACATTCCTATTCAGTTTAAAGCCAGTTTTGGAGCAGATACATTTTTTCAGGATTTTTCGCACATATTATCGGCCACATTATCGCCCACCAGATAAAACTCTTTAGTTTGATTGCACATAAAAGTAAAAACGCACTTCTCTTTTTCAAGCTGCATGAATATAAGTATCATTCATGTCGGTCACACTTTAGATTAGGGTCCAACTCTCACTATTAACTAACTATTAACTAAGTTTTCCGCCTCAATAAACTCCTAATTACAGCATATTAATAGTAAGTAAGGTAGTTGTTAAGTTTAGGTATTGGGTAGGATTAAGTGATGTAGAATATGGTCTTGCAGATGTAAAGGAGTTTAAATATTGCTGTAAAATGTATGCATGAAGTGGGAAAACTCGCCATTTGCATTCATTATATTGCGGGGCAGAGCTACCTCAACTGCAGCAACCCCGGTTCGAATCCGGGTCACGGCACCAAATGCAGGATTTAAACAGTGGTCTCCGGCATGGGTCTTTATCGTCCTTGTTAGAGTGCCTGCCTCCCACGCCAGAGACCATGGTTTGAATCCCACTCGGAATTTTAAGCAGAAAAATCTAAAATGTATTCCCAAAATCGTGCAGCCCTATAGGTTCTCCTGATATCAGCATGTTCACAGGGTTTCTTTTTTTTCTTTTTTACAGGGACCAGATGCCCCACTGATGAGTCCTGCTGAATTCAACATTCACATGAGTCTCAGTACATGAACATGGTAAAGTGAAAAATCCAACACCTTGGAAATGGCAGGTATGTACTAAGTTTCAGGAATGGCACAAAGGTGTGTGACTGTTCAAGTCTCTGTCTTTAGATCAGTGTGTTCAATAATGTGCTTTTTTTCTCATTTGTTGTGTATCTTTTGATTATGTTGTGTAAATCCAAACAATCAAATAGCCATTTTTTTGTTTGTTTTTTCACAAACCACACATAAATGCAGTGTTGGGGAGTAGTTAACTACAAGTAGCGACGCTACTAACTTAACTACATTTTTCAGTAGCTTGGCAGTAGCTCAGTTGCTTTTTAAACAGTGTAGCTTTTCCAGTAGCTAACTACTTTTTGCAGCAAGTAGCGGTGTAGCGCGAGCAAAAGCTACATTGCGTTTTGTTGTCGAGCCTGCGCGAATCAGCGCGATGCAAGGATATTCTTCTTCTTGTTAGATTACAAACAAATTTTTTGCCATTACCGCCACCTGTTGTTTAATCACGCATCTTGCGGCTAACGGTTCACTGACGTACAGAAGTGGGTTGACACACCCATATTATCCATGATGGAGCAAGACGATATTTGAGTGTTGTGTGTAATAAAACAATACTCTTTGAAATCATAATTGTATTGCATTGTTTTAAACACTAAATATTTTACTTAAAACATTCCTCAGACACTTATTCAGTTATTTATAATATACGTTGTTCAAAAAAATCTAAAGTAGTTTCAATGTAGCTAGCTACTTTTTGATAGTAACTTGTAGTGTAGCTAACTACTTTTCCAAAAGGGTAGCTTGACTGTAGTTTAACTACTTTAACTTACGAGTAGCTTGTAGCTTGTCAAACTACAGTTTCAGAGTAGCTTCCCCAACACTGCATAAATGTCATTATCTCAAAACTACAAACTTTTACATACATGCTGCTGACATATTATTGTAGCAGAGTTTGTGCTACATACAGTGTAATCAGACTTAAGCCATGAAAATGTCACAAGTAACAGAAATAAACACAAATGCCAATGCATGTCAGAACACCTCCAGGGCCCAGAAAACACCTCAGACCCCAGAGGGTTAATGCTTTGTTACATCATTCTATCTCCCGAGTCTTTCTGGTAGAACTGAATAAATTGGCTCTGAATCAAGCGAAACCCCAGTGAGATCCTATTAAACCTTCATTTTCATAGATATAACATTTTATGTAATCAACTGTGACACTAACTCAAACTACTCAAAATATATTTTTTAAAAGGATTCCGAAAAATATAAGACATTTCATTTCAGCCTAAATAAACATTTAGAAAATTTATTTTCAGGCACAGTAGGGGGTGTCATGTTGGCAGTGAGCCACATGAAGACATGAAGCCATGCGACAGCCTTCACTAGCACCTCCAGAGCTGTCATATTTCCGCATATTTCAAAAATCCAGTCATATTTCTCTGCGCGTGTCTCTCTGTCTGATCCTATCTGAAAACAGGAAACACAGCTGCAGCTGGCTCCTAATCACACATCAACAAAGACCTGCACAATTATGTGTTCACAGTGAATATGCCTATGCATTTCCCTTTTGAAATCTGTGGGGAGTGTCGCATTTTCATGGTTTGACATTTCCTATTTCAATTAGATGAAAATGCATGTAAAATATATATATCTTAAAAAATAATAATAAAATAAAATAAAAAATAATATAAAAAAATTATGTTTTTTTCACTTTTATTTGTCATGGGGCCTGTCACAGGTTAACCACATCTGAAATTTATCCGGGCCCCCTCTGGGCCCTGTCTGTGTATTATTACTATTCACATCAGCACATTTACATTTACTCACTTTAAATGCCTCCCTGGCTGCATTGTCATCAGCATCTCCATGTGCCCATGGTTTAGCAGGGTGGCTTTGCAGACTGTGTCCAAACAGATCGATGAAGAAGAATGCATACTCCTCCTGAGGATGACCCCGTCTCCAGAACTCCACCATCAGCTTGCGAAATATCTCCCACTTGCAGCAGACATAAACCACTGCAAACACAAGACAGAAAAACTCAGTTGAATGGAATGCGCTTGTGTGGCAAATTAGCTTTGGTTTGTACTGCAAATGCAAAAGCACCTGAGAGAATGATTCAATATGGAGATAAAGCATAAATTACACACCTAGGGCATTATTCATGAAACCTTTGTATATAAAGTATATATGATGAGTAAATTCAGAGTAATGTACATGTAAAGTGGACCTTCCCAAAAGAGTTTTAAGTTAAGATATGATTAAAAATGTGTTTTCAATCATTTTTTATTCATCAATAACATTTATTTTCATATTTAAATAAATGACAACTAATTAATTATGTTTTTATAAATTTTGTAGTTGTATATTATGGTAAATAGTGTATTAATAATCAAGATGCAGCGTCATCAGTTTGCCTAAAAGGACACAAAACACAAACATTTATGCTTGGTTGGGAGTGTCATTTTTTTGTACCAAGTGAGATTTTGAAAATACATAACTTTCCCCCTGCATAATTTGCTCTTTATTATGTTGCACAAGCACTAAAAAAGCTTGTTCTTTGTCAGAAAGTGAAAAACGAGAAATACATGAAATTGCCCAACATGTTATTTTTTTTTCTCAACCAAAATCACTACATCACTTCATAATTGCAACTTCTCAACTGCCAAGTAGGAGCATCCCAGGAGGATTTGCAGGCTGCATTAATCTTGGGGGATTTAACAACATTCATATCAGCCTATCATTTCCCTCTACTTCAGTGATAAGGTTAGGGCTATGATTGTATGAAAATAGTTTCAGGACCAACAAAAGATGTTGATTCAAGACCATGTACTAGGGGTAAATCATGTTGTGCAATGAACATCTGTCACAATAATTTTACCAAGAACTACATGTTCCAAGGCTTAATGCATCAAGGTTTGATATTTTTGACAGGTAATCTGCAGTTGCATTTTAAAAAGTCTCTGTAAGTACATAAGAGACTCCCACCCCAAACTCACATCATTAATTGAACCAGATTTTTGCGAGATGCTCAGACAAACTGAAGTGTTTTGAGAGATCCAAAGAGCCGTACAGTTGTCTCTGCCTCTTATTTTGAGTTAAGTATTTTAACATCCAAGTTAACAAAATTTTCCCTGCTTTTATTCACCATTCCACAGAATATTTTAAGGTACAGTATATACCCTGTAACGCAGTGCAAGAGGTACTGGATAGCAGGTAACATTTGAGTCTGTCTCAGTTGTTGAAGTGCAGAATATGTGCATATGAATCACACTCCTAAATGCCAAAGAGAGATAAGATCGTCACAGCAATTACCCACAGACTCACTCCTAATGGTGAGCTTAATGAGGAAGTGAGGTGAGGTGTTAATTACAATAGTACCTTTTAAAACACGTGAGACAAAGACTGACATGTTCGGAATGGAATATTACTGCACTGGAAAATGTGCATCTATGCAAATGTGTGTCTGTCTGTCTGTCTATCTATCCACTGTAGACAAACAGGCAGAAAGACAGGCTATCTATCTATCTAGACAGACAGACAGACAAACTTTTGGCAGTAAACAATGAGTGAAAAATACTTGCATTTGGAAACAGAATGTAACAATGTTAAGGTTAGGGGAAGGAGGCGGGAACCGGCGTATGATCAACAAAACTTTAATCATAAAATAAACAATCACAAAATGAAAGTAAAGCGGCAGCCCCTCACGGAGAACTGCCGCATATAAACATAATAAAACATAAAACACAAAATAAATAGTCCAGGCCTGGTCCTCTCTCATCTTGCACCGTCATCACTTTTTATCCTCACGGACCTCGTTCCGTGAGACTCGAGACCGGTGTGTCACACAGAAAAAGGACTCTGTTCCCACAGCTCTCGGCCCCACCCTGCTTGCCCCACAGAAGTTCACTGCATTGAAGTGTGGAATATGTATCTCATGCAGCATACTTTGTTACAGTATATGCTACACTTTTTGGCAAATATAATATATGATCAGCACAGTACACATAGGCTACTACATACTGCAGAGACAGTAAAAGTATCTCTTTCTCCTGCTCTCATTGTGACTTTCTATCAACGGTTGAAGCCTTTGAAAGCCTCTGTTATTGTGCAGTAATTTCATAAATGATTGATTATGGAGGAACTCCTGGTGACAGAAGATTAAGTGCTGTATCTGTTGCTATGGCCGCTTGAAAATGAACTTAGATACTTGAGTGAACCAGAACGATTTATGTCCAAACTCAAAGATGTCATAAAACCTAATCGCATACCACAACAATAAAAAAAGGCACTTGTGTCTCAGGTGTGCAGCATCAGCGCTGCAGTGATGGATTCACAACAGGTGGGGCTTAAATAACACTGACAGATGTGAGGGCTCGTTATTTCGGATGAAAAGATTACCAAACAGGACAACACACAGCTCTTCATTTATGATGCACTGGGAAGCACCAGTCATTATCCTCTATAACTGGCCCAATAACAGACATGTCTTCTCTATGCAAATGGAATTGAAGAACATAAGAACATACGCAATAGCTCTATAGCTCCACTCATGCACTATGAGTATAGTTGAAGCGTGGACTCTTTTCTAGCAATCTATGAGCTAGTTTGCATCGAGGATGAACAGTGACAATCTCTTTCTAACTCTCAGAAACAGCAGCTCTTTTCCAAGATTTAATACACTCATTTCTTAGAAAAGAATTCAGTTATGCACTTTGCCTCATAGCTTCTGCCTCCTTCACTTCACCTTTTTGTTTAACTTTCTTTCTTTCTTTTCTTTTATAGTGAATAGTTATAGTTTCTTTTCTAACAACATGACTTGCTCGTGTCTGTTTAGTTGCAAAACTTGTAGTAAAAGTGATTGATCAGACTATTTTCCATAGAGAGCAATGGATTAAAATATTAACCTTCCTACTTGCATCACACTGAGCACAAATTGCAGGCATTTTTTAAGACATAAATACACATTGAATTAGTACTGGATCCTTCATATTATTTATTTAATATATAGATACCATGATAATATCATACACCTTAGTCTGACAGTCTGACTCCTTTGCAGCTTTAGGCAAGGCATCATACTATGGTTTGGAACAGAGCCATTTTTTTGTGTGTGGATTTTCAGGCCATTTGGCTTGTTAGTGGTAAATACTATATTCAGTCTTCAATGCGTTGTGTCATCCTGGGATCATTGATCATAATAACTGGTGACAAATTAATTAAGATAAATCTCCACACGCATTTCACTAATCAACAGGCAATCAGAATCAAAGCCCAGTCAAATGCATTCAGGGCTGGATGCTATTCTGATGTAATTTCCCTAATGGCGACGTCCTGGTGAAAATCCAGTTTAATTGTAGACTCAATCAGTATTGAAATTGAAACAGATCATTGTCTACTGCACACTACACTGTATTTTCTAAACAAAAAACAGTGTGGAACAGTATTCAATGATAAAAGTTTTAAAAAGGCACATATTGCATTATCATCGTATTTAATTCGATTGTGCTGTATTCGTTTTTCAGCAGTCCAATCTGAGTTAAGAAAGAGGTAAAGATCGTGGTTGATAATACTTATGGTTTATTTGTTACATGTTGCATTGTGGGATAGTACAGTATTTAGTCCTCTGTACAAGCATACTGTAAATATATTTGCAAAAGTAATTTAGCAAATGTAGTAGCTCTTCTAGGTATTCAATGCATACATTAACATTCAAAGTTTGGGAAAATAAATGCCCGAAACGAGTCGTCAATCTCTCCAGTCTTACTTCCTGCAGGTTTATAAAAAATTAACATAATTCCAGCCTATGGTCTTCACTGGCTGCCCTCGAATGACATCTCCTTTGACCCGCCCTCAAACACTGCAGTTGTAGCTGAAGCCTGCAAGAGTTTAGTTTGTGTTGTCAACATGTCAAGAAGATGCTGCGAAAGCAAATCCACTTTGCATACACTTCCAAAGTACGAGGATTCTGGCTGGAATTAATACTGTAAACGGTCATCGTTACTGTTTGTATCACTGTGTATAGCCTACAAGTTTTGATGAAGCCTCCAAAGCTGAAATTCAAATAAGGTAATGGGTGTTTCTTTTTTGACACGCGGTGCACAGTAAGTGGTAGTAAGTGGTATGTTTTTGGAAAGGAGGCGTTTAGAGACCAGATTCTTTATCAAACTGTTTCAGTCACCGTGAGAAAAGAGATGATGCTGCAATGTATGTTATGAGAAAACTTAAGTGTTTTTTTACCTTGGATGCATGTAAAGTACCTATTGTATGAGACATCCACATTGTACACATTTATGAAGTGTGTGTGTGTGTGGTGGGGTTGGTTTTAGGAAGGGGGAACAATTGAGCATATGATAGTTTTAATTGAAAATTAAGTGTGACTGTGGTTGTAAAATTGTATATTTTTATGTTTTGTATTTTACTTGTATGGAATTTTGTTTTATTGTCTTATTGACCTGCCAAGGGACTACGACACCTGTGCTACAACCTGGCACAATGCATCTCTCCTTGTTTTGATACAAGGTTAATGTTAACTTGTGCATTGTCCCTGTTTAAATAAAATGAATATTTTTTTTTTTTATCCAAAACTTAGGAATCTTTAAAATAGCATAATAGGGGCACTTTAATACTTATTCAGCAAGGATGCCTTTTTAACTTTCTATTCATCAAGGAACCACAATGTATCGTGGTTTCCACAAAATTATTAAGCAGGACAACTGTTTTCAGCATAGATAATAATAATAAATGTTTCTTGAACACCAAATCAGCATATTAGAATAAAATCAGAAGGATCATGTGACACTGAAGACTGAAGAAGCCTGCAGAAAAATCCATCATTGCTGGTCATCAGCATAAGGTATGTTTTGCATACTGGGATCAGCATGGGATGCTGGTTTCTTGTTTGTGGTTACCAGCATTTCATAAAATGATCTAGTACCTTCTCTTTGTACCCTTAAATTATTTTGGCACAGCAGACCTCCCAAATCTGCTGGGAACTATTTGATTTAGGTCTGTTTTTCCTTCTTAGTCATATCTAATGCAAGAAGACAGGGCTGGGAATAGTTTACGACTTGACTGACTGAAAAATTACCTCTCATTGTTTTGTTCTGCATTTCTTCTTTTTGTCATTTCATGCAGTCGCTGTTTTCTCGTCAGATTGAGTCACTTCATGTGAATAGCTTTTTGTATATGAATTCTCCTGTAGTCAGATAAAATCAGATTAGACCAAAGGTAAAATAATTGAATCAAGGTCTGTAAATCAAACAGACCTGCCATGTATATGGCCCCTGTCAGATATTGCATAAAAAAAACTTAACCAAGAACAAAAAACTCAAAGACAAAGATATAAATACCAAACACAATATTTTTACATCAAGCACTGTCCTCCTCCACAATAATTATGTTCCCAGGCAATAAACAAGGCTTTATATGCCAACTCTGCTAACCAAATATTGTATTTATACAAGTCAGTGTTGAAAGATTAATGTTTGGGGAGTATTGTCAGGGTCGTTTTTGATAGCTCCTTATTGGGGCTTTACCAGTCTGAGCGCCAATGTACCAACACTACCCACCCATGAAAAAACACCATACACATGCTTTGCCAAGCACTGACTTAATCTAGCATTCAGCCATACAAGTTCTGTTCCAATGAAGGTTATTATAATTAATTAACCAAATCTAAAACTATATATATATATATATATATATATAAAAACACTTTTGTTACGTCAAATAAAATAAATGTTAACCGAAATAAAATAAACTACTTTATTGCAGCTAGTTGTAAGGCAACATTATTATTTAGTTTAAGAAAAATTAAATAATGATGTGCACAAGTAAGTCATGTAGGCTAATAAATACTGCAATGTTCCATCAAAAATAATAATTGACCATTTTGTTTTGATGGGGACTTTGATAAGCAGCAAAATACATGCAATATTAACATTTCAGATTGTTTTTCACCCTATCATATGACTTCAGAAAACTTGCATGTGATCACTGCATTATGATACTTTTGCATCCTTTTTCAAAGCTTTCACCATTCGTTTCCATTACAGAAACAAGTGCATAATTTTTTTTTTATTCTTCTTTTGTGTTCAGAAAAATAAAGGTCATATGGCTTTAGAAAAACACTTAGGTGAGTAAATAATGACAACATTTGAATCTTGGGCCGAACCAAAATATCACTTTTTTACATGCTATAGTATGCTATACTACACAGTATTTTGGTTGGACCAAGTCATGCACAGTCTTACTGCCTCAAAAGTAATTTTACATATTAATGCCCTACTCACCATAATTCAGAGTAAATAAAAATGAAAACTTGGCCCAAACTGATGCTTCTCATCCCTCACCAGCTGAGATGTCAGTTTTCATATTCTTAATAAAGTCCTGTCACAGATACTGATTAAAGAGAATGCTGTGTGACAAGCATGCCCAGGCATGTAGGAGATATATTTACCCGGCTGTTATGAATGTGAGTGTGTAGCCAAAGCGTGTCGGTATTACTGTAAGAGAGCATTTTCATTCTGCCTTTGTCACTGTCCTCTGCTGTCTCGCTCTTCCAAGGTGGTTGATGCTCTAATGCCCTGAGAATGTCTTTCATTGCACCCTGTGATGAATAGCTATCCAGTGTCAGACCGTCAGAATGAATGATCCACAAAGACATTTACCGGAAAAGCCTCAAGCTTTCAAGGATAACAGAAACTTTGAGTTAATTAAACCTGCTAGGTGGGTGGCTGAGCAATGTTTGACTCCCATGCTACATACATAACTTGGCCTCAAAAGGGAAACCTATCTCACATTCATAATGGATTTTAATGGACATAAATGGATTTCAATTGAAACTTTTCATAAAAGATGCCATGCTAAAATACATGGCCTTGTAGAAAATGTTACCTTAATTTTAACTCTAACATCTTTTTAATTGTAATGTAATTTCTTTAGGGATGCATGATATATCGGTATTACATTAGTTCTCGGATTAGAGATTTTGTACATTTATCAGTATTGGCCGATATTGAATATTAATCCGTATTTTTTCCCTGTATTTTTACATCTAATGCTCACTTAAAGTTAACCTTTAAAAAAACAAATTTAATAACACTGTTAAATGAAAAATTTAGCAAATATCAAAATGAATTTTTATTCATTTTTTATACTGAGTATACAGATTTTTATACTGTACATTAGAATGTTGTGATGCCTAAATTCATTTTAAAATGACTGATTGTAGTTTTTAGTATTTTATAATTTATTCAGACAAAAATAATATACAATTAATTATTTATCAACCATAATATGAAAATAATTATTGGCTTCTGGCCAATAATTATCGGCCAGAAAATATTAGTCCATCCCTAATCTTTAAAGAGCAAAAAATTGGCAAAAGGTGCACAGTGACATAATGGCATTTATAATGAAGAAAATATGTTGTTCCGGAAGCTTTTCGATAATCAGAATACTCCAGACATAAAGTCGGCAATTTGCCATTGACTCAGGGCTGTTCCTCAGGTGGCATGAGGGGCTAGTCGCTCTGATGAATTAAACCTCCAATCAGATCTGACTGGAACTCTAGATTGTCTGTTTGCAGAAGGCACCTCTACTTTCTGTGAGCCTCCCATGGGTCTTTGGGGTTTTTGCATCGACTGGAAATGCCAATGGCTGCTTTTATGTGCCAGTCACCTTGTGTTTACAAACCCGTTCTGTGAAACACGGTGACAATCTCTACTTGTCTCAACAACTGGGCACTATTATAATCAGCTCTTTCTGAGTCCGTGGAGGCAACAGATGGCCTCTTTTATGGGAAATGACTGAAACTGCAGGCTTTGCCTGATTACTCCTCAAACGCGAGTCAGGAATATCCTTATCAGACTTCATGAATGACAAAGATTATAGGCTAAATGTTTGCTTGGACAGACCTACTAATTCTTTAGAAGTGCTGTCAAAAGTACCAGTACTACGCTACCAAGCTGATACTTAAATTAAAAAAAATTAACAATACCAATCTTTCTGCAGTATACCAGTAGCACTGAGTACTGAGTCTGTTTGGTACCAACTGCTCCTTTTAAACACTCCTGCAGTGCACGCTCTATGAAGAGCGTCAAAGGTTTCTATTTACAATGTCTTTTTGAAGCGTTACACCGTGTCCTAACCAGACGCAACACCAAGACACGTGATTAAAGGTATCTTTTCAATGTTAATCAGAGTTTTTGTCTCATTGTCGCATCTGGTGTGGACAGACAAATTATTTGCCGCTGGAATCTTATCTCATCACATCTGGTTAGGACACAGTGTTAGGGAATTTCTGTTAAGAGTGTCAATGCAATGGCTAAACAGAGATGTTAAAGTTACTCAGAATTCAAAATACAGAGTTTTTATTCAGCTCAAGCTCACTGAGTACTGCATGCTTGTAAAAGAAAAAAACTCCATAAAACTCCACTGGTTCTCTTGTGTATTGCAAATGTGCCAAGGTGCAATATGCAGAAGCATGAACCAACATAAAGAGCTAGGCTTAAAGGCAAGAGTTTCAATGATTAAAGTTGAAAGGATTTACAACTGCGGTCACCATCCATATTCATTGTATGGAAAAAAGCAAGCTGGACATTGTGTTTACTGTTTTGAGCAACATTAGGCTGAGCAGATGTTGCCAGCTCCCTCTATACAAGACATGTATTATCAGATACAAGAGCAGAATGTGTGACGCAAGACCATGTGTCTGAAGAACAGCATCAACACCTCAACGTATGATGCTCGGATCATCCTGCTGAATGTCACCAACCAACCCAACCCATCATTAGCAGCTGTGTCTAAATGACTGACAAGAGCTCAGTGTTCCAACTGGCACAGTTCCCAATGAAAGCCACATGTTCTTTATGAGTCCAGAGGCTGAGATCTGGAAATGTCAGTTCACACTTATCATGCTGCAGCTGGTTTGGTCTGGCTGTTTTTTTTCCCTTTACATTGGAAACAAGAATCGGGCGCCAGCGAGCGTCTGTCGGGCTAGTTTTTGCGGTGTGTTCCACCTGTCGGCTCTCGTCGGGCTCATGTCAGCGGCAGTCTGCCAGATTCAGCATGGTGAATCGGTTTCGGGGCTGTCGTTGAGAGTGGAAACTGACTGGATGTTCAGTTTAGCAAACGAGTCAATGCACGAAAATTAAAGCGGAAGTAAAGAAAGATAGCAAGTAGGCTAAGTTAAGACAGCACAGACAGAAGCTGAAATAATGTTATCCTACCCGAGCATTCCAAAATACGAATATTTTCATAACATGAGCCATTTAAAATGAAGAAAGTTATCAACATAACTGATATTCAAAATGGTAAGCAAATGATCCACGTTCACATGGATTTGCCAAAACGATTAAAAACGCTGTATTATGCTGCCAGGCCAGTAGTTGGCGATGTCACTTTGTAAAGAAACACTACGCGCCTACAATGAACATGTAATACGCATGACGTCACCGTTTTCCCAAATTCGCGTTTTTGTAGTTTACGCAGAGACAATAAAGGTATCGTTTTAAAAAATGTGCACTTTAAAACCGGTTTTCAAAAGTTTGCATTTACAGGGCCCCAAAGCGCCGTTGTCATAGAAATGAACGGCCAAAATGCATACAAAGTTCTCTGTTGTTAGTTGAAAATGGTGTCATGTAACCGGCCCCTAAATACAGCACATAGAAACTGCAGTTCTGCATGACTCATTAGAAAAGCCCTAGTGTTTTATTTAGAAGATCTTAGCGATAAACGCAACAATGGTTCCCTTTCGTTCAGTCACTCTGAGTTACGTCAGTGACTGACGAATGGGGATTTCGCTTAGAAGCCTATCACCTTCGAGTTCTTACAAAACAAGCCAATGGCAAAACAATGCCATGGGTCTGCGGAATTTGCATAGCGCATCTCCGCACCACTGCATGGGTATAAAAGGAGCAGCGCAGCAATCTCGCATTATGTTTTTGCTTCGGAGCCAAGTGTTCCTTCACTTCTCTCCACTGCAAGCTGTCTATGAGTTCTATATACGAGACGAGCGACTCTTCAGTGGTGTTGGTGTGACGGCATGTTCCAGCGAGATCTCATTCCTGCTGCTGGTGTGTACAGTGATCTGCCAACAGTGTGTGTTTTCTCCCTGGGCGCTTCAGCTCAGCTGTTGAGTTTTATCCTCTCTAAAAGAGCTGCACACTTTTTAAAGATGTCTCACCCGTGTATTTCTGGGTGCGGTAGACAGATTAATTCTGCTGATGGGCACAAACGCTGCCTGGAGTGTTTGGGCGTAAATCACACTCAGGCAGCATTCGTGGATTCTCATTGCGGGAACATGACCATCGTAATGTTGCGATCAAGACTCAACGACCTCCTTAGAAATAGAGTCCCCTCTGCCACACCCCAATCTATTCTCTCCACGAGAGGGGATACTTTGGCTGGTGGCCAGGGTGATCTGAGGCTGACTGTGTGGAACAACCCGACGTGCAACCTGTGAGGTTTCCGGATGAGGTCGCTGGCCAGCCTTGTGGCGGGCCCAGCGTTTCATTTGGCGTCCCGGCAGATGACGTCATGTCTATCGCTGCATCACAAGGTGGGCTTGAGTCATCTGAAGATGAAGACTCGGCTGTGCTGCCTCCTTCGGGGATGCCAGCATTGCCCGAGTCTGATCCAAAACTGACTGCCATGCTTTCCTGGGCAGCCGCGAGCATCGGGCTTGTGTGGAACCCTCCGCCATGTCTCGAGCGCTCAAGGCTTGATGATTGGTTTTTGGGGGCGGCGTGTGCTGACACCCTTCAGCACCTGCCCCCAATAGGGGTTATGCGCAACATACTTCCGGGTTCTACAAAACAGATATAACTACTTCCGGTCGTCAGCTACTGAGGTAAACACAGCGTAGGAATGGCGACCTTCTATAGCCGGTGTTTACAGGAGCTACCCATTCTATCCATTTCAGATGTACCTCGTATTGCCAAACGGACTTCCAGAGCCTCGAGTACTCCGTTAGATAAAGGATTTAAGTTTTTACGCCTCCTCATTTATTCATGATTATGAAGGTATGTAAGTTAGTATATGTAGCTTTTGCTAATGGCACCCGATGTAGAGTTAGCTAACTATCAGTAAGTTAGTTTAGACTTGTATGCTATCATAGTAGTTTAACCTTTTATATTTGCTTGCAGACGATTAAAACAATCAAATGAAGACTGCATTTTATTTTTTTATAAAAAAAATTTTTCTGATACTTAAGCATTCGTGACATTTTAATTAAAACAGAAATAAGAATTGTATTCTGAAAAAAGCGCAAAATAAGTTACTTCAGAGATCATCTACCGCTGCAGATGCATACGGTAATGCAAACCGGAAATGTTTATACCTGTTTTCCGGTTCGAACGTTGCGCGTTCCGCATAACCCCTATTCCTTTCTTCCCGGAAGTGCATGAAGAGGTCATGAGATCGTGGAAGTCTACTTTGACTTTTCGCAACTGCTCAGTGGCCTCTTTCACCTTCTCTGCCCTCGATGAGGCCACCAAAGGGTACACTGGGGTCCCCACGTGGAGCGTTCTGTGGCGATGCAACTGTGTCCCCAGAGCACCTCCACCTGGCGTGGCGACCCTAAGCACCCCTACAAAGCCTGTAGGTTTTCGTCTACTCTGGTGGCGAGGACCTATAGAGCTGCGGGGCAGGCCGCCTCCTCACTGCATGCTATGGCCATCCCCCAGGTCTACCAGGCCAGGGTGCTCTGAGACATGCGCGAGGGTAGGGCTGATTCAGGGCTCATGGAAGAGCTCCGTGCCACCAACGACCTTGATCTACGGGCGACGAAGGAGACCACACGATCCCTGGGTCAGGTGATGTCCACATGCGTGGTCCAGGAAAGACACCTCTGGCTTAACCTGGCTGATATGTGGGAGGCTGAGCGAACCCTGTTCCTCAACTCCCCCATATCCCAGGCTGGCCTCTTCGGCGGCGTGGTCGAGGACTTCTGCCCCGGCGGCCAGCTGCTTCTAGGAAGGCGCCCAGCCCGTACCAGCCACGCAGCTTGCCAAATGTCAGGCAAAGTGGCGCTCCTGATATGGGCAGCTCAGAGAAGGGTTGCAGTTCTTCTCAGGAGGTGGTTGCAGGGCCACCCCTTCCTCCGGTGGAGGGCTGGGGGAGAATCTTTTGTTCTCCCTTCAAGAAAGAACTGACATTCCAATCTCTGAGCCCCCAGAGGCTGCGGATGGCAGTGTGCGACACTCCGCCTCATCACTCTCGTCCCCCTTGTCGCCAGACCCCTGCCAGAGGAGGTCGCCACGGAACGCTCGTCCTTCCCTGGCCTCCTCTGTCAGGATGTGGCACATGACCATGCCCCCACACTGGAACGCTCCGCCTCCCACGTCTGGGCTGGTCATTCCGCCTCGCTGCCCCATCGTGGGTATGCCTGTGGTTCACATGACCCCGCTGGTTCAGATTTTGGGAGCCTGGCTAGATATTCCCAATCTGTCCCGCTGGCTCGCGAGAACCATCAGTCTCGACTATGCGATTCAGTTCGCACGGTCTCCTCCCCGCTTTCGGGGAGTCTGCTATATCATGGTGGGTGGCAATTCCCCTATCATGCGTGCGGAGGTCGCCTCCCTATTGGCGAAGGGTGCGACCTAGACCTTCCCTCCAGCCAAAATGAAGTCTGGCTTCGACAGCCCATACTTCATTGTACCCAAGAAGAGCGGTGGGTTGCGTTTCGTCCCCCTGCCACAACCACTGTACTGCTGGAACAGCCGGGAGTTCAGTCTCGGCTCCTCAGCATAACATTATGCGAGAGTGCCGCGCTGCTCTTTTTTTACCCACGTGGTGGGGCGGAGTTGCGCTATGCAAATTCCGCAGACCCATGACATTGTTTGCCATTGACTCGTTTTGTAAGAACTCGAAGGTGATAGGCTTCTAAGCGAAATCCCCCTTCATCAGTCACTGACGTAACGTCTCCGTTACCTCCTCAGGGAACGAGGGTTACATACATAACCGAGACATTTTATTAGGTGTTAGGTGTCAATAACGCTGCAGCGGTTTGTTACCACATGTGATAGTCAAGAATGTGTGTTTTTATGTGTGGGCATTGAGGCAGGTAAAAGTATTTCTGTTGTGAGTGGATGGGTGGTACCTGGCTATCTGTGGCTATTAGTTTGGTCCACGTGTGGGTGTCTGGTTTAAGGGCTTATTTTTCTGACAGCTCTGTTCCATGTTAAACGAAAACATACGATTCAGTCGACAGGTGACAGGTCTTGTCACGCCCACTTGTCTTTGTGCATTTGAACAGATGCTCCCTGTCTCTATGGAAACAACCTGGTTCCTGTTCAGTGGATTCAATCATGGCGGCCAAGGAGATTGTGAAAGTGTTAGTCCAGCTGAAGTGCCGTGTGGAGCGCAGCCCATCTCTGAGGTAATTCCTAAATAGACACTCCAGACACAGACGTGCACCAACTGGTCTGGAAGCAGATTTCCATAGTAAAGACACAGGAAGCATAATTTCTACTATTACTAGTGTTTGCTAAAGCAAGCAAAATTTTTTAAGTTTCTTTTTTAATTTAGTTTTTTTTTTTGTAAATATATTTTAGTAGGTTATTTATTTATTTACAGTCTGTTTTTGTATTCTTACCTATTAACTACTTTGCATTTTATATATGAAATGTGCTATGTAATAATAATAATAGTAATAATTGTAATTCATTTCCTAGAATAAGTTATTATTATCATTAATAATAATAATAATAACTTATTATAGGAAATTATAAAAACAACAACAGCAAAAACAACAACAATAATAAAAAATGTATGATTATTATTCATTATTATTGGTTTCTTATATGTACAATAACAATTATAGTTATTTTAAGATACCAATTATAATAATTATAGCAATAATAAAAAATAATTATAGCAATCAAATAATAATATAATATTAATTATTATTATTATTATTATTATTATCGGTTTCTTATAATAGGTATTTATTATTGTTTTCTACATTTTCACCTGACAATGAAACGGAAAAAAAAAGGATCTGCACAACCACAACATCATAAAGAAATTGAAGGTGGTTCTCATGACCCAGAAACCACCTAGCAACCGCATAGAAATTCCTAGCAATCACCTAGCAAAACACTAACAGCCACTTTGTACATCTTAACAACTACTCACCTCTACTTTAAGCATCTGTTCACCATATCTGTTTCACCAAAGCAGCCATGCTGCCATGTGGAAATAAGCATTTATTTCACTCTCCCGAAACCAGCATGTGAGAAAAAATACATTTGCGACCAGCATTAATTCGTAATTACAATGGCAGAATTTCCACCATTATAGGTTATAAGACCACAACTTCCCTCAGGATACTATATACTGGTATGTTTCTCTTTTTCATTCTCTTTTTCTACACAAATCGCAGCTTTGATTTGGTAAACAGCGCTCTGGGGGTAAACAGTGACATGAAAAGCACAAATTCAGGATGTAATCCAGCTCTTGGACAAAACCATGCTGTTTGAATTAGCTCTACGCCTACTTCTCAGCCAGAGCACTGACGTTCACAATGAGGCTTACCAGCACTGCTGGCTCTTATAAACCACCAGGACCGGTCCAAACCTCCAAACCCCTATGCTCATAACTTATTACTCTGTGAAGACCACAGAAATCGGCAAAAAAGACAATTCATCCCTGGGAAAAATTCACTCTAATGTCATGAAAATTGTGCTGTGACATTGGCATGCATAACAGGTGTTGTAATGCATGGCATGATGCATGCTGAGAAACTAGGGCTGATTATATTTTGCAATATATTTTACAATATGCTAAGTAACACTTTACAATAAGGTTAACATTAGTTAAATACTTTAGTTGAACTAAGAATGAACAATTACTAACAATTTTACAGCATCTATTAATTTTAGTTCACGTTATTTTCAACATTTAATAATACATTATTAAAATCGAAAGTTGTATTTGTTACCAGTTAATGCACTGTGAACTAACATGGATGACTGTATTTTTTATTAACTAACATTAACAATGATTAATAAATACTGTAATAAATGTCCTGCTTATTGTTTGTTCATGTTAGTTAATACATTAACTAATGTTAACAAATGAAACATTGTAAAGCTTAACAATCTGTATCTAAATGAAGGTGACTTGACTTATAGCGTTACCATATATTTAATATTATTTTGATGGTGCTAACACGTTGAATATCATAGTGATTTTATTTGATAATTACGTCTCCTGAAGACATTCCAGTAAGCTAGTTTTACATCACACTTAAGAGAGCATTATGACAGAGGTATTTTATTAGCATCACTTCTGTCGAAAATGTCCATTTCAATGAATAAACATAATTAATAATTATTATTATTATTGGTTTCTTTTTCTTATGGTAATTATATGACCATTTTAACTTTCACTTAACAACAACAACAACACAATAATAATAATAATTATAATTATTATTATTATTATTGTATTAATCACTTATCTTTTGGCATATTCACTCTGAAATGTTTTATAGTATATAGAATAGAAGTAAAAAAGAATATTGTTATTTAGATAAATAGTGCCGCTCATTACTGTGTTATAACAATAAATACTATATGTAATTACATGGGTATACACACACACACACGCACTGACGCACGCGCGCACACACACACACACACATACACAGAGAATACACAGCATGACTTCATGATCAGTGCAAAGTATCACAAATATCCTTCTCAAATGTACCCCCACCACCGTGCCAGCTAAGCCTGCAAATTGATTGATTGCATGCTCACAAGAAGAAATGGCAAGGTGACAAGGTCAATAAAAGTAACGGGAGTCATAAAGCCCAAAATAAAACTATAAACCACAGCCAAGAAGCACAAAAGTCACAAGGGACTGTTTCATTTATTCATACAGGAAACTAGCTGTCGATCTTTGCTGAACCATTATTTAGCATTACCGTTTTATCAATATATACCTATTGTCTTCAAACTTAGTCAAATTATTTGATAGATATTATAGCTTAATGTGTAATGCAAACATAATTTTTTAAATAAAATATAAATTTATATTTCAAATAAATTTGCTTAGTATTTAATTTCATATTATATTGTAAGTCCTCATTCATCACCATTATGTTTAATAGGTTATAAAGATTTAAAAACAAAAAACAAAAACAAAAAAAACAAATACAATGTTATTAGGACACTTGTCTGGATATACTGTAAGCACAGGCCAACAGCCAAAGATAATTTAGACAGATTTACATTTAAGATTATCATTTAAGTTATCCTGAGATGTTCTGAGATGAACAATACATTGTTTCCTCATAACTCTCTGGCTGAATGCAGAAAATGCACAGTCAGAATTATTGCATCCCAAATCACAGTACATTATAAATAGTAGCCATCTTGCTGTCTGTGGCTGATCAACTTTAGAAAGTGTCATAAACTGTCCATTTTCAGATAAAAAAAGAAAAGTAAAAAAGGTCATTATAACATGCATAGACTTTACATCTCCAAATTCTGAGGAATAATGTCAGAATTGGGATATGTAAAGAATTCTTGCAATTTTAAGATATAAAGTCACACTGCATGATCAGAATTGTGTTATAAATTTTGAATTGTGTCATAAACTCATAATTCAGAGAAAACAAAAATTGCGTCACAAACCCATAGCCGCAACGGAAAAAGTCTGAATTGAGGAATGTTAACATTTTTCAAGATTAATATGCTCGGATTTGCAAGAAATAAAGATATAATTGTGATATATAAAGTCGCGATTACCTTTTTATTCCATGGCAGAAACGAGCTTCCATTTAGTTTCCCCTGCTTGCATTGTGATTGAAATTACATATTTCCTTTAAATATAGAGTTCATGACATGCAATGCTAGCTGGTTGATTTTTTAAAGATATTGTAAAATACATCTCCATTCAGCCTTTTTGTCCTCGGTTGTGACACTTATCTAAAGGCTCAAGTGAATGCTTGTTTGTGCTGTATAAAAGCAACTTTTGCATGATATAAATACATATGTGCAACAGATGTAACAGTACATGTCGTCTTTGAGTGTTAACTTATCCGTAATGCTTTGTGCTTTTTAAAAAATATTAACAATAATAAATAAAATCAGGTTAAAATTTCTTGTGGATCGATACAGAATCATTTGAGACCATCACAATGTGAGGAGGACAAAAGAGAGGCAAGTATCTATTCTCTCAGTTCTTTAACACTGTACCTCTATCAATCTCCACCTGTCTGTCAGTTCTTTTTATTCTGCCCCTGAAGAGGAGGCGACCTTGACTCTCATGTCTCTTTCACCTGGTGTGTGCCGCCAACAGTGAGGCAGCAATTTTCTCAAAATTATTCCATTTGTACTCTTTCCCTTCTCATCATTTCTATACATCTCTTTCTCTCCATTTGTGTCTTTCTCCAATTTGCATATTCCCAGCCAGGATTTTATTACCTGTAAATACTTTTATGAAATGCTCAAGTGTTTCTATCAACCTCTGCAGGGGCACAGGGACAAGGTAGAGTGCTCTTGCATCTCTTGTGTTTTAATAGTTTCCAGAGCTGTGCTTCAGTGAACTCATTTCTCGGCCTCAGGCACAGATGAGCTCAGGGGGCTTCTGCTTCCTGTTTTTGCTCACCTGTGTCAGCTCGCAGACAGACTTAAGTAATAAATCTGTAATTACTAAAAGTCTATAGGCTCTAGTTATGAACCTGTCAGTCACATTTATGTCAATATTTGCATTACAGTCAAATTTAATATTGTTCTTCTTTTGTTATCTTAGAACATATAGTTATAGGAGTGTGTACTTTTGTAAATGGAATTCGTCATATTCAGCCTGTTAAATATCAAATGAATGCTATTTTTTAAATTTGTGATTTATAATTATTTAATTATTTTTAGATTTGTATTAATTACTATTTATTTAAATATTTTGAGGGCACACAACTCAATAAAAATACAGAAGTTGACATATAGTGAGAAGAGTAAAAAAAATTTTTTTTAGCAGATAAACACGTTGGCTGCTTTCATTCAGTCAGTCAGGTATATTTACTGTACATGCACTATTAATTTTCATATTCAACTTAATATTCACACTTCACACTTAATACTCGACAATATTATTGATCTGCCTGCATTGACACCATTACATGAGAACTGAACTGAGCTGGACGATGACATCACTGTTTTGGCTGATCAACTGTACTGTTGATCCTGGCTATATAAATTAACTAAATTAATAACTTTTTTACAGCAAAAATTATCCATCACTGAACTTACTTAAGCTAGCCTACGAAACAATTTTCTTCTAGATCTGGTGTACAGAAGAAACAAACTCTGTTGCATTATTTTCCTGTTATAAAGTGCTGCTTTGAAACAATCTGTATTGTAAAAAGCGCTAGCTATATAAATAATAAATAAAAGGTGACTAATTTTCATCAAGCCGAATGAATCCAATCCAATTTCAGATTCTGTATGTTCAGTTTATATTTATGAACCCTAAACTTTGCAATCTGATTTACATATTAATTGACATGTACATTACATGTATTCTGAACAAAACTTCAGCATGTCACTGCTTCAGTTGCCACATTCACAACCAGAGAAAGTCACTGAGATAATGTCACCTGAGCCACGTGCCTTGGTGACATAGACTATCTAAAAAATAAAGCTGACATATATGTCAGAAGAGCTTTTTAGCAAATATTTTGTAAATATTCAGTCTCCTCCACTGAGCCGTTTTTTAACACGCAAGACGTAGGCCTACATAAACATATGCATGTTCGTGAGACATGTTTACGAGCTTTATTTTACTTGTTGATCAGATCAGACTCTTTCAATCCTATTGAATTTCATTCAGATCGAACTCAATCAGGAGTATGTTTCCCAAAAGCATTGTTAGCCAAATATGGTCGGTAAGATCCATCGTTACCAGCATGACTCTCATCGTTGACTCTCATAGTAGAAAAAAAAAAGTCTGGTCAACCGTCAACTGTCTGGTTACCTTCTTTTGTGTTCAACAGAAGAAAGAAACTCATACAGGTTTGGAACAACATAAGGGTAAGTGAATGATGACAGAATTTTCATTTTTGGGTGAACTATCCCTTTATGTAGCGAGTTGTTCCATCGTTGTACGGGATACGTACCCTAGATTGATGGATGTGTTTACATGCAGACTTTTCAGATTTTCAGTCCAATTGAGCCATCAGTCTTATTACTAATGGATTATTTGGTTGCATGCAAACATAGCCAATGTTCAGAATTGACAACCGGATTTAATTTTTATACCAGGTGTGAATCTCAAATTGTCCTGCGCATTTAAAGGGAGACAAGAATAGATCAAATAACGTCTATATTGGCAGGCAACCAAAGTCAATACTCTTCTCCAATTCATGAAAAATGCAGAGAAAGAAAACCATTTAGAAAATATCAAAATTGTATTGTCTCTTTATGGATTTTATTCTTATTCTAAATTGTTCGGCATTTCAAAATGCTGATTCCAACCCCTTTCAAACTCAACCACACAATATTTTTCATAAACTGAGAGTGGTTAATAGCACTAACATTAATGTTAGACAGACATAAACTACCCATACTTATGTATTGAATGCAATGACATGACGCTGCAGTTCAGCGCATATCAGCTAAACTTTAGTTGTGACTTGTACAGTATATTTCAAGTTGTGAGTTTGTTTACATAACTGAACTGATTATAAACACAACCATACTCTTGTGAAAAAGAAGTACACTATAGCACACTTTTAAAAATAGTACTTATTATGGAAAAATATAATTTAAAGAATATACTTTGGTGTGACCTGAATGAAATGTTTTTTGTAATAATTTGGCGCTATGAGCTATGTAGATACCAATGAAATCGCTACCAAATTGAGTTAAGGACCTATCAGCCTGCGCCATCTAGAGTTTCATGACAGAACTTGGTATATTAGCAAGTACGTTTAAGATTTGAAGTACACTTATAAGTGCACATTCAATATGATTGAGCACACTTCTTTTTCAAAAGAGCATTAAGTACTCTAAATGGGACTGACAACTGTATTACGCTGCTGTGTGAATAGCTTTTGAATGTGCTACAATAAATAATGACGACAAAAATTAGCTGAGCTTCCTCAAATCAATGACATTCAGATCATTTGAGCAAGAGCTTTTTCTTTTGACAAATGTGACATTTAACAGTAGCCCACCATTCCTACTTGACATCCCTTGCCCACTCATGTCACACTTACCGCGAGCTTTATGGCTGATGTCCCGGATATACTCATCATAACGGATGGGTTCATCATCCTCATTAAACACCATGTCTTCTACTGTGATGTTGTCTTTATCCATCTCTGTGTACGGCCCCTCCACGGCAAAGTAGCATGGCCGGTCATCTTTCTTATTATCGCTAAACATGAGCATGGCGTGTTTGTGCCAGCCGAAATGATGGTGCATCCTGAGCACAAACTCACCCAGCTTCTTGTGGGTAGGGCCGGTGTTGGTGATGGACGAGTACAAATTGAAACCCTGCGCCCTCGCCCCACCCGTGATCATCGGAACCTCCCAATGTGTGGTGAAGCGTGCCACAGGTGAGGACGAGTAGTCACAACCCGGCCCGATGAAAGCCCAAGGATCATATGAAAACTTTAGGTCCACGGCCACAAGAGGAGCCACTGAATCCGAACACACTCCGTCTTTGTTTTCGCTGCTATTGAAGACCAATTGTAGATGGTAGCCAGGCAGCAGGTTGGGGTCAGAATTGACCTTGTCCAGGGCCCAAATCAAGGCAGGGCCCACCCGGGGCCATGCCCAGGGATACTCTGTGTTGTGTAGAGGTAGGATGACTGCCAAGGTGATGTTCTGTTGAGGTGGATGGGGACTGAGAGACTGAGGCTGGTTTTGAGGGAGGGGCTCCAGTTCAACCACTCCAAATGACACACCACTCAGCAGAACTAGAAGAGTTAGCCTCAACGGCCCCATCCGGAACTCTTTCATTCTCAAAATGAATAGTAAGGACTAAGACTCTGAAAATCAAGACAGAGACACATTTGAGATGCACTTTCTGCAGAACAGAGAATGTCCATCATTCACAAAGTTACTTGTTTATTCATAGAAACTACTAAAAATGTCTACTACTTCAACAATCAGTAGAATGTGATAGCCTAACTGTTCTCTAATCGCATCACGCGTCCATGAATAACTTTAAAAATCCATAGAATCGTTCCGCTGTACAAAATGTTCTTTATAGTGCACAAAGTTTCTTCAGATCATTAAAGATTTATTTGCACTAAGAAAATGTTCTTTTAAAAAACTGTTCACTGAAAGGTTCTTTGGAGGACCCAAAGTGGATCTTTTATGGCATGCTGCAAAAAAAAAAAAAAACATTTTGAAACCTTTATTTTTTAGAGGGCATCATTAATTAAACGTACAGCCGTTCTCAACCACATTCGCACATGACACGTTTTGGGTTCATAAACCGAATCAAACTGAACCATGGGGTTTGGAGACGCGTTATTACACATTTAACACACATTTCACTTTACACGCCTTAAAACGTCAAGCTAAAAAAAAAATAAAAATAAAAAACCCGCTGCGTTATTGAACTTCTAAAGAGTGACGCAAACACAAACCAGAATTTACCAACCACGGGACGCAAGAACGCGACCTCACTTTAACTTCAATATATTAAAACACATTTTTAAATAAAGCTTTACTGAATAGAATAAAAATAGTTCAATTAATTGAATTAGTATATTACCACAGGTCAGGTCGTCATTTGGAATCATCCCACTTGCAAGTCTCCCGTTCTTTCCAACCGTTAAAATCCGTGTCTCGTGAATGTGGTGGCAAAACTGTTCCCTCGGAGAAAACGCGTCGATTATTGAAGCTCAAACCGACTCACCCAACTTACAGGAGTGAAACTTTGGTCTCTTAACCCTCTCCATAGAAACCACCATGATTTCTCGAGCCTCCCTCTTTCTCCGAATGCGCTGAGGAAACGGGATTCGCAAAGAGGAAATCTTTCTCGGTGCGCCTGTGAATTTCTTGGAAACTTTGTTAATGAGTATAGATGCTTCTGTAGTTAAAAATTGTTCACCGTGTCCTCTTCTCCTTGATGTTTTCCCGACTGGAGAAGATAGGTAAATCTCAGCGGGTTTGGATTTGATTCAGAATGCGCACGATGTCACACACAAAAAAAAGTGAAGTCAAAGTAAAAAGCGCGTTCACATCTGCATCCATTAAACTCGAATGATAAACTCAAAATATTTAGTTGACAACAAAACGAAAGGTGCAGGTTTATTGTGAGGCACACTCTATGTTTGAAGTCTATTCTACCACATCCTCATCCAGTGAGTGTCGGGTCAGTCAATGCGATGTAAAGCTCAAGGTGGGAGGAGGAGGAGAGAAGTGAGAGAGGGAATGACACAATGTGCTAGTCTAAAGTGCAGGCGGGAGAGGAGGAGGAGGAGGAGGAGGAGGAGGAGAGAGAGAGAGAGAGAGAGAGAGAGAGAGAGATGTAGAACAAATGTTTACAGCACTGTTGCACAGCCATGTGGCACCAGATAGATAGATAGATAGATAGATAGATAGATAGATAGATAGAAATCGTTTTTTACATATATATATATATTGATTGAGGACATTTGTGGCTCAGTGAATGTGAATGAATAATTTGTTTAGGCATTTAGCCACTTGACACATTTGTTGTAGCTACAAGATCACTGTGCCCCACACAGGATGAACATCCACTTTATTATTGTACAACAATGACATGACCTTTTGCATGGGAATACAAAGGAAAAACAGCTCGCTGGAGGGATGAGAAGGCAGGACTTGCCGTGTTGTCCCTGCCACTGTGTGAGCATTTTGGAGTCCATATCGACCTCCGGCATTTTAATCACATGCTTTTCTTCCTCCTCATTGTTCCATTTTTTTCACCCACTTCCTCCCAATTAAAACGTTCTATTTTTGTGCAGTCCATTACACTTTTATTGGCTTTTGCTCCTCCCTCTCCTCCGCTCTGTTCTGTTCTCCGTTTGGCCTTCTGCGGGAGCGTCTCATCTTGCGCCGTCCTCAGCAGCCCTCACCCTGACAAACAACTTCCAGATCAATAAAGCACAGGGAGGACCTCGGCTGCTGGCTTCCCGTACGCAGAGCGCGCCGGGAAAGACATGCTGCGCCGCCAGGCCAGCACCTCCCGGTTATGGTTGGTCGTAAATAAGAAGTGTAGGGGGGGCTGATAAACTGTGTTCCACTTTCTCTTTCCCCACTTCCAGGAGGGAAAATGTGTTACTTTCAAATTTCTGCCAATGACCCAGCTGACGAACTGCCCTTCCATTCATTCCCTAATTCCCCATGCTGCTTATCTGAACACCCCCTTGCACCTTTGACCTCATCCGGTCAACCACACACACACCAGTGGCTGCGGTTTCCAAAACAGGATGTGTTGCACCCTTACTCACTCTGTCACTCGCTTTTTTCTCTCTAGACGCTTTTTCTACTACCATGTCACTCTTTATTTCTGCTGTATATTTATACTGTGTGCAGTATAATAATTTTCCTTATGCATGAAATACCCAGCCTCATTGCATCAAAATGTCCAGTTTTAGAGCACACTGAGCAGAATACAGTATCCCACAATCCAATGCACTCATTCTGGACTTTCCTCATGACAAAGGAACGGAAGTTACATCAGCAGCAAAATTAATATATTTCTTGACTCGTTATTTGATCAGACCACCAGGAGTTACGACATTTTGTAAAATATTTAAATGTATTACTTAAGGATTTCTGGTGAAAGAATAAGCTCATTATTTATACAATTTTATGATAATTAATTTTATAAAAAAATAATTGAATAAAAAGAAATATGCAAATTACAACTATGACAATTATATACTATATATTTTTTAATTTTTTTTGGAGGGGGGGGGGGTATTTTTTGGGGGTAAATCACATACTGACATGTATAACATAAAATAATAATATTTATAATAACATTACTTAACTAATACTTTTATTATAACATAAATATTCAGATTTCACATGACTTTCACATGTAAAGCACTGACACAGGGAGTTTTCTTGATTGGCTTTGTGTAAGTAACTTAACTGTAGTGAACATCCAGCTTAATTTACTATAGTACTATGTATTTATATCTTAAAAAATAATTAGATAGCAGTTTGCATTTTTTTTTAATTTTAATCCATAATGCATTAACTTTTACATACTGCATTTAAAAAATGTAGGCAGTATGCAGTATATACTGTGCCGTAGCAGTAGGCATTTTAGAACATAGCCTTTCTCTTTTTAGCATCTCCTGGTTTGTTATTACGGGTAACCTCCTCTCATCTCTTCCTTCTCCTCCCTCTCTCCTACGTTCTTCCGTATTACTCACACAAACTTAGAGGAGTTCAACCTCCAATAAATCCTCCACATTCAAAGTTATCTTCTCTGTTGCACACAAACACAAACAAGTAAGCTTTACCAATGATGTCTGTAATCACTATATGGTAGAAACGGAGCAGCCTACACACATTCCTGTGCGTGCAAAAATACGCACAAACTGTTCTTGCTTGTTTTGTTTTGGTCTGAATTCTTCCACGGCCTAATGAAACTGCTTCCTCCCTCTGTGTTTCCAGGATGCTTGATGTTTGGAGTGATCTCTCGTCCTTTTTTGTGGTCTTTGGTCACTGCCCTTTAAACCTCACACGAGGAGGTCCAGAATCATAGCACGGAAATGAAAAAGGAGGACCTTGCCTTTGAGTGAGAGTGTGAAGTGTCTTGATCTTAATAGCTGTGTAAACATTTAATTTGTATCTCATCTCTTGTCTGAATCAAAAAGTGGTCTGCTGCATTACCTCAGCACAGATAAGTCAGCCCCACTAATGACGCTTTGCATCTGCACAGCAGTGACTTCCTGTATGTGTACGTGGGAGGAAACTCTCGGCTCCCTCTCCCTCTTCCTAACGCACTTTCTTGCTCTGTTTCCCCTCAAAGCATCTTTACTAGTGCTCCTTTATTGAAATAATACAATGATTTTTTCTGTGGAATAATATCCTCTCTGATCCTCTGGTTGTTTTACACTACAGATTTGGTATTTGGTGGGCTAACCGTCATGTTCATGCATGGTTATTATGTCGCTTTGGTAGGAGATCATTAGGCAGAAGTGGTGCAAGTGTACTTTGGGAAGGGACGTCAGCAGTTTTTGGTATAGTCTGACTCACAGTACGCATACACAAAAATAACCTGTGGCCTCTTTAACAACACAAGTCCAACTCATACTCAAGATTCCCATGGCAACCATTATCAGCCAGTTGCCTTGTAACAAACCAGAAGTGATCAGTCAAATGATAATATCAATAAAAACAACTACCACCACAAAAAACTAGATACATTTTGTAAGAGCATTTGCAAATAGCTGACATAATGCTAATTTATTGTGAGTGGTTGCCAGGGGATTGCTATGCATTGCAAGGGTTGCCCACCCCCAAATCTCTATGATATTCTGGTCTCTAGATATGACTCAGATTCCCTCCTTTAAATGTAAGTCTAAAGGTGCGGTCACATTTACCATTGTATTTCAGTAGGAATCTGTAGGATCAGGAATTTCCCATAAGGGCAAAAATGTTGCATGTTTTTAAAGGGAAAATACACAATGGACCTTTTTTTGTCTGCAAAATTCCACTAAGGCAGCGGTTCAAAAAACCTTTCTGTCGGGCCCCCTTTTGTAGAGAAAAATATTGTCAAGCCCTCACCTACATGCACCCACAAAAACAAAAACAAAACACACTCTCAGACATCCAATAGGAGTTAATTAAAACACTGTAATTAATACAGTACAATTTCTTAACTTCAACAGGCTTCTAAGTGTGAAGTCTCTAAGTGGCGTCTTGACTTGTTCGGCTTCATACTGTCAGAATCTAATATTTCTGCTTAGTTCAGAAGCATGCATCATTTATTTATATTTTCACACGGCTCACTGAAATACTAAATTCTGATTCTTCAATCATGCCATTAGCGGTCTGTTATTACAAGACAACAACTGATAACAACTGATACAACTGATAACAGACCAGGCAGGTATTGAGTCATCTTGAGGTAATAAAATATGTCAAATTAATATTTTGTGTTAAATTATTTACTTATCTGGCAAGTAGCTGGGGTCTTGTATCACCCCGAAGAGGCTTCTTTTTCGTAACAATCCGCTGACTGTACACTATCCCTTAGCCTTGCCGTGCCCCCCAGTTTGGGAACCAGTGCACTAATAGCTTTTTTCCACCGAACGGTATGGTACAGCAAAGTACAGTACGCTATGCAATTATTTCCATTTCAGTTGTCAGAAGTTGACCACCAAAATCCCGAACCGTAACCATACCACTTTTTTGGGACCCTTCCGTTGGGGTATCTAGCACAGTGGTCTGGTACTTACAGGGTGGAGTACCGTGTACTTTCTTCTTCACACGAGAATGATGTTGATCGCTACACCATGCCTATCAAGTAAGGATACTGTTGGCGGTGGAAACGCAAGCCAGATCAGGGTTTACCGTCCCGAATCGTACTGTACTGTACTGTACCGTACCGCTCGGTGGAAACCAAGGTTATTATAGTTTTATTTTTGTATTAGTTTTTATTTTAACATTATTTTCAAATTTCCTATAAATTTCAGTTTAGTTTTAGTTAGTTTCATTGATGGTTTTGTTAGTTTTAGTTTAGTTTTTATTTTATGAACGCATTTCTATTTAGTTTTTATATATTTAGTTTTAGTTTTAGTAATTATAGTTTAGCAGAGTTAACAGAACACTTCCACTTTCAGCAAAGTTAAATGTTTGCAGTTTACAGTTAACTCTTGTGAAAACCTCTTAATAATACAAACAATAATTGTTTGAAGATGAACAAAGAACTAAAAGTAAAAATTATTCATTCACACTCCTATTAAAAATGAAGTCTTATTAAACGTGGTGTATAAGAAAAAGAAAAAGATATGATTATTATGATTATTCTTTGAGGTTATTTCTATGATTAATCCTTTCAGACAATATTCTTGGATTGATCCATTTATGCTTTTTGTCTATTGCATCGTTTAAAATCATACTCATAGTTATACTCATATTCAAATGTTCTATTCAGACCAGACATTTAGTTTACGTCTACTCTGACAAATGTACGTCTATTTCTGGGCTATAATGCTATTTGTTTTTTCCGTTTTCTGCTCAGTGTGGTATCTTGTCTAATATGTGTGGTATTTTGTTTAGTTTCAGGTACAGCTATATTTGCATAAGGTCTAGACATGATGGAAATACTTATTTGTCCATTTCTGCTTCTTATGGCTGGTTCACACTGAAAGCGGTTTTGCTTTGAAAAACGGAAAAAAATACGCGGGCAGAGGAATGGGGAAAAAGCGCAGAGGGATTGAGAAAAGGTCTCGATACAAGTCTTTTAAAAGTTTAACTTATTTTAACTTGAGTGCTGCGTTTTTAGAACATCGTGTCATGCCCGTGATGCAAGACGAGACTCGAGCGCAACGGTCATTGAAAAATAAAGTAGCGCAGTGGAATGGAAAAAAGTGATTTTCTGGCACAGGATGAGAGCTTATTAATTACGAAAACGATTATTTATTTTTGCTAATTGGTATTTTGTTTCAGTTAGTTTTTCAGTAACTGTTGTTAGTTTAGTTTTAGTATTTCATTTATGTTGACATTTTTCTTTTATTTCAGTTTACGAAAATGTTTTTTGACCAATAGTTTTAGTCTTAGTTTCAGTTTTCGTTTATGAAAATAACCTTGAAACTAGCCATAAGGTAACCATCCACAAAAAATCTAAGGTCCAATTGCTTAAAAAACTCTTCTTAATAAACCAATACATGGTCAACTGTCACCTGTTAATGCACGTGAGTGACGCGTGCATATATGCGTATTGCGTTTGTGTTGTTTAGGTTGTTTGTCATGATATGACGCAGCGCCTGAAAATAGTCCCCAGCTCGGTAACTTCCAACGTAACCGGGACTAAGTTTGTCTAACCTGTTAGACCTATTTTCAGGCGCTGCGTCATATCATTACGTCTGCTGCACCCATGGTACGGCAGCAAAGTTTGATTATTACGCAGGAATGAGAGTATAGTTCCTAGTCATATCAGCCTAGAAAATCGCAACTTTACATTTTCCGTCAGTCTTAGTACACGATGTAACTACAGAAGAGTCAAGTTTTAAATAGGAAAAATATCGAAACTCTTTGGTCATTTTTTTGAGAGAGATGCTAATGGCCCTGTCCGATTCAATGATCTATGCTAAGCTATGCTAAAAGTGGTACCGCCAGACCCGGAGATCGGCTGAATGGATTCGAAAACGGTAAAACTCAACTGTTTAACTCTGGGGGAGTTGTAAAATAAGCCTATTTCCAAAAAAAAAGTGGAGTATCCCTTTAAGGACACGGTCATCAATTGCTAGCTTCCATTTTTAAAAAGTGTAAACCAACTCATAGTGATTCAGAGAATCAGCTCCATTTTGCTGTACATGACCTCAATGACCCACAAATCCTCTCTATTAGTGAATAACCGGAAGGCAAGTAAGATACCTCTTTCTTATCATGGAGGACGTCTGACTACTATTTTACCATCATTTTATCAGCCCTGAAGAGTTTCTGAAAATCGGCGTACATCATACAGGTACATCTGTAAACTGGTGTCAAAAATGATCCACTGGAAATGTTCTGTATCATTGCTCTTCTCTTATCACTAAATCTACCACAATTCATGTCAAGTTTTACCAAAATATGTTCAATTAATCTATTTACAGGGCATTCTAGGTAAATCTTAAAAGGTTTTAAGAGGCTAATATAAGAGAATTTATATATGACTTAATCACAATGCACTGAAATACAAGCACATTGAAGTCAAAATTAAACTTCCTCTGTCCATGTTGACATGATGTAAATCCCGTCAACAGCGCATGTCTGTGATTGGAGCACTTAAAAACAAATGTCCAGCTGCATTAACGGTCAACAGAGTACAGCCTACGTGGAAAGGATTGCAAACTCAAATGGTGTTTCAAAATCAAGTATTCCTGGGCCTTTACAGTTCATGTCTTTATTAATTACAGGGAAATGAACAACAGAAATATAAATCTTGAGAGTGAACGTAAAGTTTCTCAATGTAATATAGAAACCACAATGTGTCAACATGTAAAACCCAAGCACTGAGCTGAAAGAGAACTGTTGTAACAATTGTATATGTGATTGGAGGGTAAAATAGAAAAACAGTGACAGCCTAAAAAAAAAGGCCAACCACACGCAATCAGGAAGGATGTAATTTTACCTGCTGACGAAACTATGGTCATTGGTCAGCGTTATGCTGACAAAGAAGGCAGTTAAGCAACTCAATTTGATTCCTTTGTCCAATAATACAGTTTAGCCAGAACAAAAAACATGGCAGAACATGGGTTCATTCTATAGACTGTCAGGGCAAAATCGAGGAAGACTTCAACTACTAATACTACAGTTTGTGGTTTCTAAGGCTTTACGAAATCCTCCAATATGAATGTAAAAGCAGCCTCTGTGAGATGTTTAGGTGGTTGCTAGAGTGACATTTCCATCTGGCAAAAACACATTTCTGCTCATTTATTAGTATCTGTCAATTCCACACTGCCTGTCCTTGCTATATTTGCCAACCCTACCTTCAGACATCATTATTCCCACAAGTGGCACCGCGGCAGAAAAAAAAAAAAAGCAGTGGAAAAGGCTTAGCTGCTCATTTTTGGAACTTGAACTGAACTCCTTTTTATGTGAAGACTCATTCACTCCACTCAGACTAGAACTACTGAGACCAATATATATTTTCTTTGCAAACTTTTTTGAAAACAAAACTGTGATATTGAATACCTTTGAGCAATGTAAATAACTTTCAAATATTACCAGTTACACTGTCACACATAATGAAAAACAGTAGAGCATAGCAAGCAATGCCAAGTTCATTGGTTTGATTCCCAAAGAATGTGATCTGATAAAATGTGTACCTTGAAAGCAATGGAAGTCGCTTTGGATAAAAGTGTCTGCCAAATCCACAAATGTAAATATTTGGATTTTAGTGATAAGAATAGTGATAAGTGGATATAGTTTGTCATGAGAAGAAGAACGTGTGAAAATTCAAGTGTATTGGTAGTTCAAATGGGCCAGCAGAATTGGACTTTCAAAAGAAAAGAAACCTGTTGCTAGGCAGCCAGCCATGCCACATTCCATAACTGAGATTAATAGATTTTGCCACATGCAGAACTTGTATGCAAACTACAGTCACAAACAAGTTGTTTTAAAGAGGAACAAACACAAATATAGTAATTTTTTTCCAAATTTGATATTCATGGAAGAATCATGTGTGTGAAATTTTAAGAAGCTCAAATGGGTCAAAAAAACTGTGCATTACAGCAATAGTTCACCCTAAAACAATAGACACCCTGTCACCCATTACTCACCATTTACTATATGTAATTCCAAAACTGTATGATTGTTTACTGTATGGTAAGTAAATCATTTTTATTTATTTTTTGCACTCATTTTGAATATTCAGGGCTCAACAATAATGACTTCCTGATGGCTCAGCTCCAGGCCAGAGCTGTATTGTCATGAAAATGTATCATCTGCAAATGTTTTTAAGGTTTCTCCCAAGGGTTTTTTTTTCTCCATTTCTGCAACCTGATGGAGTTCCGTGCCACTGTCGCCTCTGGTTTGCTTAGTTAGGGACACTTAATATTCAGAAATATTACTTGACTGCACTGACACTATTGGATGAAAAATGAACTGAGCTGGATGATGACATCACTGTTTTCTGCAGAGCTGCTTTATATTTTTTTATATGATTTTTTTTTTATGTCTTCTTATTTTATTACTTGACTGTTTACTGTTTTAATGTTCTATTTAAAATGTAAATTATTTAGGGGTTCCAAAGGTTGCTAATGCCGAGGAGGTGGTAGTGGAGACAAGTTTCTACTGCAAGCGTAGAGGGGAGCGTGCATTTGCGGTGGCAGGGCCACGACTCTGGAACACCCTGCCGTCTAGAGATTAGAACGGCCCCTTCTCTATCTGCTTTCAAGTCTCTTTTAAATAGATCTGATAACTGGATCTATAACCACAGGCACCAGGAAACAAAAAGAAGAAGACAAATCAAGCCTTAAAACTAGGCACTTGGAACATGAGGACTATGTTACCAGGAATCACTGAGGATCTTCAGCAAGTGAGTGACGGCATGCTACAAACAAGAAACTACAAAGGTTGCCACTAGAAATAGTTGCTCTTCAAGAGACCAGGCTCCCAGGATTTGGATCCATCAGGGACAAGAATTTCACCTTCTTTTAGCAGGGCAAGTCAGAAGAAGAACAAACAGAACATGGTGTAGGCTTTAAAATTAGGAATAGCTTGCTGGGAACATTGTCCCTCTAAAAATGGGATCTGAGCTAGTCCTTTCCATGCAGCTGTACACCACAGCAGGACTAGTTAGCATTATTAGTGCTTGTGCGCCAACTCTGACTTCCACAGCTAAGGCAAAGGACAAGTTCTACAATGATCTCAATAATGTTGTTAACAGTGTCCCAGCGAACAAGCCACTGTTCATCCTCGGGGACTTCAATGCTAGTGGGCACTGACCACAACTCATGGCCAACTTGCTTGTGTCAGTTTAATATTGGCAAGATAAACGGGAATGGGCAACGTTTACTCGAGTTCTGTTGCCACCAAGGTTTGGGCATCACCAACACCTTTTTTAACACCAAGCCGCAGCACAAGGTTTCCTGGAGACAACCAAGGTCCAAGCACTGGCATCAGTTAGATTTGATTCTGACCAGACTCCTAGCGCTGTCTAGTGTCAAGCTCACGCACAACTCCCAGAGTGCTGACTGTGATACAGATAAATATCTGGTCTGCAGTAAGGTCAAGCTGCTGCCAAGAAGACTGCATCACGTCAAAAAGGAAGGCAGTTTGCATGAGCATTGAAGAAGTCCTTCCAGGCAAATTAAACTGCAATGCCAGTGAGAGATGGCAACACCTCAGGGATGCTGTGCATGGGACTGCCATTTCCATCTTTGGCAAGAAGACAAAAAGTCTGCAGATTGGTTTGAAGCCAATGCCAAGGTGATGATGCCAGTCATTGAAGCAAAGAGACATGTGCTGGCTGTTTATAAGACCTCTCCCAGTCAACAAAACGTATAGGCTCTTCGGGCCACTAGACGTAAGGTTCATTATTGACTACAGGTTTGCTCCCAGATACAGTCTGCTGCAGATTCTAGAAACACCAAGGTGATGTATGACAGCATCAAGCAGGCATTGGGACCTACACAAAAGAAGACTGCAACCCTGAAGTCCATCACAGGGAAGATAATACGAGACTGGGCTAAGCAGATGGAGCTCTACTCAGAGTTATATGCCAGTGAGAACATGGTCTCCGAGGAAGCCCTGAATGCCCGTCTGTGCTGGATGAGCTTGATAGGGAACCCACCCTAGGGGAATTGAATGCAGCACTGGATGTCCTTGCCCCTGGTAAGGCACCAGGCAAGGATGGTATTCCTGCTGAAGTCCTGAAGTGCTGTAAGAAAGTGTGGGTTCCGAGTCAACAGATCCACCATCGATAGAATCTTCTCACTTTGACAGTTGCAGGAAAAATGCAGGGAGCAACCGCAGCCCCTTTATGTGGCTTTCATCGATCTTACTAAGGACTTTGATCTTGTTAGTAGACATGGCCTCTTCAAGATCTTGGCCAAGATAGGCTGGTCTCCAGCACTCCTAAGCATCATCAGGTCCTTCCATGCTGACATGAAGGGAAGTGTTGTCTTTGATGGCTCAACCTCGGAGACCTTCGACAAACATAGTGGAATGAAACAGGGCTGTGTTTTAGCTCCCACACTGTTCTGCATCTTTTTCGCTGTCCTGCTGAAGTATACCTTTGGGTCTGCAACTGAAGGGATATACCTTTGTACAAGATTTGACGGACAGCTTTTCAACCTTTCTAGACTAAGAGCAAAGATCAGAGTATGAATTAAGTGTTTGAGGGACCTACTGTTTGCTGATGATGCAGCTTTCACCACACATTCCGTTGAGGATCTACAACAGCTGATACACAATTTCAGCAAGGCATGTCGAGAGTTCGTGCTCGCCATCAGCCTAAAGAAGAGGCAAGTCATGGGACAAGATGTAAATCCTACTCAGCATCTCAATCTCTGACTATAAACTTGAAGTTGTACACGACTTTGTGTACCTGGGACCCTCTATATCTGACTCGCTCTCTCTTGACACTGAGCTGAGCAGGCGAATTGGGAAGGCTATCACAACCATGTCCAGACTGACAAAGAGAGTGTGGACTAATGAAAAGCCAAGCTGTATGAATATGCCAAGATCCAGGTCTGCAAGGCTTGCGTGGTAAGCACGCTCCTCTATGGCAGTGAGTCATGGACCCTGAATGCTCGGCAAGAAAGTAGACTTAACGCTTTACATATGCGTTGCCTCCATTGCATCCTGGGCATTACTTGGCAGGACAAGACCCTCAACTACACTGTCCTTGAGAGAGAAGGGATTTCTTCCATGTTCATGTTGTCCGAATGGAAGATGGGTGCATTCTGAATGATCTCCTGTATGGTGAGCTGTCACAAGCAGCACAACCAACCTGCAGACCCCACCTAAGGTACAAAGATGTTGATAAAAGAGATCTTGGCATGTGTCAACCCAGACTCTTGGCAAGCTACTGCCTCAGATAGACCTAAGTGGAGACAGGCTGTGTTGAAAAGCCTCTCCAACTTCAATCAGCAGTCTAAGGACAAGCTGCTACGGAAGAAGGCCAGGAGCCAAGCTATCCAACCTGCCTCAGATTTCATCTGCAGGTTTTGTGGCAGAGACTGCCACTTCCGAATTGGACTGTTGAGTCCAACCAACACTGCACTCCAAATCTGGCATAACTACAAACAAACACATAAATATATTGTATAAACTAATGACTAAGGGTTTCTCATTCTCTCTTGTGATAAAAATTGCTTAAAACAAAGTAACATTGTTGACAGTAAGTTTGAAAGTCACACTTTCTCTTTGCTACCCTTCAGAGCGATATTTATTAGCTTTCAGCCGATGGCAGTAAATGTTTATTAGGCAGCCTGACTAGACAATGCAGCACACACAGAAAAACAGGCGCAATGTAATTACTTATGTGCTCAGTGTGATTCCTGGCATGTGGTTCTAGTTAAGATCTATCTGTCCTTGTACCTTGTATTTTGATTTAGATTTTATCTGGACTCATTTTTAAACCCCAAAATAATAAAAGCCTGTCCATGCATATGAAAGGCTCTAATTAGTGGCGGTTGCTAAGGCAAGCATTGTTATTATTATTAAGGGAGAAGAATTTTAATAAATGTACCTATAAGCTAATTTGTCAAATGGCTTGTTTGATGATATGTGAGCTTTCTAGGTTGCAGTTTTGATGGCGAAAAATATCCCATATATCCTGCTTCGGGACTGCTTCGGGAAATAAAGCTAACACAACTGAAACTCACAGACTGGTCAAACAGAATATCTCACCTTTTTGTTGATTGCTCAGTTTTTAGATACTTTCGTAGACACTTTTCGGGCACTTGTAGACATATCAGAATGAGCACAACAGCAGGTAACTGAAAGAGAACATTAAATGTGTAATCGGACATTAGAAATAAATCATGATAAAATTTATATTTGAATAACATGTACTTTTACAATTTGAAATAATGAAAATTCCCCAAAACATGCTGTGAAAGACTTGAGGGCACTTCGCATGCCACAGTTTGACAATCAGTGCTGTTGTCTGTATATTGTTTTTCAGGTTGTGGTACGTGTCTTTTTGCTGTAAAATCTTTTAAGTAAACGCAAGAATAAGTTTTATATTGTTAATATTTCAAGAGGTACATTTACTGCACTGAAGGAACTCGGGTTTACTTGATTATCCATAAATCAAATTTTTTTTAATTTTTTTTAATCCTTTTAGAATGTATGTATCAAATATGACACAACAGTTTGAGAACCAATGCTGCTGTCTGTATATTGTTTGTCTGTGTAATTCATAGAGAGATATCCATAGAATCTACAGGCAAACAGCTTTCCACATATAGAGCTGAGCTGCCTCTTCTCTAACATCCATCACAGCATTCTCTTCACTCCCATCTGAAAATGACTTGCTTTCATTATCTACAATCACAGTGTCATGTGGACACTTTGATGTAGCTATATGAACCAGCTCTATATGGACAAACACATGTGAAAAAAGCAATTGCTGTACAGTGACTCTTTTTTTAGGTTAATTTACTGTGCTGTGCTTCAGTGTGTGGTTGTGGTGTGTGTGTGTGTGTGTGTGTGTGTGGGGGGGGGGGGGGGGGGGGGGGGGGTCTAAGCTTGTGTCTAAGCTTCAAAATCAATTCCACTGTGAAGCTAAATCATGCCTTCTCTCACACTGAACTGCAGAAGAATTCAAACAGACATCTCATAGCATTTGTAATACAGCAGAAAGAAATGCCCACCACCTGCTGAGAAAATAAATAACTTTCATTACAAAAGATTTTGTTACAAATTAAAGTAGCTCTCTAGCTGAAGGACAATGTGTAACACTCAAAAACCTTCACAACTCTTTTCATCTTTTGGGAGATTGGTCATCCAAGAGATTGGTCAAAAAGAAGGATACTCTTGTTAATTTAGACAGTCTACTAAGGCAATCTTTTAAGGCACTTGTTTTAAATAAGAAAAAAAAGAAAAGATGTTAATACATTCTTGTTGTCATTGTCATGTGACCTACCAGCACCAGTTGCATTATTTGACTGCAAATCACAACTCCTCTCCTATGGCTATGGGTTTATAGAGTGGTGCAGAGATGAAATCAACCTGGAAGACTAATTTGCCACTGGTTCCCTCGAGATTTTCCTATGAGGTTTTTCAATTTAGGAGTAAAATAAAGCCTGTGTCATAATTTGACAACACTTTGAATGTAAACTCCACACTCTTACACCCCAAAAAGTCTTATCTCGTTTCTTATTAGAAACATTATAGTTTTCAAAAATATATACATAACTGCTTCAAAATTCCCGTTTTCAGTATGGGTGTGTCTGTCATTTTTACAGTCTGTCTAAAAAAATTGCCTTAGTAGGCTGTCTTAAAGGTGCTCTAAGTGATGTCACGCGTTTTTTAGGCCAAAACATTTTTTGTCACATACAGCAAACATCTCCTCACTATCCGCTAGCTGCCTGTCCCCTGAACACACTGTAAAAAAATGCGGTCTCTGCAGACACCCCAGGCTCCACAAACGGCAACAAAAACAAACTGGCCCAGTCTGGACCATTACACATTGAATGAAGTATCAGTAAAACTTAACTTTGTTTGTAGTGACTACTTTGACTTTCCTTTATGCCAGAAGGGAGGGGAGGAGGGAGGAGACGGGATGAGGAGGAGAGAGGGTCGAGCTAGCCTCCGTTTTGTTAGACAACAATTCGAATGTCAACAAGAAGTTACGTCTCCCGGCATCGCTTAGAGCACCTTTAATTGACGAGAGCTATTAGCCAAAAGATGTTAAATTGCACTTTCAATGATGGCACCTTCTACTTTCGGCAAGATTCTGTGCATACGGACACTTCTTTACAATCCCATGAGGCCAAAGGAGAGGATTTGTGAACTCTTTAAAACTGCAGTGGACCATAGATAGTCTCAAAAAAGCAGTTTGAAATGGCTGGTGTTTCTGACGTCACAAACTACCTTGTCAGGTACATAAACATATCCCATTCACCACTCTGAAGCAGTGAAGTCTCAAGAGAAGCCAGTTTATCCAGGGATATTTTTCTGTTGATATGAAAAATCATGTAGATTTGGCAATATAGCGGGTGTATGATGTAGGTCTATATTATGATGTTATGATTAACTAGGCCTAGCTATACCTTTCTCTACTGACGTTCTGAGTTGTTCAAAACGTTTAAGGATAATGAGGCAGCGGTCAGACTCTGAGATGCTGAACTGGTAGCCTACATGGGTAACATTAGCACACTATAGCTGTTTTATAACATAGTCAAGTAGAAGGCTAATTATATGTATTACAGTTATGTGTCCGACGTTGTAAAGTTTGATACCATTGTGCAGCGTTTACCTCAGTAAGTTGACCGAGTGAATCTCCGAGCTGGCGTAAATGGGTGGAGGCGGGGCTAATTAGCATATTCATAGATCCACGTATACTAAATGAAGCAAGGGTGTGTATAGTTACATTAAAGCTATTTTAAGGCATGAAGAAATTTTTGTCACAGGAATTAACGTTTAAACATGTAATTTTGGTGATCAAAGATGAGTTTTAAGGGATACAGTTATTGACTACAGGGGGACTTTAACAAAAAATAATAAACTTTGTCTAAACGGCAGACCATCTGCTCAGCTTCAGGAGGGTAATTGTGCTGATCTGGTCTTGTAAACACTGCGAATAAGACCTGCACAAATGTCTGGTTAGAGGCAATTCAGGTCCAAGCAGGCACATTTTATGTTTATGGAGCCTCTGCAGGTCCCCTTTATTGAATCAAATGGTTTTTTAGTGTCAACCCATCCATATTACACTGAGCTTAAGCAGAGAGAGAGAGAGCTCTATGGAGGTCACCAACAGAAGGTGAAGCACAGCTCCCCTCAAAAAGAGACTGGACATGAAATACCTGCAATTAAGCCACTGTCGGTCATGCTCTCTATTTAACAGTTTTTCAGTATTATTTACCGATTAACCTGTGTGGGTACATTAGTGTATTTATGTATTATGGAAGGACTAAAATATACTGTTTTGGGGTTATGATATGTTTGTCATTGTGAGACCAGAGTTTATTCTGTTTGTAGGGGTGCAGTAATGATTCACATGGTTAAATTCAGACAAGAAGTTTCCTAACTTCCAAAACATTTATGTAGATGCAGATTTTTGGAGCACTGGCGCCCTCTTCTGTCTAAAGTGTTTAACAGAAGTGAAACCATCAATATTGGGTAATATTGCGCAAGTTATTCAGATGAAATGCATCGCTCTGTATTCTTATATGTCAGCAATTAATTGCCTTTGCTTCTATTTTTAATCATCATATGATGTTTCAGAAGAAACATCTCTGAGAAATAAAAATGTATCAATTTGAATAACAGCCTATGCATTATTTATTTGTAAAAATGGTTTGCAAAAAGTATCGAACCTTAAACATCACTTTTTTAATCATGTTTGTCAATCACATAACTTAAATAACACACATCTGCAACAGCTAAGTCAGAGCACCGGTAGACCTGAAAAACCAAACAGTTTTTAATGCAGCAGAAATCATGATTACTAAACAAGTGTAAGCATATATGACACATTCACACTAATATCACATTCAGCACCAAGTCTCATCAGTCATGACTCATTTTTACAGTAACTTTGTTCTTTACCGCTAGAGGGCGCTGAAAGGCTATTAAAATGGCAATCAATACTCAAAACATGCATTTTGATGTAACATACTTGTTTATTTAACGTATCTTAAACCGTTGGTGAACGTTTTCATAGACAGGGAGTACCAGATCCACACGAAATATAGTCAAATGAAGAAACATCCCATCCATACTGTTACCGTCTCATGGATTCTTGACTGGCTGAGAACACACAAATGTCTTTGTCAAATTGGAAATACGATCATGATTGTAATTTGAATTTAATTTAGTAAGTTGCTGCTGTTGCGCACATTTACAGAGGTATAGCACAACAACATGTCTTCGACTTCCAAAACACTATTACGTAAGGTTGCACAGTACATTTAAATCCGAAGCAGTAGCAGGTTCTGACATGCAGTTGCAGTGGCCTATATGCACGTCACGTGGGTCAAAGCTAATTTCCCTTAAGCCGAAAGTGTGCAAACAAAAAGAAAACGAAAAAAAATAGGTGTGCAAACAGACACATCAGCTGACCAAGGAATATCTGCACATGCATGAAACGTGACAAACAATTGACAATGTAGGAAACAGCAAGGAAACCGACTAAAACCCATAGACAGTATATAAACTGGACACAGCGACCCCATTGGATTCAACGGAGACAAGTGAAGGCAAATAGAAGCTCGTACTTCCTGATGGTCGAGCGTACTGCGCAGACTCAAACTGAGCTTGACGACGTAGATGTGACGTGAGCAAACCGTCTGTCTTCTAGTGGCTGTGTCAAGCGAAATCTGAATCATTCCCTTCCGAAACTCGCAAAGACGGAGAGTGTGAGTAGGAGCTGTCCATGAGATAGCAGCAGGAGAAACTTTTGCTAAATATTCTGATTAATTACTTTGTCATTTTGCCTCCACATCCCCCCGATTGCCCGCGAGCTTCTCCTCCTGTCCATACGGTAATTCTCTACTGTGCGACAGAGAGTCGCGTGGGTATGACGCAATCGTTAGCCTACTTTTACAAAAACTGCTTCTACGGGGCCATAACGTAACATACAAGGTAATGGAGCCTTTTATACATTTTCGTGTTTCTTTAGAAATAAATAATGGACAAATGGAGTCTTCAAACGCTTCAGATGTGAAGATATTCGCTGTCAAAGTGACGTCAAAATGAATGGGAGTCAATGGGATGCTAACAGCAGGTGATGGTCCGCTAGCCAATGGCGGCGCCCGGGGGTACCTTCAAACTAATATGGAACGCTTACCCACTGCTAAAACCGCTGTGTTATGGTGCCAGGACAGTATGGTAGTTTTGTCTATAGACTGAACATGCTTGCACTTTTTATTTCCGTTTCCAAAAGTTTGTACTTTCAGGCCCCCAAAACACCGTTGGCGTGTAAATGAACGGCCAAAACGCATAAAATGCTTTCCTTTTTTTGTTGAAAACGGTGTTGTGTAAAGCCCCTAAATCTCCAAAATGAGGACACATAACCCATAAATTGTAGCGAAGAACACAGGTTAAGCCTAAACTGGTCAACTACATCCTCCAGTGTTTTCTTCTGTTGACAACACATATTTGCTTCGATTCTCACCATCAATCTAACCTGAATTATGGTTGATGAGAGAAAGACTTTTGCCCTCAAGAGTCATTGTGCACTCGGGGAGGGTCAGAGGTGTATTTTTATCTCTGCTTGTGTTTTATAACCTAACTTGCGGTGTATAATGTGCCAAGTAGCCAGGCTATACCATATTAACATAAGAAAAACAAAAGCAGGAAACTAGGACAGTTTGCTTGACAAAAACATACACACACTTACAATGTTAGTTTAAAAAAACAGCTTTATTAATACCTCTCGTTCAAAGAAATATAAAAGACTGAGAGTTACTTCTATATTTACAGAGCATAGTTTTTGCTTCAAACAAACAGAAACAAATCCTACATGTACAAATTGAAAAAATATCCCCTGCTGTGACGTTCAATATTGAGTCAGCAGTAAAGAAAATAGTCCTCTTCATCTCTCAATAATAGTCTGTGCAAAGAAAGAATGCATATCAAACACACTGTGTTGCTGCTACATTAAGGCAAACCCCTAGGAACAATACACTTAGGAAACTCCTTGGTAAAGTGACAGTGTCAATTAGATAATTTCTTGTTTAAAAAACAAAAAACAACTTTCCTATAGATACCTTTTATCACATCTTCCACAAAAACAAAGCATAAAAAGGTTAGCAGATCATTCAGTACCCTTTAAATTCAAAGCCAATCACTGGTTGACCATATCTGTGAAATAAAGCATATTAGAAAGAATAAGAATCTGAGGAGCCTTTACAGACCAGGTTTGGAGTGTCGGAAGCTGGTAATCTATATATGAATGGAGGATCAGTAGTTCGACAACTTCCTCTCTACTCAAAAGTGCTGCGAGAGTTTGTGCCCCTCGCCATAAATACCTCTTCATTGGCATGGAAACTATGAAGACAAACCTAAAACAAACTCAAATCCACTGCAAAAAAAATTAAATAAAAAAAACACATGCTTAAAGTGGACAATGCATATTAAAAGCAAAACATAAAATTAAATTAGGAAAACAAAAGCTACTCCCTAAACAATACAATTCCTCATGGGATACAGATTTGTGCAGGTATATGAGACAAAAATATCAGCTTGAACGTTCTGCATGCTGTTGCGTATGGACAAGTAAAAGAAAAAACACTTTCAAAAATACATTTATCAGATCAACTGATACAATTAATTTAAGAGACACACATTCATAAACATCAAAAGATCACGGCCTCCTCAATGGTTTCAAAAACAACAGTTCAATGAGGAGCAACCCAACCGCCGCGGCGCTCAGACTCTCAGTCTGCCACCGCGTCAACTGAAATTAAAGTCCTGTGGAAAAGCGGTAGGCAAGCTTAGTTTTGGTAGATCTTTTCACTGGCGGAGTAGTCGTTGGTAGTGCAGGTGTGGGCGGCCACCCCTCGGTGGATGGGTTCAGGGCTGTTGCTGCCGCTGCCGATGGTCAGGTTGAGCAGACTGGTGCACGTTGGCAAGTAGACGTGCTGGACGTGTTCCACCTCTGACCGGCACACCGGGCATGACTGTAAAGATAAAACAACAGACTTCAGTCAGCATGCACCACAATAACATTATTGTTATATAGCTCTTAAATAAAGGTATAAAAGTCTTGTTGTAGATAGCTGCAATTATTAAGGCTGGGCATCATATGCCATGCTAAAGAAAGCGTCAACAATAGAGATTTTTTTACATACAACTTATCACGGTAGATGTATTTGCACAGCTATTAACTTTACTTTGTTAAAATGTTGTTGGGCTAATGGGGTAGTGTGAAGGGATGCATTTCAAACAAGTCAATAAGATCTATAACATGAATCAGTTTACTCGTTTATTGAAGTGAGCTTTATCGGTTTTATTATTGCCGCTTTTTTATTATAATGTTGTAACTAAAATCTTTAAATCGTTTTAAAGTCGTTTTGTACTTTTGCCATTTATTATGAATAAACCTTTTGGTTAATGTTTAATAACATTTCCAGAAAAACAGTTTTACTAGAGTAATGGCATAAAAATGTCAGTGATTAAGAAATAGAAAAATCTTTAGAAAATATATATTTTTTAATATATACAAACAAAACAAACTTTAAATTTTCAAGTTTCAATTTAATAACTCAATTTAAAAAATGTCATGTGGTCCAACTAATTCAAATGTCATTTCTTTAATGCATGGGAGCAGTGTTGTTATCTTAACTAAAATTTAAAAATGGTTTTTGATAATTAAAATATATACATAATGTTGCCTTGGTATCTATGTTGTGGCTAAAATGAAATAAAAAGAAATTAAAGCTAAAAGGAAATATTGAAAGAAAACTAAGAAAAGCACAAAAGCAAAAAAAAAAAAAAAAAAAAAGCAAAAAAAAGCAAATCAAAAATATAAATGAACACTATAATAGTATAGTATATATATATTTTTTTTTAAAAAACACTGTATGTGAGTGTACACATCTTAAATGACTTTTTTATTTAGGTAATGTATTTTTTCAAATCACAAATATCAATTTAATTATGTGCATTAATTAAATGTCACACCACATGACATTTTACAACCTGAAATAGCCTTGCCTTGTCTCAAAAAATTATATTTTCTTTTATTTATGCATGTTAGTTGCACCACATGCCTTTGATTTGAACAAACATTTTCCAAATATTAATATTAAAATATATTTAAGAAATTAGAAATTATACTAAAAGATTATGCCAAGCTACTTTTTTCTTCTTTGTGATATCACGACAGATTTATCATTAACATTTTTGGCGCAATCTTGGATAAAATGTTCCCCAAACCCAAATGTTGTCTGACCTGCAGCTGTGTAGCACAGTTCTGGCAGCAGACCATGTGACCGCAGGGGCAGAACGCGGCGTCGATCTCTTCTTCGCAACACAGCATGCACAGTAGCGCTTCCCGGAGTTTCTGGAGCTTCTCCTGTAGCGAGCGGCTCTGCTGGCAACCCCCGCAGTCCAGCGCCCCCTCCTGGTCACGGGACGGCGAGCGGGACGACGGAGTGCGCTCCCCCGGCCTCGACATCAGGTCCACGATACCGGCGTTGTACAGTGCGCGTCTGGCGTAGTCGTACACTTCCTTGGAGGTCCGACGGATGTCGAATACATACTTCTTGCCCAGGTTAATGTTCTCATTGAGGAAAAGTGAAGCCAGGTGACCCTTGAAATCCCGGCTGTACTGCATCATGACTGCGTTTGTCACGGTGTCGCACCTGCAGACAAAAGCAAGAGTGATAGGTTAGCAATATGGCATATTACACATTAGCGCATTATCTGCTCAGCGTCTGCCACACAGCGGCACAAATGATCCATTATCCATCAGAAATAATGGGCTTTTGAAAAGCTGCTGTAGTTGTGAAAATGAAGGATGGTGCTGCTTGTTAGAGTTCAAGGGCAGAGAGCAGCGGCTGGCTCGATTCTTCAACGTCTTGGCAGTAAAATCTCTTATCGAGGACTGAAGAAACAGCCCCTTACACACTAACACATTTAAAAAGGTGAAAGCAGTTTTATTGCCAGACGTATAGAGACACCGTCTAGGTTATATAATGGGAACGTTGCTACAGAGCAACGTCTCAATCTCTGTCTCAATTTACGTCTCAATCTCCTCAAAGATTGAATTCAACTCAAGAGCAATAAAATAAATCAGTTTATCAGTGAGATCTGGGTCATGCATTTTACCCCATTTATTATGTTCTTCTGCATTGTGACGTTATGACAACTAGGCATTGAGCCTCAGTAAGCATTTAGTAAGGATTTCATTTGAAGTTTTTATTTTAGAGGTACGTTTAAGGCTGACCCACTTGTACAGCTAAATAACTGTTAGTTACTTTGTAACATGTTTGACGATGCAAGACATTTTCACAGCTTGCGGTTTTACAAATAAAGGTCAACGTTAGTTTGCAATAAAATGCTCAGAGAAAGTCCAAAACAAAAGCATCTAATCATTTAAAGCACAAAACGCCTCAAACAGAGCAAAGTGCTGACACAGGCTTTCTACAAAGAAAATACTATAGAACTTTAACAATAACCAGGCCACAGAGAGATTATTACCCCTCTATGAGAACAATGCCTAAAACAACATTTTAAGAGGTCCAGACAGGTAAGCTAAAGCATGTTAGACACTAAGGGCCTGGTTTCACAAACAGGGTTTACATTAAGCCGGGATTAAGCCTTAGTTCAATTAGGAAATTTAAGTAGCTTTTATAAATATGCTTTAGAAAATAAACATTACTGGAGTGCATCTTGAGACAAAACAATGGCACTGACATATTTTAAGATATATTAGTGCAAGTTGCTTTCAGTTAAAACAGCTCAAACATGCATTGAAGTCAGGGACTAGGCTTAAGGCTTGTCTGTGAAACCGGGGGTAAAAGCTGTGCACAAGGTGTGTAGTGTCGAGACTGGCAAAGCTGCTTAACTGCACATTAACATGAAAAAATAAATCACGTTTAAGAATGTAATGATGCATCATTATGCTCACTGAAGGGTTTTATGGTGCTCTCACTTGTGAATGTGCCTGTATTAAGGAGTCTCACCTGTAAAAGGCATGCGTCTCTGTGATCGCCCGGTACAGTCCACTAGCTGCTCGATTACTGATTAACTTGAACAGCAGGACCACACTGTCGCTGGTTTCCTTGGTGACAGTCAAGTACACAGTCTTCCCTGATTGCGTGGCAATTTGTATTATGGGATAGGATATCCTGCATTGAAGGGAAAATATGACACATTACATTCAAAAGGCAGTAATGGCACAAATTGAATTAATGTTACATGACTGATCCGGAGATGTGCTCTGGGTGTCATTTTATGAAAATGACGCCATCAGGAGCTGCGTCACCGCATCAAAGTCTAACCTGTTAACCAGGGTGAAGTCCTCTCGGCAGATGGCTATGCCCTCTGGTCCCACTCCGATAGCCAACCTCTGTCCTTCAGCGTCCCGCACCCAGTGCCACTCCACCCCATAATGCTCCAGCAACGACACCAGCTGTAGGGCCTGGTACTCCACCGAGGCCTGGCTCAAACCCTCCAGAGCCTTGTGCTTGGCTATGATACTGCCAAAATCAAGAGACACATTGAGTCCAAAAAAATTACACCAGCTGATCAAGTGAAAAGTGGGAGAGAGGTTGAGGGAGAGGGACAAGACTAAAAATCTTTGTTAATATTAGTTTTGAATTTTAGGTTTTGCTATTGCCTTGTCTGCCGTGAAAAAAAGAAATACAAATATTCAACCTACAGAAAGAAACAATCAAACAAAAACATCGGACCAATACTGAAAGTTGATACTATATTTTACTATGGCCAAGTTAGAAAAAACATAAAATTAATTAAATCTCCAATATAAAACTGTGATTCAAGTCACACAAAAACTTTAAAAAGAGAAACAAAAAAATAGAAAAATTTATAATTTCTGCCAAATCAGACTAATACAGGAAAATATAATAATAATATAGTATAATACAGTAACACAATAATACAAGTTTATAATCACATCATTTAATATAAATTAATATAATATAAGTTAATATAAATTAATATAATGTTTTAATATAAATTAATATAGTTAAAATATAAATTAATATAATAATTTGAATATACCATACTATACTATCGATAGCTGACAATTACTTTTATTATGGCCAATAACGACATGATTTAATGTTTAAACTGGAACCCGATATCTACTTACATTATCAGCCAAAAACAAAGACTCGTACAGATAATCATTTAAAGCCATTTAACATTATATTAATCACTGACGAAGTCCATGGCTTTGTGTTAGCCTGTATGAAGCTCTTTGATTTTCTTCATGTAAGCATTAGTCTTAATTTGATTTGATGACAATAATGATTAATCACTAGAGACAGATTTCATTAATCCACTTTGATTGTATTTGATTAGGTCGTCTGTTATCTATCCAAAACAAGTTAAAGAGTCTGAACAGAACTCTACAAAGGAGAACTGTAATTAGTCAAACACTATTAGGAGAGCTTTGTTTACAGCCAAACAGCCATGGATCAGAAGTACGCATGAGAGCACAGATTAGAGCTCAGCTCCGTTGACTTGTAAGTAACCAGTAAGTAACCACCTAAACGCCTAACAACCAAAACCAAAACAAAAAAAACACAACCTTTACACTATCTTATCAATATCTTGAGAAAATAGAGTTTTAGCTTCTCCTGGATGGCGGTTTGTGGGATATACAATTCTATTTCAACAAGCTGTGGGTTTCAGTATAATTTTTATTTTTTAAAAGCATTTTTTTTATAAATGTTTATTATTATTATTATTATTATTTTTCATTTATATGCACTTATTGCATTTATATCTGTTATAAATGGTACGTTTTCATATTAAAACGCATAGCTAAATACTCTCACATTCTTTCTGATAAAATACACTACCATTCAAAAGATAGGGGTCAGTATGATTTTTTTTACATTTATTTTTAAAGAATTTAACACCTATTCATCAGGGACAATATGATAATTATTGCCAATATCACAATATTACCATTTTACTATAATTTTTGATCAAATAAATGCATCCTTGCTGAGAATAAAACCAAGAACATAAAAAATAATAATAATCTTCCAGACCCCAAAAATGTTAAATAAAATAGATGAACAGAAACATACTGTGCCTAATGAAACAACCATAATTCTCTAATTGATTTATAAAATGGATAACCTATATTATTGGATCTAAAAAGGTTCAATACAATACAAGGTAAACTCTACCAACACCATCTGTGGCATAATGTTGATTACCACAAAAAGTGTTTGTTTTTAGTTCATTATTTTCAGTCATTTGTGTCATTACAGCTATTAAACACAGAACACATTTAATATCATCATAAAAGCACGATACAAATACGATGGAAGTGATAATTGTGATTGGCGTGTTGGTTTACCTGTTGATGGTGGCTTGGTTGGGCTCTGTGGGACAGAGTTCAGTGTACCAGTACTTGGCTGTGTTCTGGTTATAGTCCCCGAACTCGGCCTGGGCTAGGAGGGCGCTGAGCTCTTCGGCTTGTTCGGAGCACATCCGCAGATGTCCACGGTGCAGATCCTCTTTCACATGCATAAAAAACAGGTGCCTGTAGAGCAAGAGAAAACAAAAAGTGTGAGAGTTTGTTACGGACGGAAGCAGGTGGTACTGTGGAAAGTGAGGGAACCACATATGGATGTGGACAGGTGGTACAACAGGAAAGCGAGAGCGGATATACACAGAATTACAAAACACGTCATATGCTCTCACATGCTGCATCTACAGTACCAGTCAAAAGTTTGGAAACATTACTATTTTTAATGTTTTTGAAAGAAGTCTCTTATGCTCATCAAGCCTGCAGTTAAAAAAAAAAAAAAAAAAAAAAAAAAAAAACAGTAATATTATGAAATATTATTACAATTTAAAATAATGGTTCTCTTTTTTAATATATTTTAAAATGTAATTTATTTTTGTGATGCAAAGCTGAATTTTCATCAGCAAGTACTCCAGTCTTTGTTGTCTTATGATCCTTCAGAAATCATTCTAATATGATGATTTGATACTCAGTTATTATCAATGATGGAAACAGTTGTGCTGTTTAATATATTTTTTTGGAATACTTTTTTCAGGATTCATTGATGAGTAAAACGTTAACAGCATTTATTCATAAAAACAGCATTTATTCAAAATAAAAACATTTCTAACAATATAAATCGTTACCATCACCTTTTATCAATTTAACGCATCCTTGTTGAATTAAAGTACTAATTTCTTTAAAAAAAAAAGTTATTGTTCCCAAACTTTTGAACGGTAGAGTATATTGTTACAAAACATTTCTATTCTAAATAAATACAGTTCTTTTTAACTTTTTATTCATCAAATAATCCTGAAAAAAGTATCTCAGGTTATAAAAAAAAATATTAAGCAGCACAACTGTTTCCAACATTGATCATAAATCAGCATATTAGAATGATTTCTGAAGGATCATAAGACACCAAAGACTGGAGTACTTGCTGATGAAAATTCAGCTTTGCATCACAAAAATAAATGACATTTTAAAGTATATTAAAAAAGAGAACCATTATTTTAAATTGTAATAATATTTCATAATATTACTGTTTTTTTTTTTTTTTTTTTTTTTTTTTAACTGCAGGCTTGATGAGCATAAGAGACTTCTTTCAAAAACATTAAAAATAGTAATGTTTCCAAACTTTTGACTGGTACTGTAACTAGCATTTCAAAATAAGATCCATGAATAGATATCATTTAGGTGAATGGTCCCTTTAAAAGGGAACAGTGAAAACCAGAAGTGAATAAAAATTAATTGGAAAATAGCAAAAGGTCAAACAAAAAGCAGAAATGACGGTTTCCATTCCAAATGGACACTTTCACTTTGAAAACAAAACAGGAGAGCTTTGTATTTGTGCGTGAAGTGGTTTGACTTTTGCTCCAGTCTCTTTCTTATCTCTCTTATCTGGCAGCGTAACAACTCCTGAGGTTATACGGGCCCTAATGCATAACCCCGCCGGCGTGTTACTAAACGATAAGCATGCCGTCTCAATACAGTGCATGAAAAGCACATTCACGACTCACTGCTGACATAAAGCTGACATAAATCCCTGTAGCTGTAATTCAGGAGTGCTAATCGTGCGTTTTACTGAAGATAGATCTCCTTTCAGCTGTCTGTGGGACTGTCAGTCTTTGTTCTCTGATCGATCAATAGCAGGAAAGTCTCAAGGATAAAACTTGACATTAAAGTCACACAAAACCAAGCTTGCAGCCGTTAGAACAGTGGTTTGTTATTAACTTATCTTTTTATTGATTGATTCTCTTCTAAGGGAATGTTTTTCACCTTGACTAAGCGTTAGACTGCTTCCTGCTCAGCTGTCAAATGAACAGATAGACAATTTAACTTAACCGCTTTGTAATAGTCAACAATAAGGTATTTGAGCAATGATTTCCGGGATCAACAACAGTCACTAAATGATGATTAGATGAGCAGGACACACAAAAAAAAAAAAACATGAGAACATTGCTATGAATCAAAAAGTAAAAACAAAACAAACATTTGTCATGGAGTATGATTTCAAATAGAAATAAAAAACAAATAGAAATGTAAATATGAAACAAATGTTTGGTTGCATTTCTGCATCATACTGGAGTTCAAATAAAACAAATGAGATGTAACACTAATAATTAATATTAACTAAAATTGTTATTGGTGTTAACTATTATTTTTATTTTTAAAGTGTAACATTATTATTATTATTATTATTTATTTATATATTATTAAGACCAATAATTTTACATTAAATATAATAATAATAATGATAATATAAAATGCAATATTTATTTTAAATGTATTATTACCATCATCATGTTTTTGCAGTTGTATGACTGCATCATACTTCTGTTCAGGGAATAACAAGTTGAATTTGCTTGTACTGTATCAGCTGCTCATCTGCTCCTGTGGTTCTTCACAAACCAGTTTAACAGCATCATGGTTAACTTCTGCCCAAACCTTCCTTGTTCCTGTACTAACCAGCTCTGGCTCCTTTAGGTTTATGAATATCTGACCCAAAGCCCTTATGTCCCCATAACCTTGTGTCCACTACAACTTTGCAAGTCCCCTGAGATGAGGTTTGGGAGACCAAACAGGGCTGATGTTTACCCCAGCATGCCTCTGTTCCCCCAGCCAACAGAAGAGCATGGGAACACCAAAACAGGCTAAGAGACATTCCTGCTCAGCTCACATAGGCGATGGCTCTTTAGGAAAACAAACAAATGGCATATCAGTTTGCGCAGTCCTGCCGACAAAAGCCCTGGACTGATAAACATTGACTTTGGATGAAAAAAGGGACATTATAAAAAAGGCGGAAAATGAAAGTTTTGAGGTGGATTCATAGGTTAGACAAACAAACAAGACCTGCGGTTTGACAAAGAAAGTCTCGCCCGGCCTGACGAGACACTTCCCTGTGGTGACATCAGACTCATGTGATGAATTACTGTACCTGGCAGGCAAAACAAAGGAGGCTGACGGGGGCAGGGAGGGAGGCAGGGAGAGAGGTTACTAGCGGTCAAACTCAAGCTACTCCAGGATGGAACGTGCAGCGCTGGTTCAGTCAGGCTCTTTACGTGACTAATCTTAGAAACACTCAGCTGTGCTGATGCAGCCACTCATCAACAAACACTGCCACACAATATGATCCTTCACTGTGTGTGGGTTGAATGGGTTGGTGTGAACATCCATAGAAGGCTGCCAATTATTAGTTATTAGCAATATGCCACTAGAGACCATGTTACAGTGATTTTACCATTGTTACCAAAGAGCATGATTCCCAAAAACTGGAAATATTAGAGCTGCACAACTAAAGTTTTGGATGGGTAATATTTGTAATATTTTTAAAATAAGTCTCTTCTGCTCACCAAGGCTGCATTTATTTGATTAAAAATACAACAAAACAGTAATATTGTGAAATATTGCAATTTAAAACAGCTGTTTTCTATGTGAATATATAGTAAAGTGTAATTTATTCCTGAATTTTCAGCATCATTACTCCAGTCTTCAGAGTCACATGATCCTTCAGAAATCATTCTATTACGATGATTTGATTCTTTGAGGAACAGAAAGTTCAAAAGAACAGCATTTATCTGAAATGGAAAGCGTTTGTAACATGACACAACCGTTCAAAATTTTGGGTCAGTAAGAATTTAGTATTTTTGGGGGGGAAATAAATAAAATAAATCAATACTTTTATTCATTATGGATGAATTAAATTGATCAAAAGTTACAGTAAAGACATTTATTATGTTACAAACGATTCTATTTCAAATAAATGCTGTTCTTTTGAACTTTCTATTCAAAGAAAATTCCACAACTGTGATGATAATAATGAATGTTTTTTTGAGCATCAAATCGGCATTTTAGAATGATTTCTGAAGGATCATGTGAAACTGAAGACTGGAGCAATGCGATGTTGAAAATTCAGCTTTGATCACAGGAACAAATATGGTCAAATATATTAAATTGTCATAATATTTAACAATATTACTCTTCTTTTTGTATTTTATTTTTAATCAAATAAATGCAGCCTTGGGGAGCAGAAGAGACTTTTGAAAACATTAAAAATATTACCGATCCAAAACTTTTGACTGGTAGTGTATATAATTCCCACAATAAGTCCCATCATAAAGGTATGCTGAAGTGTACTCTTTTTTTTTTTTTTAACAAGGGAAGACTTTTTAAGCAAAGAGCAGCTGAGAGCAGCAGGTTGTGGTGGAGTCTAGTGTCTTAATTCCATCAGATTAGGGTTGGGGGGAGGGGGGGTCTGGGGGCAACAGGTGTGCACCACTCTCTCTCTCACCAACTGTTTAATCACTTCATGGCCCGTTCAAGTGAGTTTGAATGTTGACTGTACGTGTGCACAAGGTACAGCATTCATGTTATAAAGATATGATTCTGTGTGTGGTAAACTGCTTATTAAAGTATCCACATCGCATTATATTGCGGTTACTGCAATTACTGCATGAAATCACGATGTCCTATTACCACATCTCCACCCCCCCCCCCCCCCCCCATTATATTACCAAACTAATCAAATAAAACTAAAAAGCACAAACATGCACCACTTTCTTTGAAGTTCCTAAATCAGACAAGTTCCTCACTCAAAGACAAAAGAAACAATCACATTGCAGCAGGAGAACTTGATCAAGTAACTGGAAGAATTCAATTAAAAACGCCTGCACCCTTCTGCTGACAAGAAATGGGTCATGCCGTGATATCTGAGAGAGCTTGAGCTTTGCGAAGGAGGGCTTTTGTGGGTTTGAGGTTTTGGTTTCAAATGCCGTGCAACTTTCTGCAGAATTTCCCCTGATGTATGGCTGAAAAGTGAGTCATGACAGGCAGGCAAAAATTATTTTAGAGTTCACAAAGTTTATGGCACTTTCAAAGTAGCTGATAGTAGGTTTGTGAGACATTAAAAAGGGTTTATATAGGCTGAATGTTGGCAAGATTGTAAATATGTTTTTATTGAACTAGCTTGAAAATGTGAAATGTTTTTAAACATTTCAGACACAAACCTAAAGGGAAACTTGCACAACTTGTGTGTTCCCCAGAGAAACCTTTGCGTTGCGTTCCCTTGCAAAGAACTCAAGTTTTGCAAGAGAATGCAAAAGCATTGGCCAAGTTTCCCTCCCAAACCATGTCCCTTTAGGTGCTCCGCACACGTTTAAAGTTGTAAGATCAACTTATAGCCTACATTTTAAAATGATAGGATTCTGGTCACTAATTATGCTCAATTCTTTCCCTACTAATTGTTTTGTCTTTTCAGATTCAAGCAAAGTCATCGTGGGGGGCCAGATGTTTTGGGGTCTGACGCAAAGAACAAAACATTCCTCTGAAATGAAACGAGAAGCTTCTGCCCGGAGACTGCAACAAAGAGGGCAATCCGCACAGGGGTTTCATTCTTTTCATTCGAAGGCGCCCTTCGAAACAATGTGGTTTCAGAGATAGTCAAATAACATTGCTCTGAGCCATGTGTGTAGCTGGGGTTACTCTCAGTCAACGAACTCTAGTAAACCCTGCCATGCATCACAGGTAAACACCTCCTCGCTAACCCACAAAGCGTTCATCGTCATTCGCTCAAACACTCAAGAAAATTCAGATGAAAATTGAAGCAAAAACAGGCATTCAAACAAAGAGATCCTTTGTGAGCAAACGCCTCTGGCAAGTGATGCATTCAGCATCGATTTGGCAAACGGTAATAATGCTGTGGGCAAAAAAAAAAAAAAACCAAAAAACCTAACACAATTAAATTGGGTGTGGAGACAACCTAACATCATTCCTGAGTAATTCACACTCAGCTTAAATAGGTGTAGGTTACTACAGTTCATCTACAAATGCGGTTAAACCTGCTCTGCTGTCAGAGCGCATGTAATCCAGTAAACACAGAGAGACAACAGAGCTCTAGTGTTTTAATTCACAGAATAACCATTAACACAAAGAGGAAGAGTGCAAGATGCAAGCTTAAAACTTGCATCTGTTAAATATTCAAATATTTGTGGTATTTTCATAAATAAGCTTGCATTTAAATTTCTATCCAGTAAAATGTTACACTAATGATTTCACCACTTTTATTTAACAAAAACCAACTGCCTTATTTCTGATTCAAAGCTAAATTTGTAAATTGAGTCCTTCATATGACTTTACTGGGGAATGGCGCATGGTCAACTTTGCTGAGTTTTGATTTTATTTTTTTAGGTTTGTTTGTTTAGAACTTGGTGACATTTCAACTTCCATAGCTACATTAATGGAGAGAAACAAGTGAATAGTATAAATAAACTAGGCTATATATAAACAAGAAATAAGTGATGTATCGGTTCTCGCTTTATTCTTTACATAAGAATCATAGAGTCATCAGAGTTCATCAAAATATGCTTCAGAGATATTGGTACAAGGGATTTTTAAATGTTTTTTTTTTTTACACGACACCTACACTAATCCCATTTGGCTTGCCTTTTTTTTTTTTTTGGATATAATGGTTTCTAATGGGTTTGAGGTCTGGAGGTGGAATAGGGCAGGAATTCATGTCAGCAAAAATAGAGGGGAATGGGCTCTTATTGGTTGCAAGCCAGATTTGAGCTTGCTTTTCCCATGTTAGCACTACATCTCAACATTTTTATGTTTTGTGATCCATATATAAAGCTTCAGGAGGATTTTGCGTGTCAGTCTTCCTGCGGTAAGGAGGTAATCGGCAGCTTACTGGGATTTCTGGTGACCTTGTTGTCAGGATTGGATGTGGGGTGAGAGTGGTAAGAAGTTTGTCTCGGCAGTTGCCTGTTTGAGATCATGTTGACCCCGAATAGCACCCGCACTCCAGTTCCTGCTGACAACACCCAGGGCCCTGACTGTGAAGATAACAAGACCTGAGATCACAGCGGCATGTTTTGCATATTTGCAGGCGTAAAGAAAACCAGTGTGGTTTCAAGTATGAGAACTCTGTAGATGTTTTCATGTGTCTGAAAAAGAACCAAATAGTTGTAAGAGAATAGTAAGAGAATGTGCGTGGCTTAATCTTTTAAACATTATTCGCTGCTCTTCCCAAGGGTTGAAGCTAAACCAGCGCACCGATTAATGTTTAAAAGACCCCTTCTCTTATTTAAATTGTGCTGTGCCTCTGCTAATGGTGCTGGCCTCTGTGGATCAACAGGATCATTCAGTCCTGATGAGAATGCTAAACACTCAAGCCCTCTAAAACAATACAGGCATCTTTACACAAGCATGGCACGTATAGCATGCCATAAAGACATAGAACTAGAGCATAATCATAAGCATGCAACTATAATTGAGTGCTGACTACTCAACAATGACCTTATTTCTCCCCCATAACACCATAAATGTTAGCTGTGCATATAGTCAAACCCACCATATTTCAGCCAAAAGTTGCCTCGAGGATGGGTTAATGAGGTTTAGCAAGGTAACATTAAGGCCCCTACACACTACAAGCCATGTCAGCGAACGCTGCCAAATCGATTGATTTTAATGGTGCGTAGCAGGGATACAGATGAAAAATGCAAGGTGACAGCGGTGCTGATACACATCAATACAATGTTTATTAAATAAATACCATTTTCAAATACACAAAGTTGTAAATAAAACCGATTATTGGAGCAGAAAATAATACTTCAGTATTTGTATTTCACTTATTTCAACGTGTTACTTGCATTTTCTTTGTAATTAATTGCGCAATTTACTATTAATAGTGTTTTGTTATATAAAAATGATTTGCTTTCGTAGTGTAAACGCTCATGTGGTCAAAAGCATTCAAACATCCACAAAATACTTAATTCTTCACCTACTGACTTAATGCATAAACCTTATAGAAAGCTCGCTAGCCAGATGGGATTTAAACTGTGTCAGCTGGAGACCCAAGTTTGGTTTGAAGACGAAAAACGTACCAAGCACGGTGTTCTCTCACCATTCCTGATTTCTACCACTTAGTCTGGTAGATTTAAATCTAGATTTAAATCTACTATCAAGAGTAGAAACAAAAGCTGATGCTCTCGATATGTTTTTCGGTCTTCTCTGGTCGCGTTTATATGTAAATTGCGTGTAAATCTAATGTCTATTAGATCGAAAGATCTGAAAAAAAATAATAATTACCCGCCCATAAATCAATCAGGACAGAAGTGGATGAAAGTGGACAAGAGACGGAATAAAATACCAGGTGTAAAGGTGTATGTGTCTCCCTCTTCTACTTGTGATCTGATCGACCAAAACAAATCCTAATACCAGGTGTAAACAGGGCTTGAGATAGCATGTGCGTTGCCAGAAAGAGTTTTAAAAACATGTCGGCTAACACTTGGCTTTACGGGTGTGTATACATGTTTGATTATGCAAACTGAAAATAGAGCAGGACAGATTAAGAGATGCTGTTTTTGGGGGGGTGGGGATTTCTTTAACACATGTTAGTGATTGTGGTTGGGAGAAGAGGTTGGGCGACTCTGATCCTCAAAGGATCCAGTAACGATGTAAGCAGGATTAAGCCCTCAAGGCTGTTGTTTATATCTTTAAACTATGCCTCATTTGAGGATTTTTCCCAGCCCCCCCCAAAAAAAAAAAAAAAAAAAAGAAGTCCAAGCACTAATCATTTTGTCGTACTAGTAAACATTTCTTATATCTGCCAATCATCCGTCAGCACTCTCCACAGAGGAAGTATAAAGATCTATTTTTGGAAGATGCACTTATACTAATGAACATGAGGAACTGTCATAATAACGGACTACAGAAGCTAGCCTTTCCAATCGGCCGGCTCTGGGTCTTATATAAGCGGCTCTACTGCATTCAGAGGCCTGTGCACTGTTTAGTGCATCTTACATAACAGAACAGACAGAGATAGAATGGAAGTAGAGAAAGTGTGAAAGCCTGAGCAGATTTCTAGTCCTGGACAGGTGCTGAGGTGCAGCAGGGGTCGGTGCACGACCCTTTCTCATTCTGACATTTCCGACTCGGGATTCTGTCAAGGCACACAGACATTTTTTTATTTATTTATTTTTTGAATGGGCCAAGGTAGAGTAGATTTATCATATTCATGAAATAAAAGTCTCTTCCTCTTACAAAAAAATTAACTGTTTTAAGAATGAAGTTTAAAGTAAAAAAATGTCACCAAGCCCTCGTTTTTTAGATCCTCTCAGCTTCATTCTGGTCCGTAACACCAACTTATAATCACAATACAATCATTATCTGACAGATAAAGCCTAGTTCAGCAAACCTTTTTTTTTTTTTTTATGTTAAATACTCTGTTTCACTCATAAATGTGCCACATTATGGAAGCAAAATTACTTATGAAGGTTGTAATATGTTGATTTTAAAGTATGTAAGTTACAGCATGTATTTTAGGTATGTTACAGCACCATTTCAATGCCATGGTACATGAAAATGGTAATCAAATGGTATTACCATTTTGATACTGAATCATGGTACTGTCACAGTACTTTTTTGTAACTTATAGGCACAGGTCGAATCAGCCCCTCTCGTGCCTGTTCCTAATGTGCATGTGTGCTCATGAGCTAACTAACTTCTAGTCATAAATCATCAGTTAGGTGCACTGAATCAGTTTTACGGGGAAGTTTGTCATACCATGGCTGCAGGATGTTGACGTAGTTTCTAAGATTACAAATCAAAAGTACCGGACACAAGACAACGAGAGAATGACAGACTTCATGCGCATGCACGATTCCGCTTAAAAATTCCCTGTGGGGAAAATCATGTGGCTTCAGGCTCCATTTGTATGAGTGTGTGGTAAACGCATGCCACAGCTCACTGCCGGTCGATGGGCAGCGGAACGCAGTGACGAAGTAGGGCAGAGGTCATTGAACAAACAAGGTTAGAGAACATGACCCTTGTAGCCAGAGGCAGGGCCGCATCATGCATGCTTATGCGCGCACACACAACAGTGCCAAAAAGAAAACAAAGGACTGTTTTCATGTGATAGCAGCCTGTGTTACACTCAGAAATGCCAGGCAGCCATCCATATTCTGCCATGGGCGTCACTTTCTCCATTTAGTCCAATACAGTTTACTCTATAATATAAAACCCTTTCATGTTTTTGTCAGTGTTATTTAAAGGAATGCATGAATATTACAATTTATGGTTGTAGAACTACATATTTTCCCAAAAATTTAAGCAGTATTCAGTGCACTGCACAGTTAGCAATATGCTAATATTTCATTCTGAACACTTCCAGCTCCTGCCACATACACCATAAAGCCGGTGTTCATTGTTATTCAATATGCTTTACATTTCCTCTACCAAATATTGAATCTCAGCCTGATCAAAGCTTTGCTCTTGTCCTGATGTCGACTGAGAATAAAAGTCTCAACCCCCCGCTATCTCAACACGTCAGCCTTCACACTTTCACACAGAGTAAGCTGTTTTTGTGCCCATTTAGAAAGCTGTCCAGGGTGGCTTAACAGCTTGAATGATATTGCGGAAGCTCTGGGGGTGTGACGTCCCCCTCGCATCAAGACATCTTGCGGAAAGAAGTGCAGCACATGCAACTTTTAATTAACAGTTAGGGTACTTAACATAAATTTTTTCTCCTCCCCCCCAAAAAATCCTTCAATCCTACCATCCACCATCTGTCAGTGACCCCTGCTAATCTCACTCAGGTCACCAGAAGGCCATCTAAACCCCAAAAAATGGCTTTTAAATCACAAAGCCTTAGAAAAGGACACTATCCAGTAACCAGGAAACGGAAGCAAGTGCGCATGCACACGCTGCCCTGCCAGAGATGTTCTGCCCAGAGGGCGCATGGCTGTGGGAATGACCGCAGGAGCTGGCACGCAAGTCCACTTCATTTTATTGAAAAGGACCCAGCAGAGCTTGGAGCGCACAAAACGCAGGGCTCCAAACCGGGGCAGCTATCAAATAACAGCACACAGCGGATACCGGAGGAGAGGGTTCACTGTGGGGTTGAAAGTAGTACACTGCAGGTACATACTCACTGCAAAGACACGCACAAGCTGAAGCTAATGCAGTACGAATGAGCAGGTCACGGGAGACCCTATTTATAACATCAAACAAGGAGAGAAAGTGGAAAAACAAGTCAACAAAAATGTTATCACCTGTCTGTGCCACTCTTTGTCAGAGACAAACATTTGTGGGACCAGCGTCCTGACAAAAAGAGTTAGGCTAATTTACATGACAAGAATTCTAACTACCCAATCAAATTATCTTCAGACTTTCTGAAGAGGACGTTAACTGCAAGAGTGCTTGAAAACATTGGACTGACAGCTTAATTTCATTGTTGAAGAAATTAAAGCTTTGGACGGGGCTCTGAATTTTATTTCCAAAGACACATTACATGTTAACACAAGACTAGTCTGACCTTGTTAGTAGGCAAACAGGGCCATGCACTTTTAAGGGTTAAAATGCAAAGCTCTTATTTTTGATAAAGCACTTGTGTTAATTCTTACTAGTGTTATTTTAGTATTATTATACACTATAAATTTTATTATACTTATAGTATTTATAAATTTTTAATCATCTTAATTTTAGATTTTCAGATTTAATTTTAATTGTAGTTTAATTTCTGGTAATTTTGTTAAAGTTATTCAAAATTATTTAAATTTAGCTTTATTTTATTTCAAATAGTTCTTCAACTATATTGCGGAGGATTTTCTTTTTCCGGGTGGATCATCAAGACAATTGGTCCTCCTAGTTGTCAATCATTCTGGTGATATGTTTACGTAAGGCCGTCGTACGTGCTCGTCCCTAGGTAGTTTGCTTCTGCGCATGCGCACTTTCAGGTGTATGTGTGTGGTGAGCTACGGTTTCAGCCATTCATTGAAGCTCGCCCGTTCTCACCGAGTTTTTTTCAAAATGTCTGAGGGTCGCAAGAGAAAAAGTGTCTACGAATTGTATGACAAGAAGAGAAAGGCCTCTAAAAAAAAGAAACAAGACCAGAGTGTTTTTGGGAGAATATTTCACACGCTGGCGTGCGCTAAAAGCACAGGTTGGGCTTCCCACTGATGCCTCAGTCGCGAAGTTTCTACTCGACAGGTAAAGTTTGGCATGCTATTTGGAGAAATCCATTTAAAATCACTGCTAGTAAAAGTTAATGTAAGCTATGATTAGCGATGCTAGCCCTGGCACAAGTCACGCACCGCGCAGACACGGTAAACATCTCAATTTGTCTAAAGTAATTATGATCAAATGGTAAAAGGTATCACGCTGAAATGTTCTAAAACCTTGTGTGTTCATTTTTGATAATTCCAATGTGTTCACATAGTATTTATTACACAAATGCAACAAGCTACTTCTCCATTGCAGATCACGTCTTGAGTCCTCACTCAATCGATCAGTATAATAAGTAAATAAAACACGGAAGGGCATTTGACATTTTGTCTTGCATGAATGTTTCTGAGTTAGAGTGTTTTTGGGAGAATATTTCACACTTGTGCGCTAAAAGCACAAGTTGGGCTTCCCACTGATGCCTCAGTCGCGAAGTTTCTACTCGACAGGTAAAGGAAAGTAGGCTTGTATGAGCCATGCCAACAGCAACTTGTAAACAGAGCGTGCATGAGGAGAACTAGGCTCGTGCATGCTCTCGTGCACATGTTTAATAGGCGTTCCCTCTCGGGAGCAGGTAGAGTGTTGCGCATGTGCTTTTTTTTTAAAAAGTGAAGAGGGCGGTTCTTTTCTAAAATTCGGGAAAATCCTCCGCTATACCTTTAAAAAAATTACAAATGCTGCCTTTGCAACTAACTGAAATAAGCTTCAAATATAAATGACCAAAAGTTAGTTGTAGTTAACATTCATTCTCTCTTTCAAAATAAGTTTTATTAAAAACAATTGTGCCACGACTTTTTTGTATTCTAGTTATTTGTCACATGCATAATGTGGTTGAATGCATCTTTCATCCTAAGCTACAGAATTCACTGTCTTTACATTGTCATGACAAGAGTAGAAAACATATATGATATAACTAAACGGACAAGGATATCACCCTAGTCTCATCTTTACACATACAGTATAATGCTTAAAGGGTAAGTTCAGCCAAAAATAAAAATTGTGTCATTATTTACTCATCGTTCCAAAACCCCATGTCTAGACTTACTTCTGCCTAACACAAAATAAGATATTTGGGGAATTGTCGCAGGGTTTTTATTTTGTCCATACAATGGAAGTCAATCTTCATTTTGTTTGCGTTCCACAGAAGTCAGTCAGTCATACAGGCATGAACCATGCCAGAAAATGACAGATTTTTCAGATTTTGGGCAAACTCTTCAAGTCTTGCGTCTATACTTTCAAAACAGTGTGCGTTTTAACATTGTTAATATCGTGTTGCCCATGTACTGTTTTCTTTGTTTAAATGAAATTATTTGGTCAAGAATATTGTGCCACAAATGTTGCCACTAAAGTTTAACTTGTATACTTGTATCCTTTAAGCTGTGCTCCACATTTGTCTCAGACAAAAAAGTAACAAAACTCTACAGTCAGAGTGAATAAAAGAGCATGAGGAGGTGGTGGTGACTCGGCCAGCTCAGTCTCTGTGGGTAGGAGTCTTTGAGCAGGGGGATCACATTTCCTGCTGCTGCTCATAGCGCAACGACCTATAGTAACCCACAGGGAGCAGGGTTACTACAGGGCAAACTACTGTACTGAGAAAAAAAGTTTTACAGGCTACTGTGCAAAGTGCTCTTTCTCTGTGCAAGACACATGACTTCAGCTGATGTGAGGCTGAAAGAACAGCCATAAAACCAGCATTGTTAAATGAATATTTAATATGTAACTTGCCCTAGATTTTGCTGTAATATCTTAACACAGGCACACTCCAAAAACAAGATATAGCTCAAGTCGGGCATGGAATTCACATTAGACACAGAGAATGGAAGGAAAGTGGCTTTAATAATTCATTACATTTATATAGCGCTTTTCTCGGCACTCAAAGCGCTTTACATAGAACGGGGGATCTCCTCAACCACCACCAATGTGCAGCATCCACTTGGATGATGCGACGGCAGCCATATTGCGCCAGAACGCTCACCACACACCAGCTTACTGGTGGAGAGGAGACAGTGATGAAGCTAATCAGTATATGGGGATGATTAGGAGGCCATGATGGACAGAGGCCACTTGGCAAATTTGGCCAGGATGCCGGGGTTACACCCCTACTCTTTCGAAAGACATCCTGGGATTTTTAATGACCACAGAGAGTCAGGACCTCGGTTTAACGTCTCATCCGAAGGACGGTGCTCTTTGACAGTATAGTGTCCCCGTCACTATACTGGGGCGTTAGGACCCACACAGACCACAGGGTGAGCGCCCCCTAGTGGCCTCACTAACACCTCTTCCAGCAGCAACCTGGTTTTCTCAGGAGGTCTCCCATCCAGGTACTAACCAGGCTCAGCCCTGCTTAGCTTCAGTGGGCAAAACTTCCAGTATTCTCACACAAACCATTAACACACCCACACGCTAGGTTGCGTTTCTTACTGCCGTTTTTCCTGACATCTTGCACTGTATTGAACGGAAGTCTAAAAACATCTCTACTCACAGACGGTGATGAAATGTTCTCAGCCACAACTTCCTTAAACACTATCCATTTTCTTTTTGTGATGCACATTTTGCTCGTACGTGTGTTTTTGTGTACGTACCTTGTCTGCTCCTGCAGAATAAGGTGAGGCTCCACAAAGAACTTCACTCTGAGCCGTAGTCTGCAAGGCGTGATATTGTCCATCTGCTGGGAGATTCTGTTCCTCAGGTTCAGCCACAGGTTTTCTCCCTTACTGCCAGAAAACTGCAGTCCAAAGTAATCCACCTCAATAATTCCCAACTTCCGACATACCTGTCACCAAGAGTCAGATTTCATATTGTTAAACATAATTTGTTAATTCTTGTCCAGAAATTGCATGGAAAAGAGCAGCTTGGACATTCTTGCCAGCATCTTTTGTGTGCCACGGAAGTGTCATTTTTAGCTTTTGTAACATGATTACTCATCGTTTTTCGTGGGTGAACAACTCCTTTAAAGGTTGTATCAGCGATTTCAGGCCCAAAAAGGGGGTGGGTGTTGTGAGGTTTTGCAAAACCTCACAACACCCACCCCCTGTCAGTGATTGGTTGAAACACTATTTATTTTGGTTTTGAGTGGTTGGTGAAACCAATTGTTTTTGTGTGCAGATCTCAGAGCCTAGGCTGCCTACAGAGACGGGTTTTTTGGACGGCCTGCTTATGGGACGGCCAGCTAGCGGATCGTTAGGAAAGATTAGATGAATGTGATCATTTATGTTTGGGCCTGAAATCGCCCAATAAAAAAAAAATAATAATAAAAAAAAAATAATAATAATAATAATAATAATAATAATAAAATAAATAAAAAGAGTAGGACGGGACTTGAATTTGTCCACCGGGAATTGATCGATGGATCGTGTGATCTCATGTGTTTGACAGGTTGTACCGTCCATGCGCCAGTAAACACGTCACCAAAGATGATATGTCGTTGCAAGAGGATGCAAAGTTATTTAAATTACTAGGGCATATGAATTAGAAAGAATATAAATAACGATGTGCATGGATAATACTGCAATATTCCATAAAATAAATAAAATAAAAGGTTTATGGTCACATTATGCATCGACTTTACTAAATGTATCTATTTATTTTACAATTTTGTAGTACAAGCATGATTTTAAGATAAATTAAAAGATAAAAATGAAAAAAGAAAGCGGTTTAATTTAACAATCGAGATAAATATTTTTTTACTTATTATACTATAATAGTACTTATAACACTAATTATAATAGAGACAAGAAAAATCCCCTTTAAAGGGCAAATCTGAAGAGGCAAAATTACACCTTTAAAACACAATTCAATAGTCAGAAATAAACTTTGTTTGTTTGTTTGTTTAGTTAAGTCATGCCAGCTACATTATAGTATATTCATTGTGAGAAAGAGTTTTTTTATTTTATTTTATCTTCGATAAAAATTCTAAAACTAGATCTGGTCTTACTTAATTTAAAATATTTTCATAAGAGTCTACTAAAAAAAATAAAGAATTCTAACAGAGTTCAATCTATCACGGTCCATCAAAATATGCTTCAGTGATAATGGATTCTGGCATGAGGGTCATAAAGGAGTGTCTTCACCCATTAACAGAAACATATGAGTTATAGTCTAGACTAGAGTGCCCTATTCGACGGCGTGTATAGGTAATATAAATAAACTTTGTAAAGTTCATAAAAATATCCTGAGATGACATGCTGAAATTCACAGAACAAGAGAAATGCATACATCAAGCTGAGCCTCGTTGATATGAAAGCACAACTTTCACCTCTTATGCCAATTTGATTTCTTAGTTTTCTAAACTGCTGCTAGACTTAAGTGTAAAAATCAGATAATACAAGTTCAGAGATGTCCCTAAAATATTTAGGCCAAGCATAAAGTATAACGTGTTGAAAAAGCTTTCACTTTGTCATTTACGTTGGAGGAAATGCAAAGCCTCCATGCACGAGCCAAACATCTGCGAATGAACTTTAGTAACCTCGAGCATACCATCACACATACACACTATCGTTTAGAGCACCCAGACATCTCTTTCTCGAAAAATAATAAAGGTAAATGTTTCACCTTCAACATACTGTGTATGTTAATTATCACGAAAAATTATTTTGTTTGTTTAGGAACGATTATATACTAACATTTGATTATTTGCCTTCTTCAGGCACTATTGATTCGAATCATTTAAAGAAAGAAATTAATGTGACTCAAACACTCAAAGATTTTAAGAACATTCCAAATATAATTTGTAATCTTTACCCAAAATAAACGCATGCAATCAGATATATAGGTTGATGTTGATATTAAGTTTCCATGTGCCTTCATAAACTCATTCATTCTGCGCTCTGGCTACAACTTTTGATTTTCAACATTTGTGGTTATTTTCTGTGGAATAATGCACGAGCGCTAAACGGATAAAAGACACATTTCAGACGCGTTTAATAACAAACATCACAGACTTTCATTCATGATCTTACCTTATTCAGACAGTCCTCTCCGTTCGCCTTTGCGTCCACTTCAATCTCCATCACCACCGCATCCGGTCGAGTTACATGGCAGAGCATTTTGGAGAGGTGTTTTGTCTTTGGTCTACCCGTCCTGTATGAAAAAAAAACACTACAAACAGCTCTCACTGTTGTCCTCTCTAAGCACCCTACATCAGCCCTCGCTCACTTTCCTCAAGCCTTCTGTTATCTGTTTCTCTCTATGGCCCAGCGCTTCCTGCTCTATATAAATAAAGCGCAATTTAAACCCCGCCCACTCCCACCACAGCCAATCACATGAGGCGTATCAAAGCGAACAGCGAACGCTCTGACAGCAACAGAGAGCCCTGCCATGTTCATTTAGTAGTGAATACAATAGACACCGCTAGCGTCCCCTACAGGTGCTTTACATTTATCATGAAGATGCTGATAATAAATATTGAAAAAAAGATAAAAAACTAAATTAAAAGAATATGCATTACAAATAGCCTACTACGCAACCATGAAGTATGCACACTAAAGTAGGCTACATAAATTCATTAACATCACATTACAGATCACATAACCGTGTAAACAGAAAATCCCTCTTCCACTATATTTTTCATCTGATATTCAAGGAATTCATTAAGGAGCCAATGATCATTTATTTATTTATTTATTTATTTAAGTATTTATTCATTTTCCTCTTCCATCTGCTATAAATGTAATTACATAGCCTAGGTAATATGAAATTTCATGTTCATTGTCAGATCTACATTTAGTAAGAAAGTACATAGCAAACCATAATTTTACAGTTTTGCCAAAAGTGATTTATAGTCGCCTAGTCTTTACTTTTAGTGCAAAGTTCAAATCATTAAAATGATCAACAATTATTTTCACTCACAAAACAAGTTGTTTTATATACACACTTGAGGCAAAATTTTGTGTGTATATATATATAAAATAAATCATGTTGTTTGAGAAATTTAAGCCTTGCAAAAACTTATTTGCTTAATGCTTGTCCCTCTGAGACACCATTTTCACTTGAGTGAGTCCTAGCAAATATCTCTTGAGTGAGAATGCGGCCCTGAGCCAGAACCTGCGGTCTTGTCCAATGCCAGAGGACAGCTAGAGTGAGTGCCAGCTTGTTACTGATTTGAGATTACACTTCACATGTATTATGCATGTTTGCCTATAACCCTCCCATGAGGAGCACATTGACACTGTGAGTGAGACATCAGCCAAAAAGCTTTGATAATGAATATTTAAATTGCTGAAAAAAAAAAAATTGCATCAATGCATCTTCCAGTCATGCCAGACCAAAAACGGTCTGCAGGGATGTGACTAGATTATTTTTTTTTCAGTCGTCAGAATGACCTTGCAGTGCTAGACAGCCCCGGGACAGGCGCCCAGCGTTCCAACACCTGTCCTCAAACTCCACAGTGTTCCCTGAATACATCAGGAAAGCAGTATGCTTGAGGCTGGGTGGAGAAAACACAAGCGGGAAATGCCAAGACGGATCTTTTCTGCTCACTGTAGCCTGCCCACACGTTGCCAGTTCAAACCTCTTTCTCCCCAAGCATTCACAGCCAGACATGACAACAGTTTCACCGTTTATGCAGGTGTTCTTAAAGTTGTCTACAGAATGATTCAATAAATAAAAAGCAATAAAATCCATTCATATAACAAACAGGAAAACGTGGTGTTGACGATCCAGGCTCTTTATATAAATTGATGACTAACTAAATACCATTATATGGAGCCCTGTACATGATTTTGGAAGAAAAAATATAGTTCCACAAATTAAGAATTCATTCATACTAATTCGTAGTTTTAAGTAAACTGAGGCCTTGTTTTAATTCTAAATTACAAATTCATTCCCTCCTTTTAGTTAAAGCATGGCCATTGTTCCCTCATTTTAGTTCAATCGTAGCCACACTGTCAAAATGTACTGTTGGTTTAACTTAATTAACCTGGTAGCCTTAACATTTTTAGTTCATTGAAATTAAATATTTGAGTTAAAACAACGGAGATTGGTTTAAATCAACAGAAGCTCAAAATATTATGTTATTTGAAACACATTTATTATCCAAGTTGAAAAAAAGAAAAAAAAGGTTGTGATAAATCATAAAAATAATTTTTTACAGCACATAATTAAAAATAAAATAAAAAACATGTTTTATTAATTGAATCAATCATGGCCAGGTTTTTTTCTTTTCTTTTTTATCAGTCCATAGTTCAGTCATTTTAGTTTAATCATGGCCATCGGTCCTTTGTTTTAGTTCAATTCTAGCCATTTTTTTTTTTTTTTTAAATCAGTCCCTCGTTTTAGTTCAGTTGTGACATGTAGGTTAGCGCATAGTTAGACAAGTTACAGTATACCCTCTGGAGCTGGTCTGTTATGGTAAGGGGAGTTACATTTAATTACATTACACATGCTAAATGACAGACCAATCACAACAGACTGGGGAAGGATGACCAATCACACTGAGCTTTTGAGGAGGTGGGTTTTTGAAGAAACCAAGACTAAAAAATAGCATTCAAACAGAGGGTGAAAATAAGTGCAACAACAATGTAAGGAAAATAGGTTGTTCCTTCACTGTAAGTCTCTGCAATATATATATATTTTTATTTTTATTTTTTTGTCTGATAATTTGCAAAAGTAGTATAGCACACCTCTTCTCAGCTTGTTGTGGCAAGCATGAATGAACCTCAACACATAAATAACAGATTTTGAGTTTTGATGAGCTATATGGATGCTGATATTCATCCATCTGTGACTTTCATGGATGTAGAGCTGAACTTCCATTAGCTCTCTCTGTGGGACTAGGCAGAAGTACGAATTGCATGTCAATGATCTCATATAGAGAAGCATGTTAAACTCTAGTCTAGAATCAAAACATGCACATACGACACAAAAGACCAATAAAAAAAATATCATGGACAGAAATAATTGCACATGTTTTCTTACACTAATCAGATCAGCGGCCTTTCACAGTACTGCTTGTGTCAGATTGAATGAACAGTTTTATGCCAACACAGCATTAAAAGATCTGTTGACACATAAGATGACACAAATAATAAATCAGTAGCTTGTTAAAATTGACATGCTTTAGGCTACTAAATCAAATGCTTTCCTTGGTACCATGGTCCAGAATCCTTAAGCTGACGTTGGACCACAGGGGATTTGGCAGTATTTTCTCTAGGGTTAGGTTTTCGAAACAATTCTAATTGGCAAACGGTCAAATGTGCTCTGAAAGTCACAGAATGTCCTGTCCTCAATTATGCTTGCACAATGTGATTAACGAAGCACACGTTCCTGGATCAACATTGTGTATTCAGTTAGTCACTTCCCTCTGATTTCAGGGGTAGGTTAGGGTTAGGGCTGGAATTGTTTGCTATACACTACCATTAAAAAGGTGAAAGCATTAGTTCACCCAAAAATGGAAATTCTGTCATTAATTACTCACCCTCATGTCATTCCAAACTCATAAGAATTTTGTTCATCTTCGGAACACAAATGAAGATCTTTTAATGAAATCTGAGGGCTTTCTGTCCCTCCATTGACAGCCTATGCAACTACCACTTTCAAGCCCCAGAAAGGTCGTGAAGACATCATAAACAAAATATCTGAACAGAATAGGGGAAAGACTTATCTTTATGCTCCTTGACATTGAGTTTGTCTCTGTGAGTCTCTGATGCATCTTCTTTGAGGAGGGGTGTGACAGTAAGTGATTTCTAAAAGCCTCGGGGGGTGTGTGAGATATTGCAACCCATGTGCACAGACAGAGGTGCAATCTTACTCTAATCATTCAGAGTTATTTTGACAGAGATGAGGCTCATTCTTTCATATCAAATCATATTTATCGGAAAGAAACACACTTCCTGTATGTAGAGTGGTTTCGCATTTACAAATTAGGCCACCGTTACACCACATCAGCATGAAGCTCTGAGGAATTCAGACACTTGCTCATTCCCCCTCTGGCTCCACTCTTCCAGCTTATGGAAAAAGATGGTCCTCTGTGTGAATGTAATTTTAGTGACAAGCAATAGGGGAGAGTGTTGAAAAATTGTGCCACATTTTATTTATTGATTTGGTTTTGTCCAAGGAGAATGAGACTGAGGTAAAACCAAAACTCATAGTCAGGATGTTAATTTATCAATAAAAATAAAAATAAAGTATATTGAAAATACAAACACACACACACAAAAACAACAACAACTCAGCATTCAAAAAAGGATATTACTCTTCGGATGCACCTCTCAGTCATAGGCACTTGTTTATGATGACCAAATACTTCTAAATATTAGATCACATGACAATTTTTTTTAAAAAGTGTGGGGTGACATATTTTACTTCACTCTCTCGCTCTCTCTTTTTTTCTTCTTCATTAAAATCACACATAAAATGTCCATACCACTGACAGATAACATTGAAAAATACGGCGCCCCGGCCGGAAGTCACCCGTTTGAGAAAAACGACCCACAAATCCGTGGCCATATTTTGCAATCTGTCCCCCCACCGATTAATAATCAATCCAATCCGTGCACTCAAGATTTGTATACCGCACCTTCAGTTTTTCAATAAATACCCACAAATTCATAAACCTTGCCTTCGCTTTCGTTCCAACTGTACTCACGTATGTTGCTCATCCCTCATTTAAAAAATCTGTAGTCTACTGACACACGAACAGAACAAGCTTCCAGTTCTGTAAACAAATCTTTTTGTATATTGCTATATTGTGTATTATTAAGTTGAATACATCAGACTGTCTTAACTGCATGCTTAAGTAGACTATAATTTATAGCGGGGACAGGGTGGAAGAGTAGACAACGATTAAATAAGAATGATGTGCTTTATAATCTTTTCATATATTTATTTGTGATATTCTAATACTGTGGTTGGTGTATTTTCAATAAAAAATGACCAAAGAGCATAAGCCTCCATTCATTCTAGTATTATTAGTAGTATTTTACTACATTACTTGTAAACCGCAAGAGATGTAACTGATAGGTGAGCCATAGTCGACACAGATTTCTAAAATGAGGGATGGGTCACAAATCTGTGAGTACGAAAGCGCGGGCACGGATTATGAATTTGTGGGTACGGACTGACAAGTGTAAGGTACGGTTTGCAAATCGGTGTACATTAATTGGAAATTTGCGGGTATGGTTTATTAATCCATTAGCGTGATTTGTTAAACTAAGGGAGCTATTTAAAAATCTGTAAGTACAGTTTATAAAATGATTGGATGAACTGCAAAACTCTGGCCACGAATTTGTAGGTCTTGTTTTTTTTTTTTCTCTCTTACAGGTGACTTCCTGGACTACATATACTGTATATAGGGTTTGTAAACAACAAAAAGCAATCTGACCACAGCCTGAGTGTTCAGAAAGCCTCAAGGTGAAGCGGGACTACCTGTTAACAATATAGCCCTGAACAAGTTTGAAAATAATAATTAATGTGCAACTATTATTTTGCTAATATTTTTTCATTATTCAGCTCTTTATTTCCAGCCCTTTTTATATATATATATATATATTTTTTTTTTTTGTAAGGGCCAGCCATTAAGTTGTATTAATTAACATTACATTTACTTACATTTTTATTTCTTTATCTTGATATTATGATGATAGTAAGTCGAAAAAATCTGACCACACTGGCTTTCAATGACCTCATCTTATTTGGCATCACTGCCTTAGACAGTGATAATACAAGAAGGTGTGGTGCATCTTAAATTTCCTGAAGAGATGTGTCATAGTTATGCCATAAGAACGCATTCATCCCTATAACAACACCCTTCTTTAATGATCACATTTTGTGCAGACAATCTCCAGACAATCCTTAAAATATGGACCTGACTGCAAGAAGACAAACATCCAGACAGGACAGGAATGATGAGAAGACAGCAAAAATGTCAGATTAATCTAAACTGAAGCTAGTAAACAACACACAGCCTGAGAAGTTTGTCTTGCACATTGAGGAAGGACACAAACAGCCAGACTTTAATATCAGATAGTGAGAACCAGCACTTACCACCATATCTGGCATCCTGTTTGCCTCCGTGCCACTGTCTGTGTATCTGTTTACCTGAATGCATTGAGGACACATCAGTCTCAGTGGACTCCTGTTCAGCCACCAACTTTGTCTCTGCTATTGGAAGCCCTGTGAACTCTGAATCCCCCGGTGATATATCAACTTCCATATATACAGGATTGATGGACGGTTCCCGTGCTGAGCCGCACACCCAGGGACAGAAAATGGCTCTAATGTCCCCTCCCGTCTGCACCAATGTGGCCAGTGGAGGAAAGCAAGCTAAGATGGATTTGGCCCTGTGGGAGATCAACATTGTTCTAAGAGTGAAACTCTGGGATACAGAAATTCAGCATGGGGCCAGACTACGCTGCATGGCTAAGTGGCAGATGTCAGATTGAAATACCCTGCTAGCAGAGGGCATCTGGATGCCTGGAGTGAATAATTGAGAGGATAAACAAACACTGCAAGAGTCATGCAGCATTTGTTCATGGTTTTGGAATTATACATTGTATTCCTTGATCATAATGGCATCTCTATTGCTATAGTTCATACGTAAGGGTTACTGATTTGAACAAACTTTTAACCCTTAAAGGAGAATTCCGGTCAATTTTAACATTGAGCTCATTTTTTTGTACATTTGGAGTGCTGTCAGTACAGAGAACAATGACAAAAATCGGTGTTGCCTACACCGTGTTATCCTCTTTTTAAAATTTGCACCCTGTTGACTTCAATGGGGCAAGTTTTAAACCTGCTTTTAGCCTCTTAACATCCTTGATGTGTCATTACAAGTGCACAGGTCATGTGAGTGATTCCTTCGGAGTGAACGCGGGTTTAGTACCTATGATCACGCGCGTGAACTCGACAATCAACTACTGTGGACTTCGACCGAAAACAGGATGTAAATACAGGTATGTGCGCTGGCTGAATAAACATCATTTTTATTAATATCTTTCACATCTACTGCAGTCAGATTCACCCGCGTTCACTCCGAAGGAATCACTCACATGACCTGTGCACTTGTAATGACACATCAAGGATGTTAAGAGGCTAAAAGCAGGTTTAAAACTTGCCCCATTGAAGTCAACAGGGTGCAAATTTTAAAAAGGGGATAACACGTTGTAGGCAACACCGATTTTTGTTGTTGTTCTCTGTACTGACAGCACTCCAAATGTACAAAAAAATTAGCTCAATGTTAAAATTGACCGGAGTTCTCCTTTAAATTAAAGTGCAATTTGTAACATTTATGTATTTGGCAGACGCTTTTATCCAAAGCAACTTATATTGCATTTCAAGATACACATTTACATTCTTATCAGTTCTTGCGTTCCCTGTGAATCAAACCCATGACCTTGGCGTTGCAAGTGCCAACGCTCTACTGTTTGAGCTACAGAAAAGCTTTAGACATGAATGATACCTCAAATCATGGTACGTGTTGAGGAGAGGTGCTGTTTTTTTTTAACTGATCGACAATTTTCAACCAGCAGTCAATAAAGCATGCAGCCACGAAAACCCAGATCACAGCAAGTTATGTTAGTCTGTATACATGTTAGTCTGTAACACAGTATGTTGTTGTGGGAAGGAGGCGGGAATCGTTCACAAAGTTGAATATTAAAATAAACAAATACAAAATGAAAGTAAAGTCGGCAGACCCTCGTGGACGACTGCAGCGCACACACATAATAAAACATATAAACAAAACACAACGTAAAATCCCGGCCTGTCCTCTCTCGTCCTTCACTGTCGTCGCTCCTCCTTTCATTCTTCCGCTCCTCCGTGTCGTGAGATATACAAGACTGGTGTGTCGCGCTCATCAGCAATCATGCCACCGGCCTCGCGCCGTTCTCTCATGGGCCTCGGCCTCATCCTGCTCGCTACATAATCACATTTCAATGCCCTAACAACCACCCAGAACACCCTAGCACCTGCATAGCTACAGACAATACAAAAAAAACAAAAAAACAAAAACATAATATGTTAGCAACCACATACAGTAGCAAAGCCCTAGCAATGGACAAAAAATCTGTCAGAACATGTTAGCAACCACATAACTACACCCTAGGAACCATCCAGAACACACTTGCAACTGCATAGCAATGCAATGACAACCACCAAGAACCCTTGTCTATACATATACATATCTTTCTGAATAATTACATTATTCCTATAAAATTAATAATCAAATTTAAGCATGTTTACATAATCATTTCTATATTCAATGAGTGATTCATATATACTTTTAATCATATGCTTGTTTAACCAGTTTCTTTTAAGAGCATTCCGATGTCTATATCTGGGCCATGCTGACATGCAAGGGGCCTTGTGATAACATGTTCTCTTGAGATTCTGAGAGGTGCTTGGGAGGAGACCCTCAACATGTGTCATCCATATATCTGTTTCTAGCTGACAAGTTAAAGTTCTAGGTGTCAAGCTATACGTGACTTTACCTGATTTACAGAAGTGTAATTTCTTCATGTATATTTCTCTAGAGAGTAAAGTGAAAATTATCTGTACTTCTTCCTGAGGAGTGAATGTTTTGTTCTGTTCTGTTCTGTCTGTTCTGATGATAGCGAGCTCAGGCCCTCTTCAACCTTGAGGAAACTGTGATTCCCTAAAGTGCTTTGTGTGTGCGTTTGACATTCTGTGCAGGCCAAAGACGCCTTTCTACGACCTGCGAGGTCACCACAGGACTTAATCTAGGAATCGTACAACAACTATCTTGACTAATGGCGACATACCCTCATATCTATCCATAATGTGTAGATTTGTTTAGATTTTTCTCTTAGCCAATCAGAAGTAGCAATGATGTAATTCATGCCCTTGGAAATGGTATAACTGATGTGAGATTTTGTGTATGGTAGAGTCTGGCCTGTGACCTCCTCGTGAGACTCTGACGCTGGCTCTACCGATGAAAATGGCAAACTATTCTTCAGTAAATTTTTATGTATTTGATTGAACATCACGACTCCTTGTCTTTCATCATATCTGGTTCTGGGTCCTTAAGCTGTTACCCCCTAACAACCAACTGCATAGCAAAGGACAGAAAAAGAAAAAAAAACTCAGAACATGTTAAGAACCACATAGTAACACCTTAGCAACAGACAAAAATGACTCTGAACACGTTAGCCAACACATTGCAATGTCATCGCAACCACCCAGAACACACTAGCAACTGAACAGAAACGACAAAAAACCCTGCCCAGACCATGTCAGCAACCACATAGCAACACCCTGGCAACTACCCAGAACACACTAGCAACTGCATAGCAATGGAAAAAAATTACTCAGAACATGTTAGCAACCACATAGCAATGCCATAACAACCACCAAGAGCTCATTACCAACTGCATAGCAAAGGACAGAAAAAGAAAAAAAAAGTCAGAACATGTTAAGACAATGTTTAATAGTTCAGCTTGCGCTCTTTTCCCAATTTCACATTCTCAACACCTCACTGCAGAGGACCAAGCCGAGCTAAAGTTCACACACATAAAAGCTTAAATTCATACAGTACAGCTTAATATTTTTGGCAGACCTAACAGGTTTTTATTCCTCTGGAGAGGATTATCAACCGCAATCGTGACTATTAGGAAAATTCTGCTCCAGTGTATTTTATATGCTACTCTTGGTGTGTAACAGAGAGCTTATGAATCACCAGCCCTGAAACTGCCAGAAGGATCAAATCCGTTACAGAACACGGATCAAAGGAGGAAAGCTAGAAAGAGAAGGGAAGGGAAAAGAGAAAATTGTCTGCTGACAATGCAACCTCACAGTATGAAATAATTCCTGATAAACTCGGTCAAAAGAAAACGATGTAGCATAGCTCGAATAATTTGGTTTGAGGAGAATTTGATAAGAAATGTTCATATTGAAATATCTGACTTTTGATTAGACTTATTTTGGGAAATCTGAGCTCAGTTTGTGACATCTCTTCTAAAACTGTAGAAGAGGCATATGTGAGATTACTTTTTCTCAGGGGAAAAGTCTGTAAAGTTTGAGACCTGGGCAATTTGCTGTCCATTTAATCTCATTGCTGTCTAGGAGACCATAACCAAATATTCAGGATTAGGGGGACTAAATGTAATAGTTTATTCATTGATAGTCATTAATTGAAAAGCCCATATGGATGACCACCATTCTAAATATTGAGGGGACATGACTAGGAAAAACAACTAAGATATGTAAGAGATCTTTTCTTTTCAGGATAATATAATATAATATAATATAATATAATATAATATAATATAATATAATATAATATAATATAATATAATATAATATAATATAATATAATATATTAATGTCACAGTTCAGTTTGAGTTTGTTTTCTGTCTTTGCTTTCTCCCTGTCTGTGTGTTTCATTATTTGTTGCCATGGTTTCTAATTTGATTAGTCATTCTGTTTAGCAGTGTCCTAATTAGTTCCCTTTGTTTGTTCCTTGTATTTAAGTCCTCGTGTTTCATTTGCGTTTTGTCCTGTCTCGTCAGTGTTTCACGGTTGTAACCTTACCTGCTTTTTGAATTTCGTGGAGTGGATTATTTATTCCCCCAATTTCACGGACAAGGCTTAAATCTAGTCTCAGTCTAAAAAACATGTTTGAGCTGTCTGAACTGAAAGCAACTTGCACTAACATATCTTAAAATATGACAGTGCCATTGTTTTGTCTCAAGATGCTGCACTAGTATTGTGTTTTTAAGGCACATTTATAAAAGCTACTTAAATGTCCCAATTGAACCAAGTCCTAATCCTGTGAAACCAGGCCTTTGAATCATATCCTCTTTGTTGTGTGAGATCGATGACCATTCGTGACAATTATAAATTATTATATTATTTGAAATTATATTTATTTAAAGAGGTCATATAATGGTACATGCACTTTTACAAGTTGATTGTACTGAAATGTGTGTTGGCAGTGCCTGTACACAACCATCATAAAATGATAAAAATCCATCCAGTGGTTTTTTTTTTATCTTCTTATGTTTTCCCCTGTCTCAAATCAAGCCGTTCGACCGTGTGACGTCACACGGTCGGACGCCCCTCCCACGATTGTTAATTGACAGCAGCGTTTCAACACAGACCCGCCCTCGCTCGTGAGCGAGCTGTCATCATAGTCCGCCATTGTTGATACGCTGGAGCAGAATGGCGTCTAAGCGATTGTGGTGTTCTGTTCTTGGGTGTAATAAGGCACACAGCAGTCATTTTGATGTTCCTAAATCCGAACCGCTGAAGAGGCAGTGGCTGAGTTTTGTTTTCAAAGGGAATATTCCCCACGATCAACAGCAATGCTTTCATGTTTGCGCGAATCATTTCACACCAGACTGCTTTACAAACGAGGGTCAGTATAAAGCTGGTTTTGCTTAGAAGCTGCTCCTGAAAAAAGGATCGGTACCAACTATTCGTGTTCCTGCTGCATCTCCAGAAGAAGAAGTGAGTGTAACATTTTATTAACCTTTATATTAATCTTTATATTAATCTTTGCAAATCGCTTGCACGCTTCACAATGAATGCGGCTAAGGTTTACACTAAGGGTACATTACGGCATGTTTTCTATGTACAACGTTCTCAATATAATTCATAATCCCACTTTATATTGAACAACGCGTTATGGTTATTGTGTTATTACAAACTGTGTACGCAGGTGTTAAAGTTAACGTGGTAATACTACACTAAGCTTACTTTTGTAGATGGTTTATAACGGTGTCTGTTACTGATTAAGAAGTAATGTAAAAAAAACAGTTATAACTGCATGAAGATGAATGGTAACACAAAAATCTTAGGTGTCCTTCAACTACTGTTAGAAACATTCCTGCCGTGACCTCATGTCAGTGCTTGAGCCCTGACAGTTGTACCTAACACTGCATAGATAACATTACGCATCACTGACATTTCATGACCATAGCTGTAACATCAATCTGTCAATGACCTAACGTATACATCAGTAAACACATAGCATTCATATCTCACTACTCTACCCTGCCAGTACACACAAAGATAGATCAAAGTGACATTACGTTAACCAACCATTCAGAAACGTCCTGTTCGAGCCTTAATTGTCGAACTTCTTCGGGGCCGTCATCTTGTTCCGGGTCCGACTCCGGTTCAAATTGTTACGGTTGCACAGTGTCCTCAGAGACTCCCGCTGCCATTCTTCAAAATATACCCTCAGCTGTTGTCAAGGCAACACTCCACGTGTGTTGTTGTGTCAAAACGCCCCACAGAACAGAGGGGCGGGGTGAGCAAAGCTCATTATCATTTAAAGACACATGCACTTAAACGGCGTGCTGACAACAGAGCTGTTTTTGACCAGGTAAAATTAGTGTTTTCTTACAATACTAATGAGAATTTTTAATTAAAGTATATTACAAACTTTTAATTTAGACCCTAAAGAATCATATTAGCTTGTACAAAAACGGCATTATATGACCCCTTTAAAGAGAAAGTTCACCCAAAACTGAAAATTCTGTCATTATTTACTTACTCTCATGTCGTTCCAAACCTGTAAGTCTTTTGCTCATCTTCAAAAGACAAGTGAAGTTATTTTTAATGAAATCTGAGATATTTCTGTACCTCCTGAAGTCCATTCCACCAAAATGTTCAAGCTTCAAAAGGATCACATCGTAAAAGTAATCCATATGAATTGAGTTGTTTAATCAAAGTCTTTTGAAGTGACACAATTTTATTAATGATGGACAGATTTAATCTGAGAGTAAATACAGTAATTCATTTATTCATTTGCTAGAGAAAGAAGGGCTAATGCTTGTAATGTATCTATGGTACTGCTCTGTTGTAGCGCGCAGCTGCTGTGGTTTAGAGCCGTCAACATGATGCTTTAATGTGTCTTAATCACCTCCTGATGTTACATGACACTACAGAATGTAATAGGCAGAGCACAGTTTTCATTCCATTTGTCCAAGCAATAACTAGCTTGCTTTAATCCCTCTGAGGTGTTAAGAAGGTTATTTTGCTGCGTGCTGGGAAATTAAACCACATGCATGAGCTGTACAATTTTGCATGCGAGTCATGGCTTTTGTTCGACGGTAAGCCCTTATGCACTCTCAGACAAATGCTACGATAATGACCCTGACTTTAACACTCATCGAGCTGAGATACAACCTTTAACCTTGTACCGATTAACCTGTGTTTTGCTTATCTTGGCAGTCTACTAGATGACTCAAACAGCTTCTAGTGATTACTCAATTAGCAGTCCATATAGATTAGAGATAAACACTTCGAGGGAATCTTACTGAGGGATGATATTACTACACACTTCAGTAGAAAAATCGTGGAAGTAATTGGAATATCGTGGAAGTGTGGAAAATTGGAATATCGCATAAAATTCGGCAATTCCTGGATATCTGACACAAAGGGCCCTATCTTGCACCCAGCGCAATTGACTTTGTACACCGACGCATGTATCATTCCTATTTTGCACATGACGCACAGCTGACTTTTCCCTTCACAGACGCACGTCGGTAAATTAGGGAATGAACTTGCGCTCCCGGGGGCGGTTCAGCGAAAAGAGGAGGCGTGTTCCCTGGTGCTATTTTGCAGTTTCAGAAAACAATTCAGAAGCTAATTTGGGTGGGTTTCTCCCATCCCCATACAATGCCACTTCTCTGTCTTTTACGGCCCTGACGGGAACGTTGGTCTCCTCGGCTGTGAACCGCTCCTGGCATGCGCCTGGCAAATTCGCCGTTATAATAGCAATCCGCCATGGAACAAGCGCCTGCTTTTAAAGGGAATGTAAGATGACGCTCTGATTGGTTTATTTCACGTTACGCCCAAACCACACCTATGAGTAATGTAGCTACTTCAGACCAACCCATTTTAGATTTGCGTCGGGCTCAAGAGTCATTTATCCCGCCGGTATAATAGCACCAGCGTCCGAGATCCGCCCACAACGTTACTTGCGTTTCGAGTTTGATACTTGCGTTTCAGATAGTTAAAATAGGGCCCAAAGTCTCGATATTAAAATTGGAAGTTGGTGCAATCGGGGAAGCCACAGAGGCTCTTTTTTTAAATGAAAAATGATTTTTTCTTTGATTTTGATTTTGAAGTTTGAACGTGAGCACACTACTTCAAATTGATGTTTTTTTTTTTTTGGTACAAGTAATTATACCAAATAATTTTTATGACAGACTTTGGTGCAGGCAGAACTACTAAAACAAAATGTTAGATGGTGTGCAATTAGATTGGTCCACTGATTAGGTCAGTTATCTATTTACATGATCTGTTGAGGCAGTCACGTGAGTTTTTTGTTGTGTATCAAGGAATTTATTCGGTAAATGTGTTTCCATTGTAGTTTATGCACGCCTTCTCATATGTTTTTTTTTTTTTTGCGAATTGTAAGGTTTAATGCACATCTTGGCATTTCCATCCAGTTTTTCCATCCAATATCCCAAAATTCTAATAAAAATACATGGTTGGGGTAAGGTGCATCATCTGTCTCTCAAAATCTCTCTGATTCTCCTCCCTGCCTGAGAGGTAATGGTTTAGAAACAGACAGAGAAGCTTTCAGGGTCGTGTCTAAAAGTGAAGGCAGCTACATTCATAAAATAATTGACTGCTTTCAACCACTCCGTCAGATGCTATTTTTATTCTTCCAACCCTCTGCTGAATGATAGGCTTTGTGAGATATTTAAGGCAGCGAAAGATATGCTGCCTTCAAAATCTGACCAAATTAGACAATCTCCAAAAACCAAAAGACAACCTCAGTACAATGAGGATTAGTTGCCACTTGCAACAAACGTCACAATGCACGCTCACAAATCATGTACATTCATGAATCAGTTTAGAATCAGAGATAGATGATGCACCTCACCTGTGACAGTATGTTTCCAACCATGTATTTTTCTCCAAATTTTTGGGATATAAAAAAAAAAAAACACTGGATGGAAATGCCAGGATGTGCTTAAGACCTTTCAATGGCACAGCAGTTAATTTCACAAATGCACTAACTAAATAAACACTTCATACATCTTTGAATCAACTCATTCTTACATTACACATGCAAAGTTTGTGAAACCAATAAACATATTTTTACAGTTTCCTTACAAAACTCAACACAAAATGACACTCGCTATTGTTTAGAATTCACTGCAGTATGCGTTATATAGTCCATGTTTACATTACAGAACTAAATTATTCCTATTGTTCCCCTTTTGTTTGGTAATGAAATTGTCTAGCACTAACACTTGTGTAAGTGTTCAGCTACTTTAATTGTTTTGATAGTATTTTTTTATATATATATATTTTAGAATCTGAATATATTTCAATATGGTATTACTTTAGAAATGTAGCAAATTGCTGTCTTATTACATTTTTTATTATGTTTTGAATTTAAGTATTGAACTTACAAACCTATTGAAATTGGCAAACTACCTAAAAGGCCTGTATGGCAACCTTATTCATAGTAAAAACAGAATTACAGAATACAAGGATGACTGCAGCAGTTTGAAGCACAGTTGATTCCAGTTGGTGAGGAGACAGGAGTCGTCTTAATTAGCCTGTTAATCAGCAGTTTTGCATGAGAGAAATTAAAGCTTTTCAGCATAAAAGAGTCATTTGTTGGATCCCAGCAAGTATGAAGGAGAAAACATGACTGAAGGAGGCACACAGCATGCATTCTGCTATCTTTACTAACTGACAGGAAAAACAAGAGAGAGCTCCGGTCTGTGTGATTATCACACTAACATGAACAATTAACCTCTGTATTATTAAATAGACCTTTTTTTTTTTTTTTTTTTTTTTTTGTAATAGCTAAGATCACATATGGATCACAGATGGTGATCACAAGCTCAAAAGGAAAGCTTCTCGGAATATTTCTGCCACCTAATGGATTGGAGTGTAAAGTGCTTGATGGCTAGAGCAATGGATTTAATTATGGATTAACTATTCTGTTAAAGCTTCCGAAAAGAAATAAGCCTATTAAACAAAGAAAACAATCAGCATTTCAACAAGACGAACACTGCAACAATGTTACAATTTGTACTTTTTTTATTATAAGGTTTATATTTATTAAGATTATATATTTCCAAATAAAAATGTTGGTAACACTTTATTTTGATGTTCCCCTTTAGACATTCTGTCGACTATAAGTAACGTTGCACCTACATGTCAACTAACTGTCATTAGAGTATTAGTAGACTGTCTGCTTAATATCTGCTAACACTTTATTGTGTGATGCTCTCCCAACAGACATTCTACTGACTATAAGTAACTTTGCAAGTACATGTCAGCTTATTCTAACCCTAACCCTTTATATCCATTTGTTCGCTTTTATGCATTCGTTATCCAGCCAAGTTGCATATTTAAAGCTAGAGACACGAAAAAGCTAATTGTAGCTATCGTCATGTAGCTTAGAGACATAGTAAACAAATCAGAAACGCATTCGATTTCAGTTCTTTTTTATATAGTCACTGTAACACACATTTTTTAAATTATTATTCTGATTAGATAATCATCAAGTGTTAACATACATATAATATACATACTTGTATGTGTCTAATTTCAATGATATGGCCATTGGTTAGATATTTAAAGATGACCATCTTTAAGCATGACTTTGGATTTATATGAAATGATAACACTTTACGATAAGAGTCTGTTTGTAACATTTACTAAGGTTGATAAAAGTATTTAAAAAAAAAGTTTCATACTTAAGTACAATAAGGGCCCGTCCACACGGAGACGCGTTTCGCTGTATACGTATACATTTTTTATCGTATTGGCGTTTCGTCCACACGGATCCGGCGTTTTGGGAGACTGAAACCGCTATTTTTTGAAACCGGGTCCCAAAGTGGATAAATCTGAAAACGTACTCGGTTACTAACGTAACCTCTGTTCTCTCTAGAGAGGGAACGAGTATTGCGTAAGCTAGCTTACGCTGCGGGAAAGTCTCCTTTCTCGAGATACTGAAGCCAAAAATTATCCTTAATTTTTTAAATCTTGTCAACGCAGTGCGGCAGCCTGCAGACCTAGGGCAGGCGAATCGCGTGCCCATTGGCTGCTCTGCGGCAACTGCAGCAGCCTATGGCTGAGCCTTGCGCGTGACGTCACGTCCAATGAGCGCGCTTGGCGCGCTTGATGCGTCACAGCCCGTCATTAGGGGTGTGGCTTAGCGTATATAGGCAAGGTACAGAGGCTGCTTCGCTGGTTTCTGTCGCATGAAGCGAAATGAGCTCGTGGCGAGAGCACGGCGGGTTACGCAATACTCGTTCCCTCTCTAGAGAGAACAGAGGTTACGTTAGTAACCGAGTACGTTCTCTTACGAGAGGTTCTCTCGTATTGCGTAAGCTAGCTTACGCTGCGGGAACACCCTTGTCAACGCCGTGCGCGCGCCCAGCATCCTGAATGAATCCCATGGGGAGCCCAGGGAACGCGAAGTGGAGCTGGGCGGCCAAGATACCACAGTACACAAGCACATAATATGGGGCAGGGAGCGGCACAGCCGGTCCAACTGACACTTTCCACATAGTGCAGCTCAACCAGTAGAGCTAAATCAGCAACATAGCCCGCGCACAGACAGTGGGCTGGCTACGCGAGACTTAGGCTGATAACACTTTGGCCTGCAAAGCGGGAACTTCCAGGTTGTAAAACCTAACAAATGTGGAAGGGGAGGCCCAGCCTGCCGCTGCACAAATGTCATGAATGGGAATCCCACTGGACCACACCCACGATGAGGCCATGCCTCTGGTGGAGTGCGCCCGAATGCCCAAAGGGCACTGCAGGTTTTTAGATGCGTAAGCAGCTGCGATAGCGTCAACTATACATCTGGATAGGGTGTGTTTCGAGGCGGCGAGACCCTTGGTGCGCCCACCAAACGAAACAAAGAGCTGCTCTGAACGCCTGAAGGCGGCGGAGCGTGAAATATAGCTTCTCAGCGCCCTGACTGGGCAGAGGAGATTACTATCTGCCTCGCAGCCAGCATTCGGCAGGGCTGAAAGGGAAATGACCTGCGCTCTGAAGGGAGTGCCCAAAATTTTGGGGACATACCCATGCCTCGGTCTGAGAATAACTTTAGAGTCATTGGGTCCGAACTCGAGGCACGCAGCGTTAGTGGATAACGCGTGAAGGTCTCCCACACGTTTTACTGAAGACAGTGCTATCAGAAAAACGGTTTTGAGCGTGAGGTATTTCATATCCACAGTTTCCAGGGGTTCAAAGGGATGTGCTTTCAGGGCGTCTAAGACCAGTGAAAAATCCCACATAGGAACCGAAGGGGGTCGCGGGGGGTTCATCCTTCTCGCTCCTCTAAGGAAGCGGATGACAAACTCGTTCCTTCCTAATGCGCGGCCCGGCTCTGAGACAGAGAGCGCTGAATGGCCGCGACATAGACTTTGAGCGTGGAGGGGGACCTGCCCGCGTCCAGTAGCTCTTGAAGGAAGCACAATACTTGCGAGACCCCACATGTCTGTGGATCGAGCCCTCTGGCAGTGCACCATTTGTTAAACACCGACCATTTAGACGTGTAGAGCCGCCTCGTGGAGGGAGCTCTAGATTGTATGATCGTGTTCATCACCCCTTCTGGTAAATCACTATGAAGAGCACTGTGTGGCGCGCTTTCCTGGCTCTCTCGATGACCTGAGGCAGCAGAGAGACCGGGGGAGAAGCATATAGCGGGCCGCTGGGCCACGTCTGGGCCAGCGCGTCCTCGCTCTTGAAAAGAATACTGGGCAGTGTGCGTTGTCTTTTGACGCAAAAAGGTCGACTTTCGCTCTGCCAAAGCGGCGCCACAGCGACTGGACTGTTTGGAGGTGTAGAGACCACTCCCCAGGGGAACGTTGTCCCTGGACAGTCTGTCGGGGCCCTCGTTCAGATGGCCAGGCACATGCGATGCTCTCAGAGAGCGCCGAGAGTGCTGAGCCCATACGAGGAGGCGTTCCGTCAGGGCGCAGAGCTTTTTTTTTTTGATCTGACACCGCCCTGGTGGTTCACATAGGCCACTACTGATGTGTTGTCCGTGCGGACTAGAACATGGTGACCATGGAGGAATAGGAGGAAGTGCATGAGCGCTTTCTCGACCGCGAGCATCTCTAGACAGTTTATGTGTAGGAGATTCTCCTGGTCTGACCAGCGGCCATAGACCGGTCTGCCTTCGAAGAGCGCTCCCCAACCTAGGTTGGACGCGTCTGTTGAGACAACTTTCCGGTGTGAAATCACTCCCATAATCACTCCAGTGTGATACCATTCAGCTGCTAGCCAGGGCTGCAGGGCTGAGACACAGCCCTGAGTCACTCTGATTAGCGAGCCACCGGTCGCCCAGGCTCGATGGGATACGCGCGCTCTTAGCCAGCGTTGAAGCGGGCGCATGCGCAGTAAACCCAACTGAAGCACTGCTGCAGCTGAGGCCATATGCCCCAGGATGCGCTGAAATGCTTTCAGAGGAACCCGATTGCCTTCTTTGAAGGATGCGGCGAGGCGCCGGATGCGGCGCGCGCGCTGCTCCGACAATCTGGCCGTCATCGCCACCGAGTCCAGTTCTATTCCGAGAAAGGAAATTGACTGACGGGGCGAGAGCGAGCTCTTGGTCCAATTGACCGCTAGACCCAGACCTTCCAGATGGCTGAGAAGCGCTGTTCTGTGAGACACAAGTTCTGTCTCTGACTGCGCTATAACAAGCCAGTCGTCCAGATAGTTCAGAATTCGCATTCCCTGACTTTTCAGGGGCGCGAGAGCCGTGTCCATGCATTTCGTAAATGTACGGTGTGCTAAAGACAGGCCGAACGGCAGGACTGTGTATTGATAAGCTCGACCGTCGAAGGCGAATCTCAAGAATGGCCTGTGACGGGGGGTTATCTGGATCTGGAAATACGCGTCTTTCAGATCGAGAGAGATAAACCAGTCTCCTGGGCGGATCTGCGCAAGGATCTGTCTGGTTGTAATCATCCTGAACGGCCGTCTCATGAGAGCCGTGTTCAGATGTCTCAGATCTAAAATAGGTCTTAAAGCTCCGTCCTTCTTGGGAACGAGGAAGTAACGGCTGTAAAAGCCTGACTCGCTCAAGGAAGGATGAACCTGTTCTATGGCCCCTTTGCGCAGCAGCTTCGCTATTTCTGCTCGAAGCAGATGCGCTGCTTCTAAACCGACTTTCGTCTCCGTCTGCGCTAGAAGCGCGGGGGGCGACGAGCGAATTGAGGCGAATAGCCGTGTTTTGTAGTGTTCAACACCCATTCTGACGCGCCCTGAATAGCTTCCCATGCTTTTGCACGCATAGCTAGGGGTCGAATGGTCTCTGGGTTCAGATCGCCGCGCTGCGCGGGATGGAGAACCTGTATCAGAGAGGATGGGGCGGCGCGCGCGCCGCCGGTGCTCGAACACGGGGCTGATAAACAGTATTGGCCGGCTGTACAGCGTTCAGTAGCTCGGTCCTGAAGGATGGAGCGCGTTTTGCTGTCAAACACCCCTGGCGCGAGAGCGGCGTGGGGGATATAGTGTCTGAAAGTGAGTGCGCGTGCTCGTGAGCGGGCGCAGGGTTTACACTTATAACACGGCTAGTGTTTTGGAAGCTTTAGAGGGTCTGTAACCCGGGGTAACCGTATGGCAGAGCGAGCAGCGAGTAGGTGTGAGCACAGAGTTGTGGGCACATTTACTACACTTAATACTCGAGCGGCGTGTTTCCGCTTTATGAGAGCGCTCTGAGCGCATTACCGTGGGAACCATGTTGTGTGAAGCAGTGAACACATGGGAGTGGGCACATTTTCTATACTTAATATCCCCTCGGCCTGAGCCGTTGCAACTCGAGCGGCGGGTAGGTGTGATCACAGAGTTGTGGGCACATTTACTACACTTAATACTCGAGCGGTGAGTGTCCGCCTATGAGAGAGCGCTCTGAGCGCGTAACCATGGGGACCGTGTTTGTGCGAAGCAGTGAGCACATGGGAGTGGGCACATTTCTACACTTATGACACCCTCGGCCGGAGCCGGAGTGTTTCGGGGCTTTAGAGGGTCTGTAACCCGAGGTAACTGAATGGCAGAGCGAGCAGCGGGTATGTGTGAGCACAGAGTTGTGGGCACATTTACTACACTTAATACTCGAGCGGCGCGTGTCCGCTTTAAGAGAGAGAGCGCTCTGAGCGCGTTACCATGGGGACCGTGTTTGTGTGAAGCAGTGAGCACATGAGAGTGGGCACATTTTCTACACTTATCTTCGGCTAGAGCTGGAATGTAGTGAGCTTAGAGGATCTGCAACCCGGGGTAACTGAGTGGCAGAGCGAGCAACGGGTAGGTGTGAGCACAGAGTTGTGGGCACATTTCCTACACTTAGTACTCAAGCGGCGTGTGACCGCTTTAAGAGAGTGCGCTCTGTAGACGTTACCGAGGAGACCGTGTTTGTGTGTAGCAGTGAGCACGTGGGAGTGGGCACATTTTCTACACGTATAACACCATCGGTGTAATAGGAAACTGATAGAGCGAGAAGCTTTGATGGCTCATAAGTTTAGACGCTCATAAATACTCAAGCACCATCCTGCGGGATACGGGTTCGCTTTCTGTATGTGAGAAAGCTGGCCGCGAGCTCGGAGAAGCCAGCAGAAAAAAATATTTATCTGCCGCCAGAGCAGGATTCGAACATGGGACTCCCGTGTGGAAGTCCAATGCTCTGCCACTGAGCCACAGGAGCACACATAAACTTTTAGTTAGTGCGAGCATATGACCGAGCGATGTTTCGTTTCGGCGTTTGTTTGCAGACGCGCGCGTGTAATAAAACAGGCTCGTTACTGCAGTATAGTATTTCCAGCCGCCTGAACTTGGAGGGGACTGAGAATATACGAGGACGAAAACACTCTCTCTTCCTCTTATCGCCGGTGCTCGTGACGTCCGCTCTGATGTCCCTTGAGAACGGCGCAGTTGCGCGGCTCGAACAAGGGAGAGAGAGCGGGAAGATGTCATCATGTGCTATGACATCGTATGTTTGCAGGCGTGCGTGTAATAAAACAGGCTCGTTTACTGCAATATTGATATTTCTAGTCGCCTGAGCTTAGGAGGGGACTGAGAAATGTGTGAGAAACGGAGGTGGCCGGAGAGTGACGCGCGCGACCGAGACGCGGGGTAGCTTTCTTATAACGTAAAGGAAGCCAGCCCGTGACCGTCTACTCCTGACATCCCTTGTGAGCGGCGCGTTTGCGCGGCTCGAACAGAGGGGGAGAGCGCAGGGAGGGGCGTGCGTCGTCCGGGGGGTAGCTTTCTTGTAACGTAAAGGAAGCTATAGCCCGAGACCGTCCGTTTCTGACATCCCTTGTGAGCGGCGCCGTTTGCGCGGCTTGACAGAGGGGAGAAAGCAGCTGTCTAAGAAAACAGCGCTGTCTGCTTCATCCCCTGAGGCGACGGCAGTGCGGGCGAACCGGCCGCTGCGCGTCGGGAGGTGGGGAGAAGGAAATAGCGAGGCTCGCGGGAGGGGCTCCGGCGAGCGCTCAGCTGTCATAGAAGCCCAGGCAGAGAGCGCACACCACGTGGCGGTCTCCGTCGCTGAGCGCGGCTCTGCACGAGCCACAGGATGAGCGAGGCATTTGCAACAACGCCTCGCGCTCTTTTAGATGCAAGTGTGTCGCGGCGGACACACAAAACACACAACACAGAGCAAGGAAAGGATATATATGCTGGATGGCGCAGCAGGCAGGGAAGGCTGAAGGCGGCGAGCGGCCGGCGTCCTCAGGCTGAAATCCTCGGCGTGCTGGTCGCTTGATTCGACGGCGGCTTCCTCGGAGATCAGCGATGCGAAGAGCTTCGCTGAAGAGACAGAAATCAGCGAAGCAGCCTCTGTACCTTGCCTATATACGCTAAGCCACACCCCTAATGACGGGCTGTGACGCATCAAGCGCGCCAAGCGCGCTCATTGGACGTGACGTCACGCGCAAGGCTCAGCCATAGGCTGCTGCAGTTGCCGCAGAGCAGCCAATGGGCACGCGATTCGCCTGCCCTAGGTCTGCAGGCTGCCGCACTGCGTTGACAAGATTTAAAAAATTAAGGATAATTTTTGGCTTCAGTATCTCGAGAAAGGAGACTTTCCCGCAGCGTAAGCTAGCTTACGCAATACGAGAGAACCTCTCGTAAGAGAACGACACCCTTGCGGTTTCGTGTGTACAGCCAATCCGTATATTTTGTGAAACAATGATGTCATCACATCACGTGTCGTCTGTGTCACGAGTAACAGCAACAACAATAAAGGCGGACTTATATGATTGTATTCGTGCTGCAGAAGCTACTAAGCCTACTAGCTTTATTACAGCAAAATCTATTGCTTCTCTGCAACTGTGGTGAGCAAAAAGCGATAATCTTTGTCTTCTTCTTCTTGGTTCGAATACAGCGCGCAAGGTTATGCGCATGCTCAAAGTCTTCTTCTCCGTGTATAGTGTATCTCTGTGGCAGAATTACAGCGCCCCATACTGGTCTGGCATATATACTACACCGTTTTCAGTCGGTTTCAGTGGTTTCGTGTGTACGCAGATATTTCTTGAGACGACGCCGTGTTTACAGAATTTTTTTTTAGAACGAGGAAAAAAAAATATCGGATCGGGAACGCACCGGCTTCGTGTGGACGTGGCCTAAATATCATATAGGGTAGAGTGGGGGAAAACGCCCCCCTTAAGGAAAGTGTGACGTTACAGTGAAACAAAACATAAATGTGACTAGAATTGCCATCCCGGTTTTGAGTGACTATGGCAGGAGTTATTCACCAAATATTAAAATTGCTCAGCCTTCATAATTAATTAGTATTTTCACTGAAAATATTTTTGTACAAAGGGGGCGTTTTGCCCCAGCGGTGGGGTAAAACGCCGCCCAAGGTGGGGTAAAATGCCCCCTTTCTTACCAGCCAGTTTGCTTCATAGATCAACAGCAAAATTAACAGACAATAGTTTTTAATCTCTAAAAGTAAAAGGCAAGTAATGTATCAACATGTATATATATTAATATTTATTTCAGCAATGTCCAAAATAGCCAAATTTAACTACCTTCCATCAGTGAGCTAACTTTGCTAGCAAGCTAGCTAGTTAATGCTCACTTGAGGTAATTTTTTCATGTTTTGTTCAAATATTTAGATTTTACCACCTAGTTATACTGCATTAAGTGTAAAACAAAGGATTTGATAGACATAAATATTTTATTATAGTAATTATGATAGAGAGAAACTATGCCCCCAGGGGGGGGCGTTTTACCCCTCAGCGTAGGGGGCGTTTTACCCCACAAGCTATGACTTTTTAAAAAAATGTTACATTTTTTAAATATAATTATATTCCTTATAAATACCATATGATCTCAAACTACAGACTTCACTATTCATCTATCATACATCACTGCGATATCCTGCAGAACAATATTGTATTAAACACTTGTTTACTAATATCTGAAAATTATAGCATTTACCCTGTAATCCTCTTGTCTTAAAATATGTCGCTGGTGTCAGCTTCTCCATAGAGATTTGTATATCCCCGTTATCAACGTAGTGCATAGCAACAGTAAAAATGTATCTCGACTACTTTTAGTGATCATTTTGGGAAAAACAGGTGGGGGGCGTTTTACCCCAGGGGGGGCGGTTTCCCCCACTCTACCCTACTTTAAAACTTTTACTCAAGTAATATTCTAAACAGTGACTTTAACTTCTACCAAAGTCTTTTTCTGGTAAGATATCTAGCTATACTTTTAACTCAAGTGTGGCTTTCAGGTACTTTGTCCACCACTGTAAAAATTGTATTGAACCACATTGTCCTCAGTGACTCAGATGGCGGAGGTCTATGGAGACTCTTATGTGCATTGGTACATCCCAAACACAACACTTGTAATGTCTCTTTGGTGCAGACATTGTACAACTCCAGCTGCTATATCATTGTTTTAGTGGGCATGCACCATTAACATTTTCATCAGAAAATGTAGTTACTTTTGCGATTCCATTTGGTAATGCTAATGGCACAGCAATTTGTTCTTCACCTTTAAGCTAAAAACAAACATTCATCTCAAGATTAATAATGAAACTAAAATGGCTTGTTAAAAGGATTTGTGGTTAAGGGCTTCAAATCCCTTTGGCAGTGAGAACTATGATTAGCTTGTTGCGGTAAGATATAATGGAACAATAATTGAATTTGATTGCTTGTCTCTGATGGCGTGTTCCCACTGAATCTAGTGCAAATGGATTTCTGCTGTAAAGGTATGCTGGGACTCATCTTGGTCACATTAAGGAATACAGCAGAAATGGATTTCTGCTGTAAAAGTATGCTGGAACTCATCTTGGTCACATTAAGGAATTCAATTTGATGAAATATGTAAATTGAGGACAGCTTCCTAAGGCATGACAAGAAACTCATTAAGGTAAATCTCCTGGAAAAGCATTACATAACCATATAGAGGCTGGATTATGGGTCTGAAGTCAATGCCAAACAGTTACAAAATAGTAATGTGGCTGTACAACAGACAGCAATATGGTACTTTGATAACTATCTTAGAACTGAAAATAAATGTAGGCTACCATATTCACGCATCATGCTATTTACAAGAAAATAAGCTTTAAAGAATAGATTAATGGCAAAACATCAACCTTAATGTAACAAAATATTTACTTTTTATATAATACTTAAAAAACATGCTATGAGGACACTTCTGTCTTTACAGCTAACACTCTTAAGGCAAAAACAAACTGTTCTTGCTAGATATCATTTCACAAACACTATTGGCCAGATTTACTAAACAGGGCAAATTAGCATGAGAGCGCAATTCCAAAAAAGAGTGGAAAGTTCTGCGCGTGATCTACTGGCGCAAATGTAAATTAAAGGTGAACTAAGTAACTTTTTTTACCTTAACTGAACAGCTTCGGAGTCATTGGAATGGTTATATTACTTATTTCGGGTTGAATGGTGGTCGTTTCGCACCCCCCTGGTGCCCCTGAGCGGAAAATGCGCACTTGCAACTTTGAGCCGGCGGGCCGCCGGCCGCCGCGTCAGGAAGTCTCGCGTGATATCAGGTCTCGCGATGTAAACAATTGCTTTACGGCCAAAAGAAATCTGCTAAAATGCTGTCATTATTGCGCTCCCTCACGCTGTTCGAACCCGAATGAAAAAGGCGTTTTAAAGAATGTCCCATCTGCTTTGATGTCGTTGATCTACTAGCCTCTGGTGTCTGAGAATCGCCAACGAGTTTTTACAACAGTGTTGTCAAATATCTATTCCGAAGCTGTGGGGGGAGCTCTAGAGAGAAACCTGCGAGCAAAAAGCGAGAATACAGCGAAGAAATCCCGAAGTTACTGAATGCAGCTTTAAAGAACACAGACGCAATCTACCAAGAGCAGCGCAAATTAGCATCTGGTTTAAGACATGTTTTTTTTGCCCGTTAAATAATGGCGCAAATACCAGTACATTGACTAGCGCAAACCTAGTAAATCACCTTGCATTATTCATTCAAATCCTCCCATAAATTGTGTGTCTGAAAGGGAAACTCCAACAAATGCATATGCAATAAGGTCAGCTGCAAAAATAACCCTGTACCTTTTTCAGCGGTAAATTTTGTCTTTAGTAAATCCTGACTGTAGTTTTTTAACAGCAAAAGAGGGTTTAAAAATCTGACCCTATGTGTCTGTGTATGAATGCATTGAGACTCACATCCTTGGGGTTTGTAGTTGAAGAGCAAAATCATTTAAGTCTAGTAAAAAACAGCTCAAGTAAAGACAGAGGAAGTGGAAACTGGGTTTTAGAGATTTTCAGGCACATGTACCCAACTCTTTCCTGTGTCTAATAGACATTAAACAGCTGTAACACACAGTCTAACCACCATTTGATCCCATTTAATTTACATATGTGACATTGCAATCAAGTCTAATAATTACACACAGGTCCTCTGCTCAATCGTTGACTGACTGACTCTCCCATCCGAAGGTCACAGATGACTTATGAGCAATTAATATCTGGAAGGATAGAGGGGGTCACATCGATTAAAGGCTTGCTAATATATGGAGAAAGCACAAACAAGCCAGTGCTTCTCATTGATTACAGCTAATGTGATTACATTAAAATCTAATTTTAGATAAGATTAGCATCAGATGCTAAAGCACTAAAGAGTTAAGCAAATGTTTGTTGTCATGACGTTCCTGCAGATCAAATTCATCCTGCGATTCAATTTAGTTTGCATAGTGTTTTTCACATTACATGTTGGCCCAACACAGTTTTACTTAAAATGTGATGGTAATATTACCACTGGAAAACAAGGGTGGTAAGGAAAAAGAAATTTATTTCAGCTAGTTGCCAAGGCAAAATATCTCAAAATATCTCATTTTCATTTACATTTTTTTAGTACTTCAGTTTAAATTGAAGTACTAAAATAGCTAAAACTAATTACACTAAAACTAAAAACAAACTTTAGACATATTTAAAAAGATTTTTTATTATTAAAAATGTTATTTCATCAGAATACAAATGGCCATCGATGAATAAACATGCTTTCTTCACCCATAGTGGTGTATTTGCATAATCTACAGCTGAATCTAACCAAACAACACAATAAGCCTAAAGTTTGCGCTGAATTGATTTGCTAAAAGTTTGTATACACAAACTTTTAGCAAATCAATTCAGCGCACATAGAGGTTTACAACACCTACTCAAACTTAAATGAGTTTTAGATAGGATGAAGAAGGATCCTTGATCCAAGAAAGACCCATCCTTCTCTGCAACTTTATAGGCCATAATATATTGCGAACTAACCACAATATCTGTGCAGTTGCACAGAAAACATCACCTCTCCTTCTCTTGTCACATATAAGTTAAGATATTATGGTGGTTTCAAACTAGTGCACAGACATAATTCAGAGAGTACAAAAACATGACCCTGTCGCTGTCTTGCTCCCACTCTCTGCTGTTTCGTTGTTCTCTCTCTCTAAGGTCTCTGCTATATTTCACCACTAACACACTCACACTGTACAGTAAATGATTCCACTGGCTGAAATAATGATGCAGGACCACTGTACTATCATCACACTCTACACTTATTTTCTCCAGAGCAAAGAACAACACAATGTTAATTTCATAACTGATTATGGTTTGCAGGGAGGGATGCATAAATGTGTCTTGCATTTGTTCAAAACAGCATACCACCATACTTTCTCAACAGAATGCATATTGTCAACTGTATGAATGTTTTCAGCAAGACATTTTCCACAAAGTTATATTTAAACAATGTTAAATTATCGATATAAAGTGTTATGATAATGTTTATTGTTAGTATAATATGCAGTATTTTGCACAGTATTAAAAGAAAAATAGTAGGGACACTCAAGTAAACGAAAAGTCTATACTTAACAGTAATGTCAAATTAATAAAAAATTGAATGTACATTTTAAATCATTAAATTTGATAATCTTTTGTCATACTAAAGACGTATACTTATTTTGATGTGTTGACTTGCATACTAAAGCACAACATTGATTATAATTTTAACTGTATAGTGTTAATCGCTATTACATTGAGTTAATGTATAACTGCAACTTTGTTACAAATGTGTTACGTACAAGTATGCTTAAGTTAAGTATAAAGTGTTATGTATATTATTTAATGTTATTAGCCAAGTAATGTTCACTAATAATAAGTTATAATACAAGCACCTTTGTTAAATCTTGAAAGTTTGAGCCACAATGATGGTAATATTTCCCAGTAACTTGATTTAAATTCTATTCAATGCTCATCCTGGCTCATCCATTTTTTTAAACTGAGGCACTTGCAAACTGAATCAAATGATCTCTGGAGACAATTTAATATCTTACACGTGGAATAAGTGATTCATGTGCCAACGATTGTGATTCATACTCTGTTTAAAATTGCTAAATTATTCCATCAGATGTCTAAGAATACCTCTGGCTTTATGAGACAAATGAAAAATCACAATGGTGAAGATCAGCCCTGTTCTCATTAAATCGTATGTAAATGTTTTGTGTGTCTGTGCCTGTGCTGTTCAGATCGTGTTTTGGCTTGTGTGAGTTTGCCTGAACTTGTTAGCAGGTGCTGTGACTTGCCTGTGGCTGAACATTCACGTTCCCTCAGGCCATGCACAGGTCTGCTCCTGTCTAACATCTGTATCGATCTGCTCTAACATGCTTGCCTTTGTTCTTCCGTCTGTTTTCTGCTTATACCTGCCCAACACACAAACCTTATTCATACACACATGCCTACAGATTGCTGCACGTCCATTAAAGCCTGCTGTTATATTTGACCCTTGAGACCTTAGGGGCAATTTCATCACTTAAAAACAATGAACGTCATGCAGTTAACTGGAGCTATCTTCTTCATTTGTGACATTACTTTTAAAATATCCAAATATCAATGTCAGTATTTTGTCAAATACTGTCCACCGACAGGCTTAAAAATACAATCAGGGATTTATATTGACATTGTGAGAGATTAAAAGGGGCATGCAGCAAAAACCTCTGCCCTCTTCTGATTACGTAAGAGTGACCAATGAGATGGCTTTGAATTTGACATGAGCTGTCTGTCCAGAAGCCAGATTCATTTTTAAGCCCATAATCGTTTGTCCTAGGAATTAAACACTCAAGGTGAAGAAGGATGTGTCTTATATGGTAATTAGAGCAGAAGTTTAAACAGGTTTAAAATGGATTAGGGTTCATTTTGAGCTGCAATTATATTTTAAAAGATGGATGGATGGATAGATGGATAGATAGATAGACATTTTATACTGTGAATGGTGAATTATCTGAGATACATGAATCTGCACTCAGCAAAAAAACTTAGTTGCACACTCAGGGGTTTGAGATTTCATGTGCAGGTGGGTATTTGTGCAAAGACGCACAACACGGCTCAGCGAGACAGATGATCTGGTTTAATAAAGTGCTGACTCCGGACCACTAATAATAGCACAAAAATCACAAAAACGTACTTTAGGCTGAGTGAGACATTTCAACGAGAAGATACTGAATGCATAGAAAGCATTTAAACAGCTGTACTGCAGAGAAAGACTCTTATTATACGCTCACTGAAGCTGACTGTCTGTTGTCATTTCTAGAGGCTAATTACTATTGCAAAAAAAAAATACATTGACAGGAAGAAGCTTTTCGCTCTCTCTTTCTCTCTCTAGCAAAAACATTGCATTACAGTTTGACACATCAAATATCTGGTGCATAAGCAAGCTAATTGCGTTTCAGAGGAGGGATCTCTTGAGAATCATCATGCTTCATGCACTGTTTGCACATACACAACGTACTGGGAGGCTGTGTGCTAAATTGTCCAATTAGTTTTACAATAATTACACTGTTCTCAAACAGAAGACCAAAGACCACTGCCTCATCAGAGTAACAGCTCAAACTGAATTTGGAGTCATTTGAAATGAGTGAATATGTGGTGAGCAATTGGAACACATACGCCAGAGTATTTACACTTAATCAGCACATGCTCATCAAAGATTTCTGTCTTTCTTGACAGAAATAACAAATGTTACAAAATGAATGTGATACAGTCACTTGTATCGTGAGTAATTTCCAACACAACAAAATGATTCTGAGAAATTTAAGTTCAAACTGATATATATTTTATATACACAGATTGTTAAAGTTAATGTGAATGACAGACACTAACATTATGCTAACATGAAATTTCATCATGGCTGTGAGGCAATGATAGCACTAGTTATAAAATAAAATATTAATCTGATAGTTCACCAACAAAATTAAATTCTGTCATTAATTACTCACCCTCATGTTGTTCCAAACCGTAAGACCTTCGTTCATACAAATTAAGATATTTTTGATGGAATTCGATAGGTTTTTGAACCACCCATAAGCAGCAACGTCATTTCAAGTTTTTAGGCCCAGAAAGGTAGTAAAGACATCGTTAAAATAGTCCATGTGACTACAGTGGTTCAACCTTAATGTTATGAAGAAACAAGAATACTTTTTGTGCACAAAAAATAACTACTTTATTCAACAGTCTCTTTTCTTCAACGTCATTCTCCTACGCTGGTCACGTAGTAAACATAGTGCAGCGCTTCCAGGTTCTACGTCACAACGCCTGCTCATTATTGGCCGACGCTGTTCACGCGAGCACCACGACGCATGCGGAGCTGGCCAATAATGAGCCGGTGTTCTGAAATAAAAAATATTTGTACCATATAAAGATGAAAACAATCCAGTAATATCATTTAAGAAAACCCAATAAAGCAAGGGTTCCCAACTATGGTCCTAGAGAGCCACTTTTCTGCAAAGTATAGCTCCAACCCTGATCAATAGCACCTGAACAAGCTAATCAAGGTCTTCAGGATTATTGGAAAGTTACAGGCAGTTGAGTTTGATCAAGATTGGAGCTAAACTGTGCAGGAAAGTGGACATTGAGGGCCAGAGTAGAGAACCCCTAATAAATATAAATCAGGAGTGTCCAATCCTGCTCCTGGACGGCAAACATCCTGCAAAGTTTAGCGCCAACCAGCTCCAAAATACTTGCCTGGAAGTTTCTAGAGAGTCTGAAGACTTTGATTAGCTGGTTCAGGTATGTTTAATTAGGGTTGGAGCCAAACTCTGCACGACCGTGGTTTAATTAAAATAGCTCTGTTGAAATGTTTGCAATGGTGACTCACATGCTCTGTATTTCATGCCATTACAAGAAAGCGGTTGAATTTAAGTTTTAAAAACTTTTATTTTTTATTGTGTATTATTTGTCCATTTTGGGCAAAGCTATTAGTCGTGTCTGGTAATCTATCTTTAGACCTTTGACGTCAAAGTTGACATTGTAGTTGATCCAAAAATACGTAAGACCATGAGGAATCTGGAGGGAAAATAAGAACATTAGTATTACACACACTTGTTTATCTGTCATGATGGGGTCTTTGATTTCTATTGTTTTCAATGGAACTAATAATAATTATGCTCTAATTTTTAAACCAACCATCACAGAAGCCTTTCTTCATTTTTAAATGTTCTTACTTTTTTATGGTTGTTTATGGAGATCTACATTGTTCTTGTGTAGACTGTTGGCTTCAGGTTTTCAGGACATCTAGAAGGCAAAACTTACATACGCTTTCTTTAAATGTGTAATGTATTACACAACATTATAGAGCTTTTGGCAATGATTTGTGATGTTTGTGTGTGTATAATAAGATAAATGAACATGCCAACATGACAGTGACTCAGACTATAGAGTTGTGGAAGTTTATACTGACATCTTTTTGTGTTGCTGGTGTCTCTAGTTTTCTGGATGTCTCTCTTTTCCTGATGTACTTGCTCGCAACCCAAGAGGAGCCACTGAAGAGCATAAATAATCAGGGACATGTCTTTGATTTCACATAACTTATTGATAGAAGTGAAGTACAGTAACTTTTTCCATTCGTTCACATTTAATGAGCTCTTTGGTAGTTGATCCTGATGACATGAATATTGGTTAGGCAATTTCGGAGAGGCTAGCAATAGCAAGCTAGCTTTGAAAGCACAAGATCTCGCCCTCTCTTCAGAGTGTCTCCAAAGGCACGCTCCCTCAAAAAGACATGAACCCACATAGCAGAGTCTGCAAAGCGTCACAAGAGACTGCGTTAAATTACCTCATGTCTCAAAGCACATAACATTACAATAATAATGAATGTGAACAACTTTTGATTTATACAGCCTGACTACTGCAGATTAATTTCGTGAACAGCTCCATGTACAAACTTTACGGGTTACCATCTCTTAATTACGGTAATTACGACTTGGTGTGAACGCAGCATAAGCTCGTTGTTTTGGTTCAGGAGGAATTGTAAAAGGGGCAGCTGTTTGTTTGCGGTGCTTTTTGACTGTCTGTCTACAACTCTGCATGGCCTTACGGAACACGGTGACGACTTGTGATGTCTGCGTGAGCAGGGTGCACGGAGGTATGCGAATACATAAGCTGACAGGCAGGTAAGACATCCTATTATTGCATTTGAATTGAATGCAGTGATTAGATGGCTATATTTTTGGTCCCGAGACTTCTTTTATTGATTGCTATCAGGGTGTGAAGAGAGTTTTCACCAGTATTACAAAAAGTGTTCATGAAAAACATTGCCTGCCCTATAGTACCTTTAAGAGCCCAAATAAAAACTATTATAGTGTGCTGATTATTATGAATACCAGACACAAAACTACTTTAACCACCTTCGAATTTCCAATAATATTACCAGCATTTTTCACTTGTTTGCAAGAATGCTTACAATGGACCTGTAGTCCTGCTCCCCAGTTAACATAAATCAGGGTTTGCTAAATGATAAACCCAACCATAAACCACAGCAGATAGTGTCACAGAATGATAATGAAGCAGTGGGAGATAATAATTCCCATTTCAGTATGTGATAAAGAAGGGTTCAAAAATGATGGATAGTGAAATGGCATATTAACAAGACCTCCTTCCAACAGGGGGCAAAGTAAGTGTATAGTAACTCTTTATAATACTTATGGTGTAATTCATAATAACTACTGTTGAGTGTTAAGGGTTAGAGATTTGTTCAAATCCTAAGAGTGCTGCAGGAATAAGTCTTAAATCCCAGAAACATGTTACCATTTTAGCACTCCTGGTTCTATCGTCCCAAAGTCAATGTTTTTTTTGTTTGTTTTTTTGGACAGTTGTCAGCAGTCATAAAAACAAAAAACTTCAATTAATTCCTGGCTATATTTATAAAGACTATAGTTTTAACTCATTGTAACTATATATCTGAGTACACTGTTATTTCCAAGGCTCTCCACTAATGATGAAGTTATTTTCTAATCACCTTGAGTGCTGCTTCCAGAGTGACTGAGTAAATGCTAGACTAGCCTGGCCAATGGCACGCTGGCACAAGCTGAATCGCTCTGTATCTCACTCAGCTGGGCATCATGCCCACTGCTTCTGCCAACAGTGCCTACGCACAGGTTTAAAACACTCCAAAATAGCCCTTCATCTGTATTTGGTGCTCTGTCTCAGCTCATGCATAAAATAAATCATAATTATGCCTAATCCCATCTATTGCTGAACTTCTCAAACATAAAGAACAATGTCTCTTAGACATCCAGGCAAACATACAATTACTCCCACACATGCCTATACAAGCGTGAGGCCTCATGCTGAACACAGCATGGTGTGGGCGGCTCTTTGCCAATGCTGCTGCTGTGGCGGCCCCACAGGAAGAGCCCAGGCCCCTGGTGTATGGATGCTTCCTCATGTCTCACTGCTCGAGCAGATGTTCTTCAGACGTGGAGATCTGTGTGACGTACCTCTCCAGAAAAGGATTATTTATAGCTTACCGGCAGCAACAACGCACTGCTAATTGTTACGTTATATGCATTCCTCGCATACTTTTTTTTACTTAAGTAATATAATTAAAAAGTATATACTTATCTGAAAATAATTATTAGGCAGTTAATTATGCAAAAGACTGTTAATTGCATATTCATTGCAATGAAATGAAAATTTATTATAAATTACATTTATTTTAAATGCAATTAGCTGGACTTAAGGGTGCATTTTGACCCACTTAAGTAAGTATATCTTTATTTGTAGTTTTATAATTAGTCATATTGTCTTTGAAATGTGGTTGAAGTCTGCTGAATGAACTGACAAGCATTTGTGGTAATATAAGATATACTTTAAACTCAAAAGAATAACACTGCTATCTCAAGGCGGATGTCAGGGGCTCGTTTCAATGAGAAGGTTCAACCTACTCTGTTAAAACTTGAACTCTGAGTTGACTTACTCTGAGATGGGAACCTCTGAGTTTTAGGTTTCAGAACAGCTGAATTGAGTTAGTTCAATCAATTCTGAGTAGGTTGACAGCGGGACTTTCCAAATAGCCACACTTGCGGTCTTGGTAACTTGAGAGCACTTGCACGCGACAGCAAGTGCGTGCGCAAGACTGTCAAAAATTGCAGTGCCCTGAATGCACACTAAATGCACACTAGCTTGAATACCGCATCGGAGCAGTATTCGAGACTATCCCATCATACATTAGGTTCAGGAAATCGCATGCTCCGAAATCGTGAGAAAGAGAGGAAGACATTCCACTGTAAGTTAAATTAATTAGATATTACATGTAATTTGGTTGTAAAACAAATTGTTAAAGTATTTTTTTTTATTGGTACAAAGATGAGTAGCTTATGTGTATTTTGTACAACATTTGCAACTGCTTTTTATCACTTAGCTAGAAGCACCACAATTTTAAATTGTGTCTTCCAACGCTATCTCACGAGTGATTAAAAGGTGGCTAATTCGTACGAATTCGTACGATTTGTCCACGTGATGGTTAGCTTTAGGGGCGGGGTCAGGGATAGGTCATTCGTACAAATTCATACGAATTGGGCAACTCATAAAATATGTACGATTTAGCAAAAATCGTTCTAATTCGTACTAGTGAGGTCATATGAATACGTACGAATTAGCCACCTCGTAAAATTCGAATTGCGGTGAGATCGGGTTGTGTCTTCTGTTACATAGGGACTACTGACCAGACATTTTGAAGTTTATTTTAAAATGAAAAGTATTGAAAATCAAAACACTTTGTGTAAACACTTGCATTTTTGCAACACTGTCCCATCGGGTAATCAAAAAGTTCTACACACACTTGCAGTCTTCACGCCTACTTGAACACTTGGGACAAATACAGGAAATATCATGCAAGTAGACAAGTGGTCAAGTGCAAAGACCGCAAGTGTGGGTATTTGGAAAGGCCAAGATTTTGACGTACAAAGTTATTTTTATGGTTTTATTGTTTTTATTGTCTCTTATAACAAAAATATTTTCTTTAAACCCATTAAAATTCAGATCCTGTTGTAAATAATAATGAAAAATCACTTTTTAAAACTGTTGTTACATTATTACCCCTTAGCAGATTTTGAGTCATATTCGAGTGAAACTCACTCAATTTTTCAATCAAAAATTTATTGGATCATTGAGGTTTGATATTGCTGTGATCTCATTTGAGTGGCAGGTTGTCCCGCCCTCAAGCCAGAAAACACGTCAAAAGAGAAGCAAACTGATTTCGTTGCTAGGAGGGGAAGTTATTTTGATTAAAGATTAAATACTTAAAAGGCACATTAATAATAATAATAATAATAATGTGCACAGATAAATCATTTATTATAAACTCCAATATTCCATAAAAAAAAAAAAAGAAATGTCAATTTCATGATTTCATTGTTACTTTAAATATAGTGGTCCTCTCCAACAGAAAGATGCCCTACAAGCATCGGATGAGATTTGCATTCACTAAGTTCTTGTTTCTAGGTCAGTTAAACAGTTCAACAGACATCCAACCAAGCTGAACAAAAAACTCATGCTCATCTGCATGGCTGAGCAGGTCATGTATTCTTATACTTTATTCAAGATAATCAGACTACACTGTGGAAATATAGGTTTGTGTGCTGCTCAAAGGCATCTCTTATTTATCCCAGTTCACCTCATATCTTATTTACCAGAATTAAAAGAGACATAGCTGGCGGAGAGTAAAGTGGAATTGATTCATGTGCCCTTTACGTAAGAGTGTGCATTCAGATTTTACCTGAGGAATAATGCTCATTATCTATGATGACCACTCATAATGTTGCAGATTGGGTCACCCTCAGGGAACAGACCCATGCAACAGTACAGGCATATGGTATAATTTACGCTATAATTAATTGTCTAGTCAGAATCCTAATTAAAAAGCTGTCATTGGAAAAAATGGTATAATTGAATTAGCTCTCCAAGTGCATTCATCTGGAATTTTATTAAGTAGATTAAATTTTATTTTAGCAAATAATGAGTTTGAAGAACTTTCAGAAAAAGCCTCTTAAACACAGAACACACCGTGAGAGTAAACGCCCATGATGATACAAATGATGTACTTTTTATTAATTCATTGTACCTTAGTACACAGAACACCTTATATAATACCATGGATTTTTAAGGGCATTCGCATGTCCTGTTTTTTTTTTTTTTTTTTTTTTGCAAGAATTCATGTTTTAACCTTTTAGTCTTTTATTTTCATCACAATAGCATAGGATGAACAATTTCGCTACTTTGGTTTGAGCAGATTTCTGAGTTTATGCCCCTGACTGCATGCTGCACTAACTTCTAACGTTTTTATTAAGAAGATAATCTGGATGTTTCTTCATAATATATATTAAATATCGTTTTTTCCTGCGCCCTCATCATCACTTTCCACACTATTAGACACAGTGTTAGTCTTTTGTAAAATCCCTTTACACAAGCACAAATATCAGTAAATATTAGTAAAATATGACCTCTGTGATGATTTGTGATAATAGCTGTTGGATAAAGTGACCGAATTTGATAACAAACAACAAAATGTAAGATGATGTCTGTCTGTCTAACAGTCTTTAGCTCTTTTTTTTTTTTTTTTTTTTTTTTTTTTTCTTGCTATTTTGTAAATAATCAGGTTTAAAATGTGTAAATTTGAAGTCCCCGAGCTTGATCAGAGCATGTGCTGAAAGTCCAGTAGGCCTATAATTTATTTTTTACAAGGTACAAAAGTTCATAAGTAACGCTGACAGAATTGTCTTTTTCTTTTTTTGGGGAAAAATCCCTTTAAATCCCTTTAAGGAACCTGAAAGAGTGCCACCAGTGTTTGTACCATCAGAGGCTCTTGAATTCTGAGTGTGTGCTGCCCTCATCAGGCGAACAGCTTCCAGTATTGTTTCAGTCAGTCCTCCACAAATTCACAGATTGTATACCAAGACGCTTTGTTTTTTCTTGCTCATAAATTGTGCATTTCTTTCATATTAAGGATCAGAGCACATCAGCTTTTGGCTACCAAAATAGCTTACGCAATCAGGTTTAAATTGGTTCTTATGGAACACAAATCAAGCGTAGCGTCAGTTCTGGCAGGTCACGTTAGTCAAGCTCGCGTCAGCTGATACACGTCTACCTATAAGAATACGACGCCTATCACTGTATAGGCCTACATATATATTATCTCCTTCAGTATTATCAGCAGCTATCACGTTTCTCAGGAGCTAATTACTCTCCTCCATCCCCAGCTCCTCCTCTCGTCAGTCAGGATTTGGCTTTCTGATTCCCCTTGAATCAGAATAAATTCTCCAATTATGTTGTACTTTAAAATCTTGAATTAATGATATCTGCAATACATTCATGCTGGTTCTGTTCTGTTTACCCTAAGGGGGGTTATTGCTGCTCTCCCTGCTCTTATCCATGCTCGGCTGCATGGATGTGCAGGGAGTTCTCGCCCAGAACAGAACCATACCGCCAATCCTAACTGTATGCTAATCATATTTGACGATAGTGGTCCTGGCAGAACTAGGATAGAGTATAGAATGTATCTTGAGGAAACTGAGGATCAGTCTCACCATCTCATAAGGCATAAAATCCATTAAGATAAGTGAACCAACTAAAATGAATGAGAAAGCTGCATAAATGGCAGTAGTCAGAATTGAAAAAGGTCTCTTTGATGAGGGGCTTCATGAAGGCCATAACCATGTCTTGGATATTCTTTTCTTGACCATCTCAGTCACTTTGATATTGACCAATGATGTTATACCACTGAGGTGGACAGCTAAAGTACATGAAATACAGACAGAAGATTGCATGGGCAAAATATATACTACTGATCAAAACTTTGGAGTAATTCATATATTTTAATATTTTTAAAAACAGTCTCCCATGCTCACCAAGACTGCATTTATTTGATCAAAAAATACAATTAAAAAGTAATATTGTAAAAAACTATTTTCTATTTATATCTATTTTCATATATTTTAGAATGTAATTCATTCCTGTGATGGAATTGTCAGCAGACGTTACTCCAGTCTTCAGTGTCACACGATCTTTCAGAAATCATTCTAATGTGCTGATTTCATTCAATGATATTTTATCTTTAAATTCGAGTTTGAATTTTACTCTATTCTCACCACAAGATGGCATAAAAGGCTGACGAATTGTGTCCTTTGACCTGACTCAAATATTCTCTAGTTGAGCTTCATAAAGCTGCTTATAACATGGCTACTGAAACAAGCTGACCGATTCTGTTTTCACATGCTCTGCTTGTTTTCTCATTAATGGTCTTGTCATGCAGATAGTAACATTGACCCAAATAAATCCAGTCTGAGGACACACAGATATCTCAGGACAGCATTTCTGAGTCTGTTTAATACCATGACCCATGAATCTAATAGACTGCAAATGAGGACATCGATTGTGACTTTTTCAAAACATCATCTCATAATCACATCTGAAAGATGCAAAGGTAAATGACCGAGGTAGTATTAGCAGTGTGTTTATTTGTTTGTTTGGCAACACAGCAACAAGACAAAAGAACACTATCAATGCCTAGCAACCAGGCAGAATACCCTAGCAAGTTAGCAACGTTACAACAACCGAGATCATATAGTGACACCCATGGGCGTCAGTTTGGTTTGAAATGTGCTGGGGACAGAGACGCATTCGGAAGTGCATTTTCAGAAGTGCTGGGTACAATGACGCATTCATTTTTTTTCTCTCTTTATAGCGCAGGTTATGTTTTGAAAGACGATGTCCTGTAGCTCAGGCACTTTTCAACAGGCCCACCCAAAACTTAAAAAAAAACAAAAAAAAAACTTTTACTATATTCTAATTTTGTCAATAATTATTAAAAAATCGCCAATAAGCTCATAATTTGTGCTAAAATAGTGTTTAGTTTAAAAAAACATTTAAAAAAGCTGGTTATATTTTGATGTTTCTGCGCAAGTTCAGCAGACAGTGAGGTTCGGGTTTGTTCCGATCAGAGCTCGTGAGTGGAGAGCGCATTTCTGAATATTCCGCTCCGCTCGTTCATTCCGCAGGGTCGCTCGCTCAACACAGATGTCCTGTTGCCTGGTTCGAAAATATGTGGAATAAGGGCTGCCTCCGACTAAAAGTTTTTTTCCTAGTCACTAGGCTAGTTGTTCATTTAAGTCATTCGTGGACAAATCGCCCCTTTATATTCATTTAATTATATAGCCTACAGGATAATGAGCTTACGTAATATAGCCGCGGTCAAGCGCACGACCGCACGCATAAAGCTTGCCACAAAGAACCGGTAAAAGTAATGATTATGACTGTGTCTAAATGTGTCTAAATACGCTGTGAATGTGAATGTGCATTATACGCTGAGTTTCGGTTCATTTATGAGACGAACTCCAGTTCACTCGCCGGGGCCTCCAATGTCGTGATTATCTGCTATATTTACTTCTTATTTATTAAATCCAGGCAATTGGTTCATGAAACATTGATTAAAATTAAGATATAATTAATACAAAACGAAATTCACTTCAAAGAAAGGCAGCTGTTCTGTTTGAGGTCTCTGTGAAAGTTTTAAAGCAGTCTTTTAGTGCCGCTTTCAGAGCGCTCACGTCCGTAACCGAGAACTGACAGTTGTTTTTTCCCTCATAAATGCGAACACGGAAAATAAAATAAAATGAATATTATAATGTTTTTTTGTTGGGTCAGACAATGATTACCAAATTTCTCTCTCATATTGCTCCTCACAACCACTGAAAACGGTCAAAAGTCAAATTAATATGGACGGAAGTTATAAGTGGTGGGTACAAAATGACTCATGACGAAATCTGGTGGGTACGCGTCCCCCCCGTCCCCCCCGAAATCGACGCCTATGGTGACACCACACAACCTCAAACTTCAAGCTTTTCTAGTTATTTTAAACTTTCAGGCCAGGCTTTTTCCAGTCAAACCCAAACCCTAACCCTTCAGCGAGGACATTACATTGATCAAAAGTGACAGTAAAGACATTTAGAATGTTGTAAAACATTTTCATTTCCAATAAATGCTGTTCTTCTGAACTTTCTATTCATCAAAGTATCCTGAAAACAAAAACATTGATCACAAAACTCTTTTCATCACTGATAATAACAAGAAATTACTATTGAGCAGCAAATCAGCATATTAGAATGATTTCTAAAGTGTCATTTGACACTGAGGAATGAAGTAATTACTGCGGAAAATTCAGCTTGCCATCACAGGAATAAATTACATTTTAAAATATATTCAAATAGAAAACAATTATTTTAATTTGTGGTAATATTTCACAATTTTACTATTTTTTACTGTTTTTTTGTTTTAAATCAAATAAATGCAGTCTTGGTGAGCATAAGACACTAATTTTAAAAACATATATAAGACATAAACAAATCCAGTAAAGAGATTTTTGTAGGCTTTTATAAAACTTAATTTACATGGAAGGATGAAAGAGTACATTTTCACTTAAATCCTCCCCCAGAGATTTCTTAATTTTCATTAGAAAATTTGTATTTGTATTAGAAAAACGAACCATCTTTAATCCACCTTTTACATGTAGGCAGGCAGTGGTTTCTACGCTCACAGTTAGATTATTATCATAGAGATCGGGTGGGGCCATCACGTCTGTGCAATTTAGCTTCCCAGAGAAATGCTATTAAAAACAGTCGGGTGAGCGTTTATGGAAAATACAGCTTTTTTTTTTTTCAAGTACCAGTTTGCAGCATGGTCTGTTGTTTCTAAGGTGTGGGTGGTGGATCATGGTCATATACAACGAAGAGACAGATCCATGTAATGACAACCAAACATGATAACAAAATGCTTCATAGAGCAGGATATCGTATGATTTAGCCACTTTGTGCGAATTAGTATGAGTTCGCAGTGAGATAGGGTTGGTTTGACACATAAAGGCTCTGTTAAACCTGCTTCTATCAGCATGTTTAGGTTACATTACAGACTCCCTGATGATGTGCGCTAATTATCTATTTAAATTTGCAGTATGTGATTACAACAAAACACACACACACACGTAGAGACTGAGAGAGACTAAAGACTATCCCTTTAATTACTAGTTGAATAGATAGAATAGATGCAGGTGTTAAAATCTAAGGTTAAAAAAAACTAAACGTGTTTCATGTGGTAACATCTAAATTAATGGATTTTATTCAACACTGACTCAACCTGTACATTAGGTTACAGTGATAAAATTAAGTTCAAGGGTTATGTGACCCTGGATCACAAAACCAGTCACAAGTGGCACGGGTATATTTGTGGCAATAGCCAACAATACATTGTATGGGTCAAAATTATCGATTTTTTTTTTATTATTTTTTTTTTTATGGCAAAAATCATTAGGATATTAAGTAAAGATCATGTTCCATGAAGATATTTTTTTGTAAATTTCCTACCATAAATATATAAAGCATTTATTTTTCTGAGTGAATGCAGCACAATCACGAACATAAATGGACAACTTTAAAGGGATACTCCACTTTTTTTGGAAATAGGCTCATTTTACAACTCCCCCAGAGTTAAACAGTTGAGTTTTACCGTTTTCGAATCCATTCAGCCGATCTCCGGGTCTGGCGGTACCACTTTTAGCATAGCTTAGCATAGATCATTGAATCGGACAGGACCATTAGCATCTCTCTCAAAAAAAATGACCAAAGAGTTTCGATATTTTTCCTATTTAAAACTTGACTCTTCTGTAGTTACATCGTGTACTAAGACCGACGGAAACTTAGTCCCGGTCACGTTGGAAGTTACCGAGCTGGGGACTATTTTCAGGCGCTGTGTCATATCATTACGCCTGCTGGACTCATGGTACGGCAGCAAAGTTTCTTGATTATTACGCAGGAATGAGAGTATAGTTCCTAGCCATATCAGCCTAGAAAATCACAACTTTTCATTTTCCGTCGGTCTTAGTACACGATGTAACTACAGAAGAGTCAAGTTTTAAAGAGGAAAAATATCGAAACTCTTTGGTCATTTGATGCTAATGGTCCTGTCCGATTCAATGATCTATGCTAAGCTATGCTAAAAGTGGTACCGCCAGACCCGGAGATTGGCTGAATGGATTCGAAAACGGTAAGACTCAACTGTTTAACTCTGGGGGAGTTGTAAAATGAGCCTATTTCCAAAAAAAGTGGAGTATCCCTTTAAAAGTGATTTTCTCAATGTTTAGATTTTTTTGCACCCTCAGATTCCAGATGTTCAAATAGTTGTATCTCAGCCAAATATTATCCTATCCTTACAAACCTTACATCAATGGAAAGCTTATTTTTTTAGTTTTCATATGATGTACAGTGCTATGCATAAGTTTAGACACCCATGCTAAAGTTGACTAAAAAGAGGAATAAAAAATCATCTTTCGGAAATTGAACTTAATTCCTTAATTAAAAAAAAATTAGGATACTATGCATCCTGATAAAGTTCCCTTGGCCTTTGGAATTAAAATAGCCCCACATCATCACATAGCCTTCACCATACCTAGAGATTGGCATGGAGTACTTTCCATAAGATCATCTCTCAATGCAAATCAAACCAGCTATTAGGCTAACTGAAATAAAACCATGCCAATCTCTAGGTATGGTGAAGGCTATGTGATGATGTGGGGCTATTTTAATTCCAAAGGCCAAGGGAACTTTATCAGGATGCATAGTATCCTAGATCCATGAAGTAACTGGCCTTTAAAAATAAAAATCTGCCTGCCTCTATGGGAATTTAACATAGGGGTGTCCAGACTTATGCACCCTGTATTTTAAGGAAGAACATTTATTTATTTACGATACATTATTCATTCACAAAGAAAATTGGTGTCCTTAAAGGTTGGATTTTTCCAACATTTTTTAATTAAGGCATTAAGTTCAATTTCCAAAAGATGATTTTTTATTCCTCTTTTTAGTCAACTTTAGCATGGGTGTCTAAACTTATGCATTGCACTGTATAAATTAAATTTCAAAACATTTACCCATGTGACTGGTTTTGTAGTCCATTGTCACATATCGGGAAGAAGTAGCTTGCTAAGATTTCAATTACAGTTTCCCTTCTTAATAGTGTATACCATAGATTTTAATATATGTGTTTCCCAAACTAAAGTGTGACCAAATGCTCTACATGCTTCATGCTTGTTTTGTTTTTCTTCTAAAAATCCTACATTTATGTTCAAACCACATTGGATGAATTTATGCGAAACTGCATCCTAAAAGTTCTCATAAGATCAAGTTGGAATCTCTGTTTTCTAGTTTATAAAGTATGTGTGCAGAGGCAGAGCTAATCTGCCTTTAATCCTATAATTGAGTTCAGCAACAACAACACATAAGATTGAGTCTAATATACACATGCTCTCTCACACACACACACACACACACACACACACACACACACACACACACACACACACACACACACAACACACACACACACACACTCCTTTTAAAATGCAGCGGGCAGTCATGTGTATCTCTCTGTCTCTGCTATAGTCACTCTTCCGCATGCACTTTCTCATCTGCTTTCACCCCACAACTGCCCTGCTCTCTCTCCAATGTTTCAGTTCCTCAAATTTACTTCACTCCCTCTGTCTGCCTCCTTCAGTTTAACTCTCACTTGACCTGTCAAAACAATCCCTTCATCTGCGTCCTGCCCTAGTGTCATCATTTGTTCTTGCTGCTCTTAAAGGAACAGAAGAACAAAGCCAAAGCCACCAAATAAAAACGAAACATCTGTCATAATTTACAATTATGATTAGCAGGATATTCATGCTGCTCTTCCCCAAACTTTGAAACATGAATGGCCACTGGTGCCTAAAAAAAAGCCTTAAAAGTAATCGCTATAATTTTCACTTTAAACAGCTCTGTGCAGACTCATTCATCAAAGAACCTTAAATTGTTCAATGATACTGCATTTCTAGGCTGTTTAAGAGTGTGTTGATTCAGGCGAGACCCTTATGATGTTGTGAGAGCCATGGTTTGAACCCTGCTCTAGCAATGTATTTCCAGACTGAGATTTGATCATGGCCGGCCATCAAAGCACAGTGTGAGTTGTGAGTGCTGTGTGCTGCTGTCTGGCTGAAGATGAAGGTTTTTGCTCCAGTGCTCCAACAGATCCATTTCTATGTTATCATTACCGCATACATCACACTCTCCTGCTAAACTAATGCTCTTGTGAAGGATAGCAGCTGTCGTCACATGTTATCAAGCCCACTGAGCAAAGTCCTGTTGTGCAACGACAGAAGGACAGTGTTCACTGTTCTGTTTTAAAGTCACCATGAAATCAAAATTGACAATTCTTGTTTTTGTATGAAATATTCCAGCTCTAATTATTGATGATTTATCCGTGCACATCATTATTTTCTTTTTAAACTCATTTGCCCTTGTAATCTTCAATCAAAATAACCTCCCCTCCCTCTTCCAGCAACATCTCTTCTCTGATGAAAACACACAGGGAAACCAGTGCAGCCCAATTCTCAGATGGCCACTCCTTTTTCATCAAATATATTGGCCTAGAAATTTTTGTAAGCTTTTTGCTACGTAATATTAATAAAACAACTTGTCTTAAATAGTAATGATAGATCTAATCTAATGAGCTCAAAAACATTTAGAATCTGTTGATATGTTTAATATGCTGTGTCTTGACTTGGTGCCTTTAATATTGTCATGTTTAATTATTTTTTAAACAGTAGATTATTATACTTTGTGACAATGGAACCATTTCGCATATTCATGTGAACGCAAATGTGTAGCCTATGTCATAAATCATAGCATGGATGCATGCTTTGGTGTTGCCACCTTTTATAGTCCTCATGCAATCTCCTTGCCACCCATATAAATACATTTCTAGATCCGACCCTGCAAATATTTTATTATTTATCACAATAAATGATTCTCCCACCAAGAAATTAGCATTACCATAGTCAGGGGTGCACATAACTGAAACCGTGGAGGGAAGTGCTTTTGAGTACCAACATTTTTGGGGGACTTTCAGGGACACGTTTACTTACTGGAGTAGGATTTTTCTCCATTTCTGGTAAGATAGCAATCATGATGATAATTGTGTTTATTAATTATTAGGGGTGCAACGGATCAAAGTTGATCCGTGATCCGTACAGACCAGGCCCCACAATTCAGCACGCATGTGATTTGCGGATTAACTGCTAAGTTTAACCATCATAGAGTGAAAGTTTATCATTCGGATGTGTTTTGTTACGCCAATTTACACATTCAAACTAAACACTGAAGAAGAGGTGAAAATCGGGACTTGTGCGTTTACTTGCGCTTAGACGGACACATACACACAAAATTATGTCAAAATACCCGTCTCGGCAAGTATTCTCGCGGTTATGTCATAAGTGAACAGTTGAGAAAGAAACTGGATGTGTGTCATATGCATGTTAATGTTAATAAAATAAAACAAAAATAAAAAACCTTATATTCATCATCTACCATGTTCAAGAGAAAAGAAGATAGTGAGGAGAGCAGTCAGGATGAAAGTGATGACAACAGCTTGCAGGATAAGTGTTCTCCGTAAAGTGTGAGTACCAAGCAGCATCTGTACCAAAAAGGTTATGTGCACCCCTGACCATAGTCTCTTTATGGCTGCCAAATTTGGCACACAGACACAGAGTAAGTTCGCGATTTTGCTGCATTCACTCACAAAAATAAATGTTTTATACATTTACGGTAGGAAATTTACAAAATATCTTCATGGAACATGATCTTTACTTAATATCCTAATGATTTTTGGCATAAAAGAAAAATCGATAATTTTGACCCATACAATGTATTGTTGGCTATTGCCACAAATGTGACTGGTTTTGTGGTCCAGGGTCACATATATCAATCTCTTTACACGGCTTCCAGCATGACTCAAGCAATCAGAGTCAAAGCTGTTTTCCAAAGAAAATCAGGTCAGATCAGGTCTGATTTCATTTCCACAAAGTCAAGAATAAAGCTGGCCATGGACAGCATATGTTATGAATATTTCATCCTAAGCCTGGCACAAAGTGTGCATGTGCAAATGTATATTGAGAAGCAATTAGATTGCTGCCACACTGCATGTTTGATCACTCTTAAGCCTGCCATCAGCTTAATATGAGAATCTGACTTAACTTGTGGTGAAGGTAAATGAATCCGGAAAGGCAGCTTTGCTGCCTACATAATTTTAGCTCATTAGTACTAGTTAAAAGATCTGAAACAGTTTGCAACACTTGTGTCAGTGCTGTGGTATTCATTAGATTTGTACTTTTGACTTGTGACTGGGTAACTATGTTGGCTTTAGATGAATTAAGCCTGGCTGCTCATGTGGGAGAGTTCAAATTTAGTTCGGCAATTTTCTCCCTATACAGACAGTTTCAATACAACGCGCTAAAAAAAGACATGACAGTTGTTACATTGTGTATGTTTTGATAGTAGGTTTCTGTGATTAAGATGTCAGGATCTATCACATGACTACATTTTTCACATGAAAACCAGCCCAAATATTTTCCATGTTCATAGATTTTATTGGCCTATCCTTGACCTGGTCTTCCTGAATATTAATATCCTCATGTAGCTACTGTCAGACAAACAGTCTGTTTCTGTGGAGCAATATTGAAAATTGCAGGCAGCGAAACACACGGAGCCATTACAGTTCATGATTTGCAGAGAGTAAATGAAATGAATCTAATAAAAGGTAAACTGACACTGTTAAAGAAACAAACAAGGCTGGTGAGTTATGAAATGTATTTCTGGGTAAAACTGAAGCACATATTCGTCATGGCCAGTTGCTGGTAATGCTGATAATGTTGCTGGTGATGTTGTTTGGTTTTATTTAGTTTTTGGTTTGCTGTATGTAAGCAAGGTATGCTGTAATTATAGGAGTTCCAGAAATTCAGGCCGCAATATGTTCTACTCTTTTACATAAACATCAGGACTTAGAATAAATTCTTATAAAGAACAAATACACGTTTTTTTTCTTCTTTTCTGGCTGCTGTTATCTGAGCAAATGACCACTCTAAATCTTTCTAATAGTAATTTGGAAAGTATGAACCGTAAAGAATAGAAGGCCAATCCAATTACATGGGCATTACATTATGATACAATCAGAGTCCACAGAAATGGAGGACAAGAAAGAGCTGTTTCAGACCATCTGAAGATCATTTAAAATAAATAAATAAATGTTAAATTAGTACTTCTGAGTGCTTTAGAGACACCACGCTATAGGAAAGTAGCCATTGTGAAGAAATGTTCTGTGTTCAAAACAAGTTAAGCTCTTTTGGCAGAAATTTCAACCAAATACAACAGGCAGACTTGGCTCTTCACATTGCCATGCAGGGGCCTCCTATAGACATTGGCTGCATTTGAATGTGCCTAATCCCCTTTCATATAGTAGGCAAAAAACAATATGTGAAAAGAGTAGTACAGTATATCCAAAAACTGGCATCCAAATGGACACTTCACTATCCCATGAGGGAACAGGAGACGAGTTGTGAATGGCAGTATAGTGATGCAACTGACTCTATAGGTCACTGACAACATGATGGATGTAGTACGTCCGGATTACATTCATACTACCATACTACATTTTTATTCATACTACCTTTTTAATGGTCGCAAAGTAATGAATTCTTCAAAAGAAGTATACCTACTCAGAGAGTATGCAATTTTCAGATGCAGTCCTTGTATTTGAACTTGGTTGCCATCTCTTTACTGTCTGCTTTTCTCCTGTTATGACTATTGTGTAAACACTGTTTTCTGTGGTAAATGACAGTATGACACAGATCTTGTCAATATAGCTTGTTTTGAACTTGAACATCATCTAATAAATCCCATCACAAAGACACAGAAAATATCTGTCTTACACAACTTTATAGGGTAGAAAAGGGTTGCCCAAAACTGTTCCTGGAGATGTGTCTTCCTGTGAAGTTCAGCTCGAACCCTGATCAAACACATCTGAACCAGCTAATTAAGATCTTCAGGACCACTTGATAATTAAAGACAGGTGTGTTGGAGTAGGGTTTGATCTAAACTCTGCAGGTATGCAGATCTCCAGGAACAGGATTAGGCACCCCTGGAGTAAAACAATTTGCTCATCAACTCATTTTGAACTAAAAGATTGAAGAACTGTGGAAAGAAACGTAGGTGGCATTTTGCATCTTTGAAAAGCAGAAATTCGTGTCTCTTCAAGACATGAACAGATGGCCTGCAAAAACTTTCTGTGTATGTATGTGTGTGTGTGTCTGTATGTCTGTGTGTAATTCTCATCTCATGGAACACCTGCTGAGGAGTGTTTGACACAGGTCTGAACTGAATCTGTCCCCTACTGCTGTGGAAAAGTCCATGTTTTCTGTACTTATGCTCGACTACGGACATTTGACAGATTGGGTTGCAAACTATCCTGCCTGTGGAAAAGAACGCACCTGCCAAAGTGACAGAACATCTGCCAGAACATGTCAAAGCACTACCTGCTTGCTTCCTATCTCTCTGGCTGTGCGTATAGCCAACTTCAAACCCCCCGTGAAGCCTTACAGTTTTTCTGATTTCATTGACATCAGTGCAATACTCTTGTAAATATATGTTTTTCCTCTGGCGGTAACTGTAAAACCTTGTACAAACTCTCGCTCACCTCAGATTCTAAGGAGAAGCCAAAGGGAGATATAATTCAAAATTTGAAAGTTGCCCAGAGCATAGTGTTGCTTAGCAACTGCCTCCTACCTTCACAGCCATGTAGCCGGTAGCAGGTTTCAGAGTAGTTCAACTGCAGGCCTGGACAGTCTGTTGGGACACACGCCTTAGCACCTTCCTTTTCATTTACTTTTGCTTTGTCTTTTGCTTCAAAATGAGCTATGTAAGACTGAGATTCAATATTCAAATCAGAATCTCACAAACATCTTTTTTCACAGAGACCTAAGCAAGGGTCTCTATGTTCAGAGCTCCAAATATTGCATAAAGAGCATGCATCATTGCATAAGTCAAGTGAAATGTATTATCCTACCAGCCACATATATGGTGGAACAACTTGTAAACACAGCATGCTTTACTGCAATACAAAAAAAAAAATATATAAAAAACCAACCATTAACAATTACACAAACAGAATTATTACAAATGCAATATTCATACAAAGCATGCAATTTCACATACAATTATTTAACAAAAGAATGCGTACACAAACATTACAGAAAGAGCAAGCATTATATGACTACTTGACAATGAGCATACATTTGCATATTTACACATACTAAAATAGAGCATGCATTATTAAAAAGTATGCAGTATTATATAAACATTGCACAAAGGCATGCATACACAAACATTATACAAAAAGCAACAATTATATGACTATTTGACTAAAGGCATATTATTGCTTCATGCACATATACTAAACAGAGCATGCATTTTACCACAAATATTACACAAAATGCATGCTTTATTAAAAAGCATGCAGTATTATTCAAATATTGCACAAAAACATTAATGCATATTATACAATTATTTATGAATGCATAAATATACAAGCATTATTGCACACATATTAAACAGAGCATACTGTATATTTTAACTAAGATAAAAAAAAAAATTATATGCTGGTAAATATATATCATTGAAATGTATTACATAACAGGGAGTATAAATACCAGGCGAATATACATTTACAAACAGGTGCAAATCATACGTAACCTTCGGAGCAAACAAACACATAATCAGTAACCAGTGGTGGAGGAAGTACTGAATCTCAGTACTTAAGTAAAAGTACAAATAACCAGAGACATATTTACTTTAGTAAAAGTAAAAGTACCACAATGAAAACCCTACTTAAGTAAAAAGTAAAAAGTACCTGATTTTAAATGTACTTTAAGTATTAAAAGTAAAAGTACTTTCATAACAATTTATTCTCTTAATGTCTATATTCTAATAATTAGGGCTGTAACAATATGCAATATGAAACCGTTGACACTCGGATCCACGAACCTGTGTCGCGGTGTGAGTGTGAGAAGGCAGAATCGCGACACACCCCTTATTTGAAGTTAACATTATACAATACGTAGACCTGGATAAATTCTTTAAAATTGGGCAATCCCAGCGTTATGGTTGTGACAATTGCAGTAAAAACTTGAAATGTAAATTCTCAAATACCAATTGAAACTGTTTATATATCCATACTCCCTTAATAAAGAAGTCCAGACATTAGAAAAATACTAGTCTACAGACACATGCGTTTTATATTTTAATATGAGGGAAATATAAATCCGTAACGGACGTGATACAAAAAAAATCTTTAACTTTTAGGTGGCAAAATATTTTTTAGTAATTCTGTGAATTTCACTGTGCAAACCAAAAGTAATACCCACCGGGTGAAGAACATATTACAGAACATATCATATTCATTTTATTTTTTGTGTTCACATTTATGAGGAAAAAACAATGTTACGGACGTGTCAGTTCTCCGTTTCGCACGTGAGCGCTCTGAAAGCGGCACCAAAATACTGCTTTAAAACATTCACAGAGACCTCAAAAGCCCTTCTTGTGAATTTCGTTCTGTATTAATTGTATCTTAATTTTAATCAATATTTCATTCATGTTTCATGGATTTAATAAATAAGTAGGCTAAATATAGCAGAAAATAGATCAGGACACGGAGGCGCGGGCGCGTGAACTGGTTAAACTCATGAACCGAAACTCAGGTCTGTACTTGCCTCACAGACCTGAGATGTATATATATATATATATATAGGCCTATATATATATATATATATATATATATATATATATATATATATATATATATATATATATATATATATATATATAAAACTTGAAATGTGTACTTTTAAACAGAACAATTCAAAACGAAAGAAAACAGACTGTTTTCTGCATGTAATCCGTATGAAATGTGCATTTCTCTCTGGCGCGTTCACTGCAAAGATCGCGCATCAGCATTAATTAAAATGTCTCCTTGTTATATTTTACATATTCATAATCATTACTTTTGACGGTTCTTTGTGACAGATTTATTGGTAGCGCCACAGTTGCATGTTACATGATCGCGTCAGCACCGAAAACATGGAGATTTTTTTCAATCCCTGTTTGGCAAGGGGAAAACTAATCAGAAAATGTAACGAAACGTTGTAGAAATGTAGTGGAGTAGAAAGTATAATAATTGCTGCAAAAAGTAACGAAGTAAAAGTCAAAAGTATGCACTATTGATTCTACTTAAGTAAAGTACAGATACGTGAAAAATGTACTTAAGTAAAGTAACGAAGTATTTTTACTTCGTTACATTCCACCACTGTCAGTAACCAAGGAAACCGATATTAAATAGAGCGGGGAAACAGGAACTAAAGGAAACAAAACAGAATATCAAAATAACAGTCCATAACTGTGACAGACCCAGAAGGCGCGTCCTTGCACTGTAACTGAATGTCCAACTGTGGAAGGAAGGAGGGAGGCAGGGGACTTTGGATGAGGATGAGGGGTTGGCGAATGGTAACACACGGGAGGAGATGATGAAACCAGAAGAGGAGACTTTTAAGGTGGACCCAGGGGTCGACAGACTGAGATGGAGCCGATGGAGGTGGCCTAGGCGGAGCTGAAGAGCTGATGAGACCAAGCGACACAGATTCTTCTGCAGGCCAAGGCAGAGCAGCAGCGACAAGCGTCCAAGGTGGAGCCGATGGGACTGAGGACCAAGGTGGTGTCGGGGGGAAGGCGGAGCCTGACGGAACTAATGGGGTGGAGGGATTGAGCACAGATGAAGGCCCGGAAGTCCGTGTCACAGGCAGAGTGACGACTGACCAAGACAGAGCCGGAGGGACGAGGGAGCCAGGTGAAGTCGTCAGGACGACAGTCCCAGGTGGAGCCGAGGGAGGGAGGAGCCAGGACGGAGCCGAATGGTCGACGGGCCAAGTTGGAGAGACTAGCTCAGTGGTCTGAGGCGGAGACAGGGTATCCTCATTCCAAGGCGGAGCTGGAGACTGGGATCCGAGTTGCTGGTTGGAGCCAAATGAGGTTACGTTACGTTATGTTACGTTAAGATAAATAAAAAATAAATTAAGATAAAGATACAAGATAACATGCATGCCTTCCTCTACAAAAACATAATGAACTCAGACAAGCTCAGTTTTCTGCCGATTAGTTTTCCATCAGTTCTTTTTCATGAATTGGAATGTGTGCAAACTAAGGACTATGGATTGAAGGACATGAATGATACACTTGATGCATCCTTCAAAATGAGCTGAATGAAGGACACGAAACAAAGGCTGCCTTCCAAGGAGCACACATTGCTTATACATGGTGAACAGGACGGGGGCTGCATCCGGACACTTCAAGGGCACCTATTATGCAAAATTCACTTTTACGTGGTGTTTGAACATAAATGTGTGTTGGCAGTGTGTGTACACAACCCTATAAGGATAAAAATCCACCCAGTGCTTTTTTTTAAATCCCCATAAATCATAAGCAATGTCTCAGAATAACCCGTTCTCAGATTCGGGGCAATGTGACATACTTTTGCACAAGCCCCTCCTATGACTGTTTACTGACACTGTAGTTTTAGCATAGACCCGCCCTGAGTAAGCTGTACACAGTCCGCCATTATTTAGACGTTGAAGCAGCTGTAGACGAGAATGTCTCCTAAGCGATTGAGGTGTTTAGTTGTTGGATGTAAAAATGAACATAGCAGTCTTCATTTGCTCTCGTTGTTACTCGAGGATGGATCTGTACGAACTGTTCGTGATCCAGCTTACAGTCGGAGTGATAGGCTTAACGTTACTGATCAGTGATCACAGCAGAAATGAAAGTGAGAGCGCGCACTTTTGGTGCGTTCAAGTCATCTCGTATAGATCGTAATTACGAGTTGAATGTCGTAAATACCAGCAGGGAGCTCGGGATTTTCTTTAAAGGGATACTCCACTTTTTTTGGAAATAAGCTCATTTTACAACTCCCCCAGAGTTAAACAGTTGAGTTTTACCGTTTTAGAATCCATTCAGCCGAACTCCGGGTCTGACGGTACCACTTTTAGCATAGCTTAGCACAGATCATTGATTCTGATGAGTCCAGTAGCATTTCTTTCAAAATGACCAAAGAGTTTCAATATTTTTCCTATTTAAAACTTGACTCTTCTGTAGTTAAACCGTGCAGCAGGCGTAATGATATGACGCAGCGCCTGAAAATAGGTCTAATAGGTTAGACAAACTTAGTCCCGGTCACGTTGGAAGAAGTTACCGAGCTGGGGACTATTTTCAGGCGCAGCGTCATATCATTACGCCTGCTGCACCCATGGTACAGCCGCAGAGTTCCTTGATTATTACGCCGGAATGAGAGTAGTTCCTAGCCATATAGGCTTAGAAAATCGCAACTTTTCATTTTCCGTCGATCTTAGTACACGGTTTAACTACAGAAGAGTCAAGTTTTAAATAGGAAAAATATTGAAACTCTTTGGTCATTTTGAAAGAAATGCTACTGGACTCATCAGAATCAATGATCTGTGCTAAGCTATGCTAAAAGTGGTACCGTCAGACCCGGAGTTCGGCTGAATGGATTCTAAAACGGTAAAACTCAACTGTTTAACTCTGGGGGAGATGTAAAATGAGCATATTTCCGAAAAAAGTGGAGTATCCCTTTAAGCCCTGATCTTTACGAGTTGTGGGCGTGTCACTGAGAAACATGGCGGAATACCACAATACTTAAAGGTATTAACAGTGATATTGTCAGGCTTTTCTATTTACAGCGCAGTAAGCTAATTGCCTGCACAGAATATGATGGCATTATAATATAACAATGCAACAGGTAACGATAAAGTTGGCAGTGGCTTCATAAATTAATTAAAAACATTAAAAAAACAAAGTACACCTGATGCACATTTCTTTGTTCTTCATTTTCTAGAACAAGAGTTTAAGAACCTTACTGTATTATTGTGTAATTAATTAAGAGAAAGTACTCCGCCATCTTACTCCGAGGAAAGTGACTTGAACGCACCAGCCGTCGTAAACACAACTTCCCAGGAGGACTTGAACGCACCATTTATTACAGTTCATCTGAGTCGTTTTATGGATATAAAATTTATTAAGCACCCCCTGCAAAGGTGTGTATATATTTGTTTACTGTTAGCTCCACCCTCTGTGCCGGCAGCAACAGCTCATTTGCATTTAAAGGGATACATACTAAAATGGCTTGTTTTTCTCAGCCCCACAAAGTGACAATTTAAACATGCTGTAAAAAATATCTGTTGGGTATTTTGAGCTAAAACTTCACATACACACTCTGGGACATCAGAGACTTATTTTACATCTTGTGAAAGGGGGCATAATAGGTGCCCTTTAAAAATGCTGCTGCCTTCAGAGGACACATTCCAAGGTAGGAAGGCATCAAGGCACGTCCGAATCCAATGTTAGCTTCACTTCCTGTCTCTTGAGATACCTTCATATGACCTTAACATTTTTGAAGGCAGCATAGATGTATCCTTCTCTGCCTCAGATATCCCACAATCCTATGTGTTCCATTCGGTGACAGTTAAGCTAGAAAAAGAAAGATGGCTTCTGAAAATAAGAGGTTTCTGGTCAGTTTGTGTGTAAATGTAAGTTTTGAAGCAACATTTCCACCTCTGATGAGAAATTACTAGTAATTAAATATTTGTTTAGTTCTCACCAAAGCTCGCTCTATTTTGCTGTAGATTATTAATCGTTACGCTGCCTCAGAAGTCTGCCGAAATCAGTTTCGTGAGGTACCTTCGTACGCAAACGCTGCCTACAGAGTCATTGCCTATAAGGCAGCAAGTCAACAAGTCAGCTGCCTAAGTTTTTGGGTGTGGCCAATGATTGATGTGGCAGGAACAGGAAGTGACAAAGTTCACAATTCAGGTAAGGGCTCCCTCTGGTGGACGGAGGCCTGTTCAATACAAGTGGAAAATTTGGTTCATTAAAGACAATCCATGGACCATTTCAGTTTCACAAAAGGTTCTTTATAGTTAAAAAAAGTTTTATTCTTAAGATTTTTTGAAGTGTTCTTCAAACAAAGAAAAAAAATCTTCTTTTAAGAAATGTTCCATGAAAGGTTCTTTGGGGAGCCAAAAATGGTTATTTGGCATCGGCTGTAAAAAAAAAGAAAAAACTTGGAATTTTAAGTCTAACTATACATTGAACACATAAACTACCTCACATTTATAACTGAAGTCTGTGTGCTATAATTTATAAATTAGTTTTTGGCTACAGTTCATGTTCTTTATTAGCTGTGGCCACTGAAGTCATTAGTGCTGTAATAGGATATTCACATTTCCCCATAAACCCTGTATAAACCTCATGCTTAAGCTCGTGTCAGATTTTATTGCTAATCTGTGTGCTGGCCCATCACAACTAACACATTCTGACATCAAACATACCCTGAGGTCTCTGGTGCTGACCCTGGCTCTTAAATTACACAGTCAAATGTCAAGTGCATGCAGCTTTTCTGTTTCTTAATCTCCCTACTGAGGGAATGAAGGCGAGGTGGAGAACAGGAGAGACAGTGTGCTTCGGTTCAGAAGCTTTTAAAGCTCTTCCATAAAATGCACCATTGTTAAAATCATTCCCTTCAATGCAAAGTATCTGAATGAATTCAGGTCACAGTCTGAATTAATGAATGAATTGCAATGAATACCTGCTCAAATCACTATCATGAGCACACATGGAGTTCATTATAGGTAGCATGTTAATGGTGTGAGTAAATTATGCAGTTGAAAAATAGTATATGACCAGCAGAGAGCTCAGTGGTTCATTCCCCTTGGTAAAATGTTCAAAGACAAAGAGTTTTACGCCTCATTATGCACAGAATGTACACACATGTCAAAGAGAAAAGGAAAAAGAATCTAGTAATCCAGTTTGCTGATCTGGCACATCTGTAAAACTGGAGTATGAGCTCACCACAGTTACTGGGCAGAAGTGCACAAAGAGCAGATGAGTTTGAATAAGCACTGCACCTCAACAACAATATTTCAGCTGGGAGGCGATTTTATTCACTTTGTGTTTTTCACATTCACTCTGTTCTCTACAGTTTTCTTGGGTGCAAATCAAGGTAACGCTTTAGATCACAGCCCGGAAAGTACTGCGTCATTAAGACGAATTTACTGCGTAACTTTCTGTAATTATAGTGTACCTATAAAGTACTTGCATGCAAGTATAAGGGAACAATATGTAAAGTCTGGGGAATAAAGGGGTAACATCCAGGAGAATAAAAACATTATTTATACTGTAAGTATTATAGAACTAAGGGGTACTTATTCTACTATTATGATACAAAAATCTTACATTTGGGCAATTTAGCAAGAACATTTATAATAATTGTGTACCAATACACACTGTATAGGCTTTTTTTTTTAAATTACAGTGTACATATCTATGCATTTATACAGTTTTTTGGGGGGCTTACAAGGCAAGTAAAGCTAAAACTATTGGATTTTTTTTTTTTATACTGGGAAATATACTCTTGTTCCATGTAGTTACAGGGTATGTGGTGCTTGTTACCCTCTTGTTCCATGTAGTTACAGGGTAAGTGTGACATTGCGGGCCGTAAATTAAAGTGGTGCTTGTTACCCTCTTGTTCCATGAAGTTACAGGGTAAGTACAATACAATAATACACACAATCTAATATCACTGACTTGGAAACCTTTATTTGAAAAACAACTTATTACAGCTGGTCTGAAGCGATAGTCTACAGTTTAAAAAGTTTAAAATATTGTATTTTTTGAGCTTGCATTATATGTACTCCCAGAGATGGTTTTTTTTTTTTTTAAACCTTCATTTGTGTTAATCTGAAGAAGGAAAGTCCTACACATCTTGGATGGCATGAAGGTAATCGATGAGTAAATGGTGAGGACGTATTTTTGGGTGTACTGCATTTTCTTTTAATACATAATACAGAATAGCAAGAGACATGATATCTTAAGATTCATCAAAGAAAGAAAAACAAGAAGAGGAACAAAAGTAAGAAGCCAAGCAAGAGAAAAAAGGGGGGACACAATGTGCTACTTTCTGTCAAGACTTAAGCACTTGAAATGAATTGTTGATTAAAAAAGCAGTTTTAAATGAAAAAGAAGTGTTGTAAATCTGTTTTGAATTAAGTTGTTTTTCGGATAAAGGTTTCCGAGATTGTGCATGTATTTTTATTGTTCTTACCCTGTAACTACATGGAACAAGAGGGTAACAAGCATCACTACATGAAACAAGAGTATCTTTCCACAATATTTAAGCAAAAGTTGCAATAGTTTTAGTTTTCAGTGCACTTTTGTTAAAAAAGATTACTGTATTGATATGTACCCTGCAATTTTTAAAAAGCCTATATAGTATTGGTACACCATTATTACAAAAAGGTACGCAGTGTTCTTGCTAAATTGCTCCCAAATGTAAGATTGTTGTATCATAATAGTAGAATAAGTACCCCTTGTTGTTACCCCTTTATTCCCCAAACTTTACATATTGTTCCCTTATACTTATGTAAGTACTTTATAGGTACACTATAATTACCGAAAGTTACACTGTAAAATCGCTTTAATTTCGCAGTACTTTCCGGGCTGTTATCTAAAGTGTTACCCAAATCAAACATGATCCACACTGCCTACTACAGGCTCAGAGTGTTTTTAATGTAGCTTTTAAATGGTTGCAGTGTGACTTCGATCAATTAGGGAACAGCACCTGACCTGTGCTTTCATTATATATACTATTATCTGCTTTATGACATGATTTTACTGCTGTACAAACTTTACAGTCTATCCTAATCTTAAACCTAACCCTTTCAGAGAACATTCTGTTTTTACATTTTCTAAATAAATAAATAAATAATTAAAAAACATAATTTAGTATGATTTATAAGCTGTTTTCCTTATGGGGACCAGAATTCTGTCAATTTAGGTTTTAATATCCATTTGATCCCCACAACATAGGAAATACACACACACACACACACATGTCTGGTTCACTATCTTTGTGGGGACTCTCCATAGACGTAATGGTTTTTATACCGTACAAACTGTACATTCTATCCCCTTACACTGCCCCTGCCCCTAAACCTACCCATCACAGGAAACATTCTGCATTTTTACTTTCTCAAAACAACTCATCCTGTATAAGCCTTTTGAAAAGTGGCTGGTCCCCACAATGTAGGTGATCTCAGGTTTTACTATTCTTATGGGGACATTTGGTCATATAAACAAGGGCACACATTACACACACACACACACACACACACACACACACACACACACACACACACACACACACACACACACACACACACACACACACACACACACACACACACACACACACACACACACACACACACACACACACACACACACACAGTTTCTCTCTTTTGTGTATAGGTCAAGCTTTAGGTGCCCAGTTACTGCATGTAATATAGTGATACAGTATTTTTTTTTTTTCAATGAAACATTGATAAAAATGTCAGTATGTATTTAAGAGTATTTAGTTTATTGATAATTAATATTTAGTTTCATAGTTTTAATCCCAGTTATTTTTTTTTATTTTTTTTACAGTTTTCTAAGACATTTTCTCATCAGGATTGAAATGAATGAATGAATGAATGCATGAATTGATGGATGGACGGATGGATGACATTATTTAGTAAATTATCTGATTCTCATAAATGTTCCTATATGGTGTGATGTAAAATCCTATTGTGTGTTACTCAAAATGATAAAAAAAAATACACAGATTTTGTTTGGGCACATGATTTTTTATATATATATATATAAAAAAAACTAATACATTTAAAAAATATTTATATATAAAATATTTGGTTCAGAAAAAACAACAATAAAACAAACAAATAATATTAATAATATACCTACTAAATTAATACAATATTTTACTTAAATATTAAAATAATAAAAATAATTTTAATATTATGTAATAAATTATGATAGATACATATGCCATTTTATTAGTAAATTAAAGGTTTGGTTTAATTTACTTCATTTTTATTTATTTATCTGCCACACCACATAACAAGATAAAAATTAGGTTGAAATATTATCTTACAATTTTGCAGCTATATTATCCATGAATAATACATTTAGCTGCAGTATGTACATGATGGGGTGGGTGGGGTGTAGTTGGACATTCTATTTGATCAACCATGTTTTCCAATATCTACAGTATCCTGAGGCTGAACGTCTCGGATCAAGCTAGACTGTGTCTTCCAGCTTTTTGATCTCCGGAGACGCAGTGAGGTTGATCATGTGTCTGTGCTCTCCAAAGAAACAAACAGCAAAATAAAATCAACAAAATCAAGTTATTTTTGTTGCTGCAGACCTCTGATGATCAGAAACAGCAGCGCGAAGGATATGGGGTGTTAAATCAAAAGCCATTCATAGTGCCTGGTTGGATCACAACAGAGAGTTTTGCATTTCACAGAGCAAAACACTTGAAAGGGAAATGTTTTGTCTGGAAAACAAGTATTCATATTGAGCCGTTTATCTCATAACATGATTTCTGTGTTCTAAATTTCTACATAGCCCAAATCAATTGGAAATTCTAGCATGGCTGCTATGATATTACTGTATGTTACCCAAAAACCTTTGTTCACATGGTTTAATATATATCCCAGATCTTTCTGAGATCAGCAGTAGTTATAATGCTATCGGTGCAAGCACTGCAGACTTTAATGTTGGCTGCACCTAAAGGCGATTGAGAATCATAGCTGCTGAGGTCATTATTGACATTATGGTGATTGAGAGGCATTGCTTTTGCCTGGAGTGCAGCATTCCTGCAGACGTGGCTACTTTCCACAGCTGCTATAGGATTAGTGTGAGTGAATCAGTTTTTTTTCTAATGTGCTTCGCAAAAATAACGCTTTCTTACTATAACCCTGAATGACAGTAGGTGCTTTAGGGGCTTGTTAAGAATGTATTTTTAGTGTTAAGTCAACATGAAAATAAAATTGATTTACTTTTTTAATACTTGCATTTTAGGTCTTATTGTGCAAAATTGATCAGAGCAGAGAAAAAATTGCTCAGCTATGTCAGCTTCTTTTGTCTTGAGGGGAGTAGCTGACAAAAGGGAGTCAACATATCAACTACAACCTTAGATATTACCTCTACTTCCAGAGGGAGAATGCAGCCCTCAACTTCATCCGAAGGGATGCAAATATAAGAGTGGCATAATATAATTGGCAAAGACTCTCGCCATCAAAACTCAACCCCTAGGGAACCTGCAGGGGAACTCCAGCTCTACATAAATATCCAGGAACAATTATGGGAGAGTACTCACACCCTGCCTGTACACTCAAGGATCCATAAAAGACTCCATTCTAAGTTATAGAGTGCAAAATAACGAGGAATGATTTACCAGGCAAACTTCCTCTACTCGTCAGGTTCCAACCAAAGAGGAGCAAAAAGGAGGACCCAACTAAAGAGGAGCAAAAATACCCTACTTTAGGACACAATACTTGGGAGGGAGGTAAATTAACAGGGCAATACAAATTGCCCTATTAATTCAGTTCACCTTACTCAACCCTAAAGGGTACCCTAGAGAGCAGCTTACGAAAGGGGGCATGCAAGGTGTTAAAAACTCAATAATTAGCCCTTCAGGCTACAACCTTCGATGCTGCTGCTCCTCCAAAGGAGGACATCCTACTCATACTCAGGCAAGTGAGGAAAATAAGAGCAGGGTATAATGCAGTATGCCCAGTAACTGGGTTAAGCTTCCCACAGTGAACGCATCGCTAAGAATGCATTCAACTCCCTCAAGAGCTGAACATGGTCCATACACGCAAGATTCGAGACACGCTATTAAGAACCAAGTGAGAACACAGCTTCTTACCGTGAATGCATCAGCATGAGTGCCTCCAACTCCATCGAGAGCCGAACACGCTCGTGCAAACTCTAGATTTCTATCCATTGGAAGAGAATGAACAAGAACAGAGCTTCTTGCTCCAGGTATAATGCTAGTGGATTTTTTCCTAAACCGGGTCTCGTCTACAAATCAACGTCCCCACTCAGTATCTGGGTCTCGTCTACAAATCGACGTCCCCACTCAATATCTGGGTCTCGTCTCCAAATCGACGTCCCCACTCAGTAACCTTTATACTCCAGCTCTTTGCGTCTTCCGTCGACAACTGGCTGAGTTTCTAACTAACTTGCTTCCCTAAACTGGCCTGCTGCGCAGCAGAAATTAACAGACAGACTTTCAGCAAATGTCCTTTAAATGCTTTAATCACGGCCAGGAGATCTTCCCGTGCAGTTCTCAGGGAATCTCTCCCAAGAAACAAGGCCGGAGGATCTCAGACAAATTCCATTGAGACTCCCACCGTAAAACACATATACAACAGTTTTTATAGAATTGAGGTATGGCATAAATGTCAGGCTGCATTACATAATTTCCTCACTATTTGATTGGTTCTTCATATGCAAACCCCTCTGTTACTAGGTAAAGCAAACTTTGATCTTGTGATGACTTCATCTGTTTATCACAAGATTCTAACAGACTGTCTAGTTTCATTTCCCAAAACTATGTTATTTTTACACACATACGCACACAATCAAAGACACGAGTTTTCCATTGGTTTCGTAATACATCCTGTTCAAATATTAGATGTTAAATAAGGTTAGATGTTAGAAACACGGTTAGTTTAATATACAGTTTAAAATTTCCACGACAATGCAAATGCATTATCATGAGCGCATCCAGTTCCCCTTGGGAGTTGAATGTGCTCTAAAAGAGTGTTTATCTTGCACACGCATACAAACAAATGGCTCCTGAAGACAAAAAAGATGATGGCGTGTTTTACAGGCGTCCTTTTGTACTTACGGGCGCTCCGCTTGTGATGTCATGGACTGTCGTCAGCAAATAAATTGGTGTGTTTGTCATGCTGATGCCATTGCCCATAGCGTCAATCCAAGACGCAGTGTCAAAGTTCCACTTCAAAAGGGAACAGATTTATTATTCTTATTATTCAGACTTATTATTTTAAATTAAATAAATAAAGAAAACATGAAACAATTAAATATAGAAACCATTTTATCTTTCCTACAACCCTATAGGACAGCGGTTTAGAGAATGGAAGGATGGACTGATTTTATCTGTTTATAATAAAACTATATGTTTCATGTACATGACTGTTTTGAATAACAGCAGATTTGTGTTTAGCTGTGCTAATCTAATCTTCTGCTTATTGAGCTCTCAAATGATTCTCTCTGGGATGGCGCTACATTTGGTGTCCAATCATTTGGAGAGGCAATCAAGAAGTGCTGTGGCTCCCTGCCTCTCAAATCAATTACATGTATTCGTTATGATATCTAATTAGCTTCATATTGACTGCCAGGGTGTATCATTCATGTTGGATGAAAAATAATAGCTAATCCATCTAGTACTGGCAGCTTTCATTTTTCAAACAGTAATGCTATTGTTAACTGGCAAATGTAGTGGCGTTTTTGTGGTCCTTTGACAAACGAAACATACTGTTGTGCAGAAGTGGTCTGCAGGTAACAGGTGATTTAAAAATGACTGTGAAGGGTCATAATACATTGTGTCATTATAATTATTTTCTCATGTTTTAATTCTATGTAGACTTGACGCTTGAGATTTGGTTGTACTCCACATTCAATGATGATTAGTATGAGCTTGTTAGCCCCTGCTGGTAGATGCTGAAACTACACTTTTCTGCTGCCTAATAGCATTTCTCCATTGAAGGCTTTTGAAATGCAGTTAAAGGTAGGATAGGCAATTTTCGGAGCGGTTAGCAATAGCTAGCTAGCTTTGAAAGTATGAGATCCCACCCTCCCTTCAGAGCATTTACAAAACCATGCTTCCTCCAAAAGACATGAACGCACACAAGCAGAGTCTGCAAAGCATCAAGAGATGAGAGACAGCGTTAAACTACCTCATGTCTCAATGAACATAACATTTCAATAAAAATGAACACAAACAACTTACCTGTACCACTTGACTGCTGCAGTCCATTTCAGCGTTGATAGAATTGCCATTTAAATGCAACAAACCGCTCCAAGTATAACTTCACTGGTTTCCATCTCTTCCAAATTACTGTAGGTATGGCGTGGACGCAGTATAAGCTTGTTGTTTTGGTTCAGGAGGAACTTTAAAAGGTGGCTGGTGTTTCGGTTGCATTGCTCTGTGACTGACGTCTGTCTAACTCTACATAGCATGAAACGTGCTGATGATGTGTGATGTCTGCATGAGCAGGGTGAGTGGATGTATGAAAATACATACATTGACAGGCAGGTAGAACTTCATATCATTGCATTCGGATCGAATGCAAAGATTGGACGAACATTTTATGGTCCTACGCCTTATACAGATTATATGTACATATGAATACATTTAGACCACTTAACTTAGTGATTGCTATCAGGATTTAAAGATACTTTCAACCAGCATAACAAAAAATGTTTCTGGAACAAATCGCCTAGCCTGCCTTTAACTTAAACTAATTACTTACCACTTATTACAAAACTAATTAAAACCATTTTTCATTACTTGAAATAAAATAGATGTTAATTGAAATAAAATAAAATATTACAAACTTTGTAACACTTTACAATTTGTTATTATTAGTTAACTACATTAAATAAATACTTCCATTTAAAAAAAATACTTCTAGCATTTATTCATCTTAGTTATAGCTATTCTAAGTTCAACATTTACTAATACATTATTAAATTATATTTGTTAATATAACAATGAACAGTTGCGTTAGTATTAACGTTAACAAAGATTAATAAATACTGTAACAAATGTATTGCTCATTGTTATTAATGTTAGCTAATGCATTAACTAACACAATACATTATAAATCACAATTGAAGTGCACAGTAGCATTACAATTTTGAAGAGTTTAGTTGCTGCATTTGTAACTTTGACGGAGAAGCACCATTCAATCTTACATGTGTAGCATGTTATTTTTTCATGTTAGAGTATGTTATGGTATTATTATTATCAGATTTAAACACATTCCCTAGAATATTACCATAGTAAATAATAAATACAGGTTTTTACACGTTCTAAAGAAATTGTGTGTTCGCGGGTGTTTGCCTGAGCATTGCTATGTGGTTGCTTACTGGCCCAAGTAGAAAGGTTCTACAGTCAAGTGAATTGAACATTGCTACTTTCTAGTTGAAATGCTACTTCATAGAAGATTTGCTACTTACTAGCCAGTGGCAGGTGGTATTAGTCATTCTTAATCTACAGACATTTGATTGGACATTGTGAATATTTTTGGTTTATTTTCTGTTTCTGTACTTCAAGAACTCTCACTGTTTCTTTTTATCTTCTGTGTTTATCTACTTCTTCTATTCATGATTTCCATGCTCTATTAATGCACTCTTTTTTTCTCTCTCTGAGCGGTTCCCCTCCCGAGATGCTGAGTGGTACATTCCTATCTACTACTCACTGCTGCTCTGCCTCTCAGTCCATCAGACAGCCGAGCTCTCGCTGTACGCTGCACTGCTCTACAGCATCACTGGCTGTACATAAGTGTGTGTGTGTGTGTCTAACCCTCCAGTGCTGCTCGTCTAGACGTTCAGGATGTGTGGCAGGTGGCTTGTGCTATAAACAAACAACAACAACCCCTGCCCACTCCGGCTCTCCCACAGTAAGACTCTTGGTCAGACTCAGCAGTGGCTCTGGGATGGCTTCCCCAGGATCCGCCAGTGGCAGCAAGAGAAATTCCTGTAAGTGGCATCTTTCTTTCTTTCATTGCTGATGGTTTTTCTGACCCGCAGTGCTTCAGACTCCGCATGGGTTGTTAATAGATGTGCATGCTGGAACATTGCAGCTGTTGATCAGGATCTCAGATACCAGTTGTTTACTGGACTTGGCTTATTTTGGTGGAGTGCTATTATGTCTCATTATTTCTGATGTTTATTCATCACTGAATGGCTTTGTAATAAGTTTAAAGAAAGAAATAGAGGCATAGATATTTTAGCAAAAATGTGTTTTAGCTCAATATCAGAGGTCCATCGCAATTGTTTTGGGCTTCAGGATCCAGATTTCACACTGGACTTCAGGTGGTGTCATATTGTCTACCATGGAAAAGTAAACAAATGTGTCCTTAAAATCAAACATTGAAATGTATTACCAAATCATATTACCATGAACTACAATATGCAAAATAATTGTTTTTATTATTTGCAAATTATTGTGCCTCTTGAATTTCGATGCTTTCCCGTTTTCAGCAGCAGCAGAACACTCTAGTTTGCAAAAACTGTTTATCCTCTAAGCATAAATGTATAATGAACCCTGTCCATTTTGTCATCTGCTCAATTTGGCTAGCTTCTACCAAATACAGATTTATTTGCAACTAAGTTCAACAGAATTTGATTGGACGCACAGCCTTTGGTATCACAAAAGGTGTTGCTGACTGCTTTAACGCAACAATGAGTTTAAAAATAAATGGATGTTTTCTCCATCTTTAAATGTTGATTAACCTATTTATCTAGTTATGCTAACAAAGCATGCTTATACACTTGGTACTCAACCAGAATAATACTTTTACCGCCGCCTGTTTGCATTTTTTATTAGCATTTAATATTGTTTGTATGTTTCACCAGTTGAGAAGCTCTGCTCTTAAGCACTGTTGCTGCCATTTCCAAGCTGCAGTTTTATAGCTTTGTCCAGTGCTATTTTTCCACAAGAAAAACTTTAGTTAATATTTCATTGGGTTTGAAGATATTGGTGCAGCAGCGAGTGGAATAATAGCAGCATGTATGAGTCAGTGTGAAAGCTGTGTGATGGAGAATCCTCAGGGGACGAACTTGAGTACTGAGTATTGATGGAGCACAGAGGCACACTGTGATATCGCACACACATGCATAAACAAAACCTCGCATCTCTATGTGCCATTTTTCTAGTGCCTTTGAGTCTGTTTGTCTTTTCATGTTGATTATTACTGCAAGAGAGCTCTGGAAGTCTCGTTATTATGACGACCCCACCCATCCCCCTGTCCGTCTCTCCTCCTCAGGATGTGATTTACAGTAAAGGCTCTCTCAGACCCTGGAAACCTCATCCCAGAATAACATTAATTACTAAACCAACCAGCTTTCAATGACCCTCAATGCATTTAGGTTTCAAATCAGCATCAGGTGTGATTGTTATTTTGTCTCTTCAGTGTTTTGACACAAAGTGGTTTAAATAAGGCCATTCAGTTAATCTATTCATTTGGATTCTTAAAGGGATAGTTACCAAAAAATAAAAATGTACTTATGTTGCTTCGAACCTGTATGACTTTCTTTCTTCCATGGAAAAAGATGATCGTCTTGTGCATATCTACATAGAAAAACTATTAAAGGGGTGGTTGATTATGATTTCACTTTTCTAACTTTAGTTAGTGTGTAATGTTGCTGTTTGAGCAACAACATCTGCAAAGTTACAACGCTCAAAGTTCAAAGCAAAGGGAGATATTTTCTTTTAAAGAAATTGCTTTTTAAGGACTACAACAAACGTCTGGAAATGACTACACAAGCTTCCTCCCGGTATAGTGACATCACAAACCCTAAAATTTACATAAATTACTCCTGGAACGCCATTTATAGATTATAGCAGAATATGCTAATCAATGACTAGAAGATAACTACACATAAGCTACATAAATTCATCCACTAACCATTCAGAGATGTCCTGTTGCATTCTACATGTTGTCACTTCTTGAGTCTCATTGTCTGACTCCGGTTTGAACATAAAAGGCTAAAAGTTTTTGCAATTTTCAGTGCATGTCTGTGTGAGGTAAAAGGACACAAGCTGTTGAAGCTCCGCCCTCTGTGCTGGGAGCAACAGCTCATTCGCATTTAAAGGGACAGTCACAAAAACGGTGTGTTTTTGCTCACCCTCAAAAAGTGACAATTTTAACATGCTATATAAAAATATCCGTGGGGTATTTTGAGCTAAGACTTATTTTACATCTTGTGAAAAGGGCATTAAAAAAGCTTACTGTAGACAGCGTACAGTAATCACGCCATCTCATAAGAACTTTATAAATGGCCCAAAGTAGACTTCTTACTCTATCGCGTTCTGACCTTGTAAGTGATCATCCCGTAATCTTCATTCTGCGTTCACACAGAGCACATTACCGGTAATTAACACCCTGAAATGTCTCAATTATCTTGAATTTGCTTCCTTTCATTTAAATAATTCACGCCCAAGGCATATGCAAAAAAAAGTGTCGATACCAGGTTGAGTTGCATTGGTAGTGTGTTGTTTGTCGCCATGTCCAAAAGATGCCCCAACCCCCTCCCGGATCTAATGCGGTTATGGTAAGGGGCGTGACAGTTCTGAAAAATGCTTAAAGTGGTTGACCAATCACAACACACTTGTCAAGCCAACCAATCAGAGTACACTGCACTTTTCAGAAGGAGGGACTTCATAGCAACAGGAACTAAAAACACAGAGGTGTTCCCTAACCCTAATCCTAGGACCTAAAAAAGCTGTGTCCCAATTCAGAGGCTGCATTCTTTAAAGGAATCGGACTTCAGAGGCTGCATCCTTCCAAGGCCACAAAGGTCGGACCGAGCGTTGTTAGATGGCTTCAACAAAAGCATCTACCACAGATTAAATATCTCATAGCTCACAGTATTTCTGTCTTTAAGGTTTGTAAGTTATCATTAAAAATCTATTTCCCTATGGATAAATTGATTGAATTGGATCAAATCTGTTGTACGACTCATCTTAATGCATCATGTTTGAATGTATGCAAATAAGGACAAAGATGATGAGTGAAATAATAACAGAATTTCAATTCTGAGTGAATGTTTCTTGAAGAGGCTTTAGACAATGTTCAAGTGAGAACTATTGTTGGATAGTCCTGTGTTGGATTTACACACAGAACTTTTTGCTGACAGCTAAAACCCGTCTGTCTGTGAGATGACGGAGGTGCGGATTAAAAGACTATTGAGCAGAATTCAGCAGAGAGCTGGGCTCTAATCTCACTGTCTTCTCGCTTGTCTCTCCTCTGCTTCGTTTAAATTTATGCATGCCAGGTTCACTTGCTTTTACATTAAATATTAATATTGTTTAAATTAGCATGCAACAGAAATGATTGTCTTGTATGGAGTTAATTTGGCAGTGTGCTGTATAGCCTTTGCTCTCTCTATCTCTTTCTTCCTGGCATTGCTCTGTGTTCATACACAGCAATTATTTCATAAGGATGACAGCTGCAGACATGGATTGGATTTTGAGGTGAGTGTGTGTGTTTTGATGTTGAACAAAAGGCAGTGTGGTGAAAGCTTGTTTACCGATGTGTTTTTGACAGTAGCACATATAGAAAAATGAAAATTGCAGGTCAAACTTCTCTTCAGAAATAGGATGTATGTGATTATCATGTTTATACATTATCTACTATATGAGTATGATTGTAAAGTGACTTAATGCGGATCTGGCTAATATCATTCATCAGTGGGTTGCCAGATAATCTCTGCTGCTTATAATGCTATACAATCAACAAAGCTGTTTATGTTGCAAGCATGTAATACAACCACAACAAAACCAGAACACTCTCGTTATAATAAATAAATAGGGAAGATGTTGCATTTTTTTATTTTATTTAATGTAATGCTACTTAGCTAAACTAGCATATAGTGCAATGCATTACCTAACCAGTAGTATATTACATTTTGGTCACATGCCCTCGTCATTTTGCATGTTTAATGACATAACAGAGTAGTCTCCCTACATGGTCTCAAAATACTTTAATATTTGTAAATATTACAAAATATTAGGGTGCGGCACAAGCCATTGAAATAAATGGGTTTCATAGCGCAGCGCAGCGCATTCTGCGTCCTGTCTGAAAGGGCCTTTAGAGTGTTTCTTGGGTAAAGAAAATACTGTACTTATTCAAACATCCAGTTCTTTATTAACCCTTGCATTGCAAACAAGCAGAGACAGTCAAAAATGTGTGTGGCACTTTATTCAAGATTGATATGGGGTGGAGTTATGAGATTTTACCAACAGTTTGAGGATCTTTGAGGAAATATTTGCAAAACCCACAGACAGACATAGTGATTTATAAAAATAGATACCAGAAAGCTAGAATTCTCCAGTCATAACAAACAAAAATGCAAGCATGCAATGTCGCCAAAGGGGAGGGTGCAGGGAGGATGTCTTAATGGACTATTACGGTGCCCTTTGTTCTTTACATGAAGGGAGGATAATGTCTTTACAACATCGCTACAGAAGCAATCGTGATGGGAATACAGCGTTCAGTGTCATGCTGCATTACACAAGCACAGTAAACAGTCTGGGGAGGTTGGCACAGCAGCGCGCTCGCAGTCGGAGAGCACCTGGTTAAACAGGTGCTTGTACGGAAGCAAACAGGCCTGTGCTGCTCAAACTACTTAACCTCCGTGTGAGCAGTGAAGTGTGCTGACGGTTTCCGGAGGTTAAAGGGGCATGTAAACATTTGGGAATAATGGACATGGATGCTCAGAACGAGAGCTGGAAGTAAAGGAGCAAAAAGAGGGAATGTTTTTTTGATGTAGAATCTGTGCTGCTGCTAATTGGTGGCGGATGTGGCTGAGAGCGCAAAAGGAGGACTCGCTCAGAGGGAATTATTATATGTGTGTGAGTGTGTAGAAGACACACATGGATGTCTAGATATAATAGTTGAACTGGGACTGACCCATATTCTATATGCAGCTTTATATGGGGATAAAATGGAACTGTAGTGTTACTTGGGAATGAAGATGCTGTGCTGATTTACATTTTCCTTGGAGTGATTAAATGATATGAGCTATTGGTGTTAGCAACAGACAAGTCGTTTTTTTGCCAGTATTACAAGTCAGAGCATTTTTTAATTAATTAATTTATTTTGAATAGACAAATCGCATGTGGAAATTTAGTTTTTGTGTCAAACATTTGTCTTTATGTGATCAGGTCTTTAGCCTATAATCAAATTGAGTCAAGATTAATGATACAAAATAAATACTGTTATTTATTTATTTATTTATGCTTTTTAATAAAAATATATATTTTATTGTTGTTAATCATTAATACTTTTAAGTTTGTATTACTACTACTATTGATAGTATTTCTAATATTGTTATTTTTTATAAGAATTTTAAGAAGATAAAACTGTACTTCATTATCAAAAAAATACCAGTAGAAATAAAGTAGAAATTAATCATTAAGGTAGCAATTGTACGTTACCAACTTTTTTTTTTTTTTTTTTATTATTACCATGGAGTGCCATGTAATACCATTGTACTTGTATGGGGTAATTATTCAGTACCGTGCTCTGAAATTATCACTGTCCCACGAACTGCTTCAGTGTTGCCAGGGATGCCAGTGTAAAACGGATTTGAGTAATTAGCACAGCACTATACAAATGTGTTTTTGAATAGCCATGAATTCATGTTTTTGATTTTCCTAAATGAAATATGGAAGATAATTAGCTAGCTTATGCCGTGTATGTGGACTAAATCTGTTTTTCAATTCTGCTATCAAACAGGTCCAGACGTGATTAACTTGCTTGCCAGGATAATGCAAATAAACACATGAGCAAATCTGTCATTCTGAATGACATTTCACACTAATAGTGTTTTCTCCCCTCAAACTTTTGATGAACAAACCACTGCGCACAGTCCCCATCTGGAACTGTCTAGAAATGATTTATTCCAAGTGATTTGAAGTTAGGTAAAAAACCTGAAGGGTATGGTGGTGTATAGTGCAAATAATGTTCCCCCCAAATCAAGTTGCCCTCAGAACTGATTCGATTCAAGTCCAAACCTCTGGTTCCCAGTGCAGGCAGATGAGATGAGACTAAGCCAGAGCCCTGGGACCTCAAAGAGGTTCAAAGGAGAGCCAATTCTAAGATGAGACGATTCAATCTATGCTGAAGAAGTCACCCTGCTAGCATCTTTATTAAGGCTTTTTTTCTGTTCTCACTTAATCTGCATGTTTGAAATGTGAGAGACCCTACGCCCCCTTTAATAGCTCAGAAAACATACTTGAATGGATTGTTGTTTATTGAAAATTCTGTCATGAAGGTCCAAACATGTATGACTTTCTTTCTTCTGTGGAACACAAAAGAAGATATTATGAAGAATGTTTTGGCTCCCATTGACCTTTATACTGTATATACAATGGAAGTCAATGGGAGCCAAAAACATTCTTCATAATATCTTCTTTTGTGTTCCACAGAAGAAAGAAAGTCATACAGGTTTGGAACAACGTGAGGATGAGTAAACAATGACAGAATTAAACTTCATGCTGATACTTAACAACTTTTCTTAATTTATGAGAACTGATAATTAACTAAATTTCCACTTGTTAACATGCTTCAAGCATCTACTATGAAAAGTATTAGACATAAAACATGAAGAAATGCAATGCATTTTTACACACTATGATTGTCTGATTAGTTTTCACACTGTAGATTTACAGTGTTACATTTTTTTTTGTAATTTTTTCAGAAAATAACTAAAAGTGCTAAAAAAAACTGTTAATTGGTTAACTGTACATTACTGTATCATATATGGTGAAGAACTGTAACACTGTGATAGATGTAATATTACTGTAGAATACTGTCAAATTTATGGGCTTTGCAAGTAAAAACTATAAATGTCCTTATAATTTAAAATAAAATAAAAACAATAAAATGTCATTCCCATGGTGGTTATCAGTATATTTTAAGGTAAAAAGCAGATTTTGGTACCATGATCATCACTTGATCAATATACAGGCAACAATATGCCTTCCTGTAATACCTGACAAATTGCCATTATATTTTCTGGTAACCACAGCTGTCATGTTTTATTGTGTACAGTAAACTCCTCAGTTGCCAAATGGACTTCAACAGCTACTTTGTAATATGACCTAGTTGAAGCTTCAATAATGTTTGTTTACTGGGTTTTGATTAAGCCAGAGCAACACCAAACACATTTGAAAGGAATGTAATAGGTTTATAATTACTATTGTTTTATAATATTGCACTTGGGTCTCTGGGACCTCAAACAGAAAGGAAGCCAATCTTAACCGGATGAATGTCTCATCTCAAGTCTGATGACGGATATTCCTAACTGATATGTCCAACTACTGACCATAAATGCATCCTATGGGGGTTATGTGCAACAAGCTTTTCTATTCTGAAAAACAAGTCGCATTGCTTCAAGTTCAGCGGCCGGTTGCATAAACATAGCCATGATGTTAAGACAGTGTCTTAAGTTCTAGTATGACCTACTAACAGTTATTCAGGGGCAGTCAGTCTTAGTTTTTGGTATCAAAGTAGGCTTACGTTTGTATGTAACTGATTTAAAAAAGCTATGAAAATAAATTGATGTCTAACTTGTAAGACTAGTCTTAGAGGTTTATGCAACCGGCCCCATGGTCTTTTGTATGAGCGTCGATAAATTTAGAGCCATTTTACCTTCAAAGCAGTGGGCAAAGATGAACATAACCGATGTCTATCGCAGATTTATGTCTAAAAGTTTTTTTATTTTTATTATTATTATTCTCACTAACATTATTTATATATATATTTCAAAACCTCAATCAATCAAAACCTCAAAAATATAAAGAACTAGCTAGGTTAGCTAAATACCTTTAAAACACACACACACGCACACAGGGAGGGAGACTGGGAAAGCAAGCTGCCAGCCTGTAGTAAACAGCCTTTTAAGCAAATTAGATGTGTTGTTTGAGTTGGACTCTCAGCAGATGAGAGCAGGATTAGTGTCCCTTCTGCAGGTTATTCACAGAGAGTCCACACACGCACGCACGCACGCACGCACGCACGCGCACACACACACACACACACACACACACACACACACACACACACACACACACACACACACACACACACACACACACACACACTAACATAACCTAACCTAAACCTACCCATCACAGAAAACTTTTTGTCCCCACAAGGTCAAAATTGACTGGTATTACCATCTTTGTGGTGACATTTGGTCCCCTTAACGTAGGGAATACGTTCGTAGGGAAAATTTCTCTATATTATCTAAAATAATTTTTACTGTATTTAACTATTAGCAAAAGAGACTTCTTTCAAAAACATTAATCTTTAATTATTTCATTTCTGACCGGTATGTACATACATGCAGTTTTTCCCCCCTATTGTACAGTGTCCGTCTCTCTTTGCGGTTGAAGAGAGTGCTTTTACAGTTTCGGCAGTCTATAAAGTGTAACGTACTATCAGTAAAGCAGCTCTGCAGGATTATCATTTATTGTCCTGTAAAAATGAAATAAGAGGTAGAAGTTCCTTTACAGTGTGTGTGTGTGTGTGTGTGTGTGTGTGTGTGTGTGAGAGAGAGAGCTGTGATAGCACCTTAGCCTATTCAACCCACTTCATACAGCACACAAAGACTTTGACAGCCAGAGAGAACATCTAACGTATTGTAAAGGGCCACAATAAAAGGTAACATCAATAATGGGGGATGGTAAGACTGCTGAGCCATGCTTTTCACAGTCAGTAGATGAGCTACAATGTCCCTCTGGCTTAAAAAAAACACACTCTACTTAACTGTATCAATGTCTTTTAATAATTTAAGTATAGCTAACACTTAGGCACAGTGCTCTAACTCCTGTCTGAGAGAAAGAGAGGAACATTAAGGCTCTAGACAGGGGTATTCAATAAAACTTTATATTTCCTCCCAGTGGAGGTCTGGACAACACTTTTTTGGAGCAGTTATACATTTCCATGGGGGCAACCATAAATAAAAAATCATAAACACTCAAAATAGTCATAAAAGATAAGAATCTTGACAAAGAGGCGCCATGAGTCAACTTGTCACAAACCTGGCTTAGTCAAACAGTCGGAGTCATCTGTATGACAGATACAAATAATTGTATTTGCTGCATGCTCGTTTTCTACAGCGTTTTAACAAAAGTATAAATTTTGCTGCTCACCGTGTTTCTGCTACAGTTGTTAAAATAACTGCGGCATCTGCAGCTCTTGTGGCACTTTAGCGTCTTCGAACGGGCTTGAGTGAAGCGCGTTTGGCTCTAGATAAAACTATTAGAGGCTGTTGCTGCGAAAGATCATTACCGTAGTGGCGAAAGATCATTACCGTAAATGATCCTGAGCGCTTGTGTTGTGAACCGCTCTGTTGTTTTGTCGCGATGCTCATGTTAAAAACGGTAAAATGGCACGGTTAAAATACCACCGCTCTAGAATATAGAAATGACCAGGTAGCCATACACAATATTTTATCAGTTACTTTGTGTATTTTTGCAACATTAACAAAAAATGTTTCCAAACAAAGCAGGAGAATTAACTGAGCAAGAATCTCTGAGCAACACACAGTAGTTGCATTCATGAATGAATCAATGTTTTTAAACAAATCGGTTGAAAGAATGATTCAGTGACTCACTCATAAAGTCGATATCTGCATCCTGAATTGCATACTGAGTAGGAACCACATTTGAATAAGAACTTATTTCACGACTGTTAAAAGTATGTTCAATATACTATGAATGTGTGTAATATGAATGAAATCCAGATGTACAACATCTAACATCAGGTCATTGTCATGTGATCTACTTCAATTCCGTTGATTTCCTGCCATTCACAGCTTCTCTCGCATGGCCTCATGGGATAGTAAAATGTCCATTAGATGCACCGTTCAGAATGTCACCTGAAGTAGTAGGTCATCTGGCTATTTGCTTACTGTTTTCTGAATACTGTGAATTTGGACTTTGATACTACTCTTTTCACATACATAGCAGGGAATGTTTGAATGCCTCCCACTTGTTTAGACTTCACTTGTCGCTACCTATTTGTTAAATGATGTAACCTTCAGAAAGTAATCCACCAGAGATTGGCAGCCTTTCTGAACATGCAAACAGCAAGTGGAGTCATACAAACAGAGAAATCTCCCTGTGGTGAATATATTTTAAATTATTATTGTGAATCTTTTTCTTGTCCAATTTGTGACCCTTTTAGTCAATTTGGAGCCCTAATAATTCCAACTAATTTCAAATCCAGAGACGTTCAAGTGATGTCTCAGGATGTTTCATAACAGTAACAGCACTACAGCGTTACTTGCATTTTGATGTGCTGCACTATTTACTTTCTTCCTGTCACTGATCTGAAGGGATTATGGGTTCAGTTCGTAATGCCTCTCCTATTAGAGGCCACTCAAAATGGTTTATGCCACACTGGATCTCTCAATGTTGTTGTGGCCCCTCCAGATGCTACAAAACCCGTCAGACCAATGGCAAATCCAAACTGACACCCGAGTCGCCAACATCTCCCTGAGCCTGTCATTCTCAAAGACACGCTTGTATATTCATTTCTGACATGCTCTCCTGTCAGCCATCCCACTAACACTACGGCTAATGGAACGAGACTGAAGCAAAGGGACATCTGCAAAAGGACAGGAAGAAGCCTTTTTCCAGATTAAATCAATGCTTATGTGATGAAGTCTGCTTCAAGGTCCTTTTGATTTACTAGTAAGCTTAGCAATTTTGTGATTTGTACAAAACCTCATTGTTTCGTTTTATTTTTATAAATTTTTTTCATTCAGGCTGTTTGTCATCTATATTTTTCATCTGAAAGTAAAAGGCTATGCAAGTAAAATGAATATTTTCTGAAACATTTCAGAGGAATGTTGATGTGTTTTTGATGTTGTTTTATTAGAAAAAGAATGCGGAGTTATGACTGTTTTATGAGCTTATGTTCCCCCGAGTCCAAACGAGTGCAACAGGTGTGTACAGTTTTTTTTAATTGTATTATGTATCATTCTTTTATTAAAACATTAGCATAGTTTCTGCCTAAAATCATAAATCAATATGGTATCTATTTAAAAACAAGAAGCATTTACAATCTTTACTTCATGTTAGTGTCTTTGATTTATATCATTTTTAATTTTGTAAAGGTTTCTTACCTGAAACAAGTCAGTTTTATTTTAAATGAACCTTTATTCAGACAATAAAAATGTTACGTAATTAAAGACATTAATAATGCCTCAAAATATTGATATTTAAAATATATTTTCTCATTCACATCTTTCCATTCATCAAAGAATCCTGAAAAATTCTTCTATCTTCTAGGACACAGGACACATCTATTATCTGCTGTAATAGCAGCATCTGTGTGATGATGTCAGACGATGACAGCCTCCGGTGTGTGTCAAAGGAGTCACATCTTCTATTGTGGATGAGGAGGTCTGAGGTCACTACTGAATGCACCTCACAGTGAATGTCAGCTTATGATCTTGAGAGAAATGAACATAGCACTGTGAGAATTCATTTGACCTATATGAGCTGAAATGGGATTGTAAATCAAAATTTCTGACAACAGCGTTGGAAGACTTCTGTTTCAGAGGTCTATTTGGAGATCCACTCCTTCTTTCTTTGCATTGCATCATAGGTTTGACTCTCATTCAGCCTGACGTACAACTCTTCCACTCGTGTGCACAAATACATTTCCTTCTTTATCTAGGCCGCCTCATTAATAAGGCAGCTATGCATAATAGGTTCAAATGGCCAACACTGGACTTTAATTAACATTTTACATCACACTGGTCATTCTCATTCTTTTCCTCATTGTTTCCATTTCGATGGCAGTTTTTTTAACTGAGCGAGCAGTTTAATGGATTCCTGCACGGTGTTTCATGTGTTATTTGTGAGGAGTGTGTTAAGGCACTGGAGTTTATAGATATAATGAATAGTGGCATTTTAAGTGGGGAGGAATTCTGTGTATTCTCATTCTTTAGAGAACAACAGCCTGGGGAATCAAAGCCTTTTCATGTACACAGTGATGTTCATATTGAAAACCGTGCATAATTCACTTTTTACAGGAGTAGTTCACCCAAAAATCTAAATTATATCATCGTTTATTGATAAAATAAAATTTTATGCCGACAGTATCATATTTGATGCACAAATTTCTAAGGCCTCTAAATTATCATCATGATCAACTTGTCTGATTGATAGTTTAAACCGTTTTTTAGTAAGTAAGTTAAAGTCTTTTTAGTGTAACTGAAAATGTGTCCCATAAGATTAACTTTTATATTGTTATTAATATTTCAAGATGAACACTTACTGAATTGAAGCAACTTAGGTTTACATGGGTAAAATAAGGGTTAATCAACCTTGAGTCGTTGCAAATCATCCACAAAATCGGTTCCTTTTATTTTAGGGGGTGTTTCCCTATACTAGCCTTGCTGTTTTATGGTTGAAAGCATTCTGATATGCTCAGACCTGGAGAGAAGTGACAGAAAGAGGATGTCTGATCAATTTAAGGGAACTCTCTATGTTTAAAGCCTTCTTATCTAATCATTATCTTGTCAGGCTGCCTAGTCCTTTCAGACAGGCTATCATTGCACCGTCAGACTACTTCTGAGACTATGATATCATATTTCAGGGTTAAAGTGGTATTTATAGCTTTATCGATACTAAGACACATGGCAGAATGCAGACAATTGTAATTGATACCCACTATGAGGCATGCGTCTGATTTAGCCAGTGGTTGTGCTAGAAGAACTCCCACAAATAGCAGTGTTTACTAATGACAGCCTTAAAGAAATTTCAAGAAATTATTTTTATTTATTTATTCCATGTGTGTTAGCTTTGATGCATTGTGTCCTCCTAAAAGTGGACTGTAATTAAAATGTCAATTTATTTAAAATACCTCCAACTATAGCAATTCATGGTTTGGCTGTGTTTTCTGTTGCATTGATAATGGTACACTGTAAAAAAAAAATATATATATATTGTAGCTTCAATGGTAAAAGACTAAAGAGTATACAGTAAAAACCTGTTCATTGGTTAACGGTAAGTTCCCTCACAGTATACCATAGGAAAAAATATATATAATAAGACATTTAATCTAATTTTACAGTAAAATACTGTTAAATGTATATTTTTGGCATAAGTCATATCATTTACAATGAAAAACCGTAAATTGACATTCCCATAATTCCCTGTGTGACTTCACATTTGATGGTTTTTCAGTGAAATAACTGTTTCCTAACTGTTCTAAATAACTGTTTTTTTTTTACTGCAAATTTAAGTTAAATCCATAAAACCTGAAATGTTGCTACCGCTTTTTATTTTTACAGCATACATATCCACTGCAGTGAAAAAAATCCACTGATATACAACATTACCATGGACAATGTTCGAACATATCTGTTTGCTGAATGCCATTTAATATTTTTTAAAAGCTGAATTTTGCTGTAGATAAGTGAAAAAAATACACAGTGACTGATAAATCCATTTTCTGTTTTCATGTTTTATTGTGACAACATTTCATCCATATTTTGCTGAACATTATTGTAAACACAGTGTATGAGGGAGCACAGCAAAAAGGGGTCATCTTGTACATTCTTCAGTCCTTTGTTACAGTCTTAATTTGCATTGACTCATTTGCTTATGGTGACCTTGATATGTTGGGATTCTTGCAGCTTCTTCTGACAATCACCCTGGGAAATGTGTGGGTTGGCATGGGGATGGCACATATTTAACATAACACCATATTACCTTTATCAAAGGGCAAAAGACACCTACAAGCCCATTCAGTCAAATCAAATCAACATAAGATGTACAAATCTTAAGGGGTTAGAAAACACGACCCTGAGGAACACACTTACATAAATGCTTGACTCTATTTTCGTCCTAGTGTCTTCCACCCCCTTCATTCTCTTTCTCATGCTTGTGGCCAAAGGCTTTTAATGCATAAGTGTGGCCTTTATTCAGGAGCTATAGTTTCGGGTCATAGCACAAGAAAACGACACATTTTTGCTAGCCTTGAAAAGAGAAAGAAAGAAGGAAAGAAAAACAAACAGAGACACATTTAGACATTATATAATATTTACCAATAGAGTACAACAGTGACCACATACTGTTTCAGTAGCAAGTATCTTTTTTCATAGAAATGTCCACAAATTATTTCAGTGAAGACTATTTATATGCACATGCATTACATTGCATATAAATATTTATCTCTTATGGGAAATGTAGTTATACACACATGCAATTTTATACATTTATGTATATATAAGATTTAAATGTAATGTAATTCACCCATTAAAGCCATTTTATTGTCATCCATTGTTGTTGTTTTTAAACCATATGAAGAAAATTATTGGAATTTTACTTCCCAAAGCCGCTCTGTACCATAGAGAGTTTCCTTTAATGAACAGAATAATAATTATAATAATAATAATAATAATAAAAAACGACAAGACATAAAGAGGATTATTAAATCTACCATGTCTGCAGTTTGTGTTGAAATTGCCAACACTGGGAGAACAAATTTGGAGAAAAGAGCAGACCATATTAAAGAAATATCTCACACTGCTAATGAAAGTCCCATCTGTTTTGTGATAAACCAACATAATTTGGTCTTATTAGTTCACTTATTCTCGTCATTTAATACAATTGCTAATATTTGCGGGAAACAATTTTTCACACCTGCATGCATAATAGATTGTAATATGATAAGCTTTTGTGTAACATCATGGTTAGTGCACTACACATACAATTCTCTATTGCTGTCGTATATCATTGGCTTAATGTATGATGGAAACCACCCCTGTCTTTCCATTGGTACAGTCTAATGGTATTGGCCTGCCCAGAGCTGACACCTCTGATTTTTCCCATGTGGATGTGGGAGGAGGATTATGAGCTCCGCTGGCTTTCACTAATGCACATGATTGATTGACAGCTTAATGTCATTATCGGAATATTACAGTTTTTATGCCATTGGTTTCTCATTGAGCATGCTTAGCTACTTATGTCTGATGGGTGTAAATCTGACTCACACCACATTTGATCAATACATTAAAAGGAATCCCCTTTTCTGAGCTGTTTAGAAAACATCAAATGACTCGATAGTACTTTATATGAAATTTTTGTAAAGTGTTACCAACAATCAGAAATATCTAAGGAATTAGACCAAAAGTATATAAGATGTCAATTTAAAATACACTCACCTAAAGGCTTATTTTTTTCCTTTCCACAATTTCTCATTAATGCAATTATCTAATCAACCAACCACATGGCAGTTGCTTCAATGCATTTAGGGGTGTGGTCCTGGTCAAGACAATCTCCTGAACTCCAAACTGAATGTCAGAATGGGAAAGAAAGGTGATTCAAGCAATTTTGAGCGTGGCATGGTTGTTGGTGCCAGACGGGCCGGTCTGAGTATTTCACAATCTGCTCAGTTACTGGGATTTTCACGCACAACCATTTCTAGGGTTTACAAAGAATGGTGTGAAAAGGGAAAAACATCCAGTATGCGGCAGTCCTGTGGGCGAAAATGCCTTGTTGATGCTAGAGGTCAGAGGAGAATGGGCCGACTGATTCAAGCTGATAGAAGAGCAACTTTGACTGAAATAACCACTCGTTACAACCGAGGTATGCAGCAAAGCATTTGTGAAGCCACAACACGCACAACCTTGAGGCGGATGGGCTACAACAGCAGAAGACCCCACTGGGTACCACTCATCTCCACTACAAATAGGAAAAAGAGGCTACAATTTGCACAAGCTCACCAAAATTGGACAGTTGAAGACTGGAAAAATGTTGCCTGGTCTGATGAGTCTCGATTTCTGTTGAGACATTCAGATGGTAGAGTCAGAATTTGGCGTAAACAGAATGAGAACATGGATCCATCATGCCTTGTTACCACTGTGCAGGCTGGTGGTGGTGGTGTAATGGTGTGGGGGATGTTTTCTTGGCACACTTTAGGCCCCTTAGTGCCAATTGGGCATCGTTTAAATGCGACGGCCTACCTGAGCATTGTTTCTGACCATGTCCATCCCTTTATGACCACCATGTACCCATCCTCTGATGGCTACTTCCAGCAGGATAATGCAACATGTCACAAAGCTCGAATCATTTCAAATTGGTTTCTTGAACATGACAATGAGTTCACTGTACTAAAATGGCCCCCACAGTCACCAGATCTCAACCCAATAGAGCATCTTTGGGATGTGGTGGAACGGGAGCTTCGTGCCCTGGATGTGCATCCCACAAATCTCCATCAACTGCAAGATGCTATCCTATCAATATGGGCCAACATTTCTAAAGAATGTTGAAGAATGTTCAACCTTGTTGAATCAATGCCACGTAGAATTAAGGCAGTTCTGAAGGCGAAAGGGGGTCAAACACAGTATTAGTATGGTGTTCCTAATAATCCTTTAGGTGAGTGTATACCATGGTGTTTACAAGATACTTCAAAGAATACCATGGGATAACCATGATCAGTGTCCAAAAATAGTTTTTTCTTCAAAATTTTCTTAAAAAAACTGAAGAAAACATGCAAATAGATAAAAACACATGAGGTGCAAATACTCACAAAACAACCAAAAACAGAAATGTGCTGCAAATACTTACAACGCAGTCAAATACAGAAACGCGCTGCAAATAGTCAACACACACATAAAATCATGATTATAAAAACAAACAAAAAAAAACTCACCTTTCAGGTCATTGACAACACCACTGACGAGTAGATATTGAACAATAAGCATTTCCCAGCCAGGTTTGTCATTTAATGGTGTCCCCTTGAAACATTTCCATTGTGGTCTGTGCTATTTGCAGCGTGTTTCTGTATTTTGTTGCATTGTGAGTATTTGCAGCACGTTTCTGTATTTGGTTGTTTTTTGCGAGTATTTGCAGCACTTTTCTGCATTTGGTTGCATTGTGAGTATTTGTAGCGCATTTCTGTATTTGGTTGCATTGTAAGTATTTGTAGTGCGTCTCTGTATTTGGTTGCGTTGTGAGTATTTGCAGCGCGTTTCTGTATTTGGTTGTGTTGTGAGAATTTGTAGCGTGTTTCAGTATTTGGTTGCGTTGTGAGTATTTGTAGCACGTTTCAGTATTTGGTTGAGTTGTGAGTATTTGCAGCGCGTTTCTGTATTTGGTTGCGTTGTGAGTATTTGCAGTGCATTTCTGTATTTGGTTGTGTTGTGAGTATTTGCAGTGCATTTCTCTATTTGGTTGCGTTGTGAGTATTTACAGCGCATTTCTGTATTTGGTTGCGTTGAGTATTTATAGTATGTTTCTGTGTTTGGTTGTGGTGTGAGTATTTTGCAGCACTTTTCTGTATTTGGTTATGTTGTGAGTATTTGCAGCACTTTTCTGCATTTGGTTGCATTGTGCGTCTTTGCAGTTCGTTTCTATATTTGGTTGTGTTGAGTATTTACAGTATGTTTCTGTATTTGGTTGTGCGTTGTGGTGTGAGTATTCTGCAGCACTTTTCTGTATTTAGTTGTGTTGTGAGTATTTGCAGGGCATTTCTGTATTTGGTTGTGTTGTGAGTATTTTGCAGCACGTTTCTGTATTTGGTTGCGTTGTGAGTATTTACAGGGCATTTCTGTATTTGGTTGCGTTGAGTATTTACAGTATGTTTCTGTGTTTGGTTGTGGTGTGAGTATTTGCAGCACTTTTCTGTATTTGGTTGTGCGTTGTGGTGTGAGTATTCTGCAGCACTTTTCTGTATTTAGTTGTGTTGTGAGTATTTGCAGGGCATTTCTGTATTTGGTTGTGTTGTGAGTATTTTGCAGCACGTTTCTGTATTTGGTTGCGTTGTGAGTATTTACAGGGCATTTCTGTATTTGGTTGCGTTGAGTATTTACAGTATGTTTCTGTGTTTGGTTGTGGTGTGAGTATTTGCAGCACTTTTCTGTATTTGGTTGCATTGTGCGTATTTGCCACACGTGTTGTCAAACTGATGAAATGATTTTCTTAATTTGCTGGTGTTTTTTCTATTTGCGGTTTTTTCTTCAGTTGCAGCACATTGAGCTTTTTGCAGTGCGTTTCTGTATGACAGCACATGTTGTCAAACTGATGACGAGGTTTTCTTAATTTGCTGGTGTTTTTTTTATTTGCAAGCGTTTTCTTCAGTTGCAGTGCATTGAGCTCTCTCAGCCACCCATCCACATTAATCCGGAAATATTTGAAAACAGCATTTTCATTTCAAAACGCTGTCCATCCACACTAGAGGTTTTTTTTTTTAAGTTGCTCGTCCACAGTGAATCTGAAAATGTATATATCCATAAAAAAGCTCCCTGAGATCATACACAATAATATTCTCATGCTATTTCTTGCATGATCATTTTATTAAATATTAATATAAATATGCAAATATGCAAAACATTTTTCACTGTATCACAAAATAACACAATATAAATATTTATATAAAATATCCCACCACTTACTGATGTGTAGAGGTCGCATTTAAAATCGTCATTAATGTATGATCTAAAACACAACTGTCAACATGTTTTGCTACAGGACAGCAATTGCTGTCATCTATGCAGAAATGTGATATGTAAAATGTTTTTTATCTTTGAAACACTTTCAAAGTGAATAGCAGGCACAACAATGCCAGTCAACCATAGATATGTGTCACATGACTAAACATACGTCATTTTAGAATACCATTTTCACAGTCGACACACTACAACGCAAAAAAAAGTGCTTCCAAATTAATCCATTTGGGAAAGCATCTTCAGAAACTTCAGTTTTCGCTGGACAAAAATGCTGTCTCAGTGTGGAGAAAGGACCAAAATGTATAGAAAAATATTAAAGTTGATCAGATTAATGGGGATGTAGCCCATAACTGACCCATATTCAACAGTATTGCTCAATCACAATACCATATGCTCTTCAAGATCACAGTATCCTTTCCAAGACATTAAACACCCACTGAATGTTACCCTGGTGTTCAAAAGAAGCCAGTAGAAGCTTCTGAAAGCACACATCAGTGATCTTCATGTGAGCGTCCAGTTATTTGTGTGCAGCCGAGAGCAACGCCGTTTTAACAAACTCATGAGGATATGATGAAGTGGGCGAGCGCAGGGGCAGCTCGTGGCTGCTGTGTTTTGTTGTTTGCTTGTTGCTTGGTTACCTGTTGAACATGCAGTGTCATTCCCTGTGTCTCTCTCCTACTCATACCTACAGAATGCTCTTCAACAGCCTTGAAAGCAGTCAAAAGAAAAACATCATCTAAAGTCATGGCAACAGATGCACCTGCAGAAGCTGCTGCGACGTAATGCTGTTACCAAATCAATTAGTATTTTTTGGAGATTTCAATTCAACTTATGGTAAACAATGTATCTTTTTACTCATTTGTCTTTCTTACATTTTGTTTTAGCTTTTCATGGCACTGCCCTTGATGATACATCATTAATGATAATGATACATCATTTGAATTGTCCGCTAATCATTGGTAATACAAACGTCAAAAGTAAACGGGGTCAGAATTAAAATTGAAACAATAGCGAACACTGACAAGAATCATGTGAAAGGACCTTAACCTTCCTAATGCATTTAAAAACTGCTGATACTTATACTTTGCATTGGATACTTTGCATACTTTGGGTCAGTTTTGAGAGTTTATAAGCCATAACTTTTAACTAAAACCATATTGAAAATCATTAATGAGTGAATGTGCAAAAAAAATCTGTAACACTTTATTTCGATAGTCCACTTTAGACATTCTACTAACTATGAGTAACTTTGCAACTACAAGTCAACTAACTCTCATTAGAGTATTAGAAGACTGTCTGCTTAATATCTGATAACACTTTATTTTGATGGTCCCCCAACAGACATTCTATTAACTATAAATAACTTGCCAACTACAAGTCAACTTATTCTACTTACCCGAACCATAACACCTAACCATAACCAGTCTACTGACAGTCTAGTACAGCCTACTACTACTCTAATGAGAGTTGACATGTAGTTGCAAAGTTACTTATAGTTAATAGAATGTCTAAAGTGGACTATCGAAAATAAAGTGGAACCAAAAAAGTTTTGGATGAATGTTTCAGTGTTATAGAAATTCTGTGACATTTCAAATTTTACATGAACTACAGTAAAACCACTAACTCAAGGCTAACTTTTCTCAAGTGCCTCACCTCTCCATTTGCTTTTAAAGAAAAGACCGGGCAGGTCTAAATTATAATTGTTTTGTGGTAATCAACATTATTTTACAAATGCTGTCATTTGAGCTTAACCTGTATTGAAGCCAAAATGTTTCTTTAATGGTTGCGCTCATATGATTTTGCAGTGTGAAAGCAGTGCTTACAGTAGGAGGCCTTCTGATGAGAAGTGTAGCTGCCAGCAATTCTGAGGGTAGGGAGGCTGTCGTCCTAAATGTACGCAAAGGATTTGTTTTGTTCTTCCTCTTCATGTTCCTCTTCAACAGCCTGATACCCACTGGCTTTGGGGCGGGCATCATGGGTCCATTACACATTAAGACATAACATGCTCATCGCTTGTATAGCTCTGACAGAAATGTGAAGTAATAGTCTGAGGCAGTCCTTTGATCCTGGGTGGAGGCGTTTACAGCTGTTCAGCATGGATAATACATTCTCTCAGAATGACACATTAAATAAAACTGATCGAAGCTCTAGGCTATTAAATTTGTATAGCCCTGGCTGGGGTGGGGTGTGAAGGTGGTTTAACTGAGACTTAGTTAAGATGTCAAAAGATAACTTTAAAGTGCAGTTTTTTTATTAACCCTACTAAAGCATAGGCGAGATGTTACAGTTTTCTGCTGGTGCAGGCAATTGCACTTGATATTTTGTGTTGGATTAGATCAGACTATGGTGAGTTGGCTGATGTAAAAGTCTATGATAATCAATCAGATTAATTTAATTTAATTTAATTAATGGTTTGATTGATTGACTGATGAGAACTTACTGAGTGGCTGGAAGAGTGAATGAAATATTATGAATGAGCTTCCAATTCACTGATGTTAACAAACTGAACATCATTATAAAGTGTTACAGACAGATAGTAATAACTGTAATGTGGTCAATTAACATGCAACTTCTAGCTGTGTAGTGTAAATGGTTTGGTATGAGTGGACAGCAATGGTGTTTTTGTGTTCTTTGAGGGAAGTCAAGCTCTTTCTCCAAACAAAAGCTGAGGTTTCTTGATGTAAATGAATGTGACCTATTTTTCAGCTCTAGATAGAGAGCGGTCCAGACAGGAGCAGTGTGACTCAGTCCACTATGCTTCACACTCCTACGATTCTATGTTGAAGTGTGCTGGCATGCTGGGACACAACAGCAGACACATCAGGCTAAATGAACAACGGCCAGATGAAACATACAGCCTGTGGACTTCCTTCTCTCTCTCTGTGTGTGTGTGTGTCCATAAAAATCCAAAGTTAAAGATCTCCCACTCTCACTGTGAGAGAGGGAAAAAATTAGGCCTGTAAGATTCACTGCTGACTCCAAATGTAATGTGGTTTATTGATGTGTGAAAGAATCCAGTCACGATATGTCCGTACACTAGGCAGACGCTGACAGGAAATCAGTACCGTGCTGCAGCTCACCTGGGAGCACTTCAATCAAACCCTCTCTGCATAGACTTCATTTATTAAACATCTTCCATCTCTGTCTGGAACCATTAAGAATGACTAGACTAACAGTGGCAGTGAAATCCTGAAGAACACGCTGAGCACTTTTATTCTCCCCATGAGCAAATAAAATAACTTTTTGTCTTATCATTTTTCATCATTTTCTCTGACATCTATATGTCAGCAGTTAGTGCCATTAACACCATTAAGTTCACAAGTAAAGCAAAAGGAGCATAAAGGGTCACTATAAGGCTGATATAATAATATTTAATAGCTTTTAATAGCATTTTTTAGCTTTTATTTTATTTTTGTTATAGGAACAGTTGTATCGCCTTAAAAAAAACATCTAAATGAATTTTAATACAGAAATTCAAAACATACACATCAGAGAAGACATACAGTTGTTGTATGTAGACATTTAAGTTGTATGTGTGAATATTTTTTTATGTATTTATTTATGTTGCTATATATTTATGTTGCTTATATTTATTATGCAATCAGATACATCGCCGTTAAATATCTACTTACAAACAGTAGTCCTAACCCTGAAATCCAAGAATCATTTCTGGTCCAACATTGTATTATGAATTACATTGTATTATGCAATATCAGGCCTAAAACTAACCCTTATAGTTGTATTAATTTGCAATCATCATATGTAGCAGTGCAAACAATCTGATTTTTCACAGAAAGGTTTGCTTTGCTTTAATTTCCCTCTTGAACAGCCGCACTTTCTCCCTCGCTCTACCTTAACAGCGTCAATCCTAGCCACTTCACACTTAAAACCCCTCACATATTATACAAAATGGCTTGCGATCTCACGACGAGCCATTACAGAGCTCTGAATGAGGCTATATTAGATGGAGAATGGCGTAGTAAGAGACGCAGGTGTTGCCACACAAAGACTGAGACGTGAACTAAGGCTGGTGTGAATGAGTCTTTACAACAGCCCATATGGCAAACCAAGCACATCGTCTTCCACTCAATAGTGCTCACTCCGCTTGCAGCACGAGTCTCTGTTGTTTCTACATCCCTACAATCTGTCAATGCAATTACACACAAATGAAGCCATTGCAAGAACACAAACCAAGAGAGGAGTGTGTGTAGGGGTATCTGCGGGCAATCATTCATGTGCTCATTGGGGAATGACGCAGTCAATAAGTGGATCCAATTAATCTGCATTAAATCGCACAGCCAGATGACTGCCATCAGAGTGATGACTATTAAGAATCCTTTGCTCTCTATCTCCCTTTCTCTGGGGATCATCTCATTACAGTCTTTAGGTCAGCACCTGCTCGCTCATTCCTGCGTCACACCCATAGGTCTTTTAACAAATTTCTTCTCTTTATATGGAAAGAAGAAATACAAATGTCTGGCCACAAGCACTAGTACACATAGAAACTTCATGGTCTCAGATAAGGCCTAAACAAAAGAGCATCCTGAGAACTCTGGCACTGGTGAGAAGTTTGTTTGGCTTCTCTGAAAATTAAACATCCTTTTCTGAACAGTTGAGCATTCACAGCCTTGGTGAGAAAGAAGTGCACTTAATTGTATTGAATATGCACTTGTGTACTACAAACCTTTCAAGTATATATAAAAAAAAAAGGTACATAATATTATATTAAAAGTGTACTTGAGTACGCTTTCATGACTAGGTTTCTAAACACAATTTAAAATGCATATTTGTAATAATATCAAATGAAACATTTTACTTTAAAGTACATTTTAAATCAATGTTTTAAATAAGTACACTATTCTGATGTGTTGAGCTATTTTGAGCTATTGTCCGTTGGTGTGGATAATATGAAGCTAATGTAGTTATCATTCTAGTTGTTACATAGTGTACATAGTGTATAGTTATACAATTATTATTATAGTTAGTTCTTAGCGTCCAATATTGAAATTCTTAATCGTCCGAATTGCTATGATTAGATTGGCTTTGAGAACAGGAAGTGACATTTTTTATACCCTTCTGTGACATAGGCTCAATCCCAATTCACCCCTTGCCCCTACCCCTTGGCCCTACCCCTCCGTTTTGCGCGTTCCCGTGAAGGGGTAGGGTTGTCTTGATTCTCTTTTGGTTGGAGGGGTAGGGGTAGGCGGAATGGCCAGATAGCCCTTGAAACGAAGATTTTTCGGGACCACACTTCAAACGAAGGGGTGTGAGAAATGTACCTGCATACACCGGCTACAGAGGCAACATGACTGCCAATAATCATTTTCTTTATGTCACATTCAATCTTGTGTTCATATTTACGGTCATGTTCTTCAAAGAAACGGTTGCAAAAAAATCGCTAAAGTTCGTTAACAATATGTTTGAAGCGAAGTGGACGCGCGAATGAGGCGAATTCGCGTCCACCGCGCCGCGCTAAACACCTCATTTGCACCGCAAGACCTCCAGACGCGCGTAAACGCGTCTTAACATTGAAATCACTCGCGCCAGACGCTCTATTCGCGTTTGGTGTGAACGCAGCATTATTTAAAGGCCTATTTATACTTCTGCGTCGAACTCACGCCGTAGCTACGTCGTAGGCTTTGTGTAGCGCGCGTACCCTTCGGCGTACCCTGACATGCACCTCTCCAAAAATGTAACAACGCGTCAACTCTACGCGGACGCAAGCGCTATGATTGGTCTGCTAGGACCACTCCCTCGGGTTTCACATGCTCCCTCTGCACGTGTAATTGCGCGTCAACGCGGACAACGACGCAGAAGTAAATGAAAACCAACGCATTGCCTACAGCGTAGAGGCTCCGGCGTAGGTCCGACGCAGAAGTATAATAAAGCCTGTTTTATGCTTCTGCGTCGAACTGCCGCCGTAGCTACGTCGTAGGCTGTGTGTAGCGCGCGTACCCTACGGCGTACCCTGACGTGCACCTCTCCAAAAATGTAACAACGCGTCAATTCTACGCGGACACAAGCGCTGTGATTGGTCTGCCAGAACCCCTCCCCAGGCCCCTCCCCACGTGGCCACACTTCTGTCTCTTTTTTTTATTGACAAAAATTGCGTTTTTTTAAAACGCTGAACCGTCTCTTTAAGACCACAAAAAACGTGAGACTTTTCAGACGCACACTCCAACTTCACCTCAGGCTCAGCGCCAGGCACAAGTCAAACGAGTGTGGAAATGTGCAAGTGCCGAGTGAGCTTCAGCAGAACATCAGACAGTGATATGCACATAGTAAATATAGAGTCAATCTTTCTCAACTGGTGGGTTGCAAGACCGTTTTGAGGAAGTCGAATAGTGTGAAGGCAACAACAAACGTAATTCTCTTTTTTTTCTGATGCTACTTTTATTTTAGAAGATGTGTGTGAAAGCTTGTGACACTTCTGTCAGATGCTGAGGAAAGGGCGTTGTCCTTGTTCAGTTGGCTATCTTCGTTAAGATGAGATGTTGTCAGGAAAACTACCGGTAACTAACTTTTCTGTTAAGGCTAACAGCCGTTGTAGGCTACTGTCCTTGCGCAAAAAAAAAAGTTAGTTACCGGTAGTTTTCCTGACAACATCTCATCTTAACGAAGATAGCCAACTGAACAAGGACAACGCCCTTTCCTCAGCATCTGACAGAAGTGTCACAAGCTTTCACACACATCTTCTAAAATAAAAGTAGTAGTCGTCAATTAACTCATGTAAGAATCAAAAAGGCGATTAAAGCTGTCAAAACTGCATGCATGTATTTGTTATATATGCGTCACATGTCTCTGTATTAAAATATTCTGCTGAGATCACAATATAAGGTACAAACTGATATGTAATGTTTTAATGTCCAAATAAATGTGAGCACTGTGCATTTGTAGGCCTACTAGACGATAGGCATTAATTTTGCGTTCATTTGTAAAGGACAAACAAAAATGGATAATTTTTAAATCCATAAAATAACTAATTTTACATTCTGCCAACATTACATTATGAAAAACATAACATTTTACATTATGTGCTGTTGACTTCCGCCTTGTTCACATCCTTGCACTTGGGGATTCAAAAGAGACCTTTTGTTTTCCTTTTTAATTTAGGTATGATAGAACTGTTGCAATTATTTATTTTGACAACTAATATAGAAAGTTAAACTTTTATTTGACAAACTCAGAATTGGTTGAATAGTTCATTGATTATATCAAACGCATTGAAGGTTGAATAATCTTTGGACTACAGTATGTATCTGCATGTTATCTCATCCATGAAGATGCAACAATGTAGAACAAGCTATTGGAGATTTTGAGAACCAGAACCAAGCTAACTGAGCAAGTTGAACTTTAGCTATAGTGTGTGCCCTTTTATTACTATTTAATTCATTTTAATATGAGGTGGTGGATAACAATAAAAAAATATATAAAATTCACTCAGCATTCCATGATTCCTAATTCACTATCTCAATTACAATTAAGCACAAATTAACTTTATTCAGTTGTGTAGGCACTAAAACAGTCCAATCAATACATAAATAATTTTTTATGATAAAATAATTAATATTTCTGTGCCACCCCAGACTGGTTGCTGGCCCTTGCCTGGCCACCCCTATGAAAAAATCCTGGCTCCGCCACTGGTCTCAAGTCCACTTGAACAGCTGTTCTCAAGCATTAGGCAAAATAGGGTCTCAGGACGACACATTAAAAATAAGAAGAACCAGAGTTCCCACTGTCTTGGAAAACCTTAATATGAGGTATAGCCTAATATTAAAACTTTGATTTCTAGACCTGAAAAAGTTATGTAAATTAAAGGTGCAGTATGTAATATTGACAGCTAGTGGTTGAAAATGGGTTATGAAGTCCAAATTCAAAATATTGGAGAGAATTGTTTCCCCCGCCCCCTCCTGATCAGACTCACACTCACGTGGGTTGCCAGATTGAAGACACAACATGAACGAACGTAACTGACAACATCAATTGACACTGTTAATTGATGAGTTACTGTAATTTATCCGTGTTTTAATATTCCTCTGTTCATAGAGCTTTTTAGGTTGGACAGAATTTGCCATCTCTGATCCAGTTCATTTGCTGGCTTCCATGGCTGCAATACGCTGTGTTTTCCACAAACTGGCAACCCGGTGTTTAGATTTATGCTTTAGTACAGTCAATTTATTTTATATTTTTAAATACAGCACCTTTAATAAAACCTTAAAATGTCATGGGCATTTTTATAGTGAATATACATTTTAATTGTTATTCCAAGCTCTAAAATATTTCATGCAGCAGCTGTTTATTATATTATATTTATTATAAAATAAATAAAAACTTCTGGAATCATGAAATGTAGTTATTTTAATTTTAATTTAAATTTTATGTATTTTAGTAACTTTTTAAAATAGGTTTTGAAAACAAAACTAGGGCTATGGAGTCTTTGAATTTTATAGTGGACAATGAGGGACGGAGTCAAAAAGGTTGAGAATCACTGCAATAAAAGTTAAAGTATTTTCTAGCCCTGTAGCATTAATGTATTCTTTAAGCCTCTGTATTTCTTAACTCAAAATGATCTGGTCCTCTTCAAGACTCAGTATTCATTGAGAAGAAAGTAAGGAGGTTTGGTCTCAGGTCAGTGCATCTGGACAGCAGCAAGCTCCTCTCAGGAGAAATAACAGTCTGAAGGAGATCTACACTTCAACTAGACAAGCTGAACTGTCTTTCTGAACAGCACTTTTCTCAGACGGCGCTTTGGGAGCAAAATCAGCCTGGACAGGCTGAGAACCAAGATCTCATGTTTCTCTACTACGCTGTCACACATAGACTCTTCAATTAGTCTTATTCATAATCAGATTACAACATCCTCTACACACAAGCATATGCACAGAGCATCATTAAATTAACAGTAATGAGGCATGACATACTAACTTGCATTAGTATGAGAGAATGAATGTATAATGATTAGAAAATGGAAACAGGAAAGGTTGATCATGTCATACACATGCAAAATGACAACTGTGTGGTATGTAGATTTTGAGTCTAAACGGAGAAAAGTTAAGTCAGTGTATTGCTGTGTGTGTGTGTGTGTGCGCTGTGAACAGTCCTTTGATTAAAGTAAAGAGCATGTGTGATGGAAAATGAAGAGAAGACATGCATGCACTGCAGCACAACTCTTTGATGAAAGACCAGAGACCAGAGCTGCTTCCCTCAGGACGACCACAGACATTAATTAATCCACCGACAGACCAAAGACACACACACACACACACACACACACACACACACAGGTCTCTAGCCCAATAAAGGAGCCGTAGCTTTCCACATTCACTCAGACCATAGGGAAGCTAAAAGAGCCAGTGAAATTGATGGAACGACAACAGAATATGAGAAATTGAGACAATAGAGATACAGATGCCTGGAATTTCTGGAATCTGGTAAAAGAGGGATTGACAGAGGTCACTATATTTGCTATATGTGACACTGAACCACAAAACCAGTCACATGGGTCAATTTTTTTAAATTGAGATGTTGAATAAATAAGCTTTCCATTGATGTATGGTTTGTTAGAATATGGCAATATTTGGCCGAGATACAACTATTTGAAAATCTGGAATCTGAGGGTGAAAAAAAATCGAAACATTGAGAAAATCACCTCTAAAGTTGTCCATTTATGTTTGCGATTGTGCTGCATTCACTCACAAAAATAAATGTTTTACATATTTACGGTAGGAAATTTACAAAATATCTTCATGGAACATGATCTTTACTTAATATCCTAATGATTTTTGGCTATTGCCACAAATATGCCCGTGCGACTTGACTGGTTTTGTGATCCAGGGTCACATATACTCTATACTCTAGAGTACTGTGAGTTGACAAACCTCTTAGCAGACAATTTACAGTCTTTCTCTTATTGATGACTCATCTTGCAATCACAGGCATGTCCATTTTTGTTATTATTCCATGGACACCGCAATGGTGTTAGACGCTGCACTGCCCTGATGAACTAATGAGTTTTAGAGAACCGTCTACACAATAATTAATTCCCTTACCTATCCAACAAAACAGATGCAGCTTGGGCATTACCACTCAAGATTTTCTTTCCTACCTTTACTTTCCACCTAACGTATCCTGTAGCGATGTGTAGGGCCGTTCTTTTTTATCCAGTCTTTTCTGGCTTCTAACTTTTTCTACTTCTTAAGTAGTACATGTACTGATTCTCTCTTTGTCTCCGCTGGTAAAGCACGATAATATGTGTGTTTCAATGTTTAATTTTCACATAACAGCGGAGTGTGAGGATTCTTTCTAACATTTAGTGAAACACCGTGGGTCATGTTATTTCATCATGGCGAAATATATTAAGGAGGCTGATGCATCGACCCTGCATAAAAAATAAATAAATAAAGAATTTCTTAATGTGTAAATCTATTTAAATTAGTCCCAAACTACTGAATGCACCTTTAATAGACCTATATATAAAACATTAATATTAAATATTAATAAATAAAAAAAGCTATTCAGCTATTCAATTATTATAATCATTAGACCCGTCAGCAAGATTTACACTAAATGCTATAGCACACGTCACAGGGCCATATGACGGCCAGACCCAGTTTTAGGGAATGTGGGCTAGTTATGTCCTGTCAGGAGAAAACCTCTTTACCTGTCAAAATGCAGTTCGCTGATTCAGTTCAAGCTGAGCAGAGATCTGAAAATCACTGCTGGACAGCCCTGACAACCCCCCGCTGTCCTGTCCGGAACAGCATGCTCTTGGGAAAGCTCACAGTGTACAGTTTGCGTTTTCTGAATTTTGCCTCATGGTTGTACCTCAGTACGAGCTGACACATTTAAAAAAAAAGTGATTCGTATTTAATGCAAGTCTTTTGAAATGCTAGTTTACATCCCTAAACTCTAATATCCTGCATGGTTGACTAACATTATCACCTCTTTCTTCTTGTCCTCCAATCACAGCGGAGATGGAGCATGCTCAGAGAGTACCGGAGGCGGAGCCTGTCCAGCCACAGGTAAAACTAAAGGACAGGCAAAAGTTCTTTGAAGAGGCTTTTCAGCAGGACATGGAACACTACCTGTCCACAGGATACCTACAGATTGCGGAGAGAAGAGGTGAGCTATGCCCATGTCCTCGGCTCAAACCTAAACCAGATCAAAATGTGCCAGACACTAATACAAGCGGATGATGTTTAACAAAATGCTCATGTAAATATGCTCTATCCCTATGTACAATTTAACAGACCTTTTTATATCCCTGGGAAATGTCTCTTTAGATGATCTGGTACAAAAAACTTAGCAGTCATTATTACAAATAAGAGTGCCAGCTCCACCCAACATATTCGACTGGGAAAGCTGTTCCCAGCCCTGAAGTGTTGCTTTCATCTTCCACCAATTTGTCTAAAATGACTCAGGAGACACATGGTGCATGGCAATGTACAAAAGCAGCATAAGGGAGTTGGAACAACAAGTCCAATGGGTAATGCTAATAATTATAGATAAACTATACTGAAATGGCAGGGATAAGATCAGCCAGTGAGTCATTTAGACTAGAGGGCAGGGCTAGCAAAAGCCATCCCTTCATTAGGTGCGTTTGACTTCATACAGCGTTATCATTTTCTCCGACTTGAGACTTGAGACTGAGATGTATGCCATCAAAGTACCACAAAAATGATTTGAAAGTCTTGGACTGGTTCAGATGCTGCAGTTTCTCCAGATTGGCCACACAAATCTTGGCCAGATTCACTGATGACAACAATGACATTGGTTTCATGTTTATTCTGACACCTTCTGTTCTGCTACTGCTCACAAATCTATTTTTATACCAGCAAAAACTCTTTTCATGTGTCAAAATAAAACTGATATAGACGCCACCTCATTGGTATTGAAATCATACAGGTTGAAATCATTGAAATCTTGACCTTCTTGTACATACAGGCACTGTTTTAAGCAGTGCATACCTATTGGATGAAATGTGATTCTGGTTTCTATATGTAAAATTCAAACATATGTTAACCTGACAAATATTAGATCTAATCCATTTTAATCCATTTTGTCTGTGATACAGTACACAAACACAGTGCAAGCGTCACTTTGGGAAACAGAAAGCGATCGACTTCGGTTCAGTTTCCAACTTGTCCCCGACTGCAAGAGGCAAATCTTTCCAGCAGAAGTTGAACACACCTATTGAGAAAGCAGGTCTAACATCAGACATTGGGTCATAAAGAAGACGAGGCTACGATTAGCCATTTGGTCATTAAGAAGGCATGGCTAAGATCACCCAGCAGATTATTAAGAAGGCGCGGTTGGATAGTTAATTAGGTCATTAGCGCGGCGGGGCTAGAATGAGCCAGTAGATCACTTAGGATAAGTTTAAACGACAACGATATGCTTAAGTTTTTCCTTTGTGTTTTCCACATACAGACGACACCATTGTCAAAACGATCCCCTTTCACATCGATTAGAGAAAACGACTAAAAACCCTGTATTCTGCTGCCAGGCCATTAGATGGTGATGAAACACTATAGACTGAACATGTAAATTACGCATGTGCATGACGTCATCGCCTTCAGAGATTCGCGTTTTTGTTGTTTACATGAAGACTGTTTTCGAAACCTTGCAGTTTGAAACCAGTTTCCAAACGTTTGAATTTTCAGGCCACCAAAACATCGTTGTCGTGTAAATGAACGGCCAAAATACATTAAAAGTTTTATGTTTTTAGTTGAAAATGGTGTCGTGTAAACAGCCCCTCAAACGGCAGACAGAAGATCTGCTATCGGGTCATAAAGGTTAGGACCAGCCAGCGGGTGATTAAAAACAAGGGGCAAGGATCAGCAAACGGATCAAAAAGAAGGTAGGGCTAGGATCACCCAGCGGGTCATAAAGAAGGCAGGCTATAATTGGGGGTGGTGTGGCGCAATGGATAAGACACATGCCTTTGGTGTGAGAGACCCGGGTTCGAATCCACTGTGAGACACCAATGTGTCCCTGAGCAAGACACTTAACCCCTAGTTGCTCCAGAGGCGTGCGACCTCTGACATATATAGCAATTGTAAGTCGCTTTGGATAAAAGCGTCAGCTAAATGAATATAAATGTAAATAATTGGCCAGTGGGTCAATGAAAAGAGGGACTAGGATCCGCCAGTGGGTCATAAAGGATCCTCCCGAGGGTCATAAAGAAAACGGGCTTGGAGAGGGGTTCAAAACTCAGTTGTTGGCGGGCCACAGCCCTGCAGACTTTAGTTCCAAACCCTGCTCCAAAAGACATACCTGAAGTTTTATAAATAAGCCTGAAGGACTTGATTAGCTGGATCAGGTGCGTTTAATTAGGGTTGAAGCTAAACCTCCAGGAACTGCGTTTTGCACCCTTAGGCTAGGATCAGCCATCAGGTCATAAACAAGATAAGGATAGGACAAGGCAGTGGGTACTTAATAAGGCACGGCTTGGATCATCAAGCAGGTAATAAAGAAGGTGAAGCTAGGATTGCCCATTGGCTCATTAAGAAGGCGGGGATAGGATTGGCCATTGGCTCGTTAAAAAGGTGGGGCTAAGGGCAGCAAGGTGAGAATATGTCAATCTTCTTTATTTTAAAGGGTATTATTTTTTGAGTATGGACTGGGATTGTGTAGGAATAGTGTTTTGATGGAATTTCTGTCAAAGTGTGACACAAGAGTCTGAGTGTGTGAGTGTGCAGTTGTGTTTGTGTCTCAGTACTGTAAAAGGGGAGCTAACATGTCTCTCTCTTTGTTGTCCATCTCCCCGTGCCGCTGCGCTCTTACACAACCTTGAGGTACGCAGTTCACCGCTCTGCTTACTGATGTCGTGCTCACGCTTACGCTTACACACGTGATGGGCATGCCTCACGCCGCAGTCTGTATTTGTGAAGCATGTGCTAATGACATCACAGAGTCGACATGACTGCAAGGTGACGAATCCAGGACATAGCTCAGTGCATCAAATGAGATCTGACATAACCAAATTGGCTGTTCTATTTGACAAGATTTGACTCAAGAACTCTGTCCGCAGAAATGGGAACTCCTTGTAACATTCATCCTGGACTCAAATCCTTGATACATATTAATGATTGAAGTGTGAGGTTGCAGTTATTGATGCTGTTGCTCTTCCTTTGGTTCACAGAGACAATAGGAAGCATGTCATCAATGGAGGTGAACGTGGACATGCTGGAGCAAATGGATCTGATGGATATGTCTGACCACGAGGCGTTGGACGTCTTTCTCAACTCTGGTGGTGAGGACAACAGCGTAGCCTCACCGATGCTGGGTATAAATGCACAGTGATATTTCACAATCATCAATCTAGATTTCCTCACTCTGTATGTGTTTTTGTCCTCTTGGTTTTCAAGTGGAGCCTGATTGAGTTCTATAGATCTAAACCATTCTTAGCTAATGACGAATGTGGCTTCCTGGTGTGGTGGCGTCCTTCCTTATGTTTAAAGAACTCTTTAGCTTCACTAATGCTGAGATGCCAATAAATTAGTGCTGACATTTACCCCTACCGTCAGCAGAACATGCTGAGATGATGTCTGTAATGTCTGATTGCATATAGAGAAGAACAAACAGGTTTTACAATTCTCGCTAATTACACTGAGCTGCACTGAAAGCCATGTTCTCTGGATGATACAGGCAACATGAGGACAATGAGGACTTCCTGTTACAAAAACAAGTGCACTGCCTCGTTGTCTACCATCTACTTATGCAGCTGCCTTTAACTCACCAAAATAAGTTAACTTTGTTATACAGGATTCAACTCATTTTTTTAAAGTCAGTTTAATGTAATTGTTGAAATGACTTAAATTTATAAGTACGATCAACTCAGTTGTTTAAGGCAGCAACTTTTTTTGTTTTGTTTTACAGTGTGGGGTCTCACCTATGATGCCTTAAAGGGATACTCCACTTTTTTTGGGAAATAGGCTCATTTTACAACTCCCCCAGAGTTAAACAGTTGAGTTTTACCGTTTTCAAATCCATTCAGCCGATCTCCGGGTCTGGGGGGTCCCACTTTTAGCATAGCTTAGCATAATGAATTGAACCGGACAAGACCATTAGCATCTCTCTCAAAAAAATGAACAAAGAGTTTCGATATTTTTCCTATTTAAAACTTGACTCCTCTGTAGTTACATCGTGTACTAAGACCGACAGAAAATGAAAAGTTGCGATTTTCTAGGCTGATATGGCTAGGAACTATACTCTCATTCTTTGTTCATTTTTTTGAGAGAGATGCTAATGGTCTTGTCCGGTTCAATTCATTATGCTAAGCTATGCTAAAAGTGGGACCCCCAGACCCGGAGATCAGCTGAATGGATTCGAAAACGGTAAAACTCAACTGTTTAACTCTGGGGGAGTTGTAAAATGAGCCTATTTCCAAAAAAAGTGGAGTATCCCTTTAAGGTCCTTGCACACTGAGTTCTAAACTTTCGTATGTGTTTTTTCGTATTCGTCATTCGGTGGCTCTGAATTGTCAAAACACCTCTAAAAATGTTTGCTATGGATGCGAAAAATGCAGAAAATCGAACCAGATCCAACTTTTTTTATTTTTATTATGACGGACGAAAGTTCCGGAGGCACAACGTGAGGTCGTATAAATTTAACATGTGAAAATTTCAGACAAGAATTTCGGACTCAGTGTGCAAGGACCTTTAATGTGCGGTCACATTTATCTTTGAACTGCTAAAATTCCAGGGGCGAAATGCAGTCATGCCAGGAATCTACACGATTCGGAATTGTGCGTGAGGGACACAATGCAAATTTTTCCACATTGTTTGTTTAACTTTTAACATGCAAATTTTATACGGGTTTACCCAAGGTTTTGTAACAGATCTCCTTGTCTCACAGAATCCTGAATGTTGTCAGACCAATGTCTAATTTTTAAAGAGAAATTTGCATTCTAATCCCTTTTGTTCTTCCTGTCTAAAAGATTCTCTCTCAGGTCCAGATGTGGAGTCGTTCACTTCTGAGATCACTCTTCAGGTGCCCACACAGGCGGACCTGAGACACAAGCTCGCATCGCTGTCCTCCACCTGCACGGACTCAGCCAGCCAAGACACGGAGGCGGGGGAAGAGGAGGAGTACAACGATGATGATGATGAAGATGATGAGAGGGAACAAGCAGCCAACCGTGGCTCTCTGCTCATCCAGCCAGATCCAGAAGAGGTCGAGGAGGAGGCCCGGTTACTCGAAAGAGGACAAAACCGGCCAATCAAGAACTGTGAGAGCAACAGCTCATCCTGAAAACACAGAGGACCAACGACAGACTGTAAGCGGAAGTGATGTAATTAGCGGTGTGCTGTTCATTTGCGTCAAAAGGAAGAGTACACATTTGTGTTTTATGACACCCTTTTGGCTTTTGTAAAGAAGTTCTTTGTTGTGTGCTGTGCAGTATAAGCCCGATCCTGTGCCTGCCCTCACAAATCAATAAATCTCTTTTATTCTGTTGGGATGTTCACTGCATTTAGCTGGTCTCCTGTTTGCCCCTCTGTGCCATTTGTTGTCAGTTACAGCGATATAAAAAATACACACTAGTAATTAATTATGTGGCTTTCACTCTACAAACTAGTTTAATCAATTTGGTTTCTATTGTAAATCCATATCTGGAGTATTTCCAGCTTTTAAAAAGGCTTTAGATAACAAATGCTGTTTTATGAGGTACACGCCTGTCTCGTGTATAAAATCAACAATGCTTTAGAGGCCTGGGGCTCAGAGTATGACTTTCGTTGAAAATACCTGAATTAAGGCTTAGAGTCGAGCTTCAGTTCTTCAAATTGTCAGCATATTTCTACATCAGGGAACATAATGTGGACATGTATAGGACCAAAATTAAAATGTAACATTTAAATTCATTTTAAAAATCACTTGCAGATCCTTGACTTTTAAAACATTCTAAAATGATATGTTCTTTGCACCTTTGTAATTAGTCAAGCACAAGGATTTTACACCAGGGGTCAATAAATGTACAATGAGTCTACAGACTGACAAATGTTGTTATTTTTATCACACTACTTGTACTAAAAAATTATACAAAATAATATTATTTTATGATAATCATAATAATTAATATACCAAAAGACACATTATATAAAAGACACATTTTAAAGAGTATTTTTTTTAAATAATATTTTTAGTAATTGAATTATTTTAACTTCCATTATCATTGTTAGTTCTAAATAGTATATTTTAAAAACATATTTCAAATACATAAGTATTATTGATATTACTATTGATTATTTTATGACAACAATGTATTTTTAATACGACTAAATATGTATAAAATAATTTATTTTAAAGATATTATTTATTTTATTTATTTTTATTAGTACTTCTAATACTATTACTAAATAGTTTTTAAAATAACTGAATATTTTAAAGATGTATTAAAGTGTTAATTTGATTAATTATTTGTATATATAATAACATTATTATTAATAATTGTTATTCGTAAATGTATTTTAAAATGTGGTTAATCAGTAAAATCATTTTATTAGAAATAAATGAAAAGAAGAAAACCTTCCCCTTTAAACCAGCATAAAAGTCAGTAATGAAGACACGCTGACAGTGAATTGTCCATGAGTTTTTATTAAACCTTAAGTACAAATTGAAAAAGTAAAAAACAAAATAAAACAAAGTAAAACAAAATAAAACTGGCAATATAACCAACATGAAATCTTTCCTCGTGAGAGGAAGAGCTGAGACGCAGTGCTAATAAATTAACTCGCCTGACCGTGAGCAAATCTCTCATTGTAGAAAAAGGAACCAAAAACAGCAAAAAATTCGGAGTAAAATACATTGTAAGGCCATAAAAACTTGACAAATGCCATTTTTTGTTGAAAACACCAGACTTGGTTTTCATTAAATACTCCTAAAACAGTCTTCTGTTAAGGACAACAACCAACAAACTGAATTATAGTTTTTTTTTTTTTTTCTTGACAGTTACCACTGGCAAGCTCAGTGCAACATGAGTAGCTACTACAATGTTGAATTTTCAGTAATGAAAATGTAAAAACCTTTTTTTTTTTTGTGAAAGTATTTTCCCTTTTCTTTAAAAAAGTAAACCTAAAAAACAAAACTAGGGGGAAATCGCGACTCCTTATCTTAGTCCTCAGTGATGTAAGCAGCACTTAAAATTTATACACATTACCAGAGCAACCCTGTATGCATCAAACTCCCACAGCTGAAGAAACTGAAATGTAAGGCTTTTCTTCATCTGACATCATCCATCTATCTATCCTTTCCTTCTGTCACTCCAACAAAGGCTCAAGTATTAAAGACATTTACAGGATTATGTACAAAAGGTGATTTTCTTAAGTTTCTTTAAATCAATGATACTTCCGCAAAAATGAAAAGACAACAAAAATAAACAACAATAATAACAATAATAAAAAATAAAAAAACCTTGGACTTGCATTTCACATTTTACACCCTCTGAATAGTGGCTCTAACTTGAGATAGCACATCAGAACGAAAGATCAAATAAAATGCAAAAACACAAAATATAATAATTACAATAATATTATATAATAATTAATGTTAACTGGTACAGATGAAAGTCTGGAAGAATGGAATGTTGACACGATTGCACATCTAGAAGCGGAAAAAGCCTCTGGGCTCTTCCGTCCTGTGGGATAAGAAGGCTAGCGGACAGCACTTCTTTCTTATTACCTTTTTGTATTGATATACAATAAAAGGAGAAAAAAAAAAAAAAAAAAAACAGCACCAAAAATAAAGAAAGATCTCCCCGCTAAACATCAGGCACAGTTATCGCTCGTAAGCGTCAGCGTGGGAGGAACCCCTCTCACTACCGGGACGGGACCCACTCGTTCATTCCCTAACACCCACTTCCTCAAGTACAGCCCGACCCGCTGCCATGGAAACCACCGTTCCCCGAATCCACAGAGGAAAGTGTGAAATGAAAAGCAGATGAAATTAAATAAAAAAAAACACAGTACTTCCTCTTAAAAAACACATTAAAACAAGACAAATTTCAAGTGTTTACCATCTTTAGAGCTGCGTCTTCCGCAGAGGAGCTGCATGGGGAGTAAATGAATTGAAATCAAAACAAAACAAATGTCATAAAACAAAACAAAACACACAACAAAAACAAACAAAACCTCAAAACAAAACAAAAACAAACACAAAACAAAAAAAACAAACAAAACAAAAAGCAAACAAAAAACAAAACAAAACAAAACAAAAAACATTCTTGGGCAGCTCCATCAAGCACCAACATTCAAAGGAAAGGGGCCAGGAAAATTGAGAAGAGAAGCACCCATTTGTCCCAAGGTTCACAGTTCAGGAGAAGCATGTGTGCAGTCAATGGGGCCGAAGGTGAGGGGGGGGAAGAGGGTCCAGGCAGAAAAGATGACATCATACTCACACCTGTCAGTGAAATGCACACCTGGGACCATGTCTCTTAATGCTATCAAACATCTGGTGAATAAAAACTAGTGCGCTAGTGCAAAAAAAGGCAGCCTGCTTTCAACACAGGAAACTCTGCCCTGCTATGAGGGTGATAAAAGACAGAAACGAAATGAAGAGAGGGAAAATGGATTGTTTGACGTAGGCAACCGGGTGGCGTTTCTCACGAGACGGCAGCGGCGGCACTTTTGGACAGGTGGGTCAGGGACAGCTCCACAGTGGCTCTCTTGCGGGGGCCGCGCTTGCCTGGCGGTTTGGTGGGGCTGGAGCCGTTACAGCCGTCCGCCGCGCTTCTCACCACGGCTTTACCACACACCTGATTCACCAAACTGTTGATCTGCTCCTGAGGGACCACACAGGACACAAACGCAAGGAGAGACCATGGTGAAAAACATATTGTTGATGTACTGTTTCTTTAAATGTGGCCAGTATAAGATTCTAGCGTGAATGGATCAAGATCCCGAACTGACACACATAACAAGATGGCGCAGCACGCTGTCATACGGGTGTAAACATGGAGGACACTAAAATCAGTGCTTACGTGTTCATTTAGAAGTTTTTCAATTTTTTGTTTATAGTTTGCGATCGCTCTTACAAATAAAAGACTTTAGAAGTTGTGAAGAGTTATGACAACACTGAAAATAAACTTGATCAGCAAACCGTTTAGTTACTGTGCAAACTGTAAACATTTGCACTTACTCTTTTGCACATGTGCCAAAACGCATGCATTTTGCTTAAATTAATAGGAAATTCAAATCTGGTGTGAGCAAGAAACTTATAGTTCAGAGATCTAAATGTATTATTTTGAGGAGAAAACAAATCAAATTTCAAAATTGAGCCACAGTGATTAAATAAAAACTGTAACAGAACACTGAATCCACAGAAGCTCATTTGCATTCAGATTTGTGGTAATGTTTCCCCAAGCGCTTGTTGCTAGCATTTGCCAGAGCACAACATTTTATGAACTTTACAGTTAGAAGGGTTGTTGAACCCTTGAGGGTCCTCTAAGCAAAAGCATCCCAACAGCGCCCCCTGCAGGTGTGCTTCTGGTCATGCGTCTTACCTCATCGTAGCGGTACATCATCTTGAGGCCGCGGCAGCTTTTGTTTCTCTCCACATAGTGCAGCGCACACTCCAGACAGAAAACAACATTTTCATTCTCCTGCACCACCTGCAGAATTAACAAGAACAATTAGCTCCATTAAGATCATAACTCATTTTAAACGCTCAGTAACTCATGTGTTAGTGAAGACTGAAAGTGTATTATCAGCACTGGAAGTAAATTACAGATATGACTGAACTATAGAACTGTCTGACAACACAGTAACAATGAAAAATTCTACAAACAATATATAAAGCACATTGACAAATATACTACTATGACAGTTAAAATAGCGTTTTACAGTCTACTAAGTAGACTACTAAACTGATAATATTATAGAGCACTACAGTATATATTTAAATGGCTAATATAGCATATGAATTGTGGACCAGGAATTTTGCTCATTCATGACCCAATAAGCATACTATTGTTTCTAAATAGCATATGAGAAATTAATTATTGCATCCCAAATCCCAGGTCAAGTGTGCCAAGATGATACAGTATACTATGATAGAAATTTATTTGGGCTTATATGGACTAATTTGGGAGTTTGTTACGGTTTCAACTTTTAGAACACAAACAAAAATGAACATTTAGGACAGAGCCTTAGTTTGTTGGTATAGAGTATAAACTACACTGAGCTCTACAGTCCAATGTAATCTTAACTGAATCTCACCATAGATAAGTAGCAGAGGTGCTGGCATGTTTGGCAGCGTCTCTCGGATGACTCCAGCGCCAGCCACTTGCGTGGTTTCTTCCTGGTGTCAGCAGGCGATTGGTTGTTGTCGTGAGTGCAGTAGCGTGCGGAGGAAAGCAGCCCTGCTTCATACAGCTCCTGCCTTTGCTTCATCTCTATGTTCCTGTAGGACAGCAGCACACTCTCTTCACAACTGCTTTGCCATTGGTTATAATGTTTAAAGAGGCCATATTATGCCCTTTTACAAAGACTTGATTTTGTTTTTGGAGTCTACTAGAATTAGCCTGGGCTTCCCCATGCTGCCTTGCGCGCAGCGCGATTTTATTCACGCTGCTAGGCAGCCTGGACACCATGGACCACATTTTCCCCTCAAAAAGGGAACCAATCACAGAACGGGGAGGGAGCAGCAAGACGATGACGACGTCTATGCGACACACCGAAGCAGTTTGTTTATATCTATGGATCCAACATGGCAGCAGACGCGAAGTTACCTTTCGATGCAGCTTTAGATAGTGTTCTAAGTAGTTTAGAACGCAAGTTTATTTCGTCGTCTTCCTCGTCGAATTTCTGTCGCTCTACATACGTCATCTGGTATAATTGAAACGATTAGCTATGAGCTACGTACAGGCGGAATTTGATAGACATTCGTAGCGCCCAATAAACGGCTCTGGGCATTCGTAAACCACGCCTCAAATACGAGAAAATGAACATGTGGTTCCCAGACCACGTCTCAATGAGACGAGGTCTGACGTTAGCCAGGCTATACTAGAATAGGTTTTCATGCTTGAATGATGAATGATATATATGAATGATATATATGCTGTCAATCAATAAAAATAAAAAAATTCAGTTTTTTATATATATGTTGTAGTGTAATAATTTTACAGTTAATCCCCAAGTTAATGTAGAGACAACATAAAGACAGTATATTTTAAATACCTGTTTAATGGCATCTTTTTATGAATGAAGGCTAGTATCACTGATACTAATACAGCTACTGATGTCTCATGAAAATGCTTCAAAAATATAACAACTTTTAATTTAAGTGAACTTCATGTGATCTTCACATAAACCCATAATAAATGTCATATTTACCTGTGCCCTTCCTACCGGTCTAAAAGGTAGGACATAAGACATTAAATAAAGTTATCAAACAGTCTGCACTGCATGAATTATTCAATAAATGAAATATAATCCCTATTAAAGCTACAAAAGTTATTTAGTCAATAGCAGCGAGTAATTTTTTAATATCAGATAATAATTTACTGACATAATTAGTGGCTGCTGTCACTTTAAGACCTGCCGCTGCTGACAGAGATGCAGATCCCACGTGGAACTCTTTACGTTCATTTAAGACTTTATTTAACTCATTTAAGACTGCTCTTATGGGGATGGTCGACAAAACGGACGTGACACACGCGTCTTAGACAGGACATTCACAGGCAGCGCGTTCTCTTTTGTCTTGTGGCGCTTGAATGGTTTAAAACATTTGCATGAATAAGAGCGTGATCATATCATGTAATGCTATCCAAAGGATGACAGAAAATACAGATGCTGCATTAATTGCGTTACATTATTGCAGCACCTCTCTTCCCAGTCTGTCTGTAACGTTCTGTTTAGTTTCGGTCTCTATGAATCCCCTCCTTCTGAACAGTGCAATGTGCTCTTATTGGTCGGCTGGACCAGTTTGGTCTTACCCTTACCATAACCGCAAGTTTCAACAAACTACTTATGCAACTCAACCAGACCTCGTCCCTTTTTTTATGCATGTCTTGGGCGGGAATTATTTAAATGAGGAATATTGTGATGTGTACGTTCCCGGGAAGAAAACTCAAGACTACAATTGAGCATTTCAGGGAGTTCAGAAACAGTGCTTACTGATAACAGATAACTCTCCCATTGGAGTGACTTGTAATTTTGCAGACCTTTTTCATGCTCAAACAGCAACATTCCACGCTAGATAAAAAATATATTTATATAATATATGTAGGTCATTTCAGAAAAATCCACATCAGGATGGGTTTGCAGTGCTCACCTGAGATCTTTGAGAAGAGAAGAGATTGTACCAAGCACAAGTCTGTTTTCACGTTTGGCCTCGGCTGTGGCGATCTGGTAGAGGAGCTTCTCCATAGAGAAGGGTTTTGCTATGTGCCTGCATTTCAGGTCCTGCGAGAGAAGTGCAAACATGTAGAGCGTCTTCTAAACATCTCGTATACATCTAAATGTTGTCCTGCAGGTGAATGTGGAAAATGTGAAAATGTCTCACCTTAGCAGCCTCGTAGCCCAGGTTCATCCACTGTGGTGTGGCAAAGTGCACAGTTTCAGACACACTGTAGCCACAGCACACCCTGGACACGAACGCACCGGGGAAGATCACCACGAACTGCCCGCTCTGCTGGACCGTACGGTGGACCTTTATCCCCTCACGACAAAGCACCTCCGGAGAAATCTGGAGAAATACACACTCCTAAGTTCTTCGTACATTACATTCAATAAGCAATGTCAGCAGACTCACAAAAAGGTAATGTTATTTTTATTCACAATATCTTACCATAACATTCTTCTCCAGCATTTCCAGTCCCGGCGTGCCGTTGGCCTGTAGCAGTGTATGCACCACTTTATCAAGCTTTGTCTTTTCCTCAGCAGGAATCGAATACCTGTAATGGGACAGGCAAAACTTCCTGTCAGTGTCATTGTTTGGATGACATAAGGCGACAGCCTTAAACCAGCTTTGTTGCCATGAAAACAGGCCTTGGTTTTATCATGTTGAGTCATGCATGTAAAAAAACAAAACAAAATCAAAAACACAGCTGACACCAGTCTGAATGGAATGCACACTGTAATAAATAGTGTGTTTAACGGAGTACAGCACCCTCTAGAGGTGGAAGATTATAATACAGCAGAGTAAGGAAAGACCTAACACTTTTACACTGATATGACTGTTATCAGTGTTAACAAACTAAAATGATTTTTGATAATTGACAAAGCTGAAAGATATCAATAACTGAAATAAGTTGAATTACTAAAACTGAAATAAAAAATTGTATCTGCAAAACAATTAAAACAAAAGCTCTATAGAAAAATAGAAAATAGAATTTTGTAATAGAAAAATTTAATGAAAATGAAAGCTGAAAATATACAAACAGAAGTGAACACAAAATGAATAAACTATAAACTAAATAAATTATGAATAAATACTATAATAGTATATACATATTAAATCAACACTGCATTTAATGCATCTAAATATTTAAAATTAAGTGCCAAAAGAATTAACAAAATTCACTGAAGACAACTGTATACAACAGAACAATGCAAATTGTATAGTGTTCTGTTATATTCTGAAATATTATCTATATCTAATATTAATAATTAAAATGTTATATTGCTGACAGTGTATACATTGTTCATGTTACTGTATTTTTACATAATCAAATGTTTATAAATATATATACACTGAAGAAGGCACACGCCGAAACGCGTTTGTGCAACGAATAAAAAACGTCTATGCATAGTGCGGCCTCTGTCCTATTCTTATGTATTATATTTTTAGGCCAGCACTCTAAAAAGTGTATTATCAAAATTGAGTGAAGCCTGCTCCTATCCTCATTAATATAAATATATATAAAAATATTAATATTTATATATAAATATTAATTATATATACACATGTGATATATATACACACACATATGTGATAACATAATTTGATAACAATTATAATAGTGTAAATTATTAATTTAATAATGTAAATAACGATTTAATTGTGAAGTATTCTGTTATTTTATTAGTACTTTATTTTTAATCAAAGACTTCACTTATTTTTATTTAGACACTCATTTGCTGTTTGTTAATCTGATGTTGATATGAACATCATCTAACTGCCCAATGCCGTTTTATAGGGGCAAATGTTCAGTTCCAATTATTTTAATGTCAATGTAGCCACAGTATCTTTAAAAAAAAAGAAAGAAAAAAAACAAACAAAAAAAACACCTTACCAAATGCAATCAGCACCAGTGTGTAAATAATCAATGTATGGAAGGCGGTTTTGGTCTTGTGACCAGCATGAGGTAGAAAAGACCATGCCGATGTTCAGCCAGGGAATAGTCACCCCTGAACAAGAGAAAGAGAGACAGAGAGGGGGGTGATGACTTATTCAACAAAGGAACTTCATATGATGTGGAGAGAAGTGTACTTCCTTCTACAGACAACAATAGTGAACTCACCAGGCACAGCACCAAGATGACGCAGAATGGATCCAGAGTTATTGGGAAGGACAGTGAGGTTCCATCCATGCCTACAGTGAAAGAGAGAAAGGAGTGTGTGAGAGAGAGAGAGAGGAAAAGAAAGAAAGAGAGATTATGGTAGCCTCATTTTTATAAACAGTAATACATCTTCCCATCATGCCTGTAATTCATCTCAAATGAATGCAACGCTTACTTGGAGAAGGGTTCAGACTTGCCCACAGGGAAGCCGCTTCCATGTGTGTTTGTGTCCACTTTCCCATAATGCACTGCTATATGGCAGTCCCTCTGCTCCACTATCCGCCAGTAATCTTGCTATATAAAGAAGCAGGACAGATGGAGATGAAGAGAAATGGCAGGATGAAGGTAACAAGGAAATATGACAGAAAACAAGGATACAGCTGTCATGGGACATGCTTATAAAATATCCAACATGGAAAGTGCATGCTATTTAAAGACAATTAGTAATAGAACAGCTATTATTATTATATCTTATATATATTATTTTTTTTTAGCATGGATATTTTTCACCAATGGGGATCAGAATCAACATTTTACACAGGTAATAAACCTGTACACATTTATCTGGTGAATGGTTAAAATACAGGAAGTATGTGTGTACCTCAACTTCAGCAGCCCCAGGCTCTTTGTTGAAGCACATCATCATAGTATTTCTTGCTATTCTGTAAAAGGTGGTCAAAGATACCGATCTCCCCTGTAAAAAAGATAAATAAATAACAGTACAGAGTAAGAAAAATTGCAAAATAATCTGACAAGCTGTCTGTCAAATTGGCAGCTCTCAAAAACAAGTTTACGATTCAATTGCATATATGTCAAATGTTCTTTATATGTATATATAAACCTGTTCTTTATATGTTGGACATATAGCTAAACACACATTATGTGGTTTACTTTAAAGGCAGTACTTCATTTCCTTCCTATACATAGATGTCAAGTTGAGAGTTGCAGTTTATCCATTCATTGTTCTACAAGTTGTCTATTTCCTCTTCTTAAGCACTACACACACACACACACAACTGAGAGAGAGAAGAAAAAAAAGAAAATGAAAAAAAAAAACTCACGCTTCAACCGCATGACAGCACAGATAACTATAGACAAAGACAATTGCCAGGTACCGCACTGGAGATGAACAAAGTGCTATGTGTGTGTGAAGCTGAGCTGTGACCTATATTCAGGCCCCATTCTGTAAAGAGGCCCATTCTCACAGTACCGCCCAGCAGAGAGTGTTACCTCAGACAACAACACACAGACAGACAGACGGGGTGCTATAAGACAGAGTCAGCGGGGTATTTTATAGGGCTAGAGAGGCAGACGGAGTCACCTTACATCGACTATGGCTAAGAACTCAGCCTCACGTTCACCAGGAGCTGAGGGCCTGGGAACAAGCCCTCTCACAAAACAGACACTCTCACCGATACCCACCCACTCACAGTTATAGTTCTCTCTTTCGTTTACCACCAGTCCTCACGCAAACACAAGAACCACACAAGTTCTGCACCATATTTGAACGAGCTGCCTCACTTTCTACATTAGCAAGCTACCTTTCTAGAGCAGCATGCAAACCAAAATGAAACCTCATGAGTGACTGAATTTAAACACTCTTCATAGGCAGCAACTGAGAATCACCTGTGAAATTAAGTCTTTTTTTTTTTTGTGGTTGACATGAAGAGTGCTTTTCGCATGGTCGATCTTAATGAAGTCAGATGCTAGCATGTTGCTAAGCTAACTTGATACTCTAATAAATGCAACATGCATAGCATGCACAAATGCTGGGTGAAATTGTGTTTTAAATTAGATGGAACGATTTTCTATTGACATGTTTTAGTACTGAGTAAAAGTCTTTGCAGATAATTGTAAAAAAAAAAAAAAAAAAAAAAGCATGCATACACTGCTGGGACTAATTTTGGCCAGAATGAGATCTCTTTAAGCACCATAGTTTTGCTTCAATTCGGGAACACGTCTAAAAAATAACAGACAGCTCACTAAAGTTTGTAAAAGATCTACAGTGTTTTGTACCTGTAAATCTGTCTGAGGAACAAAACAGATGCTCATACTGGTAGCTTAGCAAGTCAAAATAGAATACACAGCTCTGAAGTAAAGCTTAGATCTGTGATGCAGAGCACAGCACAGAGACACATCCATCACACACTGTAGAGCCCACATCGGCAGCATTAAAACCCAAAACACATCACATATTAAGCCTTCCTCCTCTATTCCCCAGCCGTGTGGCACTGTGTTCAGTGTACAGACAAACATAGTCATCAGGCTTGATATTCTGGCACGTTCTCTGGCAGCTCAGTGGCGAGCCCTCTCTGCTCTCTCTAAACACTTCATTACCTGAGGAAATGGCACATCTGCTAGTCTGACTGACTGAATAAAGGTGAATAAAACAAGTTTGACACATAATACTGCCATTTCAGAAAGGAACCAATAACGTTAGCTTGCAGATGAGCTATTATCAGTGCCTCGATTACCTTGTATATACATTTGTGCTGGTCACTGAGAACACTTTCCTCTTCTGCCTCCTCTTTTGCCTCATCACTGTCCACTTTTCCCCCTTTCTTTTCCTGAGCAAACAGTCTGCGGCGGCCGGCATGCCGCTGGGTGTCTGGCTCTTTGTTGTGATTGTGGAAGCCGTTGCGGTGGTTAAGGCCGGTGAGTCCATTCTTGGGTTCAAAACGGGGAAGAACCAGAGACCGCTGGCCGCTATCCGAGTGGCCCTCCAGGGGTCCTCGCTTGCGTTCCAGAGCCTCCTTTTCTCCCAGCACCTCCTGCTGCAGTTGATAGTGCTCATCGGGAGAGAGCAGGTCATAAGAGAGCAGGTACTGGAGGTAGGCCTCCTGGAGCTTGGCCAGACGATCCTGTGCTGATTTGGGAATGCGAAGAAGGTCGGCTAGCCGGCTCCATTTTTTCAGGTCCATCACCTGCTGCATTCCACCCATGTCGCAGACAAGCTCAGAAAAACGAGCCAGGTCTACTTCACAGCCACCTGAAGGGGCGACAGAGAGTGGGAAGATATTATTGTTAAATGTTGAAAGCAAAAACTATGTTAGAAGTGTATATTAACAGTTAATGTATCGTTTCCAAGCATAACTCAACTAAACCACTGCAACTGACACACTGAACCATTTGCTGCCGAATGAGTATTGACAGCTCCAGAATTAAAAATGTATTTAATTTCACAGCTCATTAATTCTCTAAATATGTTGAAGGAAAAATGGTGTGATATCTTTTTGTCTTTTGAAACATAATGACAGGAGAAAGTGAGCTAAGAAACCGACAGAGAGTGAGCACCAAAAAAGGTCAGTGACCACGTTTAAAACTCTCATAGGAATTATTGCAGCATACCGGCGGCATTCTAGCAAGCTCACTAAACATTTATTTCATCCGTAAATTCTGACTGGATCCTCAAACAGAATTCTGAAGCGAAGCAATGGCTCAAAGTGGTTTTTAAAACCTTGTCATGGTGCTGGACAAGTTCTGGAGAAATGGGCAATTGTCAAGTTACCCTGATTAAATTGTTCAGGTATGTTTGATTAGGGATGGAACTAAAATCTGCGGCCATCCAGGGCCAGATTTGTGGAACTCTGGCTTATACCAAACAAAGTAGGTGTATTCAAAAGGTTTTAAAGGGACTCACCTATAAGAGGCGGCTCGTCCATTGAGATGCCCTGAGATTTGAGGTGCTTCTTAATGCAGGCCAGTTTCTGAACATTGGGGCCCCAGCGCCGACCCAGCTTGTGGATGCGCTGAACCTGTGTCACAAAACGCATCTCGTCGTTGAGTTTGCACTCTGGCCTCCAGTCAGGAGGTGGCAGCACTCTGCACAGTCCACATGACTCGGCCCGTTCCCGTACCGAGTCAAGATAAACCAAAGGGTCCTGGAACTCCCTGGAGCTGGGCTTGAAAATGGGCACCTCCTCCCCCAGGGTCGCCCACCCTGCCTTGCTCCTTTCACGCTCCCTGTCCGGCCGTGTTGGAGGTGTGTGTGTGGGCTCTGCTGGTTTGAAGGACTTGCTGGCTGAGGTAGTGGATGTGGTCCGATTGAGGGCGGGGTTAGTTTGGGCCCTCTGCTGTGCTTGTCTGATGAACATCAGTTTGCCAGCAGAGGCACGCTTGGGCCGCTGACGTGCTGGCTCAGGGGTAGCGGGGTTCTGGGGCATGCCTGGGGAGGCAGGAGCAGCAGGGGGAGATTGAGGAGGGGCATGACCCGTTTTCTGAGTAGGGGAGGCAGCCATTTCAGTGATACTATGTGCAATAGTGACAGTGTTGGGGAGCTTGAACTGATTCAGGGCCTTCTTGCTTCGAGTTTCCAGTGGGCTAGTCTGCAGTTTAGCTTTCTTAACCTCATTAACAGGCAGCTTAGTTTTAGCCTCATCACTCTCAGTTCCAGCTCCAAGGATCGTAAGAGCATCACTTCTGCGTTTAGAGTTCCGCAGTCCCTGCCGCAGTTGTCGGCCATCTTGCTCCTCTTCCCTGGCACTGTGGCGTCCATTAAGCCTGCCGTTAAGCCGGCCACCGTTAGTCATCTTATGCACCCCATTCGATAATAGCACCTGTTTGCGGGTTTTTGCATTGATACTTTGGGCTTTTCCTGAGTGAGAGAGCTGAGGCCGGCCATGGCCGTTGCTGGTTGGATGATGAGAATGATGTTGGTGGTTGTTGCTGTAAGCACGGAGGCCAGCAGAAACAGCGTGCTTGCTGTGGTTGAGTTTGGCTTTCTTTACCAGTTCTCGTTTTGCTTTGGTGTAGGTGACGTGGCCCTTGGTCACGGTGGCTGTGTACTTCACAGTTTTGGACGGCAGACGGAAGTCTTTCTGCTTTTTGGCACCGGCTGTGTGCGTTCCGGCTGATGATGCCCGTGTGACTCCATTTACTTTTGAGACCTTAAGTGAACAGAAGAAGAAAATTGTTATCATCATGTTATATGAAGTGGATCAATGCAACTTTAAGGAACTGAGATTCTCAAACCTGACTGCAAATAATAAACTCCTAACGTCTATTTGCATACTAAGACGGTCACAGTGCATGTCTCTGCATACACAATAATACAGACCACAACAGAGCTCCAAAAAACCCAAAACAGAGAAAACAGCAGGGGGGAAAAGAGGGAGGGGAAATGTACTAGATGGAGGGAGAAGAAAGAGAGGAATGTTTTTATTCAATGCCAACAGCTGCAAAAAAATCCTTAGAAGTAAAGTTTATCATAAAATCTCATTCAAACACCAATTCATAGTTGGCTTTATACAGCAGAGTACACTAAAGTTCTTCAAATTTGGCTTTAATGCCCAAATAAAAGGATCTGTGCTTTCAGCTGATCTGAGGCCCCCAATAAACTTCACAGCAGAGCAGATGCAGCTTGGGTTACGCCCGGCCTCTCATTGTTTAACAGCCACCATGGGAATTAGACTATGCCAGGCTACAAACATAGTCAGCCTCGACTTCTCTCTTCACATTGTTTTCTTTGGCTCTATTTTTCTGGCAAGGCAGAAAGGGTTTGATTTCCTATGTGTGTGTTCTCACAGAAGCAAGAAAAGAAGATGCAGCCGGAGGGTTTTAGTAGGCTTAAAAACTCCAGGTGAAATAAACACGATGTGCTTCCTGACATTAGAGGAATCTCATTGGACAAGAAGGATGAGTCCTGACATTTGGCTTAAAGTTCTCGACAAGCCTTTAATCAAAACAATGCAATAGCATAGCACATGAATGTTGCAGTCAGGTATCCAAAGTTTTCTTTGCACAATGTTTGTGATACATACTTTATACATGGCAAACAATGTCAAAAGCCCCATGCAGGGCTCAAAGCTATGGAAGCTTGTTTCCGCCACTGACTTTATTTCTCAGAATTGCGTGATATAAAGTAGCAATTGCGTGTTTTAAAATCGGAAATTGCGACATATAAACATGCAATTTCTGAGAAAAAAAGTCAGAATTGTGAGTTTATATCTCACAATTCTGACTTTATAACACGCAATTGCGACTTTACAACACGCAATTCTGAGATAAAGCAGAGAATGTCTAATAAGGCGAGAAGTTTCACTCTCAGTACACTTCCGGCTTCTGAAATGGTTGCAGTTCCACTTTGATTCCATATGAGGGCGCTCACAGGACGAGTGCAGAATGAATGGAGGTCTATGGCAGTATACCCATCAAAATCCACTTTTCTCAGGATATAATTTTTTGTCTAGTAATTTGAATATTGTATTCGAAAGGAGATGCAAAGAAATTACACATTGCTGGGTGTTAGATTTTTTAGAGTCACTTCTTTGCTTTAAAAAGTCTTTTAAAGTGTCAATGACGTCATACACATCGTACTACCAGAGATACTGCTTTACGGCAATCCTTCAGTCACTTTGGTGCTTTCGCGCTCTGCACTTTCTTTTCTCTCCAGGCATCGACAACACAGCTGACACAGGTAAATACACGTGCTAGACGAGTTTTTGTTTTGTTTGTTTCTGGTCCCGCTTCGGATGCCGCGATGCCATCAAGCGGTGTCTCTGATCGTAATCAGTCCTTCACTGACCAATCAGCGTTCATTAGCAGAATGCTAGCGTGTTATGGGCAACAACAACTCAACCTGTAAGAAATCGAAAGGACATAAGTACTCGTTCATTCAACTTTCGACCTAAAACCCATGTTGAACTTGCAAAACCTACTATCGAATCTGAGATTTCTCAACGGCAATCGGGTGAAAGAGACAAATTTAGCCATCTAGCCCCATAGACCCCCATTCATTCTGCACTCATGGGCGATCGCCCCCAGTGGAACTCTGGTGGAACTACAACCAAAATTCGGTTTAATAGGACTTAATAGGGAGTGGGCAGGCTCTCCGTAGACGGGCTCTGGATAAAGTGTCATTTAATTATTTTAAATTCTGTGGTGGAAACAAGCTTCCATACAAATCCAACCTATCAACTGAAGAAAAGGTTAGAAGCTAAGAAAATGTGATGACAAAAGTTATCTTTGTTAGATGGCTTGATATACATTTTGTTATCTCTTCTTTCAATTAAATTCAAAGAATGTACTGCAGATGTTTCACTTCCTAATAAAGTTACTGACATTTAATAACATTTTCATATGCATTTATATGCCATTTGGCGAGGACTAATTTTGTACTTGCGTCTATCTGGATTGCGGGCAATGCCTTACTGGTCAGTTATTTACCAAACAAAAGAAAAAAAAAAAGTTGCTGTCGTCACAATTTGAATTTCCACACCTGGTCTGAAGGGGTTCATTTAATTTCAGGGTTTAGATTTTTTCTTTGAGGTCTGCTGTGATAAATTCACGCTCTGTGAAAAGGTCTTTAGATGTAGTGCCACACCCTTTTACAACCCCCCCATCCCTCTCACTTTATTTCTCTCTTTAAAATCTCTGAACGCTCATAATGAGAGGCAGTGTTTTGGGAACAGTGTCCAGACTGCGGTGATCTCTGGGCCAGAGGTTCGCTGTCGGACAGATGAGGAGATTGCGGAGTGTCTTTGAAATAAGACATCGGCTGTATTGTATTCCTATCAGGTGCAGCCGAACAACAAAGAGAGGCTATTAAAAGATAAGGGGGACTGAAATGTGACCTCCTTCATCAATCGCTTCCCCTTGTCGACGGTGAAAGAAAAAAAAGCAGCAGGAGGGAGAGGGGGAGAATATAAAAGAAAGCGACAGACTCCAGCCCCAGAGGCAGGCATGATGGATGCTCTCTGCAGGTAGAGTAAGCAAATGTAGCATGTTGTCAGCTGCGGCCATGTCTATGTAGCCCCCGTCATCACACCCGCCCCCTTTCGAAATAACACGTCAGTGGTCTACGGCACGCCCCATCCCGTCTGCAGGGCTCTGAGAGTGCAGAATGTGATTGTACTGATAATCCCACTCAGCATAATGTCCGAGTGTGCTGGATGCTGAGTAGAGCTTGTGCGCAGCAGAAATTCCACGCCTGGCTCGGTGTAATGAGCGCCATGACCACTAGAGAGCTCACTGAGCCCAGAACACAACCAGAGAGTGCAAACGAGCCCTTGCCAGCTATTATTTAGACTGCCTGAAAAGGTGGAAGAGAGAGAATGAGAGAGAAACCGCGTAGGCGAGAGAACACAGGTCACTGGACTGTCCCCAGTGGAGGAAACAGGGAAGAAAGCAAGGAAAGAGAATGGAAGGAAGGACGGAATAGTTAAAGGCCGGCTGGCCAGAGACGTGCAATTAAACCTGCTTAACAGCCAGATAAAAAAAACAAGAGAACACACACAGACAGAGGCCAGGCCAGCTCTCTGAAGTGGATCTTGTTTGCATGTGAGCGTGAGGGAGGACAGATGACATCATGTGTTGCTATAGGCCAGCTGCAGCAAAGCAAAATAATTAACTGAGAACATCTGCAGCCCGCAACACCCCTCCACACACACACAGAGTACATGTCTATCTATCTGTTAAGATAAGGAAGGCGCTCTCTCTCTCTCTCTCTCAATTCCATTTTCAATTTAGTGCAAATTAGTTCAAATAAATTAAAATAACACATATGGAGTAAACATAATACAATATAATTAAGTTGTATGTCAGATATTTTCATTCAGAAAAATTAAGAAAACTTTTAGTAATGATTATTAGTATATAATATTAATTTGGCACAGACATCAGCAAACATGTTTTTTATTTATCAAAAAAAAAAAAATACTATAAATCAGTTATTTTTGTTTTATCAATTTGTTTTATTTGGTCTATAGGTTTATTTACTTTTTTACGTTTATTTTTTTTTTTATGTGTATTTACATGCACTCAAAATTTCATTTCAACACACGTTCTCTTTGGAGACAAAGTACCCACAGCCAAGTACCACAAAGTACAAGAAAACATCAAAGACAAAAACAAAATATCAAAAAGACTCATTAATAGCTGCCATGGACACAATGAAACAAATGAATATAGCCGTAACTCTGGGATAACAATTAACACACATACAAAGGCAAATCAATTCAATAATAACGCTGCTGAACCTGATCCTGCACCTGCTGTGCACAGCATGAGAACTCTCTTATTCCCTGATCAAGAAAGTCTGTGCAATGGCTAACACTCATAATAAATAACATGAATAAAAATGTATAATTATAAAAACCCATATTCCACTACTTATTTTACTACATAAAGTAAATACTTAATTTAAAATAGTGTATCATGTGAGACTGTCTTTTAGCAAACACACAAAAAAGTGTTGGCCAATTGCTAAAATGGACAGTAGCTCAGCACAAACATAGAAACCAGCATGATAAACATTCAGCTCATGTGCAAAGGGTCATGCACAGGCTATAGCTCTTCAACACCCTTGAGAAAATTGGCTTTTAAAGAGAGACAGAGGTCAACAGCTGTCTAAAAGATTCTCACAGTATTGCAGACTATGCCGCATCTATCAGTGTTGCTTATTGTTTTAAGTACAGCAGGTGAGTGGTAGTGTGTTTATGTTCATTTCACTATAATAACAGGATTTATCTGACTAAATGGTTTAACATTGGGTCAGTCATTGCGGTTAAACTGCGACGTACAGGTGCCACTGCTGAATGCGGATTCATAACACTGATTTAGGCCACATCCACACGAAGCCAAAGCTTTCCCCATCCGATCTTTTTTCCTCTCGTTTAAAAAAAAAATTACGTAAACACAGCGTCCTCTCAAGAAATATCTGCGTACACACGAAACCACTGAAACCGACTCAAAACTATGTAGTCTACATGCCAGACCAGTATGTGGCGCTGTAATTCTGCCCCAGAGATACACTAAAAATGGAGAAGAAGACTTGGAGCATTAGCATGAACCTGGTTCGCTGTATACAATAATAATAGGCTCAAGTAGCTGCTTCTTTTTTTCTTTTTTTTACCAAGAACTTTATTGAACAATATAAACAACCATAAATAGCCTGGTACAAAATATGAAATGTCTCAATCAGACAACAGACAGGCATCATAGCATAAAGAAAATATAAATAAAGAAGTAAAAGAAAAGGCCTAAAACAGTTCCAAAGCTAGTCCTGCACTTCTCAGTTAGTACAAGTCATTTTGCCAAAAAGAAAGAAAGAAAGAAACTGAGAGGCTGATGATGTGATCTGTCTTTCCCTGCTCTCTGAGGTTCATTGTTCACTTTTGTGGCCCTCAAACCCGACAGGCTTGTTAATGCCGGAGATGGTGGTGGTCTGATTGTTTGAGGGCCACATCAGGGTCGATGTTCCCAACTGACTAGCAGATTGTCAGCGTGCAAAGCCACTTACACGGCCAATCATTGTACAATCCCTTGCTCTTACTGACACTGGGATGGACAGAAGGGTGGTATACCTGCTTGCGGAGTTCCTCTGAGGTTCTTCTGTAGTTGTGGCCGTTGGTGTTGTGGCTCTTGGCGGTGGCCGCCGTGTGCTTGTGTGAGATGTCACCAGACGCATCACACCTCTCGCTGCAATCTCTTACCACAGCCAACTCTCTGCTTCTTGTTCTGGGAGTGAGCTCTTTGTCCTTGTGTACCTTATGGCCATTTAGCACTAGGGAACAGAAATAACAGGGTTATTAAAATACACAAAAATATGTTGCATGTAGTTACTATTGTAATAACTATAAATGATGCATAATTACATGCAACTAACACTAAACCAAACTCTAATCCTAACCCTAACAGTACGTACATGTTGTTAATTAACATTACTCAGTACTTCCGTGTATAATTACACTGTAACAAGGACACCTTAAAATAAAGCGTAACCAACTATTCTTTAATATAGATAATACATTAAAATATTCATTGCTTTCTCAGTCGCATTTTACATTCAATTCATGCATCTTATTTAGCAGGCAGTAAATGTTTCAAATCACACACTAAAAATATTATGTATACTATTTACAGTGTTTTTTTTTTTTAAAGTGTGAAAGCAGTGTTTTTTTTTGTATAATCTCGTGCACAACTCTTTGAGCAATGCAAGAGAGTTGGTTTATGAATTTTATCGAATGCAGTGTCAGAACAATTTTGAGGTATGCCATACTTCATACTTATTTATGTTCTGCATGTACTTTACATTTTCATACTTAGAAAGTATGTGAACTGGCATAGCCTTTAGGTAAAGTTGCTAAATGTATATAATGAGATCTATCATAAGTTCTTGTTCATTTGGTAAAACTCAAACAAAATAACAGATGAAATGCACTCAACCTGACCTTCCATTTATAGCGTAAGGGATGAACCAGATAGATATAAAAAAAAATTTTTTTAAAAAAAACCGGTAACACTTTATTTTGATGGTCCCTTTTGAACGTGCTGTTGACTATAAGTAACTTTGCAACTATATGTCAACTAACTTTCATTGGAGTATTAGTAGACTGTCTGCTTAATATCTGCAAACACTTTATTGTGATGGTCCTCCAACAGACACTCTACTGACTATAAGTAATTTTGCAACTACATGTCAACTTAATCTAACCCTAACCCTACCAGTCTACTAATACTTAACTAACACATGAGAGTTAGTAGACATGTAGGTGCAGCGTTACTTATAGTCAACAGAACGTGTTAAAAGGACCATCAAAATAAAGTGAAACCAAAAAAAACATTTGGTACTTTGATAAGGTCATAAAGTAGCAGGAATCATTTATCATGGGTGGAATAATTCCCTATTAAATTTTTTTTAAAATATATAGTATACACTATACTCTATTCAAGTATTCTATTCTGAACATAGCTACTTTATAAAACACCAAAAGATGCACAGTCTTAGCTGTGACAGAAACAAAACCATTACAGAGAAAGAGTCCTTACAGACATGTGAGTGACAGTGTCCAAAAAAAAAAAAAAAACCCTATCAGGAGAGATACATTCCACCGCAAGAAATCTATCATATAGTAATAGTACAAAAAACAAACATCTATCATATAGTAATAGTAAACCAAACAACCAAACAAAGCAAACCAAAGGTAAAGCAAAATCAAAACCAAACACAGACACAACACAAAACCGAAACCTCCCTCCTTCTCATCTGCAAGTTTGTTTTTAATATGCATTTGTAGATGTTTTCTATAGATAAGGCTGTGAATAACTATTTTTGACATTTTTGGACAGGGTAGTCTGTCTGTTATCAGGCCCTCTGGACTGCTCTAATTAACACACATTCAAACTGCTCTCTGTATTTACGACTGCTCACTTTAATTTTACAGTGTTTAAATATCAAGAGGCAGCAGAGCGTGTCAGCGAAGGGGAAACGGACGGGCTTTCGCGCTGTAAGGCTTGCACTTGGAACTGCTACCGACAGCTGAACTCAATAAAAGGTGTTTAATTTAGAAATGTAAACACGCCTCTGGGTTACTGAGGTTCAGCGAATGAAAGCCGAGCACTGTGGTTTCTCTCGCTCTGAGAGAGAGAGAGAGAGAGAGAGAGAGAGAGAGAGAGAGAGAGAGAGAGAGAGAGAGAGAGAGAGAGAGAGAGAGAGAGAGAGAGAGAGAGAGAGAGAGAGAGAGAAGAGCTCTGCCTGTGCTTCATATTAAAGTGTCACATCTGACATGGGACAGGTCAGACAACGGGATGTCTCCAGTCACCGGATAAGCCAAGGACAGACAGAGAGAGAGAGACAGAGAGAGAGAGACAGAGACAGAGACAGAGAGAGAGACAGAGACAGAGACAGAGACAGAGACAGAGACAGAGACAGAGACAGAGACAGAGAGATGGGAAATTCCTTTCCTGAACATGGGACAGTGTGCATTTCACGCATCCATCCACCTCAGGCGGTCAGAGTGCTCTACATGCACAAAACTTTAGGACTGTAAAGAACAAGGCAAATTCCTGAATTTGGGCCAATCTGGAGCAATCAAGATCAATTTGAGAGGAATAAAACTGAGCTAAATTGTGCATGAACAAGAACAGACACAATAAGAATAGACACTTGCACACTGTCACTGAATCTGTACAGCATATAAAAAGTAACATATACTGTATGTTTTAAATGTTTCAAATTATTATTTCATGTTTTTAAACTTGAACAATTTAATTGAACAAAACATTACAATACATAATCGTATTTGCATTCACTCAAAACATTAAAAGTGCATATCCAGTAAAATAATGCATTAAATCTAATAGTGAAATCAAGCATTATGAAAAATAACGTACTCGATGTGTTAGTTTGATAGCATCATTTAAATTACTCAATTTCGTCCCATGTGCTTAACACATAAATATAAACGTCTTTAGATCGCTGACAAAGCCGCGTCTTTCTCGGTTTAGATGTGAAAAGGTTGAATAGACAGGTGAAGGTTGTGAATGAATGATTTGTAAAGATCACTTGGCTAACGCTGCTCAGATTGGCCACATATCAGAAATGTTCTTTCCTTTTAAAACGCTTACATATAACCGGGTGTCCCATTGTTCCATCCCAGTTCACTTTACAATGGAATTCACAGTAATACCGTTGAACAGATATTGATTTATTTGTTTGGAGTCTGATTTAGGGTTTTCATGAGCTAATATTGTTTTTTCCCCCTCTCAGGAGAACATTGTTTTGTGGACAAATTGCAGAAATAAGACAAAAATGAAACCTGCTGCAAATAACACACAGTTTGCATTAAATTCTGCGATCGTGAAATCCTGGAGGGACTGTTAGGGACAGAAAAATAAACAAATAAAATTGTGTGTGCTACACTGCTATAGAACTACAATACTTAGAGACAAATGCTCACACAACGTATGTGTGTATTTGTGTTTATATATAGATGGCAGCTTGATCCTCTGATGGCTGTTAAAGACACTTCAACACACTAAATTAAACGAGCCTCTTGGCTTTCAATTATCTACTGACAGACTATTTTTGTTTAACATGATGTTTCATTAACACACGCTCCCCCAATACCTTACCGCCCTTCTTTAAACTCACACAGCATCTATTGAGAGTCTCAAAGTGCTCAAACTGACTTATAGGACTGTCTTTCCTTCATTTGTTGGGGGGGTGTGAGTGTGTGTTAGCGTAAAGCTCGTTGCCCGCCGTTACTCGGCACAGCTGTGGGCTGAATGCATAAACACCCTGTTACCGCCTTTCCTACTAAAGTGATAATTGGAGTGGAAAGATGGAAGCGTCATGTCCCACTCCAATATAAGATTCCCGTTCCCACACAAGAAGCAGCAATTCTCTTCTCTCTCTCTCTCTCTCTCTAACACGTACAGCACAGTTAAAAAATATGGGGTCAGTACGAAAAAAAAAAACGCATTTATTTAATCAAAAATACAGTAATAACAGCAACTTTCTGAAATAGTTATTTAAAACTAATAAATGTTTTCTATTTTGACATATTTTACATGTAATTTATTCCTGTGTTGGCAAAGCTGAATTTTCAGCATCATTACTCCAGTCTTCAGTGTCACATGATCCTTAAGAAATCATTCTAATACGCTGCTTTGCTGCTCAAACACATTTCTTATTATCATCAATGTTGAAAACAGCTGCTTAATATTTTTATATTTCAGTATTCTTTGATGAATAGAGTTCAAAAGAACAGCACTTATTTGAAATCGCAAATACTAATTTGTAACATTATAAATGTACTTACTATCACGTCTGATTAATGCATCTGCTGAATAAAAGTATTTTCTTGAAAAAGTAATAACTTATCAATATTTGTTAAGAGATCTCCTATTAATCAGACTATTAAATGCAATTTATGATAATATTGCATACTTTTTCATGCTAATTAATCATGCAATTGCAAACTATAATCATAAAAACAATCACACAGTAAGTTACAGACAAACGCTCTCTATTTTGCTGTGATTGTTTTTCATCCTCTGTTCTTACCGAATCCGTTGATCTTGCCAGGAGGTTTGCCCTTCTTAGGTGTAGACTGGCATGACGTGGATGCCACACTGGGTGCTTTCTCTTCCTCAATTTCATCTTCATCATCCAGTTCCTCCTCATCCTGAGAGCTGCCGAAGTAGGCCACGTTACTGGGTAATGCCGGTGAGCCTGAGAGGCGGGAAAGAGACAGAGAGAGAAAGCTTTAAAAGGAAGCCACAGGCCCAGCACATTTACTGAGAAGTGGCCGAAGAAAATGGGATAAACCGACACAACTCTGTAATCTCAGTTTCTATTGCAGCTGTAATCCTCTGAAAATCAGCTGCTGCTCTGGATGAGATTAGTCGAGACTGTTGCAGCCGTAGGAACACTCCTCAGAAGCCTGAGTACATTACACTCCTCTGTTTCTCTCTGTGCTGAGAGGAGATTTGCAGCCACAAAGTGACTGTGTCTGACTGACGTTTCTCCTTTCAAGAGAAACTACGCTTTAAATAGCACCAGCTGATAACCAGCAGCACACTGAAAGATTGCAGCCCCATGTGAAGAGAAGAGACCCATAATACACCACTGCTCCTGGATCAGACAAAGCTTGAAAGATAAAAAGTAAGGCACAGTATACAAACTACACACGGTATGCAAAAACCAAGGAATGACATGAAACCTTCGGAGCAAAACAAAAAACAAAAAGAAATGACATGAAACCTTTGGAACAAAACAAAACAAAACAAAACAAAACAAAACAAAACAAAACAAAACAAAACAAAACAAAACAAAACAAAACAAAACAAAACAAAACAAAACAAAACAAAAAACAAAACAAAAAAACGAAATGACATGAAACCTTCGGAGCAAAACAAAAAACAACAAAAAGGAATGACATGAAACATTTGGAACAAAACAAAACAAAACAAAAAACAAAAAAGGAATGACATGAAACCTTTGGAACGGAACAAAACAAACAAAAGAAAAAAAAAACAAAACAAAACAAAAGGGAATGACATGAAACCTTCGGAACAAAACAAAACAAAACAAAACAAAACAAAACAAAACAAAACAAAACAAAACAAAACAAAACAAAACAAAACAAAACAAACCAAAAAGGAATGACATGAAACCTTCATCAGACAAAGCTTGAAAGATAAAAAGTTAGGCACGGTATACAAAACCACGGAATGACATGAAACCTTCAGAACAAAAACAAAAAAAACAAACAAAGGAATGACATGAAACCTTTGGAATAAAACAAAAAACAAAACGGAAATGACGTGAAACAAAAACAGATGTAGACAGTCATAATTCCAATGCATTTAATTGATTTGATTTATTTGATAAAGTTATCATTAACATCTTAACCATGGTAAACTCACTAGTAAGTTGTTTTTTTACTCAGAAATAATGGATAATTACGGAAGCAGCAAGTAACACTGGACTAAACAAAATTTTAGTTAATTTTAGAAAGACTGAAATAATATTTTCTTGTAAAACATACTAATAATCCTTATTTATTTACAGCTTCGAAATAGTGTGGATTTTATTTACAGTGTGGACACACACCACATTACACAGAATGTCCAGCAATAGCCAAATATGCATTGGCAACATCAATATTTCTCATACAAACAGTGCAAGTGATGCATGTCAAATGCCTGTTGCCCATTAGCTGCCAAATATGCCCTCTCCAGCCCCATCAGCGCAGAAACCTGCACTACTGCACGTCTGCGATTCGTCCGCACTACACCGGGCAACAATTATCATTATCTAGTGCTGTTCTCCGCCAGCCTCATGAATGAAACATGAGTGTGTCAGCCACGGCCCTGCAAATGTGCTCTCATTAGCTCTCTATTAACGTGAAGCTGCAGCCGGCGTGGCTGCGGTGATGATGTCACTGCATACATGTAGCATTTGACATGCCACATTAATAGTTATGGTCCGTGTGACAACATTTATAATAGCAATTGAGACATGTTGACTGATCGGGGAACAAATAAAATGACTGAATGAAGTCGAAATCTTAACGAGATGCTATTAAATTGACTTCTGTAAAAGGGCCGAGAGACCGAATTCTACGTCGCTAGTTTTCACTTCAAAGTGGTAAAACGGTTTCTTGTTATTGTTGAACTAAAAACAAAACTATTAAAAATTGTTTTCATAAATTGCAATAAAGCTGAAATAAAATAAAACAAATATTACACAAAAACTTCAACTTAACATAAAAAAAAGTTAAGTTTTAGCTGAAGTACTAAAATTACTAAACTTAAACCGTAAACTGAAATAAAAATAAAAATGTGTTTTTGGGTTATTAGCATGTTAATGCCAGTGTTAAGACTGGTGGAATATTGATAAATTGATAACATTTTGAGGTAAAATATTACATATCTATCCATTCAAGGTGTCCCCCACCTGTGGCCCGAGATGGTGGGATACACTCCAGAATTCCGGTGACCCTACAGAGGATAAAGCGGTTTGGAGAATGGATGGATATTATAATACTTTGAAATATTAGCTTTAACCACCTCATATTTACAAATCACATTCTCCACTTCAAGGATTATCAGTCATATAATATGCATGATGACCTTCGTGACATGAATTACAGAAAGAAACTTTATGCTAATGTACAAAACAGGACCACAGCTTGCTTTGAAACAAAACACCTATGATGGTTACTCCATATGGAACAAGCCAAATTCCTAAAATCACAAGCAGAGATTGACCAAAGGTGCCAACAAACAAACAAACAAACCGGACCACTTAATGTCAGCTCAACTAATTAAGAAAATGGCTGCCATTATCATTATCTTGCGCTCCCATGCTGTGGGAGGAAAAGGTCAAAACGCCAATAGCTCACAGACTTGAGGGTCAGCCTGGGTCATGAATGGGGGAGGGAAACCGCTGGCATTGGAAGGCAGACATTTTTTCATAGTTTTAGATGCTCTGCAAAAATGATGTTATTGTCATGTAATCTGTTTCAGACACCCCCCCCAGAATGAGTCTCAGGCTCATGAGGTTTAGCGCGTGCCCCAGGGAATGCTGGGTAGGGAGTAGCCCAACTATAGCTCCCGGTCACTGGCGTCAGGGGTGCACAAACCAGATTTTTGATCGCAATCACACGCCGTCTGTCACGGATTCTCCCCTCAGCTTCTTTCTCTGGAGCCAAATCTAAATCTGTCATCTCCCAGAGAGAAAGAAAATAAAAAACAGACTAAAAAACAGACCTTCCCCAATCCCCAATTATGTGCTCTCATATTCACAGGCTGACACAAATCATAATTAAAGATGAAGGCATCCATTACAATTGTCAGATTTAATTCAAGCACAGACATAATTACAAGCGAAGTGTTCTACTTCGGATGCTTTGCTTTTGTCCCATTTTATAAAGCAAAAGAGGTTAAAATTGAAGCTCAAGGAGAACCAATCAAATCTGCCTGAGCAGATGTCCTCGCTCTGATTGGATGTTTGGTTGCCGTGCGGACTGTTTTGATCAGAAACATGGTTAGAGGGAGTGAGGAAGTATTCCTAAAAGAATAGTACACCCAAACTGAAAATTCTGTCATCACTTACTCACCGTTATGTCGTTACAAACCTGTATGACTTCCTTTCTTCCGTGGAACACAAAAGGTTAGAGCTTTGAAGTACTTTCTGATCTTTTTCTTTCCATACAATTAAAGCACACCCTTGTGAAAACGTATATATATATATATAAAAAAATATAATTTTAAATTTAATATTAATTTAAACTAATACATTTTCATTTAATTGCAATTAGCAAGCGTGTCTAAAAAAAAAAAAAAATCTTCTTTTTCACAAGATTATAATGACCAGGGGCTATTTCAAGCTCTCAAAAGGTCAAAAAGCACCATTAAAAGTATCATAAAATTATTTAAAACAATTTGTGTGCTAGTTTTAAGTCACACTACAGCTTTGTGTGTGAATTTAAAGTTGATATTCACTGAAAAAGGTTCCCTACGCCATATTTACAAGTTCGCCCATTATCCTTATTAAAATTTGGCATGTGGGGTCACTGACGTCAAACCGACTTTCCGTGAACAACTTTACTCCACGGGGAAAAAAAAAGCCATACCGGTTTGAAACAGCTTGAGGGTGAATAAATGATGAGAGAACTCATTTTAGCTATCCCTTTACAGCTTGATTTGTACGGGTCGCCCATCTTAACCCAATGTTGTCAGGGCTCCTGTCAGGTTAACAGGTTTTCAATCAGGTCGAGGTGCATGGCAGTTGAGTGGAGAGATGTTAGACAGTGAGCAGCCCCCCTGCCTGGCACTATATCCCCTCTATGTGACAGCATATGGCACTATGGAGTGCACTAGAGAGCGGTGAGTGAGGGGAATAAGAGGGGACATTAAAAACATTGTCTCTGGGCTATGACGGCAGCAAGAATGCGAAGGGATTATGGATTATATCTCCACTAATTTACATTCCATCCTGAATGTCTGCAAATCCATTAACCCAGTTTGCCCTATGCTTGAGGAGTCGGCGGGTGAATTTAATCAGCCTGCTGCCCCACCGCCAAGCCGCACACGTCAGCGCACTTAATTGAATTGAAATCAGCTATCTTTGTTCTTTCGTAGCGCAGCGCCAGTGCAACAGCTTCACGCCGACACACGTGGATGTGGCTTGAATGCGGCTGCTGTGGCCTTAGAGACATAAATAAGGACTTTAAGACAGTCAACGATATCCAAGAGACACTGGCATTGAACTAAATGCTCATGAGGACATTCAAATCCACATAAAAATACAGTTACAACAGCCTGTTATGTAACACGGGCAATGGAGTACATTATTCATTTACTCATACCTCCTTACCTTTTTACCTAGTTTATATTTTGAGGAGTGTGTATGGCAGAGGTTCTGAACAAAATTTTATATCACTTTTTAATAAAATGTTACATTTTTAATGCATTTTTTATCTAAATTTTTTTTTTAAAGAATTTAGTATATATATAAAAAAAAGAATTAAGACATATTTTGCATTTTTCTTAAAGTAAGTCTCAAAAATGAATCAAGACTTCCCAGCTCTATATGCATATGAGAATTTAAACAAGAGATGTCTTTCCATCATTTTTCTTTACTATTAAAAATAGTTATGGATCGGCATGGATGTCGCCTGCACAGATCATCATCTAGATTGCTTTAAATCTTAGTGTTTGACAAGTAGATTTCACACACACACACACACACACACACACACACACACACACACACACACACACACACACACACACACACACACACACACACACACACACACACACACACACAGGCAACTGTTTTCTCCATGTAATGCAACACTCATCAGGATTTAAAGTGGCATGTAGTGTGAAAACAGAAACGGCTTACATCACAGCATAATTCCTGCATTTTGTTTGCAGCGTATTACTTTACATTGCATCAGAACACGTATATAACGCAATACTGATGTTAGAAAAATCCATTTTAAAAAACAAAACCATGCTTATGTTGTTGTCTCAAAAGGCAGAACCCTATAGATTACGTCTTTTCAAGACTTTTCTTAACTTTTCTTTTGAGAAGACCGTCAGACACATCACAACATCACCTTTATCACAGCATGCACTCTACTCAGCGGTCCAGTTAAATACTTTTTCTATGTCAGATAAGAGCGGCGTTTCACTGGCAGTCAGCCATAACTGAGCTATTGTAGGACTGCCTATTTGACCCTGGCTATATTTACCCAGAATCCATTGATCTGTATTTACCCATCCTCTCTACCTCCACCCCTCTGAAAGATCAACACCGCCTGCTTACGACCACCTCTCCTGATGGCTGGAACAGACATGCCAAAGTAAAGAGAACTCTGGAAGATATTGAAAGTCAGGGATTCTTTGAAGGATAAAGCGACACATGGCGTTATGACAACTCTTTACTTCTCATAACACCACTGTATTGTAATGCCATTTGGACAACATTGCGCTCCACACACACACACAAATATACACACTACAGCAGGGGAGCATCATCTATAAATAATGTCGAGGCTGGTGTACAGTTATTGAGGTGCGGCCCATCATCTAATTGCCGCTGTGGAAAAAACTGCTAAGAGAGTCACTGAGAGTTGAGGCTGATACGCAACACCCTCAACACGTGGATTTGGCCTCTCCATGACCTCAAACACCAGGCCAAGTCAAGTTACGGTCAAGTCTGAGGAGACCTGAGCTGACCAGACCGCATACACGGGGCATAACGCATCTGATACAACTAGCTAACATTTCATACGGTACCCAAAAACGTGCCAAAGTGATTAAAAGACTACTTTTACAGAAGCAGTGAATGTTCATAACCGTAAATTTGGGCTAATGAATGTCTTGTTGTCGGAAAACATGATACAGGATAGTTCTGGCTGATATTCTGAAATCCCGGTGAGAAAGGAAAGTTTATACTGAAATGAGGCAGTCTAAACCATCTCCCGCAAGGTTTAAGTTATTATTATGTTGTAAAAACTCCAGCCAGAGAATAAATTTAAAGTCCAGCAAGTCTTTGCTCATAATTATTTGAGCAGTACAAATGGAACTTTCTGCTTCCACTTTTCCTACACTTTACACATCTCAGGACGTGCATGAAACGGGAGAGAAAATTCTCTTTTTTGGTCGTTAAGGTCTGATAATAGTAAATGAATTTAAAGTAAAACAAATATTAATGTAAAATAAAAAGGGCCACACAAAGTCTACAGACAGAGCTAAGAGCAGACACAGTCAACATCTATTTTGCATTTTCTGCACAGATTTTGGGGGGAAAACCCACAGAATGGACTGAAATGTGGTGAAACTTTTAAAACAAAGCAAGAATTGTTAGCTGAAATTATTAAATATAATTTAAATGAAATAACTTTCTCTAAACTCAGATTCAACACGAATTGGCTATGAGGCTCTATGCTACCCTGGAGCCTTTAGCTTTACCTGCTAAAACTAATATTTGAGATTCACTCTATAGAAACACTGTGTACCGACCTTGAAAGCGAGAGGAATCCATAATCCCTTGTGAAAGGCAGAGCCTGGTTCACAGAGGTGGGTGTGTTTGTAAAAGTGTGTGTTCATGACACTTCAGGCTGATAACACCATTTTTTCAACATGAAACAGTTGGTGTTGATACCTCCTAGCTTTGAGAGTCAACATTTGTGCAGCATTGGAGTTCAGATGCCACCTCTGCCATGACACCAGACACTGGTGCTATGGTTCCTGGGCACCAGGTGAGCAGGCCAGAGGTGTTGGGCGAAGGCTGTAGGAAAGTTATCATGAACAAAAGACAAAAACTAGCAATAAAATAACTAAAAACTGAGTACAATAAAGTGCCCAAAAGGAGAAAACAAGAAAAAAAAAGAAAGAAAAAAAAAAGTATTTCATATTTCATCAATGCTGAGTGGTTTGATTTAACTAATTTCCCAAGCCTGAATTCTGACTGTTGCTGTATCGCACATGATGTTCAGGGGCAGGTAAATCTGGCATTGTCAAAACCACATTAAGTAACTGTGAAAAGCAAATGCCACATACAGCATACAATGGCTCAGCTCACTTTCACTTGTGAAACATTGCAAAACTAAAACAAAACACATTAGTCTTCTTTAGTTCTGAACTGCCACAAACCATAAAGGGTCTAAACAGCCTCAACAATAACTCCTGAATATTTTCCAAAATGGGATGCCGTAACTTGGCAAATTCAGCAACTAGTTGTTGCTCTGAGCGGATACGGTCCATGTGGCTAGATGCCCTATAATAATGGTAGTTACAATTTACTGCTAAATGTAGCAGCAATGACACATTTATCACACATTTAATTGTCCACTTGGACTGCAGTGCTAAGACTAAACTACAAACAAAATTTTAAATAAATAACATTGTCAAAACTATATTAACTCTGTAAGGGAAATGAAAAACGAGGCAATACCTCGAAGGCATATGAAGGTGAGGAAGTCTTCTGTCTTGGGTTTGCGTTTGGAGAGGAATGTGATGTGTGTGAGCGGCGTGGGCAGAGAGGGGTCGGCCATCTTCACCGGCGTGGTGCTGGGGGAGTTGGGTTGAGACTGCGCAAACTTCCTCTGTGCATGCAGTCTGGGCCTGAGAGAGTGAGAGAGAGAGAGAGAGAGAAAATGGAAACAATAGATTTTAAATACACTTGCATTCTATCACATAACAGAGACTTTATGGATACATTATAAAAACTTTTCTTCTGCAAATCCCCACTTGGCACTGGGACTTGGATAACGTTGCCCAGAGCAATAAATTTCTCTTAACGCATTTGCTCTCGTGATGGTAAAACTCCACTCTGGGCCTTGCTGTTGCCATGACTAATTCAGTCGATCTGGAACCCTTTCAAACACGTTTTTGGTCCGATTAGCACACAAGAGCTGCTATTTCTGATGGTTATCCAAATGCTGATAACTGGGTTAAGTACTGGAACAAGAAAAGCTACAAAACTGAAAAAAAAAACCTAAAAAAAAACAATGACCTTGTTGATGAACTAATAGCAGGTGAAATATGAAAAGGTGCCCTTAATTGACTTTAAAATATTTTACAAAAAACTGTCAGTGTTTTCAAAAAGTATGGAAACAGCTGTTCGTTTTTATAATTAACCTTTTCTCTGTCAGCAAAAAAAGATCAACTTATGCATAAGTCATAATTAATCCTAAAAAAGAAAAATAGCAAAAATTTTACCAAATGAAATGGCTATGGTATTGTGGATAATCTCTGATTCATTTCAAAGTGGATAAGCTGCTATTTTTGTCACATATCTCAAGAATCAGAGTAAACAATCTCTGTGAGTGAGTGACTTGAGACAACTCTAGCAGACACTTGTGCTTCCTTCTTTAGCACTTGCAAGATGTTGTCTAACTCTAAGGCTTCGAAATGTAATTAAGTTCTCCATTACGTGCCGTGAAGACTTCAGCAGCTGATGACTGATAAATAGCACTAAGGATAAATCAAACTGCCAACATTCAAGGCCTCACACTCACTCATTACAGCTTCTCCTTTTGGAGACATCCAACTCACTGACTCTACATTTCAGTTCAACTCTCCACGGGAAACAGCATGGAATACTAAAAACAGTGGAAAGTCGTACGTCTCAATTCCTCCTCCACCCTCCGTGCGCTGCGAGAGGAGGCACGCGTGTACGCACTTTCCATTTCAGCTGCATTTCATCATTTTACCCACACGTACTCCCATCGGTCCACGCCTGATGTTTGCTGCCAAATATGTTCTCCCCACACAGAATTAAAGAAAATAATGGGGGATGGGTAAAAGACAAACATCACTCACTCCTGTACAAATTAATCTCATTCAATCAGAGGACCGTGCCTGAGATGGCTTGCCAACCGCCAGCAGCTTTGACGAAGCTGCAACGGCATCGCTAATCAATTTTCACCAGCGCTATGTTTTGCAGACAGATTGTTCCTTCTTTTTTTTTCTTTTCCAGTCTCTCATGACTGTGACTGATGGCACGGGCACCTCCGTTATGCCACAAAATAGGAGAAATGCTGCAACTACTGTTCAAGTCTATTTTGAACAAGGTGCAAACACACTTTCTGGAACCATTATTGACAAAACCATTATTGAAGCACTTTATGAAGAATTGTTCGGTAAGCTGTTCATTAAGTCTGTACTTTTTAAATACACCCCTTTTGTAATAGCAAAGGCTCCACATAGGAAATAGAGCAAGGACCAAACTGTGATAATGAACCATGAGAGTCAAGCAATTAAATGTGCTTAAGTCTGAAAGGAGGAAAGAATGAGACTGAAAGCCTCAAAGACATGGATATAAACAAGAAATTACAGTGAACTATAGTTTATTTACAGAACAAAAAATAAATTGAAGTGGACGAGATTAAAATACATGTGTTATGTTTCAAAAAGACATATAATCACCCTCTAAAACCACATCATCTGTTTAAAAGGGAACTGCAGCTCCACACCCAAACACTGACATTAATTAATGGAGATTACACAGGCAAAAAGTTCATAGAAACATTTCTATGATAGCTGGAGGACTAAATGACAGCTGAGTGAGATTTCAGCCAACAAACACAAGCGTAAAAAAAAAACCTTGGCTTTAAAACATTGCTGCTAGATATTCAACAAAGCACTTACAAGCCGGCCAACTGCCCAATTATTTATTGATTGCTAAAGTGTTTCAGGCAGAGGTTTAACCTCATTTAGACTGGTCCAGGGGAGGATTGTTACTTCACAGGAGAAATAAAGAAAACAATCTCCTTTTCTTGCCATGGTTTTCATAAGAAACCTAAATATTTTTAGGAGCTGAGAACTGCTGCTTTAGAAGTATTAACGCAACCAAGTACCAGAGTAGTTCTGATGCAAAAAAAAAAAAAAAAAAAGGAACCAGTAAAACAAAGAAGGATGTCACAGTTCATCGAGTCAGTCTAGACTGCTCTCAATTTCAGAGACAGCCTGCTTTTATTGGACTATTTATCCTATCTGTTCCTCATTAAAGGGTATAATGGCCAACTGTTTGGCATGGAAGTATCCAGTGACATGGTGGGATAGTCGACATGATGTAGTGTATTCCCTACACATGATGTAGAAAGCGATTTTACAACTTAATGCACGTTTCTCACCACATCTATACAGTCTAAATACAGACCTCACATGATGTACAGTAAAGTTAAACAGATGAGAGAGAAACAATACAGTGAGTCCAAACAGAAATGGGAAAAGTCCTAGGAAGATGCTATGGAACCAAAACTTTCCTGGGAGCTCTCTGAAAATATAATGGCTAGGGGTGCTCCGATCAGGATTTTTGGGGCCGATCACCGATCCCCGATTGCTGGAAGCTGTATCACCCGATACCGATACCGATCACCGATTACAGGGTCTATTTGAAGCCTTCTATTTATCATGTAGCATCATTTTTTTAACTATATTTAACAACAATGCACATTAAGTATTACAATTAAGAGAAGACAATGCATCATGAATTGACTGTGTATTTATTTGCAAGCAACATGTCCAGCAAATTAACTTAACAGCCTGTGCTTGGTTATTAGGAACAACTAAGGGCTTGACAAATACAACTTTCCTGTAGAATGTATTAATAAAATAAGATAAGACATAACATCTGAGTCTTTAAATTTAGCTTTAGGCTACTGTAAACTAAAACTGCAACAAAAAAGGCTATAGCCAAAATATTGTTTTGAGTCAGTCAGCCATTGGTTATTGTAAAACACCTTTTCAAAGGAGCACAAAGTGCACAGCAACAAACAAATTCAAATAACTAACAACTTCCATATCTGTATATCTATAACAGCTTTTTTCTGGGATACTCATTCAGATTTTGTGGGCAGAGAGGTAGAGAGAGGCAGAGAAAGAGAAAGCTTACTTAAGCATCAATGGCAGATTTTTCTTTATAAATATAAGCATCTCTGCATTTTTGGCTGACAGCATGTTCCTCTTCTCATTAATAATATTCCCCGCAGTGCTAAAAAGTCGTTCGCTATCAACACTTGTACACGGTGCACAGAGGTAGGTTCGTGCTGCTTGTGCGAGAGCCGGGTTGCTGTCGGGGGCCGGGGCTGTTTGCACCTGGCCACTTCATGCGTTTTAGATCGGATAGCTATCTGATTTATCAAAACGATTCCATTTACACCTGGCCACATAAATGTGTTTTTGCGAAACGGATTTAAATCCGATCTTCAATTCCCGCGCTATGCAGATTAAAGGTTTTTATTGATTTTATTGATCATCAGCTAATTTCAAAATCAAAGACCGCAATAAGAGAGAGTGGCAACAGCCGTGGTAAGATAATTTTGTTTCTTTACTTTTAATGATGATGATTGTGTGTTAAGGGTCTGCGACTTACTTTCACTTTGATTTGCGATAGTTTGCACGTTGGCTTAATGAACAGATGCTCAGCTTCTCATCTGCGGTGACGCGCGTGTTCCAGTAGCGTCGTCACATCTGGCTATTACATTACATGTAGCCTATAACACGCTCTCACACGTTTATTTTTTATTTTTTTGCATTTTAGGGAGTACATATGTGGTTTCAACAACCAGATGCATTTTCACTTGTCCAGTTTGGTCTGGAATGCTGCCCAGATCTCCTCCTGAAGTGGTTTGAGCGATCGGATTCAAATCCGTCTCGAATGCGTTTCGGAGGGCATTTACACCTGGTCTTTTCACGATCAGATAGCTATCCAATTTGAGAAAACGCATGAAGTGGTCAGGTGCAAACAGCCCGTTTGAAACGTCTCTGTTAACTTACCGACAGCTGAGTGAGTGGCGCTTGAGTTGCTGAACTGTCTCGCTCTCTTCTTGCGCTAGCTAACTTTGAGAACTGCTCATATTTCTATGCAGCGCGTAAAAAAATCGTCTCGCGAGTTTTGCGTCATCTGATCGGATTTTCTGGATCGGCCTTTATAGAGACCGCCGATCAAACATCCCAAAGCTATTATCGGCCGATTGTGATCGGCGACCGATCAATCGGAGCACCCTTAATAATGGCTATGAAAACATTTGTTGACTCTGATGCTCTTAAGACGCCAACTCTAAACATTAATAGCTTAATTAAATGATAGTTCTGTTTAAAAACCTAGTGAATTCCCTGCCTGGCTTTTAAAGCATTGAAGGCACTCAAAATGCAAAAGCTCTTTCCAAAAGGTAGGAAACCACATTATTCAGCCTTCTCATTTTGGAATCACATCTATCTTTTGGAGGGAAGACAAACCCAGAATGCATTGCATCAAACTCAGCGAAAAGATATTTCATTGAATACTGAAGATTCTCTATACAAACAGTGACATCTCATTACAGTGTTGTGCACAATGCAGATTTGGGCTTGTTAGAGTTTTTCGTTGTTTGCCTCCATGCTAATGTCAAACTGTATTGGAATCATACGTGTTAAATTCCATTTGTGTGGCATAAGGCATTGTTGCATATGTACAGTGTTCCAAATTCAGCAACTTGTGAAGGTTCATGACATTTAAGATGTTGTCCTAGAAGTTAGTTGCCTAAGCAGCACATAAACTTGTTAGGTTTTAAGAGTTCCAGTGTTTTGAAGCTCTGCATATTTTCCCATGAATAATTGCAGGAGTTGTGGCTGTCCCCAATTATAGCTTGTCTATGCAAATTAACGACACACTCCAAAAAAAGCCAGGCTCCAAAGGAACTTAGCTCCAGCTTCAAGACACTCCTGTCAACCAGGGAACAATGATAGATATAGTCTCTACCTCCAATTCCACCTCCAGCTTAAATTTATCTGTCTTCAAATTTGCTTCCAATTTCAATGTAATTATCTTCAAATCAGTCTAAAGATTTCAAAGTTTCAGTCTACAGTGATCAACGTATATGTATTCAAATTTGCCTCAAGTTTCTAATGTATCTGTATTTAGACAGAGAAGGTTCAATATTATATCAGATATAAGATACTTCTCAGAAAAAGAGAGTCTGTAAACTGCAACATGAGTGATGGAGAGTGGAGATGGGATCGAACCACATCCTCCAGACAGGATGGGTAGAGAGGGGCCATGGGATTGACTGATCTGGGCATTCCGGTTCCGCTGGTATTTCCCTTCCTCAATGAGCAAGAGACACTGCAACACAATAGCCCCACGGAGCTTCCCAGCCTGTGCACTCCTTAATGGGACAGATATAGGTTCTCTTACAATGCCAGTCTTTTAACAAGAGGCTCATGCATAATTTACAGCTGATAAAAACCACAGCAGGGTAAGGTCACTCCAGGAACTAGGGCTATGATCCAATTACCATTTAGCTCATGGAGGCCAAAAAACCTATGATGAAGAGCTGTGACTGAGGTCAAGTTTAAAGGGAATTTAGTGCATTTATGTAAATCTAAAAAGGGAGCAGACTGGTACAAACAGAGATCACTAGAAGGCATCCAGGAATCTGCCTCTATTGTCCAAGTCTCTACCTCCAAAACAACCTCCAGCTTAAAATTGATCTGCCTTCAAATTCTGTCTCTGTCTCCAAATGCATTTGCCTTCAAATCAGTCTAAAGTTTTAAAAGTTTCAGTCTACAGCTGACAACATATCTATATTCAAATTTGCCACTATTGTCAAAGTATCTGCCTCCAGTTCTAATGCACTGTATGCTGTCAAATCTTCTTGCAGTTTCAAGATATCTGCTTCCTAATCAATCTACAGATTTCAAGTTACTACCTGAATATCAAACTGGTCTACAGTTTTGGTCAAAGTACCTGCATCCAAATCTGCTTCCAGTTTCAATGTATCTGGCTCTAGTTCTCTCTCTCTCTCTCTCTCCTCCACCTGTGTGTGTAAGGGTGTGCTTAAGATAGAGGCACAACAAAGAGGTCAGAGCAAATTAGGCCTCCTGGAGATCAGCCCAGCTGGCCAAGATGTGGAGAGAGCCAGACAGAGGAGGAGTGGAGGAGTGAAAAAGTGCAGAAGGGGCAGTCAAGTGAAACAACCCAAAAAAAAAAAAAAAGCGAGGGGTGAGCACCTGCTGGGAGGCGCGGAGGGAGGGATTATGGCAGGATGTCCAGATTCATCCTCTTCTAATCCCTGTGCCTCGCCCTTCAAAGAATGCCCCACTCTGATGTTACACGTGGAGTTCTTCTGTGTCACTGATTTGCTTTTAGGACAGCAACAAGAGAGGAGTTGAGTTTGCCCCATCGGAAAGGAAAAGAAAAAGCGGTCGGATCCCAAGGGCCTTAATGGAGGTTAGGAGAGGAGGTGAAGGAGAGTGACAAAATGCTTTGGTAACCTTTATGTTACCTTGCTTTACAAGCAACAGCTGTTGCGAGCTGGAGTGAACAATCAGAGGACACAGAGTGGTGTATATCACTGAAATATATGCATGAAGTCTAATATGATGGTGGCATGTGGGAACACGCACATGCACAATGAGATTAAGTTAAGCTTTACTGGTTTACATTAATCATGTTAATGCTTAATCATTTGCATGTTGAGAAGTTGTCTCTAGTTTCAATGTATCTGCCTCCAATCACAGGATGCAGTTACAATCCCCAACATTAAACAAATGAAGCTGTCCCATCTGCATCAACAGTAGAGGACATGGATATTAAACAAGCCTCTTTCTGGCAGGGTGGCTAGTCACATTCTGTGATCTCTGCTGGCGTTATGTGAAATCTCTGGTAACATGATCTCTCTCCTCAATCATAAGCGTGCAGAACGACAAAGTAACACAAGTACTGCAAGCACTCTGGGAATCTGCTGAATGCTTGAGCACTCTGTAGTGTGCGATTGTTTTGAAGGATGGCGCTCCTCTAAAAGAGCACCAAATCGTGCCGAACAGGAGGAAGAGTTGGAGGGCTTCCACAAACAAAAGCACATTGGCGGCGCCAGGGGTAAAAGGGACAACCCCTCTGGTGTCAGCACCTCCTCCCTCCCCCCCCCCCCCCAGATCACGAAGCATCAAAGCATTCCACAGCGGCTGGAGTCACTCCTAATCTCAGCAGCAGGCTCTGGCTCTCTCCGGATCAGATGAGTGGAGCAGGGGAGAAGCTCACAGGGAGGGAAGAAAGAGATGAATGATTGCAGGAGGGAGATGGATGGAGCCATGAAGAGAGGGCAGGCACTGATAGACCCCGGGGGCAGAGATGTTTGAGTTTTAAGAGGGAAGAAAGGGGAGGAGGGGTGTATAAAAACCCTTTGTGTGCAACAGTGATTCATTCAGCTTTTCCATCATGTGCATGTATTAACATGGAGGAAACTTTAAGATAACAGGATTGCTATCAGACGAGAAGCACAGCCCTCGTGGATCCACAACATAATGATCTGTAGATAAAGAATGAACTGGAAGACACGGTAAATAAAGGTACCTTTTTGATGTGTTGGTATGGGTCACACCTAAAACCTACGCTAGGCTAAATATTTGTATTATTATTATTAATAAATATATTTATAAAAACTCAACCTAAATAAATAAATACACCTAGCCCACAAATAAAAAAAGACAGAACAGCCAAGCACTCTGTCTGTCCATAGAGATGCATTTTAGTTTAATTTAAAATATATATCTTTTTTTATATGGTAAAAGCTGTAACTTACAGTAGGCCTAATTTTAAGCCTTACTTAACTGACAAATCCTATAATCTTTTGATATTCTGATAATGACCATACCATGATGTCACACCATGATGTGACTGCAGAACAGACACTCATAATTCTCAGCATACAGCATGTGTATGTGTAACATGCCATCTATTTGATTTGTATTGTTGGAGATAAACAAGCACTGTAGGATTGACTGTGATCTCTAACATAGTTTACTTTGAATCTACTCATTCAAATCTGCTCAGTACACATCCCATCACTGTTAAATCCATCTTCTGTCATGCCCAGCTGCTCTATGCTAAAGGCTTCACTAAAACTGCTTGGAGACACACACACACACAAACACCAGTCAATCAAAAACATTAAACAGCATACAAAGTATAAAGAAAATAAAATGCCCTTAGCTATAGAGTCATGTCTCTTTGCATTTCAGTGTAGACTTGAAAAACATGAATGTTGCTCTGATGGTAAGTAAATTCCTTATTGTGGTGGTATGATTAATAGCATTAATTTTTAATCACTTTATTTTATTTAGAATTAATCACATTAAATAAACATTTAGCGTTAAAATAACAGTTGTAATTTAAACTACTCTTACTACCATGTTACCAGAGAAGGGAGAAAGTAATGAATGATAAAGAGGAATGGCCAGTTTTTCTGTAAAGTCAAACATCTTTCATTTTCTCGCTGGCTTCTAGTACACATGCTAACTCTCTCTCTCTCTTTCTCGCTCTCTGCTAAAACTAAACAGCTCCAGATGGGCCACATGGTCCTGATAAAGTCTCTCAGCAGCCTCTGCCAGTGCGGAGCAGCTGGCTCTGAGAGCACGGTGAGGAGCCAGCGGCACATGTGCCGGGCAGCCAAGAGAGCGCAGGGGGATCCCTGATTCTGGGTCATTCACGAGCTCGCTCCAATAAACAGTGCTGAAATGATAATTGCTACAAAATGGTGACAAAGCAGAAAAACAGAGCGTGGGTTGGGTTAGATGGTCAATAAAAAAAAAAAATAGGGTAAATATTTGTAAACAAATTGTTCTTTCAAATTAGTACTTCGTAATTATTGAGCCGAGTCGTTTTGCTAAATATTTCTAAATCACTCAACTGTGTTTTATTTGAGGGGTAAACCGGTGAAGTGGAAAACGCTCAGCAAGTTACATGGATTCTGTAAAAGAATGCGTTAATCAATACATTTTATATTAGTTTAAGTGAAAATGAGCTGCAAGATCATTTTAAAAATGTGACGATTTAAATGAATCATTTTTTTAACCTGTTCAATAAAACGAGCCACCTGAATGAACTGATTCACTAAAATGTATCTAAAGTATTGTGTGGAGTTTTTAAATGACTTTTTAATTGAGTGAACATTCAGTTTTTAGGCTAATGGTGTAAAAATCAAAACAAAAAAACAACTACACTAACGGTCAAAAGTTTGGGGTCAGTAAGATTTTTTTAAATGTGCTCACAATTTGCAATGACCTGAAACAGTAAAACCATTAATATTGTGAAATATTACTTTAACTTTAAATATAAAAATAAATTTCTATTTGGATATATTTTAAAATGCAATTTATTCCTGTGAAGGCAAAGCTGAATATTCAGCATCATTACTCCAGTCTTCAGTGTCACATGATCCTTCAGAAATCATTCTAATAATTATGTTGATTTGCTGCTCAATGTTTAAAAAAGCATTTATTTGAAATCGAAATCTTTTGATCAATAGCTGAATAAAAGCATTAATTTCATTACTGACCCCAAATTTTTGAACGGTATGGAAAATATGAATTGAATCTCAAAATATTCTTTGTGTTAGCCCTCTGAAAGAATACAGAGAGCTGAGACACTGATTAAGTAAAAAGACAAGTGAAAGATGCGCTCTGACCCTGGGCTGGAGAATAATGTGATTTTGATGACCCTCCCCCTGTGGAGCGCTCTACATCAGAATAAACTTTAGACCTGCAAATACACCCCAGCTAATTTCTTATTGCTTTTCTGCCTACCTGAGTCAAGTTCTCTGCTCAGAACCATGAAAGATGGTTTGGTATTGGATTGACCTTTCACCTTGCACCCTACTGCTCTGCCTTCATATATCAGCACATTAGTCAGGTAAGCCCAAAGACGTGGGGTCAGAGAGGTCATGAGGAGAAAAATACAAACCTGACTCCTCAGGGGTAACCTACAAATGCCACCGTTCATCACAAAAAAATACAGCTATGACATTAACATTCAGCTCAGGAGAATAAAAATATGGATTTGTGGAACAAAAAGCCTTTAGCATCTAAACACACAAGAGATTCAATTAGAAAGGTAGATATTTCTAAGCCATCATGTTTTGGCTTAAGTGCACTGCATCACCATTAAACATGCGACCACTAAAAGCCTAATATCAGCTCTTCGCTCAGCACCACAATCATTTTACATTAGCCTGACAGTAAGAAACTTACAGCAGCTGTAAGCCTTGCTAACTTCTTTACATAAACACTTAAAAACCCCACCTTCCAAAACATTTCACAAACCCAAAAGTACAAAACTCTTTCTGATTGGCTGGTTTCAATCAAGAATCAATTCGGTGTTCACATGTCATCTGAAACATGCCTCTCTCTCTCGGTCTCTCTCTCTCTGTCACTCTCTCTCTCTGTCTCTCTGCATGTAAGGCTGTGCTCACAGATAACCACGCATGAGTCCCAATTTTCGCCTCTTCTTCCACGTAAAAAAAAAAAAAAAAAAAAACTTGAATGTATAAACTGTGAGGACAAAACACGTGCACATGATAAACTAACTCTTTGATGGTTAAATGTACCAGTTAATCCGCGAATCACGTGAGTGCAGAACCGCGGTGCCTGGTCCGCACACATCACGGATCAACTGCAATCCGTTGCACCCCTACACGTTACAGAAATAAAATGGGCTGTGAACACTGTTTCACATGGACTTGGACAGGAAACATGCAGAGGACAAGCCAAATTTGAGTCAACATCAAATTTCAAACTCGACTTGACCGATAACAATAATGAATTCTGTCATTTAAACCAGCTAAGTGTAAAAACAGAAACTACAGAATTTTTATGTCAGCCACAAACTGTATTTTCTATTTACAGGCCTATTTTAGCACTCTGTTGCTTTAAAGGCGATCATGAGTGTTAGTATGACTTCGGAGGCATTTGCAACCGAAGCGGCGCTCACATTTACTCTGGGAGGTGTTACTATGAAGTTCCTGAACGATAACGGCTTCCCAGAGCCGCTGCTGGACAGGTGCCGAAATGATATCAGTCTACATAATTCAATCGCTTGCGATTTCACTAAAGGCAACTGAAGGCTGTTCGTTACGTAACAGAAATCGTAAGCTGGCGAGGCTGCGGAGTGAGGAGAGAAAGAGACAGACAGAGATACCAGTACTCCTACAAAATCCCTGTCTAAATCCTGTGTCCCCACTTAAGATGTCTGTTACTCTTTATAAAGAGCTGCAACTTAACCCAGCCGTGTGGTTTAACAATAGAGCAGACGTGCTGCGCTCAGACAGGTGGTCTCGACTGGCACCGAGCCAGATGCTGAGGGCCCACGCCACCCTCCCCTCCGTTTGAACACATCCGTCTGCTGCTCATGCGTGATGTCACACTGATGCACCCGAACGCTAACGCTGTCAATCACTGCCGGGCATCATTAATACTGTGCGAAGCTAGAACGCTTCGAGACAAAAAGATGAAGGAAACCGAGAGCAAAAGGACACATGGAGCTTTTAATGCATAAAATCAGAAATAGATTATCTGGATCATCTCTAGTGTTTTGAATGTTGTTATAAAGTCAGATGCAGCTTTTTTATGAGTCTGTACTGCCATCTTAAACAGAAAGAGACCAAATGACAAAGCAACCACAGTGCCATTTAAGGGATAGTTCACTCAAATGAATATGAAAAAAATCGGTCATAATTTACTCACCCTCATGTCGTTCTAAACCTGTATGACTGTATTTCCTCTAAGGAACAAAAAATATATTTTGAGAATGGAAGCCAAAACTGGTTGGTTTCCAACATTCTTCAAAATAACTTTTTTTGTGATTGACAGAAGACAGAAAGTCATACAGGTTTGGAACGACTTGAGGGTGAGTAAAACATCATTTTGATTTTTGAGTGAACTATACCTTTAAGAGCAGGTAAATCTCCTGTAAAATCAATTACACCATAGTAGACCGACATGCAACAAATTGGTAGAAATGGTGGCGCATTTAAATAATAGTGCATTCATTTAAATAATTAAAATCTTTTTGAACTTTATGAACCACAGTGCAGGTAATACTTAAAGAACAATTGTAGAAAATATATATACACTCATAGTTTCCATTAGTCCAGACGTAATGTACCAACTATTTCATAGACAGCAAAGTATAACATCCAGTTCTGTTAGCTGATATTCTGTTTATGCTACCAAGTGTGTCAAACAAAAATCAGACTCTTTTTATCAGATTCAATGCTATGACCCTCGTAAACCTGGGCAAAATATGTAGACTAGTTGTTCCTAGCTCATCATAACAGCCTGGCACCTTGTGAACATGATTTGTTTCACGATGGACAGACAAAAACCTGTACAACATGAATACTCGAGTCCTTGCTGTGTTTGTTGTGAGTATGCATCATATGGTCCATGAAGAGTGAGACTATGGACCTGTTTACACCTGGTCACTTCATGTGTGTTTTTACTGATCATATAGCTATCTGATTTGTTAAAACAGTTCCATTTACACCTGCCCACATAAATGTGTGTGTGTTTGCTATGTGGTTGCTAGACAGTTGCAAGAGTGTTGCTAGGGTGTTTCTAGGCAATCGCTAGGGTGTTCAAACATTTTTATTTTTAAAACTCACCCACCTCACACTTTTTTGAACACTAGTGTACACATACACTGGTGGAGAAAATAGAGATGCTGAGTGGAAGTGAAGTGGGGAACTGGGCCAGTCAAGCAAGAATTTCAGTGAATAAAGACTTACATTTCAGTCAGTCTCTCATACAAAGCTATCATATGACTTTAAATACAGCACAAGTCATTTGGACTGTTTTCATGATGCTTTTATTGTAGTTTTTGTCCTTTGTGGCGCTCTACAGCCCCAGTCCCAACTCACTTTCATTGAATGAAAAAGAGAAGTAAAGTCATTCTGCTAAATATATCATTTAAATATCTTCTTTTGTGTTCCGGGGTAGAAAAAACCCCCCAAAGAAGTCATACTGGTTTGGAACAGATTGAGGTTGATGAATGAGTTCAATGAATTCAAATGACTAGATTTGAATTTTTGGGTGAACCATCCCTTTAAGAGCAGTGTTCATAACTCAGAGGCATTGCCAAAACAAACCCACAGCTAATGGAGGATGGCTGCCATTCAACACTGCTCTCAACATGGCAAAATGTTTTAGAGCAAATCAAAAGACAGGAATCAGAACGACCGCAAAAGCATATCTAGAAAAACACAAGTGCCGATGTGTATTCAACTCACTCAATCCCATTGAGCATTATCAGTAACATTAAAATCACATGCCCTAACACACCTGGCCACAGCAGCTGAGATTATGGCCCACTGCTCCCACTTATCCGGCCCCAACCGATCGGCAGCCACAATTGTCTGCTGTGCAAATACCTCAGCCTGAGACCTCATACACAGGACATTCCTGCCCTGTGAATCAACTGGAGTTTGGAGCCAAACTGCCTACCTGAGAGTCGTCTTCTCACGCTATACCTCTCAATTCATCGCTGTGTGCGGCTCCGAAAACACGCGTCACATTCCAATCATGTTTAATCGCTTGCTTATCGCAGACATTGATCTGCTGTACCATTAGAGTGGATTGGAGTATGTAGCGCAACCAGCAGATTTAGAGGAAAATCAATGTGGCTATTATAGAGCCATATGTACTGAAGGCATGATGTGTGCATGAATATAACATTTTTTAAGTGAAAGTAATAAAAGTGATACATTTGAAAAGCAATATAGTATGCAATGTGTATACTGTGCCAAGAGTGCATGGAAAACTCCACAACAAATCACCAACATAGTATACAACCCAAAAACACTGCAATACTGTATTCCATAATGCAATGCTCTCAACTACTGTAGAGATAGAGTGATTTTATACTATATTTTAATACTTGATTTAATATACACTACCTTTCAAAGGTTTGTGGTTGGAAAGACGTTTACGTTTTTTAAAATAAGTCTCTTATGCTCAACAAAGCAGCATTTATTTGATCAAAAACAGTAATATTATGAAATAATATTACCATTTAAAATGCGTTTTGAATTTGAATGCATTTTAAAATGTTATTTATTCGTAGGATAGGGATCATCTGAATTTTCAGCAGCCATTAAACCAGCTTCTAAAGAAACATTTCTTAAAATTAACGTTGAAAAGAGTTTTTTTTTTTTTTTTTTTTTTGGAAACTGTGATGCACTTTTTTCATGATTCTTTGACTAAAAAGTAAAAGAACAGCATTTATTTGAAATAGAAATCTTTTTTAACATTATAAATGTCTTTACTGTCACATTTGATCAAGGTGAATGCATCGTTACTGAAAACAATTATTAATTTCTTACTGACCCCATACGTATCACTTATAGATATATAACTTGACTTTAGCACATTTAAACTTTGAGTGTTGTTGTAACACTTGACCTAGGAGCAATGTGCTGCCTGTAGAGTTGCACTGGTGAACACTGACACGGATAGAGTGAAAGGAACTTAAGAAATACGCTAGTATTTTATTCTCAACGCAGCAAAGAAATGTTTGTAAAGGCGGCATTGGCCCAACACAAAAGAGTAATTTGGCAGCAACTGAGCAGCCACTACACAAACAATTCAAACAATTCTCTCTTTAAGAAGGGTTCTCAAACAAGTAAACACAAATACACACTAAAAAGGACAGGCCTCTTCAGCGCCTGCCACATTTGGTGCCCCCTTGTCTCCTCTAACTGGGGTTTTGTGTGCATTCAGCACGTCTAGGCGACTGAGATTTTAGACGAAGGATGGGAAGTTGCTGCTTTGACACTTGGCAGAGCTTGGAGGCCTCTCTATTTCCCAATCCTGGGAATGCAAACAGCAGTCTTCTCCCAAACGGCTTTCCACGTCCCTCCCCTTGCAACCTGGCCAGCCCCTGCACCTGTGCCTCTGTCTGTCTCTCCTCCCTTTCATTCTCTCTCTCTCTCTCACTTTCTTTTTTGGGTTTATTGTAGGCCAGGTGTGACAGACGTTGGCCCTGCCTCAATCAGACTCCTTGTTGTCGTCTTATGTGGGCAGCAGATGCCTAATAAGTAGCCCAGCATGCAGACACACACAAGTACACAAACTTCCAACACATTCAAATGTCCAGTATAGGACGCCAAATGTCAGACAAGGAGTGATTCATTAAAGGAAAAGCTCTCCAAAAAACTACCATTGTGACAATTTAAATCAACCTCATGTAGTTTTAAACCTGTATGCAAACTCTCTTATGTGGAACACAAAAGGTATTTTGAATAATGGGCTGGTTGCTCTTTTCCATGCAGTTACAATGAATAGGGAATTAAGTTATCAAGCGGATTTGGATGGATGGATGCTCACAAACTCAAAAGGACGGATGCTCAGAAGCTCCATAAAACTTCGTAACTTTGTGAGAGTTCATGGGAGAAGTAGTGATTTCCAATCTGTGAACAAATCATTCTTTTGAGTCAGATCATTTAAATGACTCATTTGATCTTGCGTACAGAACAGATCTGAACGATTCATTCATCAATCACATTGATTTGTTTCTTGAATTCAACTCACTGAATCAAGATAAGCAGTTCTAAAGTTAACAACAAGAACATAGGTGAATAACAACTTGAAGTTCAGTCTGTTCCTCAAATCTGTCATATGGCTTCAGAACTCTTGGAATATAATGCATAAATATGGACCATTTTTAAGATCTTTTTATGGTGCTTTTGTGTCAAGCTCTTTTTGAAACTTGAAAGTGTACATTCATTATAATTGCATGAAAAATCCCCAACATTTAAAAATGTTTCTTTAGGAGTCATGCTGGATTGGAATAACATGAGGGTGAGTAAATGACAGAATTATAATTTTTTGAATGACCTGTCCCTTTAAGACCAGGTTGTAGGCAGAGCTCTTACCGGCCCAAAATGCTTTAACGATTACACTGCATCTGCTGCTCTTTGTCCTTACTTGCATCTCTGCACTGCCCATCTCAAACTGCCTCTTTTTCGCCTCCCACTCGATCTGTCTCTCCACAAAAATCTGTTTTAATGATGATGTCTACAGGACAGCGCCCTGATTAACTATTATAACAGGGTATTAAGTGACAGGTAAAGCAGCAGCAGGTGCTGCACGCTGATCTTCGCCCGCACACACGCTATTACTCTCTTGCGTTCTCCCATAGGTGCTTGTGGCTTGATAGACAGAACCCCCAACAGAAGGTCTCTGTGAATGTTTCTTTCAGGAGGGGGTTGAAACGGACATCTGCTGGGGTCTGGCCGCTGCGATGTGGAAGTGCTGCGTTGTGTGGCGTTCGGTGGGCGCTGGGCAGCGTCGTCTTTGAAGCGGCGCCTGCGATTAGAGCGGTTTTGTTCCCCCGAAGCCGGTGGTGGGATTAATTCAGACTCTCGAGAGGAAGAAAAGCCTCTTCAGCGGGCCTACGCAACTGTTTGTAAGGGGGTTTATGGCACGCCATGAAAGTTGTGCCATTAAACAGTGGGCTTGATGAATAGGTCTTCCATAATGCTAATGCCACCCATCTATGTGAATGTGTGATTGAGCATTGAATGTGGCCATACACTCAGATCAAAGTCAAATCCTGTTTGAAAGGAGATGGGCAATGAGCTCAAATACTGAGTTATAATGCCAAGAACATAAAAGATGGGAATTAGAATGAGGTAAACATTTAGGCAGCTGCTTCACAGGTAAAACATTTTTTATATATATATTTTATCAATACTTTCAGTAGTAAATGACATATATTTAGAGTTGACAGTTCTCCATGTCAGCCATCTTGGATGATTTTATTTCACTGAGATTTCTGCAATGGATTCTGGGATTGAATTATCTGAAAACTATATCTGATATTGTAGAACCTGGCCAAACAAAGGCATATTGTTCTCATTAGACTGCACAATTGGACAGATACTTCTTTCATGACCATGCAAAAAAAGAGAACTACAGCAGATATCAAGATTTCCATAGAATAACGACTTATTTCTCCCACAAAGCAATAAAATGCCTTTGCGTCCGTTTTGAAACTTCATAATTCATTGTAAATTCAGGGAAAAGACCGACTAGTAGCCAACAATATTCTCAATTTCTCTTTTTGTGCTGCACGTAAGAAAAGATACAGGTTTGAAATGATGATTTAATGATAGAAGTTTCATTTTCTGTGAACAATTCCTTTGAGTCCTCCACTCCACCAATAAATATCACACAAATCACAAGACGAGCTGCTTTGTAGGAATCCAAACACAACTAGGTCATTTGATGAAAAATATGAATCAACAGCACAAAGTGCACTGCAAGCTCACTGTGGTCGGGGAAATTAGCAGTTTATATTTATCTGATTGAAAAAGACCCATAACTTGTCTTTCTCACCATTTTCCAGCCAGCGTCTGCCTCAAAGGCACAGCTTTATAAAAAAAAAAAAAAAAAGCCTGTCTATTATGTTTCTTCACCAAGCTGCTTGCATCCCTCCTCTCTCTTTAGAGCTTTTCCAAATCACAGATTACAACATCCTAAAAAAATTACACGCTGAATAGTTAATTACCGACTGCACTTGGACACATTAACTCTCTTGCTTTTTAATTAATAATTAAAAATTAAAAATGTTTAAGCATGTCTTAAAGTGACTAATTAAAAACGACCATGACAGCAATTCATTTGAAAGAATTACCACTTGTTATAAGGTCCTCAGACTCCTTTAATGAAACGGCTTCATTTTTTTTCGGACTGTCATTTTCTGCTAAATAAAGCCAGAAATAGAAACAAATGAGGAAATTAAAAACAGGAAGTCTGACATCTTCAGTAAGTGAAATATCTCGGTCTGAGAGCGCCATACTTGTGTCCTAGTAATGTCATCTCTTTTAATACTCTCTACAACAGCTGTTCTTAAAATTGTTGCCTCAGCTGGATTTACCCGCCAGGGATCCAACCGACTCTTTAACACTGACCTCTGAGAGAGCGAGAGTGGGTCATGACTCACCTCTTTTTGGCCGGGCCGCCCTCGCCGCCTCCATCTGTGTGAGATAGAGACCCGTCCTCTTTATGTCCTCCCTTAGACCCACATCCATTCAGCTGCCCATTTGACAAGGAAGCTGTACAGAGAGACAGAAAAAGCAAAAAAATATGAGAAACAGTGACAACCTATAGATGCAATGCATCATGTATTTTAACTTAAGATGAAATATCACCACAGCATAGTTTTATTTTAATCATGCAATGCAGAACTGAAATGAAACAGGAGCAAAGGGTAAACAGGAGATGGTTTACTGTAGAAGCAAGAACATTTTGTAATGTACCAGTATTTCATCTGACAAAAGTCAACGTAAGACTTTGAAATTGTGCTTTTACCAATGAGTTAAAGGGATAGTTCACTTTGAAATTAATTTTTGATATGTTTTAGCTTACCTCAAGGGCATCCAAGATGTAGATGTCTTTGTTTCCGCAGTAGTTTCAATTTTGATATTTTTAGGTCAAACCGTTCTTGTCTGTCAGTCATATAATGCAGGTCGATGGTCACTGGCTCAAAACACAAGCACAGAGTCCAAATTAAAACAATTCCCCATCGTCCAAATTAAACAATTCCCCATCGTAAGTACACATTGATGGCCTAAGACACGAAACGAGCGGTTTGTGTGAGAAAACGAACAGTATTTATATCGTTGTTATCTCTTGAAAACAGCACACGTCCAAATGATCTGACGGCGCGGGCGGGTATAGATATATACATAGATGTCGCCTTGGCTACTGCAGTTCATTGGAACGAAACCGTAGCCAAGCGACATCTAGTGTAGCCTATATATCTATACCCGTCCGCTGGCGGGTATAGATGTATACACTAGATGTCGCCTTCGCTACTGCAGTTCATTGGAACGAAACCGTAGCCAAGGCGACATCTATGTATATCTATACCCGCCCGCGCCGTCAGATCATTTGGACGTGTGCTGTTTTCAAGAGATAACAACGATATAAATACTGTTCGTTTTCTCACACAAACCGCTCGTTTCGTGTCTTAGGCCATCAATGTGTACTTATGATGGGGAATTGTTTCATTTGGACGATGGGGAATTGTTTTAATTTGGACTCTGTGCTTGTGTTTTGAGCCAGTGACCATAGACCTGCATTATATGACTGACAGACAAGAACGGTTTGACCTAAAAATATCAAAATTGAAACTACTGCGGAAACAAAGACATCTACATCTTGGATGCCCTTGAGGTAAGCTAAAACATATCAAAAATTAATTTCAAAGTGAACTATCCCTTTAACTTGTGCAAATTCAAGGTTGTAAAAATGGGACAGTGCATCATTACACAAACAATTAGGGAGAAAGTTGGGGAAGTAAGCAGGATATCAGGCTTAGCAGTAGTATTGGTTATAATTAGTTGCAATTCCGTAGAGTAGTGTTTTCATTACTATTCTATTTATTTAATACAAGAATTCATATTTATAGTGGAAAACTAGGTCTCCACCTCTCTGTCTCGACACTCCATCTCAACGCTACTGGGTTTCAACTGGCGAATAAACACTGATTAATATCATAAGCTTTTGTTTCACGTGTCTGGAACTGTTATTGGTCTCGAAAACAATGGATGTGATGATTACAATTAAATGAGGAAAAAGTAGTAATAAAGAAATAATAAATATTTCACATTAAGAGTAAGAAAAATATTTATTCTGGTCAGTATTCAACACTGGGAAACGGGTAAAACAACATCTAAAGAGCTCTGGCCATTAACGCTAGATAAACCAGGATTACGAAGTTAAAACTTCCTTTATACAGTTCAGCTGATTTAATTTCCGTGTTTAGTAACATTCGTTAAGCGAATATCCAGAATCACCAAACATTCCCAGAGCTGGACACCAAATCTCCAACAAGCCGGTAAAACAACTGGAGAAGAAAGAAACTACAATAAAGCTGCAATCCAACATATACATGAAACACTATAAAATTGCTTCTCTCTCATATTCGGACCAACATGGCTGAACTTCAAAGCATTCAAGTGAAGTCTTAAGAGCTCTATTCCCATAAGACCAAACACTGTCTTTGGGAAAATTGGGATGGTTTAATTTAAAATAGAAAAGCAGAAAAAAAAAATAATAAAAAAAAAAAACACACTTGTGTCCTATTTTCAAAACGACTCCTCAAGTGCAAGAACAAACAAGCTCGCGAGCCTCTGCCTTCATCACGACACGGGAAGCCAAAACCAGAGAGAGCCGGCCAAGCCAAGCCAACGTGGGTGGAGAGGGATCAGATGTAAACAGCTTAACGCGGGCTGCTCGCTTCCCGCGCCGTGTTTTACATATGTTGGTCTCACTTGAGTGGCTGTGTGAAAGACAGTCGGAGTCTTGCGGAGCCAAACGTCCTGTCTCTCTCTCTCTCTCTCTTTCTATAGTCCGGGAGAGCGTGTGACGGGTTATTAAGCGTCTGTCCTTCAGGGCCTCTAATCTTTATGCGTGTTTAACTAAGCCCGTAGCGTCTACGTTCACCTCCTGGTTTCCGCAGAGAGTGGAATGTTGCGTGAGCAGTGTGGTGTTATGATGTGCAATTAGTATTAGCATTAGTTCATTTAGAAGAGGAAAGAGAATGTAGAAATGTGGTATCGTCTCAGAACTGATGCTCAAAATGTAAAATCACAACACAAAGCACATCTAGACTGAATTACGACACTAAAGGACACAAATTGCTTGTCCCTGGAAACCTGCCGCATCCTGGTTAGGAGCTATTTCAGTGGCCCGTGACCTTGGCCCAGCCCTAAACTGATCTGAGAATTAAAAAAAACGTGCATATTCATTATATCTTTACACTTCCCAGTTTCATTATCCCTATCATATTTGATACACAAATTTCTAAGGCCTCTAAATTATCAACGTGATCAAAACTTTGCTGAAAAACCTGTTGTACACAATCTACTACATGCCTTCTCGTCTGATTGATAGTTCATACTTTTTAGCAAGTAAAAGTTTAACTCAAAATGCCCACAGTTCCTTTTTGCTTTGAAACTTTTACTGATTTTTACAAAGTACGAATAAGAATACCTTTCATCATGTTAGAAGTATTTTAAAATGAAAACTTGCCATTTAAACATAAGAAACTACACCAAATTGCATACTTTTGATCAGCCTGAGGGTTTTCTTCTTCCTCAAGAATGAGCTCCATATTGTCACTAAATAATAATGTATGTATCATAAAAACCTGATGTATCATAATATGATTCTTCAACAACAACAACAAAAATTGTCTAAAGGTTCAATAAACTGCTCCATTAAAAGAAATGATTTTACTGACTATTATGTTATTCTAGGAACAACATATCATGGAAAAAAAGGATTTGTGTTGACTAGTTGGCATTGTTTACCTCCCAGAATTTTACAAATAATTATGGCACGTGTATTGTTACTTAGTCTTAAAGACACAAAAGAAAGAAAAAAAAAGAAATATTCACATGCTTTAATTTTAAGGGTCGTAGAGAGGTAGGAAAATGATCCTGTAAAACTCTTCTTGACTAATGTTGCAAGTGGGGTTTGGTGCAAAAATAATATTACAAAAGTGTAAAATACACCCCCTTTAGTGATAGGACGTATGGTCTGTTGTGGCAGACGCAGTTGTTTTGGCCAAGATAGACTGTTTTTGTCCTCTTAACGTTGCCACAAAATGGACGCCAGTGCCACATTGTTTGGAACACAAAAGCTAAAACATGTACTCAGACAGTCCCCTTTTGTCTGTTTCAGGAGCTGCCATCACATGGAGTTTGGTTCCTTCACACGTGTGAAGACTCTCCAACACTCACGGATCTGGGCCTTGACTATAATGAGCTTCATTTAAAATGATCTGAGACTGTGAAAAACAAAACAAAACAAAAAAAACACAAAAAAACAAAGCAGAAACAAATAGAAAACAGAAAACAAAACAAACAAAGAACTATTGGATTATTGCTTTTTCCTGAGATAGAGTTGTTAACAAGTCACAAAATGCTGACACACTGACAAACAGAAGTGATTCAACAAAAAAAAAAAAATTCTATACAGACAGACAGATAGATAGCCAGATAGATAGATAATGCGTTATTGCTAATGTACGGATGGAAGCTAAATCTGATGCTGATCCTTTCATGTCAAAACATGTTGAGCTTTCGCATCTGTGAACAAAGACTTTGTGTATCACCCTTCATTAAACACCCTACGTTCAAAGGGATTACTGCTACCCTGAGGTAACAACGCATCGTTAACGCATACGACAACAAGAAAACAAGATTAAGGGCTGTTGTGATACGAGCATATTATCAGTTTAAGAGATTATTCAGACACTGTATATCTAGCCTCCTGCCATAGTCTCAACAGAAACCCCTTCAGCTTGATCTCTCTTCATGTTTACATGGGGGGTGAGCTTTACCTGTCCCCGGTCGACCACCAGATCAGATGCAACAAACTTTGTTCAGAGTAGTTGAGAAAATTGTTTGCAAACAAAACAAGGTTGTGAGAGACTACAGGCCATTTGATATGCTGTTTGTCAACATCAATCGTTTAGCAGACGAAGCACTGAAAATGTCTGAAAAATATATTTCGAAAATATTTACATTAGACGACGAACTCTGTTGTTAAACCAAGACTTGATCTAGGACCTTAAAAGTAACATGAAACCGTGTTTGCAACAGTTTTACCTCTGATCTCAAATATTAGTGAAACAATACTGTACTAGAAAGTTACCTGTAATACATGTTGACATACTAAGTAGACTGAACTTCTATTTCTCACAGCCTTGTTTTGTGAACATCAATTAAAATGCGCTGTCTTCTCCAAGTAAAGTCTTTGAGAAGCGTCCTCTCACTTCTGACAGAAGCCATCAAGTGGTGAAAGGGAATAAAGTCTCCCATCTGTTGTATTTCTTTTATTTTTCTTTCCATTTCCCAACTGAGTGATAAAAAGGGTAAGCCCATATCAAGAAAAGGCTTTCCCCCCTTGTCTATGTGTGGCGGTGCAGACTCGTACGTATGAGGCCTGTTCTTTGTTCCCTTTAGAGTCTCAGAGCTCTTTTTATTAAAAGCTCTGGCTTTCTGAGGCCCGTGTGAAGTGAAATCCCACAGTCCCAAGCTGCAACGTCAGACACGCTGCTATCAGATGACTTTGAAAGCTCTGAAATAACCTGGATCATATGGCACTTTTACACACAACTCACTGGAAACCTCCTTAGGAACTTCCTTTGACCAGACAAAAGTAGATGGTTACACTGTACTGAAAGGTAACACGCTAAACCGAAGCTAAAATATGTATATTTGCAAACATTTGATGGAAAACATGCTATAATAACTGAGATTTTAACAATCAAGTGATGGTACCAAACTGGTGAAAAACGTAGAGTTTAATCTGAGTGTTTAGATGCTCATGAAGAAAACATTGAAAGTGTGTCTTACCATTAGGTCCCTTTCTCCCATTGCTGAGGCCATCACAGAGCTGGCGCTTTTGTGAGCTCTTAAACTCCTTCAGTGAGAGATAGAGCACCTTCCGCACCACCCGCTCCTCCGACCACGGCATCCCATCATTATCATCCTGTAAAGAGAGAGATGATCAGCACTATAGTAGAGAAAAACATCAATGCAGCTGCTCGAGTAAACAAATAAAACCAATCTACAGCACTTTTCCTGTTGCACAAATCACACTTAAATGCGCACAAACACACACTTCTACACCAAACATCAAATTGTGTTATTGTGATGGTTCATGACGACATAATTTCCCCTATTCTTTAGAATCAATTATTTGTTTGATCTTGGACTATTTCAAACACTGCATCATCTTTTAGAGAGATTTTAAAAATGGAACAAAGACAAGAGCTTCCTTTCCAAAAAATACAATTTCCTTTCCAGACAACAATCCTCGATAACAATTCTGAGTCTATATATAGAATCATTTGCAACAAGACTCACACACAGGTCAGTGCGTGAGACGACAATCCTTGATAACAATTCTGAATCTATCAATAGAATCATTTGCAACATGACTCACACAGGTCAGGTTCTCACAGGCATGCTATAAATAGCAAAAGTGTGCTATAGAAGTTATTCTTTAAATGTGCTTAACTGTAGACCTTCCCCAAACGGTAGTATTATTTAGTATAGAATTAAAACTGTAGTGCGCCCGCCAAATTTAGTGCCAGGAATCATCAGGATTCTTCTCTTAAAGGTCTTAAAATGTCCAGAAAGCTGTGATTATCTATGTTATAAAAGCTGTACAAAGTCCTGTACAAAAGCATAACAGTCCACAGTTAAAATTGTGGACTGATTGAAATGGGCATTGCAATGTCTTAGCAGTCAGACAAGAGGAACTAATATGTATTGCAACACAATTTTCTCTGTTTGATGTCAAAATGGTCCTGGTGATGGGAACAATTCAAATTACAGTATCATTAATAGATTAAATATGCATAGCTTTGACAGCAACTGTAATACATTACAGAATGACTTGATCGTAACATTGATGTACAAAAATTAGGATTTGGCACAAAACAGCAAAGGTGAATTTAAATGGAAGGACTTGAGTAAATTACTAAGTTGTGTACATTTCAGTAATGATTATTAATGTAATACACTATCAAGACAAGGCAACCAAAACAGACTCAATCATTCACTTTCAATCCGCTAGATTTGCAAGGGAGAACACCGTAGCAAATTATGATACATTTTAATATAGCGAGTAGATAAGTTTCAGTGGAATTCATCGTAGATGAGATGAAAGACACTAGAGGTTGCACATATATGCACTTGTTAACATTCGGAGAGCCAGTTAAATTGTTATTTCCCACACACTGCTTCCTCTATCTCAGAGCGCTCCTCTCAAGAGGGGAACTACAGACATTCCCATGCCGTTGTGTTATTCACAGTCACTGTACTAAAAGAGAAGCATGTCAGTTAGACACACACACAAACAACAAATTTTGACCTTGGTTAACTGTTACTAAATACAATCCCGGAGAGAGATCTCTTTGTGTGATGCTTTGATGTCCGAACAAAACACAAAAACATCAAGCTAGACTATCATTTTCTGGAAATGTAAGTGGTGACTGCATGTGCAAAACTTGCCTCCACAATGCTAGGGTGTGCCAGGTGGATGTCAAGGAGATGCTATGCCATTGCCATGGTGTTCAGAAAGATTTTTAGCACATTGCCATGTGTTTGCTAGGGCGTTCTTTCTGAAGGATTTCTGAAGGATCATGTGACACTGAAGACTGGAGTAACGGCTGCTGAAAATTCTTTGGCAACCCGGTGAGTAATGGAATTAGCATTAAGCTAGTATAACCATTGTTTGTTTACGCTCTTGTTTCCGGAAGTCAGTCACTAGTTCAGTCTTCTCGATGACATCACTGATTGCACACACATCGTTAAAGACGGCAAGCGATGATTGGTCGGGAAGCAACGTATAGTCTGACATGTTTCTGGTCCACGACATGTCAAGAATTTAGGAGTCAAAACCGCATAATCTGACACAGTTACTATCGTAACAGACAAAAATATTGTGTAGTCTGAACCTAGGGTTAGGAAACAACATTTTTGAAATAAACTAACGCTAAGTTATTATAAAAGACATAAAACCTTCAGCAAGCACTGCTAATTCTGACTGAAAGCTACCATGCTTTTTTTGTGCCAATTTAATGATTTCTAAACATAAACCTTGCCAAATCTTGAGGAAATGCCCAATTACAAATGTAAGGTTTGCACTGTGGCATTGTTTCCTGTGGGGTTAAGCAGAAGGTGGGGCTTAGTGAAACAAAAGACATGGGAGTGTGTGCATGTGCATGAGTTCCTGTGCGGGGGCTGACACTGACAGGTGAACATCAGATTTCCCAGCAGACATGTCAACAAACACACACACACACACACACACCTCGAGACTCCTCTACGCACTGATGCGCTGCAAAAGCCTGACAGCAGCTGATTGGGCGTGTGGTGTGTGAAACCACCAGAGCACCTCGTTAGAGACACACACACACAGACACACACAGACAGAGCGCGGCTCAAAATAGCCTGCATGCAAAGCCGCAGCTCAACCACAGCACAGTTCTCATAGACACAAGAATTAGCAAATGATTCTAAGAGTCAGTTTAAAGAATCAACTACATATTATTGCTCTGATACGCTGTGGCCAGGGTCCTATGCCAAGAGACGGCAATAATAACAGCGTGCGAGTGTGCGTACAGCGCTCCGCGCAGACGGCAAGGTGGGCTGAAGAGCTCAGAGGCGTGATGCTGTCACTGGATCCCAAGAGCACAATCCAGCAGGCTGCTGGGTAGGCAGCAATTACCCCGCGCTCACTATCACCTCGCGGTCTGGCGTCGAGCCAGCGCTGCTCTCTGAATAGAGTATTACTGCTCAGAGCACGCACACACCTCTCCGTCTGAAAAACTCCTCTCTCAACTCTAGGAGCCGACCACGAACGCTTTGCCTTCAAGTTTGTTTTCTTTTCTCCTTTCCACCCTCCTCTCCGTCACCCCCCTTTTCTCAAAGCCTGGCAAACCGCCACAGTTATTTCCTTCTTGCGCTACATATAACATTCCAGCTCGGAAAAAAAAATGCTGAGCTGGATACTGGCGTTAACAGAGCTGTAGGAGCGCAGTACGACTCACTAGTCTGCAATAAAAACAACGATCAGAAGAATGGAGCGATCATATTTCGGCCTTCAATGTTTAAACAAATGACAAGTCTCAGAGGCTGTGTACAACTACAGATATTCAGTGTTAGATTGCGTTTTGTAGCGTCCATTGATGTGCAAACTGACAGAATAGAAGCTAATAGCAAAGTTTTGATAACTGAACATATGGCAATTCACCTTTCTCACGAGCGTCACATTATAAACATGCTGATCTCAGAACAGATATAACGTACAACTATAAAATTCACATTTAATGCTAATTGTACGCTTCTTTACAAGTGACATTTAAGAATTCCAAAAATTGGGATGAATTGAAAGGCCCACATTTAAATTTACTATGGATCCTGTCATGATTGTAACTTTAACTGTGAATCCAAACAAACACTTTTTTTTTTTCATACAGTATGAGAGTATATAGTAAGTAGTATGTAAACTGCATCTACAATCTGAAATGTCATAAAACAATTCAAGTATGAACAAAAGTATATGTACATAATGTAAATGTAAAACACAAGTATGCGTCGCATTGTTAGTCTAGTCGGAGTGGCCTTTATAGAGGGCATCAGCATAAAATGTACAACTTGTTCTCAACTAGTCATCTATTGTACTGACAGAACAACAGAGCAAAGAGAATTTTACTGAGCAAGTAATCCAAACTTTAATTAAACTGTCAACATGTTAATAGCTAGCTAACTGAACAACACAAAATTCAATTCAACAGCATTTGAAGGTCACTCTATTGCCCCTCCTTGTGTACACTGGTTTGTTACAGACAGCGTTGCACGAATGCAATGTGTTGACCAAGCATTTGCATACTAGCATGTAGTATGTTTTCTGGCCCAAAGTATACTGTATTTGTATACTATTATACAGTTTGTTGTTACATGTACGGTAGAGGATGTGTACAGTGCCTGTGCCATAAACTTCATTATCAGCATAGTACACGTGTACTGTAAGTGTACAAGAGATAGGCCTACCCACAATTCTAATTAACGAGTACAATGATATTTTGTAATCGGTTATAACTTCTAAAGAGAAATAGTGCAGAAACTGGACAAAGTCGTGTGCTTTTTTGCACATGCTATCAAATGAAGTACACACTGAAAGCCTATGTGTTCGGCTGTACACTAGCGCCCGTTACAAAACTGAAATATACTTTGGACTTAAGGATCATATACAGGAATCTAATCTGCACAAGCACATACACACAAACTTGTTTCTGTCAAACAAAACTTGTAAGAAAGACAAGCATCAGAAAACTGTTCCTGGCAGTTACCGTGATGATGCCAGGCTCATTCATAGACTGGCAGAGTTGGTTGGCAGCACCGGTATTCAGATGTGACGAGACACCGAGAGCTGGCACAAGCTAACAGACGCCACTTACCCGCGCTGCACGTACGAACACTCACCCTGCTTCCCAAAACCCCCTCTGCTCCATCCCGGAGGAGCTCTGAGCCTCGTTAATGAGCACCAGGAGCACATGGGTGTGTGACAGAGCGAGGAGAAGTGTTTCTCATTCACACACATTCATGCATACACAGACCCATCACATAGACGGCCCAAGTGAGACTTGGGGCTCCAAGCATACTTCAAGCATTCCAATGAGGACATACGCAATGAGGATGCAAGATCCCCACTAGCCAACAAGACACACATCACTTGCTTTAGGTAAATACAAAGTTTCTTTTCGAAAGGTTTAAAGACCCAACAGAGGTTAAATGAACACAGAGCATCTGTCTGTAACCACCATTGAGCATGCATTTCCTGACCTGTACAGCCAGAGAAACTTCCCTTTTTATTGCAATCTTTTTTTGCAAACATCCCCTCCAGACAGGCTGTTCAGCAGCAGCAAAAATCTACACTCTAAAAATGCCACGGTTCTTGAACGTACATGCGTGTAAGGTAGCTTCAAAAGAAAACTTTTCTAGCAACTATCCAATGTCAAAATCTTTGCTTTAGAAACCTGAACACTGAAGAGGAGTTCTACCAAGTATCAGTCAATCAGATCGTAGAATGAATGTACATCATATTAACATTGAAGAAAGCATGAATGAACAAAAGATGAATTCCTTTATCTGCATGTAGGAAGTTCATACGTCTTCTTTCCCAGATGAATATGTAATGACAATGGATTCATTAGCAGGCAGGGAGGGGGACTATACTTTCGCGAAAGGGCTCTTTTAAAAACGCACTGGAAGCCTGTTCAGATGAAAGACGCTAAATATAGCCACACAGTCCTGGATCTTATCAACAAAGAATGTAGGCCAAGCGCCAACTGAGATCTTTCTCTTAACATCAAGAAATTTGTTATAACACGAATTCCTCGAAAAAGACAGAGCAATACACAGAGATGGCCTTAAAGAGCAAAAATATTAAAGCGCTTCTTCCTCCCTCTACACGTGTCCTCCAGATGTTGGACTTGGAGGAATAAAAAAACAAAAAAAAACAAGCACACATAGCGGTATTTGTCTGAGATTTGGGTCAGCACCGCAGAGCGTATGTCTACGCTTGTTTGGTCTGCCGTAAGCAGATTTAGGGTGATTGGTTTGAGAGCGAGGCACAGCTAGAATCAGCCATGACAAGAAAGTGCTTTTGTTTTGTTTGCTCTGAGCAAAAGCAATGGAGGGGATGACAGAGAGAGGGAGAGAGGTGATCCGGTGCGGGAGGCCAATAGAGGCACCCCATTACACCCTCTACTTCACTGCATTGGAATGTCCGTGCAACACACACTCTACTGCAGATCCAAGGGAACCTGGAGCGTTGGAGTTGCTCAGCTGGAGCATGATCCTCCAGAAACAATTTCAAAACCTTGCAACTTTGCTTATGGTTCTGCATCCATATTTTAGCAGAAAACACGGCTCTTTCAATGAAAAAAACAAAAAAAAACATGGTACACGGACACTGTACATCAGGGCTGGGCAACTCTGGCCCTTGAGATCCACTTTCCTGCAGAGTTTAGCTCCAACCCTGACTAAACCCATTTGCCTGTAGCTTTCAGGTAATCCTGAATACGTTGAATTGCTTATAGCGGACTCACATCGTCTCAAATTTAAAAATTGGGACCCCTGACTCCTCTGCATGTCATTCTGTCCAGTGGGTATGCTTGCAGCGACTGTGCAGGGTTGCAAAAGGAAGTCTGTGTCGAGACAGGATAGCGGTTATCATTTCAACTCCGCTCCGCTGATCAGCTTGGCACTGGTGCTGTGCCGCGGGCAGCCTGCAGATGGACAGCACAACCAAGCTTAACATGCTTGAGTGACAAATTGCCATCGCCAGTCACTGCTGTCAAGTGCGGAGCCCTGGCCAAAATGTAATAGATTTATAAGAAAGCAGTCCGTTTCGGTTTTTTTTACAGAAATAAATAAATGCCAGACTGAATTACAGGTTATGGGAGAGAGGTGGCCACCTTCAGTGCTACAGCTGGTCCAATAAAAAGAGGCTTTATCAACAAAACCTCCATACACGACAGACCTGGACTGGGGCCCCACAGTTTTTTCTACAAGCAAACAAGAGACATAAGCTGGCCAGGCTTTTGCTGATGAATTAACACAACAGATCTGCACCTCAGCAGCCTCCTGAAAAGCAGACAAAGATAGAGGGGAAGGAAAACAAAATGGAGAGGTACACAGTCAGAGAGATAAAGCATCTAGAGAGCAGTGCTTGAGATGATGAACAGTCATGTGGCAGTAAATCAAAGATCATATAGGCCAGGGGTGTCCAGTTCTGCTCCTGGAGGGCCACCTTCCTGTAAAGTTTAGTTCCAAACCCTAATTAAACACACCTGAACAAGCTAAATAAGGTCCCGTAGGCTGTATTCGAAATGGCCCCTATGCCCTCACTCACTATTCACTACATTACTCCACAAATATAGTCAACTAAATGAGTGAAGGAAAAGCACTGCAAACGCCATCTTTTGGCAAGACACAGCATTTCATTTGGCACAACGCTCACAGTACATGGATATTCTCTTGTGGCTAGCCATTGAGAGTACATCAAATGTACACATTATTTAGGGTGCGTTATAGGAATGAATTGGCGTAGCCTACTCGATAATACCCACTTTGGTTTCGGACATAAAAAAGAGGGATAAATAGATATAACTCTCTGCTGTGGTTGATGAAATGTCCTAACAACATAGGAGAGGCTAAATGCAGGGCATTAATGCAGCGTAATTCTAACCAAATGCTCCCCTTCAGTGTGAGTCTGAACAGGCCTGATATCTGTCCCAGGCTGCAGGAGACCACACACCTAAAGAAGCCTCTAACTGCACTTTAAACATACAACAAGAACCATGTGTTAAAAAGGATAACACCATACAGTCATGTGCAATTAGGACTGATCAATATTAAACCATACGACAGAAACAGGAAGGAGAGCTGAGAATCGGCATGTGGTCCGCCTGAACTCTCTCAAATCTAACAAGACATGTGACCTCTTGAGCTGGACATGAATGGTTGTTTGCATGAGATGAAGGGAGTTGTGTGTCTGATGTAATGTTGAACTTAGCACAGTGGCCTTGTGACCAAGTTCCTCTGATGTGATGTCATAAATTGACTGAACAGAATTCCTAAACCATAAAACTACTCTCCCACACAGAGTTTTCCAAGCAGGCACAAACAGCTCCAAAGTCTCCCAAAAGGGTTGAAGAACCCAAATTAGGCTAACTTGATCTATTAAAATAGCTCAATATTTGAAGACACCAACCCACACTGCAGTAAAGCCTGCATTTTGTCTATAATTCTCCACAAAATTACATTAAAAAAAGCATAAAATCTCAATCTTGCCACATAGCAAACAAGACTGACATCAGTCATTTTGTAGGACCAATGCTATATATTTTATATAGATCATTTAGACTCAGATGGGATCTGCTGACTTTGTTGTTGTTTTTTCACATTTTGTGGGCGGATTTGGGGGGGGGATATGTTTAAACCAATTAGCCAATGATTAATTTGCCAATTAATTAAAACTACAAATATATGTAATAAACACATAATTGGGTTGGGAAAGTGTAGCATTTTGGGGAATTCTGACTGTTCTGCTGATATCTACATGGCTTTCTGAAGATTTCAGCAGGTGCAGATTCACTGTCTAGTCATGTACTCACAAACCACACAGTGTCTCAAAGAGCTGATCGTGTGAGTTTAAAGTGTGCAGAATAACGCACATGCACGCACTGTTAGCGCTCTGGACAGAGGCAGCAATGTGTGACTGGAAGGAAACCCCACACATTAGATGTGTAAAGCATGAGAGATCTCAGAGCTCACAGTCTTACTGGATCAATACACTCAACACCAGCAGAATGAAGGGAGATTATAATGTAGCGGTCAATGACTAACACACACACACACCTCACCTTATTAAAGCAAAATATTACACATGCACGCATACTGTATGTTTACCTATATACATTTATCTAAATGAGGACACATCAGACTTATATTGATTTATAACATAGCCTAGTTACTAAATCGTAAATCTACCCTTAAATGTAACCTTTTTTTAAGATGACATTTGTGGAGAAAAGGCCTTGTGGAGTTGGTTCAGAGATCAGCCTTATGAAACTGAAGAGTTCCTGTCGGTATTGTGTGAAGTCTTAATGAAGCCCTGCTAAACGCGTTTATAGCACCACACCGTAACCAAACACCCTAGACCCCCACCTCTCCATGCCTTTAACACCCTTTTTCCACAATTTATAAAACCTCTCCTTCACATTCTTTCTTTTGATGACAGATCGTCTAATGGATCTGACAGGTCGCCCTACAGCCTGTGCAAGCCTTTAATAAATAAACACGGAGATTTCTCCACTCCGGCAGCAGTTGGAGAGGAACAAAGCTGAAAATCAAAGAGTATAATCAACATGGAGGGATTTAAGAGGAAATGCAACTCTTGTTTCTCCTGGGTGGCACAGGAAGATGTGTACAAACCCACAACAGCCATGCCACCCACCATAACACAAACACACACAGATGGAAGGAAAACAGATTTTCAAGTGTGTGAACCAGTTTGTGCTGAAGGTTGGGCTTAACTGATTGATAAAAGCATCATGAGAGGGGACCGTAAAAAAAACATTTAGCTGAAAGACTTCGGAAAATGCTCCCTAAATATAAATATATATTTATATATTCTGCTGAAAAAGAACAAACAGAAACAATTATCACAAGATCTGATCATATATCCCAATACCTCAAATCCAACTATAGCTAACGCAAGGTAGTTGCTGTTTTACGGCAGGTCCAATACTGTAGATCATTTATGCTCATGGCTGGATTAAACTGGTATTGACTACCAGCTGGTGGACCTAGTTTTGACCTGGTATGCCATCTGGGTCACACTGCTGCTACGTCATCTTGGACCACAAAATACTTCAGAAACTTCAGGTTTTATCTTGCAACATCTCAGCTTCTAGAGCTGTCAACAGTAAATTTCCCTTCATGTACCCTAAAATGCCTTGTTCAGTTTGGGCCTCTAAAGAGCACGTGCAGAGTTAGCGGAAGCTCTTAATGCTGAAACACGCACGCAGACAAACATGACTTTCTCCGAGTCATATGTAAGAGTTTAAGCTGGCGGCGGAGGGTTTGGGGAATCTATGTAAGGAAACACATGGTTTCGCTAAAATCAGAGTAACTACAGAGAAGAAGTCAAAACAAGTAAACAGCATGCTTATTACCGCTTAGCAAAAGTCAGCTGTTAAAACACTCCTTCACTTACAAAATGTATTACTTTCAGAAAGAAAGAGACAAAAGCAAATTCTAAATCCTCCACAAAAGCAATTTAACTTTGCCATCTAATCAGGAATACATATAAGATGAGGACTTCAGAAAAACCAACAACAGTCAGTTCAGCCACCTGAGGGACTCTGAGCGCTCAAAAAACAATCCATATCATGTACAATCAATACATTTGTGCTGGGCAGTGTATGTTAGGCTAAGTGCAGCCATCAACTGGCACACACGGCAGTGGATGTTCAGCTTAAGTGGATGACGGAGAAATGGACTGCTACCGGTTAAATGACAACTTAAAGTTGTATATGAGATCTTCGTACACATACAAGACGCTGAAATCTCAAAACTACAACCTAATCTGGAACATCTAAAAATGTTCCTCTAAAGAACATGGGATAGTTTTACAACAGAAGATACAGACTACTAACAGAGACATCGCGTTTAGGTTTATTATTCAGTCATCTAACACTTATCTAAGCTGACAAAACATGGGAGATGTGTCATGCTCCGTTTAAATGCACAAACCTTTTTTTAATTTTCCTCCAAATTACTTTTTCTCCACCCTGGATAAGTGAGCAAGAAGCCAGTGTCCTGCTCACAGCAATGTGTCTTACATGCACTTCTCCGTGGCCCTGACCTCTCCTCCTCTCAGTATCTCCATCCATCCCATTGTGTGTGGGGGGGGGGGGGGGGGGGGGGGGGGGGGGTAAAGCTGGTTTCTACTGATACTGGCCAAAGCCGTCTCAGGCAGTCAGAACTCGAAAGAAATGTCTCTGCTAAAACATCTCAGTTCCATTTACAGAGTAATAACAGAAGAACTGGACCATTATTTCAGTCTATAAACCAGAGTCATAAAATGTATGAAATATGCTCATAAACTCATAACCACTGCAAATCGCCAGCATTATCGGTCAATTCTTGACAGTTCAGCGCTAAAAATACTGGAGGATTCGCATTTAAGCACTTGGGACAATTGTAAAAAAAAAAAATCTCTCTCTGTCAACTATCATCAGCAAAATACAAGAATATGCCACTGCAAGCCAACAACATAGTGAATATGCCTGGAAACTTTATTTGAATCTCTTGAACAGGGGCGGCAGGGGCCAAAATTAACTTTATGCCAATGCAGAATAAACTGGGGAAATCTGCTGTATTTTCAAACTGCATTTTGCATTATTTCTAGACCACTAAGGTGTGAAAGGGGTATTTATTAAAATATATTTTTTTACAGAATTTTTCATTTTTAAGTGATAATTTTTTTATTCTAATTTAAACAAAAATTAGATTTGAAGTTGCCTTGCCAACTAAATGAAATTAAGTTGAAATTAAAGCTAAACAGAAATATTAAAACATGACACGAGTACACAAAAAATTTTATTAAAACTTTAGAACTAAAATTAAAAAGCCAATTCAAAATATTAATAAATACTATAACAGTATATAAATAATACTAAAATAACACTGGTGTCAGCATCATATGTGAGATGGGCTCTTCATCTCTCAATGAAACTGGATTTTTCACAAAAATAAAGACGCATTGTCGAATGTTTTTTTTTTTTTTCTGATAATTTCTGCTGTGGAAAGAGCAAGTCGTTTTAATACACCATTTCCATCTCTTCTGATCTCATTTCTTATATTTGCGGTGTCTTTAAATTTAAGTGAAATTTCACTCTTCCATATTATTTATTTCAAGAAAACATGTCAAATGTGTATAACTAGCCTATGTTGCCATTTAAACATAGTCAGTGATTCAGATGTTAATTCATTACTTGTTAGACTGATGCAAACGTGTTTTCATTTATAGTCTATCTCATCACACTTAATCCAGAGTGCAAACACAACAAAACTCAAGTAAAGCGATTTCCTTTGCCGTGCTGCTGACATCAGCCTCTGTAGGTCACAGCGTGCCAGCAGGCATATCTGAAGTCATAACTTAGGCTACACTTCAGGGACAGAATTGGAAACCATTTTAAACAATGTCATCAGACAAAGAAAATGCTAAGAGTTAATGGAGGCAAAACAGAGCTCTACTGGGTTTTTTTTTTCTATCTCGCCCTTAAAAGTGTTTTTAAGAAAACTACTGATTGAACTTTGAGAAAAACATTTTGCAACAGGAAAAGAGAAAGACGAAGAGCAGCAAACAGACAGGGCAAGGACAATGCGTGCCCTGTATGAGGCTGAGGCATGAGAGTGCAGCACGGCGTGCGAGGATTAGCTTCTCTGCTCACAGCTGCTGTAAATATTTTCCAAACCATTGGCAAGAAAGCAGCAATTGCAGCGCAGAGAGCGCTAGCTAACACCATGATGTTGCTCAGCGAGGGTTTTATGGCAGCGGGGCAAACAAAGCGCCACGTCCTGGGATGCCCTCCTGAGGTTGGCACGATCTCATCAGATTTCAGAGGTGTTTATGCCAGGCCACACTCCTGACTCATGCACTAGGAGACAAATTGGACAGCTGGGGGCAGAACAGTGAGAGACTGCACATTATTAACTCTCGAGATTGCACTTCTACAGACTGACACAAACCATCTGACTTCAGAGATCCTGAACTTGTGCTGTAACTTAAACGAGAATACTCCCTGTGGAAAACCAGCTAAAAGTAGTGCAACATAAAATGGTTTCTAGCTGGTCCAAACTGGTTATTTATGATCATTGACTGGCCTAGGCCTATATAGATGATTGCATTTTCAGTCAGTTTACCAGGTTAAACCGCTAGACCACCTTACACTAGGAAAAATTCAGCTAATATGCTAAAAAATATATAATTCTAGCAACTTATCCAGGTTTTTTTTTTTTTTTTTTTTTTTTTTTAGTTAAACTGAATATTCAGTTAAAAATAATATAGGATGTGACTTGATTTTATTAGTCAGGATTTGAGTGGATCATGAAAAATGAGGCAGGGCTATTACATGTTTGTTGTTATGTTATGCTATGCTATGCTATGCTATGCTATGCTATGCTATGCTATATACATAGGGGAGGAAAATAGTGGCACCTTTTGATTCAATTGAGAGCCTTTTGTGGCAGAATCTTCAAAGATAAACAGCTTGAGGTTATATTTCCACAGAAGAATAAAAATGATCAAATAGGGTCGCAAACAGCACAAGGTCTATTTGCTCAACCATAAACATTAAAGATGCACTAAGAAGTCCAACCCAATCTTAGGGAAACATTATGACAATCTTCCAGCCCTCTCTCTCTGAACAGACACTTCCGCTCTCTCACCTCCATTTTCTCTCTCACTCCACCTTTAACAAGCTTCATAAATATACATCAGCTCTGTTATTTGGACACCTTGGCAGAGCGAGTGGTTCTTTAACTGTCAGGGAGTAACAAGCGATCCCTTCAGGAGCGTTTCCCCGCTTCATTACCTACATGCCTGGCACGGCGCATCACACCGGGCCACATGTCAATCACAAGACAAAGAAGAGGGCAACTCGGCTCGGCGTCGAGGCACCTAAAACACCCCTCTCTTTATAGAGGAAACATTGCACCATAAAAGACACACAGCAAGCATACAGGAGACAAGGATAAATGTGAGCGATATTTCGGTTAGGGTGACTTAGAGCAGTGCGGTATGACGATCTATACCATACAACAACGGTAGAAATGTGTCAGAGCTAAGAAAATCATCTATACTGTTTATAAAGCATTACATTCATGTAAATAACTTTGCAATGATCCCAGTCTTTTCCTTCATTTGTGATTAAAAAAAATAAATAATGGTTTGTCCATGAAAAAAGTATTATATTATTAGGGACCCCTATATATATATATATATATATATATATATATATATATATATATATATATATATATATATATATATATATATATATATATATATATATATATTAAATAAATGTAAAAATAAATAAAAATAAAAATAAAATAAATGCATAAATAAATTAGATGAAGTCTCATTCTTTTATAAAGTATCCATGTAACCTAACTAGAAAAAAGAAAAGAAAAAAAACATTACTGTTATGTAATATACAATATTTGAGGGTTAAATTTACAGCAACAAAAAAGCACTTCTTGTGATATAAAATTATTTGCTGTGATATAAAGGTATACATGTCATATAGCCCACTGGCATTAGCCCATTATCGACAAATATATTTATTGAAACTTTCAGCAAATTTACTTATTTTTGATTTCATGAGTAAATAAAAAAAAAAGTAGATTAAATATCCAATTCATTTCAGAAATTAAATTAACATTTTGAACTCTTACAATTAATAACTTATATTATATATAGATCAAACTGTAAACAAAATACATAAGATATATGGGCATTATCTCAGCCATCAACCATCCTGCTCTGCACCGGCATCAGCCATTGAAAAATTTGTATTGGGGTAACCGCAACGGTGACATTGTTGTCAGTGCGCCAGGCAAAGAACGGTTATTATCCACCAATAAATACACAATGGACACCTTACACAAATATTACCTCACTGACATGCTAATTACTTGATTAGCCTTACCAATAATTAGCAGGGAATCATCTACACGCCATGACCTCTATTTTTAAATGCAAATGAGTCTACTTTATGTGATACAGCTGCCACAGAAGTGTTTTACAGCGCAGGACTATAGTGTCGTTGAATAACCCGCACAGTATGTGGTGGGTTAAATGGGTATGATCTTAGTCATAGATGTCTGAGATCAACTAACCTTTCCTGTTCCCTTTAGTTAACCTGTGAGTGCCGTAATTAAATCCACCATGTATGCACACACTCCATAACCACATCTAGGTCCTCCATTCTGTCCTTTACGAGTGATATAATTAAATTCTCTCTTGCCCCATCAACCCAGCGCAGGTCAGACAGCAAAAGCGCCAGCCAGATCCTGTAGTTCATGTGTGCTGTGCACACACACACACACACACACACACACACACACACACACACACACACACACACACACACGAAGCATTTCCTGACTAACACAACACACATGCTAGCAGCTTCTATTATTCACCCTGGATACATATGGGCAAGCATTAATTGAGACCAACAGGGGTCAAGGTAAACATATGTCGGCCACACAAACACACACACACAAAATCAGCAAATGGACAACAATCTTTCTTAATAAAAACAATCTGTAGAAAGACTGAACACACATTAAAACCAGCCTTGAACAACTCCGGAGACACTGCACATGCTCATTGAGCTGTGGTGCTCTTGTAAGCACAAGTCAGATTGAATCCAGCAAGAAACATTTTCCAAATCCTGTTTTATTTAATCACAAATAAAGCTATACAGTTAAGGGTAACTTATAGGGTAAAATATACACTTGTAAGTAGTGATTTCACAACTATTAATAAAAGTTGACATCAAGCATCCCAGACAGCAACGAACCAAAAACAATATTGACCTGAACATAAAAAAAAAAAAAGACCAATACTGCTGAATGGAGCAAATGAATAATTTTACGAGAAACACACTTACATAAAAAGGCTCGTACTGGGTGAGAGGGGGCAAATAGCAGCAGCTGTGTGCTTCATATTGCCGCTGTGGCCATTTTATTATCACAAACCAAAGAGATGGCTTTATTCGCTCTGACATAACAACCCAATTTCAGTCCAATAGAAAATAAAATCTGCCTCTCTCAAGTATTGTGGCTTTTTCGTTCATCTATTAAATTGTCAAGAAAGCGGGTACTTACAAGACATGACAAAACAAATTCACAGCATGCCAAGGGCTGCAAGATATAGCGCTATGTGCAGAAGCACACGGGGAGAAGAATTTGAAGAACGAGTGAGGAAAGGAAAGTCCCCGCTGGGTGTGAAGTCTGACACACGTCTTGTAGTTACAGTAAGGCTAGTTTAACTGTTTAAATTCGACGAACTCAGCAAAAGGCCATTTTTGAGAGAAAAATGACACATTTGGCAGGAATTTGTATTAGATAATGTATATTTTGCTAGTTAATATTTCGTTTCCACGCCATGGAGCCTTTGCCACCTTAATACTACTACTAAAATTATTTTTATGTAAATTGACAAATTGTGTACAACAAAAACAGACATTTAATGCAAGACACAACAGGCAAGCACTTTTTTCATGCACTGGTCAATTGTGAGATTTGGGTCTATTTGGCTTTTCATAATGCATTTTACTAGTGGAAAGAAAATCTCTTTAAAGGCCGTTTTCCCAAATTAGTTGTATTTCCCCCCATTGCACTAAGCCAGAAATCTCCACTTCAGTAGCACTTGCATATACCAAACTTTTACAGTTTTGAACCTGGCTTTACCCAGTGTTCAGATTCCTGTTCTGAAAATGTAAGCAAATTAGAGCATTAGATGATGCCTCATTTGCTTTAAAACATAACATTTCAGAAAACTTGTAATAGGCTACAAAAAGTAGGGATATTAGGGGTAGGGTAGTAGGGATATCTGTTCACCTGAGGTGTCTTACTTGTAGAAAATGAATTTTCATTTCATGCTGACTTTTACTGCGCAAGAATTTTAGCACTGGGTGTTTCTTGTTCATTCATTCACTGGAAACCTATCAAATGATCTGTACATTTACTTAAGCAAATATGTTTGTGAACAAACAAAGCATGATTTAAGCAGGGAGGAAGTAGCAGTCACGCTCGTGTTGGGGTGTCCATGCGTGGGTGTGAGGGGTCAGGGCAGCCAGGTGGTCCTGGTGTTAGAGGTCACGCCCACCAGACAGCTTGCGGCGAATGGCTAAGCTCCAGTGCTCAAAGAGCCTGTCAATCAAGATTGATTATGAGGAGAGGGTGAATTTGCCCCTCCACTCCGGGCTGATCTCGCCCCCCGCGGCCCTCTCTTCATCCCCCGCTAAAGAAAAGAACCTTTGCATGACAAAGTGGTATGGATTTCATGAAGAAAGAAAGAAAAGAAAGAAAATGAAATAAAGAATCCCTTTGGGGTCCCACAAACCCCCATACATCCCAAAAGGATGGACTTTGGGAATAAAAGAAAGGTTCGGAAAGGTTACCCCTACCCGTCCTTTAATCTATACAGTTCCCCCCACAACATTTATCCAATATATTACGTGGTCGCATTCAGCCTTCAAATGTCAGAAAAAGTCACCGCGCGGCTTTCTAATAAACACAACGGCATTTGTTGATTTTTAAAAGCAAAACGAGGAGGATCCGACGGTCTCAGCGGAGGGTGCGATCACCAACGCTGCAGGTGTTAATTTCAACTAAGTATTCAGTGAGAGGGAAATCAGCACCTTTAGAAAAAACTACAGTGAAAAAATGTGGTGCAAATTTGTGATTAGCATATGACGCGCGCACACACACACACACGTTGCTTGGCTCTCTCTCACTTTACTACTGAACCAATTACAATAACACTGAGTTTGAATTGTGTCGAGGCCCCCCTGACAAGAGCGATTACGCTCACCTTGTTTAAACAACGGCGCTTAATTAATACCAGTGTGTGTGAGGGCAAGCCAGACCCAATTCAGATTCCGTTAGCCACTTCCCTGCTATCAAGAGAAATAGCCGTGCTGAGAGGATTTCTTGGGGAGCTGCAATTCAGATTTCACTGAAGAACAAATGGCCATGTTACTGACATATGCTGCCAAACTGTGTTTTTGTTTAATATACATACATCAACAACAATTTTACATTTTCTTTGCCATGCAAATTATATGTTGTTAAAAAACTGGGTCATGAAAGTGTATTCACACTAAGTACACTTAAATGGTGTTATTTCATTAAGGTTTATTTTTTAATTTTTTATTGTACTCTTAAGATTTGAAGTACATTACAAGTGCACATTCAATACAATTAAAGTCCGGATGAAACAGAAGTTGCGCTAATCAACATTAATTAAAAGAATGATGTGCACGGATTAATTATTTATAATAAATTCTGCAATATTGCATAAAAAAAAAGTATATTTTTTATTCCATGGTGACTTTAACCCCTTAACGCCTGAATTTATAAAGCTGTATATAAAAAAAAAAATTCTGTGTGTTTTTGACTTTAGGTAGATGGTAAATAATGTTGAGATTATCAATTTCACTTTTGCACAACAAATAAATAGAAATTTTGGTATGTTGCAAATTTGCGACAACAGGCATTTAGGGTAATTTTGGTATGTTGCAAATTTGCGACAGTGGGCATTTAGGGTATTTTTTTACAAAATGGAAAAATTAATAAAACACATTTTCCCATCTCAGGAATGTAGATTTTATTCATGGCACAAAGTTGTTAGAACTTATAAACTTTATACTTATAAACTTTGACAAATTAATGAATCTTGACAACAGCAAGAAACAAAACACTCTCCTACTCCCTAACATTGACAGTAGTTTTTATACATTCCATGTTACACTCTGTTTAACTCTTTCCTTGTTTCTCCAGTGCATACATTATATATTCTTATAGTGTTATATCCTAACATGCTATTTTTTGTGAAAAAAAAAAAAAAAAAAAAACAATCTAAATACAGCATTATTATAATATGTAGCCATTAGCCCAATCCAGCCGTTATGGCCCAATGTCGCAAATTTGCTACAAACAGAAATCTACAAAGTACGTAAAAAATATTCGTCACATGAAGTCTATATGAATAACATAGCTATAGAAGCAATCAATAAGCTGGTACATATTTTTATCTTAGCACAACTTAACTCATTTTGGGAAATTTCTCCACATTTGCGCACTTGATATGCGGATTTTGCAAAACAAAATATTAGCTTCGGTGAACCGGATGTAGTTCCCACTCCGACCGCTCCTACGATAAACCAGTGCGTGCAAAATGTTCCTAGGTATGTATCGAATGTGCACAAACAGGCATTGGGGGAAAACACACGCTATCTCGCCTGCAGTCTGAATGGAAGGGGTTTGTTGCAAATTCGCGACAGTAGGCGTTAAGGGGTTAAGCACACCTCTATTCAGCGAGTTGCATGATTTGAGTTATCACTTGGTTCTATCTGCTCAAGTGCAGTATGAGTAATAGTAATAGTATTAATAAGTTTACTTATTTTGGATAGACCTCTCATTCGGTGCATTAATAAATGAACAGGACATTGATGCCAGGTTCTGATGGTTATGAATGACTGGCGGTGAAGACCTTTACTTCCTCTGTCTGAGGTTCTTCTGGAAAAAAGCCCTACCAAACAACATCCTTTCCAATGTGGCGGAAAGAGCCAGTGAATACAAAAATGATATAGTCGACTATGACCCGAATGTGCCAGACTTCATAATTCATTTCATTTTTCTGTTTTTTTTTTTTTCTCTCTCTGTCGTCAGGGGTGTAAAAGGAGACGCCTTCTGTGTCACCCTAGCTCGCATGACCTCTGACCCCTCTTATCTAGAGCAGAGCATTGAGTGATGATCTGTGTCAGAGCTTAAATATTCCACATTTAAACAAGAGCTTGTGAGCAAATAAACCATTTGCTTAACTACCGTTGGAAGTGAGATATCCTGACTGGGTTTTTCCATAAACCCCACAACGCCCTGGTAACCACCCACAATACCCCAAAAATGTACAAAACTAACTATAGATTACAGCAAATAAGCTTTAAATTTGAAACTCTGTGTGTCCCTTTCTCTCAGTTTCACACTGGCATTATTCCACAGCAGCGGCTGCTGGCAGCAGGGCCGAGCCAGTAGCAGGATAAGCAGGCCACAGCCGTACCAGCATGCTTTCCACTCGCTCGCAGGTGTCGCGCATGGCTGCCATCTTTTTCACAACGGGGATGGCTGAAAGCCTGCAGTGTTCAAGAGGAAAACGAGGCCGTCAATATCTGGTCACCCAGAGTCACCTCTTTTCTGGGTCTTGCGTCTCATAAGCAAGTGAGAATGTTCATTTTAATGGCTGGGCTAATACACAAAGCATTTGTAAATCACATTAAATGTAAGGAATAATGCTGGACCTAAACTATCACATAAATAAAGTGCAATAGTAATAACTGCAAGCAACTAACCCTAACCCAATTGAATCTGGTTTCTCAATGCATTCCTTCGACCTTTAACCCCCCCCTAAAAAAAAAAAAAAATTCTCTTTCTCTATGTGCACTTGATGAGACCCGACACAAACCGGACCCTGCAGAGCTGACAGGACTTCAAAGCACCGAGCCACATCTCTGCTGCCACGTCCTTCATTCTGATGTGTGTTTGCGCAGCTGCGGATTCTTCGGCTTTAACTTAAAACCAGTGGAAAAGGAGTTTTCCAAACTCTGACACGCAGGATCTCAAACAAAAACTCTACCTGGTCAAGACACACTGTGTATCTATACAGGTGAATTGTCCAATGGTCCTGATTGGACAATTAAATGTCGATTGCACCAAATGTTAATGTAGGCTAAAGAAGTTGACCATCCCTGTTACTTAGTACATTACTCATGAGACACCCACTGAGTGGTTTCAGTAAGCAAAACTGATCTACAGGGGAGATTATAATACAGCAGTACAGTACGAATACACAACACACCTTCATTACGTAAACAACCTGCCAAACCAGTCCAGGCTCAATGTCAAGGGAAACTGGGAAAGCGTGCAAAGCGTTTTAACCGTGTGTGCAAATTAATTATCTAGTAATTCCAAAAGGAATTTAATTAAACCAATAGCAGTCTCAGACATGTATTTTCCAAATACTCCCACGTCTGCTTTTGGCTGGACAAACAGATAGTCCGGGCCACAAACTCATGTCATTGGTTAAGCTAGTGTTGTCATGTTGGTCATGATGTTCAAACAAAAAGGAGCAAAACACATTTTTTTTGCAGTAATAATCTATGAATGGCGTAAAAATTATTAATACAATTATTTTAACATTGAAAAAATATATAGTAATTAAAAAAAAATAAAAATCACTGGATATTTTAACTTGAAATTGTATCATTTATACCCACCATTACCTCACTATCAGCAATCATGGCACTTTAAACGAAAATACAAATAAACAAAACAAAAAAACCTGTCTCCAAACACCTATAAACACTGTAAGCAATGCATCTACACTACCACTTTAACTTGTCAAACCAGTATAGCCTACTACTGATGTAGCAAAACTACTCCTTGTCACTACACGTCTGTGCGTCACTGTAAACTATGAACAATGTTGCACGTGGGTTAAGCACATGCCATTCCTATTAAATTCACACGTTAGCTGTTGGAACGCCTCGGTGTGACGTGACGCGTTGATTTATGAGCGCAGTGGAAGCCAAACGTTGTGGACGAGGCCAGCACCTGTCAGCTGAAATCATACAGGGTCTGCTCCCTGCATGCTGGGTACACACCGGCCTCCGCAACCCTCTCAGTCATGGAGAAGTGTCTACTTCAGAAACAAACAGATCAGTAAAGCTGGCCTGAAATGAACAGATGAGGTGAATGTGTGAGTTTGTGTGTGATGGCCGGTTGGAATTGGTCTGTAACCAAACTTTGCAATAACTTCCCTTTGTTTGCTAACTGAGCTCGCAGTAGTTACAAGCACATATTTTTAGTTGAGCATATAAGAAGAAAAGTCTTTGGGGGAAATTGTATACCAGGCTCTATATAATCCAGCTTTGCTGCCAGTTTTTCAGAAAAAAAGAAAAAGAAATGGCAGAAATATGACAGGCATTCAATAACGGCATAGCAGAGTCATGCTGGTAGCTTGTCAATTTCCATTACAGAAAGATTAGCTGTTAAGACAGCTGGTGCCACTGCTCAAGAAAAAAAGAAAAAAAGAAAAAAATGAGAGCCTCTGTTTACTCCTGAAGAGAAAACTAAGAAGTCCACAGATGCTATTCATGGAGGATCCGTGTAAGCAACCTCTTAGCACTGATGCTATTTTTTAGGATTTAACTAGCGGAGCATCTTAGGAATTAATGCACCCTATAGTCGGAGCACTGAAATTATTTTTTTTCTTAGGGATTTAAAAAAGCCTTAAAGTGTTATAAGCCATTAACCAAACAAATCAGGTACAAGGTAAATCACAACATTACAACGTTTTATTTGAATCAAAAAAGCATCTAGGCTAATTGGACAAAAAGACAAGGCTGTGTACTTAACTTTAACAGGGAACTACAATACCATGAAGCATTGCGAATGACAATGAAAACTAAAATGGAGAAATACATAGCCTAACTATTTATTCATCAAGATGATTTTATTTATAGAAAGAATATTTTTTTGTTAAATATTTGTAAATATATGCATATTTTGCAAGTCATTATTTTGAGAGCGTAGCAAGAACGACACGATTACATCATTCATGGTGTTTCATGGGAAAGACAGCGCTCCGACTCTCTGATTGGTGGAATTTTCCTTACAGCATCACAGGTCATGTAGTTTTTCACTACGACTGAAGCTGTTAAACAATTATTTCAACTTAATTTTAAAATAATACAAACGAATGCCTTCAACACGCATACATACCATAGATTTAGGTCTGTATTTTATACGTTTATGAGTTAAAAATCAATTTATGTAGGCCTACACAAAAAAAACGATTTCCCTATGAAGAAAATTAATGAATACATTTTTACTTTCAGAACCTGACTGTTGGAGTCTATTGACTGATGTTTTAAAAAAAAAATAATAAAAAAAAAAAATTATATATATATATATATATATATATATATATATATATATATATATATATATATATATATATATATATATATATATATATATATATATATATATATATTTTTTTTTTTAAATCACCATTGGTAGCAAGATATCAATGAGGTGAAAATGACACAAATATTAACAAACGCCACGTAGAAGTGAAATATCTTTGAAACCTCCAAATAAACAACAAACCACCACTAGTTTTTAATGGGACAGTCACACTCCCGGTTAAACCGCGGCCTAACCATAAACCAGCACTAACAAACCTAGAAACACTTATACTGATGGTTTTGTACAAGTCAAAGCTCCTCCCCTTTCCCACAATGCTCTACTGTGCCAGACATCATCCCACAGGGGTCACATGGGATACTCGACTCCCAGATTTCCTGTCCACAATTAAGCCAGCCAATAATGTAGCCGGCGCCTGCCAGGACTGTAGGCGGTCCCGCTCTCTCGGTCCTGCCAGTCTTTTACAGAGTGCTGTTCTGCTGATGGTGCACTGGGGTGAGAGGAGGGTACTTTAGAAAAACAGCCATCCATTCAGCACAGCCAGGAGAAAACACACATAACTCAGCATACACATCTACTCTGGACAGGCGGGCAGTGATGGGATGGAAGGATTGGGCTGTTATAAGAATGAAAACGGTCCACTGCCTCTTTTTTGACATGGCACAGCTATTCAGTGTTATAAATGATTGAGGCACTGTTAAAACTGAAAGAGATGGACAGACAAAAGGGGAAAGATGAGTAGCCTATATCCGCCTTGTCACAGAAATAGAGGAACCTGGCTTCTGAGAAGGCCTGGTGGATGCTTGAATCAGACTGAGGTCATCAAGCCACATCCTCTCAAGCACGTATCAGTTTGTGCATATATCTTTAATTCACAGAATGCTCTACTTTCCACTTCCAAATGAGTGCAAATCACGTGCAGACAAATTATATTTAATTTAGTTAAAACTGCCTTTGAAGGGACAATGAATGAAGCTCGAAAGAAAAGCTGCCACATTATGCTCCGTATAGAAGGGATAAAAAAAAATAAAAATAAAAATTCACGTGTTTTGCACAATCATTTAAAATTGTAAAGTGCTTTATCCGATTGCAAGGATGCATTATAATGATCAGTAAAATTACAGTAACAACATTTATAAAGAATGTTACAAAAAAAAATTCTCAAATAAACGCTGTTCTTTTAAACTTTCTATTAATCAAAGAATCCTGAAAAAAAGTAATCATCATATTAGAATGATTTCTAAAGGATTGTGAGACACTGAAGACTGGAGTTATGATGCTGAAAATTCAGCTTTGCCATCATTAAAATTATGTATATACATTTTTTTTTTTTTTTGTTATTTGAAATTGTAGCCTAATATTTCAAAATATTACTTTTGTTACTGTATTTTTGATCAAATAAATGCAGTCTTGGTGACCATAAGAGACTTCTTTCAAAACCATTTAAACATAATAAAAAATAAAAAAAACACACCTTTAAACAGAAGTGAACATTAAAGCTACAATGATTCAGTTATCAATATATTGCATGTTACAACTATCAATAACTAAATCATGAATCATTCAACATAACAGTATAATTTCACACCGTCTGCCTGGTCCAAACCGAAACGAGCCCTTGTGGATGTAAATCAAGTATTGACAGACAAGACCCTGAGCATGAAATGGAGAGTTAACAGAGAGAGAGAGAGAGAGCAGGTACAGAGAGTAAAGTAGTCCTTCCAGCCCCTCTCACACACACACACTCTAATTTAGCCCAAGGATGACAGCACGTCAGTCTGCAAGAGAGGAAAGAGGGGCTGAAGGAAAGACAGACACAGAGAGAGAGAGAGAGAGAGAGAGAGAGAGAGAGAGAGAGAGAGAGAGAGAGAGAGAGAGAGAGAGAGAGAGAGAGAGAGAGAGAGAGAGAGAGAGAGAGAGAGAGAGAGAGAGAGAGAGAGAGAGAGAGAGAGAGAGAGAGAGAGAGAGAGAGAGAGACTTGAAGTCAATACTTTATTTAGGTGAGCATGCAGATAATCTAGAGAGAAAACCATGAGACGCAGTGAAGAAAAAGCTGAGGTGAGAAAATAAATGCTTAGAAGTCAGGCAGAACCAAAAGTCAAAACAAGGACATTAAGGGTGTATTCACACCAGGAAAGTCCGATAGTTCACTTGCTTTGGTCCGGACCAAATACAATGTTGATTTGTTTTGTTTGGTACGGTTCGCTTTCACACTGCTCTTTTTGCAAGTGAATCAAAATGTGTAAACAAAACCACATGTGGGCTAAGGTCGTCCATTCATTGGACAGGAATTCTCGAGCAGGGAAAAGCAGGAAGTGCAAAAACAGGCTCAGTATGGAGATATTTCATAATGCAATATTTGTTCTTTTACTGATTTGGTGTTATTCTCTACAAACGTAATATGAAGAATCTAATGAGCATCATATGATACAATGTCGTCTATACGATGTTGTAATAGGATTTTTAAACTACCGTTACATTATGCTCACGCTCCTATTCATGCAAATGCTTTTAAACCATTTAAGCGCTTTAAGACAAAAGAGAATGCTCTGTGAATGTCCTGATGCACACACGACACGTAGAAAGACACGCAAGTATCGTGTGCGCAGACAGCGCGCCGGACTGTGCGGGAGACCGCTTATATCCCCTCTCCTTCATCCGTTCGCTAAACTTGCTGAACACATCAGTATTTTTATGCGTTATTTCCAGCAATTGGGTCGGTTCATGTTCACACCGTAAACGAACCGTACCAGAGTTCGTTTGGAACCGTACCGAGACCACCTCTTCAGCCGGGTCTCGGTTCGGTTGTTTGGTCCGCACCCGAGTGCGATTGCTCTATTCACACCGGCCCAAAAGATCCAAAAGACTCAAGAACTTGAGTTCGATTCAAACGAACCAAACAAGGCAGGTGTGAATACACCCTAAAACACTACAGTGGAGTGGAGACAATATAGGACCAAAATACAGACAAATACAGGCTAGAGCACATATTCTCCAGTACACACAGTCACTGTGGCCTAATCAAAGCCTCTTAAAATAGCTGCACTGTTATTTTTCAGAGCGTCTGGCAACCTTTTTCCCCTCACAAAATCACTTCTCTTCCAGCACGCTGGCCTGCGCCGCACACTAACTGAGAAACACCTCTATGGTCAGTGCTAGCTGTGCACAGCTGATCAATGACGCCGATACGCGAACAGGATTAAAGTCTGTCCCTTAAGCCCAGAAGGTCACCGCAAATAATCTGCCATCGATTATTCTTTATATCCCGGCTGAGCTGGCGGGAACAGTAGTGCTAATGTCAGCTGATTAAGGTGCACGGACACGTCCCATCCTGTCCCGTGCTACTCAATACTCAGTAGGCTTGAATCAACAGCTGCCGACACCGGCATCTCACACAGACCTCTACACACGGCCTGAGGTGCAAAACAGTGAAAGAGCACATGAAACAGATGATCAGATGTTCTGCTAATGCTAATGTAACAGTTTATGTAATGGCTTCATGGAAGGCTTCGGTTATTTACACACAAAAAAAGTTTGTCAGAGAATGCATTTCTCTTTTCACACTTTCCTGAAAAATAACGTAAAAGATAATTCCATGGAAAGCTTCAACATGTTCTGATATCACTTAAAATGACACACGCAAAAAAAAAAAAAAAAAACTTAACAGAACTATGAGAGTTCTCCTTTTTCTTTCGCTCGTCGTCAGTGTCACAAGACAGGTGTCTGAAAATCTTCAGAACACAAACAGCATCACATAAACCTGTTAAACTGCCAGGAATCTTGTAAAAGCAAAACGGCTTCAAAAAGTACAGCCACCATTCCATTAGGATGAAAGAAAGCATGTAATTATATTCTCTGCTTCTGTTTGGAAACTCTGCTTTGATTACGCACTCAAAGATATGGGCAGGGTGTGTCCCCAGTGCCACACACACACAAAAACATTAGTCTTCTAGGATTTGTTCATACAGTCATGTGCATATGAGAGTGTGTGTGTACAGACAAGCCAATACAGGCAGCAGTATTCCTGATGCGTAGAGGGGCAAAATGAGGCTACATCAAAATAAAAGCAGCATTGTGAATTATGGAAGCATCCGATAGATCTTATATGATATAGGCAGGCATGGACCACTTCCACTCTTACTGACCTACATTGTGCAAAAGACACTGTAAGAGTGTTTTTGTGTAAACAAACACATACATAAAGAGATCCATTAAAGCACTGTTAAAATATTAACAGTTTCCTATGCGTCACCCAGTAAAAACCCACCTCAACTCATTTTGCTCATGGATGGCTAAGAAATAGGCCATGCCACTGGTTTAGATTATGGCTCAGGCTGATCTGAGAACAATGACATAATAAACTCTAAACAAGCCCTTACTTTTTTACTCCTTCAGTAAAACAGACACTCTAAAAACCTCAATCCAGTGAATATCTAATGGATTGAAAGATGTCCTCCAAAGAGTGACCAGTGGCCCAATGCATTAGATCAACTCACCCTCAACACACAGTTACACTGGCTTAATAAAAGATAGAGTTTCTGTGCTTACACACTTGAAAGGATTTCTAGTGCGGTGAAGGGGGTGACTGTGGGCATTAATGTGTTCATACAACTGGATAACTCCCAATACAGCAAAAACAAAAAAAGGTCACTACACCGAAGGTTGAGGGTTTTCCTCTCAAAGTTTGTGTGTGTGTGTGTAAACAGTTCAAAAAGGGACGCAGGGCAACATTAAACATGGTGTGTTGTTCTATGTAGTTATAAGACCTCAAGTGGGCCTTTCGTCAAAATCCCCCTCATCTGCAGACATTCAGAATATGGAGAAGTAGTGAGGTTTGAGGGAATGGTTAACCACACACAGAAATAATGAGGGGAACTGTTAAAACATCTCAGTTCTCACCACTCTCTCACGTTACCCAGCCCTTTGTGGTCTTCGGCTGGACCGGACAAAAGGGGCCATGGAAGAAATAAAAGACATGAAAGAAGAATAAAGGAGAACAAGAAAGAACAAGGAAGAATGATGTAGAACTAAAAGACAACAGAGGAGAATGAGGAAAACCAGGAAAGTATACAAAAGGAGGACAATAGGAGAATGATGGAGACTAAAGTACAGAACATAATCTGGAATAAGGCAGATCAGAGATGAATAAAGGAGAAGAGGGTTGATAGGGAAAGAATGAGAGACAAGGAAGGAGAGAGTAAGAATGAGGTATTATGAAGGAGAATTACGGAGAATGCCAAGTAGAGCTTGTCCATAACCTCATACTTGCTCTTCACTATCAAGTGCCAGTCTAAACATATCTAGCTTGCCCATTTCAAGAAACATCTGAAGTTGCTTTTCTCGCGGAGGAGGTATTTTGGACACGCTCCTGTCCACAGTCATGTTGGCTGAAGATGCACAGGATGCACTTTCTAAAATACATCTGAGCTCAAACATCCTCTGTTCACTTTTCATTGAACCCAAGCCCACGGCTCTGCCTTGCTACACCGCTACTGTGTGGAGCTGTCATGGCGAAACCACTGTGTGGGCTTAAATATACATTCACTCATCACAGGGGGCTTTTTCCGGTGGGGTGGGTAAATAAATGACTGTGATTAAGTGGAACGCTGTCTCCAGGTGGCCATGGGTGGATTCGGTGGATTCGAGTGACTCGGCTCACTCAGTCATTATAGGTGTACATGACCAGTATGGTGTTTGGCGTGACATTTTATCATTCAGGATTTACCAGGCTTTTGTCCAATTGGCACAACCATCTGACTCGTCTCCTCAGTCCTATATAATTCTGCCCACCCAGACGTCTTTCTCCCAGTCACCCTTACTCAAGCTCAACCACAACCTGGGACCAAGCCACCCAGGGACAGCGTACGGGAGGTCTACCCAGTTGCTTTGTGCAGACTTCCCCTCATAAACAAGTGGAGACACTAGCAGTAATGAAGTCATAGCCTCAAACACTGAACCACATCACACAAGTCATTTCTATGCTACTAATGAGTCATATCACTGTAGCGGACATGAAAGAAACATTTTTTGTGATGAGTCAAAGAACAGTAGCGAGAGTTTGTGTCTGAATGCACAGAAAAAACATCATCCAGTTGATGATGTCATGGAGCAGTAAATGACAATAGAAGGCTCAACATCTGGAAACAAATCTTTTCACTTTTGCTAATCAGTACAGACAAGAATTTAACTGAGCACTGATTTTGTTAAGATTTTGATAATTTTAATACATTTCAAGCAAATCAGAAATAATTCAAAATTAACCAAAAATGCACATGACTCATAAACATTATTTTCATAATCAAACACTATCACACAAAAAACTGAAGAACTGAGCCCTGGATTATAAGGAAATTTTCCCTATATGAAAAAGAGAATTTAAATGGACTTAAAATATTTAACCTTTATGATTCAGAAGGATGCTCATGAAGGCCCCATGTAGCTGCTATGATGCCTCGATCCACCATTTCGCTGAGCGTGCACTGGTGTGGACTTCACAATGGACAACTACCTGACAGGTAATGCAACATTACTTCACCAGTAAGTGAGAACTCGAACGAGGATTGCAAGGGCTGAGGGAGACCATTTGGGATAAGATTATGATTATCAGCTCGATTGTATCTTGTTGGGGAGACGGCTCACACGTGAAGAACTGTCTGAAAATAAACATCATAGGTCTACATTACTATACATCTCGCAACCAGATATGCATCATTTGAAAGGCAACCTCAAAGAAGTGATAACATTTACAACCTCAGCTTCAAGTGACTGGGCGCTCCAACAATTCCTTGGAAAAGTCTTAGATAAGTACATACAACTAAATATCGTATGTGATTCCCTTCTATTTACGACCATTGTCCACTTGAGAGGAACACTTCAGAGTTTCAGACAGTCTTTACCGATGGCTTGCATCCACACCATGCACTGTTCCCAAAGGGTGGAGTTTGGCCACTCATCCAACTCTTACTTCCCTAAATCACACACTGCCTTATCTCAACAAACATCCCTCCCCTCCCTGTCCCCACCGGACCTCTAAGTCCCTGTTTTTATTCTTGTTCTGTCCTGGCAATATGTTGATTGGGACGACTCATGTTTCAAGGTCCTGACAGGTCGCCAACCAGGTCTGAGCAGAACCATAACTAGAACATTCACACAACTGTTTGGAGTTGAAATTGGACTCCAAACATTAGCCTTATCTCCAAGCAACCTGAAAAGCAGCAGTAAAGGTACTGATCGGAATCTGTTAACAGGGAATGCCCATTAAGAATCAGTTTACAGAGATGTATTCCTCTAGGTTTAAAGACTCCATGCCTACAGAAAGGTGGCAGCTTGGTGGTCAAAGCAGCACTGATATACCTCAGGTGAGAAAGACACTTAATTAATTCTTCCACCACATATGCCTTTTAAAACTTTCAGTGAAAATTCAGTTGCACATGACTTGTGCCCTTTCAGACTTAAAAATCCAAATTATCTCCATTAAGACCGAGCATTAAAAGGTTCATTATTTAATATCAGCCCAGTTTACTTCTTACTGGGCTAAAAATATGCTGTATGCCACTAAGGGGGCTTGAGGAAGCTATTTTTAAATCATTCATGAGGTCATGGCCCATGGGTAACAATCCCAAGGAATTCTTGAGGTTACACTGACACACTCCAAACTCTCATTCCAGACATTCCTAAAGCCAGACGTAGCCATTGAACGCTGAGCATCAAATACCAAAAAGTGAAATTTAACGCTGAACAATGTGTGACTAGCACATTTTCTGCCATTTAAACTGGCACAATGACACTAGAGTTGTGATAAAAGTTGGTTGCGGAAATAGCACAATCACTGTAGTGTCTTGACTAATTGGATTATTTTCTCACAAGCTCTCCTTTCAACCTCTCCCTCCCCCGGGCACGTACATTAAAACACATCTCACACCATCAGTACCATACAGTCTTCTGTTTTGAGGTAAACTGAGAACAAGGGCTCTATTACTGACTGAATCAAGTAACAGCAGTGTTTCATGCTTCTGACGATCAGCTCTGCCTGCCAACACATAACTGTTATTAGATATTTCATACTATGCATGAAAGGGTTTATAGATAAGTTGTGCATGCTTGTTTCTTCTGTGTTGAAGCTGTTGATCTGGCATCACCGGACATTCACAGGAAGCACAGTAAATGGTTAAACCATTGTTCCTTCTCTTCCAACACCAGTTTCCACAATGTACTGGTATAGCGGACTGTCGGATTTACAGAGACCAGAAAAGTGAACTATAACAGTAACAGTGAGACCTGGCCAAACATCTGTTGTCTTGAGAGCATTCATTAATCTCTGCTACTGTCTTACAGGAACTAGAGGACACCGTCTGGGATTTCAGATGACCAGATATGTTGGTCACATGGTTGGCTTGCATACACAGCCCTCAGAGAAAAAATAAAAATAAATACAATATTCCCTGGCTACTCGATGTACCAAAGCCTCAAAGTCCCAAACACATTTTTCTCACTATAACTCAAAGCTTGCTGTGAAACGCAGGATAAGATTAAGGACTTAGAAAGATTCAAACAAGTCACAACTTGCAGCTCAATTTTTAAGGCTCTAATTTAAGAAGATGCAAGAGTCTAACACTGGTGCAAGATGAGAATAGGTCTGTAATGCACCGAAAAGCAAGTCAGACCGCTGGAATTGCAAAACAGCCCAGCTTTCTCACCAAAGACACAGTGCTATTCAGCAAGCCGAGTCGGGGGAGGAATGGATCACACGTATCAGCCAGCCTTCCCATCCAATCTCTAACTCCTTCAGCGGCAGGAACTACTGAGTTCTCTGCTGGGAACCGAGCCTACAGTGTTCCCATTGTAAGGGCTAGTCACCCACATGTGATTGAGGGAGAAACTTGACACAAATGCTCCCATTCTGCAAGGACGTGGAAAGAAAAGAATGATGGGGATGTGGGGGGTAAACGGATGTCCCGTCACCACTGGCTGAACCTCTGAACCTTAAGTGGGAGGGAGCTGGCCAAGGTATGAGAGGGATTGTGGCAAGGAGACTGATGTTTAGGGCAGCAAGGGGACAATAACTAACATCCTTTATCCTTTAGCAACTGGATTTGGACAGAACATGTCAACGTCACTTCTGATCAGTCTTGGGTGAGATACTTGTAAAGGAAGAACAGAAAACTTCTGATGTTTGTGCAAAATACAAAATATTAAAATGGAAAATGTTCAAAAGGAACATCCTATTCCAAATATAATGACTCAAATGAAAAGGTTAAAAAAGCCTTAGAGCCTTAGCATTTAAACGCCAAAAGTTTACCCAGCCTCAGTCGGAAACTGCATTACGCACACGGAGATCCATTTAGATATTTTCCCCAACGTGTGCCTTCAAGAAAATCAATGAAACGGCAGGAAGCCGTGCTGATTAGATTCCACGATTCAGCTGCGTGCATGAGCCTTTCATCATGTTTACTCCTACTCACTTCCACCTAAACATGTGTAACTGTACTTTTTAATCAGCTAATACACAGCGGCAATGAAAGCTTCCATGAGAGGTTTTAAAACTTCACAAACCACCCACAATCGTCCATGGTGAACAGTGGCAAAAAAAAGTGTCAAAGTAAAAATGCTACAAACACATCCAGTAAGCCATTTACAGTTGGCATGGCGCCTTTTAACATTTTCCATGCTAACATTTTATGCTAATATAGTTATTTTCTGCCATTTTATTTTATACATGAACAGAAACTCAACATGGTTCAACAAGACTGTGATTAATTAAACTAAACATGTTTGGTTTACAATTGAATCTTGGTGTATATGGTAAAATTAGTTTTGCTTTGGTCATCAAAAACAAAATGGAAACTCATGTTTCTAGGCTACAGCCTGCTCAACCCAAAACTGATTTCTGCACAACTCTATACCTGTGATCTGCATATATTTACAAACCGTACAAGTCAAAATGAAACTGATCTCAGACAGACAACACTGACTTCCTGGTAAATGTCACAGGCAGGGAAGCACAGAGGGAAACCCCATTTCCTTAGCATAGCTTACAGCAGGCTAACCTTAAACACGAGTACCCTTCACTCCACATACACTCACCACTTGAAGTGCGGTACAGTACAAACTTACAGGGAACAACAGATTAATTTTAGCCAAGTCAATCGTGACAGATGTTTAAAAACAACTTCTACAATATCCCCTACCCCTTTTTGTATAGGAGGTGCAAATGAGCTAGCACGCATTTCAGTGAAGGCAAGGTTATTAGATTAGCGTCTGAAACTAGCTCAGGATCCCAACATGTTTTAGTGATTCACAATAACAATCTCAATACAACAAGGTGGGGGGAGGGTACTGCAGGAAACACACAATGTCTCTCCCCAACAACATTTATGCATGCATTTGGCAGACAGGCAATTGCTGCTGCTAACGCCACGCTGAATTTAAATATCCAGGTTAAGCAGAGCTGTCATTCAGGTGCAGGTGACTCAGACACTTTCACTGAGAGGAAACAGTGACTGTAATAGAGAAGCAGATTGAAAATAGAGGGAGGGGGAAACACAGATCATAAATGCTCAGAATTTACCATCATTCTCCACTCTCTCCTTTTAACAGTAGTGTTAGGTCATGACACAGAAAAAAAATGAGGACGTTTTTCCTGAGGTATGAACACTTAAATCCCATGAAAACTACTGAGAAATGACTGAGCACTGTGGTGAAACTACATTTTTATATTTTCTGCTGAAAACACGAATGGCCCTTTCCTGTGCAGAAGTCGTTATCGTTGCTATGTGGTTTATGAGGTGTTCTGGGTGGTTTGCTAGAATGTTGTTAATTAGTTGCTAAAATTCTTGGTGGTTGCTACAGTGTTAATAGAAGGTTACTTCAATCAAGCTAAAAGACCTTAGCTTCAATTCTCTAGATATGGCTTGCGTTCCCTCCTTTAATAGGTAAATAAGTCTTTGGAATGTTCCTGTTTTTATTATGAAAGCGAATTGTAACATCAAGCTTTCGGCATGTTTAAAAGTGTCACTCGCTCACTCTCTCTACGCATAGAGAGCCTTTGATTTGGGTGCATTTATAGCTTCTGTCACTACTGGGTGAAGATAAGTGTTTTTTATTGGAGTCAAATGAACTGAATGAACAATGTTTATGGCTGTTTAAATAAAATTTCAACAATGGCAGATGGTTTGGCAGGGGGGGGAAAGTGTTGAGTGTCAAAAAAAAAGACAAAAGCAAGAAAGCAAAATTGATTTGTATGTCGCTAACAGTGAGGCCAAAAAAAGGCAATTCTGCTAAATGTAAACTGGCAGGAATTTCAAAGTTTGCTGCGGCATTCAGCTCAGCGAAAATACGATGCTGAAAATGGCACAGCTTCAAAGAATCCCTCAATACTTGTCAAATAAGGAACAGTGCATGCAAATAGGGAGATTTATTTTTAATTGTGAAAACTAAGGCCTCAGGGCCAAAAAAAACACTGTTCTTGGATTGAGCACCTGTGCATTTACCAATTTCGGTTCAAAATGACAGTGCACAATACAGAATATGGCGCATTATTTTAACAATGCACATTATTGAATAATAAAAATTTCAAACAGCAACAGTGGGTTCACTACAACTCTAATTCTGTGAGTGGTGCCCAGTTATTATCTCTAAAAGTGGTTCTTTTGCATAATCTAATAATGTATAAAAACTGACTTTGACCATGTCAAAAATCACAACTGACATTGTTTCTGGTTCATTAGTCACATTGGAAATGGAAGGTCAACTCAAGTGCATTTGCATTGTGGGATAAAGTATTTTTAGCAGTGTACTTTGGTTCTATACTCCACAATGTATTCAGAAAATTTGCATGCTTTGCATAGTATACACACTGTACGCTGCAGAAAAATGGTAGCATCTCAAACACTGCCCTGTGTGCAATTACCACAGCAATGCTAGGGCCTCTTAGCCAGCTAATGGCGGGACAATGCCACCCAGAGCCCCATTAGACCCAGGGATGTGCAGCGTACCCATCAAAAGTACTTTGTTCTCCAAACATAGTGCCAGCCAATCAGAGGCCCTCGAGAGACAGCAAGCGACCACAGACTTGGCCAGGGCATCTTCATAGCTCCGCCTACCTCTCTTCCCCTCCTACAGCCCGACAACAGCAGCATGCTGCTCGTTTTCACAGCCATTCATTTGCTCGCTCGCACACTCTCCTTCACTGCTGCGTGAGTAGTTAACTCGTTCCCTGTGCAGGAGACACAGTGACTCCTCTTCTTAACCTCTCTGAGCTTTATGTTTACTCACAGGAGGTAACCAGCCATGTGGCGACAGAAATTTACACACGGGAGACTGAGGGACTCAGAATGAATGGCTTCAAACGCACACACTCAACGAATACACAAATAACACACGCTCGCACAAGCTGCCTCCTGGCCGTCTGGCTAATGTTGCAGCAGCCGTGGGAGGTCAGGCTGGTTTATGCAGGAAGTAAAACGCGTTCTCTCTTCTATTAACAATTTAAAAAAGTCCTGCAATTTCTCTCATGACCCTTAACAACACCCTTAAATGACCCAAAGAAGTTTGTAAATTCGATAGGTTTTACGCATAATGTAAAACCCGCTTGGAAAGTTGAATCTTTAAATGCATCTCCTTTAATGAAATGTCCATTTAAAATGAGTCTTCGAGACTCCTGCGCTCCTGTTCCCTGCTGCATGTCTAGACATTTTTTAAACATAAATGGTCCCTAAGAAACGTGTCCATTCAGGGTCAAAAGAAGCCCAAACAAGCCTAATTATATCAGCTGTGGTCAACTAGTTGTTCAGAAAACCCACTGACTAATCAATTTTGAAAATGTAATTTTGCACTTCCTTAGTATAGATACAGGTCTGAAAGAGGAAAAAAAATATTAATGTGTTGGACATGAGCTGATGTATCATCCTGAAGAAGTGTGGCTTTGGGTGGAGTGATGGACCTGTCATCATGGCTCTTATCGCTTCAGGCTCTGTATACTCCTTCCACTTTTTCTTTTTCTCTCGGTGAGCTGCAACAAAGAAAGCCCCCCGCGCCCCCTATGAGCAGGGGAGAGGTGTTAACAGCAGCCTGACAGGAAGAGAGCCTTCAGAGGCCATCTTAAATTCAGCTCTGACTACATGCATTCGTGTATGCAAATGATTCCTTTATAATGTGGATCCTTGTACTTGAATTCACACCAGCATTTTATTTTTGAGTAATACACACTCCTCCCCACACATTCTTTTCCTCAGGAAATTATGGCACACTTTTGCATCAGTGCTTCTGATTTTTCAGAGGGACCTTGAATGGGTCTCTCAGAGCATGACCTTACAGTCATGTTAAGAGAACACACACTTGCTCATGGCCAAGAACACCAATTCATTTTCTTGTTCAGGGAAATTTAACATAGGTGTCTGGTGTCGTATTTTCTGGCCTTATACACTACGCATGCTAATGTTCCCATTTACAAAAAAATATGTCATTATGCCATCTAGAGTGGTTAAAGCATGTTCTCCAATACATTGCGCCATGGTGTTCATAAAGGTAACGCAACTTGCAACATTTCCTGATCCTGTTCTCTAGAGATGCACCGGGCAACCAGCCAAATAGGAACTGGGCAGTTTTTGCTTAAAACACCCGATTAGCAACCGGACGTTTTTGTTTTGTTTTATATTGTCCGATCTCTGTTCCAGACTTTTACACTGGATCAGAATCAGCCCGGTATCAGAATCAGCCCATTTGCGGAATCTACCATAAAAAAAATAAAAAAATAATTCATAATCAATGCATCACTACTGTTCAATGTTAGTGTTGTACGTGTAAAATTCTCATTAATCTGATAAAATACACAATGGCATGTGATAAAAAGTTTAGAGAAACTAGCAAATCCAGGTACTTTCCAACCCATGAAAAATTATCTGTCCAGAAATTGATTCCTTGTCATTACCAATGACGCCTGAAAACTGATAGCGTTCAATGTCCATGATGTTAACCACGGTAGTTTCCATCATAACAGGTACCGCTCTATGATACTAAATGGACGTTACTGGTTAGAACGATGGCGTGATTGAGGCGCTCACATTACAGGATGTCTCTACACAGTCATGCACGGTTGACCTGACAGTTAAGCCACCCCACCTGCGAATACCACCGCTTAGACCTACCAGATTGCCTCACAACAGTAAAGAAAAGCAGAGTTAGTTTAAGCATGTTCTCTCTTATTTTAGCATTACAACTTCCTTTGTTGGAGAAGACATGGGAAAACACCAAGAATTAGTGCAATCTGTCCAATCTTTCCCTGACAGACGAAAAACAAGCAGGCCCTGAAAGTGTGCCAGTCATCTCCCAGAAGAGCCCGTCAAGTAAAAACCCCAAAACCTCCGCACTCTATTTTCTTCTGCAATAAGCCTCAATTTAGCCATCAGTAAAAATACACTAAAGGAAGACTTTATGGCTTTTCTTCAAAATAGACCTTCAGTGTGTCATCCTAACTGTATAATGATCTGATCTCCTGCCAAGAGAACAGCAAATGAACAGTACATGAGAGGGAATCCACTCAAACTTCACATCTGAGGTAAATATTCAAAAGTTTTACATAAAAAACACATAACACATTATTATTGCTCATACTTGGGGTTGGGGAATTCAGTCCCTTAAACCTAGCAGTTACATTTTAGTGCATAACTCATCTTGCACCATTTGTGCCACAGACAGAATGTTCCCTAAATATTGTTGAGAAGTGTGTTATTACATTTCTTTGTGACCAGATGATATTTTACCTGGTGGGCGTATTAAAAATACAAATTTAAAAAAATTACTCACCTACATGCCATTGCAAACCTGTATGACTTACTTTCATCTGTGAAACACAAAAGACGACGCTGAAAAATGTCTCAGTGTGGTTTTCCATACAACAAAAAAAGTCAATGGGCTCTGTTGTTTGGACCCATTTGACTTCGACTGCATCAACAAAATGACACATTCTTCAAAACAACTCATTTTGTGTTCTGCAGAAGAAAGAAAGTCTTACAGGTTTGGAATAGCATGAAGGAGAGTACACAACAGAATTGTCTTTCCTTTAAATTGAAGGAGAGGCCCAAACATCATAGACATAGTGACCAAAACTAGCCAGGGTGTGGAGAACACAGTTCCCTCTCTACCTCAATTTCCCATAATGCAACATTGTGCCCAGCCAGGCCATATTGTGGCTAGAAAGCAAGAGTGTTAAGTGTAGGCCTTCATCTAAACTGCTTTGTTCCTCCGAGGTAAACACCCACTAAAAGGTCAACTAGTTCAAAGGTACAAACCCACCATTTTTTCAAGAACTGCAAATTCAATTTGCGCTTTTCAGGCACGTCGTCAAGCATGAAAGATCTAGCCATTGTGACCATTTGTGTCACCACAGTGCCTGGTTGATTTACGGTCTTTCCCCCGTGAGAGGGGTTGACGGTTTGCGCACTGCACACGTTATGCAACATCAAGGGGACAGTTCGTGACAACAGCATTCATATCCCAAAAAGAGGCAGAGAAAGTTGACCATTCTCGCAGAGACATCATTACATTACACCAAATAACAGTGCATCAGCTAGAGGAAGAAGACAATCTGGTGGGATAATACAGAGCCAAAAGGAGTTAGGCTGAAAACCGATCTCAAGTTTGGAAGGGGCTCTCCTCGACGGGATTTCAATGCCACTGGTCTGTGGCTGACAAACCACTAGCGATTAGCTGGTCTGTTATTAGTTGACCATCTTTATTTTAAGGACTGTAAAAAGCGCCCGTACAATAAAAAAAACAACCACAGTGAGGAAGTGTTTTTTTTTTTATGTTTCTAAAAATACACTCTGAGAGATGTTTTATTTGCATTTTATAAAAAGACCTCATGCTGTGCTAGCATCACGTCATTGAGTCAGCTTGCCAAACGCAAGACAAAAAAAAAAAAAGAGAACATCTCTACTTTATGATCTATAGCTTTGATTGTATGCTAGCATATCATTTAAAAGCCATCCCTCGCTCTAAAAAAAAAACATAGCTAAAACCAACCTAAACTGGTTTGCTGGTCTTAACTGGTTTAATCTGGTTTTTATGATTTAAAAGGACATCCCTGCTAACAAAACAGCTAAAGCCAGCCTAAGATGGTTAGCTGGTCTTTACTGGTTTAATCTGGTTTCTCAGAAATGCCCAAAACTCCTCAAAGATCAGTCAGCGGACCTGCTAAGCTTATTTTGGTTTAAGTGGGTCTTTCAGTAGAGATTGCTCAACGTAATAACATTATTCAAACCACATACATCAAAAGTGATTTTGTGCACTGAATAGATTATCCCTACTTTTGGTGTTGTTGTTGTTTTGTTTTTTGACATTGTTGGGTTTTTTTGTGTGTGCAGCCAATAGAACATATTTGGGGTCCTGGACTGACTTAATTCAGTGGCTGGACACAATTTTTCCAGACAGAAGCTCTAAAATCCAATTGGATGAGGTACGTTTCAAAATGTTTTTTTTTTTTTTTTTTTTTTTAAAGGAGCCAGTTATACAGGTTATACAGTAGCCAGTTATACAGGTTATACAGTGGTTTACTTTGTTTATTATTAAAAAAAAATGCATTCTTTCCTTATATTGTAACTGATATAGAAAAACAATGAACCATTCAAAGCAATACATTAGTTATTTTACCATGGTTAAGTGCTATGCTTGCCTAATAACTGCTTTAATAATCACAATTAGGCCAGTATAAACAGGATTGTGAGTCAACGCAGCAAAGCTGGATTTATTAGTGTAGAAACTGTCAAAGAATAATAAGGTCAAATATGGGAGTTCAACGTGTGTTCATTCTCTCAATCTTTCTTCGTAAGACAGAGGGGAGGTGACAGATTGGCGGCAGCTTGAGGTTCGAGGGGTTAAAGGGGGCTCAGAAGGCAGGCAGAGAATAAGGCGAACTGACAGTGAGATAAGATTACCAGTTACTCCGGTGCTGAAGGATGCAACCACAGCAGAAAGTGACAGTTGACAGGAGCACAGCGGCCGGGTGACCACAGACAGGCACTGCGCAAGACCTGCTGTCTCTCCACCACACCAAAATAGAAATAGAGTAGCATGCAAAAAAATAAGTGTCGATTTTTCATCTCTTCATATTCTACAAGTACAGCTCACAAAGACTTCAGCAATGCAAAACAGCAAATTAGTAGCTGACATTAACATTTTACCTAGTTACAGTTAAAATTAATATATTATTTTTAAATCTTTTTATTTAAATCTTGTGAGATTTTACATATAGTCTAGTCTCTCAATTAATACACTACCATTAAAAAAAGTTGAGACTAAGACGTTGTAATTTTAAAGAAGTCTCTTCAGCAAGGCCTCATTCATCAAACACATAGTACACTGTTATAGTGTGAAATATTATTACAATCTACAATATATTTTCTGTTTTAATATATTTTATAATCATAAATTAAATGTATTCCTGGGATGGAATTTCCAGCATCATTACTCCAGTCACATGATTTTTCAGAAATCATTCTAATATGATAATTTGGTGTTCTAGAAACATTTCTTCTTATTTTGATGTTGAAAACAGTTGTGCAGCTTCATAAAAAAATTTTAAAAAAAATTGTCAAGATTCTATGATGAATAAAAGTTCAAAAGAACAGCATTTATTTGAAGTAGAAATATTTTGTAACTTTATAAATGTCTGTACTGTCACTTTTTAAATGTGCCCTTTCTGAATAAAACTATTAACCTTTTTTAACAATTTAAATAAATAATCAATCTTACTAACCCCAAACTTTTGAACGGTACAATATAAACACTTTAACAAAGAACAGCATGTACAATTAACAAACGGTTTTAGATAGAGCATAGAATGTAAGACTACAGCAAATTGCATCCTGCAAATCAACTTCCCACAGGCCAGTTTAAAAAAAAAAAGAGAAAGAAAGACAAGATGACTACAAAAAGAGGAGTAGAAAATCATTTGAAATGGTGATTGGTGTCTGTGAGCCTGTTCTGAACATGTGCCATTAAGCAGTGTTAAATTAATAGAAGAGCACGAGATTATATTCAACAAATTAACCATTAATTATCACACCGCAGAGCAAAAAAATCCATACTGTCTGGGAGGAAAATAGATCATAATGTGCAAGCCACCTATTTAACACACAAGCTACAGCCAAACAAAGCATCCGCTGTTTTTCTCCTACCAAACCAGCTTTTTTTTTGGGCCCGATTATAGTGCGGGCCTCAGACAGGCAGCCAGGTGTTAGAAGCTCGCTCAGGGCGTTTTTTCAGATCAAACTAAACCCATTCTCACAAGCAGGTCACTGCCTAAATCGCAGCAATTAAGAAATGATTTTCACCTCATGGATTGCTGTTACTTCTCACAGATGATTCCCTTCCCAGTCTGTCAGCAGGGAGGCACTGGAAAGGCCAGTTAACGTAAGAAAACAGAAAAAGAAAAGAACAATAAAAGGATAAAAAAAAAAGTGAGCAGGAAAGTAGGCTAGTAGAGCAATCAGCATATGTGAAAAATGATTATCTGCAAAATGAAAGAAAGATCCTGACAGGAGGGAGGAAAAAAAAGCACTAAATAAATCCAGCATTCATGTAAAGGCGGCTCATGGTGGAGAGGGGGAGATTTAGATTTTTCCCGTCAAAATGCAAAAACAAATCTACAAAAAGGCATTTACATCCCTCATTTTGAATACAACACAAATAGCTGCTGACTTGAAATATTCAAGGCCAAAAACGAGGTGATTTCCCACATATGTGCATGAATGAAGCTGCATAAAAACAGAAGTCGTTCTTTTTCTCCTCGCCTGTCACAGAGACTTTCCACAGGAAGAAGCCAGCGGAGAATCTCTGGCCCTTCACAGACACTAAATACGAGACTATGACTAATTTGACGCTTCAGCAAAATATTCGCAAGAAATTGTGAAACCATTGATTCCAGCTAAATTACAGCAGTTGAAATAAACAGCTGACTAAATCTGTAAATTCTACCTTGTGAGTTTACATTAAAACATGCTTACTGGAAATATTATGCTGTCACTCAATATTATTGCATTAACTGTGACAGGATTGACATCCTGATCCTATAACACGCGTTTGCTCATAAATCTGTCAGCGCATACGCGAGGCAACTTCTCCTCGACTCCTGCCAGTCCGTCTGAATTATATTATGATTTTTAATGGGGCTAACTTTCCTACAGGTAATGTTTTAGAAGATTAATACAGATTAATGCAAATTAAATGTTGCAAATGGAATGCAAATTAAATGTTAAATCAAACACTGTACGTTTTGTTTTGATTTTCATTTGGGTGAGGGTTCATTGAAAGTCAGTGGGGTCCAAAGTTGTTTCAGACCCAAATGATTTCTATTCCATCAACGAAAAAGGCTGAAACTAATTTCGAAATATCTCCTTGTTTCATAGAAGAACAAAGTTTGAAACAAAGTGAGGCTGAGAAAATGACATCAGAATTTTCATTTTTCTTTAATTATGGCAGTCAGACCCCCACCACCCACGTAATTCGTACCCAGATTGGCAGGGAGCTGTACAAGCGGCTACATGTGACTTCAAACACAAAGTTGCAGAGACCGATAAGTACATGTATATCCAAAGAGAGCAACACTGATTCAATTGCTGCTCTCAGTGGCCAGTAGAGCAGCAGTGAGATGATATGAAAACAACAAAAAAACAGAAAGACAGGAAGAGCAGAGGAGCTTGCAGCTCACGTCTGCCGGCAGACAAACAGCTAACAGACGCTGCCATTAACCACAAGTCTGGACTAAAGCACCACTTATCAGCAACAGAATCAATATCAGCCCAGCCTTGCTGTTGAGTACCTGCATAAAAACAGATGGCATTATGCACGCATTTAGTGTTAACATACACGTGTGCATTTGTGTGTGAATAGGCCCCATTAAAACGAAACCTCAGTCGGTCTGGTCAGTTGAGTGTTTTTTTCTCCTTTCACATGTTGCAAAAAAACATGTGGATTGGTTGATAATATCTGATTTATGAGTGAGCAGTTAAGAAGCTTGTTCTGTCTCCCCCGAAGCAGCCAGAGCTCATTATGAGCTCTCAGCATCTGCAGAGCACCACTATTTTTAAGACACTCAAGTGGTGATTCAAAAAAAAAAAAAAAAAGGGACGCCGTGTTCTGGCACCGGGGTGGTTACTATGGAAACATAGTGGCTAGGCCCCTCTGATGGCAAAGTGCATGTGTGATCAATGTCTTTATTTCCAAGACGCTGTTTTAGTCACTGCGGAAATGCTAAATTATACTTTCAATTAGGCTATATTTACTTGTAAAGTGATTGTTTGTTCCATGTTAATTCATTTGAAAATTCGGTCTTGAAATAAAAGCAAGAAGCTCATTTAGGAGAAGCTCATTTCCAACCTGACAATAAATGTGAGAATCGGGAAAGTTCTAAATAAATGCTATAATGTTGTTACACGGCCGCGTGCCAAGAGGACTGGTGCCGATGACTTTGATGAGCTTATTGTGGTGTAAAAAGTGATTTAAATTCAGATCACTTTACAGAGCTAACAGCACCATTAGTCACCATGGCTGAAACTCTATCTGGAACTGGATTTAATGATATTATCTGGATCCTGTCAGATTTGTCCTTGACTGTCAAAAGGTCTTGTGCGTTAAACAAGAGACTGTCATTAAATCCATGGACAGGTTTGCCTTTCAGGACCTCAAACAGTGTTAAACAGACACCGGAGATCCTTGCCATAAGGGTTAGCTTATGCTTAAAAACAATTAGACGCATCTAAAATATATATTATACGTTTCTTTAAAATGTTAATTTTTTTTTAAAGACAGTAGGGTCTAGCAAAGTGCGAAATAATGCCTTTTTCCATTGACCTATTTGATGGATTTATAAATGAAAAGCAAATAAAGAGCAAATTAAGATTCATGACTATTTTTATTGCCATTAACAAACAATAAATTGTTTGCTAAATTGGTGCACAGTCAGAGAAAGAATGTGCAAAGGGACAACTTTGTCTACCCCTAATAGTATACAGTAATAGTATGTATACACACACCCATAATAGTACCTTAGAGTAGTAATATGTACACATGGGTACTACTATGATCCTACAATGAGTACAAAATAAGGTACAAAAAAGTTGTCCCTTTAAGGATACTGCCACAGTAACAAGCTGTTGTACCTCTAAATGGTAAAAATGTTGCAATTTTTTTTCCCTGAGATAAAGGCTAAACATTTCGGAATCATAAAAGGGTCAAAAATAAATAAAAGAATGCGCAAAATTATACTTTATTAAAGCTCTTTATTTTAGATCCACCAATCCAGTTTTTAGTAAGTCAATTTTGTTAAAAAAGGACTAGCCTACAACAAAATAAAAGAGCAAAGGCCATTTTCAGTAACCATGCCTACCATTTATCAATAACCAAATCACTACTATTGAAACTTGTGTGACTAGCATCCTTCTTACACTTAGTGTAAAAAAAAATTCTAATTGTTGCTATTTACACTTAGCTCCAAACATTATCTACAACTCTTTACTCCGTGTAAATAGCATTTATCTTCTATTAAACGTCCAATATAAAAGCCAAAGCACCCAAGTCTCTTAAGCATAACCTGTCCAAATAATAGTGCACAACTTTCAAAACAGAATCACAATCAAGATTCTATCATTTTCTAAAATCACATCTTTAGTCATCTTGCTTATAGTATTATCCCAGTCACACTAATGTGGAGATGAGGAGGATGAATTCAAATGGGTAAAGCTTTAGCTGCTGGAAGTTTCCTTTGGAACCAACCAAAGAATAATCACCAGGCCGACAGCAGCATCAAGCACAGATGTCTGGCAATCCAGATGAACCACAAAACAAATGATTAATGTTGTATACAAAGCCGAATGTATACAGTGTAAATAGTTCGACAGTGGTTTCCACTGTGCTGGTGTCTTCACAACACCTCAAACAGATCTGACATCCTTGGTCTAACATAGTAGCAACTGTGCAAAATGAAGCACACTTTGTAGTCATAGCAAGTCAAACACTACACGACTACATGTCTTGCTAGGGCCCTCAACACTAAACAAAATGACTAACCCCAGTGTCAGGCCTATGAGAGGCCCCACTGGCCTCTCCTCAAGCAGCTGAACTTGCACAAAAGCAGCCACATGGCTCCCAGTGGCACGCATCTCGCCGGCTAATGAGAGATGCAGCACTGAATTACAAATGTTCTGGCAGGAGGGTTAGCGTACCCAAAGACACTTCCATTACATCGCTCTTAGGGGGAGGTCTTCCATCTAAAAGCGCTCGCTCTCTCATTCTTTCGCTTACACACACACACACACGAAACCACAGAGGCTGATTTTTTAAAAGCCTGAAATGATTACGGTATAACCCACTTCCTCATTACAGTAAATGTTTTCAATATGGCTGCATTCACAACGTACTGTCGATTCCAGTCCGCACCTGATCAGCGCATTCGGAACGAATCGGATAATATACTGCAATTCCGAAGACTAATGGCGCAATGATTCTTAAAAGAAGAAAGAGGAAAAGACAAAAACACCTCCCGAGAACAGAACGGTCCGTCAGCGTCACAGAGGGTAACAGTTGTGAAAGGGAAGTACTACTGCCAAGAGTTCTGCCTGTTGCTGCCACGTCTTGGCCACATGTCAGCATTCACGACAACATCAGTGAGGTTACCCTGCCTTGAGCCAAGTGCAAGCAAGACGAAATACAAAAGGAACCGAGAGAGCATGTCTGGAAATAGGGATTGAAAGGGGAACAAATCATTGTACGTTCTTGATGTGCCAATTCTGGCATTTACTAGGTATTTGGATGTAATAAATATTACCAATACTGAAGAATACTGGTCCACTGAATCTTTGGATCTCACCATTTCAACTTCCTCTATTGCTTGGATATTTCCGGATTAAAATAAGTGCTTGGAATTCAGTTTGCAGAAAGAAGTCTGTGGGTTTATACAATCGTAGCAGGGAATTACATTTACATTTTGAATTATTTGGACAGTGTTTTGCACTACGACAAGAAAAATCTTTGACAACCTTCACCATTTGTCTCAGATGGCAAAATTATTCCAAAATTGTATAGTGTGAACTGAGCTTAATTCAAATAAAATCTAGTTCTACCCCTTTGTCCAGATCTAGTTGAAGACCTAAACCTAAAATCTAGACCCAGCCTAATTTAGAAATTAATTGCACCATAAAAAAGAAGCTAAAATAAAAGCGGCAAAGTAGATTTAGTAAGGTAATTCTCACTTTTTTCACAGAACTTTCAAAGTTTAGCAGATTAAAGTCAATTCAATAGAAATCCACATAATCAGGAACTTCACGTGAGGGCAGAAGATTTACCCACACCGATTTTGCAAAGGATTCAAGTTCACGGATTTGCCATGTTGACCACCAGAAACCTGCTTGGTTTGAAAGTGACTACTGTGAGAGCTGTGCTTCATACATTGCTACACTATTGACAATAGACAGACAATTTTGCTAATGTGACCTCACCTTCAGTAAGCTGGAAACTGACAGCAACCTTGTAAGAGAGCTTATGCCAAGACCCTGACAATGACCAATACTTCACTTTTTTTGGTCCAAAACAACACATCAAGTAAAGAAACGTAGACCACAGCCAATTTCATGCAGTCATTCTGCTGATACAGTCTTCCATCAAAGCCAAGCCCTCTCCAATGCATGATTTGCATCATCCACCACAGCTTACTAACCACTGACTGAAAAAGACTCCATCTGATATTCTGCCCTGCCCTCTTATCTCATCATAATACAAAGTACAGTACAGAGGAATGAAAGGCAGGGAGGGAGAACATTCTTTTAAAGCCCAAGACTTAAGCAGTACCACTTATCAAAGCGCTGCTGCACCTGTTTTTATGTCAGCAGAGCAAACTCCTCACATTACGTGGGCACATCCGTATATGTAACCGCCCATGCATGTTTGCTGATGTGGGAGTGTCCTGTGCAAGCAGTCACACATTGACCAAGGAGCCCAACACTTGTGAAGGTTAGATCACATATGATTGTAAAGGTCGATAAGTAAAAGGTCACATTGCATAATGTACCAAGGTGACGCAACAGCCATAAAGGAGAATGGCAACACTTATCCATGGCTGCACCAGGCTAGATTCTCATAATGATGTTGAGGACATCGTCACTTGGCAGACGACTATGGCAACCTGCACTGAGGAAATTTCCATCTGGAAAATTAAAAGGATTAATGTAAAATGAATAACCTGTCACTGGTGCCAGCCTCTTTCTGCCCAAGTGATCTGACATTTTACATTAAGATATTCACACATACCCACTGCTGCTATGCAATTTTGTACAATTGTTTGTAAATTACCCATATTTGTCAATGTGAAAAAGACTGTAAAATACCTGCATACACATATTTACGCAAATAGGTGTACATTCATTTGCATTAGGATTACAATTCTGAAAGAAAAAAAAAGAAAAATCCTACACATCAAGTAATCACACAGCTAATTAACTAAACTGTTATTAAAGAGTTTGAGAGTTGTTATTATTAAGAGTTGTTTATTCAGTATCCCCTAGAATCAATCAAATAAGTTCTTGCTTTCCCTTGACCTTTCTGATTATACCCTTGCAAAAACTGTTTATTTGCAACTAACTTGTGGTTCATTAAATCACTTATAATATCAGAAGTAAATATCAGATATCAGAAGTTAAAAGGCTGTTTTTTATCATATCAGAATTTATATTATTCTTATCTATTATGAGTCTATGATGAAGTAATATGCAAAGTAGGTCCAGATTGTTTAAGGATATTAAAAGTGGTTCATTTAAATACGACCCTCTACTAACAAACTCACAAAATTAACTCAGGTATTTTATAACAGCTGGCTTCCTGAGGTATGATCCATGAATTTTGCTATGTCACATCCTTAGAAAATGCAAGGGGAAAAAATACTATTTGCATTAAAACAGAGGGTTAAATGAAGCGCAGTGGTGCTAGTGGCAGGCGCTGAAACACAAACATACAATCTCTCACACTCACACACGCAGAGCCTCGCAATGGACGAGGTGCCCGCATTTACATTGCAAAGCTGGAGGACTCAGAGCGGGGGAAGGGGTCAGAGGGAGGGCTCGGTGAGCCTTGGCCCTGCTCTCTATTTTTGTTTCCAGCTTTTTTTGTGCGCCACACACTGCAGTGGATTTTTCAACTTGGCCCTCATCAGTTGTACGCCTGATGAAACAAACACTGACAGCTTCTTTACATTTGTAAAGGCCCCTACAGCAGCTGTGCCTATCTCACCACACGTCTATGAATCAGGGCCCGACCCCAGCTGGGCCTGCAGAGAGAGAGAGAGTGGGATAGGGAGAACGAGAGAGGAAGAATAGCCATGGGTAACCCCCCGTTCCCCCCACACCATGTGCCATGTTCACTTCAACAGAACAGGAACACAAACGCGAGTTCTGGCTGCATTCATTAGCCAAAGTCTGAAATCAAAACCAGCGTAACTCTTCGCTCTAAAAACAGCCCTCAAAAATAATTATACAGAGAAGTTGTTTCAGAGAGTGTCAGGATGGCCTGAAAGCCATTAAAAGGAGCTCGTCTGAAAGCAGAAGTGCCTACTTGCCCCCCCCCCCCCCCCGCTTCTGCTTTTCACACACGTCTATCAATCAGGGACGGTCTAATTGCATTTTCTTGTTTGCTCTTATTAACATCTATTATCATATTTTTTTTTCTCCCTCTCTCGTTTTCCACTAAATGAATTTTAATAATATTCACAGCACATGTGAAGGAAAATGGGGTAATAAAAAATTAAAGAAGAAGAAAACAACAAAAAAAACCTTGCACTCATGTTCCAGGGGATATGGTTAAGCCAAGCATGTATAATTGCCTTACGCTAATTAAGGGGAGGCTGAATCCAAGGGGCCAAGAGTTGTGCAGGCCCGGGGGACAGATCCTTCAGGTTGTTTTTGTTGTTTGCCTGACCAGATTTTAGCACAGCTGCCTGCACTGCACAGATGTGACATGATCAGCCATGTTCTGAAGGGTTCAGATCCATTCCACACATCCTACACAGAGGCTCCTGACCATACAGACGTGTGATCATTATGAGATGAAGCAGATCCCTGTCAGACATGCAACCACACATAAATCAAATGAACTTTAAATTGCTAAAAATGAATTCTGACTTTGCTGATGACAACAATACAAAAAGGGGGGGGGGGGGGGACGACACACCTAAACACATACAGTGTTCACACCCTTTTGACCAATACATTTCTTTCACATTCCCAGTCACTTGATTGCATAGGTAAGGTTTTTAAAATAATATCTCAAAATAGAGTGATCTAAACTGAAATTTTCAGCCAAATAAATATTTCCATTATTTAAGATGGTATTCACTTCCAAGGCATGTCCAGATGTCCATGATAGTGGGATCCCTGTACATTTAAAATTTGTTTTTAAATAAAAATTGGCCATAAACCAGATAACTAATAGAATACAACACATGGCTACATTATAATACAATCCAAAGCTTAAGCTGACAATATTTTGACAATTTATACAAGGAAGGCTTTTTAAAATAATAGTAGTACAGTGGGTTGAACTGAATTCTTCTTCTCGGGGATAACAAGTCACCACGTGGTGTTATAGGCTACTTTTGTCATCACTTTCATTTCCCTTCTGCTGCCATATTGACATGCTACCGTAGCACTATATCTTCATTGAGAGACGCTAGAGACGTAGCACTATAGCTACATTGATCAAAAGTCCACAAAGTTTGACAATTTCCATCACCTTTATGGAAAGCGATAAGATGTCATGGAACTCGAGCACTGCCGATAATGTGCGTGGAAACTGCCCCCGTGTTGCGTCATCATAACCTATCCCCTCCCAATGTTTGTTTCATTCCTGTTAACCTGTTGCTGATGAACTGAAATAACAGAAAATATTACTAAAACATACATTTAACGCGCAACAAGGTCATTTCCATGTAGCAATTCCGCTCAAAATATGGCACTTTGACAAAAAAGTTCAATTTGAGGGCACGTGACAAGCCTACTTCAAGCTGCAGACAAAATTGGTTGCACGAGCTAACCCTTTCACGCTCCAGCGGGAAATTATTTCTCGGCGCAGGCTTGGTTTGAGAAGAAACTAAAGTAAGGAAGCAGACAGTGAGAGGTGTAACAATAGTCTCACAAACTCTGATAAAGCAAAACTTATCAACTAACAGGTAAAGCGCCTGGAAAACTCGGGTTAAGAGCCAGTCAGTACTTTGAGGGTTAACTAACACGGGGTTTGGTCGGCTGTCTCTGAGGAGACTCGGTTTTTTGTTATGGTAGCCTTGCTTAATTCCGCTCCTGAGGAGATAAAATCCCCATCCAGAAAAGTTCAAGCCCTGTATGTTCTCCAATATACCACGACAAGCTCGCCGGTTCACTAACCCATCGTACTGGTGGAGATAGTAAAATGGTCGGTTTCTTTTGCACGCGAGCCTCTGCAATGCGACTGTATATATTCCACTATAAACGACATTCCATGCGCTTAATCTAATCAGTTGTGTAATATTACGACCAGTTAACATTCAAGGTTTAATCTGTTTAAACAATAAAACGTGCAGAAACTCTCAGAGAAAAGCAGACAAAAAAAGAAGAGTTTCACGAACAGATACCCACATACTGGCTGCTGCACAAGCTTGTGTTTACTATTTCGGTGTTTGTACATACATTTGTTAAGATTGAGGACAATCCACTTTTCTGAATCTTAAATAAAGTAAGTTACATCTGCCACCAATTTCGAGCTTTCTCAGTTGTCAAGTTCCCTACACAGTTACTTTAAATACATTAAAGAGTCCACTGTTTATACGACGAACGAGTTAAATCCAGTAGAAACAAATCAAATATACCGGGGTAGTTGGGATTGTTGAATTTATGACCATATTCCAGCAGAATCAGATTTCAGTTCGGGAAAACAAGTCTCGGGATAAAAGGCGACATGGTTGTCCTCGCGGCTTTGAGACGGAAAGCAATGAAGAGCAAACAAAGCCATTCTAGTCACAATTGTGTTTTAACGCTGGAGTTTGTGTACCAACAACAACACCAAACAAAACACATCCAGGTTTATAAACGAGTTCTGTAAGATAACATCTGTCGTGCAAAACATAAGCATTCCCAATGAGGATACCAAGGCAAAAGCGAGGAAAATCGACGTGTGAAAAAAAAAAAAAAAAATTTTCCCTTTTAAATACATTTTAGTATTGTGAACACAGTGGATGCATTTACGCCTTGCTTTGAAAACTAAACACAACAAGAGCCATCCGTGATCAAAGTTTACGCATTTAACATCGACACAAGCGCGAGACAATCAAACAAACTTAAGGTCAACCGCATTCAAACCATCAATACTTACGTATTTCTTTTGAATGATATTTCTCTTAGGTCTTTCCTTGCTCATTCTGCAATCCAAAATGATTTACTGTTAAGGAGAGAATCGCCACATGAATTTTTTTCCTGCTTCGTTTCTTTTTCCCGGAGCAATGCGATTTAAATCCCCTGTAGTTTGCTTGGCTGTGTAGAATTCCCTCTTCGATCGGTGGTGATTCCTAGTAGAATCGTGGAATTACCGATAATCCCAAAATTAGGGATCCATCGCCATGGGTAAAGGGCAAAATAAACAATCGCATAGGCATACCATAGTTAAAACCATTCGCCACAATAACTTCCATCAGTGATGTTCATCCCGGCTCTTTAAAACACGTAGGTTTATTCACGTGAGGATGTAAATGTTCGGTGGTGAGTTACATCTTGTTTTTAAAAGGCTTATCCGATGATAGGATTAAATAAATACTATTTTTAAAAAGGAAAAGGGTTCGTGGTCCGTTTTGGCTGGATCTAGCAGACGGTAAGTGAACTCTCCAGCAGAACCACGGGCTCATCTGAACACAAGGCGAAGCTTCTTTCTTTAAGCAGCCTATCACACACACCCGACAGCAAGCTCAGCGGTAACTTTAAAAGGACTGCCGCTTTAGGGAGCGTCGCTAAATGACCCTTCGTGCAAGGGCACGAAAACGAACACCACTTCAAAGTTACCGAATATAAGAATGAGCCATTCAATCAACATGTACAGTATGGACAGGGAAGATAGTTCAAATATGTCCAGCTCCGAGCGATTCAAGACAGTTGTAGATGCACGTTTTGTTTCGGAGCGTTTTTACATAGCTAGTAGAGTTTTCACTGCGCCCCTTGTAAGATACTCATTTGCTCTCTAGAAATGTTTGTGTTCATCGTGGGGGAAAAGAAGCACGCGGGCCGGTTTTTCCTCCACGGTAGGCCCGGTTTCATATTTTAACAGTTTTGGCTAATTGTTACAGAACATCTTAGAATTGAGAGCAATATTTACCCACTAGTTAACTCTGCACTGTGCAGTGTTACTGGTAAAACGCCCTAAACTAGTAGGCCTGTATATATATATATATATATATATATATATATATATATATATATATATATATATATATATATATATAATTTTTTTTCAACTTTAAAACTGCATACATTTTTTATAATTGCCTGACAAAGTCCTGTAAAGTGTTGTAATAATGATTTTGTAAATTAAACACTAAAAAAAAATTCCCAATCAGTTTTAGCGTATTAATTAGTTGACAGTTTTGAATTTTCTTCAAATACTCAAGATATATAGAGAGATAGACAGAGAGACAATAAAGCACATTTTAAAGACTCACAGTTTTCTGTCATTGGTTCATACATTGAACAACTAATACTGGACTTTAAGCAATAACAAAAAAAAAATATATATATATTTATCCTGGTCAGTTTTTGTGCTGATTTTCAAAGAAAAAGTATAGACGAAACATAATTTTGGAGTCCTGGGCAGTAATTTGATGTGTTTAGTTATTTCATTTCATTTACTTTTTATATTTGCTCCCAGTTCCCCTGCCTTGCCCTTCTGGTGTTCTTTCATTCTCTCAAAATTTCATTAACTGTTGCTCATTACTACTCTTTTGCTAGTCTGGACAATGTGGGCACCATGATCAGCAAATAAATAAATAAGAATTGAAATGCACTTCTGTGACTAGCTGAAGCCTGTCTCACAAGTACACGTAACTATAAGAACTTGGCTACAATCTTGTGGTCACAAACTGAAAAAAAAATCAAATAATAATAAGGCTGCACGCTTTTTAGTGTGCACTAGACTTAAAGGTCTGGTTTCACTGACAGTGCTCAGATTAGGCCTTAGTTCAATTCGGACAATTAAGTAGCTTTTGTAAACATGCCTTTGAAAAAAAAACATTACTGGTGTGCATCTTGAGATAAAACAATGGCACTGACGTATTTTAAGATATGTCAATACAAGTTACTTTCAGTTAAAACTGCTCAAACATACATTTTAGTCTGGGACTAGGCTTAAGCCTTGTCTGTGAAACCAGGCAATAGTGTATTATGCTAAAACACTTCTGGTAATTGGACAAAAGTGTAATGAATCTCTAGAAATGAGTCACAATCAGATCTCGAAACAATGACAGGAATCTGAAAGGACTGCATACGTGATTCACAAAAACAAGTTTGTCACACCAAACGGAATATTCACTTTTTCGTCATCATGGGTGATGGTGGAATAACCCTTGCATGGGAACAAAAAAACATGACAGAGGAAGAAAAACCTCCTGGTCTTCGTTCGTGAGTGCATAATGCAAGATGTTAGCCTACAGCTGCCTTCCATCCTAATATGATGCCTGAATGTGTATTTATTTATTTATTTATTTATTTTAGTGCATATGAATTCAGCCCGGTCCGTAGTAATCAAGCAGTTTATTGATAATCTTAGATCTAATTTAGAGTTCCTCTTGCAGACGGAGTAAATGTTGTCTTAACGTGTTATGGATAGAATATATCTGTGTTGGTGTATAGTAACACGAGAAGCATGATTCATGCTGTAGATTTGTTTTACAAATCCTGCTGATCAAAGCCTCAACTTGCCGATGAATTGCATGAACAGGGATCATGGTGGATCAATACATTGTGATGAATAATGAATTAATGAATAATTTAATTTTAGCCTGGTTTTTCCACATATATCACATTTCATCGCCTAGCCTCCCAAATTCAAATGGAGCACTTTTAATAGTGTTGGCAGCACTTCAGCATGTTCAATCAATAATAAATTGTAGGGGGAACATAATTACACAAATTTAGTTCTGTTATTTGGAAGCGACACCAGATACAAGGATAGAAGACAGAAAATGTGAAACACAAGCACTTCCTTGTCATGCAGCAACTGCATTTTTATTGCCAGTGCATGCTTCTTGATAAGTGCCTAATAACTGTATAGGGTTTTAATCTAGCAAAGATTAGGGCTACACTTTGCCTTCAGGAGAGCTTCAGGAACTTTGGTTTGCTCTGTGCACTTCAGAAGTTCTTGAACATAGAGTAAGCCCAGAACGTCGGAAATATCCAATACAACCAAAATGAGGACAACTGTCATGTGATAAAACCATTAGTTTAGTACTCAGAGATAGATGAGTCTCAAATGCCCTTGAGGTGGTCAACATTAAAATAACATTTAAATAAAAAGCACACAATTCACATCATTATAATGACTCAATCATGAAATATATACAAATTTGGTCAAATTTCAGTGGTATAGGAGGCAGTTAATTAAAAGGCATGAAAGATAATATTAGACTACTAAATTGAGTACTGGCCCAGACAACTGTGATGTCTTCATTTTGATTCTCATGAGAATTTCAGATGTCTGTTAAAGAGAAACGCGTTATGGCTTGGGTAAACCATTAAAAAGACTTTGTTTTAAGAAAACACATCACAGCAATCCTTTCTTTTTAAACTCCCTTTAATTCTTAGGGGCATTTGTTAGGAGCAAATGTTACAGTATCATGCCTACTATATAGCACCATATCTAAAAAGACCATTCAAGGATCAAGTGTACTCTGAAAATGTAAGCTATGAAGATAATTCTTTGGTTTTCTGCCTACCGCCTTTGTCACAGCAGAGAGAACAGTTGTTTTCGAGGAACACCAATGTAATTTTCTCCCCCTTTTGTTGCTTGTAGTTTGCTGTGTTCTCTAGGGCTGCCCAGACTCTGTTGTGAGTGACATTTAAACCCAACTGAATCAATGAGACAGACTGCTTTGGGGCTCCCAGGTACCGCTTGCGACGGAGCCAGTTACACACGCACACACATAGTCACACCCAGAGGAGTTTACCAGCATTCTGGTTGCAGAACATTTCACTCTTTTTTTTTTTCCTTATCAAAAGTTGCCACCATGACACTGCACAGACCTGTTAATCCAAAGCTTAAGCGTGGTGTTATTGCCTATATGCGTGTTTACGGCGGCTGTAGCCACAGGGCTCAGTGAAGGACAAGCCAGCCATTGATTAAAGCTTTCACTCTTGATAGAACTAATTGTACGGTGAGGCTGAGCAGACTGGCTAATTCAGGTTGATGTTCGCTGACCGGGAGCAGGGCGAATTACAGAGACTGAATCAAGATTGATTTATGAGCTAAGCATAAAATCTTTATTCATGTTAAAAGACTAAATTGAAATAAATTGCGGCATAAATCAGGGTCTCCTTGAAGCACAACTTTTTGTAGGGAAATATGTCATCAGTTTTGGTGGCTGTCTGTAATTAGACAATACATTTTGATTTAGAAAAATGTCATTATCCAAGGCAAACTGTTGCTTTGAGGAACTTCTTGTTCAACATTCATGATAAGGATGAGTACTGCTCAACTCCTGTAGACTGCAATTGCAGTGCAAAGCTGAGCTGGGAGAGGGTGTTACTATTTAAAGTCAGTTTTCTGCAGAAACAAGATGGTGTAAGAAGGTCAAAGTTGTAACGATGCAGTGCTGAGAGTGAACTTCTCTCTGCTTCTTTCATTAAAGTGGTGTTAGCCCCTCCCCCCTTTACCAAGCCTCGTGCACTACCGAGACCAGTCAAGATCACAAACATGCTGGGTTTTTAGCACAGCTCTCCCCCGCCCAGCACAGGGGACTCCAGTCCCAGTGTATGATAATTGGACACCTTGAATAAGAACATCCCCTCCGGAAACATACTCACCTTGGGTAATTGCATCAGGTAAATGAAATGCAAACATTTGTGATCGTGAGCTAAGGCTGCGCTGCAAAACATTACAAAAAAAGGTCTCTATAGAGTAGTATATGAGTTGTTCAATGCACAATATTAAATGCACTCACAAAACCATTGTTACTTTTTATCAGAAAAAAACAAGGGATTGTTTTGATTGCTGTGATCCTTCATAACAGTTCATTTACCAAGTACTGAGATGTAAATCACCATTATCTATATTTATAACCTATGTGCAGGATAGTTTTGGCATGTGATTAGTATAGAGGGAGGAGTGTCAGTCATATCTCTACTTTACAGCTAGATCTTCTGGGAATACACAGCTTGCAGTCTCCTACAAACAAACCTTTTATGAAGACAATCACTTGTGACTGACTTGTGTAACCAGTCAAATAATGGAGGGATCAGTTGTCTAAAGACATACACTTTGATGTCTGTACACGCTGAAAGTGCGGCAATCACAGCCAATCAGAGCATATTTGATGTTTAATATGTAATAATGATTTATTATATAACTATGAGGAGGGGTTGCCCACAACATTGCAGTAACAGAAACCAAACAACTCACAGAATAGAGTTAGATGGGTAGTTAAAAATTTAATTAGCCATGAAATTAAAATGTACCCCCTCTATTTTTATGTATGTTATTGATCATATTGTAAACAATGAATCCTTTTAATATGTATTTATTTTTAACCTTGTAATGTTTAATAAAACTGTGATAACTCCATCTTCCGGGAAAAACGGCAGACTTCACTCTGGTGACATATGCCAGACTTCCATTGACTCAAAGCTCACATACATTTTTTAAGTTCAATAAAAAGATATATTTGCTACTAGTTGCTATACTTCCATTTCATTGCAACTTTAACATGGAAGAGATGCTTTTGTCGCTTTATCTGCCAATAGAATGTGAATTGAGTAAAAATGATAATTTTTGGCATAATTATTAAAAAAGAAACTGATCATACCTTTATGACATTGGATTATTTTGCTTTTTTTATTGTGCTTCTTTGATTTTATTAATTATCCGCTGAAAGTCTGAAATTGATTCGATTAATTTTGTTATTTTGTGTCATTATCATTAGTTGTGGTGTGGACTCCGCTCTTTTAAGGTTCGAAGAATTTTTTTTAACTTTATGGTTATAGTTATCATTCTTGATGTGAACAGGTGAACTTTACTTACATTTGGTACCAGTGTTAATTTTAGGCCCTGTTTATCATGGCATGCCTGGTTAGGACGTGCTGTTAGGAACAAGGATGAAGTTATAGAAATACTTAAATACCATCTGTGACCTTATAACTTTAGCCACTTAACAGAAGCCCCGCCAAATTATCTCTGCCAGATTAATGAACGGATTCCACCCACACAAGTAATGGGACCGGCTGTCTGTCAGGAAGCGTTTTGAGCCTGTAAAAGAGTGACTCATCTGGGTCAGATTGTCCTACAGGTGGGTGTTTGGGTGAATGGACCCCTCAGCTTTCCCACTCTGAGCCCGAGTCCTTTCATGGCCCTGGACACCTGCATCAGGCACAAAGGCCAGCTTGAGCTTTTGTTGGAGTTACTAGAGAGAGAGAGTGTGTGTTGGGGAAAGGAGAGAGAAGAAGGGGGTTGGTGTGTTTCTGACCTCAGCCACAAAGAAACAAAGTAACACAAATGGGCCATAGGCAGGCCACAGCTGGAGGGAAGAGTGATGGACACCAGTGTGGGTGGTCCGAGAGAGAGAGAGAGAGAGAGAGGTAAAGATACAACTAATGACTAGAACAGCCAAGAAAGCGCTTAAAGTACAGTACCTGATGAAACCTTTTATGGCTTCAGTGCCAGAGCACTTCAAGTCAAGATTAGGTGCGAGACGGGATGGTACATATCACAGCTAAGGACACGTACTAAATTCAGTATGCTATAACTCTAAATTAGGTCAATATAGCACACTTTCCATTGTGCGCAAAGTTGAAGCTGAAGTGTCATTTATTTTTTGATGTTAAAATACTTCCTCATAACCCAGCTTTATATGGAGAGACAACTACAAGTAAATCATTTGTAGGTTGATTTCCCTGAAAAGTGTAAACACTGGTGCTATCAAAACATTGCCCTGTTGTTTGAGTGTCCCAACCATCCCAAAAAATCAACATTGACTCAACCAATGTCATGACTTTATGGGCAGACTATCTGTTTTCCCCAACAATGGTAGGCAGAGAGAGTATTCAGGAAAGCAGTTAGAGGTGTGTTAACTTTAGAGTGACTGAATCTGCTCGGAAGAACGTCGGAGCCGCCCCGATCTCAAATCGTAAATATTCAACATGTTGAGGACAAACACGTCGCTCTGGAGATCACGTGAAACAAAACAATACCCAATCAGAAAGCGAGCTGACGGAAGACTTGCCTCCAGCTCGCGCTGTAACATGTAAAGTCCATGTTCACACCGTATCCGCGGCTTCATCTAAACAGTTCCCTTTTGTCCCCCCCTTCCTATCGTCATGTCTGTGGTCTCTCACGTTTTGAAAATCGTATACGATTTTAAAAGTCTTTTAGTGTGGCCCCAGCTGTAGGGACATTTAAATAGACATTTGAATTCAACTGTTGTCCTCAAGCATCAAGAGCAGCCATGTTAATTAATCCTCAAGGATTGTTAATGGTGGGTCAGTCGAGTATGTTCTCTGTGAAGAATAGTTTATAACTCTCCAGCAGAAAAGGGGCATTGACACACAGGCCAGTCCTCAATGTGTTTCTTCTACACAGGGCTTATCTGAGCAGCATGGTCTGCATAAGAAAAAGAGTAATTCTTGTGGGAGGTCCCTCTCATTTGCATATCCTCAGGGCTCTTGTAATTTAGCTACATATGTCCTTTTTCTTATAAGCTGTTCCCCCCACCACCACTCTTTCTTTCATTACAGTAAGAGTTGCTTTTTTTGTACATCCCCTGTTTGTCTCGTCCATGGCTGTATCAGCCTGATTTGCAATTGAAAGGGACTGATTGTACTTGAACTAACTGAATAAGCACAGGGTTGGTTTGAAGAGAGGATAGTGGAGAGGAAAGGTGGTTTTTGAATGTCCGCCATGCCGTTGGATTTGTGAATCTCACAACTTATTGTGACTGTCATAAGCATTCACTGAGCAAAATGGTGGAATTTGTTGGTGTTGGCCATTATTGCCCGCTCCCTGCAAACTTCTCTCTCTGTTCACATTTATTTTAGCTCGACTTTTATGTGCATATGTTTTAGGACTCTGCTAAGTCCACTCTTGACGGTGCTGTTAAAATAATGAATGTTAATTGGATCAACTCTTTTCTTTCAAACTGATTTCTGTGAAACTTTTCACATTAATTATGGTGGTCAGTCTGCAATATGATCTGGAATGGGTTTAAATAACGTAAAATATGTTAAATGGAGCTTAAAATGGGAAACTTAATGGTAAAGTGTGGAACTACCATCAACGAATGTATTTTTTTAAAGCAGTGTTTTATGTTTCCCAAACACTCCTGTCTACCATTTGTTGGATAAACATATGGTTCTGGACCAAACTCACACCATTGGTTGGGCCGTTTAGTTTGGGTTAATCATGATTCGTATACAGAAAAGCAGTGTTACCCATTTTGAGGTATAATAAACTGAAATAGGCCAAAGTATTTCTACATCCAGTACTTCCAAGACTACTCGTTCCTCATTCATCATAAAAGACAATATCCGCAGTAAGTTCAACCGAGGTCTATAGGCCTCTAAATATCTGACTCAGTAACACTTCCTCCTATCAGTTACAAGTGGAACGTGAGGGTGATTTGCCTGTCAAATGCAGTTTTGACGTGCTATCAATCCTCATGAGCTCATGAGTGCATGTTCAGAGATATTGCTTTGTCCTTTGCTCCAAAGCATTTCCATGTTTTCAGAACGTATTCTAATTTAAGCTCATTAAAGCAGATATCAGCCTACATTTATCAGGATTTATCTTTGTCACACCACCCCAAAGAGAGAAGCTGGCACTGAATACAAATTACCATCTTACTTTCTGCTCACAGCCAGCATGGAAGTGATGCTCCAGATGCTAAATGAGACTGCAGTAAGCTAAAAGGTTAACAAGAGCCATTTTATAAAGTGCTTCCTCATTTTTCTGCCACAAAAGCCCATAAACATCCTCAACAACAAACTGTGATTATGATGATATTAATTATCATTACTTTCAATTAGAAACGTGGTGAGCAGACCCATTCGTTCTGAGGCGGTGCTCCCTGCAGAGAAGAAGGGTCTGCGGAGCATCATTAAGCATGGCGTGATTGCACGGCACTATACCTCACCTCACGCCCATTTACAACTAATCAGAATCTCAAGTCCATTACTGCCAGCAACACTAAATAAAAACTCAGGAGTCTAGCAGAGCACTGCTCAACGTGGGGAGTGTAGAATATGTGTGTGTGGGTTGTCTGGAATTGGTATGATTAAAGGAACAGTTGAAAATATGATAATTAAGTCATTATTTACTCACCCTCATGATGATTTAAACCTGTTATTTATTTATTTATTGTAGATTTAGAAATGGAAAATGAAAGAATCTCCAAAAATGACCAAATCATACCATTAAAAATGAAAGTAGTCCATGTGAATCATGTGCTATATTCTGAGACCAACTCTGCAGCAGTGTAGGGCTACGCCAGCCGTCCTTACTTAAACTGGAACACTAGCCCCCGGTTTCACAGACTAGGCTTAAGCCTAGTCCCAGACTAAAATGCATTATTTAGCTGTTTTAACTGAAAACAAGTTGCACTGACATATCTTAAAATATGTCAGTGGCATTGTTTTGTCTCAAGATGCACACCAGTAATGTGTTTTTCAACGGCACGTTTATAAAAAGCTTCTTAAATGTCCTAATTGAACTAAGGCCTAATCCTGGCTTTATCTAAGCCTTGTCTGTGAAACCAGACCTATAGGTTTAGGAGCTATTTGCTAGTTTGTAACCTACTCTGTACTTAATTTGGTTGCACCATTTGTTCTTAAGGCAGAATGCTGATAGTAGATGCTAAGCCCTCTGTAAAGTAATGCATCTTGCATACTTCTTGTTCAATAATATGATATTTACATTCAGTGATTCTATAGCAGCCTATCTACAGTCATGAGTAGAAGTTGTTGAAAGTTTTTTTTTGCCTCACGTAATACAGTAAAATAAGTTTCCACTGAAATGCGATACTTAATTGTAATATAGTGTATAATATAATGTATTTATGTCATTTTTAAACTGTATTTGAAATTAATATCAATAAATAAATGCAGATACCAAAAAAAAAACCACAGGAAGATATGTTTTTATTATGGTTCTATTTGGCATGCACATGGAGAATGCTTAAAGAGGTGCGCTGTTTAGATCAGGTTTTTTGTTGAAGAGCAGGTAACAAGCCATTAATTTACATAATGTTCTATTAAAATGTAAATCTCAACTTGTGTGTCTATGACAAACTTCCAGGTTAAACATAACCTTACTGGTCCAATCCAATCAATTCAATGGTAAATTCAAAGTTTAATGGTGCATCAAAAAATATATTTAGTAGTGCACAATTTGTAACTTTGAACCCCTTTTATGCAGCAACTAGGCTAAGTAATTTATGCACAGCTGGTGCAACCAGCCCCTTGAGACCCCTGCCCTGCAGAGTTTAGCTCCAGCTTTAATCAAACACACCTGAACCTGCTAATCAAGGTCTTCAGGATCGCTTAAAAATAACAGGCAGGTGTGTTGAAGCAGGTCAGTACTTGTATAAAGAATAAAACGTGCATGATAGTGGGTCTGTTCTGCAATCGACAGCAGTAATAAGATGAGATTTATTGATAAGAATGGAGTGTGGGTAGGACTTACTGAAGACTTACTGCTGAAATTGCAAGGAATTTATTGCTGAGAATTACAGGGATCGCACACTCAGAATTACAAATGTGCTGCTGCTGCAAGGAAAAGTAGGGAGAACCCTGTAGCAGATCTAGACAGGTGGTTCTGGGGAGGAGGAGGGCATGGCAACATACAAGTTTGGAACTCCATTTGTATAATGTTGGAATCAGCTTTTGGCATGAATCTTTAATTTGCACATAACTCAGGAACTCGAAACATTTCCCCCACTGGAAATATTGCCATTCATGTAAGTTCATCTCTCAAATGTGATCATTCCGACATAACTTTATTAGAGCTACTTCCTCATATTCAATTACTCATATTCAATTACATACTCATATTCCTCAATATTCAAAACTAATTTCTGTCCATTCTCTTGCAAAGCTATTCACTTCTATGTCTCTCTCTCTCTCTCTCTCTCTCTCTCTCCTTCTTTTGCCATCATATCCTGCCCTACATGAAACATCCATCTCTGCCCATGAAAAATGGAGTGCTCATGAATAGTTTACAGGCGTGTGGTGGGGTTTGTGTCAGCGGGTTCGGCAGTGAGCTCTCCAGCAGGGAGAGGCTGATCTTAAGCTTGACACAATGGGAGGTGAGAGGAAATGCTAATCTCCAAGCTACCTTTAACATAGTCCAGTGTTAATGGCGAAATACAGGACTTTATTTATGCCTCATAATGAAATGATGAGAGTGGAAGGGAAGAAAGCCACTGTATACACTACACTACAGAGTTTGTGTTGTCTATGCATTGGAGCTGCAGGTGTCCACTGAAAACTTGCTAGTACTTGACTATGTAATAGTTGGTGAGCGTATGATGGATGTATCATCCTGTAGGAGGTTTTTCAGCCTGGGAGAGAAAGGCAATGACTGAGCATTTCTGAGTAAGGTTTGTGGGAATGGGCCAGTGCAGGCTCATAGGCTCTGTAAGAGGGTTGAGTCACATGGCCCTCAGTGTGCTGTGATGGGTCTGTGTAAGCTCTTCCCACTGCAGTGTGTGGTGTGCAGAATGACTTGTTCATGACAAAGCTCCCACCTCCTCAATCTGATCAATATTCTGCTCCACACACACAGCTACAGACAGTCACCAGGACACACGCTTTCTTGATCACCCTCGCTCATTCATTCATTCAATTGCATATCACACGCTTGTTTATTCCCTCGCTCATTTATTCAGTCACTTGTACATATACTCATATTATTCATGCTCATTCATTTACACATTGTTTTCATTTACTTACTCATTCACATGCTCATATTTTAGGAGTGTAATAATACACTCATCACTCGGTTCAGTTCAACAATACTCATACCATAACAAAGGCAAAATAAAGAAGAGTTAAAATGTGTAGCAGCAAAATGTTTTTTAATTATTATTACTTTTAAGACATAATGATTAGCAGGAGGTGGATTTGAATAGACTTGGACTCCTGGTGACACCTAGCCTGGGTTTCTCCATGCTGCCTTGCGCGCAGCGCGATTCACACTGCTAGGCAGCCTGGACACCATGGACGAGATTTTCCCCGCAAAAAGGGAACCAATCACAGAACGGGGAGGGAGCAGCAAGACGATGATGACGTCTATGGGACACACCAAAGCAGATTGTTTATATATATGGATCCAACGTGGCATCAGACGCGAAGTTACCTTTCGATGCAGCCTTAGATAGTGTTCTAAGTAGTTTAGTCGCTGAACGCCATCGTGTACACATAAATCTCTGACCCATCGTCGTCTTCCTCGTCGATTTTCTGTCGCTCTACATACGTCATCTGGTATAATTGAAATGATTGGCTATGAGCTACGTACAGGCGCATTTAATAGACATTCGTAGCGCCCAATAAACGGCTCTGGGCATTCGTAAACCACGCCTAAAATACGAGAAAATGAACATGTGGTTTGTTAGCCAGGCTAGGTGACACCAGAACAGAGATATTCATATTTCTGCTCAGATGAAAATACTAAATTGTGTTAGACACATGCTCTGTCACTGATTACATACATACATAAAAAAAATATATATATATATATATATATATCATCATCTATTTATCTATTTATCTATCTATTTTTTTCTTTATTTTTTTTTCTTAGCATGTAAGTACGTTTTAAAAAGTATGGTCACTTATTTTCATTTAAAAAAAGGTTAATTGCAGTGCATGATTATCCAGTAAAATAATGTTACTATTTTTACTGGTAAGATCAGACATTAGGCATTATCACCAACAAATTGCAATACCCCCCATTGCATTATCATACATATTTAACACTATATACAGTATTTTAATAGATTAAACCTGATGGAATCACAAGCGGTCAGCACTAAAAGAAACTGGGTCTAAAACATTTTGATACAAGTTTGTTCATACTCGTCTTCCACACTGTGCTCTCTTGTCTGACCACTTATGATTGGGATCACTGAAAACACATCTTCTTACCTGGTGGAATCAGATTCATTCCATCATTCAAATCTTTCCAGCAAGTAGTTCTTTCTAGAATCCCTAGTTGTGACAGAATGCAAAGTTTTGCTTCATGATGGACTGATATAAACCTGTACACCTTGATTCCCAGAAAATGCACAGCTGCCAGACACACTGGAAACAGGTGGATTGCTCCAGTCCTTGTCATTTTAGTGTACAGTATACATTAAACGATGCGTGAACAGTCAGTTGGCGTGAAACTTGTGTAGCCTTGAAGATGCATTTGCGGCTGGTTCTCTGAAATAAACACTTTCTCAGTGTCCACAGTTTTCTGTTTGACATGCATCTCTCAGCAGTTTTCAGAAGAATCATCACTTTACTATTCTACTCACTGATGATTGTGTAGTTCATGTAGAGATGTTTGAGAGAGAGAGAGAGATGTAAAAGAAAAGTTGACTAAGACATGTCGATCTTCACTGGTTTGCTCAGTTGAATAACTTTCTGTCTTTCTGTCTGCCATGTCAGTTTTTAGCAGGCAAACTCAAAAAATCTTGCATCCTGGAAGAGTCATATTATCATAACACTGCCCATCTGCTTCTTGGGGCTAATGTGAGTTGGCAGTATTTGTTGATGTTAATTGAGTGATAGAGCATCAGTGGTGTGCTAGAGACTTAGATGGGAGCAATTACAATCGCAAATGGTCTGAATCATGATGCTGTCAACGTTTTCTCAAAGTCTGACAGTGATGCCAGACCTTTCCAATCCAAAGCCTTTACAGTGATGCGAGGTGTCACAGCAATTCGGCAGTTTGACTATAAACAGCTGGAATGAGAAAAGTCCTCCAGGAGTTCGCAGCTTTATTGAACTCTGACTATGTTATACCTTCAGAAATGTCAGTGTTGATGCATGCTGTCACACCTCTGTGTGGTGAGCTTGAATAGGAAACCGGGGTTTGTACATTTCCTCACAGTGTTGCCCAGAGTTCAGTCTCTTAGGTGAAGTACCTTAACTTTGCTTCATGTGAAATAGTGTTTTTTGGAGGTTTATTGAACCTGTGAATAAGGCTTGGAAGAATGCATGGGAAAGCTGTGATAACCAGTGCCTATGCATGTAGGATCCGTTTCCTGGTTTGATTCTGAAACACATTTACGAAAATATACATTTTACAATGATAATCAACACAACAACAACAAAAAAGAGTAAATTGTAAATACACTTGAAATTGAATTTGTGTAAAACTATAATTTAACATTATTTGTATGTATGTGTATGTATATTTGAGTATAAGTGGATGTAAAATATAAGGCTTTCATTTCTGTGATTATTAATTTCTGTTTAATGCGTTATAAATTTATAATGCAATTAACACAGCATTGCTCTTTTTTTTTTTAGCTAAAGTAGTTACAGTATATGATCATGTTCTCTGGGTTCCACTCCGTGAAGCAAGAGAAAGCAGTTGACTGAGGATGGTCTGGATGAAGGCCTATCATATGATCAACCAATCTTTCATTCGTGTTTTTAAACCATTCAAGTGTGATAAGATGCAAAAGATAGCTCAATTCGGTACTAGCTTGCTGTTTGTGAATCGGCTGCCTGTGCACACACATGCTTGAACAAACAAAAACACACAAAATTATGTGAAACCGACCTTTTTGACGAGGAATTGAAATGTTAAAACCTTATTTGTTAAAATACAATGCTACATGTGTCAAAAACAATAATAAAAACAATACAACACAAAATGTGTGGGACATTTAATATTAGATGTGATTAATCAGAAACAATTTTTCATTTTTAATCGATTGTCAGCACTAATAATATATTTATACGTTTGTCAAAATGATTGGTTTGCATGGGATGAGGGGAATTCTCATTTTTAAATTACAACATCAAAGCGACCTGGAGTCATTTAATTGCTCTGCAATTTGAGGTGTTTCAAAATGTCAACACGAATAAAACTGTGCTTGTCATGCGATTTCATGGGGTTTTTAGTCGTCAGTGTGATGCACCTTTAGCTGGTGTTGTATTTGTGCGGAGATGTTGTTTTCCAATGTTATGAAGTATTTTGTGTGTGTTTATAGTGGTGTGTGAGCGTTAGCGGTATCCGGTGTGGCTGGACGGGTGTTAGCCAGTTTCATCCCAAACCTCCACCCAACATAGCTGCTGCCCAGAGATTAACTCTACCACATAGAGTGAGTCCACACAACTCAACACACACATCCTGTCCTGCCCTAACTAATGTATTCATTTATCTGTGACATCCAGACCAAACGTTTCTTCTGAAAGTCACACAGCCGGTTCATTGTGATTGTGTTGTGGCCACACAATAGTTTTATGAGAACAATTGGCACTCTACAGATCTACTGATACAATATAACCAGGGTAGTCTAAAGCATTATGAAGCTGTAATGATAATAATTCATAAATGCTTACTGACAATTCACTAGTACCTATTGTGTTTTTCTATGGAGGTCTTAAGAGCCATGATCACATCTGGATTCATGGGCTTTGTGAGGGTCTTACAATGAATCTTTACTAACTTTCTTTCTTTCTTTGTCTCTCTGGAAGCGATTAAACCAGAGGGGCAGCCTGAAACGATTACAGATAACATTGATGAAGTCCCGTCGTTTGAAGTGCAGCCTTTTCCTGGGTCTCATATGCTTGTGCAAATGTTTCTTCTTCCTCCTTTGGCTGAGTCTGAGGCTTAAACTTATGTGGTAAGGAACTTGGAATAAACTCATAAGGAAACATGAACGCTTTGAAGATGGTGGTGCTCTGGCTCAAACCATGAGGGTCATCAAACGAATGTCATTCACCCCGATAATAAAAGACTTCCTCTCGCGGGCATTTTCCATTGCTGTAAACCCTCATGCAGTGACATGATAATACAACTTCTTTTCTTGTCCCTGACATATTTTTGCTACAGTTTGTCAGACAGTAAGTGTGCTCCAATTAGGATTTTTGTGGCCAATCAGTGAAAGCAGTATCGGCCGATACTGATAACTTCTATTTAACATGAAGTATTATGTATTTATTTAGCTATTCTTAAAAACAATGTATATTAAGTAGTACAATTAAGAGATAAGAAAGTATTAAAGTAATTAAACAGATTAATCCTATTAAATCTTCTAAAGAAAAGTGAGTCATTTTTCCTTTGTTTTTTGTTTTTTGATTAACATTAATGACACAGCAGCATCAGGTATATTAGGCTGTTGTCACTTTAGGACCTAAAGCACAGATCCAATATACTGATACACATGCAATTAATTATTTCCCTCCGTTTATGTTCACTTAAGAAATAACCGACTGTGTTTACGTGAATACTCGCCAAGCTGGGCATTTTGACATATTTCTGTGTGGATTTCACCATTTAGGTGCGAACCCAAAGCCCAAAGCATACTTTGCTTGTCCATGTTCCACTTCGCCTTGGAGCACGCACACAGAAAGCCGCTTGGTGAACAGTAGGGCTGGGAGAAAAAATCGATTCACCTAGGTATTGCGATTTTTATTTATTACAGAATCGATATTAATTCAAATTAAATTGCTTTATTTTTGTCCTTGTCCGAAGTTAGCCACTTTCGTTCCAACAGAGGATGAAATGTGTCGTTATCTATGAGTGTTGAGTGACGCAATATCCCAAGTGGACGCGTGGAAGAGACGTGAGACTGAACGCATTGAAAAGCCCTCGCGCTACCCATATGTTGAGATAGAGATAAGACAATAGAGCTGCACGAATCATCTTTAAAAGACTGTGATCTCGATTCAAACACCCACGTGATCTTCCATTTCATCTGTCTATTAAACTTTGACAAAATCATATCGCAACATTCAAATCTGTTTTGGCGCTGCTGCTTACCCGGAGAGAGTAGTCATGAAACAGCAGTCTTTTCAACCTCATAGTATCATTATTTATGTGATACAGCAGTTCAAATCATCGTCGAAGTACTGGGATAAAAGTTTAAAGTTCAAATATAAACACTGATGTCTACGATATCAGGATCGAAAATTTGATTTGGCGTTTTTTAAATAACGCATTTATCGATTACATTGTTTCGCCACAAGGTGGCGACAAGTGACTGTTAAAAAATGTATTTGTTATTGAATCATTTATTCAAGAGAATGTAGTACTGTATGATGCATCTGAAATAAGTCAGAAAGATGTTATGAATTGTTTTTGTAAATATGATTCATCTTAGACATCATGTACAGTCTGTATAAGTGAATGATTTAACTTTTCCCCATTGTCTAGTGTAAAAACAAACAAAAAAACATCGCAATATCGAATTGCAATACTTGTAGAATCGCAATTCGTAAAAAAATTGCAATAGGCACCCAAGTATCGTGATAGTATCGAATCGGGAGATAGGTGTATCGTCGCAGCCCTAGTGAGCAGTATCTTTTTCACAGTTTAAAGGGACTATATGCCAACATTTTTATGTATTTATCGCTTTTTTATTGCCACTGTGTGAACAGCTTGTAACGAAACAAGACCTTCCCTGACTTCCTATGTTGTCTTTGTACGTTACGTGTCCATGAATGCAAGCACAAGCAATAAGTTGCTGGCTGCAGTTCACTTAACGGCCACCTGTATCGCGAATATCAATGGCTTCTGAATTATAGCTCCTTTAATGCAGTTTTAATAACTATTTTTAATTATTGAGCACATCCCGCAGTTCAGCAACTGAAGGATTCATTTTACGACAATCACTGATTTAGCTGATATTAAGTTTAGACTGTTAGGGAGGAACAAAAGTGAGCCGCTGTGAAGGACTAAAATGCACTAGAATCATATAGACCTAGTTTCTTGCTTTCATTGCTTTAGGGTAGCTGATGTTGCAATGTCGCTGCAATGACGTTGCAAATTTAGTGTATTTTCTAGACACCTGGTAGAACTGCCAGACCGGTGAATGTAGTAAATAAATTTTAGCACCCTTACCATCAGTGTAAAAGTAAGTCTTTCTTTTAGCAAAAAAAATAATAAAAAAGGAAGCTTTGTTTCAAAGCTTTTACTGCATTAAAAACTAGACCTACAAGCAAAGTAATTGCACAAATCCCTAATCATCTGCCGCTACAACAGTGGTGGCCAGGGCAATGTGTCACAGCACACATTTCATCGCAGCCTGGGCCTGCATAGCTGACGACCCAGCCGGGTCCCCATGCTAACTGCATGCCATCGCCAACAACGCATGAAATAGGCCCAAAATCATCGAGATTAGACTGTGGATGATTGAAATAAAGTGGCCTGCATGGTCTTGCGAATCAAGATTCCTGGTGCATCACGTCGGCGGCTGAGCGCGGTATACGCGGATACACTGTTGGGCGGACACAGGCCGGTGGCGGCAGTGGTGTTATGCTGTGGGCGATGTTTCCTTCCCAATAGCACAATCCCTGACAGCTATCATGTATCTGAACATGGTTGCAGGCCAAGTGCAACTGTTCATGGCAACTGTGTTCCCTGCTGGTGATGGCCATTACCAACAGGATAATGTGCCATGCCACACTGCTAGAATCGTCAAGGAGCGGTTTGAGGAACCACTGTTAATGCCTTAGCCTCCAAATTCACCTGACATGAACCTAATCGAACATTTGTGTTTCTACTTGGAAAAGCAGGTTTGCACTACATCACCACCACCCCGCAATGTACGGGAACTGGAGGATCTGCTGCTGACATTATGGTACCAGATACCCCAGGAGACCTATCGCCACCTCGTCAAATCAATGCCTTGCCCATGGTCGCTGTTTTGTGGGCTAACGGAGGTCCTACAGGAATGTAATGGCTCATTGTGTTTGTGTATATATATAATGTGTATGTATGTATAAATAAAACTTTTCATGTGTGTAATTGGCTGGAACATAGTTCTGGATAAAGCAAATCTCACAAGCAAAGGTGAAGTGGTCAAAACTGGAAAGATAATTAACTGCTGGTAAGTGTTATGACTACATGCCCATTTTGGGTAATTCATCCTCTAACAATGGGAATGAAATCGAGAGAGATTATTTATAACTGCAAAGATCTCCCAGTGAAGATCTCGCCCTTATCTCAGCCCATTCTTCTGCTCTATTTAAATATGATGACTGCTGTTTGTGGAACTTCCTGTCTTCACACCAGAGGTTTTAAGATTATTTTAAGAAGATTTTGATTTACTACATTCAGTGGTAGTGGCCTGGTCTTGCGAATCAAGATTCCTGGTGCATCACGTCGGCGGCTGAGCGCGGATACGTGGATACACTGTTGGACACAGGCCGGTGGCGGCGGTGGTGTTATGCTGTGGGCGATGTTTCCTTCCCAATAGCACAATCCCTGACAGCTATCATGTATATGAACATGGTTGCGGACCAAGTGCAACTGTTCATGGCAACTGTGTTCCCTGCTGGTGATGGCCATTACCAACAGGATAATGTGCCATGCCACACTGCTAGAATCGTCAAGGAGTGGTTTGAGGAACCACTGTTAATGCCTTAGCCTCCAAATTCACCTGACATGAACCTAATCGAACATTTGTGTTTCTACTTGGAAAAGCAGGTTTGCACTACATCACCACCACCCCAGGAGACCTATCGCCACCTCGTCAAATCAATGCCTTGCCCCATGGTCGCTGTTTTGTGGGCTAACGGAGGTCCTACAGGAATATAATGGCTCATTGTGTTTGTGTATATATATATATATATATATATATATAATGTGTATGTATGTATAAATAAAACTTTTCGTGTGTAATTGGCTGGAACATAGTTCTGGATAAAGCAAATCCCACAAGCAAAGGTGAAGTGGTCAAAACTGGAAAGATAATTAACTGCTGGTAAGTGTTATGACTACATGCCCATTTTGGGTAATTCATCCTCTAACAATGGGAATGAAATCGAGAGAGGTTATTTATAACTGAGCAAAGAACTCCCAGTGAAGATCTCGCCCTTATCTCAGCCTATTCTTCTGCTCTATTTAAATATGATGACTGCTGTTTGTGGAACTTCCTGTCTTCACACCAGAGGTTTTAAGATTATTTTAAGAAGGGCTCACTCTAACTCACAGTGCCTGACACTCAGAAACTTGGCGTTAACAGTAATTTAAGAACGAGCTACTACCAAAAGAGTTCTTGGTACAAATGGTTTGGCCACTGAATGTCCAGACAGCAGTACAGTCATATTTAGAAGCTCATGAAATGATCACAAAGATCTTTGATGTTCAGGTTTTGAGAGGGATATCTCAGCAATCTCAGTGTAGATTAAAAATAAACATTTTTCATTATCTTCTGGAAGTTAAAGTAAGATATTTCGAGAAAAGTCTCAGTGTTTTTTGTCCATGGAAAGGAAGTCAATTGGTCACCAAAACTGTTTGGTTATCAACATTCTTCAAAATAAATTATTTCGTGATCTGCAGAAGAAAGTTTGCAAGTTTGCATCAACATGAGGGTAGAGTAAATAATGACAGAATTGTATTTTGGGTGAACTATGCCTTCAGTACGTCCTCACTATAGTTTGTGTTAATGTGAGAAATTAGCACAAACTGCATGTATGAGTCATCTCTTGCATTTTAAAGGTGATGAGGTTGCCTTGCACTTTGACCGCACAATTGTACAGAGAGATATGCTGTAAGAACAGATCTCTTTAATATTACAATTGTTTCTAGACAGCAGTGAGATTAAATGGGGAGCCATTAGATAGTTTTGCTTAAAGTCACCTTGAAATCAAAATTGACACTTCTTTTATTTTTATCAGTGTTTATTAAATTATTTAGCTGTGCACATCATGTTTTAAAAAAATACATAAGAACGTCAGAACGTAGGCTCTGAGTGAGCCTACGGTCTGACGTACAACATGAGGGTGAGTCATTTCTGACAGAATTTTCATTTTTGGGTGAACTAACCCTTTAAGGCTATGTTAAGACTGCAGGCAAATCAGATTTTTTCTTAAATTAGATATTTTCAGGCAGATTGTCCACACTATGAATTTCAAGTGAAAAATTAGATTTTTGCTGGCAGTCTGAACATATAGCCTAAGAAGCCCTTTCTTCAGAAGAAATTTCCCCTATTATTAGGTTTTGATTACCTTTAATCTTTGAAACAACATTTTTAAGTGTTTTATATTTATTTAGTATTGAATTTTAATATCTGCCAATTTATCGGTCATTGGCCACAATGTGAAAATAATTTACTTATCAGACAGAATTGTAATATCGGTAGATCCCTAGGGTACATTAACACAACAAAGATGAAAAAAAAAAATATCTCAAAAAGTTTTCCCTTTGCGATCCCCGTTCAATAGTTGGCGAGGTCACTTTGTAAAGACTACGTAATATGCATGCACATCCAAACCGGCGTTGTCATGTAAATGAACGGCCAAACCGCGTTTTTAGTGGAAACCGGTGTTGTGTAAACGGCCCCCTAGTCTTTTTGGAAAAAGCATTCTGCTTCTTGAACTGACAGGTTTTTTTATCTTACATATAATATATGTGAAGGGTTCATGACATGTTTACACACCAAATCATGTCATTACATGGAAACTTAGTTAGCCATGATGCACATTCACATCCTTAAGTCATGCATGGCAAGGATGCATGCCAGAAGAGCAATTTTTCATTTAACTTCATTTTATTTGTGTGAAACCTCCAAAAAAGGCCACAACAAACATTCAGGGTAAAGCCCATGACTCGTCTTAGCAGGCCCTGGAGACATGGTGTAATTTGCAAATGATAGCTTGCCACACAGCCCAGGGTAAATCAAGCTTGCTGTTTAAACCATGTAAAAGCCTGCCACTTAACCCCCTTCCTACCTCCCGCTGCTAGCCTCAAGATTGCCTGCATTTTTATTCTAATCACAGGGTCCGTCACGTATCCCAGGAGCCTCCTGTGCATCGGCCTTAAACGCCTGTCTATGGTCCCCCCAGCCCTTCTTTTTTCCTCCTAAATCTGTCTTTGTCAAACCCCTCCCCCTCCATTTCTTTGCTACGTCTCTTTGGGGAAGAAGGAGTGAGTGGCACTGACTCCTCTAGCCTTGGTGCATTATTTTCCAGCATAAGTACTGGCCAGGTCAGTGGCCTTACAGGGCTGTAAATGGCCTTGCATTTGTTGGCTATGTCATTAAACAAGTCAATTTGTCTGTGGTGATCCAGTAAGAGTCATTCATCCACTGGCTGCACATTACTTTACCTCCCATCCTCTCATTTCCAAGGTCTTTGTGAAGTTGAAGATTACCTCAAGGCCTGTAAACCAAGAGGCTTACAAACACACTAAGCCTCATATCATTGGCTTGAGTGTTGAAGGTGCTTTGATAATGTAGCTTGCTAAGCTTCAAGCTACTCATAATTTGCAGTAGTTCAGCTACAGTCAAGTTACTCTTTTGTAGAAGTTGCTACTCTGCAAACTAAAAGTAGATAACTACCATAATAAAGATGTGAACGTTACTTTGAAGACTGAAGTAATGGCTGCTAAAAATTCAGCTTTCATGAAGCAAACTAAACAAACCAATTTACTAGAATGAACACTTGTTACATTCAAGAATTTAGAGTTGGGAACCCTAAAATCTGGCTGTCATTTTGGTGCTTTAGACACAATATGACATGAATACATAGCCTATATCCCCTCTACCGGACTCTACTACTGATGTTTTTGAGCAAGTACACTCTTAAGTCTGTATTGGAGCACACAGGAAAGTTGGTAGTGCATGGCCACATTGGTCTGGGTGGATCTTCACCTTGCTTTCTTTTTGAAATCCCTCAGGAGACACATACAGTTCTCCCAGGCCTTGGATAATCTTACCCAATCTCACCATGTCCTTTCTCCTGTCATAAGTCTCTGTGTGCATGGGGCATGCGAAAATCCATAAAATGAGCTTTATAGACTAAAAAGTGAGCATGTGCAAGGAGCTACAAGAACTGATTGATAGGTGGGCTGGGATGGATACAGGTGAAGTCAACAGATAGGAGGAGTGGAAATTGGTTGAAGTAAATTCATTGACAGGCAGGAAAACAGCATGGTGGGCTGAAGTCTGAGTTTGAGTTAAGATATTTGTCTGAGCCATGGACTGTGCTCCAGATATTTCGAGCCTTGGTGCTTTTGCAGAAAATGCAGATTCAAATCTGGTCAGTGAAAACACTTTCCCTTCTCTTCCCCTCTTATTTTTTCTTTACCGCTTTTAAGTCTGAGATTCTCAGTCTCTTGCTTCTCTTCTTATTTTTCCTAATGAATTTTAGGAGACAGTTGACACTTTGTAGAAAAATAACATACACACCTTTTCTTCTAACAATAATGTTGACCATACAGCTGTTAAAGTCATCTTGGTTTCATTTGTTTGTGATCAAAATAGCTAGTGGAGAGTAAACCCGTCTCCTGCCCTGGCTTGTTTGATCATTCACGTGCCACAGCTCTCTTTAATCAGTGGCAGACAGCGGGGCATTGGGCCCATATTAATGGCTCCAAACCATAAACATTGCATTTTCTAAGATGGCAGTTTCCTGTTTTCCCAGGCACACAGGTCGTGGAGTGAGATTTGGGAGTCACTGCAAGGTCGTCCTTCCTCCCAGATAACTCTTTTCCCCCGAGGGGGAGTGAGCGAGAGATACCGGTACTCTAAATCACAGTGCGCTGCAACCAAACGCTCATTGTTCAGACAACACGCACTGATACCTTTTTAAGGAGTAACTAACTCCGGAAGTGTGACTTATGCTGGAGGTGCCAAAAGGTTTACAAAGTGTATGACTACCCTAACACCCCCACACTTGCAATTTCCTGTGTAAGTCTCATGATAGCACAGACCTCAACACACAAGAGAAACCAGTGTCAGCGTGCCCGGTTTCTGTTAGTAATGCGCTACTACAGATCCAGCAAGTTGGTTTTTGATAGAGATTTAATATGGACTTATTATATTGCATGATTTCTGTTTCTTTTTTAGCTCACAAGTGAATTTAGGTCTGTTTTTACTGGCAAATTCACAGGCTTGTTAATGGTACAATGGATCAGTGCTTATGAGAGTTCATAAATATTATTAGTGGTTCTAGCTAAGGCTTTTAAGGCAAAATTGTTCATACCCTTGTGAAAACAAGTGTACTTAATTGTATTAAAAAAACTGTATTTGCATATATTAATGAAATAATTGGTCACTTAAAGTGAGTACACTTTCATGACAATGTTTCTTAACGCTTGTGTACATTTTTTAATAATGTCAAATTCAACTTTTTACTATAAAGTACATAATGATCTTTTGTCGTGCTTTAAAGCAGTACTCTATAACATAACATAATGAAGCACATGTAACAAGTACTTGATTACAATTTTAACTGTTAGTGTTATTCAGTATTACATTTAAAATGTATATATTTGAAATGAACTAATTTGCAAACTACTAAATCATTTCCACATTTGTTATTACAAATATATTTAAATACATGACACAACTTTCAAATTAAATGACATTTATAGTTTACCATAAATGCTTGTAAGTACATTAGGCAGTACACTTTAACCATATTTGAAAAACAATTGAAGTAATTATGAAATTACATATAAAGATGTACTTAAGTCCTACATAAGTTGGTCAAATAAGGCACTGAAAATTTTAAATTTAAACCCAATACATCTTAATTTAACAGTTAACGTGCAATAAAGTGTTTAAAAACATTGCATTCAAGCATATTATTGTAAAGTATACTACTTCTGTAATAAGTACTATTTTTTAAAAGTATGCTAAACAGGGTTAGGAATTTGAACAGACTCCTAATACTAATATTAAACTTTTGGTTTGTAACTCATCCCACACCGTTTGACCATGGATTTTACATCTTATAACTTTTTAAAACGACTAGACCATTAGACTGACTATTTTTGCCTGGTGGTCCATAAAACAGCTGACACTTGCATTAAAACATTATTACATTTCTTGTGCTTAATTGTATGCCTTGGCATGATGTCTGAATGCATGTTGAGGATGAAAATGAAATTCCTAGGATTGTAAATGAAATTCCTAGGATTGTAAAAATGAGCATTTTAATGGCAAAAGAGCTCTTGCATGTTCTTGTGCTCTGATTGGCCTGTTTCTTCTCCTTTCCATGTTCTTTAAGTTGTCATGGAGATGCAACCTTTGCTGAACTAAAAGTGATCCTGTGGAAGTCGAATCATTATCAGTGCACACTTGGAAAATTACAACACGGCCTCTAAAAGGATTCATTTGTTATTCAAATTAAAAATGAATTTGCACCAGGGTGCTTTGCATTAGCTGTGGCTAATGCTGTCAAATATATTCAATTTTGGTTTTGATTACCGAGAGGAAAATGGATTGGACAACCTGTAAGTGCTGTCGGTGGGCTTTGTGTGCTACAGGTTTGGAATGAAATCTAAATTTATCTGATTTTTTAAGCTTCTATATTTATTAGAATAGTGACTCCAGTGCTCTTCAGTCTCAAGAACATTCTTCTTTCTGAGCTTTAACTTTAGCGTGAAACCCGTTCAGAATGGGCATTTGGAAGTGAGGAAACATAAAATCTGGTGGCAAGAAAAAAAAAAGTATACTGTGTGTGTGTGTGTGTATATATATATATATTATGTGTATATATTATATACTGTATATATACACACAACACTTCTTTTAATAATATAATTTACTGTTGCACTGATAAATGCACCACTAACATGGATTAAGTATAGGCTCTATTTTGATTTCATGTTGACTTAAAATAATATTTATATCAGTGTACATCAGTGAACAGTCAACATTAAAATGTGTGAATTATGGTAATGTCATAAACAGGATATGATGCATATCACTCTTATATTCAGTTTTGGATGATATTTTCTCTTTTTCAGTCTTCACTGTCTCCATCACTCTCCGCCTGTCTCTCTGCGTCTCCCTTCTGTTAGTTCACAGCTGTCACTCTCTTTCTGTATCACATCAAACAGTTTGTCATCATCTGTAAAGGTAGAGAGAACAGAGAGAGAGGCAATAGGCAGAAAGGAAAAACAACACAGGCGCACTCTGTATAACGCATGATATTCCTCAAAATAATTTATGGTTGCATACTTTGTACTCTATTGTATATTTAAAAAAAAAAAACAGTATTATTCACATGTTTTCCCTCAAATATTCAGTAGTTATTTATGTATTTTATGTAGAGGAAAGACCACAAAAGTGGAAGGAGAGAAGGCCAAAAACGCAGTAATGCTGCATCCTTTTGAGTATAACTCTACTGTGGCACAAACGTGTGTTACCCACTTTAAATTGATTCAACTGAAACTTCAAATTAACCATTAACCTTTTCAGTAAAAGCAATAGTTCACTCCAAAATTAAAATTCTGTCAGTGTTTTGCATCACAACGCATTGCACTAGATTTGGCAATTATACCACAATGCCATTGGTTCTTGCGTGTCTTGTGACTGATCAAGATATGCCAAGTCTGAATGAGATTTCAGAGCTACAGTACAATAAAGCCAAGGGCAATGTTTTCTGTGAACAGCTGTGGCCATTTGCATAAAAGGCTTAGACTCATCTTACAAGTCATCTTTCTTTTTTTTCTTCTTTTTTTTAAATGTCAGTTACATAAGGTATATTGGTCTAATTTGAATCTGAAAAGTAAGATTGGTTAAGGCTTGGTTAACTGCAAGTTGGTCAGACTAGTTCTTAAGAAATTAAATGATGACAGTTTTAATTTTGGGTGACCTATTCCTTTCAACTCGGCTTACTAACTCAATATATAATATTATGTGTTTATAATTTAATATTGTATAGTATAGTATAGTAATGTTGGCATATTCTCCTGTGTGATACTGCTACAGACCCTAAGAAATGGCTTGAAAAGCATGCAGTTTACTTTCCTTTGTTGACATATTTCATATTGAAAGTTTGGGACTGGAACTATCAAAGGGATCTTCCCCTTTTAAAAATAGCTAGCATTTACCTTATGTCATATTCATGAGTAAAGCATTTGCTACTTGCTATTGTTAGTCAGAGTCAAGTGATATTAATGGGTTGGTCATTCAAAAGAGCATCTGAAGAATCTTCCATTTTTCTTTAAAATTTGATCTGCTGAAAGTTAATTTAGTCAATTTTCATAGTAAACTAGCATGTAAATGACCTCAAAGACATTGACCAGTTTTGTTATTATTAACTAAAGCTAAAAACTGTTAAAAATCCTTATCTATATGCATTATATATATATATATATATACATTTTTTATGAAAGACTTAGTGTAACTTTGCAGATTTTAAACACTTTGTATTGTTGCAGTGTAGGCAGTATATGTAAATGAACCTAGCCTACCTGGACCTAACTTATTTGTCAGTAAAAGGTCAGCCAAAAGGCTTTTGACATCTCCATGGGTTTCAATAAAACTACAGATTATACTTCCGCACTTTTGTATCCCCGCCCACGATCAGTCGGAACGACAGAGGGTTATTAACAGAACAGTTATAGGGTTATATAATAGTTATAGTTCATTCCCCATTCATGCTAGTTTTTTATGCTATATCAAGCACAGTCAAAAAAAACAAAAAAAAGAACACAAGAGAAAATTTCTGGGTGTAAGTTATACGCTGTATTCTGTCAATCGAGACGTACAGAGATTTTTCACTGTCCCTCTCTTTCTCTGTTTACAGTCTGTCATTGTGGGCTGTAATGGGCAGGAAGCTGCAGGAGTTGGCCCAGTGACAACCTACACAAGAGCCCTGACCCTCCCATACACACACACACACCCCTCTGTCAGGCCGGGCCAGGAAGAAAAGCACTTCACAGAGAACAAGAGGGAGGAAAACAGAGAAAGAGTGAGTAAGATAAAGGGAAAGCAAGCCCAGCTGTAAGCACACAATGCCAACGAGAGCTTGGCTGAAGCTCAAGGCTGCTCCAAACGAGTGCCTCCATTTCCCCCTTTCCACCCCCCCTACCCTTCTCTTTTTGAAAGCGGGTTGCACCCACAGAGCTGGAGGTGAGGAAGGGGGGTGCGCAGAGGGGGATTAGACATTAATGCATTTCTTCACCAGCTTAATCCTTATGATTACACCACAAATAAATACAACTTAGGCCTATTTTATCTTCTCAATTTAATTCAGTGTGCACTTGTCAGTGAGGTTTTGCAAAAATGAGGGTGTAAATACTGGCACCTACCAGCAAATATTTACAACAAACAGGCAAGTTAGTCCCTGTCATGCATGTATAATGCAAAAATGTCCCCTCCATCACATTGCATTCATAAGAGGCTTTAATGTCAAAATGAATTTTCAGCCCTGCTGTACAGCTTTTGTATGAGAAGGCTGTGTGTATGTGTGTGTGTTGCTGGACAAAGATCGGCCAGTGGACATGAAGGACTGGACATGATGTTCAAAAACGCATACTACTATACTATTCATAGTATGTAGTGTGTATATATTTTCTGTAGTAAGTAAATTATCTCTATGCATGAAATACCCAGATGACCTAGTGCATTTGCCTAAAAGTGCTATTTTTAAAAATAGTATACAGTGAGCAGTACACTAGTATTCATTTCTTAATATTTCCCATGGCTAAAGGATCTTTATTGGCATCTATGAATCCATGCATAATCTTTAACATCAATTAATTTTTTTTTTTTTTTTTTTTTGCACAATAGGTTCTATATAGTGCAAAATGTTTAGATTATTAAAATGATCTTCACACTAAGAAAAATGGTTCTTCTATGGCACCGTGAAAACCCCCCCTGGAACCATTATTATTAGGAATACATGTTAGAATGCCCGGCTTTAGAATGTGCACTGCATTATGGGTAACTAGAGATTTTAGGTAATGTGAGAGAACGGGGCCATTTATGATGTCACAGGAGCTAAATGCAGCTAAGTGTTGCAATATTGATTCTTAAGACAAGTGTGAGTTCCGTGTTAGCTTTAGAAAAGACAGTTGATTTTGTATCGGGTACATATCTTGTGCTGTATTTATATTAATAATGTATGATATTTCGTCTCTTTCCATCTCCTTTGGCTCCGTGAAGCTGCAAATTGTTGGGGGTGGGGTTGTGGCGGGTTGCAGACAAGTGTACAAAAGCGTGAAGTCACAATCGATTTCTGCTTTGTTGTTGTTGTTATTTGTGACAGCGTGTAGCAGTCTGATAGTAATCATGGCTTTATTAGAGCAGTCAGAGTATTCCCTCCGCACATTCTCCACGCGCACGTCTGCATCTCTGAAGCCAGCACGTAAACATGCTTTGTGTTTACACAATTATTTATTGTGTCTCCGGTAACTCTGTACCATAGACTCTGTGTACACAAGACTTTGTGTTCAGATTGATTTGCGTGGCAGGCGCTACACTTGCTGAGACGGTATTAACGTGGAAAGAAAGGCTGAACAACAGACTGGATCTGTTCCAGCACCAGAAATGTTGAGGTTGATGTTATTAATGGTGTTCCATAGATAATTAGCTCCCTGTCTAAAGGAGTAAAACACTAAGAGCCCTATCTTACACCCGGCCCAATGCAGCGCCAAGCACGACGCAAGTGTTTTTTTGCTAGTTTCAGTCCGACGCAGTTATCATTTTCACGTCCTGCGCCACGTTGTTTAAATAGCAAATGCATTTGCGCCTATGGGCGTGCTGGTCTGAAAACGACGTGTGTTCTGGCGCATTGTTGGCGCGTTGCTATTTTGAGGCAACAGAAATAGACCGCGCCATTGACCAACTGAAACCTGGTCTAAAGTCAATGGCGCAATATTTTTTTGTTATTTAATGAGCGCATTAGTAACGCATAATAATACAAACATGGCAAATATTTCAAATAAAAGGATTACAAAGTAAAAGATTATTATTGTGTACATAAAGATATGGTGGAATCCGGCTTGTCCTGTAGATGGTCTGCTTGCGCACTTTTACCTCGCGCACGAGCAGTTCCGTTTGCGCTCTGGAGACGGCTTCGGTCTTTCCACTATCAAATTCCATCATGTAAATAGCGAATCTGCCATGGCGCGAGTGCAGCTGGCATTTAAAGGGAATGGGAGATGAGACTTTGATTGGTTTAACGCACGTAATTCCCAAAACACACCCATTACTCATTATGAGAGAGCAACCTGGCACGCCGACCATTTTTCCCATCGTTAAACTAGCAAAAGGGGATTCGGACACGCCTTAAGTGAACGTGCGCCGTGCGCTTTAGACCATGCGCTTAGATCGTTAAAATAGGGCCCTAACAGTTTTTGTCTCTTTTGGCTGTTTTCTTTAGGAAAACTGCAGGCAGTAATACATTTCCTCATGTTTTTGCTCTCAATTGTTTAAAGTGTCTGATGACAGTGTGATCATTTAAGTTGGTGGCAGTGTTGTGTCTTTCCAGAAGTTCTGAGCGCTGTTGGGTTCCAGTCTGCTGTCAGAATAGCATGAATTGAGAGATGCATCACGTACTACTGTAGGAGATGTTAAAAGTGAACCAGTTGCAGAAAAACAAAATGCTTTTAGGAGGTACTGTTGTGAATTATAATAGTGTCCAAATAACATGCTATGGTATGGTATGGGTAGGTAGTTAAGAAAATACCAAAGTATAGGCCTGAAATGGCAAGATGTTTCCAAAACACTCCCCCCGTCTTTCATTTTTCAGACAAACAAAATTCCTGCTCCTTTCTCACACCACTGACAGAAAACTGCCCGCAGATTTTCTGACTAGCTAATATGCATGGACTATGATCTTAATTGCATTTATTATTTTGTTTAGATAAGACCTGTCATTTAATTGTAATTTAGTGCAATTAGCTATAAAAATGTTGCTATTAGAATAATTATTATATAAAAATGAAAATTCCATAAGAACATTTTCATTCTGCAGAGTGTAATGTCTGAAAATCAAATTGCTTTGTTTCTCTAAGCATACATTTAGGGTATTTCATAGAATACGTACCATGCGCCAGAAAGTGTAGAATTTTACAGTCAGAAATGTTCAGAATAAGAAACAGCTTTAAGGAATTTGTGCCCCTGTCTCTTTTCCTTCCAGTACATTTGCTTTATGTTTTCTTTGCATTTGTATTTTTATTTAGTCTTTTTAGTCCAGTTTTCTCTCTCTCCTCCTTGTTTTACATGTTTACTCCATCCAGCACAAGGACTGTAATGGTATATCTGGCTGGCTCATGCAACTAGAGCTGCATTCATTTATTGCACATTACATGCTGTTTCTCTCCAGCCAGTGTAGTGCAGGCCTAGTGCAGGCCCAGAAAATCTGCCCTGGTCCATCATCAAACCTTCCAGCTGCGGGAGCTTCTTGCCAATCTAGAACTCACCTGATTGAGGTACTTAACCACTTTTCCCTACGGCTCCATCCATCTGCGCCATTCTGAAGTTATTCCAGAAGAATATCTCAGACAACCATTCAATTGCCTTGGCAATTATAAAGAGACACTCAACTTGGCGACAACTGGCAGAGCCTCTGTTAGGGTGGTGTGGATTTTTTTTATTTGTTTTACCCCTGCAGGTGGTGAAGGGTATCCATTACTTCTCTGAGCTGTTATGTCTAGCATTTAGAGGAATTAGTGGACATTAGTGACACTGCTGGACACAGAATATACACACAATTCCCTCAGTGGGTTGAGAAATGCTTTCAGTATCATAAGCATTGTCATATTTAGTCTTTGCGTGGCTCTCATTTTTTTATTAAAAAAGAAGTGTGATGTCTCGTTTTTTTTAATTGCCTGCTTTCACAGGCTCTTACTAAACCCCAGTACATCAAGCTCAGAATCAGGAGTAGAGAGTGGGGCCCTTCATAAGGATTGACCATGTTTTGTTGGTCATGGAACAGTCCTGTCCAACAAACAGTGATCCTGAACTAAGAAAACCCTAACCCAGTGGTTTTCAATCCTGGTCCTGGGAATGGGTCATGATGCTCTCTCCTAATTTGCTGATAATCTGAATCAGGTGTATTAAATAAGGGAAACATATGCTGTGTCCCAATTCGCATACTATCCGTCCTAAATAGTATTCAAAATTATAATTAGTATATCGCAGTATGTTGAAATGAGTAGGCCCGTTCCAAAGATACACGGATGGTCTACTTTTCACGGTTAGATTCCGAAGTGCAGATCCGTGCACTCTAACAGCTAATATTGCCCACAACCCATTGCGCGTTGGACAAGGATTTGATTAGAAACATGAATAAAAAGTCTTAAAACAACTACAAACATGGCGGATGTGCGAGTTCAACGGTTAATTAGAGTGGTTTTGATTAAAGGGGTTTGAGTGATTAATAATTAGTATCCAACCTGATGAAAATATATTTATTCAATGTTAGCCACATAATATTTAATCTGCAACAGCATTGTGAACTTTTGTAAAGATATGTTTAGTCATTAACTTTTAAATGCATCATTATGCAAACACATGAGGAGAGGCTCCGCATGAAAGATCCATTACTGGCAGATCAACGTGCAACGTGGCGGATTTTATCTGTGACAAAATGATTGACAGGGCAGTTTAAACGGTGACAGGATGCGCCTAACTAAGCGACAGAGCGGTTTGTTAAAGACGCAATTATGACGTAGTAGTATGTCCCAAAGCTTGCCTACTATTCTGCTACACACTCAAAAGTATGTACTTTTTCTTCACAAAAACAGTACATACTTTTAGGGCATGGTACAAGTAGGTGAACTGAGGCGCATCAATAGAAAATTTGCAGAGTGGTGGTTCCCTATAGAATCAGGATTGAAAACCACTGCCTGAACCATTAACTATTAACCCATAAAATCAGAGGGAGATGATTGGTTGATAATGTTGTTCAAGTGCCCAGTCTTAAACCTGACATAACCTAAAGCTAACCTTGAAATCCGATAAACGTTTTTCCTGGACCAACAAGGATGTTATTCTAGGGACATGTTCCACCAACACCGTCTCATGACAACTCATAATAATTAATAAAATATGGCAAAATTGTAAGATATTTTTAGACTTGGCATGTATTGGCATGTTGTGGGTCATTCATTTTGTTTGACCCAATTCAAAATTTACATCTTATTCAAAATATTATGACTCAGCGAGTCATAAATCTCAGCGAGTGAAAGGATGTAGAAAAAGCCAAGGATTTAAACGAGGTGCAAGACACAAGGTCAGATTGACAGATGTTACGGCCTTTGGTCCTCCGTAAATTTATGCTTTTCCAATACTTGTAGGGAGCGTGCGATAATAATGAGCCTTCTCTTGACTTGTTGGGAGATTGAATTCAGCTTCATTTTGCTGCATGTCACCTTGAACAAATCCAGATGATTAGTGACAACTGTTCCCATAAGCCAGCCTTATTTCCCAAGAAACTCAAGCATCCCGTGCCCTCCAAATTACGAACACAAATTTGAACTACTGCTATGGAAATTCCCTTGCCCAACCCCACTCGTTTTCTTTTAGCTGCATTAATTGGATTCCTTAATTAGTTCCAGTAATAATTGTAAGAGATTGACAGTGGTGGTGAGACATGTTCCCTGGCTTGTCTAGTCTCTAATGCATGCTGTTAAACTGGGTCATTAATGAAATCTATCCTGCTCCAACTGTCACTCAGATCAACAGTGACGTCTTGAGTCACATGACTCCCCATTTCAACTCTACTGCCTCCCCGGTGCAGCTTATACACGAACAGGAAAATCAGGGAAAGGGCAGATTAATTTAAACACCCTCACAAAGGGTAGGAGGAGGAGTATGCAAATTTTGGGGGAATGGAGGCAGACAGTTTTAATTACCTTGTTAAGTAGGCCCGTGAAGCCTGCAGCAGTCTGAGGGATTTGGGAGATTTGTTTCAGTAGCTGCAGAAAACAAACTGATATGACATCCCACAAAACAATACCAGCTTAACCACAGCGAGCTTCCTCTACATTCAGCCATCATGGTTACTGTTTGCATGTGCACTCCACTTACACACCATAGTTCACGTCCCCATAGGAAAGACAAATCACAAATGAGTTGTCTTTTATACCTCAATTATTTCTGCTTGTTGCCAATAGGCTGTTATTTTTGAGCTATATAAAATGTACATCTTACACATATAACACATGTAGGTCCCTATTTTAACAATCTAAGAGCATGGTCTAAAGCGCAAGGTGCAAGTGCAAGTGCAAGTCCGAGTCCACTTTTGCTTGTTTAACAACGGGAAAAATGGTCGGTGCGCCCGGCGACTGGTCTAAAAGGGTTGTCCCTATTCTCTTAATGAGTAATGGGTGTGTTTTGGGGATAACGTACAATAAATCAGACTCTCATCTCCTATTCCCTTTAAAAGCTAGTTGCGCTCACACCTTGCTATTTACATGGCGGAATTTACAAGCGGAAAGACTGAACGCTTCTCCAGAGAGGAAACGGATCTGCTCATACCCGAGGTTAAAGCGCGCAAGCAGACCATCTACGGGACAAGCCGGATTCCACCATATCTTTATGTACACAATAATAATCTTTTACATTGTAATCCTTTTATTTGAAATATTTGGCATGTTTGTGTGCTGCCCTGTGTGTGTAATAAGCAGAGTGCAGATTGTGGACCCGCCTATAGGCGCATATTACTAATGCGCCCTTTAAATAACAAAAAAATACTGCGCCATTGACTTTAGACCAGGTTTTTGTTGGTCAATTGCGCAGTCTATTTCAGTTGCCTCAAAATAGCAATGCGCCAACAATGTGCATGAACACCTCGTTTTCAGACCAGCACGCCCATTGGCGCACAAATGGGCGCAAATGCCTTTTCTATTTAAACAACATGGCGCAGGAGGTGAAACTAGCAAAGTTTCTAGCAAAAAACACTTGCGTCACGCTTTGCGCCACATTGCGCCGGGTGAATGATAGGGCCCCTAATATTACACATCAACAAGCAAGGAGAAGCATCACATTTTTAAACTCTGTTGCAGGCAGGTGCATTAGTGCATGCTCCAGATATGATGAATGCAAATTAATGCTTTTTTGGGACACCCCAGAGGTACTGTCATGTGCCCACATGCCAAATCTTCCATACGGAGACACACCGCTGTACCATTAGACTGACTATGGAAGGGCCAGTAATGGTTTACTATGTGCAACACCTCACTGTAAGTCTAATTTGTTTATCAGCCTCTTAGTTGGCTAAACCAAATGTACTTATTTTATCTTCTGAGACATATCTACAAACACACTTTGAATAGAGTAATATCGTCACCACAGGTACAACATTTTATAGAAACTTCATTTGTCAAACTTGTGTACAGTAGAAACCAGGTGCTCTGTAGGACCTGTTGAAATTCTTTAAACTGGAATGTGAAACATGTAAAAGGTAAAGATTAAAATGTCAAGTGGATGATAGGTTGTGTTCTCCAAGGTGAGATCAGGTTTAGTTACAGCATTCTACAGAGGCTCCCTTCAGACACCTGCTAATGCGTCTAATTTGACTGCGTTTGATCTCTTTGAACTCCCTTCATTTTGCATGCACCTGGAGATTGCACAGAGCTGTGATCTGATCTATATACAGAAACCGAGAGAAAGAGATGTAGAGATAGAAAAGGCGATCTTGCACTTTTCTCCACACCTCAACTGTAGATGACAACTGTGTTGCTATTAAAGAAAATGTGTTGTTTTTAGCACTTTGCAACAGCTCATTCACATGTATTTGTGCAGGAGACATGAGTGCCTGCATGCTTTTCAGTGAGAAAATGAAAAGCTGCACTGTTGGTAAATAGCTGCCAGTTAGTGCTTGGTGGTGTCTGTACAGTTGGCGATGGTTGACGGCCTGGACCACGGCCCGTAGCCTCCCAGGGGTGTTTAGAGGCAAAGAGTCAGGTCTGCCCCCCTGACTGGGCCCCTGCTGGCTGTTATCAATTAGAGAGCTGGCGAGCACAGCCTGGCCACAGCATCTCTGGGCTAACAGAGGGGAAACGGGACAGGACAGGGGGCAAAGAAAGAAACAGACACTGCAGACCTGTAGACACAGACTAGGTTGCCGCTAAGGATCTAGGAACACATCAAATGAAGGGAAAAAAAACAAACATACCGTCCACAATAAGCATTTAGTGAAGAGGATAATATTAACTAATGTGTGTCTGCTTTCTTTCATAGAGTTTGTGCTCGGTCAGCTGGTATTGATGGGTTTTTAATGGCTGGGTGGAAGTCTTTACTGCCTATATACATAGCTGCTGCAGACACACTGCAGATATCATGATATTAACAGCAGATATTTGTTTAAAGCATTTTCTTTCATCTGATACATGTTAACTTACTGAAAAGGATAAAAGATATAAAACGGCACAGATGTAATGATAGGGATAAAAAAAAGAAAAAAAAAAGTTTACAGACTTGCAAATAGCAGCCATCTGTAGGACTGAAGTTCAGGGCTGATAGAGGGGCCAACCTCAAATTCTGGGCCAAGCTATTTCTACTTCCTGTGTTGCTGACTGAGAACATGAATTAGCCTACACAAAAATGAACTCAGTTTGAATTCATTTATTAAATAGGTGAACCACATCAATCATGAGGAACTTGGTTCTGGTCCCACTGAGAGAAAGTGCATTCACTCTTGACTTGTCTCTATTCTTCTAGTCCTTTTCTTGTCTCATCTTCTTTTCCTGTCACTTCTCTCCTCAACTTTGCTCTGCTTGCCTTTTCTTGCCTTGTCTCATATCATATAATTTCTGTCTCCTTTGCACAGCCTGTCTCTTTTTGCCATTTCCTCGTCTCACCTCTTCTCGTCTTGTCTCATATGGTCTTGTCTCTCTATCACTTTCTACTTTTTCTCATTCACTTTTTCAAATCTTCTCATCTTTTCTCATTTTGCCTATTCCTCTTCTCTTCTCTTCTCTTCTCTTCTCTTCTCTTCTCTTCTCTTCTCTTCTCTTCTCTTCTCTTCTCTTCTCTTCTCTTCTCTTCTCTTCTCTTCATCCCATTACTCTCCTTCTTTCCTTTTCTTGTCTCATCTCATCTCTTCAGTTCTCACCTTTTCTTGTTTCACCTGTTCTTGTCTTGTCTAGTATTCAGTGTTATAGGACTTGAGATTGAAGTCTTAGTCTTGCCATGGACTCTGAAGCATTGGGCCTCTGTCTTGACTTGAGTCCGTTTTAGAGTAATTTGGTGTATGCATGAAAACAGGCTTTATTCACCCCCAAGGAAAGCAAATATACACAGTCCGAACCGTTCAAACCCTCTCTGTCTGGACTCTGACTCCAACTAGGGCCCATGGGACATTACACTTCTAGTATCATCTTTAAACTTTCACAACTGTAGTGCAAAACAAGACTTTTAAGTCCCCTGCTTCTCCTAAGACACCCCAGTAATCTCACACATCTCTTCTAGAGTTACAGAAGATATCTTAACATTGCCTCAAACTGCTCATATTTGCCTAGATAGTCATTGACTTCAAAATGAATGCCAGTGTTTCTCATCAAATTCTTTCCAGAACAAATTATCCAATCTATGTTATCCACATTCATTTTATAGCCCAATAACAACAATCGTCTCATTTGTGTCTATTTCTATTTCTCCTCATGTTAGGAGAAGCATCTGAGACAAATAAATTCAAATTTAACATAACTTAGAACTGCATTAAGTTTCATGAGAAAGCAACTTTTCAAACAATATAATGTTCCTTTTCCTTCCCATCATAATTGAGTTCAAACACAAAATACATGTGCATTACAGGTTTGTCTCAAAGCAACTGGGTCAGACGCTATAGGTCGTTTAAAATGTACCTCTGTGCCATGCGATCATCCACAGTGACCGGGAATGCCTGCCTTTTCCCTTCTCTTTATAGAGCTAGTGTGAGTGCAGTTGTGTGTGTCCTGGCAGGGGATGAGACAATCGTGGCCAAACCTTACCCTCGCCACAACTCCATTCAGCTGCATGACAAACCAGGCGGAGCAGCGTGGCCCACTGCCATAATATTCTGCCTTTTATCTGTCCAGACATTACGGGTGCCTTTGTGTGAGCAAGCAAGAGAGAGAAAGAGACCCGGGCTGAGTCAGTTTGCCACAGTCCCCATCAGCCCTGTGTTCTCTGTGTAATGTTAAACTGCACTGGGGGGCTTGTGGGAGCCGGACAGACAATGAGGCTGGGCATGTGGCGCTTTTCTCCACTGCAGATGACGTCTTTGGGGGAAACATGATGTAGGGCATCTGGCTTCTTGGCATTCAGAGCCTATTTCAGCCTTTGTCTCCTCTAAGGAGAGTGAAAAAAATTTAGGTTAATTTTACAGCTCTTTGTGCTCTTTGTACGTAATGAATGTTTTGTCATGTAGTTATGTCAAAGTCCAGACGCCTCACACAAAATAACGAATACTTTGGCCAACTTGTGAGCAAATATTATCATCAGATTATCAGTTAATTAAAGAGCAATTAAGGATGAAAATAATTAATAGGCTGCCAATATCTTCTGGATCATGTCAGCAGTCATTCATTTAGCACAATGTTGGTTTGCAATACAAATGGAGATTACAGTGTGATGCTAAAAAACTCTTCAAATGAAGAAGACTTGTGAGTGTGCGAAGTGCCAAGTACTTAAGGTTTTCTTTAATTAGCACCTTTTGCAGAGGCGTGAGAGTTTCATGAAAGACTAATTCCTTCCTGTTGGAAACTACTGTGAAAACATCTGTTCTTTTGGCAAATCTCTCTCATTGAATGGACTGAAGTTCCAGAACTTTCAAACAAAACACTTTTGTCTGCAAAGCTGAATTGGTAGTAGGGCTGTCACGATATCAGTTTTTTCACAACACGGTTATCGTGGCCAAAAGAATTGACGATAACGATATATCGTGATATCTATAGAAAAATGTAAAAAAATATTGAAAAAAATAATAATGCTATCAGTCCAATACAAATAAAAAAGAAATTATATTATTTTAGTATTTTATACAGTGTTAAAGTCTATGTCGATTGGCAATATATTATAAATATACATTATCCTAATGAAAATACATTTTAGGTGTCAGAAGGGTGTTCGCGAGCGCCCCCTTTGCAGTCGATATGCGCCCTCATTGCAGACTTTTGCCGAGCCCGCACTGAAGTGAGCTACGCAGCAGACTTCTCCTTGACAGTCAAAGCGGCGTTACGTCACAAAAGTGCCATTTGGGACAGGGCCCATATTAGGGATTTCCTGGAACTTTTACTCATGAGTCTCACTTGTGGACTTTTAGCATGAGGGTGCCCTCCGGCGTTGAGTATGATTGAAACATAAATTACATGTGAGAGTTTAGCATTCTATAATGCTAACATCGTCATATTTTGGGTAAAAAAATAATGCTCTCTAACAGTATTTAAAGTAGACAGACAGTAACCCATAAGTTTTATCTGAATGAGCACACTTTTGGAATAAAAGCCCAGAGGGATGTAGGCCTAAATATAATAAAACACAGAAAGGTGTCAGCAGCAGGTTAACCCTTTCGCATGTACGATCACACCGGAGTGATCAGTCTTAGGCTCAATCCCAATTCACCCCTTGCCCCTACCCCTCCGTTTGGCGCGTTCCCGTTAAGGGGTAGGGTTGTCTGAATTCTCTTTTGGTTGGAGGGGTAGGGGTAGGGGGAAGGGCCAGATAGCCCTTGAAACGAAGATTTTTCGGGACCACACTTCAAACGAAGGGGTATGAGAAATGTACCTGCATACACCGGCTACAGAGGCAACATGACTGCCAATAATCATTTTCTTTATGTCACATTCAATCTTGTGTTCATATTTACGGTCATGTTCTTCAAAGAAACGGTTCCAAAAAAATCACTAAAGTTCGTTAACAATATGACGCGTGTAAAAAGAAAAAGTTTGAAACCAAGTGGACGCGCGAATGAGGCTCATTCGCGTCCACCGCACCGCGCTAAACGGCTCATTCGTGCGGCAAGACCTCCAGACGCGCGTAAACGCGTCTTTACATTGACTTAACATTGAAATCACTCGCGCCAGCTGCTCTATTCGTGTTTGGTGTGAATGCAGCATAACTCACGCAATTGAGATGACTACAGCTGACGACGGCATCTTGGAAGTTTATGATAAACGTTGTTGCTAGCACCTACGTCACTGGAGATGCAACAATGTTTATCATAAACTTCCAAGATGCCGTCGTCAGCTGTAGTCATCTCAATTGCGTGAGTTATGCTGCATAGTATAATGACGTGTAACGGTGTAGTAGTGGTGTCCCATTTCTTAGGGGAATATTTTCACCCCTACGCCTTGCCACTCTGTTTCAAGGGGCAAGGGGTAGGCGAAGGGGTATAAAATAGAATTGGGATTGAGCCTTAGCTGGTCCCTGCCCTGGAGCATACGATCACACCAGTGTGATTAGAACGGTCAGTGCATCACGTGATCAACTGCTAAATTCAAATGTGCTTTCACACGTTGGCTGGCGCTGAGCCAGAGACAGGCACGCTCAGAGCTGTCATATATCACAACTTTTCAGTGTTTTCAACCACATAATGTTTATCCTAGGTTTCACTGAAACCCTGGGTTTCAGACATATAAATTCACATAAGTACTAAAATAACAATACATTTAGAGTTTGTAAAATACACATTGATGTCTATGGAAGAGGCAATAATAATCCTTTTCATTATAATTAGACACGTTTTATTCATATCAGATACACATTGTGTAAATAACTTGAAAGTTTACTCTATTCTTCTCCCAGTTCACCAGGCACTTACTTTTATGTATTTCGGGAGAAGTGGATTAATTCACGTGTTGTAAATCCAACAGATCCGATTCTCTGAACTGCGTCTGCGGCACAAACTAACATGGCGGCGCCCATCGCGCATACAGCTCAACTAACGCGATCGTTATAAAGGTGTTTAAACAACAAAACACTTCCACTTTGCATATATTTGACAATTGGAATATCAGATATTTCATGCCATAGCTAACAAATTTGTGAATATTTTGAATAAAAAAGATAAATGACATAAAAGCAGATCATCATTCATTCAGCACTGTTGTTGCTGCGGTGTGTCACGTGACAAGCAATGACGCGTCACCATGGAAACCAGAAAGTGACACGTTCTAAATAACGGTCGCCTTGAAAAACTCACGCTGGGGGGTCAGCCAAATTTTTTTAAACTTGCGTGTTGTAATGTAACATTTCTCATTTCAGGACTAGCAAAATAATGCCAACTTACTCTGTGTACAGTGTGGCCAAATCTGCAAGATAAAGGAGGCGAATAGGTTGGTGGTTTTGCCCTGTTTTGCGCTCGCTGTTGATCGGCAAGTCCTGCAGACTGGGCTGATTAACGAGTCATTTTCGCAGAATCCACAAAACTTCCACACTGGCGAGCTAACTTTCTTGAAGTGCGGGTAGTGTCTTGCTGTCGTATCTGACGACATGCTTTTACACGGCAGTAGCAGCTACACTTTGTCTGCTAGTGTTTTATGACTGGTGGAAACCAGAGTTAAGGTCTAATACTGCCGCCTAGGATGTCAACCAGATACTGGCGCTGGATTATTTACATATGTGTAGCCTACTAATAATTTGAAATAATACGGTTATCACCAATACCAGTATATTGCAACTCCCCTAATAAACACAATAACAGTATTTCATTTTTTAAATATCACGGTTATCATCAATACCGGTATATCGCGACACCTCTAATTGTCAGTGATTTTTAAAGTAAAATAACAAAATAATACTACTAAAATATACTGACTAAAATAACATAGAAATCATCATCATAAAAAATTGCTTTCCTATCACACATTTTTATTATTTCTTAAGAACAATGTTAACTAACAACTCTAACAATTGCAAGACAACAACAAAACTTTTACACTTCGGAAACTAGAGTGGTGCACACCAGTCTAAAACAGCCACAGTGTTTGAGTAGTCTATGAAGTCATTAGGCGTGTTGCTATGTAGTTGCTACGGTGTTCTGAGCATGTCATCATGTCTGCCAGGGTGTTCTCGGTGGCTGCAAGGGCATTGCTAGGAGGTTGCTTGGGATATCTGAGGATTGCCGTTACTAGGTTGTTCTGAGAGGTTACCAGGGTTGTTGCTTTGCAGTTGTTACAGAGATCTAGTATGTTGCTTATATGCTTGTTGTATGTTTATCTAGTATAAATCTTATGTGTTTGCTAGTATGTTGCCTAACAGGGGGTTCTGGGTGATTGTTAGGTGGTTGCTGCAATGTTCTGATGCACCACTAATTAGCTAAATGTCTTTTTTTGTCACAAAAGAAACTCGTTCCCTTTTTTTTCTATAAAGCCACATTTCATTTACTCCATGAGCATACTCAAATATGTAATCCGATCCTGTTGTGTTATGACTTTTGAAGTTTGAACATTTAGACTCCATATTTTGAACCGCTCATGCATGGTAAATGCTATGTCAATTGTAGTTAACTATAAACTAAACAGAATTTCCACCTGAATGGCTTTGAAAGTCGTCAGCGTGTCGGGCTCAGTACCATGAATAGTCATTCCTCTCCCTGGAAAAGAGACTGTTGTACAACACCTGAGGGGTGGTGTCAGACAAATTTAAACATGGTTAATGAGGGACAATATCTTGTGTCTTATCTTATCATTCTGTTACTTACTCTGCTAATACCAGTTCAGTGAAGTTAGCGTTGAAGGGCTGTTAGCATGTGAAGCATGGAGATAAATGCAGTCTAAGGGGCTTTATCTTCCTTCTACGGCCCTGCTCAAAGCTATTGGTGCGTTAAACTCTGGAATAAGGAAAGAAATAAAGAAGTTAACATACATTTAAAGAAGTTATATAAGCTAGGCTTACGTTACGGACGTTTGTTACATTTGTTTGCAAGTCACCGCGTCATCTTTGAGATCGAACCATAGAAGGAAAAACAAGAAAACTGGTTGTGTCTTGTCAGATATGTTGCAATGAATGATCACTGACCTTCTAACCTTTTGTTGGGGCTGTGCAGCAGATTCTAAAGGAGTAAAGGGGAACTCTAGAGTCCTACTGAAGACCTGCATTATCTGATACGCCCTGCCCTCATTTGTATATGAAATAATGGCCTGTAGAGCATGACGTGAAGGCCAGGCTCGTTTTCTTAACCATAGTCCCTGATCACTTCACTGACCATAAATCCCCTGGGCCTTCCCTGCCTAAGGCACAATGAAAAAGAGGCTTTTTATTCAACTCCGTTCCACTGAATCATCGTGTCAAAAGCTATCAGCACAGAGGAGACTCTACTGCTCAGTCCATTGCTCCTTAAGCCGAGGTCTCTTCAGCTCGCTGTGCTCCGTGGGACACACTGGGCATGATCTCAAACTCATCAGCTGAGAGCGAAACGGATCTCTCAACCTTCAGACAAACAGCCGGGGTTCTGTGTTTATCGTGAGGGCAGAATCAGTGTAATCTAATAGGCTGCTGCCCAGTGGGAAATTGAGGAAAGCTCTGCAGATTAGAGCCTGTTGAAAGACAACAAGGCCAGAGAATACCCTAACTGGCCCAGTTTTCCTGTCGGATTGCGGTGTTCCATGTATGGACGCAACCACAGCCATTTGAGGAAGTTCTCTGAATGAGAACGGTTTAAGGAGTAATCCTATCTTTAGTCCCTCTGGGTGAAACTCTCACAACTCACTTGTAACTGTAATGGCCTTGTTTGGATAAGCCCTGCGAAGAATTTCATGAGCTCAGAACACAGTTTGTGAATATTTTTTAACTGTTGTCACTCTATGCTGGTCTGATAGCACTAAGAGATAGGGTGCAGTTTTACCATGTGATTCAGTGCGGTTAATGTCCCCTTTATGTTCTCCCAGGGTTTGTTTACTCTTTATGACTGCAGTGCTATATTCAGGATCAGTGGTTAAGTGGACAGAACTGAACAAGTTCAATTCTCCCATCCGGGTGTCTTGAATTCACCCTCTGAAACCTCAGCTTAGCTCATCACTAGCTCACACACACACAATTCTTAATGCACAAAAAGTCTCCATCAATTGCAATGCATCAATTGATTATTACATCCCAAGAAGACATGTAAGCATTTTGCGATTGACTACCCTTTGTGCTGAATGTGAATGTTCTCACCAGAGTGACACCTCTAGATGAAGTTCCTGCACTTGCTGAGCAAAGGTTCTCTCACTTCAATGATTGGCCATTACAATTCTTTTACAGGGTTTTTCCCAATATAGCCTCATGCTTGGATAATTCCATAGCACAGAATTGTGACCATGACCATGTGACCAGAATTTTGCCAAATATGATGTTTAATCATGACTTCAACCCCATACCCCAACTCAAACTGTTAACTATCCCTCAAGTCAGAGGGAAGTGATGCTGATGGAAGTAAAATGATTCGATTAACATTGTTGAATGCCCAACCCGAGCCCTAAGCCTATCCCTAAAACTACAATCTAATTGGTTGATACAAATGTTATTCCAGAACCAACAAGGATGCTGAACCAGAAAATGTCCTAATTAAGCCCACCACAAGTATACTTCGGTTTTGACAAATAGTGTATGAAAAGCCAGTGGCGGCTTGTGGGTTTTAAAATAGAGGAGGAACACTAAATTGTAATGTCTGGGGATCCCCTGCCGAGGATGATGATGATGATGATGAGTATTATTATCATTATTTGCTTAACTGTAGTAAATGGCTTTTTAGTCACTTTTAGACAGAAAATTATGCATATACAGCAAGATAACACAAATATAATTTCCCTCACCTAGCCTATCACTTGAAGCAAACATCCATCCCTTCTTAAATGTCTGTGTTAAAAGTGGAGTCTTCCTTCATTTTTAATTTGTAGATATTTTTTGAATGATAGCTTGGTAAATTTGTTCGCAATAAAATATTCAATATCGCTACTCTCCGTAATTAATGTACTTGGTGGTATATTATCAGTGCAGCGGTAGCAGTTCAAACTAATTTCACGTAATTTACGTCTATATATTACTGTAGGCTAGCCTCCCCTGTTTTGCAACTTTTCTCAACACTCCTAAGCGCTGAGAGTGAAACACGCTATGGTGATTAGCTATTGTTTTAACAACTGAGGCACAAGAGCCCGGCTATGGATTTGCCTCCCCCTCCCCTTCTCTATCCCGCTTAGCAGTTGTAATTAGATCGGCAGATATGGCACATCCACGAAAGAAAATCGGTGCTTTCGATTTCATTAACATGTTATGGTGTTACAGTGGTGAAATTACAAAGAAAAACGCGATAAACACTTTATTATTAAATAACTGTTAGGCACTGTAATTCCACTTTTCCCAAATTTTCTTTATATTTATTGAAAAATAAATGCCTTTCCAATCTGATGTGCAATGTGAAAAGGGAGAAGAACGAGTTCGGCAAAAGGTGGATTCGAACTCTGGTCGATTTTGTCAAAAGGATCTGCTACACGCCTTACTCCCTACGCCACTGCTTTTGACAAGTTACAGGTGTTTTTTGTACTTTGGTCTGGCCCAACCAGACATTGGTGGGTGGAGTTAGTGTAAATAGCCTCTGTCAACAAGGCTACACTTAGTGTAAATAGATACTCCGTTCAAAGTATAATCCATATGATAGCGTGCACGAACACAGACATATGTGCTAGAAAGTTCATTCTTGTCCTTGCTGTTTCTCTCCAGAAGATATGACAGATAAAAAGTATCATTTAAACTGGAGATGCGGGAATCTTTAAACCCCCTCTCACAAGCACTCATCAATGTGGGAGACTTGTTGTTGTCATCTCCAGTAGCCCAGGCCAGTGTTTTCATCTTGCAAACAAACAAATTAGTGTGGAGAATCGAAAATGAAATTTGCACCACACAGACTTTACAAGCAATGCATGTAAAAAGCTTTAGCTGTAACAGTGGATAAATCATCCATTTGTGGATGAGTAGTGCTTTATTTTTTAACCACCGGATTGCATTTTTGGAAATCTAGGCTTAGGCTTGTGAAGTTAATTACCAGAAATGACTTCGCCACTTTTTAGAAATAGAGTAAAAGGTTATGATAAATGTAGCGAGCAAATTGAAAACGTAAAGATGTGTTCTGTGGGTCAAGTGAGATCCACACAGCTCTTGTGCCCTTTTCTAAATGGGTTTGAAATAAACAGCATTGTCTTAGGAGCCAGCCTGTGTTTCAGTCTGTCGTCGTGCGAAGAGACGTCTCGAAGTGAGACTGAACAGGCAGCGTGCCAATGCCCTAAACGGTTAAGAGCCCAGAGTGCCAAAGCGCCTGGCACAAAGACAACTGGCACATGGCAGCAGTCACTGAATTACATTACTGTCAGTGTGAAAATTATAAAACAGAATGCAGCGACTCAAATTATGCTTTTATTTGGACATTAGAACAGGGCCACTACACAATGGACATGACGAATGTGAAGCTCCCCAACTGGAGACTGGGAAGGGTATAGTACCTTAAAAGTGAGAAAATAACATGTTGGTGTAATATATATTGTGTATTTCCCGTATACTGATAAAATATGATTGACAAAAAGGTATTAGTTCTTGTCTGTACTGTATTATGAATGTAGAATAGTATCTGAACAATATCTTTCTTGTAATTAGGTGAAGAAAACATTTGACAGCATTATGCGTGGCAGTCTTGAAGAAAGTTATTAATTCTTTGTTCATATGTATGCCTCATCAACTATTAGTATAATGTGATTTCTCATCTCTTGTTCGATATCAGCAGACACATTTTGCTAATGATGTTCTTATTATCTTGTTGTATTGATCATGTGAGTGTTCAGGCGGTCTGCTTTTCCTCGCTTTAGAGAGTCTCTCAGACATTTGAAACCTGACGCTGGAGGCCATTTTGTGCTTTTTATCACATGACAGCCATAATTGGAACAAGGTTTCCACTACTTCCACATCACACACACAGAGATGTCCAGTCGTGGATCATTAAATCTATAGAGCTGTGCTGCTGACCAGAGTAGTCATGTGTAACCTGCAGTTGTATGTATGCATGTGTAAACAGTTCAAGCGGACACATGCGTTTTGTGTGAGAGAGAGAGTGAACGTGGAATTATATGTTCCTGTTGATGTCCATTTTTGTCTTCTTGTCCATGTTTCCTATGTATGTGTGTGCACGATCTACAGGTGCACGGGTCTTGGTCTCCACGGAAAAGGAACATTAGCCCGGGGCCATGGACGCACAGTAAGAGAGAGTGTGTGTGTAAGAGTGAGAGCTGTTTCAAATGCAAATCAGCTGCTCCACTTCAGACAATACAGCCCTCTATCAAAGCAGCTTGTAAAATATCAGCACCCTGTGGTTCCATTTATAAAACAGGCACACCAAACAGGGCCGGAGGAGAGAGGGGCCCCCACTACGTAAGTCTGATGGGGTCAAACTTCCAGGACAAGCCTTTCTAAGTGCCCTCTCCAAGTCTGCTGTTTAACACGCAGGCTTTAATGAGAAAAACAAGCAAGCTGCATTAACGCAACACAAATGTAAATAACGACCACACGCTGAAGATCGTACTACAACACACGTGTGAGAGGAACTGTGATGGTTTTAACTTCCTGTGTATCTGATATAGACCTGGACACTTTCTGATATATCTGTATAGTGCCACTGTAAAGAGCCAGGCCATAAATCTGTATCTAAATTAGGCTCCAGTTCAGAGAAGCTCCATATTTTCATATTCTTTTAATCGGCTAGTTTATCAAACTACTTCTGTGGCAAGCTGAGATCATTCGCTACCATTACAGAAAGCCAAGTATCTCGATTACTCTTGCTTATATTAAGGTTTATTGATTTTTACTCATAACAGTATATATTACTTTTTACTGCAAAACTGGTATAGCACCATTTTGGCATTTGGACATTCTGAGTAATCAGACTTGATTTTGGCTGGTGCATGGATGACAAAAAAATCCCATAGAGTTACACTGAGTAAGAGGCTCAAGACAGATTATGATATAGACTTATAGATATAGAGTGTGGACAGTCACCACATCGCAACTTTCTGGCAAAACCCCCTAGCAACTGCATAGCAACTCTCTGGCAACCACCCTGAAGACCATAGCAACCGCATAACTCTCTAGCAACCACATAAAAGACCCGGGTAACTACATAGCAACTCTCTGGCGACCACTCAGTTGACCCTAGCAACCGCATAATAACTCTGTCTCCAATCCTAAAGACACTAGCAACCATTTAACAACTCTCTGGCAGCCACCCAGATACCTTAGCAATTGCGTAGCAACTACCCAGGATTGCGATGGCCAGTTTTGCATAGTTAAGCACAGCTCACATTTTTCTTCATGAAGTTTACTTATTTATTGTGAATGTGAATCTATGGTTGTCATAGTTAAGTTGTAGTGGCAGTGTATGATGTAGTGGCAACTATTTATCCCCCATTGTGAATATTTATGACTTGAGTCACTCATTCTAGATCTGTCTTTCAAACAGAACATTACCATTCACAGCTGAATGTGACTATTTTGGCATCCACTTACAGAACTTTCTTTTGTCCAGTGTGTCAAATCTATTGTAAGGCAAATCGAACTATAGTAGGGAACTAGAGCTTACACAATAGACTGATGATTCAGTTGCCCTGAAAAAAGAACTGATGATGGGTGACAATAATTTTGGCACGTATTGTTTAGACATAAAAAAAAGAAACAAATCTGTCAGGGACTGAGAGCATGTGCAGTCTGTTTCATAATGCTAACAGAGCTCTCACATTGTAAACACTTACTGGGAAGCCGTTCAGACACTTGACTGTGTGTTAGACTCATTGCCGGAGCCAGCATGCTGAAATGTTATCTTCTTAGTGAAGAGCCCCAGTGGACAGCCTCCTCTAGGTACACATTATGTGTTTTTATGTGTCAGATCGTGTATGACCCCCCACAGCACATTATCAGCCATTAGTGGGAGAAAACGGCACCTCTGAGTGGGGGAGAGTTTGCCAGCGGTCTGATCATGTTGACTGATTTTGATTAGGTCATGTTAGGAGCATTAGTCTGAGAGAATGAGAAAATGTGTTGGGAGGGATGGAGGGCTGTGGGGTTATTTATACATCAGGCCCCTGAAGTGCATGTAATGGCAGCTCAGAGACAACAGGCTTTCCCATGCAGGCCTGGGAGAGGAAGTGCCCGGACTGTTGATGGATGAAGCATATGCTCTTCTTTCTTTCTTTCTTTCTTTGTTTATATAGCACTGCTAAATACAACCGAGGTTGCCCCAAGTGCTTTACATTAAAATACAAAAGAATAAAAGATAAAATATAAAACATACATAGTAACAAATCTCACACCACAGACACCACATATACCACATTGAGATTACCTGTTATAAGCGGTCAATGATAAATGCGCCTTGAGCAAGTTCCTGAAAACTGTTAGAGATTTAGCAGATCTAATAGATAGAGGCAGCTCATTCCATAATCTCAGTCCCATAACAGCGAAAGCGCGATCACCTTTATGAAGGTGTTTAGTCCTTGGTACGACAATAAGTATTTGATTTTCTGAACGCAATGCTCTAGGGGGATTATAAGGAATCAAAAGTTTTGCAAGGTATACGGGGGCCTGATTATTTAGAGATTTGCATTCAAACATTAAAATCTTATATTTTGACTCCAAGATGAACGGGGAGCCAGCGCAAATTAACTAAAATCGGAGTAATAGATTCATATTTCTTAATCCTCTTTAACAGCCTCGCCGCAACATTTTGCACTGATTGTAAACGGGCCAGGGATGCGGCAGAGATGCCACAATAGAGGGAGTTACAAAAATCGAGACGTGATAGAACAAAAGTATGAATAACTCTTTTGAAATCTACATTAGATAAGAAAGGTTTAGTTTTTACTAGGAGACGCAGATTATAAAAACAAGCATGTACCACCGAATTGATTTGCTTCTCCATTTTTAGGTTATCTTCAATTTGGATGCCTAAATCTCGTACCGACGTTTTACAGGCGCCAATGGGCTCGAATTTAAAAGGACCTTGGTAGGGTCATTTGGCTGGCCAAACACAATGACCTCTGTTTTGTCCTCGTTTAACATTAATAAAAAAATTTGCCATCCAGTTTTTAACATCATTTAGGCAAGCTAAAAGACAATCCAAAGATTTCATCGGGTGTCTTAGTGGTAAGTGTTGTCGGCGAAACAGTGGAATGATACTCCATGCTTTCAAAAAATGCTACCCAATGGGAGCAAGTACAAAGAAAAAAGTGTTGGAGAGAGAATAGACCCTTGCGGTACATCCCCTGGAAAGTGTCTTTTAGTGGAGGTCGAATTTACATAATTGACTGAAAAATATCTATCACTTAGAAAGGATTGAAACCATTTCAAAACTGTACCCTTTAAACCTACTGTGCGTTCAAGGCGAAAGATAAGGATTTCATGATCAATCAGGGCAAAGGCTGCGTTCAAATCCAGCAACACCAGAATAACAGCATCTCCTTTGTCTAGTGCCAAAAAATATCATTTAAAACTTTCAGCAGTGCCAACTCTGTGCTGTGGGCTGCTTTAAAACCGGATTGAAACGTTTCGACTCTAGAATTTTCTTTTAAAAATGAAAGTAATTGTTGGAAAACTACTTTTCGAAACTTTTCATGACAGAAGGCAGCTGTGAGATATAGGTCTATAATTCTTCACATCATCCGGGGCCAGATTTGGCCGCTTCAGCATGGGTGTCACCACAACATGTTTAAACTCTTGTGGGCATGAGCCTCTACGCAGGCTTTTGTTGGTCAAATGCACTAAACTCACTGATACACAGTCGAAAGCCTGCTTTAACAACCGACTAGGCATCATATCGTTTATACGGCGGGTGGGTTTCAAATTTTGCACCTTGTCTTGTAGTTTTGATGCAGTAATAGGCTGAAACTCCTTCAACTCTGCAATGCAGGCAGGAGTGTCTGATGGATCAAAATAATCGAAAACAAGAATTTCTGATTACCAGCATTATCCCTAATAATGTTAGAAAAGTAAATATTTTTTGCATCTCTTGCGGCTTTCTGGAATTGGAATAAAGAGTCTCTGAGGGATTCATAGTGGACTTGGAGTTTGCTCTTTTTCCATCTACTCTCTGCCTGCCTACATTGTCTTCTGAGAGAACGAGTCATTTCATTTAACCAGGGATTTACTTTTGATTTATGTTTTCTGGGTCTTAACGGCGCAATACAGTCCAAAGTATCAACACAGGTGGATTTTAACAAAGTCCAATGTTCATCCACGCCTAAAAGCAGCAGAGAAGATTCTAGCCTGTGAAGATTGCACTTGGTTTTAAACAGCGCAGAGAATTCGACATTTGTAGAATCACTTAGTTTCCTTGACCTGCACACAGAGCTAAGTATGGGGCTATCAAAAGCTTTCAACAGCCATCAATGCCTCAAAATAATATTAAAGCTATTTAAAATCAACATGAAATCAAAATGGACTCTCTTTATTGTTGAAATGTGCACATTCCTGATCGCTTTTCACAATCTAACTAATTACCAGTGGATACAATCAAATCCTTCAGTTTTTTTTTTCTCTCATTGAATATTCTGTTTTATAAAAGAGAATCTCAATTCTGGTGATACATCATTTATCATATAAATTTACACTAAATACAAATTATAAAACTAAATTAAAGCATTTATCGGGGTTCAAGCAGTTAAGGCCTTTAAGCACAAAAGCATCAAAAGTTATTAAGTTTTATTTAGCAAGCATGTAACCACTGACATAATAGATGAAAAAGACCATTTCTCACAGGGATCACAGTGGTGTAAGGCACTTGAGTCTAGGTCAAACGGTCTAAGAGTTATGAGCGATTTTGTACTTTTGGTTGCTGTAGCGCCACCTATGGGCCAATCGGGGTCATACTCTGAAAGGTTGTCCCCAAATTGAGGCCTACCATCTGGCCAGGTTTCACGTCTCTAGGCCTTACGGTTTGGCCTGCACTTACAATTACAATAGGGTTTCAGCATTTCATGCTTGAACCCCTAATAAGAATGGAAGCTTTTTGCCATTTATAGCGCCACCTTTGGTCCGATCTGCATGAAACTCGGCATGCTTCTTCACCATGTTATGACACATATGCTCATCAATTTTGGTAAAGTTCTGAGTTCTCATTTGGGATTTATAGGCTTTTTAGTGTATTTTGCCACGCCCCTTTTCTAAATGACCCTGTTACAGCCACCCAAATGCAAAAGTTCAACTTTTTTTCGATAATTATTGATCTAGAGAGTCCAGAGAATTGTCCTAGACTGGTCTGGTTCCGATCGGGCGAAAAACCAGGGACTAGTTCGCAAAAGTAGGTTTTGGACAAAATGCGACATAGCAGAATTTTTTTCCTGCCTAAATCGAATTTGGAGATAGCCATTTTGTCCGCCTTGAGCCAGGGATCACAGTGGTGTTATGTCAAGAGTTATGAGCGATTTTGTACTTTTGGTTGCTGTAGCGCCACCTATGGGCCAATCGGGGTCATACTCTGATAGGTTGTCCCCAAATTGAGGCCTACCATCTGGCCAGGTTTCACGTTTCTAGGCCTTACGGTTTGGCCTGCACGATGCGTTTTACGAATCCTTACAATTACAATAGGGTTTCAGCATTTCATGCTTGAACCCCTAAAAAGCACCAAATTGTTCAACCATTCAAATTTTCACTGTAAAAAGTGATCAGTTGACTTAACTTAAAAAAAAAGTGATGTGTAATCGAACAAATTAAGTTATGTGTTCAGGTTTCCTCACTTTTTTAAGTTGAGTCAACTGATCAGTTTTTACACTGGTGTTGGTAAGATTTTAATGTTTTTTTTATTTTTTTATTATTAAATATCTTATGCTTACCAAGGCTGTGATAAAAAATACAGTAAAACAGCAATATTTTGGAAATATTATTACAATTTTATTACCTTTTTTTTTTCTGTTAATATATTTTAAAATGTGATTTATTGCTTTAATGGCAGAGTTGAAATTTCAGAAGCCATTACTCCAGTCTGCAGCACCACATGATGAATGGAGTTATTAAAAAAACTTACTGAATCCAAGCTTTTGAATGGTATTTTATGCATTTAACCAAACATTTATTTTAGCATATCATCATTTTTAGTATTGCTGTTACTTTTAGTGACTCAAACCCTGCATAAACCTACCTAGGTTACAGCACAGATCAGCTAAAGTACATCCACACGCCTGGGCTTTAAAAGAGGCTTCCTTCCAAGGCGAATCTTTTGCAAACAACAGTAGAGTGATATGCATGATTTATTGGTTTCTTATCATCTCTGAATCACAACCTATGCCTCTCGTTATTAGAATATGAAAAGGAAATCTGTTTGAAGAATAAAGCTGGGCTCTCTCTCTGGGTTTAATCCAATAGGGGGTGATTAGATAGGGCTACTTACTTCTTATAAGAACCTCTTATAAGAAGCTCATTGTATAGCAGCTGAAAGGAGCACAGAAGTGTTGCCTCCAAGAAAATCACGGGACCGCTCTAAATGCATTCCTCTATATATTGTGTGTGCTAATTTGTAGGTCATTTAAACATACTGAGATCCATCTAGAATAGTGGATGCCACATTTAGTCTATTTCAGTGGTTCTCAAATGGTGCGTCACATGTCTGTTCGCATAGGGTTTCTAAATGCAATTAATAGACTAAGCAAAATAAATTGGCTTAAGTTTTTGAAAGGGAGCAAAAAACGTTTGCCATGAATTTTGTTGCAGACATCAAAGGTTCTGGGTTCTAGTATTTTATGTTGTAATCACTTGCTAGGTTACTTAGGCAGATATGCCAGCGTGAAGTGTTGCGTGACATGCCCTCGGCCTCAAAAAGTTTGAACAAAATGACAAAAAAGCATAAAAATGCTTCATCATCTCATCTCTTCCTGAACCAAATGTACCATTTTATTTTAAGTGTACTATATTTTAGTTTGCAGAAAAGCATGTTTATGTCCTCAGGGAATCATTTGGAATATGAAACACTTGATTAAATGTGTCACAAATGGAAAAAGAAGAATGCAAAAAATGCATATTGCTAATAGGAAATTAGCTAAATGAGTTACTTAATTAAAAGCAATTACAATATCCATTTGCAAAAAAAAAGAAAGCAAAAAAAAAAAAAAAGAAACAAGCTCTGCTCTACAGGTTTTATAAATATACTTTGTGATTAGTGTTACATATTCGTGCATGTCTCAATGTGAATGTCTTTAAGTAGCAGTAGCAGAGCAACATGTCTCAGGTCAGTGGTTTAATAAAGAATGAAACTAATTAGAGACAGGCTGTCTATTTCATGACTAATGCACAAGGGGCTAATTTCAAATCATAATGCTCTTAGGCTGCCGATCTGGACGGTTTCCTGACAGTAATGGCCTAGTCGTGATACTCAAACTGCAAAACTCTGAGCTGCATATGCACTTCCCTGAGGCTGTGGGTTTCAAATGGAGTATTGTGAAACAATCAGACTTTTAAACCAAGGAAAAAAAATGTAAAAGATATCTGACCCTGCAGTTTGGTATGATGTTCTCTTGTGGAGGATGTACTCAGAGTCATGGATAAAAACATTTGAAAATTCACTGAAAAGATCATTTTTTTTTACTATTATTTTATTTTATATGCCACTCTCAGAAGAAAAGGTACAAAAGCTGTCACTGGGACAGTACCCTTCAAAAGGGTTCTAATATGTACCATTTGGGTACTAATATGTACACATTTGGTACCAATATGTACACGTTTGGTACCAATATGTACCTTTGAGGGACTTAAATGCACTCGGTACAAAGGTGTACCTTTTGAAAAGGTACTGCCACAGTGACAGCTTTTGTACCTTTTAGGCCTTGGTTTAACTTTTCATTGTCTCTGTGAGATTCACAGTCAAGTTCAGAAAACACTGCTGTTGCGTTAATGGGGTAAAAATAGAGTGCAGTTTGAGCTGTGAGTGAAATGAACAGAGCGAACATCAGTCCCATGCCAAACCTGAAAGCACATTGTTTCTTTCAACATCCCCTGAAATCCACTTCAGTTTGGAAACAAAAAGTAAAGATAAAGCAGAGACGGAAGAGATGTCACTCTCTCTCTGCACCCCTCCACAGAACGGTTTAGAGACGAGCCTTTTGTGGTTTGTGCTGAGCTAAATTTAAGCATGCGGTTTAACAGGTTAGCATCAGCATCTGTATGTGTTTTCACTTTTGAAATTGTGGAAATGTTTAGTTCATTGAGGAAGACATGCTTGTAAAAAGATGAAAAGTACTGAAATTCGGAGAGTTCTTTGTGGTTGCTTGGATTTACAAGGTACAATTGGCATCGTTAGGTTTTATTGGGGTTATGCCTATAAACTTGCACCTGTCAGGCGAGTGATGTGGATTATTTTAAAGGCAACACCAGTGCTGGCATGAACTGTGTGCATGGAGGAATGTGTCTGGTAATGTGGCATGCTAGAGGAAGTATATTAAAATTTCAAAGGGCCAAGAGCACATCTTTCGAAATTTTAGCAGTATTAACAGTATTAAAATGATGTGATCATTATGACAACATATGTTTTTACATTGCTTTAAGTTTTCGACTTATTTATAAGATTCGACTAATTTTTAAAGTCAGTTTTATGTCATTTAAGTCGAAATTACTTAAAGATTCAAGTTCATTGTACAAATGGTTACATTTGTTGTAGTACACATTGAAGTGAACCAAAATAAAATGATTTATAAAGACTGCATTATTTACAAAAGTCTAAAACATCTATTTGGCTATTGGTTAACATGAACCAATAGTCCATGTGACCTAGGAATGTAAGCCTGTTTCAGACTCACATAATATTAAAAGTAACAGCGAGATAAAGTTTGATATAAGAAATGATGTGCATTGGAAGAAATAAAATTGTAATTGTAAGAAATAGCCCAAATTGTGAAAAAAAAAATGCAATTTTGAGAAAAAAATATTGCAATTGCGAGAAATAGATATGAAGAAATAGAAACGAGAAATAGAAAAAGATATGAAGTACCAATTACAAAAATATATCATGTAAAATAAAGACAAAATTGTACAATATATTATAACAATTTCAAAATAAGTCTCACTTGATATGAAATCACAAGTAACATTTTCTTATTTTCGAGAAAGAAAGTTGCAATTGTGAAATATAACTTTGCAACAACGAGAAATAAAGATGGAATTGTATGAATTCACAATTACAAGAATAAGTCATTTATGAGAAATAACTAAATTACGAGAAATAAAGATGCTTTTATATAACATGAAACCACAATCAAAGAAATAAGTCTCATTCACCAGAAATAAACACAATTATGGGAAATATAGCTTAAAATGTGTGGATGTAAGGAAGAGAACTGTGAAGAACGGACTTTGGCTAGGCAGAAAGAAGAGGTTTTAGCTTGCATGAAAACCACAAGTGTGCCTTTCAATACCACACACTTACACACGCAGACACATGCATGCTCTCACAATCGGACTCATTGTGGTTTTAGCTGAACTAACAGTGGCTCGCCTTTGATATTAACTATATTAACGCTGGCATGCAGTCATCTTGTACCATATACCACTGGCAGTGATCATGTCATGTGACGTGAAATCGCCCTTAACCCTTCTTTTCTATTTGTGTTATTTTTATTCCCTTGTAGCTGTCGGCAAACAAGCCAGTCTTTGTAGCTGTTTTTGCACCAGAGACACTAAACTGCCAAAACATCACCAAAATCCTTCTTTGCAACCAGCAGCTTGGGGGTAAATTCCTCATGGTGGCACCTACTGAATAGAGCAGCTTAATTGTGGCCCTGATCAATATGTCAGTCTGATTTTATGGGGTGTACTAGACGCTTCTGAAGGCCTTGTTTTGTGTGCCAATGGATAAGAGGAACCCGATTAGCATTAATATCCTTCCCTTCCGTTCTCTGGTGTTTCAGACAGTCAACATAAGAAGGTTTCTGTCTTTTATTAGCTAAAATTTAACCTTAAACGCTTTATTTCCTATAGAGGAAGCAATCACAGGCTCAACTCGTGCTAGCTGTCCATGTCTGAACCTTTTTTTTTAAGCATATTGTTTATTGTTGTTGAGCTTACCAGAAATAATCCCAATTTAATGGTCGCTTTTCACTCGAGTGATGTATTGATTGCTTTTTTCATCCTCTCTCTCTCCCTGAATGAAACTGATACACTCGCACAGTTGTTTCTGACTGTCATCTGTGCACTATAGCCACTCTTTGAGTGGAGTTGCTGTTGACTCACAATCAGCCAGTTATGACGTAGCCGAGAGGACTCTTTGTCCTATAATGATGGGAAGAGAGGAGATCAGGAGCAAAAAACCATACTATACTAAGAATACTTACAAAACAATTCTATTACAGTTATTTTTACTTATTTTTAAAAACATGCCCTTTATTTATTTTTTTCAGATTTAGTTCAGTTGTAGTTTTTATTTATTTTTGGTTATTAATTTTAGGTCTTGAACTTAAACTTATTTTTAGTTTAGTTTATCATCTAATATGTATATTTTATTTTATTTCAGCTTAATTTAAATTAACAAAAATGTTTTTTTTTGTTTTTTTTTAATAGGTTTAGTTAACTATAATAACTGGAAAAAACATGGTAAAAATGATAAAATGTAAGGTTATAGAACCTTATTCTTTATAGTTCTGTAATGAATGGCTTTGTGCACTAAAATAATAATAATAATAATAGTTTTCTAAAAAATATATTCTATCATTCCAGAGACATGTAGCTGTTGCTGTGCGAAAATCTTTACATATTATTACTGATCAGTATTTATTTCAAGAGTCAATAATCTCTGTACAAAATTCATGTTTCCATGTATAAGATATCACATGACAACTTTCATTTGTAGATGTAACTGTAAAGAATGAATGGAGAATTCTTGTCTTTGAGGTCATTATAAACATTGACCGTTACTAGGATGCTGCTTGGTGTGATGCCTTTCGTTGTCATAAAAATGACAATTCATAACAAGTTTGAGTCCACTTGAACAGTGAATTGCACAAATTGCATGGAATAGCATCAACTGTTTAAGTGCAAACACTCACAAAACAGACTGAATGAATACTGAATTTTTCTGAAGAAACTGAGGTCAGGAGTCACTAAACACTCGTAGGCATATTAGCTACTTATGATACATTATAACTGAGTTTCCATGACAACAAGCACTGTTTTACTGTTTGTGGCCAAATTTACACACTAATACAGATGAAATAAGTTTAGAACTAAATGATTCACCTGATGCACTATATATTATAGACCCCACCAGCCTAAATGACATTGGTACAGTCATGACCAGCTCAACGTTCCTGGTCGTGCCTGAAACTCACCCGATTAACTGATAAACTCATCTCATCATTAATATGCAGTCCGGAGAGAAGAATACATTTTCAGCCGAGTAGAGCTGTAGATTACAGAGGGTCTTTTGTTGGAAAAAGAGCTTGCAGTGTTATTGCCCACAGGGCTTGAGTGTATTTTTTCTCTTCATAGCTCATGTGCTGCTGTAGCCTTTGTGTCAAGACACAGTGTCCAGTAGAGATCATTCAGGATACATAATATGTGGCCTTTCAACCACTAAAAGAAACTGAGCAAAGAAAAATAACTCTGTGATGTTTGGACTATCTTGTCTGTGTCTAACCACACAATATGTATGTGATGGTAGTTAGTGAGCAGTAGGCCTAATTTAGGTGATACTTTCATCCAAATCCACTTACTGTACTTACCGCATAGAGTAACTTGGGGTAAGGCGTCTTGGTCAAGGACCATGTTTATGCGTGTCAGGGCTCCAGACTGCGACCAATTGGTCACATTTTGCTACCATTTTTCCTGCCGGTGCGACCAAATATTTATTTAGGTTGCGCTGGCGCGACCACAATGTTGCCGAGCAGCGAATGCAAACAAAATGAAAGTGGAACGAAAATTCGCTACTCATTTATGCTTCACGGACCGTTTATTAGTTCAGACCAATAACAGCGCAGCGCAGCGCCCCGAACTTGCCTGTCGCGGGCCGATCTCGATCACGTGACACTGTTACTAGTGCTGTGTCCCAATTCGCCTACTTATACTACGCCCTAAAAGTATGTACTCATTTTGTGAAGAAAAAGTACATACGTTTGAGTGTGTAGCAAAAGAGTAGGCAAGCTTTGGGACATACTACTTAACGGACAGATCTGTCGTGTGCATCCTGTCACCGCAAACTGCCCTGTCAATCATCTTGTCACAGTTAAAATCCTCCACTCAATCTAATTTAATTTCCTACCGTTTCGGAGAGAAATGTATTTGCACGTTTATCTGCCAGTCGTGGGTCTTTCATGCGGAGACTCTCCTCGTCTGTTTGCAATTTGAATATAATGATGCATTTAAAAGTTAATGGCTAAACTTATCTTTACAAAAGTTCACAATGCATCTGCAGATGCAATATAATGTAGACAACATTAAATAAATACATTTTCGTCAGGTTAGATACTGATAATTAATCACTCAAAAACCCCTTTATCTAAACCTCTCTACATAACCGCCAGACTCGCGCGTCCTCCATTTCTGTTGTTTTTTAACACTTTTCACTCGTGTTTGTAGTTCTAACCGAAACCTCGTCCAACGCGCGATGGGTTGTGGGCAATATTAGCCGTTAAAGTGTGCATCGATCTGCACTTCGGATTCTGACCGGAAATAGTAGACCATCTTTGGAACACTCATTTCAACATACTACGATTTGGGATGTACTAATTCTATTTTCGAATACTATTTAGGACGGATAGTAGCCTATGCGCATTGGGACGCACCACAGGAGATCCAGTGAAGAAATCCATTGAATTCGCCTCAGAATTAATAACAACATCGCTGCGAGATCCAGTGAGATACATGCCGATTCGGCACGGAGTTCTCTGTTATAAACCATAGATATCAGATCAAACAGCGCTGACGTGGAAACCAGGAGAAACACTTATAGAAGGCTTTCAGTCCACAAATCAGCAACATTCTCCATGGATTTAGGCTAATGTAGTAACTCTAACCATACATAGCCTACCTATGGTATTGTGACAGAAATAGTCAAACGCTTACAGTACAAGCAGCCTACTACACATCTTTTTCCAGCACTTCAAAACTATAATATCATATATAAATGTTATTTTTAATGTGATGACCAACACATTTTTTGTTCATCCTTCAAAGATTGTCCTAAAAAAAAAAAAAAAAATTAAGATGTAGGAAAACTCGGTAACGCTTTAGATTACAGCCCGGAAAGTACTGTGTAATTAAAATGAAAGTACAGTATAACTTTCGGTAATTACAGTGTACCTATAAAGTACGTACGTGTAAGTATAGGGGAACAATATGTAAAGTCTTGGGAATAAAGGTGTAACAACCAGGAAAATACTGCGTAATTAAAACGAAATTACAGTGTAACTTTCGGTAATTACAGTGTACCTATAAAGTACGTACGTGTAAGTATAGGGGAATAATATGTAAAGTTTTGTGAATAAAGGGGTAACAACCAGGAAAATAACAAATTATTTAGGCAAATTATTTAGACTAAGTATTTTAGAATCTTACTTTTGGGAGCAATTTAGCGAGTACATACACTGCACTTTTTTGTAATAATAGTGTATAAAAATACATAAAGGCTTTTTTTAAATTACTGGGTACATATCAGTGCATTTATAAAGGAGGCTAATTTGTTATTATTGCAAAGGTGCACTGATTAAGTTTCAAGGCAAGTAAAACTATTGCAACTTTTTTTTTTAAATGCTGGGAAAATATACTCTTGTTCCATGTAGTTACAGGGTAAGTATGACATTGCGGGCTGTAAATTAAAGTGGTGCTTCTAACCCTCTTGTTTCATGTAGTTACAGGGTAAGTATGACATTGCGGGCTGTAAATTAAAGTGGTGCTTCTTACCCTCTTGTTCCATGTAGTTACAGGGTAAGTACAATAAAAACACATGTACACACACACAATCTGATATCACTCGGAAAACTTTATTTGAAAAACAACTTATTTCAAAACGGATTTACAGCACTTTGTTTCTCTTGCTTGGTTTCCTCCTCCTCTTGTTCCTCTTCTTCTTTTTCTTTCTTTCCACTGATGAATCTTAAGAAGGAATCCCATGACATGTCTCTTGCTATTCTGTATTATGTGTTAAAAGAAAATACAGTACAGAAATGTCCTCACCATTTACTCATCTTCTACGAATTTCCCTCATGTCATCCGAGGTGTATACGAATTTCCTTCTTCAGATTAACACAAACAAAAGTTTTTAGAAAAATAAATAATCTCTGTGAATGCATATAATGCAAGCTCATGTGTTCCTAAAAGTTGACAACAGCACATACAACAATAACTACAGTAATCCATACGACCCCAATCAATGGATGAATCAATGTCTTCTGAAGTGAAACGATAAGCGTTTGTAAGAAAAATACCAAATATTTAAAAATTTTAAACTGTAGACTATGGCTTCCGACCAACTGTCACCTGCGCGTTCATGAGAGGGTTGAGTAAGTTTACGCTTGAAAATTTAAAGCTTGACGTAAGCGCACCGAAAAACCGAATGTCGAATTATTATTCTTTTTTAATGTTTATATTATTGCTCACAACAAAATACAAACAATAACAGATAATAATAATAATGAAAAACAAACCATGCAGAAGAACAGAGACACCAGATCTCGCACGAGTTTCACATCAAACTCCCGCGAGAATGCAATGAACGCTTAAAGCTTCACCAAACGCGAAGCCATTCAAGCCGACCCTATGAAGCCGACTCTCATGCACTCGCTGGTGACAGTTGGTCGGTAGCGAAAAGATGAGTAAATTATGAGAACATTTCTGGGTGTACTGTATTTTCTTTTAATACAGAATACAGAATAGAAAAAGACTCCTTCTTAAGATTAGGCTAATCAGTGGAACGATAGAAAAAGAAGAGGAGGACCAAGAGGAGGAGGAAGCCATGCAAGAGAAACAAAAAAGGACAAAAAATGCTACTTTCTGTCAGGACTTTAGTATTTGAAATGAAAAGTTGATTTTTAAAAAATAATAAAGAATAAGAAGTGTAATATGTTGTAAATCTGTTTTGAAATAAGTTGTTTTTCAAATAAAGGTTTTCCAAGTGATGTCAGATTGTGTGTGTACATGTGTTTTTACTGTACTTACCCTGTAACTACATGGAACAAGAGGTAAGAAGCACCACTTTAATTTACAGCCCGCAATGTCATACTTACCCTGTAACTACATGGAATACTTACAGTCTAAATAATTTGCCTAAATAATTTGTTATTTTCCTGGTTGTTACCCCTTTATTCCCAAAACTTTACATATTATTCCCCTATACTTACACGTACGCACTTTATAGGTACACTGTAATTACCGAAAGTTACACTGTAATTTCGTTTTAATTACGCAGTATTTTCCTGGTTGTTACACCTTTATTCCCAAGACTTTACATATTGTTCCCCTATACTTTCCGGGCTGTAATCTAAAGCGTTACCGAAAACTCTTATTTAAACACTTTTTTAAGAAGTGACAGTTAAAAAAACACACATTGTAAACAGTAGGATGCTTATTGGCTATTTTCACTCCCTAATATCATTTTTTTTCACTCGTTTTGCTTTTGAATTAATATTAAGACATTATGAATGATAATAATTAAAGTTAATTTCATCTACTCCCTAAATTAAGTTTAGTGCTTTATTGTCAGCCCCAGTGCTACCAGATATTTTCTGTAGAACTCAGTGGCTCCGGTGCTGCTGCCCTCAGATGTTAGTCTGGAGCCTGTGAACTTAAAATAAAACTGCACACTGTAATATCTGTACGTTAAGTCTATTTATTATTAAAGAATTTGTCAGTATTACAGTTATTTTGGGGGAAATTTGAATAATTGCATTATTCAATGCGAGAGAAACCAGTAAGAAAGAGCAAAAGGGGGGGCAAAAGGGGGGCGGGGGGGGGGGGGGGGGTATCTTTTATGGCCACACATCCTGTAGCTGCCCATTAAAGCTGTGGCATTTTTACTGTCTCATTTTGCTTAAACGGTCTCTAATATAAAGGGGCCAACAAACCCTCCCTTTATTTCCTCTGTCTGCTTCCACTGACTCTTTGTAGTTCTCTTTTTTTTTTTTTTGCAGGAAACTCTCGCTCCCCCTGGCTGGTGATGTGAAAGCAAACCAGGGCCACTAAGGTGCATCCTATTGATCACAGCAAGCTGAGAGGGAAGCAAATAAAAATATCCTGCAGCCAGAGATGGACAGAAGTGTGAAGAGAGAGAGAGAGAGAGAGAGAGAGAGAGAGAGAGAAGACCATTTGATCATCTTTTTTGTTATTTTTCCACTTGTACAGTTCAAGCCCTCAGACAGACTTGTACCACAGTTTCCTCTAGTCAAGCTAGATCCTGCTCCTGAACGCCCAGAAACAAAACCGGATTAAACACTTCAGTGCCTTCAGACTGAGCCCTGAGAGCTATTGGAAAGACGATGAGCTGTAGCTGTGGCCTGGTGGTTAACTAATGCGCTTTGACATTGATCCTTGTTGCCCACTTGTTGACTCGGGTTCTAGTCAGGCTCATGTCAAACCTTGACCCTTTTCCCCACTCTGCTCCTTTTCATTTCCTATCTGTCTATCAAAAAATGTGCAGAGACAAAGTACATTTTCACACTTTCTGCTGAAAAAGATGAGTGGTTCCCAAGCAAGAGACGTCTTTTTCTTATGCAATGGTTCGTTAAGCTGAATAGCAAACTGCACACTGCAAAAACTAGGCTGAGAGATGCTTAATGATGGCCCGACATTGGCCGACCATTGGGTTGGTGTGTGTGTGTAAGCCTTTACCAACTCAGAAGAACCCATCTTCAAATCTCTAATATTCTGTTCTCTAGATATGGCTGCTGTCCCTCCTTCAGTATATTGTCTGAGGAATTTTCACCTGTTTTATGTCTGCCAGGCAAGACCGGTCTTGTAGAAAAGTAAGAGCACACTTCTCTTCAACAAGCCGCTTGATTTGGAGTATCATGCATGTCTGTAGCACAAACAGAGTTTAATACTTAGGGTTGGGGGTTGTTTAGTATCATGACGGAGAGGGATTCACTTGGTTTCCAGGAGCAAAGCTCTCAGGTAGACCAAGATTCTCCCAATCATGGAGACAGGACACGCTGAGCCGAGGGAGATTAAGCGTATCTCAATGTCGAACAGACCTTGTAGCCCTGAGGCGATTGTGCTTCACCCCAGGAGGGCGAGAGCTCGGAGCGAGAGCGTGAGATTGGGATGTTCCGAGACAGACGGTTCTCATGTCCAGTGGCAGGGAAGCCAAGAATCTCTCTCTTTCTCCTTGTCCTATCTGTCTGGACCACCTCCAGCCTAGACCTGGAGCAGGGGAAGGGGTGGAGCAGCCAGCTTTTTAGCACTTGTTTCTATACTGTGCTAATTTTACCTACAGTCAGGACACAGATGCAGAGACAAAGGGAGGTGGGGGCTGTGCCTGCGGTGGGGTGGGGTGGGGAGGGGGTAATGGGGTAGTATTGGCTTATTGACTTGCCCTCACAGCTGGCAGGCTTCAGATGAAAAGGGTTGTTCCTCACATCAGAAGAGAAGCTAAAGGAAACAAAAGAATTCCGAAGTCCCTCCCAGCACATAGAGCCCCCCATCAATACACACACACCCAAAGGGCCTAATCACCCTCTCAACAACACTTGCCTCAGGTACTGATGAACCCAAAGTTTTTAACTGATTTTGAATAATTCTAAATTGCTAAAGACGCAAAAAGAATCAAATCATATGATACAAATAATGATTTGCATCTCTTTGGTTTCTAAATTTACACTGTAAAGTTGACACAGAAACTGCATATTAAGTGGCATATGTAGTGACCCCAAATATATCTGGAAATAAAAGTGTCTAATTTATATTTGATAAGAACTAAAGGTCCAGCTTTGGCCCGAAACGATGGGATATAGGCTCTAGCTTCCTTGTGACCCGGACATGCGGGATGGATGGATAAAGGGCAGGCCTGGATATATTTTGTTTTCTGTATTCCGCTCCACATCACGCACATCGCATATAATCACGCACATGGACAGTGTGTGCAGACATCAGCAACTGTGCTGATGGAGAAATTCACATCACACACATTTTTCATGAGACAGAGCGGAACATGGACAAGGTTTAATTTGACTTTTTTTGCGGCATTTTTGACACTTTTAATTGGGGTTTTGCTGATTTTTAGTGGATATATGTGGTCAGTTCTCTAACAGGTGTCCTATCAGTTTAACCACAGATAATTCATCACATTAACATGAACATGATCCACTAATATTTGACAATCACAAAAAGTCACAGTGCTTTTTGTCTTTTAAACAGAATACTTATACATATACTCGCATAAGTATACATATACTTATATATTTATTGTTTTATCATTTAAAAATTAGCTTAATATTTCATTATCTAATGCAAAGGCATTCATTCATTTGTAAGTGTGTCTAAAGGTGTGGTCATACAAAAAGGTTTATTGACAATTATGTAGCAATGTATGAAGCACAGCTCACATTGAAGTCTCTTTCAAACCAAGCAGCTTTCTGTTAGTCATGGTGAATCCCCCTGAACACCTTGCGAAATATGCATTGGGAAAATCTTTCCTGAATGCATGCAATTATACTGACTGGATTTGGTTCACGAAAATTCACTGAACAATAAGTACTGTATATCACACAATTATCATGCATTTACACAGACTTTTTTCAAAGCAGCGTAAGTGTGCTTACACAAGAAATACAAGCATATGAAACAAAGCATTTGTTCAAAAGTAACATTTTTGAAAAGATCATGATTTATGTTTATGACTATGTTTGAATTTTAGGTCAGAAATAACTAATAAAACTGATAGGGATCAGCACATTAGCACATGAAATCTTTGAATTAAATTTTTGTTCAGTTAGTGAAAATAAAGTGGCTGGAGAAGCTCTGCAGCCCTGAGAAAAAAGAAATCCAATATATCGTCACCTTCCTAAAATAATTGCCTAAGTAATTTTTTTGCATAAGTCATCTTCTCTTGCTGGCCACCTCTGGTAAAATCGTCCACATCCTCAGTTGAACAGATCATGCCATTCTACCCCTGTAGTTGAACAGATCATGCCATTCTACCCCTGTAGCCTATGTCAAGAGTGTGACTTAGGCCGTTTTATTTAGCCTAAGTCTAAAGACAATGAGACTTTGAGGCAATTTTACAAGCTTTTCAAGATGGCAGCTGCATCAAGAAGAACGAAAATCTACTGAAAAAAGGACTTGGGCAATTATTTTAGGAAAGTGATGATATGTTAATTAAACCAGGCTCCTCCAGTGTAACAGTCTAGTTTTGTCGCAGTATGCCAAAATGTGTTTGGTGTAGACACCGTCTCAGAGCTGCATTAACTGTAAAGACACTTCTAGCCAAGGCTGCAATGTTCAATGTAAGACACAAGAAACAATGTCGTATGTGTGTTTCCACTGAACAGATTTATTATTCCACCTTTTTCTGTGAGGAATGATTCTCATTAACTGCCAACAAATGCTGCTCATCTTCAACTGTATGAAAATTGTTCCACTGCGTCTCTCAAAAGCCCCCTTTCCCATTTGACTGTTGATTTATTGAGTTTACATTTCCGCCATGAATTTTAATGTTGATCTGGCCTGCATTCAAAGCTTTGTCATCAATATTTAAACATCAATATAAACTTCACAATCGCTGACAAATTGTCCCGAGATTTCCGCATTTTTTTTGACAGATTCATTAAAATGTATCAAATACTCTGGCGGGAATCAGAATCAACCCCTTCAGCCTCTAGAGGAAGGGTTAAGCATTTATTTTGAGTGGCTCCCACTCCACGCACACACTCGGTGTTGTTGTTGTTTTTAACGATAGCGGGTCTGATTAGAACAGAGCACCGGGGAGCACCAGTCACGTAAATCAGCCCCCCAATGTGCCGCCTGTCGGTCTGGAACGCTGTGAGAGCCCTCCTGCTCCATAATCAAAGCAGCTCCGCTCTCTGAGGGAAATCAGTAATCACACGTATGCTCTCTGTGTGCAACAACCCATTGAAACACATTTCTCCTGTTTAACACACAAGCTGATGCAGAAAGCTAAACGAGAGTTAGCAGATGGTTTCTGTTTTCAGTACTGTGGTCATTGTATTTTAAATTGTCTTAAGGATAAATATTTAAGGTAACACTCAAACATTTGCATATTCGCAACCTCTGGCCACTGTTTTTTTGTTGTTGTTGGTGCTTTTGCTGGCATTTTATAAAACGATATGCCTGCTTTGCATCCTTTAACCATAGTTAAATCACTGTAATGCACAACCTCGAGTGACTTATTACTTTACTCTTTAAGTTCTGTGGTAAGAATAAGAATAAAAGAATACAAGAATAAAAAAACGTGGAGGAGTTCTGAATGAAAATTGTTTATTCAATTCTCAAACCAATTACTTAGAAAAAGACTGAATGAGGAGTCCTGTTAAAGCTTCATTCAAGACGTGCATTCTAGCAGCAGAGCTTTATACCAAAGAATGTTGTTTAGACCTATTTTTAAAGCTAAAACCCTGGGGTTAAAGGTCATGGGCAATGACCCCCTGCTCTTTAGCGCTGTCGCATCCCATCATCCAGAGAAGCAGAATGGGAGGATCTGTCATTAAGCTTTAGTCACATATTAATCAAGCACCTTTTTTTCACTATTACATTCCCCCACACAGGATTTAGTTAATGAATTACTATCAAATCTCACCTATCAAAGTCACACAAACCCTTATAAAACGAAACACTCTCAGTCCACCAAGCAACACAAGCTATCGACCCCATACTTGCCATTGTGACCTGCTATTGAGAAACTGAAATCCAAGTTAATTAGCTCATTAAACTATCAGGATGTTTGTATTTAAAGGCTTGGGTAGGACGGATGGCTCTCTGCTCGTATATTTTAATAGGGTTGGGCTGGGCAGAGACTCTCTGTGACTGAGGGAGGGGGTGCTTGGGCTCAGGTATGTACAGGTCACCTCCCTGTGTATGAGAGCGTGATCCTGAAGACCCCTCTTACTGCGTGAAGTCTGAACACCATCTGCGCACCATTAGAGACCCATACGCGGCAGGAGTGGACAGAGAGAGTGAGAAAACAAATCCAACTCGATTTGTACTTTTTCTGAGGAAAATGTGAGTGGTGCAAAACGCCAGAGTGTCCAGTGTTGTTGCTACTTGAGTGCCTTGGGTGTTTGTTTGTATAGTGTTAGAGTGTTATGGGTGGTTGCTAGGGTGTTCAGGGTGGTTGCTATAGGGGGGTGTGGGTAATAGCTATTTAGGGGCTATTTTCAGGACGACTAAGGTTTCTTGTACTGTGACATTTATTTTCATGATAGTTAAGCACAAGAAAGGGTCTTGGCATTACCTCAAACAGTGGTCTTTTTTCTTTTATAAAGAAATATCCAGATGAAGACCTCTGACCCTGACATCTTTATGAACGTTGCCTTGAACGTAGCTCGCTCTGGCACCACGACCTCTTGGATCCCATCATTCTCTAGCCTTTTCTCTCTGACACTGTTTTTTCTCTCTATATTGAGTCTTCTTTCACTCTTTTCTTCTATATTTACTCATTCTTTGTCTTTTATATGCTCTATATTAGTCTAGTTTAATACAGGCCTGCTTGCCTTACGCTCAGTAGGTCAATGTGTAATATCTTTGTGTGTTATGTTCTTCGATAGCTTCAAGCACATGGAGCGACCTTGAGGTTGCACAGAGAGCTGAGATGTGAAGCTAAACGAAGCTCTCTCCTGCTCGTTCCTCCAAGGCTTTTCTTTTTGACACTATTTTTATATGAAATAAGCTATTCTAGGGCAGGCAAACACAACAATTTACTTTATTATTTATGCTATCAGTCCAACGAAACCCAAATATGAGAGTGTAATGGTGTTCATTTGAAAGAAGTGCCAGTGAAGTTGACTAATGCCGCATTGAAGAGGTCCTTGGATTTTTAAAGACGTTAAATCATATAATCCCTCCCTGTCTGCATGACAAAAACCATCACACGCCTCTCAGTTGAGATAATTCAACAGGTTTATCGTCTCATTATTTCTGTCTTGGTCTAATACGGATTTATATTGGTTTCCCCATACTGATGCTGGATTGAAGCGTGAGACATCTTGACAGCTTTATGGAATTTTCCAGGATGTGATGGCTTTATTATCACCGTGAACACGTTTTTCTAATTTGTGATTGCAGATGGATTCCTACGCAGGAGATGCCAACTTCTGTGTCTGCGTGGCAGTGTGCCCATTGCAACTTCTGCCTATAGTTTGAGAATACACGGCTGAATCTAATATCTACTCCATACTCAACTGATCTTCATGTCATCCGATAACGACTCTTTACACTTCACTTCAAGAAACGTAGCTCTAATTAGCACCTAATAATTCTCATTACTTCTACTGTAATGCTTCTGAATTGCTAAAACAAACCGGTGGCTCTTTAAGCAGGGAAAAGCAGCGTTTTCAACAGTTTTTGGCATAATTATAACGAAACTATGAATGTGCTGCATACCCAAAACCCATAAAATAAAGAGATTAGTGAGTTGGAGAGGTGCACGGTGGTTATTTGACTTTGAGAATGAACAGCATAATTTCATCTTTTCAGTTAGGAATAATCTATTATTTAATAACTCCTCACCTCATCTTTAATTAAAAGACATTCCTCAGCGTTAAGCCACGGGTAGGTTTTGGCTTTGAGAAAGTATCTCCCTTCATCATTGTAGGTATTAACGCTGGGCTCTGCGTGTAGCTCAGCATCTCTCGTTTGGCCAGCCTGACTCTATTCTTTCTTTCTGGTTGACTGTGGCGTCGCTGGTGGTGTGCTGCATATTATTAGGCGGTGGTGTTCTTGATCCATGTCATTTTCAGCTTGTGCCATTTCCTATCGCTCCCAGCTGCCGGCTCTGGCTAATTAGTGACAGAGATGGGAACAGGAACAGGGAAGAGAGCTTCAGAGAACAGGCCCTGCTATGTCGTCCTGTTATTTTCTTGGACACAATTCCTGATTCCAGCCATAAAGGCCAGACTGGAGGCTTCTTCTGGAAGGCACACACACAAACACAGTTTCTAGGAAACACAGAAAATGATATGTATTTCTATAGGCTTTCTGCCCATTTCTATAAAGATTGTACTTACCAGGATATTATTGCAAGGGGCACATATTTCATTTATGCTTAGGGTAGGACAGCAAACAGGAAATTGTCTTGACAAATTGTAGTACTGACAATACATATTTTATCCAGTTGGAGAAGAGGTTTTTAATGCTTAACTTTAGTGCTTTAGTGCTTGTACCTCCTGAAACCTTTTTTAGTGGATTCCGCTCCAACTCGTTGTTTAAAAAAATATCTGTACAGAAGTAAAATGATTTAAATAAAATAATTTATTAAATAATTAATAATAATAATAATAATTATTATTATTTTATTTTATTTTTAGCTGATGGTCTACGTTGGGTTGGAACTATTTTTTGGGTATGGACAATGACAGCTTAAATTTATTTAGCTTATTTTGAAATTGTATTAATGTATGAACACGCTCAAAGCTTCATCCTTGTTCACTGTTTGCGTGAATTCTCTCCAGAAGTTATGACTGTAAAAAATGTCTTTGTATTCGTTTAAATTGGAGTTGCGTGTATCTTTAATCTCCTGACACAAGTGCTTGTCAATGCGTTTATATAGTGTTGTTGTGGCCAAGTAGTTTGTTGTTGTTGTTCCATCTCTTCCCTGCTGAAAAATTCAGCATTGCTGGATGCCAGTTTAGGGTATGTTTTGCTTGCTGGGAGCAGCATGGGATGCTTGTTGCTGGTTTGCTGGTCACCAGCATGGGAAGAGGGAGGCTTGGTGGACCAGGAACACCAGCTCGGTTTTGCTAGGGTGGGGGTTGTTGTCACCACCTTTGCCGACCCTGCAAGCTAATTCTTTGACTCTAAAGGTGATGATACACAGGGCAACTTTTTGGGCAATGTAGCTGGGCAATGTTGCCGTCAACGGGCAACCAGATGAGACACAGACACCACGACCGATCTAAATTCTCCAGATAGAAATGTATTGCCCATTTTCAATGGGAAAGTGCGCAAGCAACAGTCGCTCGGCAAGATTGCCCAGCAACATTGCTCAAAAAGTTGCCCTGTGTATCATCACCTTAAGTGTCAAAGTACCGGTGTGGCGAGCACGACGAGGTCGAGGGCCGTGGGAGGACGGCGCGAGGCCGGTGGCGCGATTGATAATGAGCGACACGTGCGCGACGCACCGGTCTCGCATCTCTCACGGAGGAGCGGAAGCATAAAGGAGGAGCGACGACAGTGAAGAGCGAGAGACCGGTGCGTCGCGCACGTGTTGCTCATTATCAATCGCGCCACCGGCCTCGCGCCGTCCTCCCACGGCCCTCGACCTCGTCGTGCTCGCCACAACCGGCAACATGTGAGAAGTGGTGGTACGCAAGAAAAGTGAAGGTACGCTAAAGATTCCGATAAAGAAGTGCCGGTACTGTATACTGCCCACTTTGAGCGCTGCATACAGTACATCTGTACTGTGCTAATTATGAAATTTACATCACGCACTGCACACACCCTAAAGTATGTGTAAAAAATAGAGTAGGCTATAGTTTGAGCTTTAGCCTTTAGCCTCAACACATAATCTATGCAATTATGTGAACACAAGCTCAATTTTAAGTATGTGTTGCATTTTTAGCATTGCCATAGTGCGCTATAGCAGGCGTTAGCATAAAATATCTCTAGGCAGTTTCAGTCAGCTTTAAAACAGTTTAGTACATTAGCACAGACACCTCAACTATCAACAAGTTTATAGCTAACTATCAGAATAATAATACATCATACAGCACTAAAATTTGAAGGTAAATACCACAGCAATGGAAGTTAGCAAGTATTTTGCACTTTCAGCGTGTTAGCCAAGCATTTACGTCTATGCTTCTGTGTACTTTCCTGTATGTGTGAGGGAAGGAAACAAAAGAATGAGAGAAGACAGAAGGGAAATTGTCTCTTTGACATTGTAGAATATTCTTTACAGATTCATAGTTTCCATCCTTGACCTGTGGATCCTATTGGATAATGCGGAAGGATGACCGCACAGGAATTGATGCGATGTCCTCCCATCAGTCTCAGCAGCTGGAGGAACACCTGGCAGAGCACAGATGGCTGTGGATCAGTTAATAACTCTACTGTACTCGCCGCAAAGACAAATAAGACAACTCAACGTTAATAGCCTCCCCAGAAACAGACTATCTGCCTCATGCTCATAAGTCATACTGCATGTTATTGCTTATCACCACTGTAAATAATGCGAGCGCTTAGCTTGTTTTAATAAGTGCGTGAGTTAAATGAAAATTTTAAAGTATATTTAATCGGCTTTGCAAATGATTCATCATGTTTCTTTTTTGGATTAGCCGTTATAATTACACATTCAATAAATGCCTTGGTTTGTGGCTCATTAAAGTGTCAGCATTTCTTTATAGTCACTGTATTTCTAACCCCCCGCGGTAAAATTAAATCATTAAGTTTTCCTTGTCTGCAAACCGTCCCCCTGTGATGAAGTACGAGTGATGCCGTCAACACTGAACCTTTATGGAGTAAGAATTTATAACTGTGAAGTGGAATCAATATTAGCTTTCATAGCGCTGACTCGTGAAAACTGGCTCACTGTGTTCAAACTCATGGCAGAGTCTCAGATGGAGGTGCAGCATTGCGAGCCGTTGCGTTGACAGCTCCCGGTTTGAAACAAGCTTTTACTGTACGTTTCATTTATCATCCGCTCCTCAGTTGTTGTTTTTTTGTATGCGAAGCATTACATCTGTCACAGATTTCAGCATGACTCCTGAAGCATGTCGCCATTTCTTGATGTTCTGCCCGAAGAGCGTTTTTTAGATCTCGGCTCATCTCGAAGACTGTGTTTGGTTTCACATCATGTCTGTGTGTCTCTCTTGGCCTCAAATCACTTCGCCAGACTGAGCCAGAGGGGGTCATTTACTGTCATCTCATTCCTCTAAACACTGCCGCCCTTAAATCAGTCAAATCACGACAGAGATGCCATGTTTATAGGGTGATGCTACACAAGCACCAACTTTTCTTGCCTGTGATAAAGACTGTGTGTATTAGGGGTGATCAGGGTTAGTTGTCACATTGAGAAATTGTCACAAAAGACTGCATATTAGTAACTTAGATTTTGATCAAAAGTCCAACTACACAAATGTGTTTTCTCTAGCTGTGGGTTTGTATATCTTAAAGGGATAGTTATCCAAATTTTCTGTTGTTATTTACTCACCTTAATATCATTTCAAACCTGTATGACTGACTGACTTCTGTGGAATACTGTTTTTGTCCATACAATGAAAGTCAATGGGGTCCAAAACAACTGCATGATTGCATTTTGAGACATTCTTTAATACTGTTATGTACTGTAAAACCCAATAAGATTACTCATTTCATTTGAGAAAATGGATTGCCTTAAACCATTTAAGTTTAAAAAACAACATTTATGAGTACTGTGCTGTAAACTCTTTTTAGTCGAAATATGAAATTTAACTATATCAAATACTTTGTGTAGCTCAAACTTAACTAAAACTCTTAAAACCAGTGATGGGTCAATTAATGACTTGTTCATTTTGTGTTGCATTTGCAAAACATTCGTTTGTTTGTAACTAACGAGAAAACTCTGTACAGGAAACTCTGTGCAACATTGTCATGTGACAGTCACATAGGCTCTGACTCTGTACAGGAAAAAAGAAATGATTTATAATGATTAGAGAAATGATTTCTTCTCTGGTCAGAGTCTCTTTCGTTCTTGTGTTGGGGGAATCTGGCTATTGAAAATGTAACCTCTATTTAATTCTGCTCAAATGAATGAAATTACTTGAATAAAGATTCATTAATTTTGCTGAACGAGATTCAAAGATCCAAGTCAGTAAACTGATCTGATCTTCCCATCACTAATTAAAACTAGAAACATCAAATTGACTAAGTAGCAACAGCACACGTGCTAAATTATTTTAAAGAGATAATCATTGCATCTGCAAGTGCACAGTTATTGCTTTTAAAATAAAGCGACATGCAATATAGTCTCAGTGTTCTCCAGCCCATCCTCCACCTAACCACAGGCGTTATTCTTCAGATCAATGGTAACCCCCCAAAACTCAGACATAATAGAAACCATTTTAAATCCCAACAGATCACCACCATATTCATTATTTGTGAAATATATATATATAATAATAATAATAATAATAATAATTTAAACTTTTTAACTTTTTAACTTTGGTTGCCTGGCTGGAGTGAGATTTTGATAATGATAATGCCGCTATTTAAATCCAACAGTCTATTTTTCATTTAATCTTAATACTGTAAAGTACCCATATGCTTAATGTACTAGATACACTTTTTTTTTTGAAGATTTTTTTTTAAAATATATATATTACTTTTCTTTTTTTACTACTTACATTTTGCTTAATAAAGCAATTACTTGTGCAAATGGCTCTTTTACATAACTATGAATGTGTTATGTCTCAAAAAAAATATTTTCTCAAATCAGTGTCAATTAACAGCAAGTTTCCATTGTTGCAACTTAGACCATATAGTGTGACAACATGCCCAAGTTTATGATTTCTTGAACAATAAGGCTGGAAATAAAACTGAAGTCTGTGTATACAGAAACTTTAAGACTTTAAGAACCCAACTGAGAAATATAACTGGAGTAGAATAACTGTCTTCCTTTACTTAGTTGAAGCTCTAAACAAAATATTCCACACCCCTCTCCTGTTTGCCCCCAATAACATCACATATTTTCCTTTAATAAATTTCAAACCAGTGGGGAAAAAAAATAAGACCAGCATGCTGTCAAACAAGCATGAAAGCTCTCTAGCTCCTAAACCTGCAATCTACCCTATACTGTGATCATCAGATGTGCTGCAAACACAAAGGTGCTTTAATCTGTCTGTAAAACAACAGCAATAGTTGACAACTGACAACAGAATCAGTCTGCAGAATGTTTTTCCGTCAGAATTGTATTTGTTGTCACTTTAGTCAATGAATAGACTTCATTAAAACACGTCTGGGCCAAATATGATGTTATAAATAAAAACCAGAACAGTGTGTCAGTAGAAAACAAAAGGCATTTGTCGCTGTCTATGAATAGTTTGTAAACCATTGAAATGTTTCACTTTATACTGCTCTCTAGCATCTAGACTATCAAATACACCCTTAGCAATCCATCATGTTATCAACACCATGATAAAGGGTGCTCTCAGTGTCACATGGAGAGAAACGTCCAAATAAAACCTAACAAAAGATGCCTTATTCAGTTGGACACATTGTGTACAAGTACTTGATTACAAAAATCGTGAGTTGAAACCTCTTTTGGAGTGTATTCTTGTTAGTCGCTAAGCTTTTACGTATGTCAGCAGTATGTCAATGCATGAGCTGTATTAGTTACGTCAGCTGGGCTCTTGAAGCGGGGTGAGAAACCTCAGGAATGCTCAGCACCCTCAAACGCTGCGCCTTCCCTTCACTCTGAACTCAAGTGGCCCGCATGTGAGATTGAGGAAAAATACGTTTGCTGGGCACAGAGAGGACTGCATGGTTTAAAGAATGGAGAGAAAGATTTTAAAGGAGGCTAAGAAGGGGGTGGACGGCCATTGGAGTTCAGCGGGGGTCTTTATGGTATGGGAGACTCTGGAAGTCATTAAGGTGGAGTGAGATTTGGTTTGAAAAGCATGACTGCTTTATCGCTACCCAGGGTTAATTAAGCAAGGCTGGAATGTCAGTTCAGACAACCCCCCCGCATTGAGTAGTTGTAGTTCGAACCACAAAGGAGCCTTTCAAGAGGACCAGTGCAGTATGCTGATGAATCGCTTCATTTGAACAACGGTGCTTGCTAACATGTTTACGGCTGTTGAAAGTTTGAACTCGCAGTTGTGCTGATGTATTGTCAATTGGGCATTATTGGAGAAGCCCGGGCAATGTAGTTCACAAAGGTGGCGAAAAGTGAAACTAAATCTGCCCAGACTCAGTATCTGTAAATATTTTACCTGCCATAAAAAAAAGAAAAGAAAAAAAAAGCTTTTAGTTTGTGTTGTTTTGAAACCTGGTCACATGATGTGGCTACTGGCTAGTATAGGCAAACCAGATGATTAATACAACACCTATCATTCATTTGTGGGTCCACAAAATTTAAACAAAATATCTCTTACCCTAGTTTTTTTATGACATGAGAAATCAAATGTGCCTTTATCTTTTGACATATAAGTTCCATTAAAACATCCTGCAAGTTTTATAGCTTTAAATGTCTTCATTATAAACAAAGCATTTATTTAATCAAGCTCCAAAAATGGCACGTTTTGATATTGCAAATACATTTGCATATGCCTGCCTTCAGAGCAAGACATCGACGAATAGTTATACATCATCGCCCACTAGCGTTCAGTCACTTAATGAATGACATTTGCCTACACTGGATGGGAGCGTTGCATCAAAAGCAAATAGAATCCATTATAATCACTGACGCTGTCTACACTGGATACAGTATTCAGATGCGTGTTCAGGTTCTGACATACTGCACGTACTTGAGTCTGTCAACAAGAGGACAAATGAAAGAGTGAAAGAACGTTCGCTTTGACGCGTTTAGTTTAAACAGCTCTTTTGCGTCACTGTACAGACATCATGGAATCAAGTGGATGGTTAATTTTAATGGCGTCCTGGATCGCGACTGAGGATTATGTTTGTTCGGAGTATTTTGTTTTGTAAACGTGTAATTAAGAGAGTTAACTCAAGTAAACGATTTCACAATAATCTGTCTGTAATTTACAGTTTTATAAGGATAATGTTTTCAATGAGTGGGCGTTGATACTATTTCCTATGCAATGATGACGTTAGCCAATCATAACAGTGGTCGTTTACTGACAAACCTTAAAGGTGAACTAAGTAACTTTTTTTACCTTAACTGAACAGCTTCGGAGTCATTGGAATGGTTATATTACTTATTTCGGGTTGAATGGTGGTCGTTTCGCACCCCCCTGGTGCCCGTGAGCGGAAAATACGCACTTGCAACTTTGGGGCGGCGGGCCGCCGGACGCCGCGTCAGGAAGTCTCGCGTGATATCAGGTCTCGCGATGTAAACAATTGCTTTACGGCCAAAAGAAATCTGCTAAAATGCTGTCATTATTGCGCTCCCTCACGCTGTTCGAACCCGAATGAAGAAGACGTTTTAAAGAATGTCCCATCTGCTTTGATGTCGTTGATCTGCTAGCCTCTGGTGTCTGAGAATCGCCAACGAGTTTTTACAACAGTGTTGTCAAATATCTATTCCGAAGCTGTGGGGGGAGCTCTAGAGAGAAACCTGCGAGCAAAAAGCGAGAATACAGCGAAGAAATCCCGAAGTTACTGAATGCAGCTTTAAATGAGTCGCCCTTTCAAAATGGATCATTTCAGACAGAGGATCAGAATGAAGGCTGAAAATAATTGTATCTCTGCATATATATATATATTTTTTTATTTTTATTTTTTTTTTGTGGTGAAAAACTTTATTAGCTTTATTAAGTGAACCTCAAGGAACATATTAAAATTATTTTTTAAAAGTCCATGTCATGACACCTTTAATATGTGCCTATTGTCAAATAACTTTTAAAAGTTTAAATAGGCAAAAAAGTCGGTTTTAGCCCATTCATCCATTATCAGTTATCCTTTTTTTATATATATACAAATAAATAAATAATAGGTGAATGTTAAGCTCAATTGTATTTTTAAATTATTTGTATGTATTTATTTAGGAAGAATCAATAAATACAAATATTTAAACTATTTATTTAGTAAACCTATATCAATCTATATTTTATTTAGTAAAAATAAATAAATAAATACATAAACTATTTGTTTTAGTTATTTTTATTTATTTTTTATTTGAAGATTCATGAGTTTGACAATTGGCCAGATGAAACCTCAAAACAAAAATTAAAATAGTAACCACAGTGTTGTGCATGTCACCTAAACCAAATCAAATATCTCACTACAGATCTAAACGGTTAATTATTCACCTCTACCCTTTCTCTGTGCACTTGCTTTGCACTTAAAAGAAAAAGTTCCAAAGGCTTTTTACACTTTGCATTGATGCTGTGCTGTTGCACGGGCTGTGTGAAAATAGTAACGTTCACATCAAATGGAACTTTACAACACTGTTTAACACTAATGCACAGCCTGGGGCAGAGTTTCATTTGACATATTTAAAGATGCTGCTGCTTAATTAGCTGTGGTTAACGCTGATCTTCTTATATATGTTTGCATTTTTCTGCAGTTTGCTTAGCTATAAAGTTGACTCCATTTCTTGCATAATCTATTTAGCTATTTTTTAAACTTAGTCAACACTACTTTCCAAAACAATCAGATTTATGGTAAAATGGAGCACTTTCGACTTGGCTCTTTGACCAGGAATTAACCACGTATACTCTTAAAAGTAAAGTTGTTTGGCATCAGTGTTTCCATTAAGAACTTTCCATGGATCCTTTCCATTGTACAAAAGGTTGTGTGTGTTGGAAAAAGGTTCTTCAGATTATACTGAAATGTTCTTCATACTAAGAAAAAATAAAATGGTTCCTTTAAGAACTCTTCACTGAAATGTTCTTTGGGGAACCCAGAATGTTTTGTCAGTGGCATTGCTGTACCATTTTGGAACATTTATTTTTAAGAGTGTAGCCACCAGAACACCTTGGCAACCACTAACAACCAATCATAAATCCTTAGCGACTGCATAGCAACACCCTGGAAACCATATACAACGTCATCGCAGCAAGTTTTGCAAGGGCAAACACCACTAACTTTTCTTCAGAAATGTAAAAATCTAGTTATAGTTCACGTTTATTCAAAAACCATTGTGATGCAAAACTAAAAATACACAGATCATTCATTTAGTCAGTAGATTTACTGTGATTAAGGGTTCATTTCCCCAGATGTCACCCCTCATCAGGTTGTCACGGTGTGAAAGGAAGAGGCTGACCGTGCTTCCTGTAGAAGCCCAACAAAGGAAATGAGGTCACAGCCTCAGCCTGGTGAGGAAACTCCGCTGTTATTATTAAAAATGAATATGGCTGTTTCTAGATTTGAACCTGAACCATGTGTAAATTAAATGCAAAACCAATGCATTCCCTCAGCTAAATGCTTCAAGCCACGCGCTGTTTGTCAAGTGTTATTAGGCAGACAAAAAAAGTTTGAGTTTACGTGTGAACTGTAAGTTTACTCTTCTGTCAAAAAGGGCCCGGGGATAAGTGACAATACAAGGTGTTAGCGGCTGAATCTGACTGAATTAATTAGATTTTTCACAGTTATTATAACAGCCGGTTACAAAACACGCTACACTCGCTATTGTTTGATGACCAAATCAGGAACAGCCCCCGTATGTCTCTCCTGCTCACACTCTTTATTTATTTCTCTTTCTTGCTTTATTTATGTTTTTCACTGTTTCAGACAGACAAACAATTACTGATATGCCTACTGTGAAAACTGCTTTAAATCGGCTTGCAAGCAATTACTTATTCACTTGTGCTTAGAAACAGGATACAGAGAGTCCAAAAGGGTGAATCTCACAAAACCTGTCAAAAACATGCCTGGGACATTGTTTCATCCCAAAATCAAAAGGAAAAAATGGAAAATTATATTTTTCCTCAAAAAAATGAAAGAGCATTTCATGTAAAATGCAGGAACATTAAGAATTTTTTTCCATTGTTATATTATCCTTATAATGTAATGACAAGTGAACACACCCATAAATTCACATTATAATGTGGCAAATATTATTCTCATGTAAAATGAAACATAATTATTTTACAATATCAAAATGGTACATGCATTTATTTAAATTGTTAAAATTAATTATATAAATCAGTATCTAAACATTTTAATTTTATTAAATATTACAAATTATTATTTTTTATTATTATTTTTGCTAAGGTCTAGAGATGCGTTTTTTAAAAGTTGACCTACTTTTAACATGAGTGGTGCATTTTTTAGAATGCTGCTAGCACGAGACGCTACAAAAGACGCGAGATGCGAGGGCAACGGTTAAGACGTCCGTCTAGTGAGTGTTTACATTGAAAAATAATGGAAAAGTAGCGTAGTGGAATGGAAAATGTTACAGTGTAATTATACATTTAAGTAGGCCTACTGAGTAATAATAATTACTTACTATAGGGTTCGGTTTAGGATTAGGGTTTGGTTTAGGGTTGATTGCATGTAATTCTGCACAATTGTAGTTATTACAGTGACTACATCTAACGTGTAACAGGGACACTGTAAAATATAATGTTACCGAATGGAGGAAAAGGTGAAACATTTTGAATTTAAAGAGAAATGTTCTTAAACTGTCATGAAAATGTCATAATACAAAAGATACTGTCTGAAACTGTTTTTTTTTTTCAGTAGGTTTTGGGATGAAATGTGGGCACGTTTTTGTGAGATTCCCTCAAAAAGCAATATAGGAAAATTGAGACATTATTTCATTACTATGAAGAGAAACCGGGTGACATAGATCTGCTGGAGTTCATAAGGATTTTATGAAGCCTCATCCAGGATGACAAATATTAATGTCAATTTTCATTGGTTCAGCTCCAGCAAACTCTATGTGTTATGTACGGAAAATAATCACACATTTTCCCTTCAGAATGGAATTGCTGGCTCAAAATAGGTTGACTGTGGTCAGTTAGTGACCGTTGGTTGAAAGCAATTACTCTTGGAAAAAATGGAAATAAATCTGTCAGCTTACAAAATCAAATAAAACACTCTTTTTCCTCCTGTCAAATGTATAAAAATTCATGTGCCAGTACAGGCAGACGTCAACTACCCATTTATTGGATTGTTGACATGAAATGTCAAGCAGTGCCTTGTAGTGTGACACGCTATTTATTGAGCATTTTCTAATTTTCTTTTTTTATGACCCCATATTTTTTGAGTAATGAAATGGTGACATCACAAAAAATATATACACTTTAATTTATACATATAAATTATAAGCTAAAAGTTGACATATGCTGAATATGCTTATATCTTAACTCTTTTTAAGAAATTGGATATCATTAGGCATTATTAACCCTTAAATGCATACCTCGGGTCTTTAGTGACCCGGGACGTCATTCATTACCCTCCCCCTCATTCATTTTTTAAGTTAGAAAACAACCTTAGTATTCCTCAATCAATTCATTACAAACAATATAACAAGAAAAAAATTATAATATTATAAAAGCATGCTGTTTTTCCCATTTTTTTTTGGTAAAAATTGCTAATGACCCGAGGTGTGTAAACGTGTAAGTATATATTTTTTTCTGCACAACAATAATTGAATATTTGATGACTGAATAAATGCAATTCACCTTTATTCCAGAATGTAGCAATGTCTGATTCACAGTGATGAAGTGACATCTCACTCATAGTTACCGCAGGCAGAAAACAAAAGAATAGGAAGTATCATCAGCAAATCTTGAAATGGCTGATTTACTGCAAAGCAAGTACTGAACGCAATCAAATTTAAGTGTCACTGTCACTTGATGGTGGATCTGGTGAAGAAGCTGTCTGCGATCAAAACATGTTGAAAAAAAAAGATGTTGAAAATGATAGTTTTGAGAATATGCTTGAGATCGCGAATATGATCCAGATGCTGAATATACTGGGAAATTAGCTCTTCCAAGCTCCAAAAGGTAACAAAATATGCTTTATTTTATTCTTCTGTAATTATTATTCTGATATCAGGAGAGTTTTATATTGTTGTGACAGGTAGAGATCCATCCGTGTTAGATTTAGATCCGGGTCGCTAAAGACCCGAATATGTCATAATGATTGGCGAAACATTCATGCATTTAAGGGTTAATTAAAGAGTGTGTTCAGTGTCTTTGTAAAGGCTATTCCTCTATAAGGCTATTCCACAATTGGCACATATTTTCTATTTTGATTTCCCGCCATAAAATGGAACTAAATGTGTTCACTATAAAAGCGGATCATGGCATTAATTACAGTTAATTATTTTAATCTACTAATTTGTGGTTTATAGATTTAAAACTGAAATCTTTCCAAGCAAGTAACTCCCTGCAGTAGCCCCGGGTGGGAATGACTCTTTTAGAAACTTTGCTTTGTAAGGCACTAAGACAAAAACAAAACTGTACAAAGAAGATGTATAGCCCCACTCTGAGAACATCAGCAAATATTTGCATTTGTCTCTATTTTCTCCACATTTCCCTTCATCTTTTACCTCCCCAATCCATCCATTTTTCATTCAGAATTCCTCTTGACACCAAAAATAGGGGTCCCTTTAGCTCCCCTGACGACCTGAGCCCTCGGGGAGAATCTGTGAGGTCACAGGGCACGACCCTGTCACCGTAGAAACGCCACTCTAACAGCAAGCGTTCCCAGGCGTGTGAGGTTACGCAGCCTCTGTGTGCCGTGTAAGGTGTAGCCTCACTCTGCATATGTTTGACAATGTGGCCTTATTTCGAGGTTCCTCTCACACCAAACCATTAATTCTTTTTAATTAGCTCTAGCTGTCCACTCCAGAAGGCCTCAGACGTAACGAGAGCTTTTAGGCAGAAGAAAAGGGAAAGGAAGGGGTGTCGTTTCAAGCGTAAAAAAAGAAAGAAAAAAAGACACAGTCTGGCAGTCATGTGACAGTATCTGAAGTGATATATGACTTTCAATTTAACTTTGACATTGATTTTTAATAAGATAAAAAAATAGGAAGAGTTATCGAGTAGCTCAGTGTTTGTGTAGACACAGAGGTCGAAATCTGCCTTCATTATATAAAGTTTGGGTCAGCACATTTTGTATATTTTTTTAATTAATACTTTTATTCCGCAAGGATGGCTTAAATTGATCAAAAGTGACAGTAAAGACATTTATAATATTATAAAAGATAACTTTTTCAAGTTTAAATTATTTTTGTTCTTTTGAACTTTCTCATCAAAGAATCCTGAAACTACACAATTACACCAAAATATTAAGCAGCACAACTTTAGACAAAATATTTTGGAGTAGCAAATTAGCATATTAGAATGATTTCTGAAGGATTGTGTGACACTGAAGACTAAAGTAATGATGCCGAAAATTTTGATTTGCCATCACAGGAATACATTACATTTTAAAATATATTCTAATAGATATAAAATAACACAATATTACTGTTTTTATGTCACGGTGGCTGTAATTAAGCGCCCAACGAAAGAGAACAAAAATAGTCTTTAATAAAATAAACTAGGAACACTCAGGAGAATCGCAGGAGAATAAATAACACAACCATGTTAACTTTGTCGGTACCGGACAAAGAACTAAACAAAACACAGGGCTTATATAGATGGTCGGGGAGTAAAGGATCAAGGATAAAACGGAACAATTGTGGGAACTGATAAACAACCAGGGAAACTAACTAAGACAGGCAAAACAGGAACAGAACACAGTGAAAACGAAAAAGTTTTTTTTTTTAATACAGCCTTGGGGATTCTGGGGTTATAGTAAATTTAGTATGAAAGACAGAAATAGACTGCATCAGTTTTGAATTGTGCAGGACAGCAGCAAAATTCCTGCTACAGAAAACTTTTACTGCTTAACTTTTGACTCATAACTTTTGTGACAACTTCTCAATGTGCAACTATAGCCCCATTCCTCCATCCTTCAATATTTTCCACACGGATGACTCATTTTCCTGTCATTACAAAGTAATTTCAGTGCTTTAATCTTGACCCATTACCAATTACTGAATGAAATGGACATCTTTTTTATTTCACTGTCTGTTTTATGCAGATAGACACAGCTGGCTCAACAGTTTAACAATCTATCTCATTGTATCAGAGTCTTTTTGCAAATGTGTGTGTGGTCAGCCACATGAGCACCACCCCACCCAAAACCACAATGGCCATCCACAGTTGATCATGTGACTCTTGATATACTAGTCTATTCAATTTCCATAATCTTATTTTAATACCTTCTGAGAACAAGTGAATACAGGCAATTGTTACATAAAACAAAACAAAAAAACTGATATTAAAATTAGAGGTTTGTGGCATTATGTCCATGTATGTCAGCTTCATTTACTGATGTACTCAAAGATAATGTGCTTTTTTCAGGTGCACATTTATACACTCTTTTTCTTTTCTAAGCACACATGACTTATCCTGCACTACATGCAATAAAAAAAAAAAAAAAAAGAGGGTCCCTCCCCCTAACGCCATCTACAATTACCTAATATCAGCCTTGTCACTGTTAATTAAAACTAAAATGATTTTGGTTCATTTAAATGAAGCTGAAATAATATAAAATCTAAATATTACATGAACAACATGGTCTTGGCAACTAACTGTAATAAAATCAGATGTACTGAAATAATATAAAAAAAACAAAAAAACAACAGATGACTCAAATTTAAACAAAAAATAAAATAAAATAAAATAAAACAAAAGCTAATTTAAAATATGAATACATTGTATAATAGTATACAAATAATATTAAAATAACACTGGCGAGTATCAAATCATAGCTCATGGCTGTTGTCTGTCTTTTTTTAACAGAATATTCCTTTGATAAATCAAAACCTAACATCTGGTTTCGACAGGAAATATGTCAAAACAAAAGAAAACACATCAAGCGGTTTCATGGGGTCTTTAAAGAGCTATTTATGTTTGCTTTAACCCTTAAAACTACTTTCATTGGTAACTGATTTAGTCATATTAAATTACATGTAGGCATCTAATAAAAATATTTCATTTAGATGTTACCACATGAAACATATTTTTAGGCTCCCTGAAAAAAGAAGCATTACCGCATGTGTGCTGAATTAAAATAACTAAGTGCTCTGCTATTTACACAGCACCATGTACAACATTGAGAGCCATGAACCTGTTGTACAGACACTGACAGAAAATGTCTCATACCAAATCTGCACTTTTGTGTGAGAGCACGAGCGATTGGTCTCACTGCTCATATCTCGGGCTGATTCATGCTGCCTCATTGCGGGGGTTTGGAAGGACAGATGGCCACTGTGGGAGAGAGAGGAAAGAGTCTTGCGGGTGGAGGAGGATCTGTCCATCTCTCCCTCTCACTGCCAACACCGTCAGTCATGAAACACAGCTCCCCCCTTTCAAGAACAGCCTACATTAGAAACATTTCACCGTGAGTGACACGAGCACGTTTGCCGTACGGTTTTGTCCATCTACTCCCACTGAGTGCACATAAAAGGATTAAGGAGTTGCGTTTTTATGTTCATTCTCAAGACAATTGGAAATGATGATTGAACTTGTGGTGACCCTGATGTGTAGAAAACGCCTCGTCGTTTATTTTCTATGCAGTTGTGAGCTTGCCTTGGGGTCCTATCTTAAGTGGGACAGAGACCTTTTAATAATTGTCAATCTGGCACACTGCACACTGCTTTGTGGGGCCACAGCAGTAGGTAACACTCTTTATCGAGCATCTAAAATCATATATGTGTCTGAATTAAGAGCATTTAATTAGCTCTGGTATCAGAAAACAGACTTCCCAAAACAAGAACTTTAATTTTTTTTTGCTTTTATGATTAAGTCTAATTTGTTTACACAAGTTAATGTGTTAACTTAATAATCATGAGCAATATCTTTTTTACAGCATTTATTAACCTTTGTTAATGTTAGTTGATAAAAATGTTCATGTTAGATCACAGTGCATTAACTAATGTTTAAGTCCCCCTGTGGTGAAAATCCAGCTTTTAATGTTGTTTATATGTCTATGTGGTGTTTTTAATTTGCTTTAAGACAAACCATGTTCAAATTCATAAGTCAACACCACTGCTCAGTATTTTCTCCTTAAAACTGCAGTGAACCAAAGACGCGGTTTTACATCGCTGGTGTTTCTGACGTCACAAACTACCTGCAACCAATCACGTCAATGTGTGATCGTCAAAGAGTGGATCTCTGAGCTGGTGTAAGTGAGTGGAGGCGGGGCTAATTTGCATATTCATAGAACTGCATATACTAAATGAGGCAAGGGTGAGGAGTTACAATTTTTTTTCAAATATGTCATTTTGGTGATCAATGATGAGTTTTAAGGGATAAAATGACAGATACAACTTTTGAACATAAAAATTTATTAGTAAATGCCAACACTATCTCACGACCAATTCGTACGAATTCGTACGAATGATAAAAAGTTGGCTAATTCGTACAAATTCGTACGACCTCACTCGTACGAATTTGTACGATTTGTCTAAACCCACGTGATGGGTAGGTTTAGGGGCGGGGTCAGGGGTAGGTCATTCGTATGAATTCATACGAATTGGGCAATTCGTAGAATTTGTATGTTTTCCTGTGAGATCAGGTTGTAAATGCTGAAGCATTTCTTAATTTCTTACCACTCCTCCATTGCTAATTCCAAAATGTAATTTTAGAGCTAGTAACGGAGGCTTGAGCCATTAGTAGCAGACTAATGCAGTTATTAATGCAGTTATTAGAGAGAGAGAGGGAGCGAGAGAGAGATTGAGCGTGTGTGAATTACCTGAGTCTTTGTGTCTCTCAACAGTTTTCGGCAGCAGCGTCTCTACTAATAGCGGAAACTGTGCGTTTATCTGCTTCAAGAACAGAGCCGTTATGGCTAGTGAGAAATGTCATGTAGCTTTCAAGTTGCTAAACTATTTTACTGATAAAATCTTCAGCGCAGCACTGACAACACGTTTCTGTGCGAGTGTGTGTGTCCGTTCAGTATGCATTTGAGTGGGAGAGAGAGAGAGCGGGAGAAAGAGAGTACGTGCTTTCCGTACATGATCAAATGTAATTTTGTGGCAAAAAACATGGAAACAATTTAACGTTTTTATCCTATTGTTTACTATATTAATTAGCTTGGTCAGTGTCGTTGTGGTTTTTGGTTCTTTTGCTCTTGTAGGCTGTAAGGACATTTAAATAACTGAAATCATTTGGTGAAGTGATATCGACATGTAATGCAGTCAAGACCTGCCTGGAACTATACTTTAGCAGTGTGAAAATATCAGTGTGAACATTCTTCAGAACATCTCCTTTTGTGCTCCATGCATGGACGAAATTATGACAGAATGTTCATTTTTAGGATAACTGTCCCTTTAAGAACATGACTGCATGTTGCAACATACTCTGACTGTGACATGACTGAGTCTCACTTAAGCCTTTCTATATGAGAAAAATGCTGAAGTTGACGTTGTAAGTATGTTTTATGCCTATGGGCGAACTGCCAGAATGAATCTCTTTCTCTCGCTCTTCTTCCCCCTTCATAAGGGTACCGGGTGCATTGTGGAAATCCGTTTATGTTGCCCTATCCGGTGAGTGATCTGCGGATAACTTAATTGAATAATTCTATTGAAAACGTGCCATCAGGGAGTATAAGGTTTCCCTTTAAATCAGTGAACTTTAATCGGGTAAGTGGAGGCACTTCCTGTTTGGCCTGTGAGCCGTGCAGAGGCAGTGATGGGCTCTTCCTCCCACAGGGCCAGAGGCGGCCTCACGTTTCTCACACAGGAACACGCCGCCACACACTTTAAAACCCACAGACTAAGACCTTATAATCTAGCAGAACTCCAGCATTTGACACAGATTTCGATACAGGTTGTTCAATGAGAAACAAAAGCAACTGTATGAATGTGTCGAGACTTTACAAACACTCATTTAATGTTTTAATTGTTCAATCATAGTCTCTTTGAGTAATTTCCTCTTTGCTTAAGTGGATAAACCAGAAAGCTTATGGTTGTAATTAATTTGCATTCGTTTACGGTTCATCTGTATGGGTTGATTATCGTAAATTCTGTCCTATATTGAAACATAACGCAATCTGATGGGATGCCATATGTTCCGTAATGGATGGTAAAATACTCTGCGCCAGGCGTCGCTAAAACCTGTCTCTCCTTATTAGCAGGTATAGGAGATTTAAATTTGTATTATTTAATTATTTCTTTATTTTTGGAATAGCATGCATAAAAACCCACATTACCTGACAGAAATGCAGAAACAGCTGTCCTGACAAATCACAACTCACTCTGTAACCGCTCTAGACTAGAAATGTATGGTGGCCCAGTAGTGCACAACACAACAAAATTAAGCCACAACGGAAAATGTACAACACAACGGAAATAAGCTACAAGACAACGGAAATGGAAGCTTGATTGTATTGGTAAGACTGACTTACTAGAGGTGACTTTTTTCCAATACCTCTCTTCATGTATTTACAGTAAACAATTATTTTTTGGAAATTTCTGCAACATAATAATTTTTTTTTTTTTTTTTTAATCATGTTTCAAAGGTTGTAGTTCCTAGTAACCAGACTTACTACAGGTGAAATTGTGCCAGTAGATCCCTGTATGCACAGTACACAATTTGTTTTATATATACATAAACATTAGGCCTTCTGTAATTCAGGTTTTTAAAAGTTTTCCAAAGCTTGTTCTTTGGTTCCTAGTGACCAGACTGACTTATCACAGGTGAATCTTAATTAAATTAAAGGCCACTTAAGTTTACTTAAAAAGAGTACACATTCATGACTAAAAACTCTTTTAAAAATTGCACCTTGTAATGTATAATTGAATCATGCATTAAAGAAGTACAGTATACTTAGTTTGCTGTGTTAATAAAATACATCACATGTAAAGTAACTGATTATTATTTAACTTGTGCATTATTATTTGATATACATTTCAAGTTAATATATTTTAAAATGCACTAAACTTCATCATTACAAATGTGTAATTAATTACTAATATATTTAAATATATGAAATAAATTAATATAATTGAAATACACTTTAACCACTTTAACCTTTAACCAAAAGATAATTATGAAATTACATATAAAGATGTACTTATGTCTGCTTAAGGTAAAAAAAAAAAAAAAAAAAAAAAAACACACACTCAGTTTGTAATAAGTTGGCCTACTTTAAAAGTATGCTAAAGTGTACTTGTTTTTGACATAGGTTAGTGTTAGCCTCTACTGGTAGATCTCATAAATACACCACCTGGTTCTAAAAAGCATATTGACAGATTTTTTTAAATATTTTTAAAGGGGCCTTGCACCATCTGAGCAACTGAGATGAATGGGAATGTTAATCATATTCTCCAGGTTTTTATAGGCCTCCTTGGTTTTAATTTGCTGACATGGAGCACAGGGTTTTGAAAAAATGTTTGTTGTTAGCAAAATGTTGAAAGTTAGCAAAAAAGAAATTTGTACTACCTTTAGCTTGTCTTAAAATGGCTTATCATTAACTCCACCTGCTACACACTGGCTCCCAAATCATGTTATCTGCAGGAAACAGCAATAATGCCTTGCTAATGATAAATGCAATAAAAGTTAGTGGTTCGAAGTGCTGCTAGCCTTTTTTTCCGCTAGTCTTAAAAAAAAGAAAAAACTCTCACTATACTCTCTCAATAGGCAGTCCAAAAGAATTCCTCCACTCACTTGGGTTTATTTTCTGGTGAAAGATTTCTGTGGGACATAATTGTGTTAGTCTTTGAGACCCAAACAATGTGGATACTTGATTGTCTTTTTGTTGTACACAGGATGTGCTAAGCATGTGCAGCTAAGTGTTATTGCAAGCGGCAGTTCATGTAAATAAAGCCAGAGAGAGGCAGAACCTGCAGTAATTGTGTTCTTTGAAGATCGAGAGATTATGAGACATTAAAATGTGCCATATTCAAGTACCCCGTGTGTATGTACGCATGAAAGGTTGATGGATCTCTCTCCACCAGTTAACAGGAGCGAGCGTGCAGCAACGGGAAGCGGTGATCAATCGCAGGCAGCCTCTCAGAGTGCATTTATTAACATCTCCCTCGCAAACCAAATTAATCCAGCAGTAATGTGGATTAATGGGCCTGTGCACAAAGCCATAGACAGATTGGGCCTCCGGTAAGCGCAGCCACTGCAGTGCCGAGTATTAACTTCACAAACGGCTTCCTTTGTTTCCTGTTTCTGTCGTATGTGTTAAGATCCAATTACTGTGTTTGTGCGGAGTTGAAGAGAGACAGGTGTCCTGCGAAGACAAAGGCTGAAATACTTTAGACAGCTTAGGAGCGGATTCACTGTTGTTATGACTCCTTAGCACTGTTGTGGTTTATTAGCCACAGCTAGCATTGTAGCAGTTGTGTGTGTGTATGTGTGTGTGTGTGTGTGTGTGTGTGTGTGGTCCAGGTAACCCTTATGGATAAAAAACGAATATAAACAATTAGGAAACACTTTACAATAAGCTTCCATTTGTTAACATTAGATAATTCATGTTAGCATGAATGACAATGGAAAATACTTCTATTACTCTTAGTTAATATTAATTTCAACATTTACCAAAACATTATTAAAATAAAAATGTATATCTGTTCATATTAATTAATGGACCTGAGCTAACATGAACTAACTATGAACAGTTGTAGCCTATATTTTTATTAACTAATGTTAACAAACTACAGTTGCAAATGCATTGCTCATTGTTAGTTAGTTAATGCATTAATTAACGTTAACTAATGGGACCTTATTGCGAAGTATTACAAACAAATAACTAATTAAATAACTCTCTCTCTCTCTCTGATTAATTGGATCAATTGATTCAGCTTATCATTCAATTAATGGAATTCATTTTAATTTAATTGTCAGTCCTAGATATGATTGATAATTTAATTTAATAAATGTAGCTTTGTATAAAACAATCAAATGTTTCATGCGCTCAATTAGATTTGGATGAATGGCACTATCTGTGTATACATCAGAAATACATCTATATGCAACATTGCCTTGGTATTTGACAAAGATGGATCTATTTTCAAAATTTTCACAGGATGTGTGGCTTTATAGCTTAGAGATCATTGTTCTCTTCTTTTAGTGCTTTTAACAAAACCCTTTCTCACTACGGTTGCACAAACAGATATTAAACAGCATTAAAAAGACCAAGTTATCTCCTAAAACACAGTGTCTATACAGCATTTGAGCGATTGAGTTTCAGAAGTGTAAGACCTACCGCGACCCAAGCAGAAAGGCATGGGTTTCAATGGGACTTGCTCATTAAATGCTCATTAATGCTGCTAAATTGTATCTGCCAAATCCAATGAAACGAGCACCGGGACGGACTTGCCAGGAAATTTTATTAATCTATTAGGGATAGCTGATATAATCCCTGTTCGCTTCCAAAATAGTTATCTGGTATTTTATGAAATGGGGTGAAATAATGGAACATGGATTAAAGGCTAATTGAGGTGTAATGTAGAGGTTGTATTTCAGATATATATAGCTTATGTAAAAAAAAAAAAAAAAAGCCTCACATCATTAAACTAATTAATATCTATGAGCTTCATAAAAAGATGCAAGACCAGTACCTACACTGTGTGTGTGTGTGTGTGTACTAATACATTTTCTTTGTGGAAATAGAAGGTTCAAAAGAACTAACTGAGTTAAACTGTTAATTTCTTCTTTTTTTAAAAAAAGAAGAAAACAATAATAAAAAAAAAAAAAAAATCTTACTGACCCCAGACTTTTAAATGAGTGGAAACTGACTTTTTATTAGACTTTTGTTTAAAGAATTTGTCTATAGGAAAAGCAACTGAGACATTAAAGTTATCTTGTTTGAGACTTTTATTTCCTATGAGTGAGTGAGTGAGTATGTGTGTGTGTGTTGCATGAAGTGTTTGCGCCCATGTTGTTATATTTAAACAGGTTTTTTTTGTAGGAGAGGAAACAGAAGTTTGCTTTCCGGTGCTCTCCACTCAGCTCCACAGACTGAGCCTCTAATTAAAGTGATTTGTGACTCATTTGCAGTATTACAGGTTACAGATGGAAGCGTCTTGATCTGCCAAAGCTTCCTTTCAGCATAGAGAGATCCACTGAACAAGGATAGAGAGAGAAGACAAAGAACTAGATTTGTACATTTTCAAGGTGAGTGGGGTTTGCTCATGTAAAACTGGTTGCCAGGGTATCACTATGCGGTTGCTAGGGTGTTCTGAGCGCTCAATAGTTAGTCGCCTCAAATATTAACAATAAGTGAATCTTACCTTTGTGGAAAGCATGAACAAGTACACTTTAGCATATACTTTTAAGAAGAGTAGTTATTAGGAAAATAATATAGGCCCACCTTAAAATAATGTTTAAGTGCAGATTGAAAGTAATGTTTTTGGCACTTAATTTAATGTTAATTAAATGTATATTAAATGTTAGTTGAACAAAAATGTTTTTTTGACTAATTTAATTAGGACTGTCATGTTGGTTTGGGTTTTGTTGGTGATCATGTTTTTGATTTTGAAATTCTTAATCGTGTTGTGACGAGTCTCTCTACTCTTCCTGCTACGGCCGGCTAGTGGGTGTGGCTAGGCGACTCATCAACAGAACGATGTCCACCTGTTCATTCCTCTATAAAAGTTTAGCCTTGCTAGTGTTGAAGGAGAGGTCTGTGTCCGGGTTACTTTGAGTTTGAGTTGGGCTCTGGTTTGTTCTTAGGTTAAATTTGCTTTTGTTATTTGGTTTGGCTTACATCCATGCACCTGACAGACATTACAGATAACCATGTTTTCTTGTTTTATATATTCTTCTATTTATGTTAGTAAATGTTTATTTCTGCAATCCAATCACTATGTCCTCCATTTCATTTGCCACGGCTTTGAGCCGGTTGTGACACGTTTCCTGCTTCCTGTTTGTCATGTGCTTCCCTTGCTCCTTATATTAGCCTGTCATGTGCTCCTCCTGTGTATGTGTCTTGTTCTAATTGGTTGTTCAGGTCATGTGTTTCTCAGTTCTGTTTTCTAATTGGTTCATTGTTTGATTGTTCTCAGGGGTTCCTTGTTAGTCATTTGCCCTCATGTTTCCATAGTTCCTTTGTTGTGTATTGAAGTATGTAAGCCGTTCCATGTTTCAGGTCTTTTCATAAGTTAATTTAGATTAAACTAAAATATACTTAATTGAATTGAACTGAAATATTGAATGTAACATCAAAGTGACCAGTTACAATTTTAATAAAGTTATTTACATGTATGTGTACTTATTTAAAGCATGACAAAAGATAACTAAAATGTACTTTTAAGTAAAACTTTTAATTTGACATTATTACAAAGTGTATTTTTTAGAAGTGTGTTATAAGAAACTGTCATGAATGTGCACTCTCTTTAAATGAAACTGTTTAATGAAATAAAAGGCCACTTAAGTGTACTTAATGTACTTTTAAGATTTGAAGTACACTACAGGTGCACACTCAATACAGTTAAGTCAATTTTTTGACAAGAGCATGACTAAGAAGAAATTACTACCACAAAATGCAACAAAACGCACAGCACAAGAGATACAGGGAAATCATAGAAACAGCATGTAAACGAAATGCCATTCTCTGTGGAAATCATTTTATTTCCATTAGAAACCCCAGGGTCGGCCTCTCCACTCAAGAGTGCACGCAGGCACTCTAACCTACTATCTAAACCACATACGTGCACAGTCTCAGTGAGGTGAAGAGAACAGACGTGAGAGAACGACACTTCACGGGCAGCCACATCCTGAGGAAGAGAAAGCAACATGCTCAGCGCAGGCCATGAGAATGTCAGCCACTGGAAAGAGCTGGGCTCTCACACACACAAACCAGACACACCGCGAGAGCAAAGGAAAGAGGTGGAGGTGCAGAAGAAAGGGAGTGATTAAATGAAAAGGTAGCAAACAGAGGCATGCTTCAAAGACCAGAGCGGAAGGGTGCAGATCGCTGCAGGGCAGACACATTATAGCCACCGTGACCAACCTCTTTCTCTCTCTCGCTCTCTCTCTCGGTTGTGAATGAGGTAAAATAACAAACAATGACAATGATACATTATACTACACCAATATAGAATTGTTCAAACCATTGGTACATTTGCTCAAAGGCTCAATTAGCCTGCTTGCTCTCATTATGACTGAAGCCATTTGTCTGATAAGGGAGTGGAAACTTGAGCAAACAATGTTCTCTTCTCAATCGGGTCATACAGCACTACTGAAAACCTATACGGTATGTAATACGGCTAAAACATGAGGCGTATCGGTGATCGCTCTGGGAATAGTGAACATTGTGATAACAACTGGTTATTGTATTAACAGTTCGCTCCACCTGAAGGCCCCTAGAAGCACAAATGAGGTTAAAATGGTTTTGAGTAATGTTGTCTAAACTTGAGCAGGCTTGATTCAATGCACTTCTTGCATTATTTGTTTTGAATTACAGCACACTGAAATGTTACAGAGTATTGGCAAGATGTTGTGGTGTTGACTGGAATATTACAAGTCATAAGCCATTAAAATCTTAAAGTTACTCTCATCATAACTGCATGTTTTAATCAGGCTGTGAACAGAAGATTTACTATTGAATAATGTTTGTTAGCTAATTTGGGATAATTAGCATGTATTTATCATATGTTAATGTACGTCTTCCTGCTGTACAAGACAATTCCACAGTATTGTAGTAAGTTTATTTTTATATATTTGAAAATCAGAGATAATTATAGTTATTTAAAAAAAAATTTTTTATAATAAAAATAATAAAATAACATCTTAGGTGTCATTCCCAAATCAGGAATAATTCATATAGTGATTTTTCAATCATTTCAAAACAATTTTAGTGTTTTATAAATATTGATAATATATAATAATTATACTTTAATAACAATACTGTATGACAAAAACTTGTATAGCAAAAAGCATGCATAATTATGGAAAAGAGATTATTACAAAACAACATTTTTTTACAATGTTTTTAATGTGTTTGTAATGATCTTTTTTCCTTTTATCTGCTTCCAGCATTGTAAGAGCAATGAGTAATCCCTCTAAATATATTTGCCACACTGTGAGATTTGTACACTTTTTGATCCTAATTGGTATGCTTAATTTTGTTATGCAAGTTATCTGTTGCTAAATATGACACATAACATGACATTTCAAAGTTAATGAAGAAAAGCTATAATCTACTGTATAACACTGTATAGTTTTCTGTGAGGAAACCTCTTAAGCTGATCTCCTGACCGACTTCTCCAGTCCAGGCCTTGCGATGCAGTTAATGGAAACCAGACCCTTCTCGTCCATCTTCCAGCACTGACACCTTGTAACACTCTCTGGAGGTGTGTGTGTGTGTGCACACACGTTCACACCCATTTGTTCCAGCAGGGGAGCTGTGGTCAGGAGAGTCGACCTATTTTCTGACTTTCTGCAGAGTCTGCAGGCTGCCGGCTTCTTTACAGCAAGGGTAGACGGGGCCCTCGGCCATATGGGCAGCCCCCTGTTTACCCAGTGGACCGCCCCATGGTGTGACAGTGAGCTATGAAGGTACTCTCAGCACCACATCTGCACATGAATCAGGGGTTACCCTGAATCTGAAAGCAGCACAAGAAAGCCTCACTATATTGATCATACCTTTGGGATATGTTCTAAACCACTAATTTCAAAATGTTACGTGGAACTCGTCCTGAACCATTACAATAACAACGAGTTATTGAACTAATGATTTTCACCTGGAAAACAATAAAATGGACACTGAGAAAGGGACCTGAATCATATCTAGAAACCATAATGATTTCAAAACAACAATCTTCTTTTTTTCTTAGTTTCACTTTCAAGCTTTTTGTTTTTGAGAGATAATTTTTCAGATTCTCTGGTGTTGATTTCTAATAGTTGTTGCTTTTCAAATATATTATATATAGTTTCCTGTGCCCTGTATTTACATTACCATTCAAATGTTTGGGGTCAGAAAGATTTATTTAAATGTTTTTGAATGTCTCTTGTGCTCACCAAAGCTGCATTTACATTTTTAAACAGTTTTGTAATGTTCAGCCAGAGTTTGAGTGTTCATGGCCTTTTAGTGGCAATGTTCCCATTTTTCCTTTATCTTTGGGGAAAACATTGTTTTCCACTAAAAACAGAAAACCTTTTATGCGTTTAGCGGTTCATTAACAGGGCAACGCCGTTTTGGTGGCCTGAAAACTTTTGAAAACAAGATTCAAAGTGCAAGTTTTTGAAATGATACCGTTATTGCCACCGTGTAAACTACAAAAACGCACATTTGTGAAAACGCTGAGTGTTCAGTCTATAGGGGCGTGGTCATATGTGGAGCGTGTGTAAGGTGGGGGAAGGCACGTTTCAAAAATTAACGGGGACAAAAATGCACCTGCATATTTAAACTATATCTAGTAATAAAATAAAAATGTCGACTGCGGCATTAAATTTAGATCTGCTCATGTTGCATCACACTTTTTACGCGTTTTACAGTGTTGCGCACTATAACCAAACACACATGACTCCGTTGAGCTTATGAATGCAATGGCCAATCAGAGGCGTTAAGATTAGTAATTGCTGAAACGCTGGAGTTGTGTTCAGTGCGCGAATTCTGACTGAATTCTGCTCTCTTGCGAATACTCTCATCATAAACTGATAAACAGATTTAGTGGTTGTGCTCTTGAGAGCATTGATTCTATTTACAACGTATTTTTGCAGCGTTGAACAACGTAGCCAGTCACAAACATATCTGATGATTTCTTGAACGCAATGGCCAATCAGACGTGTTTAAGATCGAATCCCCTCACCGCTCAAAACACCGGCGTTTTTGTCCAGTGCGGAGATCTGCACACTCAGATCCTCTCGTTATAATTTAACTTGCAACAAAAAACTGTAGACATTATGCAGGCTAAATAAGATATTCATTGTACAGTCAGCTTAATCGATTAGCAGAACTTTGTGAGAACGCGATGAATTAAGATTTGTGATTGACAGCTTAGTGATTATGAAGCGAGAGCTTTTATGCACGTTTTCTAGGTGATAATCTATTCAGAAATTGAAGAAAATTTATGTTTTTCTGCATTAGGTAAGGCAATGGTTAAGCTATTTATTATTAGAACTGGCTGCCCTGCCAAATCATGCTTATGCTTGCCTGTTCAAATTAGTGATTTGTAAACATAACTTTAATAACAAGAGTGTTTATGCTGGGACTTGTAGGTTGTTGATAGGCGACACGTAACTATTTCACCCTCCGCCTATGCACGTCGTGTTTCTTTACACAGTGACATCGCCAACTACTGGCCTGGCAGCATAATACAGTCATTGTTGCGGAGCCGTGTGAACGAGGATCATTTTGACATCTGTATGCGAAAAACGCGAAGGAAAAACTTTTCCGTTTTTAGTAAACACCCTTAGTACCCTTTTCCTTTGTTCCAGTGTCTAGTTGGTTTCCATGGTTTCTGATTGTTAATTGATCCATTTCACCTGTGTCTAGTTAATTTAGCTCATCTTTGTGTGTATATGTTCTTTCAGTTCACTGTCTGGTATTATCTTTGTGTTATCAGAATCAGAATCAGAATCCTTGTCATTTGTCATTTTAAATATTTAAAGAGGCATTTTGAAAAGTAGAAAAGTAAAAAAATGGGTGTAATTTTACATATGGAAAAAACAAAGAGCGTGTGAGAGAGTAATGGAAACAGAGAGAGGGATTCTGGGAGGAGAAGGAGCAGACATGAGGGTTGTGTTTACCTCTGTCCTCATGGGGCCTCTGCTATGTGCTCTCTCTCTCTCTGGGAGCCACGAGGATTTCAGGGAGTACTAGAGAAAGGTGGGTGGGGGAAAACGGGATGAACAATGTTCACTCGTCCACTGCACTCTTTCAGCTGTACTACCCCTGGCCTGTTTTGTTCGCTGGAGGCCGCTGTGAAACCCATTAAGAAATGGCAAGTCAGGCCCCAGTGAGACAACAACACAAACCCCTTACCCCCACACCAGCTCCTCTGTACCCCAAAACCCCTGGCAACAAAGACGAGGGCAGGAGGGGAGCGAAGGGAGGGAGAAAAGAGGAGGAGCACTGAGAAAGAGGAGTGCACGCTTCAGTGGCTCCCGCATTCAGGCACTGTGGCCCCGCGCTGCGTGAATGCGGCCGAGTGTTTTCAGTTCCCCAGCACACTTTCACCTCGACGTGTCAGAATAAACCGTACAAATGAGCGCAGGAAAGTGACAGGCTGTGAAAGACATCCTGAAAAGAGGGAGAAAGGAAACAACAGCACAGAGAGGACAAAACTGGAACGAACATTTTCAAAATGTACACAGAGGAAAATTGTGTCGCTCAAAGTTTGCACTTTCAGAACTCAGGAGACTTAATGGAGTACTAAATGTGTTTTTTTTTTTTTTTTTTTTTTCTGAGAAACACAAAATTCTCATTTGTTCTTCATTTAATATATCACTGATGTTAAAAGATATCTCAATTGGAATTTTTAATATGTAAAATATGGCATATTTGAGCACAGTTTGAGACATTGTTGGAAAAATTTTCTAATATTTTGAAAGAAAAGTATCAGAACAGAAGTTTTTTTCGGAAGTGTGTGTGAAGAATGTGAGAAGTTAAGGGTATTTTTCACAGGAGAAATACCTGAGAAGCATGAAAAGGCAAAAGTTTCAATTGTTTGATCTCACTGACTAGGAGAAACAATTGAGATGTTAAAGAGATCTAATTTGGGACTAGTAATGTGTGAAATCTCTACCTTTGCAAACTTGGGTATCTTGAACGAAATGAGCACAGTTTGAGACGTTGAGATCTCTTTTGATACTTAAATGGAGATTTTTTTTTTTTCTTATAAGAAATAGAATAAGAAAAGTCTCCATTTGATCTGCATATAATCTCATTTATGTCTAGGAACAATAGAGATGTTAAAGAGAACACTTTTGATTGCAAACATTGGTATCTCGGTATTGACTGGAATATGCTCAATTTGCACTGCCGACTGTTTATTTACAGTACCGACTGTTTATATATACATTGCAATATCGTACCTTAACTGTAATATGCAATTACTTTCCACTGCACTTTCACTCGGATAGCTTCTGTCCAAACTTTATTTGCACTACTTTAAATCCATTGTTATACTGCTCATTAGCCTAACTTATACATATATCTATTTGTTAAATTCTGTTTATAGTAATAGCCATCTGTATATTATGCTCACATTCTGTTTATAGTAACAGCCATCTGTATATATATTCATAGTACATATCTATCTGTAAAATTCTGTTTATAGTAACAGCCATCTGTATATTATATTCAGTACATATCTATCTGTAAACATTCTGTTTATAGTAATAGCCATCTGTATATTATTATATTCAGTACATATCTAGCTGTAAACTCTGTTCACAGTAATAGTTATCTGTATATTATATTCATAGGACAATCTATCTGTAAATTTTTGTTTATAATAGTATTCAACTCTATATTTATTCAGTACATATCCATGTTCTGCACTTATGGAACCACTGTATATCCTGCACTTGCTGCTATTGCACTTCTGGTTAGACCTAAACTGCATTTCGTTGCCTTGTACCTGTACTTGTGTAATGACAATAAAGTTGAATCTAATCTAATCTAATCTAATCTAATCTAATGATCTGAGCACAGTTTGAGACACTGCTGAGATCTCTTACTTTAAAGGAGAGATTGAAGTAGGAAATGTCTCAATTTTTCTTCACATAATCTTAGCCCAGGAGAAACAATAGAAATGTTAGAGTTAAAATCTGTCTTTTGATTGCAAGCATTCTTGCAGATCTGAGCACAGTTTAAAACATTGTTGAGATCTCCTCTGAAACTGAGACACATCTCACTCAGAGGTCTTTTTCACAGAAGAATGAGATGGTAGTTGAAGATTGATAAACAGACATGGCATGGATAAAGGAATTATGACCAGACTCCTGTGAACAGATGGAAGAGGACTCATGAAAATGGCCACATGTTTGTGCAGGCCTAATGGAGAACACATGCAATTGGCTACTTTAATGAGCCCAAACAAGAAGCATTTAGAGACAGCATGGAAGTGATCAGAGCTACACAGTGTTTGGTGGTCTGTGTGTGATACAGTGGCTGTATTAAAGGGTTTGTAAAGTGCCTACGACTCTTGAGGCTGAGAGAATGAGGAGTTAAAGACTCTCTGGGAGTCTCTCTGTCTCTCTCTCTCCTTCCCTAAATAGCAGGGCACTTATTTACGGCCCCTGAGCTTCTGGAGATTTATGTTGTTTTGTTGCAGTCAGACTGGCGGTGTGGGACACGTTTCAGCTGGCTCAGACAAATACACACACGCACAGACTGCTTAGATTAAACACTGCTCATTGGAATATGACTCAGGCCCACCTATACACACACTGTCCACATTGTGAAAAATTAAGAGATGCTGGCAGAATATAACATAAAAGCATGTAATTTTTACATCTAAAAGGTTACATTTAGTTTATATAATGACTGCTGAGTCAAACTCTCAAAATCAGCCCAAAATCTATATCTGCTGAGCGACAGTGGACATGTTGAATCTAAAGATAGTATGTGCAAGATGAAAAGAACGTCTGATTCCCCACCCCCCACCCACCACAGCTTATACCGTAGGAAATTGTTGAGAATACAGTAATAATACTGTGAAAACAAGTAAACCTACAGTAACATATTTTACGCAGATTCTACAGTATGGGAACTGTTGAGGATACAATAATATTACTGTGAAAACAACAAAAATAATTTACATTTGAATATAAATATATATATATATATATATAAAAAGCATCATCCTCCCACTTTTAAGCTCTTTTTTTCCAGCAAATTCTTTATTTTTTCCTTTATTTGGTGATAGTTGGATTATTGTTTATTTTGAAATATATATTTTTGTTATTTTTATTACTCTATTTGTTATTGACTGCCTAATTGGAGCTGTGTTTTTATCCTTTTCTGCTGTTGGTTATCTTGATTGTCTACTCTTTAATTAGTGGATGTCTTTTAGATCTTTTATTCCCGAAATGTTGCGTATTAAAGCATCAAGTGATTCAGTAAGGTCAAGTGTACAAGATTTTAGGTTAACAAAAAATTATGCAATTTATCGGTCACCAAAAATAAATAAAATAAACCCTATCAGTTGGTCTCTAGCTTTAAATGCAAGTTGCTTTGGATAAAAGCGTCTGTTAAGTGCATTAATGTACTGTAAATGAAACAATATGCTGCTGTTCCACCTGCATCTGTTTAAGGATGCAGAAATACAAATATGTTTCTAATTGAGTCCACATCTAAGCTTTCACATTTTGTATGAGTTTGAATTTTTTTAAGTTGTATTCTGAGTTAGTGTTGCACTATTTCCTAAGAAGAGCCAAACAAGACAAAATTCATTCTGGCACTCTCACACACCTACATTCTCCTTTCACATATATTTCTATTTCACTTTGCAGTTGGAGAGTCCTCAGTTTACTGTGCACACATTTTTTTTTTTTTTAACAATCAATAACTCTCAGACACAGCAGAGAGCACAAAATAGCTCTAACCCATGTGGGACTCCATCCATGCAGCTCCCCTTCAAAAAAGAGGTGGGGTGGTGGGCAGGTCACTTCCTGCCCTTCGATCGACTTTCACGATCAGCCCTGCTGGATCCATGAGGTGAGTAATAATGCGTGTGCCAGCCGCGCCCTTGTCCTGCCATGAGTCTCTGATGCTTACCTGTCTGACAGCAGGTCTGTCCCACTGAGAGCTCCCTCCTTCACATCTTTATTAGTCCTATAAATCTACTGCTTGGATCTGGGCTGCTTTAGGGGACTGATTACTGGAGGTGTGTGTGTGTGTGTGTGTGTGTGTGCGCGTGTGTGTGCGCGTGTGTGTGTGATTCAGGTATACTCTACGTTATGGACAGGGGCGTTTTCTCAGAGGAGGCAAGGAAGGCAGTGCCTCCTCAAAAAAATGTATGAGAAAATAATCCATATTACAAAAATAAAACAACACAAATATTATGAAATGTGACATTAAAAAGTATATAAATCACAATTTGTTCTATAATAACACTGTCCAACAGTGACACCAGCAGGTAAAGGTACTCTCTCTCTCTCTCAATATTAGGAATAAAGGTTTGCACAACAGTACTTTACAGGGAATTGGGTATTGATTACTGATTACTGATTTAAGAAGGGTGTTGGAGATTTATACTGGAAACAATGAATAACTGGGTATTGATGGGAAAGGGCAGAACTGCAAATTCAGTAGTATTGACGGCTAGCGCAACAGCAGTATTGATGAAGGCAAAGGCAGCAGGAGTGGGCCCTGAGCAAAAACGTATATCACAATAAACGTTTCTGTATCTAAAAAATATTGTATCAATCAAACGTTTGGAACAATTAAGATTTTGTTAATGTTTTTGAAATAGGTCGCTTGGAGTCCTTAGCTCGACTGACTGAGGTGATGGCATGATCAGTAAAGACCTAGGCGGAGTCTGACGGCCCAAGAGACAAGGCAACACGGAAGGACCCAGAGACCAAGGCAGAGCCGCGGTAATGAGCAGCCGAGGTGTAGCCAGGGTAAGTGAGGACTGGGGAAGGGGGAGCCGATGGAGCCGCAGGGGTGGAAGTCTGTGGTGAAGGTAAAGCGACAACTGACCGAGGTGGAGCCAGACGGACGAGGGAGTCCGGTGAAGCCGGAAGGACGAGTAGGATCCTTACACCACGTTGGAGCTGAAGACCGGGAGGCTTAAAGATAGTGAAACTAGTGCTAAAAAATAGTGCCCCTATTATGGATTTTTGAAAATGGCCTTTCATGTAGTGTGTAATATAGCTCTAAATGAATGAAAACATCCTGCAAAGTTTTAAATCTGAAAGTGAACCGTATATAAAGTTATTGTCTTTCAAAAGTAAGAGATGACTCAGAGTCAATGAAATTAATAGTTTTTCAAACGAGTCATAAGCCGTTTCATTGTGACGTCGAGACGAAACATTAGCATATTGCCCACCCAATTATTGCGCACGCAGACACCAGGGAAACTTGTTAAAGCTGATGGTGAAGAATTACAGTTGCAACATCTCATAATGTACCTCAAACGGAGTAGTGTATCACCGAGAAACGTCCTGCTCGAGTTGTCCTTGCGATGGAGGTTCGGGTTGAATAACTAGTTCTTCCAATGTTTCATCATCGGACTCACGCTCGGATTGATATGGTAAAATCGACGTCATTGTTCGTTACTGTGTTTAGTTTACGGTGTAGGAAGCCTAATGACAGTCAGAGCTGACGTTGTTATGGCAATGGGCGTTTTTGTTTTCTGCACTGTACGTGGTAGACCAATCACAACAGAATGAGCTGTATGGCTAATCAGAGCAGAGTAGCTCACGGAAAGGAGGGATTTAGAGAGATTGCTTCATCTGACGAGTCGTTTGAGAATCATTGAAAATGTGGTAATGTGCAAATGTATATTATAAGAGAATGAAACTTTGATGCATGTAAACCTGTTGTAGGAGACTCCAAAACAACATTAGGAAACTTTAAAATAACATAATGGGGCACTTTAAGGCATTGTAACATCACCGGGCTGAGTCGGCAGAGGAGAAGGAGCCGAGGAGCCGTACCGGACCAGCATAGCCAACACCGAAGAACTGGATGGCTTACGTGGAGGAGGAGGGAATTGGAGGGACCATCAGCGGCGATGGAGACTTGGCGCTGTGCGAAACCATCAGTGACAATGAAGACTTGGAGCTGGGCAGGACCAGTGGTGATTAAAAAGACTTTTGAGTTGGGCAGTACCAGCGTCGACGATGAAGATTTGGAGCTTGTCAGGACCAGCAGTGATGAATAAGACGTGGAGCTAGGCAGTACCAGTGACAACGAAGGAGAAGACTGGAAATTTGGCTGGACCAAAGAAGGAAGAGGTTCATGGGTGCGGACAAGGGTACGAAGTGGCTCTGCCGAATCCCAGTCAATCAGACACTCTTCGTCATCCAATTCCACTAATACTCCCACAGGCACAGATATATAAACCGCCTCGCACACCTGCGGCTGCAGGCTCTGGCTCAGTTGCGGGCATTGGCTCAGGCACAGGGTCCATGGCGGGAATTTGCTGCAGTGTCAGTGAATGATGACATTAACATGGGGTGTGCACACTCCAGACACCAGAGAATGGCTTCTCTCCATATTCTGTCCTTCAAGTCTGGTAAGTCTGTTGGTCCGTAATAATTAGCTCCAACTCACTATATAGATTTAATAGTCTCATCATCAACATAAGAGCGCAGGGCAAGCTGGCAAATGCGAGTGGTGTACTCCAAAATAGGGAGCTTTTCACAGGCGAGGGTGATAAAGTCAGCTGCTTGATTTTATTAAGCCTCTTTTTTGGAAACAAATTGTTTTATTTATTTTTTTAACATTAAGGGTATCCCGTGACACAAGCAGGTGTTCGAAACTGCATCAGCGGTAGAATCAACTTGCATCTGATATGTTTTAGTAACATTTGAGAGAAAACCAGCAAAGCATGTTATTACCTGATCATCCTCTTTAACACTTCTCTCCTAGCTTTTGCCATCTAAAAAGGACTTCCAGACTTAGTGTGGCTGCTTGTTTGTATCAGTCACCCCTTGAGATGTTTGCTGCCTCTCATCTGCCATATTGACCCAGACTGGCTCGTAGTACAGCACACATTTTCTGCGAGAGCTTTGATGTTCTCTCTCTGAACAGTAAGCTGCACTCACAAACAGCGCCAGCTCGGCCTGCATGAGGGCGTCTGGAGACTGACGAGGTTGTCGTGATGATAATGAAAGCGGGCCGCACTGAACAGAAGATAATCTAGATGAGCCAGACGGAGCTCCTCAGAGAGAAAGAGAGTGGGAGAGAAAGTCCGAGAGGTAGAGAGAGAGAGAGAGAGAGAGAGAGAGAAGGAAAAAAAGGAAAAGAGAGGTATGTTTGTAATTTACAGGAGGGCAAAGAGAGAGCTAATTAACCCTGCTTCCTAACCATGTCACAGGCCCCTGGAGTATCAAACAAGAGGAAATGGTCCTCTACAGTGAATTGGACTACACTTACGAAAAATAACTAACAGGGAAGAGTCGTTTTGAATTTGAATGAATGTGCTTTGGTTATTGTATTTGATTTCAGGCTGATATCACACTTTGTTTTGTGTGGTTATTGGCAGACTAGGAAATGTAAATCATTGAGGTTTTAGTGTGCATGTCACTAAATGACGCATAGTATCAATGGGCTTGGTCTTGGGCAACTAATGTCAGAGCTGAGGCCTGGTGGTCACTGCATGTGAGCTGTTGTGATTATGCTAGTAATGCAGGTTGGAAAGGATTTTGGATTGAAATAAAAACTATTGTGACTGATTTGGAATAATCACAAATGATTCTAATAGAGTTTGACTTTGATGTTAGCATGTTGCTTAGCTAATACGCATAAAAAATAAAATGCACAGACAAATATTGGGCAAAAATTGTAATTGTCAATACTTGGTATTGAATGAAATCCTTGTGAAAATGAAAGCACTTAATTGTATTGCACTTGTGTACTTCATATCTTAAAGTGTATTCTTAAAAAAACAGTACTTGCAGATAATATAATATTTATGAAAAAAGGCTGCTTAAAGGGATAGTTCACCCTCTGTCATCATTAACTCACCCTCAAGTTGTTCCAAACCTGTATAAATGTCTTTATTCTGCTGAACACAAAGGAGGATATTTTGAAGAATCTCGACCCCCATTGACTACCATAGTAGGGAAAAAATACTATGGTAGAGTTTTTATTTAAGTGAACTTTCATGACTTTTTTTTCCAGTCACTTTTAAAAAGTGTGCACTTTGAAATTAAAACTTTTACTTTAAAGAACATTATAAATCATTATGTTTTAATAATCTTGTGTAGTGCTTAAAAGTATGCATAAGTACAATGTGTTTAATTGCAACTTAACAAATATATTTAAATACAGTTTCAATAGAAATGACATTAAAGTCAATTTTAGTTTACCATAAATGCTTGAGTCAGTACATTTGGCAGTATACTTTAACCATATTTATATATTTATTTATAGACAATGATTATGAAATTGCATATAATGATGTACTTAATTCATAAATGGGTCAAAAAAGCACTCTAGAGTTCAACTAAATGCATTTATTATACATTAAACTATAATACATTTTCATTCAATTGAAATGTGAATTAAGTGTCTGAAAACATTACATTCATACACTTAAGTATTTCTATAATAAGTAAGCTAAACAATACAAAACATTGCTGAACAATACATTTACAGCATAATCTTGATTAATTTGAATTTCTATACCGTTGTAACATTTCATAAACAACATTAACCTAGACTAATAAATGCCGTACAAGAAAAATGTTCATTGTTAGTTCATGATACCTAATGCATAACGTTAAAAAAAACCTCATAACGTGTACCGTTTCTCTCAACTCCTGGAGGAATTGTCACACTACATTGTAGGATTGTTTTCTCTATGCAGCATGCATGTGACTTCGCATTAGAATTTGACCTAAAGAGCGTGTCCGAGGCAGCAACTTTTAGAACAGCTCTCTTTGTACCCATCGTGCCTTAAGTGAAAGACGAGTACAGAGAGGAATGTGAAGGATACCTCAAGAGAAAGAGGAAGGCATATCTGAGATTGTGTAGTGCTGTTAGTGTTTAATGCTCACTCCAGTGGCAGACAGACCCACTGCTGTGTGTTCCACACATCCTCCAGCAACAAGCATCCTCATTACCATGCCTAAAATTACCCTTTGACCCCTGCTCCAGATGGCTTGTGTTTTCATTCTTCGGGAAAAAAAATGGAGTGTTTTGACACCATCAGGCTTCAGGCACGGGAACAAACCCTGACAACGGCAAGCTAGACGCGGCTTCTAGACATATTGTGCGCTGCCGCTTCTCTTGCCTGAGCGTGTGCATATCGTTACTGTTCATTTAGAGAACATCTGCATGCTGTTTGTTTGTTGGCAATATGTACAATGGGGAAAAATATTCATAAATAATGACCTTGAGCTTGGGAAAGGTACTATACAAATAAAACATGTTGCTAAGGCAAACATCACAATTATTATTGTGCAAACAGACTCCCAACCCTAATTATTAAACTTTGACACGACTCAACTTGCAATTTTTGTGCTAGGGACATGATACCTCAAATCATGTGACTTGTTGAGAAGAGGTGCTGATACTTTTCTAAGCAATCAGACTGTGATAAAATGGATGATAAAGTATTACCCTGATCTGGTGCTCAAGAAACATTTCTGAAAACAATTGTGCTGCTTAATATTTTTGTGAATGTCTTCTCTGTCACGGATCAATTTAATACATTCTTGTGACATACAAAACCCAAATTATTGAACAGTTTCTGTATATTTTGCTTATAATGATAAACGATTGTGCCATATAACTCTTATCCTTAATGCTCTCCAAGGTTGAATTTAATTGATCTAAGAAACAGTAAAAACAGTAATTTTTTTTTTTTTTTTTACAATTTAAATAACTGTTTTAAATGTAATTTATTCATGTCATTTTCAGCAGCCATCACTCACTCTTCAGTGTCACATGATCCTTCAGAAATAATTCTAATATGCTGATTTGCTGCTCAAGAAACATTTCTTTATCACAGTCAGGACATGTTTTATGAAGGATATGAATGTCAACAAGCAGGAATTTACTCTCAACTTTGCCGTTCAATGATATAAAGCTGGACTTTGACTAAGCAAATACAACCAATGCTCCATTTGTTCTTCTACGTGTTGAGACAGAGAATGCTCTTCACAAGGGATTGGACGGTGGTTGTGCCAAAAACAAAGAGGTCCCGTTCAAAAGTCTTCTCACGCCATCATCGCTTCTGTTTCATCCCTCCGTCAGGACAGACCACGAGCGCCACGGTGAAGAAGAACTAAAGTCAGTGGAGCATCAGCTGAAATGTGGCCCTAATCACAGCGGCCTGTGTAAGAGTATGAAGACGCTGAGATCATCCATATGCTTTAAACAAACTCAAGGTTTTAATCAGGTTTTCAAAGGAAGAATTTTTTCCTTCCTCTTTCGATTGTAATCGTTCTCTCCCACTAACCCCTTTTTGCTTTTTCTTTGTGCTGACGTTCAGGAATGTCTCTGTGTGTGTGAGTTTGAGGGGATATTTACTTTTGAATTTTTTTTTTTTTTAAATGGTAAAGAACAGCATCTTCTCTCCAGGAACCTTCTGACAGGAATTTCTCACAGAGGATCTTTCATTCTTCTCCTTTGGATACGCATTCATGTGTGCAGCTCAGGGCTGCTGGCCACAAGTTCCTTTAAAGTCGGCATGAAATGGAAGTTGAGTCTTTTCTTCCCTATAATGTGAAACGGCTTTTTGATCAAGAGAAATGGAGGGCGGGGCTTGATTTGGTTCATTGGGAATTGATTGGTTTGCTACTGCTGTGATGTCATGTGATTGACAGGTTGTCCCGCCCTCACGCTATAGTAAACACATCATCAGAGAAGAGAAGTGATGTTGTTGCAATAGGGAAGGGGGAGTTGTTTTGATTAAAGATAATTACTGATTGATTGATTCAAGAAAATAATCATGTGCACAGATAAATCGTTTGTAATAAATACTTCAATATTCCACCCACTCCCCTCCAAAAAAAAAAAAAAAAAAAAGAGGTTTAGGTTTACAAGAAAACCTTTTGAGGAGAAAGTTAAAGATGAGAAGAACAAGGTTCTGATGCAGTGGATGTAGGCGCTGGAGGTATATTTCATGGTGACTTTAAAGCGGTGTGTGTACACTATCAGCTTGTGCAGCTGGCTGAACAAATCACATCAACACAAACAATAAAACACAATTCACTGCGACACATCATAATTTAAAGTAAAGTCTTCTGACATGACCAGTTATCAAAATATGACTTATTACATGCAAACTGTGGTCTGCATACTGTAATCGGCCTCTGTATGCCCTAGATACCGGCTGCACGTGAGGAGTAACGAAATATTGTAGAGGAATCTAATTGTTTCAGAGGAAAGTGAATGCTAAACATCGCTCATGGCGCATGTCCCGTTCCTGTCAAGGATTGTTTTGGTCTACATTAGCATCAGAGGCACCAAGCCAGAGGAAAATGTTATTGCTCTGTCATTGCTCTGTGATGCTCTTCCATAGATCAGGAGGCATATTGGAGTTTCATTGGCTTAAATTTCTTAGAAGTAAAAAAGACAAGAGACAGTTGTTGACATACAGTAGCTAGGTCTGTACATTTGATTTGATTTGCACAGCTCAAAATTTGGTCTCGGGAGATTTTGATGGGATACTTGGGATCTTTCTAAACTCCAGAGGACACAGATGTAAGATTCCTGGGGTCTTTTTTTTATGATTAAAAAGTGTAGACTATATATACACACTACAATTCAAAGATTTGAAATAATTAAAATTATTTAATTTGATGTAAGTTTTATTCTTTTTGGGAAATTAATACGTTTATAGCAAGGACGCATTAAATCAAAAGCGACAGTCCTAAAGACGTTTATGCTTTTACAAAACATTTGTATTTCAAATAAATGCTGTTCTTTTGAACTTTTTATTAATATTTTATGTTCTATTCAAAGAATCCTGGAAAAAAATCTAGGCCTATCAGGTTTTCCACAAAAATATTAAGACGCACAACTGCTTTTTAACATTGATGATAATAATAAGACATGTTTCAATAAGCAAATCAGCTCATTAGATTAAATGACTGCTGAAAATATATTGCCAACCAAACTCGCAATATGACAAGATTGTTCTTAACGATTTTATTACAGTATTTCACATTAGTTTAGTAAAAAAAAAAAGAAAAAAGAGAGAGAATATATCCAGTAGGCCTACTTATTTCCAAGATCAAAGGGATGTTTTTTGGGTTTTTTTTACCAGGCTAGCAACTATTAAAAAAACAAACTTCAGACCATTTATTCCTATGTAGATTATGTTTCAAAGGTCTCTAAAAATATGCCAGAGAGCCCCCATCTCATGGTTTTATGTGGTGTTCTTTGTCTGATATGTGCTTCATCTTATAGGATCTGTCTCCCCCTCGTGGCGTTTCGTGGTTCTTACGTGTCTCAAACAATCACATGAGGAAAGAATATAAATATTTATTATTTGATTAACAGTGCTTCAATTTCATGGTTCATCAGGGTAAAAAATAAATTCCTCAAAATAACACTAGTTCTTCTGTGTGTGCTGTCCAACACTAAAAGCTGTAATCTGAACCCTCATTTCAGACATTGCCTACTGACAGTCCCAGTAACGTAATGGCATATTTGTATGGATTTTGTAGGCACTAAAATCTATTATGGAGCCACAGCCTTCAAGACGAGCTCCTAAACGCTGATATCCCTAATGATGAGCTTCCCGTCGCTGTTTACAGAGTCCAGCAAATGCCTATTAGTGGCTGCATACAGGCATGACTGCAGGGGTCGAAGCCCCTTAATCTTGTTTAATCACTCTCTGAGACCAGTCAAAACACAAATGGGATGCAGATCCCAAATCAGCCCTGGTCTTATAACTATTACTTAGTGACAAGCGTGACTGACCCTGGGACAGTTCAAAAGTCTCCACATCAGCAATGGCAATCAGAGCATTTCACTCTGATCTCTGTCTTACATCTCGAGTTACACATAAAACGTGCATGTGAGCCTCTGTTTTGGCCTGGGTTTTAACACAGCCCTCTGGGGTTATAAGGGGCCCTGCAGCAATGAAGCAGAAGGCCAGAAAAATGTCTTACGCAAACATGCAAGCGCAAATGCAAATGTTTGAACAATGCATTGTAAGCATGGGGCTCTGTTAAACATACTTAAAGGGTTAGTTCACCCAAAAATGAAAATGATCCCATAATTTACTCACCCTGAAGCCATCCTAGGTGTATCTGACTTTCTTCTTTTAGCCAAACACAATCTGGTCAGATATTCACAATCTATGTCAGCTTTATAACGGGAGTGAATAGTATTTTGTTTTTTGAAGCCCAAAAAAAACACATCCATCCATCATAAAAGTAATCCATATGGCTCCAGGGGGTTAATAGAGGCCTTCTGAAGCAAAACGATACGTTTTTGTAAGAAAAATATCCATAATTATAACTTAACGAACTGTAATCACTAGCTTCCGGTAACGTCTGTCCGTGCGTTCAAGAGAGTCGAGTTCCGGTGTATGACGTAGGTGAGAATAGACGCTTGCGATCAAACAAATAGGGCTGGGTAACAAACTCAAGCTCCTCCGACATTTCTCTTTTAAAATTCTCGTTTTAGACTTGTAATCTGTGACCTGTGTTTTGTTTTGCTCCCTTTGCACTTCCAAGTTCGTCAGGCCTACGTTATGTGTCGGGTTACCCCTAATTTCCACCAACTGCGGAAAGGCTGCGGATCCGCTCCGGAACGGTGGCGGAGTCAATAGGTTTCCATTAAGGTCAATGTGTGTATTTTCACTGACTGCGAGATCTCGTGGGTCCTTGTGACTTCAGTTGTCAGTCATGGCCGCAGCCGTTCCGCAACAAATCCGGACCTGGTGGGTATTGAAGGACGACGGAGCACGGAGCCGACACGCAGCGGAGCCGATCCACAGCCGTTCTACAGTTGGTGGAAATCCGGGGTTAGAGTTCACTCTTCCGCTGGAACTAGACTTGCATAACTACAGCTCAGAGGTCGGGTCTAAAAATTACACCATAATCTATTATTAACCGTCATTTTATTTTTTTAAATATTTTAATTATAATAATAAGCCTTTTAATAGGCATTGTTTTTGTTCACATTTCCATTTTTATTCACGAAATTACAGGACAAGCATATTATGAATTTATTTATTTATGAAGAGAAAGTTGAACAGACTGTAGCCTAGGTCACTTTTCAGGTTTCATCATAAATGTTTGTCCAAAAAATTGCAATAAGTTACTTTTGATATGAAACAAAGTCTCAGCTTTGATATGGCGCGAGAGATAGTGCCGAGTGAACGAGATCATCCCTTCCTCTTTACTATGTTACAGAACAAAATAAACATGAATGAACATCAGAAAATATGTTGAAAAAAAACAGTCCAGCTTACCGAAATCCGTTTGATGTCTCTCATGAAATAGGCCTATTGCTCAACAGGGCCGTGCAGAGACCTCTGGAGGGGCAGGTGCTCAAAGTATAAAAGGGGGCACATGGAACAAGGCTTTAAATAGGGCTGTGCTCAAAATATCAATACAGCAATTTATCAATACGGATGATTCTGTATCGATACGGCAGTAAATGCATTGATGCAGTTTTGAAAAAGAAACAGAACAGAAAAGACAAATTTTAAGTTTAAAAGTTAAAAAAAGTATTTATGTGCACCTATTAATAACTCTGGGATTAGAAACTGAAGTATCTTAAGTTGTCCCAACCTGATGGCTTTTTCTTCTCTGTTATACAGAATAATAAAGAACAGCTGTTATAGTAAACTGTGTAGGACAAAATCAATGTTTCGTACAGTACAGTACAGTACAGTATAGTTTTATTTAATGCCATGTCACGTCAGCATCTGTGGCTATTTTCATGGCAAAAACTGATTTACAAAAATACAAGAGTTACATTTATACAATGAAAATAAAAAAAAGCAAACAGAAAAAAAATACAGCAATTAATACTTTACAAGATTTTTAACATTAATGTGATACCTGTTCTGGTAAATTCTTACTAAAGTGAGTTTGCTGCCTTTGCTGTTGTTGTTGTTGTTACTGCTGGAGCTGATCTGAGACTGTAGACATTAAAACAAACATATAGGAGATATGTTAGCTGATTAAACCATTTTTATGTGACCATGACAAGATGTAAAGATTGCTGACAGTGTTTGGAACTGGCTCACTAGCTCACTGACCTGCTGTAAAGCTGCAGATTCTGCCCAGGCTGCTAGGGGAGATGTTCACAGAGGCTGCTGCACACAAAACATAAGATACTGATAAGCCTTACCAGTGTTGTGATAAAAAATGTTAAGGCACTCTACATTTTTAAAAATAAATACTGTAGTAATAATAATAATAGTTTAAAGTATAAATAATAGTTTTTAGTCAAATAACATCAAAAGACCAGAACCCTCGACGCCCGTGAAACTTTTCTCCCTCAAACAGCAAGCTAACGTTACTTCTACAGCCTACACACAGCAATATAAACAACATCTCTGCATGCTCTCTTCACGTCGTTCTTGTAAAATAATAATAATAATAATAATAAGTAAACAAACATCAAAATCACTTCGCTGAGACTGAAACACCACTTACCAGGAGCCGCAATGTTGAAGATATCCTCTGGTAGTGCGCGTAGCCGCGCGAAATATAAAAAAAATGCGCGTGCAGCGTGAGGAATCTTCCCGGATGAGTTCAGGTAAAAGGTCATCATGTGGGTCATTTTATTTACGGCTAAATTATTATTCATTACTTTTACTAATAGTTATATTGGGCAGGCATCCACAAAAGGGCCTTTAATAAAAAATAAATAAAAAAGTAGAGGAAATTTTGCCTTGACAAAAGGGCACTTTGGGCACCAAGGGGCAAAGGGGCAGGTGCTCAAGTCCCAACGCCCCCCAATCAATCAGTGTTTCAACCGCAGAAGCACGTCAATCAGCTTGAAGAAAAGCTATTCATTGACTTGTTAGTCAGAAGAGCGCACTCGCCACCAAGTGGACAGGGGTGAGAATTACAGTTACAAGACACAATTTCTCAATAGATCACCCTCAAGGCCTCATTATACTTCTGCGTCGGACCTATACGCCGGAGCCTATACGCCGTAGGCAACGTGTTGGTTTTAATTTATACTTCTGTGTCGTTGACGCGCACCTAGGGAGCATGTGAAACCCCGAGGGAGGGGTTCTGGCATACCAATCACAGCGCTTGTGTCCGCGTAGAATTGACGCGTTGTTACATTTTTGGAGAGGTGCACGTCAGGGTACGCCATAGGGTACGCGTGCTACATACGACGTAGCTACGGCGGCAGTTCGACGTAGAAGTATAAATAGGCCTTCAGTGCGGAGTCTGCGGACAGCTTTCAGATTTGTAAAAATCTAAAAATAATTATAGATATTTTTCTCACAAAAACGCATCGCTTCTCTTCAGAAGGCCTCTATTAACCCCCTGGAGCATATGGATTAATTTTACGGATGGCCTTTTTTGGCCTTCAAAAAACAAGCATTCACTCCCATTATAAAGCTTGGAAGAGCTAGGATATTTTTTTATATGACTCTGATTGTGTCTGGCTGAAAGAAGAAAGTCATATACACCTAGGATGGCTAGAGGCTGAGTAAATTATGGGATCATTTAAATGAACTAACCCTTTAATATGAGTTATTGTGTTACTGTGGCATTAACGAACCCCAGTACTCAAGGGGGCGATATAGTTACATTTAAAACTATCTGCTATTAAATAAATTATTCATGCAAAAATGCTAATTCTGTCAACATTTGCTAACCATCATGTCATTGCAAATGACTTGGAATATGGTGCTCAAGTCAAGGACTATAGCACTATCATTGTGCATATTGTGTACTTTGTTAAGGCCCGTTCGCACCAAGAGCCATAACTACAATGATAACTAAGTTAGTGTCCATATTCGGCAGTTATTGTCTGCAGCTTTAAAGTCTATTTTATAAATGCACGTTATAGATCTAATTGTGAACAATTATTTTGACCCAATATTTAATCAAAATGTCATAACTGGGCCTTTTGGTTTAAATGACAGCCTAAATACACTTGCCAGAAGTAAGCTAATCATCTGCTATAAACAAAACAAACCATGGTCGCATGACTTCAACATCTCCACCATTAAGTCTCCAACAACTCTTTCAGTCTTTATTTAAAAACATTTCCCTGAAAGTTTGTAATGAGGCTGTAAAAGCAGACCAGTGATTAAATGAGTTTTCCTGTTTTATATCCCTGACAACCTCTGTACTCCCATTTAGACACTTGTTAACAACCACCTTTTTCAAGACAGGTAAAAGGTTTTAAAAAATCATAATGAGGTATTTCTAATGTATTTTATGTTGTAGAATAAAACATGAAAATATATTTTGCGAGTTACCAAAAGACCTTAATTATTTCAGGCATTTAACATAATCTGCTTTGTTCTCTCTTATGTTTACACCTGGAGATGAGTTTTGGTTGATCAGATCAAAAGTGCATGCTAAAAACAGGTGTAAAGGTGTCTAAAATGTTTTGAGCTTATCCACTTTCAACAACTTCCTGAGGTAGTCGAATGCATTTGACGCTCATGTGGTCGACTGTTCAAATGACCCTTACAACAGTTTAAGTGTGCTATTAGTTTACTTTTTAAACAAAGTAAACTGAAAGTATATATCTTGGAGACATTCCCGCAGTTCTTCTGGATTTAGTCTGTCTCAGTTTTTTCTGTTTCTTCTTGTAATCACAGATGGACTCGACGATGGTGAGATCAGATCATACCGGCTGTTGTCAGATTCCTTGTGCATACAGAAATCTCACTGGATTATTACAATTAATGGCAAAAAGAATGTTTGGAAATGTAAACTGATATTTCCTACTGACACACTACAGCAAAATATATAAAATAACTGACTTAAAACCATTTTTGGGGTGGGGATATTAACATGCCTAAGACTTTTGCACAGTACTGTATATATATATATATATATTAATATACTATACTATTTAATATACTTCGAAAAATAGAAATTAAAATTGCACTTAAGTATACTTGACATTCTGACAGAAAAGTCTAAGTATATTTAGCCTATATACTTATACTCAATTTTTGATCGAGATGTACAGAAAAGTATTCTTGGCTGCTTGTTCACTGTTTCATAAACTTAGATTGTTAGATGATTGATTTTTAGGGAAAATGTATGTTCCTAATTCTGAGTATCTGATTTTTTTAGGATAGTCTATACATAGGATTTTACTTAAAATCTACTTCACTCTTTCCCCTCCATTGACTGAATTTTCCAGCCAGCCATGTGTTCACTGTTTTCACGGTAGGAGCGCTATAACACATCTTGGAAAGAGTACAGAATCTCCTGATGAAAACAGGGGTAAAGAAGCCGCAGTAACAAGTGATAGAAGATTGCTTGCGCAAATGTAAAATAATGCCATCATCAAACATCTAACAGCATACATATGTTCAAAACTGCCTAACGTTACAGAATGAAATGTTGGCCAAGGAAGGGTTAATGACTCTGAAGCTTTGGGGGGTGTTGATGGACTCGATCTACTCCATCTGTTTTGATCATCATTCTGAATCCGATCCGGACGTAGTCTTTGACAAAAATGTAATTTTCTCAGCTTTTTGTTTAAAATGTTGCTTTTTTAAATGAAACTTACCCCCAGTTTTATTAAATATATATTTTATATAAAATAATGTTCATACATAATATTCATAATCTTAAACCTTTAACTTTTGCTTTTTACTTTGGCCAAGGTTCTTCTTTAAAATGAGACCAAACTTAAGTCTGTGCTCCAAAGCTTAACAGTATTTGACAGGGACATTTTTGTCCTCTAATGACCTCAGAGTAATTAAAAAAAAAAATTATGCTCAAGGTTACACCCTGGCCTCACACCAAATAATGACAGATTGCACAATTGGAGCGTTTTATTCAACTCCAGATTTTGAGGGAGATCATAGTTTTCAGCCAGTTGGTTTCAAAATTCCACTTGTTATTTAGAAACTAGAAAGCAGTATTAGAACATGAATGTGGTCTTCATAAACATTCAAAGGATTTTAAACCGTTCACCTGCAAGAAGATGCGAAAGAAGCTCAATTTTGTACACACGCGCTGTTTTCTGTGCATCAGCGCACCATTACTGAACTGAGCTCTCTTTTGTGTCTTGTCACGCTTACACGGATGAATACACTCAAAATTATGTCAAAATGGCAGTATCCTCCTAAGCCCAGAGTTAAAATAAAAAGTCTTAACATAAACAGTTGGGAGATCCAATCAGATCCATGCATTTGGTCTTAAAGTAAAAGTAGCCTAAAACTCTGCTCAAATCTGCTCATGACTGAATAACCTTTAGCTTTAGTAAAGATTAATATATATAATGTATACATTATAGTATTTTTTACCTAAACACTGTTAGGCCTATACCTGAAATCTGTTTATTTCATTTGTATCTTTGTTCTAATGTATTTATTTGTGCTATTACTTGTTGTTGTTGTTTGTTTATTTATTTATATAGCTGTTAAAACACAACCGAGGTTGAACCAAAGTGCTTTACATACAGGTTCTATAAAAGGATAAAAATAAGGACACACATAGACCAATAAATAGACAACATATAAAACATCACATCTAACCATTATAGGCTAACGACATTAGATGCAGTTTCAACAGATTCTTAAACATTGACAGCGATTTGGCAGACCTGATAGATAGCGGCAGCTCATTCCATTGTCTCGGCCCTATTACTGCAAAGGCCCGGTCGCCTTTATGTAGGCGATTTGTTCCAGGCACTATAAGTAGTTTATGATTCTCTGAGTGTAATGTTCTAGGAGGGTTATATGGGGTTAAAAGGTTTGCCAAATATGGTGGGGCCTTGTTATTTAACGATTTATATACAAACAATAATATTTTATATTTTATTCTAAAATGAACTGGAAGCCAATTTAGAGACGCTAGTTGGACGCCAATTTAGAGCATATACTTGTAATATGCTCATAAGTGTCTTTATTTAACATTACTTATTCAAATATTATTTATTTATTTATAAACTCCTTAGTGTTGAGCCCTGTGTTTTTATATATTTCCTTTTAAGACCTGGTCTTTTTGTTATAAAAAATAAAGTTATGTCCATTCAGCTGAATAAAAAAAACCCCAAAAAAACCTGATGAGGCTCTCATCTGAACACAGCTTTTACTACAGGAAAGCTCACAGGAATAGTCCTGCCAGATTTTTTTATGTTGCCATGTATTTACTCATAACAAATCTGAAACAAAATGACCAGTGTGCTCTAGGTTTCAAACAGTTTCAATAAAGACAAAGGAATATTTGTATTTTCGCATTTGAAAAGTGCAGATAATAATGAGTTTAGCAACTCCTAAAGATACTTCAAACAAATCTGTTGACTGGTTAACACAACATAAAGCCATAAGTACAAATTTGCAAGAAAAAAACATTTATAACATCTGTTATCACTGAATGAAATAGATTTTAATATAAAAAGATATATACGGCTGCTTGACCAAATCAATGCTAAGACTTTTGAACAATGAGCATACTACTGCTTCCTTAAATGCTAAAATGTATTCTCACTGAATAAAAAATAAAGTATTTTAATTAATCCCCAAACAGTCATTTGTGTGCTGTCTTTTTGTCCAGTAATCATAGTATAAAAAAGCAACAATCTTTAATGAAATGGCAGCTGTCATGATAAGAGTTGTAACACCTGAACCTAATAATTGAGTATTACATGTTCCCATGACAACTGATTGTCAGGAAACAATTGGTAAATGGCAGTTACTGGCACTATAAAGAGTCCCTTCAGGCAACACTAATACGTGTTGCAGGTCAAGTATGTTTTGTAATGAAATTTTACTGGTGTTGTTGAAGTGGTAGTTGTATTTTTGTTTGGCCATGGAGGGTACTACTAGCCGACTCTTAAGGTATGATGATAAATTGTAGTATTTGTTAACTAGTGGCACTCATCTAATATTGTTTGTTTTTGTTGTTTATCTACAGTTTTTCTTTGGCACTTCTCAGTCTTTGTGTCTGTGACCATTTTGGAAGTGGTAAGGTTTATCCAGGCAATTTTATAATTCATGTTTGCTAGCACGTCTGTTTGATTCTTTCTTTTCCATTTTCTTCTAGTTGGTGGCTTTGTCAGGAGTGGTTATCCTGTATACAATGAGGCTGGTTTCCCCATGCAGGATGTGAAGCCACGAAGTTCCTACAGCTGGTATGGTGCTGATGTATCAAATCCCATCAGTCCTCAGAGATCAAGGAGTAAAACTTACAGTGCTGCACAAGTTAAGGGTGTGTATAGCAGTATAAGCTATAGTCCTCAAAATGGCTCTTCTGGTTTTGGACCAGTGACTAATGTATATAAGCCTGGTTCTGACTCTGATGCTAGTAGTCAACTTCAAGGATCTCTGATATCTTCAGCTGGTAGTGGCAGTCTTGTTTCTGGTTCTGTGTCCACTGCAATGGGTACAAGTATGCGCATTGAGTCTCTACCTGAGCCAACACAGCTCAACTATGAAACTATAGTACAGTCTAGTAATGAGTCTGTGTCTAGTAGCCAGCAAATGGTGCAGAACAACTCCCAGTCCAGTGGCCAAATAGCGGAAGTCAGCTACCAGTCTGCAGTGCAGCCCATTGTCAAGCCTCAGAGAAATAGACTTCAAGTTGTTTCCAAGTTATTTTCTGGTAACAGGCCAGTCCAGATTTCAAGTTCTACCTTTTTGGTCAATCCTTTGCAGCAGAGAAATGAGTCCTCACAACCCCACTATCAGTTAGGGCAAGCCAGCTTTCGAAATGGACTTGTGCCATTACTGAGTGGCCAGCAACTAGTGCAGTCACACTATGGTTCCACAGTTCAGCCTAGTGGTGTGCAGGCAAGATACCAACTTGTGGCCCGGCCCAGCCTCCAACAATCTCAAGCCAGCAGCCAGAACTCTGAACAAGCTGTCTCGCAATCTGTGGACCAGTCCAGTGGCCTGCAATCAGCCCAAGCCAGCTCTCAGTCTGTGGACCAGTCTGGCACCCAACAACCTGCCCAAGCCAGCTCACAGTCTGTGGATCAGTCTGGCACCCAACAACCTGCCCAAGCCACCTCACAGTCTGTGGACCAGTCTGGCATCCAACAACCTGCCCAAGCCAGCTCTCAGTCTGTGGAACCATCAGGTAGCCTACTATCAGCCCAAGCCAGCTCACAGTCTGTGGACCAGTCTGGCATCCAACAACCACCCCAAGCCAGCTCACAATCTGTTGAACTGTCAGGTAGCCTGCTGTCAGCCCAAGCCAGCTCACAGTCTGTGGACCAGTCTGGCATCCAACAACCAGCCCAAGCCAGCTCTCAGTCTGTGGACCAGTCTGGCATCCAACAACCAGCCCAAGTCAGCTCTCAGTCTGGCCTGCCGTCAGCACAAGCCAGCTACCAGTTTGTGCCCCAGCTTGGTTTCCAAAAACCTACACAAACTGGCTCCCAATCAGTGAACTGGCCCAGTGGCCTGCAGTTAGCACAAGCTAGATACCAGTCTGTGGTCTGGCCTAGTGACCTACATCCAGGACAGGCGCGCTACCAGTCTGTGTTCTGGCCCAGCGGTTTGCAATCAGCACAAGCCCGTTACCAGCCCAGTGGCCTGCAGTCAGCACAAGCCCGCTACCAGTCTGTGTTCCAGCCCAGCGGTCTGCAGGTAGCGCAAGCCAGCTACGAGTCTGTGGACCAGCTAAGCGGTCTGCAGTCAGGCCAAGCCAGATACCAGCCTGTGTTCCGGCCCAGCGGTCTGCAATCAGCGCAAGCCAGTTACCAGTCTGTGTCCCAGCCTAGTGGCCTGCAATCAGCCCAAGCCAGCTCTCAGTTTGTGGAACCATCAGGTAGCCTGCTGTCAGCCCAAGCCAGCTCACAGTCTGTGGACCAGTCTGGCATCCAACAACCTGCCCAAGCCACCTCACAGTCTGTGGACCAGTCTGGCATCCAACAACCAGCCCAAGCTACCTCACAGTCTGTGGACCAGTCTGGCATCCAACAACCAGCCCAAGCTAGCTCTCAGTCTGTGGAACCATCAGGTAGCCTGCTGTCAGCCCAAGCTAGCTCACAGTCTGTGGACCAGTCTGGAATCCAACAACCAGCACAAGCCAGCTACCAGTTTGTGCCCCAGATTGATTTCCAAAAACCTAAGCAAACTGGCTCCCAATTAGTGAACTGGCCCAGTGGCCTGCAGTTGGCACAAGCTAGATACCAGTCTGTGATCTGGCCTACTGACCTACATCCAGGACAGGCACGCTACCAGTCTGTGGTGCAGTCCGGTGGCCTGCAGTCAGCACAAGCCCGTTACCAGTCTGTGTCCCAGCCTAGCAATCTGCAGTCAGCACAATCCCGTTACCAGTCTGTGGACCAGCCCAGTGGACTGCAGTCAGCACAATCCCGTTACCAGTCTGTGGACCAGCCCAGTGGCCTGCAATCAGCACAAGCCCGTTACCAGTCTGTGGACCAGCTCAGTGGACTGCAGTCAGCACAATCCCGTTACCAGTCTGTGTCCCAGCCTAGCAATCTGCAGTCAGCACAAGCTCGTTACCAGTCTGTGGACCAGCCCAGTGGACTGCAGTCAGCGCAAACCAGCTCTCAGTCTGCGTCCCAGCTCAGTGGCCTACAGTCAGCACAAGCCCGTTACCAGTCTGTGTCCCAGCCTAGCAGTCTGCAGTCAGCACAATCCCGTTACCAGTCTGTGTCCCAGCCTAGCAATCTGCAGTCAGCACAATCCCGTTACCAGTCTGTGTCCCAGCTCAGTGGCCTGCAGTCAGCACAATCCCGTTACCAGTCTGTGGACCAGCCCAGTGGACTGCAGTCAGCACAATCCCGTTACCAGTCTGTGTCCCAGCCTAGCAATCTGCAGTCAGCACAAGCCCATTACCAGTCTGTGGACCAGCCCAGTGGACTGCAGTCAGCACAAGCCCGTTACCAGTCTGTGTCCCAGCCCAGTGGACTGCAGTTAGCGCAAACCAGCTCTCAGTCTGCTTCCCAGCTCAGTGGACTGCAGTCAGCACAATCCCGTTACCAGTCTGTGTCCCAGCCCAGTGGACTGCAGTTAGCGCAAACCCGTTACCAGTCTGTGTCCCAGCCCAGTGGACTGCAGTTAGCGCAAACCAGCTCTCAGCCTGCGTCCCAGCTCAGTGGACTGCAGTCAGCACAATCCCGTTACCAGTCTGTGTCCCAGCCTAGCAATCTGCAGTCAGCACAAGCCCGTTACCAGTCTGTGGACCAGCCCAGTGGACTGCAGTCAGCACAATCCCGTTACCAGTCTGTGTCCCAGCCTGGCAATCTGCAGTCAGCACAAGCCCGTCACCAGTCTGTGTCCCAGCCTAGCAATCTGCAGTCAGCACAAGCCCGTTACCAGTCTGTGTCCCAGCCCAGTGGACTGCAGTTAGCGCAAACCAGCTCTCAGTCTGCTTCCCAGCTCAGTGGACTGCAGTCAGCACAATCCCATTACCAGTCTGTGTCCCAGCCTAGCAATCTGCAGTCAGCACAATCCCGTTACCAGTCTGTGTCCCAGCCCAGTGGACTGCAGTTAGCGCAAACCAGCTCTCAGCCTGCGTCCCAGCTCAGTGGACTGCAGTCAGCACAATCCCGTTACCAGTCTGTGTCCCAGCCTAGCAATCTGCAGTCAGCACAAGCTCGTTACCAGTCTGTGGACCAGCCCAGTGGACTGCAGTCAGCACAATCCCGTTACCAGTCTGTGTCCCAGCCTAGCAATCTGCAGTCAGCACAAGCTCGTTACCAGTCTGTGGACAAGCCCAGTGGACTGCAGTCAGCACAATCCCGTTACCAGTCTGTGTCCCAGCCTAGCAATCTGCAGTCAGCACAAGCCCGTTACCAGTCTGTGGACCAGCCCAGTGGACTGCAGTCAGCGCAAACCAGCTCTCCGTCTACGTCCCAGCTCAGTGGCCTACAGTCAGCACAATACCGTTACCAGTCTGTGTCCCAGCCCAGTGGACTGCAGTCAGCACAATCCCGTTACCAGTCTGTGGACCAGCCTAGCAGTCTGCAGTCAGCACAAGCCCGTTACCAGTCTGTGGACCAGCCCAGTGGACTGCAGTCAGCGCAAACCAGCTCTCCGTCTGCGTCCCAGCTCAGTGGCCTACAGTCAGCACAATACCGTTACCAGTCTGTGTCCCAGCCCAGTGGACTGCAGTCAGCACAATCCCGTTACCAGTCTGTGGACCAGCCTAGCAGTCTGCAGTCAGCACAAGCCCTTTACCAGTCTGTGTCCCAGCCTAGCAATCTGCAGTCAGCACAATCCCGTTACCAGTCTGTGTCCCAGCCTAGTAGTCTGCAGTCAGTACAAGCCCGTTACCAGTCTGTGGACCAGCCCAATGGACTGCAGTCAGCACAAGTCCGTTACCAGTCTGTGTCCCAGCCCAGTGGCCTGCAATCGGCACAAGCCCGTTACCAGTCTGTGTCCCAGCTCAGTGGCCTGCAGTCAGCACAATCCCGTTACCAGTCTGTGGACCAGCCCAGTGGACTGCAGTCAGCACAATCCCGTTACCAGTCTGTGGACCAGCCTAGCAGTCTGCAGTCAGCACAAGCCCTTTACCAGTCTGTGTCCCAGCCTAGCAATCTGCAGTCAGCACAATCCCGTTACCAGTCTGTGTCCCAGCCTAGTAGTCTGCAGTCAGTACAAGCCCGTTACCAGTCTGTGGACCAGCCCAATGGACTGCAGTCAGCACAAGTCCGTTACCAGTCTGTGTCCCAGCCCAGTGGCCTGCAATCGGCACAAGCCCGTTACCAGTCTGTGTCCCAGCTCAGTGGCCTGCAGTCAGCACAATCCCGTTACCAGTCTGTGGACCAGCCCAGTGGACTGCAGTCAGCACAATCCCGTTACCAGTCTGTGTCCCAGCCTGGCAATCTGCAGTCAGCACAAGCCCGTTACCAGTCTGTGTCCCAGCCTAGCAATCTGCAGTCAGCACAAGCCCATTACCAGTCTGTGGACCAGCCTAGTGGACTGCAGTCAGCACAATCCCGTTACCAGTCTGTGGACCAGCCCAGTGGACTGCAGTCAGCACAATCCCGTTACCAGTCTGTGTCCCAGCCTGGCAATCTGCAGTCAGCACAAGCCCGTTACCAGTCTGTGTCCCAGCCTAGCAATCTGCAGTCAGCACAAGCCCATTACCAGTCTGTGGACCAGCCCAGTGGACTGCAGTCAGCACAAGCCCGTTACCAGTCTGTGTCCCAGCCCAGTGGACTGCAGTTAGCGCAAACCAGCTCTCAGTCTGCTTCCCAGCTCAGTGGACTGCAGTCAGCACAATCCCATTACCAGTCTGTGTCCCAGCCTAGCAATCTGCAGTCAGCACAAGCCCGTTACCAGTCTGTGGACCAGCCCAGTGGACTGCAGTCAGCACAATCCCGTTACCAGTCTGTGTCCCAGCCTGGCAATCTGCAGTCAGCACAAGCCCGTTACCAGTCTGTGTCCCAGCCTAGCAATCTGCAGTCAGCACAAGCCCATTACCAGTCTGTGGACCAGCCCAGTGGACTGCAGTCGGCACAAGCCCGTTACCAGTCTGTGTCCCAGCCTGGCAATCTGCAGTCAGCACAAGCCCGTTACCAGTCTGTGTCCCAGCCCAGTGGACTGCAGTTAGCGCAAACCACCTCTCAGTCTGCTTCCCAGCTCAGTGGACTGCAGTCAGCACAATCCCGTTACCAGTCTGTGTCCCAGCCTGGCAATCTGCAGTCAGCACAAGCCCGTTACCAGTCTGTGTCCCAGCCCAGTGGACTGCAGTTAGCGCAAACCAGCTCTCAGCCTGCGTCCCAGCTCAGTGGACTGCAGTCAGCACAATCCCGTTACCAGTCTGTGTCCCAGCCTAGCAATCTGCAGTCAGCACAAGCTCGTTACCAGTCTGTGGACCAGCCCAGTGGACTGCAGTCAGCACAATCCCGTTACCAGTCTGTGTCCCAGCCTAGCAATCTGCAGTCAGCACAATCCCGTTACCAGTCTGTGTCCCAGCCTAGTAGTCTGCAGTCAGTACAAGCCCGTTACCAGTCTGTGGACCAGCCCAATGGACTGCAGTCAGCACAAGCCCGTTACCAGTCTGTGTCCCAGCCTAGCAGTCTGCAGTCAGCACAAGTCCGTTACCAGTCTGTGTCCCAGCCCAGTGGCCTGCAATCGGCACAAGCCCGTTACCAGTCTGTGTCCCAGCTCAGTGGCCTGCAGTCAGCACAATCCCGTTACCAGTCTGTGGACCAGCCCAGTGGACTGCAGTCAGCGCAAACCAGCTCTCAGTCTGCGTCCCAGCTCAGTGGCCTACAGTCAGCACAATCCCGTTACCAGTCTGTGGCCCAGCCCAGTGGCCTGCAGTCAGCACAAGCCCGTTACCAGTCTGTGTCCCAGCCTAGCAGTCTGCAGTCAGCACAATCCCGTTACCAGTCTGTGGACCAGCCCAGTGGACTGCAGTCCGCACAAGCCCGCTACCAGTCTGTGTTCCGGCCCAGCGGTCTGCAGGTAGCACAAGCCAGCTACGAGTCTGTGGACCAGCAAAGCGGTCTGCAGTCAGGCCAAGCCAGATACCAGTCTCTGTCCTTGCCCAGCAGTCTGCAGTCAGCACAAACCCGCTACCAGTCTGTGTTCCGGCCCAGCGGTCTGCAATCAGCACAAGCCAGTTACCAGTCTGTGTCCCGGCAGTCTAGATTCCAGGTCTTTCCTAAGCCAGAGCAGTCAAGTTACATGTCTCTTTCCAGTCTTGGTTTCAAACCTTTGGTGCAACCTGGTAAAATACCGCTTCAAGCTATGAGTTTGATGCAGTCTGTCCAGCCTGGCTTTCAAGATCCAGCACCTCAGACTACTCATAAGCGTTCATCTCCAGGCATATTGAGGTTGTTGCATCAAGTGAAGTCATAGCTGCATACTTTGCCTTGTTTTATTCATTTAGTGTTTGCTCTTTTTGAAAAAAATAAACAAACCTGTTACCTCAAGTGTCTACTGGGAGTCTTAGTATTGTTTGCACTGCATTAGCATGACCTCATCTTTGTTTAAACAAAACTTAAAAAAAAAAAAAACTCAGACTTTAGAACCAGAATCAGAAGTGCTAAAATGCGAACCCATTTCCAGGGTTTGGTCTACAAAAATATTTCATTCTTTCATTACTTTATAGCATGTAAAGGTCACCCAGCAATGATGTTATCACTTACCCACAAGTTGTTCCAAACCTGTTTGAGGTTTTTTTTTTTTCATGTTGAGTTTGACACGATGCATTAAATGTTGGTAACCAGACATTTGGTGGCACCCACTGACTTCCATAGTTGGAGAAATACAAGTCAATGGGTGCCATCAACTGTCTGGTTACCTTATTTATTTTTAAAATATCTTCTGTGTTTGAAACTCATACAGGTTTGGAAAAACATGACTGAGTAAATGATGGCAATTTTGGGGGGCAAACTATCCCTTCAAAAGGTTTCTAGTGGCTGCTATACCCTGGCCTCTGTTTGTATATCACTGTTAACACCATGCCATAAACTTTAGTTACACTATATGAGCTAAAAATTCACAACACTTATAAAAAACAAAACACAGGCCTACATTTCTTTACAATGATGAAAACCGTTTAGTAGCTTGAAATGTTCTGAATATATGGACCACATGAAACAGGCTTATTCATAAGAGATGCACTGACATAAACTAACAGAACATTCAACATAACTGAAACTGTATGATCTTTGTGTAGTTGGCTTAATGTAAACATGTAACTTGCCTGAGGGGACAGGGACAACTTGGCTATACCAGAACCACGTCGCATCCGAGCTAAAACAGACGCATTGCATCAGTGATTTATCAGGGTGAAGGAGGAAATCTCCCACAAAAACACAAAGATAAGGATGGAGTATAAATAGTATAACGCTAATGTGTGTACTTAGGGGGTATGACTCTGAACCAATTTCATTCAGTGCACTTCAACTGCACGGTTTAACGCAAGGCACACTCTTTTTATTGGGTAGCAGTGACATCTAGCGGTCAATGTGAGAACAACCAGTAAGGCCAACGCCAGTTGACGTCTGATCGATCGCACGTACACTGTAAAAAACAAACAAACAAACAAACAAAGTAACCTTACATATTAGATAACGTGTAGAAGATATTTTTAAGAATATGTGTAGGCTAACCAAACAGTTGATGGACCCCATTGACTTATGGAAAAAATACAATGGAAGTCGATGTTTGGTTACAGACATCAACATATAACGTTATTCTTTTGTGTTCAACATAAGACATTCTCGTACAGGTTTGGAACAACTTGAGGGTGAGTAAACGATTACAGAAATTTAATTTTTGAAACTATCATTTTAATTGACCATAAGATACCATTTCATTTAACATGCAAATCAAAATATCTAGACCCTACTAAATATGTTTATATGGTAAGGCTAGTGATCAAAGTGTAATATTTTGAGTAAGCTATATAGTGAACTCCTAGTCACATAATGTTTTAGGTAGTTTTGAGACAAGCATAAACATTTTTTTTTTTTTTTTTGGGCCAGTGGAATGTTTGCTGGAGAAGTTACTAAAAAAAACATTCTTGGCCAGAGCAGCTGTCGGTAATCGGCGCCTGACAGCCGCTTCCCTGCAATGCCGCACATCCAGACAATATGTCCGTAATATTAACATCGCCTTCTAAAAAGAGTGCGCTTAGTCCCTTTACTGTATGTAATGTTGTAATCCACATTCATATGTGATGTGTTAGTGAGGAGATATAACAAATTCTACTATGGCTAAGGAATGGCTCATTAATAATAACGTCGAGCTAAAGTTGCTTGGTAACCTTCCTGGAGCGTCCAGTCACGTGAAGCTATTAATATTCATAAGCCAGCCTTCGCCAGAAAGAACCGCCCTGTTTTCTGAGGAGAAAATTCATTTCTTGGAATGAAGTTGTTATTTTGAACAATGAAGAGCAATTTCCATTTTAGGATTTCTAATTCCAAAAAGGAAAAACAAGCTTAAAGTTTTAGTGTTTAACCGAACATTCAATTTCCGCCCACTTACCAACGTTCGCTTTTAAGCCAATCGTTACTCCTACCGGACCAGCGTCACGTTACGCATTTAATATTCATAAGCAAAGCCTTCACCATAGTAGTACTGGTAAACTCGTCGGATTCGTTGAGAGAGGGAGCGATGATGTCATATGTGAAAACTTAACCCACTCCCCCTAGTGAGAGGCGCTGATTTGCCTTTCACATAATTTTCTGCAGAAGTTTTGTGAAGTGACCGAGACACCGCGCGACCTCAAGTTAAGAAAAAACAGTCACACAGCCTCCGAGGACTAACTTTTCCGCATCTGGAACGTGGATATTGGACGTTCAATAACGGGACAGGCTTATAAATCGAGCCCATCATCCTGGACGGGCTGAAAAGTTTCAAGCGAGCGAAATGAACCGGAGCTTTAGTAATAAATCGCAATCTTTGCGTAGCTTGAACATGAACGCCGTGGAAGTGAAAAGCAAGGTGAGTTGTATGAAATGCATGCTGGAAACTATTTTGCGAGAATAGTTTCGTTGCATAGTTACACGATGTTGTATATTTTTATATGGGAAAAATAGGGATGGCTAACTTTGGTTAGCCCATGTCAAATCATATTTTGCCATATGAAGTAGTGTGGTCTTTGCATAGTACTCATTTACTTACGTCAATTTAAAATAACGTTTCCCTCTGCTTTTGAGGATTGCGTTTTGTTTCATCAACGTTTTTCTGCTCAACTTTTAGTCTGCTCCTGTAAATGAGTTGCAACGCAATCGTTTTGGCGCTTGAACTGTCACATTAATGGATAGTGTTTATGATTTTCATGACTTTAGATCTCCAAAATGATGCAAAACCTTCAAATTTTCAAGCACAAATCTTGTTTCAGGCTTTTTGTAGTCTGGTTGCAGCATGTGGCTTTCAGATGGGAGCTTTCTGCTCTTTTGCATTCAAGCTGCTCTCTGAAGTTTTGTGTGTTTTGTAATCTTCACATCAGGACAGGTTAAATACTGTCCTCATTTCCAGCTGTCCGATAATAGTATTCTAACAACACAAGGACACATTTACACATTTGACAAGAGCAAACAGGAGAGCTGATTCATTGGGATGGGCTCTTTTATTTGTGTCAGTTGGACAAAGTTAAACTTTTTAGTTTCTTCTCCTCACTTACAGCACATACTTAAACCACCGTTAACATTGATACTTTAATAATCTTATTAGGGAAATGGGATTAAAGGGATAGTTCACCATCATTTACTCACCCTCATGTTGTTCCAAACCTCTATGAGTTTTTTTTATTTGGTTGAACACAAAAGAAGATATTTTGAAGAATGTTGGTAACCAGTTTGTTGACTGCATTCATTGATTTCCATAGTAGGAAATAAATATTATGAAACTCAATGGGTGCCGTCAACTGTCTCGTTACAACATTCTTCAAAATATCTTCTTTAATGTTCAACTGAATAGAATAAAGAAACACATACAGATTTGGAACAACATGAGGGTGAGTAAATAATGACAGAATTTTCATTTTTTGGGTGAACTAGCCTATCCATTTAAGATGTCTGTCTCTGTCTGTGTGTTTTTCTGTCTATCATTCTATTGTAATAGTTCCCTTGAAGAATAGCATGCTTTTCATTTATATCATGATGATAGATATATCATCACTCAAAGTGGAACCATGAAGACCTTTCATATACAGTAATTGTTCAATTTGCCTGGGGAAATATCTGACAAAGCTTCAACCAAGCCTTCACAGAAATAATTCTATATCTGTCACCGCTCGTACTAATGGTGGTGTGGAGTCTGTGGACTATACATCTGTTGCAGCCAAGCTGATGGAGACAATATCTATCAAGGCGCTGTCATTGAGACCCATTGGAACTAGATGATTCATTACATGTCTCTGCTTTCCCTTTTGATATGTCTGTCACTTTATTCGCTTTATATTAAAAAAATAAATGAGAGTGGCTGAAAAAACTCAGTTGTCTGTTGAACTAGACTTTGGCTAGACAAACTTTTATGATGTGGTTATGGATGTGATGGGTCCTAATTGTTGGAATGTGTGGGCGACATGCCCAGATCCAGACTCCGTTGCCATTGTCTGATTATTATTCGCGTCTATTATTCAGTCGTGCTCTAATTCATTACAGGGACTGAAAATCCCTGCTACTGTTGTCAATGAAAGGAGCCACTGTTTGGGGTCTGTAAAGACAAGAGGGCCCCATTACATTTCTCTTTTCTTGGAAGATACCTATCAATATTGAAATGGTGTCTGTGGATCAACCCGCTTTCCCACTGAAACCTGGAAGAACCAATACTCGTCCCCCAAACAAAAGTATCAATGGATGGATTTGTGAAACTTAAACCTGCGAGGCAAGAATGTTTATGGAATTGTTATCAAAGATCTTCCTGCCATGATGTTTGGAACACTGTTTATCAATTACATCTATATCAACATCACAACGGATGCGTTACTCCAAAGTGATGCAACGTTGTAATGTCACTAATCTCTCTGTATCACACGTAGTGTTCTTTATGATGTCATCCCCCAGTTCCGGTACATCACAATCAAGGAAGGGTTGTTCAGAGAGGAACTCTGATAGTGATAAGAGTGTGTGAGGGGGGTTTCTGAAGTGAACCATGAGCCAATGTTCTTTTGTGAGGAGCTGTTTTTTTTCCCCTCCCTCCACTTTATATCTAACGTGTCTAGGGCTTTGTACATCTTCCAGAAACCTCCTCCAACTGCTCTTTCAATTCCGTTTTCCACTGACCAAGCTGGATCTCAATTGGAAATGTACTCTTTGGAACGCTATACTGACATTTGATAAGATTGGGTTTGGGGTACTGTTGAGTGTCACACAAGTATTTAACACAAAGAGCTGTGTATCTGGCTGTAGTGCTGTGTTTTGACTTGCCTGAACCTGTCAGGGTTTGAGGACTGATAAAGTGTTTTCACTGTTCTCATATTACTCAGGATTTCGATGTTGGAAATTGGGTAGGCTATGTAATGCTCTGTGTAGGCCTGTATACTCAATTACCTGAGGTCATGTTATTGTTTTTAGGCTTGATTTTGCACATGGATAACAACAAAATGAAGACAGATTCAGATTTACACTGTGTCCTAACCAGATGCGATAAGATTCCAGTGATAAGCAATTTGTACACTAGACGTGAGACATGACAAGAGTACGTGACGTGTCAAAATCAGTCACATAACACAAAATTGTGAAGAGCACGTGGCTCGAAATGAATAAGTAGCCTATATAATCAAATAACAAAAAATTAAACCATTTGAACATTATCAAAAAAGTCATGCTCTATGATATTCTAACTTAAGGAAATCATTCCAATACCAGAATTCCCTGCTGTTTGTTATCATTCTTGCAGCTGGTTAGAACAAAAACTAATTTAATCATGTGCCGCAGTATGGTGAAAAACTGAATCACAATTTTTAAGCCAGGGGAAATATCAAGAAAAATCTAATTAGTACTTTATTGGGTTTTTATGATACCAAAATATGTTTGGTTTGGTATTAATCAAATTTCATCTTGATGCCACAGCAAAAACAAATGTATGTTATTAAATGAAGGCCTGGTTTCACAGACAGGGTTTAGATTAAGCCAGGATTAGACCTTAGTTCAATTAGGACATTTAAATAGCTAGCTTTTAATGTGCCTTAGAAAAAAACATTACTGGTGTGCATCTTGAGACAAAATAATGGCACTGGTATATTTTAAGATATGTCAGTGCAAGTTGCTTTCAGTTTACCGCTCAAACATTAATTTTAGTCTGGGACTAGACTTAAGTCTTGTCTGTGGAAATGGGGATGAATTCATTTTTTTACCTTTAATTCATTATTTCTCAATCAAATAAATATTGTGCAGCATTATGCAAGTTTTATTATGTTATTAGTCAAATAAACAGTAAGAAACAAAGAAATAATGTTGTCCTTGGCCTACAACCCTGCCATATCCTATAACAGTAAGAAGTGGCCAAGCCTTTAGTGTTAGCAAAATAAAACATTGTCCGAATGTTTCTGGCTCCCAGTGGGGTTATCTATGTTTAAATAACCTAACCTGATAATTTTACTCTGACTAAACAATTTTAGCACCGTATTCAATAAGGCTAAATAACTGTTTGCTGAAGAAACCGTGACTAACATTATCAGTGACTCTCAGGGAAAGAACAACAACAAAAGTATGTCACCATTTAATGTCATTTTAAAACAATGTGTTCTTCACATTAGAAACAGAAAGACTGGAATGAAACGTACTTTTATTTATTTAGTCAGTGCAGCAGCAGCTCTGATGTCTTGCTGATAAATGGGTTAAATTCTCACACTTACTGTAGGCGGTGGGATGGATGTTTTCGTAATTCGTATGTGTCTGCAATTGGGCACATTGTCACATGCAGTCAACTTGATCACACACCTGCCACCCCGGAGACCCTCTGAGCGTATTTCTGCTGCTTCACATTTATATTTCATGTGCTAATGACAGGCTGCCACTGGTTAATGTAGGACTCTGGTTCTAGGGGCATAATTACATAGAGCAGCACAGTCCACGAGTGAATACTGGGATTCTGCAGACTCAACCGCTGCTGTGAAAGACAAAGTGAGGCCTGTGTTTTTCAGGCTGGATGGGACGACCCACGCATTGAATCAAGACTCGCATCTGCGTGACAGTCACGTGATTCGAGACATTAAACTCAGCTTGACCCCTTTAGTGAAGGGGACAGACAATTGCCTCTTCCGAATATGTAGGCGAAGATATACTTAACGGCCATGGCCTGATGTTCAGAGCTAGTAACCAAAGGTTTGAAGGGTTGAATCCCACACAACAAGTGATGCTTGAACATATTTGATCTTGGTCATCATGGCACTTCAAACCAGGTGACTTTAAATGCAGCCATTATGTGATCGTGTTGTTTAAAGGTTTGTGTGGAAATAAAGATATAGGCTATATATTATAATTTTTTTTTTTTTTTTGTAAATTTGTGTTTTTGTTTTATTTATTTAGTTTTTGTTTAAAAATATATAAATAGTAATTTTATTAAAATTAGTAATACTATTAAATAGTCATTTTAATTTCAGTTTTAGTTTTTAGAAAATTGTAATACTTCAGCTTAAATTATTAAAAGCAACATTTCTAATTTCCATCTAATAGCCTACTGTTTGTTTTATTTTAGCTTTATTTCAATGAACAACATTTTTGTAATAGTTTTAGTTAATAATAACAACAGTGATCCCAATTTGCATACTATCAGTCCTGTAGAGTAGGATTATTACTTTCCAAATCATAGTACATTAATTGTTTGTTAATGGCATAGCAAAACACTTAAAAAGCAGTGCAGAGGAAAAGTAATGACGTGTCTTGTCATTGTGTGCACGGCCCGGAGTGTGTGTTCTGAGAAGATTGGTTGGGTTTGTTCACCTGTGCAGGGGTGACATCCGCTAGTGTGTGTTGTTGTGGAAGTTCGCTCTGCTTACTCATCATCCAGCATTGTGCTTCACTCTATTGTGTCTCTGTCCCTGTTTGACTCCATTTCCTCATTACAAACAGCAGAGCTGCAAAGACAGCCGAGCAGACTGTTAGAGGCCTGGCCAAAACACTCTTTATCTCTCAGTATCAGTGTTTTGTGATTTCTGACATGTCTGAAGGCTAAATAGATTAATTCGAAGGCCAGTAAGTAACAGAAATAAGTCTCTAAAGTTTTAGTTAGGTGGTGTCGAAACAGACATAAGATGACATGTATTGGGTCTACCTTTAGTTTGAGGTTGGTGTGATTTAACCTTGAGAATTCCAACTGTGGTTCTCATGGTGCTGGAGAATGTGAAAATTGTAAACCTTTATTTTAAATCTTTGTTTGGCTGGAAGGTGGGCTGCTTTCATTGATGCACACGCACACACATACAGACAGTTACTCGCACAGAAATATTCAGGACTCAGGAGCATTTGTTGTCAACACTGCCCTGTGACTTATATTAATAAAATAGCTTTGCTACTGAAAAGATGCCTATATATCTCAGCAACGAGGTGGAAGCATCTCTTTTTTTAAAGGAATTAAACTCACAGCTTCACTATTAGTAGAGAGACAATTTACACACACACAATCTGTTTCTCACTCTTAATTCATTCAAATACATAAATGCAATATTACTGCAATGCTTTGTCTCTGTGTCTGATTTAAAGTGGGAAGAAAGCTAAATCTAATGACCTTTAACTTGTCAATTCTGGCAAATGATACCTATATGAAACCAATACCGATACTCCATATAAGCAGAGTACGTATTCTGCGTAGGGCACCAATTACCAAGGGGGACGTAAGCAGAGCAGATTGCATAACATGGAATTTGGAATCGGATCGTACGAACTGGCAACCAATTCGCCAAAGCATAAAATATGAGAGTGCGTTTGGTCGATCGATACAGACTTTTTTCACATGTTTTTATGCAGGCTACAAATGCACACTTTAGAGAATCTAACAGCAGGATTTGCAAAAGTTTGCGAGGAGCATGTTATAAGATAATAAGATAATAATTATAAGATATTCAAAGACTTTTGAATGACATAAATGCATATTTGCCGAATGCCGAGTGAGAAAGTATTATAGCCTTTTTTTTTTTTTTACTTTCTATTACTACTAATACAAATTCAAATGCTCTAATACTTTTTCATATATATCGTTTACTTTCTTCTTTACTGCTATGTTGAAAGACCGTACACTGATGAAGAACAGCACTGTCAAAATAAAAATCCTAGTGCTGTCAAAATAAATGTCTGCCTCTAACATGTATCGGCTTATCAATAAGTATGGAACTTATTGATTATTAGAAAATGCCAAACATTGGCCGGTGTATCGGCCGGCCAGTAATTCGTATCCCCTAATCACAAACGGCTGGAAAGATCCGTCAAAAGCCCTATAAATATCAATGTAGTGATGTTTTATGACTGCATGCTAAGTTCTGCGTTTCTTTTGCAGTATGGAGCAGAGTTCCGCAGGTTTTCAGTGGATCGACTAAAACCCGGCAAATTTGAGGAATTCTACAAACTCATCATGACAATCCACCGGATTGCAAACATGGAGGTGATGATCGGATACGCCGATGTTCACGGAGACCTCCTCCCCATCAATAACGATGAGAATTTCTGCAAGGCCGTGTCCACCGCACACCCCCTGCTGCGACTCTTTATCCAGAGACAAGGTACGAGCTCTCTCACTTCCCACCCACATCCCTTTATTCAAGGTGGATTTTCCTGCTTCATTTGAAGCATTGTCTGGTGACTCGTCTTGCCTGAAGATCTAGTTGACTAATCAGTCTTAAGGAAGCCTTGCATACTTGTATTGGTTTCAAGTTCTTCTGACCCCAATTGGGAATCGGTCAGTTAGGGGTTAAAAATCCTGCAGAATGTAGAGTATGAATTAAGTAAATACTTTCAGAGTGATTCAGCCCACAATTTCTGTGGTCGTGTGGTCAGGCGAAAATACTGGGTAAATAGGTTCATGTAATCTGTGATTGTATGCTGTGTTTTGAAGCACACAGAGACACGGTCCCAAACGTGGCCCCATGTGCAATTATTATGTTGTCACCAGCACACATGTGTGTGTGATAGAACCGCTGTGGTCTGGAGATAACTTTCTACAGGAAAGGCTGCTGGTTTTGATGGCAGGGAAGAGAGTAACAGTTCTTTCCTGTGGAGAGACTCAGACTCTTCCTGTAAATCCCAATGCACCCTTAAAGACAAATCAGCATCCTGCAGCTGAACTGTTACAATGTGTGTTAGATACTTTGGCCAGTCCTCTTAACATCAGAGAATTTGTTTCCAATTGTAGTAACTGCTTTCCAAAATTGTTGGTACTAGTGATAGGGCCGATATATTTGGACATTTTGAGATTATTGGTATTGGTTACATGTAGTTTGGTTAAAATTGGTATTAGTTTGCCTTTTTGTCAATTGCAAAATCTGTACAAACTTGTGAATTATGCATGGTTTCTGTGTTTAAAGTCAACATTATTTGCCATTTGCAACCCCATAATTTGACACATTTCCGAGTGAAACCGGATATTCAACAAGAAAAAATGTAGGACATGACTTAATCAACTGGGCATTGATTGATTGGTGAAAAGTGGGTGGTTCATATTAAAATAGAGCTATACTTGTTTTGTTAAAACAATTTTGCTATTTGCTAACATTAGTTGAATGATGTCATTCACTAAAAATGTTGTAGCTGGACTTGTTTTAAGTCGCTGTCACAAAATGTAGATATTGATTGTCAGGGATACATACATTACCTTTTGGGGTCAGTACATTTTATTTATTAGAGTTGAATACTTCTATTCAGCAAGGATGTATTAAATTGAAAGTGAAAATAAATGTTTTTCGTAAAAAAAAACAAAAAAAAAAACAGCTGTCACAAAAATATTAAGCAGTAAAACAGTTTTCAGCATTGACAATAATGAGAAATGTTTCTTGAGCACCAAATCAGCATATTAGAATAATTTTTCTGAAGATCATGTGACACTAACGACTGGAGTGGTGGCTGCTGACAATTCAGTTTTGCATTACAAGAATTAATTACTTTTAAATTATACTTAACTAGAAAACCACTATTGTAAATTTGTAATAATATTCATCCAATAAATGCAGGCTTAGTTGGTTATAGACTTCTTTCAGAAACATTACATTATCTTTCTGACCCTAAACTTTTATGTAGGCCCTAGTAGTGTGTTTGTGTAGTATGTATGCATTTTTTTTTTTTTTTTTTTTTGGTGAACTGGGCTTTGCTGTTCATTTGAGGGTTCAGATCTCTCTGTTCTCAAAGAAACTGCAGCCTATAGAAATCAGGTCACAGTCTACTGGTATGACGGGCATTTCACACAGACAAAAGAGCCACGTGAAAAGGGACAAAAAAGAGAGAGAGAGGGGCACCTCAGCAGGCTGGGCTGTGCTCATCTTTCCACATCCACATATAGGACACTTCTCTTACCGTGCTTTAAAGGTATGAACGCTGCTCTGCAAGTATCTGCATACTTCCCATCTCAGCAGTTACACAACCATAGTCCAGTAATGCCTTCAAGGAAGACACAATACATACCCACACTCCAAGAACAAGCTGTTTTTAGTCTTTGACATATTTTGCTAAAGCATGCATTCTGGTTCCTCACACTTAGTGTGTTGATTTATTTATAGTGATCAGATTTACAATTTTCACCTGGCAGCAAAAACAAACACAAACACAACAAAAGTAGAAAAATTAAAAATGAAGTTTCTATGTTGTATTATATTTTATTATTATTATTAACTGCAGAATTCTGTTTTTGACACCTTATACAAAATTAGATCTCTGCATAAACGGTGGTTAAAAGCATAGGAGGATTTACATTTATCTTTTCTAGCTTTGGTAATCTAAAATGTGGTCAAACCGTTCATGCATGTTAAGTTTTACTCCTCTTGACGGCTTGGCTTCCAGTCGTGGATTACGTAAGTCGTGTTTTCTTGCGCCAGCACAAGCTTTTAAGTGGTCAGCAGGATTTGTACTATTATGCTAATTAGTTTCTTTGCTCGTAGCTGTGAGTGCCATTCAGCTCTCATAGTGACCATTGTGAATGCTGAACAATGAGGTGCTTTCTCACGATTTGGCTTTCTCTTAACCTGAGCGTGAGTAAGCCCGTAACAGGCAACGCTCGCTGGGCGGTACCGGAGAGTCCAAGCATTCCCGTCAATCATGAGTTCCTGACATAGACATGACTGTGTATGAGTCAGTGTGAATGAGAGATCATTCCAAAAGCAGAGATAGGCTACTCATCTTCAGGAGCCAGAAAAGCCACATTGGTTTGGACCACAGATGGATAGGACTGCAGTTTATGCATGCAAGCGCTTTCCATAAAAAAAAAAAATCAAGGACATTTAGAGTCTGGTTTATTCTTGACGCATTCCACAGCAGTGCCTGTGCCCCCAAAATATATTGGAAATCTGACCTCCACATCCACTTTTCGAATGTTTGTCGGCATCATTTATAAAAATGAAATACGCACTGCTTAATTTTCATGCAGCATTTGGGGGCTAATTATAATAAATATACATGATAGACATTAGGGATGAGTATTAAGTTCAAAGGGATAGTTCACCCAAAAAAATTAAATTCTGTCATTTACTCACCCTCATGTCATTCCAAACCTATAAGACTTGCGTTAATCTTCAAAACACAGATGAAGATATTGTTAATGACTTGGGTTAAACCACTCGATTCATGTCTTTATGAACTTTTTGAAGCATCAAAGTGTTTGTGTAATGGACTTTCAGTGGAGGGACATAAAAAATATCATAATTTGTGTTTCCGAAGATGAATGAAAGTCTTATGGGTTTTGGAACGACTTGAGGGTAAATGACAGAATTTTTGGGTGAACTAACCCATTATTGATTCTGCTTCCAGTTTCTTTAGACACTTCTGGTTATTTAATGCTTCCGTGAATGATCCTTTTAGTACTTTTTGGGGAAAAGAAATTCATTGCCAGATGATGAGAATTTCATTAATACGTTTAAATCAGTTATTTCAAAAGGTATTAAAATAGTTTTAGACATAACAAACACATTCCAATAATTGATTTTGATTGAAAATAATTGAAAAATACTAAACAAAAATGATAGTAACGTTTATTAACTTTCTTAAGATACTACTGACAGAATAAAATGTTTTTTTAATTACATTTTGTCATATAAACAACAGTTTTTAGTCTCACAAACCTTCAGAACAACATAATACTGTTAGTTTTAAGCTGTATAATCAGCGAACTGTTTAATTTCACAAAAAATGGTCATTATTAAGAGTAGTAGGGATGGGACGATTACCGGTTTCACTATAAACCACAATAAAATGTACTGACGGTTAGTATTATCGTTTAAAATTTTATTATCATTAAAACCGTGTTTGATTATCGCGATTTTAATAACTCACTGTAAATCCTGTCCAGCCAGCAACAGGCTGACGCAGTCGCAGCGCGCAATGTTGTTGTTGTTTTTTTCGAGAAGGAATGGCGGAAGGCAGTGACCGTGCTCGGGAGATTTTTCAGCCTTTTAAGAGGACCAAATCTGAGGTGTGGTCATATTTTGGCTTTTACAAAAGTCCTGAGTGATGGGACTACCATCGAGGATGGTCACTACAATAAACACTTCAAATCTGCCGAGTCGTCTTGTGTGACCCATCACCCACTGTTTATAGCGAACGCAAGGCAAGTTAACTTTGACCTCAATACCAAAACTACGTCTGGGAAATAATTGGGCCCAAAATGTCGTTTTGAGTTGAAATATTTGATCTCACTCACTTGAAATAAACGTGAAGCTTCCGCGAAGAAAAGTTCGCAGCAAATGGCTTTGAGCCAAAGACAAACGATCGAGTTCAAACAAGACTATTAAGAGTGACATTTAAGGGATAATAATGTATATCACTGTACACTTATTACACCGATTTATTTTATTTTTTTTTATTTTTTTTTACCACATAATTACGGGGCCATATTGAATTGAGATTAATGTTTTAAATCTTACCTGTTTCACCCGTTTATAAATCCATTTTGTACAGCGTACAAAACAATCGTCCAAAAACGGAGAAGCAAGACGGCAAGTTGTATTTGAATGAAACGAGAGAGCACGTCCGGTGTCGTGCCTAAAAAAAGTGATGGTCTGCCGAAAATTGATTGCATTGTTTATTGCAATAAGTAGAGGCTTCAATCATTTTGTTGTAAGTAGAATACTGCATTTTATGGGTTGTTTTCGACATTTAAAGGTATTTTAACAGGTTAAAAGGGCTGGATTAGTTGGTACACAGCAGGTAAAATAATGCAGAGTCATAAGGATAATTGCAAAAGAGATCATGTGTTTATTTTATATAGCTCAGCAGTAAGTCATGTTATTATAGGCTACAGTCCGTTTTCCAAATACAAACACATATTCCATCGGCAACAACAGGCTTCTATTATTTCCTATAATTATGTAAATGTCATACCTGATATAAACTGCAAACACTTATTTGGCCACAATTGTTATTATTATGTTAAAAGAAACGTTAAAGTAACACACAGACATACCATTGCTATTGCCACGGACATAAACTGATGGTTATTTGCACGTTATGTCTGTTTGATCCAGCTGTAGACGTAAAGAAACTGGGCGCAATCAATTTACGGCGGACCATCACATTTCAGCACGACACCTGTCGCGATACATGGATGTGCGCTGTGTTATAATGCGTTGCTATTGATGACGGTCATTATAAGAAAGGAAATGCCACAGAATATAATCTTGCTTAAAAAAGTGCATAGAGCTGCTTGTTTTATTTGTTGTTTGTTGGTTTTCAAATATTAAACTGTTTTTAGTGTGAGCATCAGTTCTTTTTGAACACTTTCATCTCGTTTTAACAAAACCGTGATAATATTGATAATCACGATAATTTTGGTCACTATAATCGTGATATGAAATTTTCATACCGTCCCATCCCTAAAGAGTAGGAATGCACGAAAATAAAAAAAAATGTCTGCCCGATACGATGTTAAAAAGCAACTAGTGATCGATATTTGTCACTTGCTCACTTATTTGAAGTTTTCAGTTATCAAATTCAAAAACATGCATGAAGGTATACTAGCTAGTTTATTGCTGCATCATCAAATCATTTTTACTGAACATGGATTAAATCCATTTAACAGGCCTATTTGGAATCAAACTTCACTGGTTGTGCAAGGCATGTTGCAGTGTAAAACATTTAAAAATGGAACCGTTCTTAACTATTTTCTCTCATATCGCAAAATAAAGCTTGATGGGCCGCTTGAAGTGCCTACAAGGTTCTACTACAGCAACAGTCTTAACACACGTGGACAAAACAGTTTCTTTAAATGCCCCCTGGTGCCAACAAAGCTCTAAAAACTCACAAAACTTTATATTTCACTTTTCTTTGTCCGCTCCCTTAAACTCCCTCAGAGAGGTCAGCAGTGGAGACTTCCTTTATTTAAATGCACTATAAAGATGAGAGAAAAAAACACACAAAAAAAACAGCTCAGGCAGTCTGGGTTAATTTCCTTTTGTTGAGTTTCAGCCAGACATGGAGTTGATCTCATGTTGCAGACACTGACTCAGGGCTTTCTAATGCCCAGACCCAGTAGCAGATCTCACCCCTGCAGAGACAGACACTGGGGACTTCCACACCAGAGCATTGTGGGAAAGACCCACCTGATGTGCACCTGTCCTGGCCTGTGGTTGGCCAGATGCACAGAAACGCCCCCTAGATCTCTGGTTAATGACTAATCTAGGGTCAGAGGAAATGAATGTAACGGGTTCTTGCACATATTCAACGATGGGGAGGAACTAAAATTTTTCAGTAGTGTGACAGTAGTTTGGCTGTTGAAAATGACTTAAGATTTCCAGTAACAAATAACTTGCTTCTTTTTTTTTTGTTGTCACATTATATTGTGTACACAGCCGTCCAATCAATCAAGCTGATCATGTGCTGATCAAAGGATCATGTGACGCTGAAGACTGTTGTAGTGAATGCTGAAAGGCTTTAACATCAAAAATCGTACTGACCCCAAACTTTTGAACAGTAGTGTGGTTATGACTCCGTACAAGTAATGAGTGTAAAAATAAGTTAATTGTTTATGTTTCTTAGTTACTTGAAGTGCATCTAACTACTTTTTTTTTTCTCTCTATCTCTTTTCTCTCCGCGGAAGTATATAGCCTAGCCCTAGAGGATTGTTTTGAATTTGCATGTATAGTAATTACAGAAGGAAAATGAACAAAATTCATAGGTCTGGGAACATGACCCAGAAGTTTTGTTTTCCTTATGTAATCCGCTCCATCATGTCTTTGTTTGTGACAATAATAAACTGAAGAAAAATCTGCTGTCCTGTTTTGGAGCCTCAGACTGTTCATCTTTGTCATGCAGCATCTGTTGCCTAAAAATGAACATTTGAATCATAAGTATTTTTTTTTCTCCCTTACTGTGAAAGTTAGGAAAGAGGATAAAAACACAGACTGTGTTCTTAGTTTTTTTCAAGCCCAAATTAGAAATGAAGTTGATTGAGAACACATGTCCTGTCGGAAGTCTTCATAGCGTGTTAGAGGGGAGGCTACAACTTTATGGTCGATGTAAAATAAGGTTATGTTTCATAATTCGTTACTTGTCGTTTGGCAGTATATGTTATATTTGTGGCCTTTGTTTCTGCTGGTCAATCATAACCATAACTGACCATGATCATGTAAAAAGATCTTGTTAAAAGAATGTTAAAGGTTAAACAAGTTCAGTTTTGTGTCATGCTGTTGAATACTACTGACAGTAATTTCAACTTCAGTCCCTGAGTTTGTAAAAACAAACAAAATGTATGTTGTTGAACCGTCTAAATCTGTTCTGGGCGGATGAGCTTCTGGTTGTGGGTCACAGACGTTATTCCTGTGGGTGGATGTTTCTCTATGTAAACAACTTCTTTCTGCTATTTTTGTGTATGTTAATATTAATGCTCAAATGTCACTCCATGTCTTTACATCACTCTTATATTGTATTGAAACCATCGTAATTTGATACTACTTGTCAGTTTGCTAACGGTTTATTTAAAACTTGCTGCTGTATCAAGTTGTCCATTCAAATTGATATGAAAATCATTCAATTCACAGCACTGTAATTTTGCAAATTGGAGCATTAGAAAGTGCGGTGTCTTCGAACTCACTAGTGATCAAGCATAAAGGATTTTTATGTCAGGATAGTAGGAAATCATTTAATTTTGTTCCCAAATTCCATGTTTTTTTGCATGTAACAGAGTTTTACTATTGAAATTAAATTATGGATGAAAATTTGTGATAGGCTATTCCTTAAAATGGTTATTGTTAAACTTATTATTATTATTACTTTGAGAAGTGAATTCTAAACAATAGTAATATATTTCTGTCAAAATTTCATGAAATGCTTTTGAAGTAACTCAGTGAAGTTCATGTGTTCATGTTCTCATATGGTGAGACTGCAGATGCTGAAAACCCCACACGTTTCATGCATGCTTGAGTATGAGTAGTAGACAAAACGGCACCATTTATTCACACAGAGACATGCAGACTTTGTATTTAATTGAATTTAATTGAATTAAAAGTCTAGTCAAATACTAGTTCATATCACCATTTGATCTTGATTGATTCATCCAAATTTTGCGACATTGTGCATTATACAGTAAATAAAAAATTTATGGCTTGTTTCTCATTGTGGGAACCATACTGTGATGGATGTAAAAGTTGTATAAGTCTGTATGAATGAGGTTATTCAAGTTCACAGTGACCTACTGTAGATACATCAAGGCTGAGACTAAATACAGGACACACAGAACATCAACAAACATGAAGATTTCCTATCTGTGGCTTGTTGCTGCTGTTTTTGGAGACACATAGGCTATACTAAACTTATAAACCCCTCTTTCAGACAAAAGATAAAAGTTTAGATTTGTGTAAATGTGGATAGTGGTGTAGGAAATGTGGACAGAGGTCTTTTATACAAGGTTTGTGTCCCACATATGTGTTTTGACTGTGTTTCACTAATGCCAACACTGTCACTTGAGCAAACTGACCTCGGGTTAGAAACCACTTAACTTCTACATTTGGCTTCTAAATTGGGCTACTTTTTCCTGTTTTTTTCTTCTACACAAAACACCAATTGTAAATCTGTTATTCGCAATATAGACTAGCCTATAGTTTGACATTTGCATTTCTGTTAATAGGATTAAGTCCCTTTCTGACTCGTAAAAATCTAAAACAATGAGCTATTGTGTCATTCTTTCATGCTTAAAAAATGAACGGCATTTTGACAGCATGGCATTCGGCCGTGCTTGTTAAAGGGGGTAAACGTCTTTCTTTGCATGCACTTGTAAATGTGCCTTTTAATCTATGCTGGAATGATCTTCAAAGTCTGCCTGTTAAAACTGCAGGAAATTGCTTTTCAAGGCATTCTCTGGCATTGCTAGTTTTGTGCACTTTTAATAGCTAATTTTAGAAGAGTAGCACTCTTAGTTTCTTCCAAAGAGGAAGACAGAAATGGGGAAAGTCTGAAACAGTCCATGAGGGATGTCTTAGACCATGACGTGAATAGTACAGAGGTGTCAGGGAATCGAACGGTGAGAAACTGGAGAAGATGGAGAAAGCTCAGTTTCTTTTGAAAATGAGTCATGGACTATCTTTATGATTGGTCTTCATTTTGATAGTCATGGACTGTTTATGATTGGTCTTCATTTTGTCATGGACTTTATGATTGGTCTTCATTTTGATGACCTGATATTGATTCTTAAAATGATTCTTCTGTTAATGTGTGAACAAAACTTCACTAAACAATACTTGTAGCACGACTACCATCCAACAATTGCATAAAGTTTTGAGTTTTGTTACTTTTGATATGTGGCTTTCAAATTCTGTAAACTTTATTATGAAATTCATTCAATAAATGCTGTTTTGGCGCTCTTTAATGTAGTGAGCGGCATCGCGGAGCGCACATGAACCGATCATCTCTTCCTATTTACTACTAGTTACAGCATGAAATAAACATCAATGAACATCAGAAGGTATGTTTAAAGATACAGTAGTCTACATTTTATCAAAATGTATCAAGTCTAATGTAATCGCTCAATCAGTTTACAGTTGTAAACAATGTCACGTAACTTCCATAGCCTTTTTTAACATTTTAAGTTCATGCACTATATTACATATAGTCATTACATTTTACTTAACCTGTTAGTGATTAACCTTCATTATTTAATGTATGTTTGAATAAATCTGTCTTGAATGCACTTTTTTTTTATTACAGCCACTGTTTAAATGTCAAACGAATTGGAAACATAACTATATTAGGCTTGCTGCGATAGTCTGTGTTACCGGTGTTCAGCCGCAACACCGGTTACATCACTTGCCCACCACGTCGTTTAGATTTTTTTTTTTTTTTAAATAAGAAAAATAATTGTCTGCTCAATGCAGCGTGAGCTGAAAGACAGTCGCAGCACAGATCAGCAGCAGGAGTCAGATTTAATTTATTTATAATTTAATTGAGCTGACTGACAAGACGATGGCGGAAGATTTGGTTTCATTGTGCCAATATTTGTCAATACTTGGGATTTAAGTCCATTGCTAAAAGGGGAACCTGCAAAGGATTGTTTGTGTTTTTCTAGTTGTTGTGTTTTTCATTAAGGATAATAATGAACCCACCATTCAAGCAATGTCCACCCCCAAATTGGTGCTATTTCGTGCATTCATAACGGTGCGTGTCCACTGGTGCAGAGCAGAGCAAGCTTTTTCAGTTAATTCCTATGGAAGCTCAACTTTCATTGGAATTAATTGAAAACGCTCGCTCTACTCCACACCGTTATGAATGCACAACTCAGAGCTCTGTCAGTTGTTTACGTTCATTATTATTGTAATGTTATGTGCTTTGAGACATGAGGTAATTTAACGCAGTCTCTCATGATGCTTTGCAGACTCTTCATGTGTTTTGAAGGAGGCGTGGCTTTGTGAAGCATTCTGAAGGGAGGGTGGGATCTCGTGCTTTCAAAGCTAGCTTGCTATTGCTAGCCTCTCTGAAATTGCCTACCCTACCTTTTAAGTGAGCGTTAGTTGATGGCAAAGGTATTCTAAATGTAAAAATAGGGGAAATTAGCATGAACAAATAATATCTAATTTTGGCAGAGAACCAATATGGTTCTGATAAATTAATAAATAAATGACATCCATCTGATTAAGGAGTTTTATTTGGTTTCACAAATCTGTAACAAAAGGCAATATATTTGTAGCTGTTCAGAATTTCACTATAATGTGTTTAAATCCTCCATGACATTATTTTTCATACAGTCTAAACTGTTCCTTCATCCTCCCTCTTCTAAGTGTGCTTGTTATTTTTGGAGGAGAACGACAGGCGTCCCAAACTAATTTCGGTAGCATTTTGATTTTCATTGTTTTGCACACGCATCTCGAATCTCCACCACAAAGTGTTAGTTTTAATGTCTTTTGTACAATGCTTGTGCCCTAAAATGAGTTAGTCCTCCTGATGTTTCATAAGTGAATCACTTAAATAGCGGTGCTTTTTACAGCATAAATCCTTCTAGAAGGTTCTGTCGTGTTTTCTTCTGTTTCCCCGTCTGTCTGCAGCGGCAGCCAACCACAGGGAACCGTTTGCACATCTGGCTGGTCGAGGCAGCAGAGCCCAGGGGCTTCTGGGAAATCTGTAATGGGAGAATGCCTGGCCTTCCACACATACAGCTTACCCACAGCTGTTTGTTCTCACCATGTGCCGCCGCCACGAGCAGGCCTGAAAAATCACTGAACTCGGAATTCAGGAGCAGAAATTAATCTCCCCTCGCTGTGAGATTATTACATCCATGATTGTTTTGATATGGTGTTTATATGCGCCAAAAAGCTGTGTTCCTTTCTGTGCTGTGATTCTTATGTAAGGACAGCAGTGGATTATGCAATTCACGTGCTGCTGGCGAGCAAAGTCGCGTTTGGTCGAGTCCTGGGACAGAGGGTCGGTCCTGCTGAGATTATTTTTGGCACTCGTGGAGCTAGAGCAGGACTATGTGTTGCCTCTTTCATATGGGGGAAAATAAATAATAAAATGACACTAGAGGTTGAGTTCTTCATATTCTGGCTGAGTTTAAAGCGTTAGTCACAGTAGTGCGGCTTCACTCCTTTTGTTAGCGGTTACTCTGGATAACGTGCTGCTTTTGTCTGCACAGTGGAGACGAGCCTGAGGCGGTGCCATTAACAGCAACGATTCTCGGAAACATCATAAACGTTATTCATAGATTGCCTTTATTTATTTGTTTTTTAGGGGAGATGGCAGCTGTCAGGCCATCTTTGATACAGCAGTGTCTCTGTCTGTCTTTCCAGTACAAGTGCTGACCTCTCCAAAACAGTGGAGCATAGCAGTCATTTTTCAGTGGCTTAGTTCACCCAACAATTAAAAGTAGCCCATGATTTACTCACCCTGAAGCCATCCTTGGTGTATATGACATTGTTCTTTCAGAAGAATACAGTCGGAGTTATATAAAAAAAAAATGTCCTGGCTCTTCCAAGCTTTATAATGGGAGTCAATGGGTATATTTTTTTGGAAGTCCAAGCGCATCCATCCATGATAAATGGTTAATAAAGGTCTCATGAAGTGAAGCGATGCATTTGTGTAAGAAAAATATCCATATTTAAAACTTTATCGACTAAAATAAGCTTCCGGCAGACGGGCGTACACAAGTCGACTCATGCCAAAAGAATAACACTTGACGATGTAAGTGTATGACGTAGGAGTAGTGAATCAGTCTGTCACGCTTCTCACGCTTCAAACAAACAGGGCTGGGCAACCGCGTTCGTCATTATGTTGTGCGTCAAGTTCAAGTGTTACTCTTTTGGCGTAAGTCGACTTGCATACGGCCGTCTGCCGGAAGCTATATATTTTAGTAGATAAAGTTTTAAATATGGATATTTTTCTTACACGAACGCAGTCAATTTTGCCTCATGTTTGATTAAAAAATATATATATTTATAAAAATATACATTATGCATATAATTTTATTTGAATTTAAATTAAAGTGTGTGATTTTTGCACCACACACAATAACAAAAACAATGTGATTTTACAATGGAAGTAATATAATGTAAAGTAAATGGGGCAAATTCTTGGAGGATTTAAAAACAGAAATGTGACGGCCGTTAAGCTACTGATGTCTTGCTCTAGAGGCAGATGTGACGTCACAGATCCCACAGTATCTAAACAAGCTGTTTTTTGGAGCTTGATTAATTAAATGCTCTGCTTATGAGGAGGACTTCTGGTTTTAAGCTATGAAACTTTCAGGATGTTTTAATGGTACAAAAATGTCTTGTATGTCAAACGGAAAATTTGATTTCTCAAGGTCATGACCCCTTTAAAACCTGTCTATTTTTTTATTTTTTTTCACACTAAAATCATGATATTGAACACTGATATTGCTCCCCTCTTGTGGCTATACTTTTGAAATCGTGAGTATTTTAACATTTACAAATTGACAAATTTTCACTTCCATCTTTAAAAGTGCCTTACTAAAACAAAGTAAGCCCCAGAGCCCAGATGGACCACTCATACTTGGTCAATCAAAAATGACAGCAAGCAATCTTCAATCTGCATCTCCAGACTATTTTATAACATCAGGCATGAGGACTTTCCTCTGTACTAAGATATGAACAAACCTTTCCACAATTGTTCATCCAGTGTACAGTTATTGGCATAGGCAGAGGGTGAACCAACTCTAAGATAAGGCTAGAAGCGATTGCTCCTTAAAAACACATTAAAATAGAATGTCATTAAATGGTTGTCGCATATCAACAACCTACATATCCCAGTATAAACACTCTTGTTATTAAAGTGGTTATGTTCACAAACCACTATAAATTGAACAGGCAAGCATATGCGTGATTTGGCATGGTAGCCAGTTCTAATAGCCTAACCATTGTCTTACCTAATGCAGCGAAAGATACATTTTATTGTGAATGGATTATATATTGCCTTTAAAGCGTGCATAAAAGCTCTCTCTTCATAACCACTAGCTATCACTCATCTTAATTCATCCGATCGTGATCTCACAAAGTTCTGCTAATCGATTAAGCTGACTGTACAGTGAATATCTTTTTAGCCTACATAATGTCTACACTTTTTTTTGTTACAAGTTAAATTATAACGAGAGGATTTGAGTGCGCAACACTGTAAAAGGCATAAAAAGTGTGATGCAACATGAGCTGATCTAAATTGAATGCCGCAATCGACACTTCATTTCATTTTAATTTAAAGGTGCTGTATGTAACTTTTTCACTCTACTAAAGCATAACAATACCATAATATGTTTGCATATATTGAGGAAACATGCTGAGTTCACATACTCGTTTCTCTGAAAAACACTTCTACAGCCAGTTATTTTACTTTGAAATGTGCGTTTCCAGGCTGGAATGTTTGTTATTGTTTTGGTCTGTGATACTGCAAGTTGCCAATTTGCCAATTTTCATTGTCCATTGCGCTCGTTCCTGTTGCGTGTGCTCAAACTGGCAACCTCTGTGAGCGCCGTCCAGTCTGAGGAGCAGGTGGCGGGAAGTGTTGCACGGTGCACCAATACTTCAAAAGTATCGCGATTCTTGGAAATTAAAAACGTCACGATACCTAAATTTATTAGTATCGATACTTCTAAGAATGACCGCGTTCCAGATTTGTAAGGCCGGCGACACACTGGCTGCGTGGCGTGAGCGTCTCAGCTGCGTGTATTTCAGCTCCCATGTTAAGAGCTAGCACACTGCCTGCGTGACACGCGCGCATGCTAGAATAGAACCGACGCCTATTTTTCACGTGACACGCAATCGTTGGAATCGTTTCCAGGCAAAATAGAATAGGAAAAGATGTTTCTATGTCATTTTGACATGAATGCATATTAATAAATGACATTTTGATGTTTGAAAGTCTAGGTTTTGACATAAATGCAGATATAAATGTAATAATTTTTTTTTTTTTTTGATTTTCAAATACTGCACCTCTCAATACAGAACAAAATATTCTGTAGCCTATTTTGCCGTCAACACTGCCGACGTTGTCTTTGCTGCTATATATTTATGTTTAACATGAAGTATAGGCCTTCCACAACTCTCTGCCCATATGTCAAATATATCACCAATGAGGCTTATCATATGTTACCAATATTAAACATTGTTTAATATAATCGCTGTTCATATTTTTATTGAAAGTTCATAATCAAGATAAAGTTATTACCGGTAACTCTTATGTTTCTTATGATAACTGAGATAATGCTGCTAAATTTATAATTTTTTTTCCTTGAATGTCATTGCTCTAATTTATTTTTTATATTGTGATATTTCATATTTTGTTCAAATGTTTAATATATCTGCTGTTCATATGTTCATTTATTAGTGTGTTATATAATTAGAATGTTGTCCCGGTTTTAAAATAAAGCACAGCAATGATATTTGAGAGTGTTTCTCCCTTTTCAGGAAAAGTATCGAAAAAGTATCGAAATCGCAATTCTTGACTTGGTATCGGTATCGAAACAATATTTTTGGTATCGTGACAACACTAGTGGCGGGAGAAACGACTATCTTCGATATTTTGAATTCGACTGCAGTGCCTGTTTCGACCACTGGTTGTCATTCTTACATACTGCACCTTTAAATGTGCAGGTGCATTTTTGGCCCAAGCCCCCTTTAATTTTTGACCCGTTGCTAGGCCTTCCCCATGGTTATTGGTCTGTAACCTGACTGATTCTAGTCTCATTTTGTGGTGGTTACAGTTGCTCTGTGTTCTTCTGCCAAGTGTAGCCTACACTGAAGCCACTGGATGACTGCTGTAAAATGTAGTTGATGTTGTGTGGTCCAGCGTGTGTGGCACATTTAAAGGATGCTGTTAAAGAAAGAAAGAGGGCAGACGCTGTGTGAGCTCTTTGTGTCACACAGGTGGATTTTAATGGAAACTCTGACACACATTTTCCTGGTGGAATTTCTGAACAGTGACTAGCATAGCTGACATTTCGTAATCACCTTTTTGTTGTTTGTTCTTTCGGTTTCCATTTTAAAGAATAGATTATATTCTTTCCCCTTGAATTTTGTTATAAAGTCCCTTTGTTTTAGTAGCCTTTTATTTTTTTGCGTTCTGTAAACCATCCAAAATCAAAATAGTTTTAAACCGGTTTTAATTCCTGGATTCTTCCGTCTTGCGGCCTATAATGTCTCTCTGTTTTACCACAAACCTCCCTTCTTACTAAGAAAACTTTTCCAGCCTTAAAGGAATATTCCTGGTTCAAAACAGTTAAAGCTCAGTCGACACATTTGTGGCATAATGTTGATTATCACAAGAAATAATTGACTTGTTCCTCATTTTCATTTCATTTTCAAAAAAGCAAAAATCAAGATTATTCCAAGGCACTTATAATTGATGTAAATGGGGTACATTTTTTAAGTACTGAAAAGCAAGCTTTTAATGTTATAAAGCACTTAAATAATTTTTTTCTGTTAAATTAAAACTTGTGTATTTTATCTGTAAAGCTGTTCTCAACATTTTTGGGTTGTTTTTGGCATTATGTTATGGTTTTAAAGTGATTGTTTTCCACAATAAAAATAGCACGATAAAAATAAATGCAAGCTTCCTGTTGATTGTGGAGTGGCAGGATTAATTAATCGGAGAAGTCTGGCATACATCACCAAAGATAAATCTTAAATTTTCACAGGAAAAAAGGTTCAAAGGTTTCACAAGGTCAAAAAAAAAAAAAAAAAAAAAAAAAATTTGACGTACATACGTGGTTGAATCTTTCACAATAAAAACTAAACTAAACTAAACCATGCATTTACAAAGTAGACAGGATGAATATCTTGAATATTGAATATGAATATTTATTGCTTTAAGAAGTAATGCTTTTGAATCACCAGCCTTGCCTGTGACTGTTCACAATAAGAAACCATTTTTGGGTAAGTTCAGCCTGCTGAGAAGAACTTAGTTACGCTGGCTTCCAAGTGACCTTTCAGCTCACATTGTTCTTCTCCAATAGGGTGTTGTCGAGTGATGCCAAAACGAAGTGAATTCACACAGTCATAAAATACACATCCCCACTCACCAAATCAGAAAGTGACTCTGAAAGAATGAAACTTGTGTGTTGTCCGGTGTCTAGGTTCTCTGCCTGTTGTTGCAGGGAGGAAGGAAGTGGCGTTCACCAGGATTCTGGAGGCTATAGTTGTTTATCGCCTGGAGCAGAGGTTTGTGGCTTCTGGATTCAGCCCAGTGCCGTGCGGTTGGACTGAGATTTGAGGCCTCAGCCCTGTTCAGGGTGTGTGCACCCGGAGAGGTGCATTCTGGGTGACGGTGGTTTAGCCACTCTTCTGAAATTTAACTCGAGGCGCCTGGCTGAGCAAGAGTAGCTGGTTTTTGCAAAGCTTATTCCTGTTCCTTGCTAATTAAGGCTGCTCTCTGGGACGAGACCAGACATGTAGAGCACATGAGCTGTTTATCCTACCACAGCGCTGCTCTTCAAGGGATCTACTCGCTTTGATTCAGAGTTTTAAAGGCATGTGTGTGCTTGTTTATCTGAGATTACGCTACACTATTTGAAAAGCAAATGGGTCAGTTTTGAATCATGCAGATGGAAAAAAGTACCTGACGTTATTCTCAAACTGACTGCGTAATCGGATCCGTCTAACAGCTGTCTGTATAAAGCGACATTTAGACGCATGACTAAAATGTTATTTAATTACTGCCTCAAAGACTGCCTTTGTGCCCTTTTTTAAAACAAATTCTTATCAAGTGAACAACTCCTGTATCATTAGTGTTTTTTCTCCCCACATTCAAAAACTTCTTCAACCTGATTCTTAAAATTCTCATTTGCAGACAGGCTGTCTAGACCATTTCAGACTATTTTTGGTAACAAGACGTGGATGTGTCTTTCGCATATTCTTTCTGACACAGTCTTGTCTTCCGTTCTCTTTTGCAAAGGTTTTCTCATCTCTCAGTCAAGACAGAAGTCTGAAATCTGCACCTGATATAATACTGTGTTCTAGAGCAGTTCATTTTTACATTTTGTTTTCTTTTTGTCCTTACAAAAAGGATACTTTAACTTTTCTATTTGCGTAATTTTGTGCAGATATAAGTTGTAATATAATGTATATAGTGTAATGTCTAAAAAATTAGCTGAATTAATATGATATATATGATTAACCTCATATAAGATGGTTTGTATGGAAGTTTGTTTCCGCCGCAGAAAAAAAAGGTAATTGCGACTTTCTATCTCACAATTCTTGTAATTGTAATAATCTCGCAATTGCGAGTTATAAAGTCAGAATTGCAAGATATAAACTCGCAATTGCAAGAAAAAAGTCAAAATTGCAAGATAAGCCGCTATTATCTTTTAAATCGTTTTATTCCGTGGCAGAAACAAGCAATTATTTAAAACAAATTCTTTAGTCGTTAAAGTTTTAGTGCATTGTTATTATCTTGCAATGTTCTTTTTTCATATTTTTAGTAACGACGCATTTTAATTTAAAATCCTTTAATTATCATAATGAGACACATTTTTTTGTTTTATCTTAATTAATCATAAATGAAACCTTCATAAATGAAATTTTTTGGCTGTACATTTATATCAGTACCTGTCTGGCTCATTTCCTTTGCTTCTCAGACTGTTGTCTATTGACAGTGGTTAAGAGTCTTCTTTGTAATTAAGTCCTCCAAAATTAGCTCAGTGGTAGAGTTGGAGGGGGGTCACACCTACAGCTTTAATAGCCTCAGGATATCGCTGGCTTTGAGTTTGTTTGTTTTTTATTAGAGAGAAGTGGAGATTGCAGTGAAAAGAGTTGAAGATCTTAACTAAAAGATTCTAGGTTTGTTGCCCCACCAGGACAGTCCATTCCAATGTGTCATTACCACTGTGCCCTTTGCAACGTTCTTAAACACAGGTAGGTGATTGTCCTGGTAACAATTTAGTGTCTGCTAAATGACTACTTACTAAGTCAAATCAGAAGGTCACAGTAAACAACCTGTGACTAGGGAACAGTACACATCCTACTGGAATTCCTTATGGAAAAACAAAGACAGGGACCCGATAAGGTGGTCCCGGAAAACCTGTATTCCCTTTATTCCAGTGGATGAGTAACAGCTAGTGACCAGTCACTCAACAGTGAAAGAGTAAAGGCCTCGATAAACTTCAGGTGAAGTCAAAGAACGAACTGGTGTGACGTCATTTTGAACAAAATCAGGCCCAAACAAAGTTGTCTTGCAGTTTATTTCTGGAGTCGCCTTTGACATTGAAATCTTCTCTGATTAATTTATTCTGTTCAGTCCGTCGAGGTCAGACGCGAGTGAAGCATGAACACACTGGAAAGCTGCTTTAGGCCATCCTTAAAAATATTCTTGTTTGCCGTAACCCGACCGACCCTGTCAATTTAGTACCGACCCAATTATTTATTTTTTTTCCCTTTCAGTCCGACCGACTTGCCGGTTGTAAACTTGCGTTAAGACCGACCGATTTTTTTTTAACTCTTCAAACAACTAATACAAATGCAATAAAATAATATTAGTTATTAAGTATTGTGAATATAAATTGCCTAGACCTACATACAAACATAAGCTACGTTCTTTCTTTTAAATAAAAACCCGTGGCGCGTCATCTATGATTATGTTTACACCATTGGTTAACCGTTAACGCATGTCACACTACTGCCTGCAAGCTAAGTTTGCTTCGTTTCATTCACTGTCAATGGTTCGCGCTTGGTAATGATGGCTGCGGCTTTACTCTAAAGATTATTTAATTTTTATATGTTGTTGAATATGGTTTATTAAAAAATAAACATGCGAGAGCGTGTTATAGGCTATATGTCATGTTTTAGTCAGATATGACGACGCTACTGCAACACGCATTGCCGCAGATGAGAAGCTGAGCATCAACGTGCAAACTATCGCAAATCAAAGTGAAAGTAAGTCGCTGACGCTTAACACACAATCATCATCATTAAATGTAAAGAAACGAAATGATCTTAACAGGGCTGTTTCCGCTTTCTCTTATTGCGGGCTTTGATTCAGAAATTTTAGCTGATGATCAATAAAATAATGTAGTCATAACTGTTGCTTTCGGTGACGTGCACTCCATTAAATCTACATATAGCGGTAATTGAAGATCGGATTTATATCCGCAAAAAAACAACACACATTTAGCCTATGTAACCAGGTGTAAATGGAATCGTTTTGATAAATCAGATTGCAATCCGATCTGAGAAAACGCATGAAGTGGCCTGGTGTAAACAGCCCTTAGACATAGGTGAAAAATGTCATCCCACCCCCCCACCGACCCTGATTTTTTTTTTAAAAATGAAAAAAGATATACTTTTTTATATTATTTTTTTTATATATATATAAAAATTTAGACCGACCTACCGACCCTTTTTTTTCTTTTTTTTTGCTGTTACTGCAAACCAAAATATTTTTAAGGATGGCCTTAAATGAAGAAATTAAGTGACACTCGCACTGTTTTTTCATGTTAAATAATGTAAGGGCCAGGTCACACAGAACGCATTTTTGCTGTTAAAAGCGCGAGACGCAAGAAAAAAAGTGCAAGGTCTAGAGATTACTTTTTTTAAAAACTTCTTTTAACTTGAGCAGCACCCTAAGTGAAGAACAAAAATAAAGTTCGCTGTGAGTATATTGGGGCCCCTTTTCCACCAATTTCTGGACCTACAACCTTCTGGTAACCAGCAAAGATCTTAAACAACTGTGCCACATCACCCCCTGATTTCAGCTGCAAACCTTATCATCTCCATTTCTGTCTAATAAATTAGCTGAATCTCTGAGCCAGCGGTACACACAAGGTCATGAGAACTGCAGGAATTACCCTGCCACCCAGCTCATTTAGGTGGACTTAATTACAAAGAAGACTCTACACCCCCACAGTTACACAGACACACCCTGTCAGTGAGAGGGCTGTTTATGTATCGTTCACAGAACGGGCGTGCTCCTGCCTCTTATGTTTTTGTGAGGCTGAGGGCCAAATGTATATTAATTTCTGACCGCACCGTCTGGCTACGTATCCCACACACAGCAGTTGCCTCAGATCCCCCCCCATCCCTCCGTCACCCTCTACCTCCCTCTGTCCATTCCTGCATGCATGGGATGAAATGGCTGGAATACTCCCCATCTTCCTGTTGTCTGTGTAAGAAGAGCACACATGAATCTTGAGTGAGTTCACAGAAGTTCACGTGGACTATACTGTCATCCATTTTTGCAAAGTTTAGTAAGATTAGGATCTCTATGTTTCTGCTTTTAAAGGATTAGTTCACCCCAAAATAAGTTCTGTCATCATTTACTCGCCCTCATATGATTCCAAAACTATCTGGCTTTATTTAATATATATGCTCACTTTTAGATACACTCATAATTAAGCTTTGAATAGGACACCAAAAGCACCATAAAAGCATCATAAAGTCTTGTGCGCTATATCCCAAATCTGTTCGTGTCATATGATATGATTTGTGTGACGAGCAGATTAAAAGTAAGTTATTAAACACTGATGATTTTTGCTTTTAGTGGGCTGTTTATCATTGCGAACAGATTGAGTCAGTAAGTTGAGCTTGAGAAGTGGATAATTTCGCTTTGTGAAGTAATCATTCAGGCAGGGTTTTAAACTGGATCACCTGATTCATTGAATAGACTGCCATTGGAACTTGGAATCGAGAATTGTCCAATTTTACTGGTATTTGAAATGTTGGTGTCATAACCTTATTGGTTTAAATGGGTCAAAAATAATGAAAACTGTTTACTTTTTTTGTGGTGGGGCCACAAAGTAAAAATTTAACCACTGGCCTATGTGGCCAGTAGAAAAAATCCTAAGTGTTGAGGCCTGAATTATGGTTTTAATCATCAATGTGCCAATGAAATCTGGTGCAAAAATGTGGAATCATCACAATATTTATGTAATAATTTTGACATGAAGTCCTATTCAGTATTCAGAAACTTGGCCCGCTATGATTACAAATGTGTAGTTTAGCCAGTCATAACAGGTCATTTACATAGTCTTAAAGGTACAGTAAAAATTAGGGATGTCCCGATCCGATCCACGTCATCGGTATCGTGCCGATACTGGCCCAGAACACTAGATCGGATATCGGAGGGGAGAAAAAAATATGATCCGATACCTATTAGGGGTGGAACGTTACATGTATTCGTATTGAACCGAAACGGTACGTGCGTCACGATTCGGTGCATGGATTTACACGGAGAATACACGGTATAAAAATAAATAAAACTCGCGTGCACATTAATGTAACACGGAACTACAGTTAGATACGCACATAGACATATGCGGGTTCTTTAGGGACACCTAATCTGTAGCCCCGCCTTAATGAAAAGGCTGCGATGTCAAGATTGCAATGCGTGTGTGTGTGTGTGTGTGTGTGTGTGTGTGTGTGTGTGTGTGTGTGTGTGTGTGTGTGTGTGTGTGTGTGTGTGTGTGTGTGTGTGTGTGTGTGTGTGTGTGTGTGTGTGTGTGTGTGTGTGTGTGTGTGTGTGTGTGTGTGTGTGTGTGTGTGTGTGTGTGTGTGTGTGTGTGTGTGTGTGTGTGTGTGTCAGAGAGAGAGAGAGAGGCACGGGCACGATCGAACAGTGGAAACATAAAAACATACTCCGTCATTTTGTTCATACAGGACATAATTAAAACTGCTAAGTGTTTAGCCTACTTATATTTGTGTAAAACACAACATTGTGCTTTTGTCAAACTGTAAACTCTTGTCAAACTGTAGGCTAACCTACAACTGTCACCCAACCAAAATCATGCACACACACACTGTTTAAAAGCAAAAATTATCTAATCTTTTGGACATTTATCATATTGCATTGGTTTTCATTTCTTGTCCTAAAACAGAGCACTAATCTGTTTATTTTTAAGTTACACATTCTACATTGATCAAAAAAGAAAATCAAATGTGTTTTTAATGGTAGTATTATTTTATACAGAAATAAATTATTTATAATTCATATGAGAATAAAGGAAACAAATATATTGATCTGAAATATAGTTAATTAATTTTAAATTCATTCAGGTACAATTACCAAACATATCTCAAGGTCTTTTGAATAAAGGGTGGCAGTCTTTCATTATCAACTGTTGTTGTGGACTATATACTGGAGAAGTATTTGTTCTCCATTTGAGTGAGATGGTTTAGTAGTAGTAGGAGTAGGAGTAGGAGTAGGAGTAGGAGTAGGAGTAGGAGTAGGAGTAGGAGTAGTAGTAGTAGTAGTAGTAGTAGTAGTAGTAGTAGTAGTAGTAGTAGTAGTAAATAAAAATATCGGATTGATATCGGTATCGGCAAATAGTCAAAGCTTTGGTATCGGAAGTGAAAAAGTGGTATCGGGACATCCCTAGTAAAAATATAATTCTAAAATTCAGATAGAGGTGGAAAATGGTCACGTAAGAAACCTTGACTAAAGGCCCGTTCATACTTAGACAAATATTCACTATGAAATTTGGTGCAATAAACATTTTAATTTGAATGAACGGCTATTAATACGTCTGTTCAGACTGACACAAACATTTGCATGCAGTCAATGTCAATTTTTTTTCTGTGAAAAAAGCTAATCAACTAAAAGAAAATTGTGCTTTTGGTCAAAAGAAACAGTGAATAGGAACCAGCTTTTATCTCTGTACTCTTCTATTTGGTGGTGTTTGGTAAGCACCATAGTGAATACAAAAATCTGAACGGCTGTTAAACATATACTGTTTGACTTCCTTTATTCTTCATGATAAGTGGGTGTCAGAAATGAAAACTTAAGTCTCTTTTTTTTGTTGGTCTGAACAGACTAACCGAATACAAAAATCATGCAGAATATTTTATTTTGGTGTGAACAGGTTTTAACAGGTTAATGTTACAAAAATGTAGACTGGCCTCTTAAAGTTTTCACTACTAATTTTCTCTCATTATATTGTTAACATTACGTGCATCTAAAAGTAAACACACTTGACCGCTGATAGATTTACTGCAGCCTTTAGCTGTCACGTGAGAGCCTAAGTTGGCTCAGGAGACAACTTAATCTGTCATCTCTCTTACTCAGTCTCTCACACATATGAATACATACAAACATATGACAGCTTAAAGAACGCAGTTTAAATTGGCTTTGTCTGTATGTGTCATGCTTCACAGGCAGTATCCCTCATGTGAGCAAACAAGGGAAATGAATCTGAACTCTTTGTTTTGTGTTTGGTTTGTCTTTTTTGTGTGTAGGGGGATGGGGAATGGCTTTTTGGAAATCCTACTTAAATCCTTTCAGCTGTAGTGGTTGGACAGACCACATTCCTCATGCCTTTCCTGCCTCTTTCATTGCAGTCTATTGTTTAAGCCGTCGTACAATATGTAATTCTGAAATCATACTGGCCTATTAGCGGTTTGCAGTTGGATTTCTGTAAGCCAATTTGGCTTAAGCATGCTAAAAGAGGGGTGCGGGGGTGGACGCATTGTGGACGTTCATTTAAAAAAACAATTAGACTCTGTGAATGGTGGGGCACCAATGGAAGCCACATATATAGGTCAGAGACCTTTAAAACAATGAGCTCCCCCTCACTGTGAGGGAACCTTACAAATAATGGCACTGGAGCAGAGGCGTTATCTCATTGGTTGCTGGGAGACTGGTGAGCTGTCATTTAGGTTGATCTGATTGGCTTGGTCCCAGTTCCACTCTCAACTGCTGACAACCAAATGTGACGAGGGAGGTATCCCCCCCTCCCTCATGTTTACATTGATTGCACTGATGTTTACATTGTAATTCCCCTAGAAACATCACTGCATCAGGGCTCATACATCTTAATTTCAACATGCTTGGATTTGGGACATAATCATTACTACTACATAATGCAGTATGCACATTGGGACACTGCACTGGTTTCAGTACTTGTATAGAGTGGTGCAGGTATGACATCACTTTGTAGGCCAAAATGCGGAAGCGAGTTAGCATTCTTAGCACATCCGGTTCAATCATCCCGAAGTCAATGGGTTTTCTTGAATGGGGGTTTGGTTAAATGGCTGAAATAAGGAATGTGGTGAACACAAGCTCAAGACACTTTAACGTTTTATTCCATGGCATAAAATACATCAATATTACCCCACTCGTGATGTTTTTCTGTTTTTTTTAAGCTGTTACGTTCTTTGAAAAAGGCGGTTGCTAACAAGTGGCTAAATGGGACTACAGTGGCTATCAAGGAGATTAAACGTCATTATGCCGAAAAGATAAACTCAGTCTGCTTTTACAGCATTGTTTATGCTTATAATTGTGCTCTTACAAACTATTCTAACGTTCTGGGAAAATATTTTTAGATAACTTAGTGTCTAGCTTAGCTTAGTGATGGTGACGTTGAATTTGTGGGGCCATGGTGTAGTTCGTTTATAGCCTACCTTTAGCTTTTTACTTCTGGCGACTGCATTTAGGCTTCAAAATTCATAAGTTGTTCATCTGTGATTATTATCTTGATGGAAAAAAAACGTGCAAGTATCATAAACTTTTGTTGGTCACAAAGTTTGTTTTTAGCGCTAATCCAAAAGCCTCTTGTACCCCTTTTCCACCAAGGCAGAGCTGGTGCTGGTTCGGAGCCAGAGCCTAGTTTCAAATCGGTTCTTTGTTTTTCCACCGCCAAAGCACCAGCTCCGAACCAGTAAAACTGGTTCTTAAGTAGCACCAAATCATTGCAGGGTCTAGAACGGAGCCAAGAAAGAACCGCCAACGTCAGAGGCTGGGGGCGGGGTTACCGTGGCCAACAAGACTGAAGAGAAACTTGTGACCGCTATTTTCAAATAGCAGCTAATCGAGCTAACAGCAGCTAAACACGATGGACGCGATCTAAAATATACATCTAAGGCTAAAGTCGGCATCTTATTGTTAAAAATAAATGTTATGTACATGCCGTTACTCTCGCTTGTAATCTCCGTCTGTACAAATAATGGCGAGCTGCGCGAACACGTTGGATCCGCCGTGTTTGGATGCCGATGTAGGTCCGCAAAGCCATGAACATCAATAGCAAAGCAACGTGCGCCATTGTTGATGATGTGTTTGTGTTTGGCGCCGCCGCGCTAACGTTGCTGAGAAAGATGAGACGTAGCTGTGACGTAAGACCTGGCTCTGTGTTGGCTCTTTTAGCCTGTGGAAAAGCAAACCGGTTCTTTGGAGGCTCGTCAGTCGAACCAACTCCGAACCGGCACTAGCTCTAGCTCCGAACCAGCACCTGGTTCTTGTTGGTGGAAAAGGGGTATTGGAAAATCCTATTGGGTTTTTTGTCGAGGGAACCGGTGTGATGCTGACTGACGGTTGGCCTACAAAATTATGTCACACCTGCACCACTCTATTATCTGCCTTAATGAGAAATCAGTGAAGAATAAAAAGACAAAATCCTGCTTGGCCTTTACAAATAGGATCCATGGATGGAGGTCTTTTCTGTTTGGCCACTGAGTCTGAAATACTTAGCCAAATCTGTTGGTTGTTGCTTGCCAATTAGCAGTGACTTTTATCTACAGTTACTTTACAGTCCACTGACTAGAGGGGCAGTGAAGTCAACAAAGTAACCTTAGGTTAAGTGGTTTGTGTAAGGGCACAATAACAACTGAGCACAATTGTGATGCTAGTAATTCTTTCTTGTGATAGAACCTGCATCTTTAACCATTAGGCTTCAGAAGTGTATCATGGATCTGCCTTTCATCTAATGACTTTGATTCAGTGTGTAACTTCTTAGTAGATAAGATTCAGTTGCCCAGCTTTGAAAACAAAACAGATTCATTTATCTGTAGAAATCTGTGGGCCACCTGCAAATCTCTGCTGCCATGCAGTTCAGGAGTTCAGCTGTGAATGTGGGAGAAGCCAGTTAAACCAGATGCAGTTCAGGCTGAAAAATTGACAGCTTGAAGCATTTGATAGGACCTTCGGCTGAATCTGCTGTAGCAAAACTCTGGCCATGACGTGTCATTATATTTGTATACATGCAATTTTACGCTCATGTTTCTTAGTTCATATTTTTGTGCTCTTATTTCAAAATATTAGATAATAAGATCACTTTCTGATAGTATCTTGCTTTTAATACATTTGGACCTTATCTGTGTGAGCTAATGAGTGTGTGTTACGTGTTATACGTGTCTACACGTGAGGGTCATCATGGCAAACAGAGGCAGCGGAGTGAGGTGGAATCTGAGATCTTGGCACACAATTTCACCAGGTCTGATTCAGGAAGTGGGTTGTGAAAGGGAGTGTGCTGAGTGCAGGTGTGGAAGACCAGCCTGAACCTGCCCAGACCTTGAGAAGACACTCTCAATAACAGCAGGGAGAAAGAGGCTCGTCCTGACAAGAGACAATGCGTGACTGCCTCATGTGGCCAACACTCCTGGCACCAGCCATAAATCTATTTTATGTAGTTGTACTTTTTAAAAACTCTTGTTGTTGAATCTTTTACTTAGACTCCTGATAATTTACCTGCAAGTCTGTTTTTGTGTGGGAATGTGACTCAGGACCCTCACCAAAAGTAAACATGATTCTTCCAAGAGTTTTAACTTGCGCTGAGTTGCAGTATGTTCTAATTATTTATGTGAAGACTGCAGCATCATTTTCAATCATAAACCACAGTATAATTCAAAGCTTAGACTCTGCAGAAGGGCAAATCGCAGTTTAAGCATTTTTTTGCTGTGGTTTGGAATCATTTTCATTGTTGGTTTCGCAACATTGTTTTTTGCCTTGCATTGCGAATAGTTCATCTTTAATGGAAGATGATACAGTATAGCTATGTGTTTCCAAACCAACATATCCTTTTTCTTCTGCATTTTCCATTGTTTCAGCTTTTTTTTTATGTTTAAAATTTGGTTGTTATTACGAATGTGCAAAAGTATAAGTACTTGCAAAACGTGTGGCTATTTAAAAAAAAAAAATCTATAACATCTAATCATAGTCCAGTAAAAGTTTATTTTCATTTGTAATATTGTAGAAACGCTTTGTGGATTGCCAGCACCAGCAGAATGTACAAAAACTTTTAAAAAAAGTTATATTTGAATGATTGAAAAGGCTACTATACACGTATGGGTAATTATTCTGTAATATGATGTATTTCAGAGTGAAACAGGATCTTCAATGAAAATTCAGGATGCACTTGGCTGAAACCTGAAGCCAATTTTTTTTATATATATATATATATATATATATATATATATATATATATATATATATATATTGTGTAATTGTATTCATATCAGACTTTTTAATTAATATCATACATTTTATATAAATAACGAAATTAAATTGTTTGGAAAATGAAAATAAACTATAAACATTTTTTTAAATTAATCACATTTATTTAATAATCAACACTCAAATAAAACAGCGAGGGATTAAAGGCCGTATGAAGGTTTTTTTTTTTTTTTTTTTTTTACGCATCAACAGAAAACCGCATAGACTAAAAGATCGATCTTGAGATTTAAGAATCCCTATTATTATCGATTTAAAATTGAGAAATCAATATTGTCACAGAGTCCTAGAGTCCACACAGCTGACACGTTTAACTGCTGTAGTTTGTCCACATTGTGAGCACAAAATAAATACTGAACAGTAAAAAATAATCGCTAATTAAACCACTATTTCAGTCAAATATTTAGTCCCTTCAAAACACTTTTGGCCCGAAACCCAAAAATTGCTGTTACGGCCAAAAAATGTCCTTGTAGTTTAGCTTGTTTTGGATGCTATGAAACTTTTCACCCCTTTTCATCTGATTAGCCTAGTTTTTCTTTCCTCCACAAACAGGTTTAAAGGGACAGATTGCGAGTGCCATTTAACACCTTAATCCTCTCTCATTCCTGCACCCCCTCTAAACTCGTTGCTGTTTGGTGTCACCCATGACAGTGAGAGATTAGAGAGCAGATCTGGAACGTCTCACTTAGCAGCTTGTTTGGGGGTTGGGGATCATCTCAAAAGCAGGATGATGTCAGAGCCAGATGAGGACTCACCCCCTCATCACTGATGACTCAAACTCACCGCTTGACCTCTGTGAGCACCGCAGGAGTACGGCGTAGCAGATAGCAAATCAGTGGATTAAAGGGAGTAAAAGGAGGATATCATTGCGCCATCCACTTGCACTGCATCTGCATATTGTTTTTTTTGTTTTGTTTTTTTGTTGCATGATTTGTGAAATTAAGTTCTTTTAAGTGTCGCCTTACCACAGTAAAGTGATATGAATAATATAAGACTTAGATTTTATAAAAAAAAAATTTTTAAAAAGGTGAACACTGCTAGGGTGTTGTGGGGCATTGCCAGGGTGTTGCCAGGCAGTTTCTATGGTGTTCTGAGTGGAGTCTCAGTTGCCAAAACAAAAGTATCTAAGTATTCAATCTAAGTCTATGGCAATTTTTTTGGCCTGTTTTAGTTTAATAATTGCTATGTAGTAGTGACATTTTTGATTTTTTTTTTTTAATTGCATATCAGTAATTATATTGACTTATCAATGTAACATCACAGTGGAGGGCAAATCTCTCCGGCAATTTTCATTATACATTTTGCTGGATGATTTCCAAATGCAGTTTTATTTCTTATATTACCTGTTTTCTTCTTGATTGATTATTTCAGCTAATCATAACTATTCCCTTGCTTGTCTTGGCAACAGATGGTGACAGGTGAATACAAACAAACACAAGGTTTACACTGCCAAGCATGGTAGTAATCTATTACTCTTTTCTTACTGCCTTTAGGGTCACACCAGCATCAGGCTGCACAAGCTTTGATCCTGGTATCAAGTCCAGAGACCCCAGCAAAAGCTAGTATGGTTTGCTTACAGTCTTAATAGTTTCTACATTTGTCTTTGTTCATCAGGACTGAAACTGGTGAGTTTCCTCTTGCTCATGTGAATGAGGTCATAAACCGACATGCACCATAGCGTGAAGAGGGCAGTCAGTGCATCCTGAACCATGTTCTGCTTCCTGACAGTCATCCTCAGTTCCCCACATCTTTTCCATTCTTGTCTCTTTTTGTCAGCTCCGCACACACTTCATAACCAAACATTTACTTTCAGCCTCAGAGCTTTGTGTGATTTCTTTTAATAATCTTTATTTAAATTTCTGTGGACTGTATGTACTGGCAGCTGCAGTAATTATGTAATGTAAAGAAAGGACATGCTTAGTTAGGTTGGGCCTGAAGGACTCTTGGCATTCATGTCCTAAACTTGGCCACACTTGCAGAACATATGGGGGGTGGAGAACAAGGTTAAATACTAAGCATATGTTTTCATGTAGAGATGGCTTATGTGTAAAGCTGCATTGAGAAGCATGTGAATGGCACAGTAGACGTACTACCTGTATTTGAGCTGAAATCCTCTCCAGACCAGGGTAGAGTTGGTGGAATGTCTAAAATAACTTTCGTAGTTTGTCTACCTGTTAAAAGCAGTCCTTATGCAACATTGCAAAAAGATGGCAGGGGAGTTTAATCTCCCGACACAGTCTCCACCCTTCACCGCTGCTGTTAACTTCTCCCAGATGTGTTCGCCAGTGCACTGTGGGTAACACAAGTTAAAACCCATAGGGGTGTGTAGGAGCCTGCATAGAGAGCTCTGCTGAGTGTGCACTAGTGAAGGAGGGGCTTCCTCCTTTAATCTCTCTCAGGGCTACAGAGAGAAGCCAAAAGCCATCGCTCCATTCAGCCAGGGAAATTTGAGTGCGACGGTTTAAAGCAAACACAGACGGACTCTCCCAGGGGGCTCTGTCTGAGAGGACATTACCCTGATCCTGCACTGCGGTGAACCCTCGGGTACCTGTGTCTGCTTTATATGTGTATGATTGGATAATATATGCAATTCACACTAGAGTTCCCGAGGTCACCGGGCATGTAGTTAAGTGATGTTATGGAAATCAACATTCTGTTTGTCTGGGTGCTATATAGGCTCTCAAGCAGGGTATTGTTATGCACAATTGCTTTAGCCGCTACCTGCCACTCAATGCTAATGCACATCATTTTATTCACTCATGTCATCGGCAGATGACTCCTACCAAGAGCATTATTCAGCAGCAATGCAAATAATAGACCCCAGACAGGAATTTGTGCAGGGTGTCATGGAAATAGGAATGAGAATCGAATTGGCAGTTTCTCCAGAACAAACAGTAGGAAATGCAGGAGAAAATGGGAAAATAAACCCTGTTGGGTGGCATAATGATTGGCCATAAAACTCTTTTGAGGCCTGCTTTTATGAGCGTTTGTAAAAATCCAAAAGAACTTGAAAAAGACCCTTTCAGTATGGAAGTTAACGAGAGGTGGGACAACATAACAAAGCCCTGAGACCTCGCCCACTCCTCTTTCCCACACCCACCCATGGGTGACTGATGGGGACCATACCGCTTTACCGTCAACTGATGAATTATGCTTCAGATATGTTGTAGGTCATCTCGGTTAAGTTGTGAAGCAACTTCTGCATTCCTAGTTGAGGCACTGTGGTGGAATGTGTAGGGTCTATTCCTTTCTGACCAGGCTCACCCACCACATCTCCAGTGACCTCTGCCCTGACTCTGGGGCCGGGCCCCTCCCCATGGAGTCCAGTCAGGTGACTGCAGTGCCAGGGACAGCACTGAAGCGTTACTTCATTCACTTGAGCTGTCTATTTCTGATTGACAGCATATGAGAAATTCTTTCACTGGTTTCTTTGTGCTGAGTTAACTGTTTGCAGGCTTTGTTTACTTTATTTCTGACTTCATTTCAACATTTTAATGCATGTTTTATGTTGTTTTCTGGTTGTGATTTTTATAGGTAAGGCTGAGTATCCTAGATATTCAGTTGTATTAACATTAGAATAGAATTTTAGAACTTTATAATACAAAAATGTATATAATTATCAATTATTTAGGTTTAATCTGTTATGGAATACTTTATTTTAAAATTGTTTTGGTGGAGCAAAGTTATGCAATAATAAAATGATTAAACAAGGGAGGGCTGTGTCTCTCTCGCTGTGCGTGCGCCATTCACAGATGGTTTCGTTCTTAATTTAAAGGTCAAAATAGCCTAGCTGTTGAGTAAAGTGTAGAATTGTTATTTAAAAATAAACTATAAATTAAGTGTTTAAGTTATTGTGCCTTCAAGCAGTCAGGACATTTCCATCAAAATTAGGAGCTTTGTAGGCTGAGCTGCTTTAATCTAAATACTTTTTTTCTTGGTCTTTGCAACCTCAAGACAAATTAGGGTTTGGAAATCAATGTTTTCATTGAATCAAGGGTAGTTTTGCCCTTGAGTTAGTATTGTGGATGTCCATAACCTCAAATTTCAAGAATCTGCCATTTAGTGCCTAAACCTTTTAAATAAATAAAAAGTTAATGTGGCTTGCTCTATTTGTTTGTACAAAAGAATGCATGGAATGATTTAGGCACATTGTTAATCACCATTGAATCACCATCCCTCTCTTTTATGAAAACTTCCATTTAATAAAACTTTCTTGGGCAACATCGTTGGCTTCCTTGAACCTGTAGTCTTTGTTTTCTGTCTGGTAGGCACTGTGCCATTCACTTTCCCCTGGAAATGTCTGGAAACTGTCCTTTGATCACTGAGCTGAATTTATTTTCCCATCATGCATCAGTGCAGTGAGGATTACTCTGTCAGGAGTAGTTTAGGCTTGGTGACTTAGTGGCTTGCCCTCACTCTCAGTCCCTTTGGAGGTTCAATAATCCACACTGGGTCCATGCCGATACCAGTCTGGACTGGACACCAGGAGTCAGAATGGAAAATCCAGTGGAGACTAGTTTCTGCCAGGCAAAAAAAAAAAAAAAACTAGTGCTCTAGCTCCTACTCCCAGGCTCAAGAATTCAGGTTTAACTTATGCGCTTTATCTTTGCTTACTCACAAAGTAAGTCCTCCATTAGTCCCTAAGTTTCTACATGTTCTGCTAGGTGTTCATAGTTTTTCTCAGAAGAAGACAGTTGAAGGGTGTACATTTGGAGAGAACGGTACCCTTCTTAATGAAGGCCAGAAGCAGAAACACTTCAATGTGTTTCCTATCAAGAGACTTGCAGTTGTGGCTAAAATTCCAGGACATAATAAAAGTCTGTCTGGACTCAATCAAAATAATCAGGCCGCCAAAGAGCCAAACTAAGAACAACTGCGTCTGGATGCTTTGATGAACATTCGGAAGCTTTGTGTAAGCATTTTTAAAAATTGATTTTAGAGTAATTGAACAGAAGGTGGGCATTTTCTTGCCTCTCTTTCTTGAGAACTCATGCTGGGAAGTCCGATAAACTTGCACTGGAAACTATGCCTTATATCCAAAGCGAACAGTCCAGGTGTGGTTGATGGCTGTCTGATGTAGCACAGAGAGGGTGTTGTTGGACTAAGTTATGTTAGTGTTTAAATAGAAGCCTTATTAAAACACTAACTTGGTAAGCATGTCCTTGGTCTTATGGGACATTTCAATATTGCACTTCTGTTTTAAGAGGTGTTGTCTTTTTCAGTAGGACTTTGAAGAAGACCTTGTGATCACACTTGATCTCTTAATCTATGTGCTTAAGTATAATGCTGTTCTTACCACACTTATCGGCGTATATCAGATAATGCAGGTAACTTCATCTCTGATAAATACCTTCAACAGAGACCTTTGTGTTCTGTCAGTAGTTAAGGTTACATTTTTGTAATGATGCGATAAGGTGGCCTCATGTTTTGGTTTAGCATGCCAGAAAAATCATGTTACACCATAATACATGGAGTATCTGAGGGATATAAACCGTCCAGCAGGTCTGATTAGATTTGCATGCTTGTCCTCATCCACAACTTCAAATGAAACTACCTTTTAACAATACTAAGGCTGAAGTTTATCACACTAATCTCAGCTTCCTGTACCACAGGGGTGTACAAACCTACTCCAGGAGAGCCATTGTCCTGCAAAGTTTAGCTCCAACCCCATTTAAACACACCTGAAACAGCTAATCAGTGTCTCACTAGGCATACTAGAAACTTCCAGGCAGTGTGTGTTTAGGCAAGTTGGAGCTAAACTTTGCAGGACAGTGGCCCTCCAGGACTGACTTTGGACACCCCTGCTTTACCGTGTTGATGTACATTTCCATATTTTTGGCTTAAGGGGATAGTTCACCCAAAAAAGAAAATTCTATCATCAGTTACTCACCCTCATGTCGTTCCAAACCCGCAAGACTTTCTTTCACCTTCGGAAAACAAATTAAGATATTTTTGATCAAATCTGTGAGATTTCTATCCTTCCATTGATGGCTATGCAACTACTACCTTGATGCTTCAAAAAGGTCATAACGATATTGTAAAACTAATCCATATGGATCGAGTGGTTTAGTCCAAATTTTCTGTAGAGACATTTAGGCTTTTTATTCACATATAAACATTGATCAGCAAACATAGACAGAAGCTCAGATTTCATTAAAAATATCTCCATTTGTGTTCCGAAGATGAACGAAAGTCTTGCGGGTTTGGAACGTCATGAGGGTGAGTAAACAATGACAAAATGTTCATTTTTGGGTGAACTATCCCTTTATGGAAATGGTCCTTCTTTGTACTTATGAGACATGTTATGTCACTAGATTCAGTTGTAATGAATCATAATTTGCATCTTTAATCAACTTAAGCATTAATAGTCATCATTTTCGTTTACTCTTGCAGAAGAGGTTGACTACAGCAACTTCGGCACCAGCACTCTGACTCGGAAAAAGAAGGCAGTGGTCACTCTTCGAAATGACCTGAACCGCAAACGGCCCCACATCCGCATTGGCATGCCTCAAGATTTCCGTCCTGTATCGTCCATTATTGATGTGGACATCCTTCCTGAATCTCACCGAAGAGTGCGGCTCTACCGGCACGGCTCGGACAAGCCCCTTGGATTCTACATCCGTGATGGCACCAGTGTTCGTGTTACACCCCACGGCTTGGAAAAGGTCCCGGGTATCTTCATTTCCCGCCTGGTACCTGGAGGCCTGGCCGAGAGTACGGGCCTGCTGGCCGTCAATGATGAGGTCCTGGAAGTCAATGGTATTGAGGTGACAGGAAAGACATTGGACCAGGTGACTGACATGATGATCGCAAACAGCCACAACCTTATTGTGACCGTGAAGCCAGTGAACCAGCGCAACAATGTGGTGCGCAGCAGTCGTATCTCGGGCAGCTCGGGTCAGTCATCCGACAGCAGCGGTTCGGTGGGATACCCCGCCATCACCGCTCCCACCGGTGCCACCGCCATCTCTCATGGCTACAGCCCAGAAGATCTGGAGAGTGATGAGGAGTCGGACATCGTAATTGAGAGCAACATCAAGCGGCCATCACGACGCTCCAATGCCTCAGTGGCTTCAACCGCATCCCGGTCCCAGACGCAAACAACCATCGTAACCCCACCCAGCCCCCCTACGCGACCCCAAACGAGACCTCCATCCACTGTGTCCACGGCCTCTTTCCACTCTCAACCGAGCTTTAATGGCACAGTGCACAACAGTTTGAGTTACAAGTTGCACAAGGACCTTACCCTCCAAAACAACCCCTACCACAGCAGCAACCCCGTTATGCGGGAAAGCAATGGCAGCCTACACAAAATCCTCAGTAGCCTGAGGACAGACCCCCGTCACAGCCTGGCTTTACCTAGAGGAGGGGTTGAGGAGGATGGCACAGTCATCACTTTATAATACAGTCACATATAAAATCCAGACCACCCAGAGACTCGGCTTTTCAGCCTGGGACATCAGACTCAACTTTGAACCTCACCAAACTTTAAGGGTTTTGTAAAATGACTAATTTAACAGAAACAATATCTGGAATTTTACTCTTTTAAGTGTTTTTTTTTTTTTTCATGTGTTGTAATGTCTTATGTAAAAAAATGTGTCCAATTTAGTGGTATGTCTCTTTTTCCAAGCAGAGACTTTTTTTATTTTGTCTATCAGTGTTTCTCAGTTCTTGTTTAGAGGTTAATTTTAATCATGTTATCTAAATGTGTCTTGGGACCAGAAATTGGGTTTAGACCTGTGTGTGCGTACTGTTGTCTTCTGTTTACGGTTTGTACCTGAAAACAAACATTTGTTCCTGGTATAATGAAAAAGCTGATTATATTATGCAAATGCCAAAATGAATTTACACTTAATCAGCAACCAATTTTTTCTTTTCTTTTCTTTTTATTTGCCCTATCTAATTAAGTTAATAACTGAATATAATTAATAATCATTATTATTATTATTATTATTATTAACTTTCAGTAATGAATGTCTGCTGTATGTTTAATACCTTTATATGCAGTAATTCACAATTTGGCGGATTCCCTCAGAATGTTTGTTTCCGAATATTTAAATATCACTTGTGTCAGCATTACAAAAAGGCTTTTTGGAAATTGTGGATGTTTTTATTTAGGCAAGAAACACAAAACATCACTTTTTTTTTAGACATTTACTACTACAGTATGTTGATTTTGGCCCTGTGGGATTTAATTTGACTTTGTTTCTGGTTTATTTGACTGCAGTGGAGTGTAATTGGTCATCACATATAGGTATTTCACACTTGTATGTCCTCTTGAAGCCCTCTTGACTTCAGGAGACCAGTGGAATGTAAGTTGGTTCCCTCTGTTTTATTCTGTACACATATTTGCTGTCACCTCACTGTTAATGAACCCTCACCTCTGACCTCCACTCAAATCGCCACAGCTGAACAGACTGCTGTCTCATACTAGTCATATCCTTAATGGCTTTAATGTTAATGCTGCCACTGAGCATACGGTCCAAACAAACTTCAGGTATAAAATTAAGTCTTATATCATTTTTAAAAAATATTGGGAACACACCAGTTCATTCTTAATTTTGTTTTATAGAGAGAGAGTCTGTGGATTCACATTTGTATATAATTTAAAACCACTGTGGATGTACCTTCATTTTGCTTTTAGGTTGACTGCATTGTATTTGTCTTCTTAAACAAAGACTTACCTTCATATCCACCATTTTTGTGCCTTACTGCCCCTCCTACAGACATAGTTCACTCAAACAGACTAAGTATTTGGATCTGACCACTGGAAATATTTTCATTTTGGTAAAAGCAAGGGCATGGTATAACATGTGTGAGTCAAAATACATTTGTTCTGTGTCGCCATCTGTTGGTCACTGCCTGAACTGCGTCTATTTAGCTAAGAATCACTTTATATTTTGCATTAATTATTTGCCATTCGTATCATTGTTGTTGTCTTGGATCATCTGTATGTCTGTGTATCATCAACACTGAATAAATTTAACAGAAACTCAAAACAGGATGAGCTAAAAATGAGATTACTTAAAAAAAATGTAAATAAAAAGTATGACAGATTGTGTCTTCGGTCAGTCGTGTTAGGACAGTTTCAGAGTGCCGGTTATTATAGACCAACATTTCAATGTCTAAATATATTAGCCAGGCAGTCAAACCACACTTAAAATGGTAACTTAGTTACAATACAAAATACATGTAAATAATGTCTATATGGTTTTTACTGATGTCAGTCTTTTTTCTTTTTTTTTCTTTTTTTGTTATAAAATAAAATTGAGATGGACAAAACACATTCTATAGTGTTCTTTACATTCATAGTTTTTGTTAAGATCAACGACCAGGCTTAAGATTGCATTGCACAGCAAATTTCTGGATCTTTCATGAACCATATTTTTTTTTTAATAGTTTTAAATATCATTGGGAAGGAAACGCTGTCTGTCTGTCTGATTTATTGTCGTGTCAAATATGTACCATTTTTAAAGTCATCTATCCGTTTGAGTCTCTGCTTAGACCCTTGTATATCACATGACCAACATGTGGTCAACCCGTTCTCTGATTGGCTATTAAACTTGCGCATGCGCACATGCTGGTCTGCGTTCACTTCCACATAAACAAGAGCAGTGTAGTGGATAGCGAAACATGGAGCATCGCTTTGACAGGGCAGCAGCGGTGCTGTCACCCCTGGAGGAGTCCAGCGCAGAGGTGAGCAGAGACAGCGGCATCGTGTCCCAAAGCGCCAGCAGCTTGTCTATGGTGAGTGAGGCCCTGAGCAGCGGTACCGTGTCTCAGAGCCCGAGCTTCGGCGCTGCAGTGGCCCAGAGCCCGATCTCAGCAGCCGGGGAAACCCAGGACCAGAACGAGCCGGAGCAGACACAAGACGACGAACTACTGAGACACACGGCCATCACATACTCCTCTTATATCAGAGCCAACGCGGAAGAAGAGGTAAGGACACATATGCAAAGTCCTTTGGCATGCCTGTTTAACATGATGATGCATAAACTTCAATACACACAATAAAAGCAGGATAGAAAAAAATTCCGTATATCATCATCATCATCATTAATATAGCCTATATCACATATAAGCAAGCATGTTGTTCTTCTGAATATTTGTACTGCTCTGATTCGGCCATACTGCAGCACGAGTGTGAATATGATCTTGATACAACATATTTAAACAAAGAATGATTATTGATATCAACTTGTATTTGCAAACCAGCTCCCTGTCTATATTTTTTATCCACCAAGGAAAATCGTTGTAAAAGAAGCCACAGCATAATCAACTTCTGAGTAACACCCATTAGTGATGTTTCATTCCTGAATGAATAGAAGTGAAGGATTCAATTACTCACTCATAAACACACCAGTCCTGCGTCCGATTATGCCTACTTCTATACTATATAGTAGGTGAAAAACCAAATGTTAGCGGAGTAGCATGTCCGAATTCATAATATTCATAAAACAGTTGGTGAAAAATACCTGGATGACCTACTACTTTTTGAGATTCTAAAGTTCGCATCCATTGGACAGTGAACACTTTGTTATCCCGTCCGGCCACGGAGAAGTGAAGTAATGCAACTGACACAGTAGGTCAGATGACAGTGACAACATGGATGTTGTAATATGTCTTAACTGCATGCATAGCAGTTGTGCCCTTTCAGTTGGATTGCAGTGCCCCCGGAAGCAATTTCAACATGCATACTATATTGAAGAAACATGTTTCAAAAGTAGTACCTACTATACGGTTTATGCAGCACGGGTCTTACTAATCGTACGTAAACAATAGTTTGTACATGATGTGTGTAAGCATGTGTGAATTAGGCTCATTTGGTGATTTTATTTATTTTTTCATGAGAAGTTTTGTGTACAAAAACAAATCTATGCAATTATTAGTGAATGAGACCCAGTGTCTCCACCTACTGGTATAGCGATGTAACCTGCAGAAAGTGTCACTGAAAACTCTCCACAACTAATGCACAAACACATACACTGAATTGGTAGTGTTTCACTGTTTGTAAACACTACATAAACTGATAAATTGTTGAATATCTGAATGCCATTTCGAATGAATGTCAAGTTGCTTTAGATAAACCATAGTGTGTGACTCATGTTGGCTTGCAGTATGGGGTTACTCCCATGAGTATAATATCAGATTGTTTCCCTGCATAACAACACTTTATAATGCTATTTGTAATAAGGTGATTATGATGTAAGTACAGTTGTGATCGGAGTCCTCTATCTAGAAAAAGAAAACCCAGTTAAATAAATATCACATCTTTTATTTTATTAAATCATCTTTGTTTGAGAAAGTATGGGAACCTTTAGGATCATTTCATATAAAGAGGTCATAAGTCAGTTGTTTCATGTGATTAAAATCATGTGAGTTTTAGCATCCCCTGCCTAATGAAGAACATGAACCTGGGTTTGGCCATGCCTCTGTCGAAAAAGTAAGTTTAACCAGGCTGGATAAGATTATAAAACTATTTCTGCAATTGGATAGAGAACAATGTGAAGAAATTCAAAACCACTGTTACTCTGTGTGGAAGGGGGTTGCAAAGAACTCTAGAGGAGCATGTCATCTGCTCACCACTCTAGCATTCATGAGTCCACCATCATAAAAAACTGAACAAGAATGTGTCTAAGGATAGTTTGAAGAAAACCATTGCTTTCAAAGAAGAACACTGCTGCTCATTTAAAGGGTTTGTTCACCCAAAAATAAAACTTCATTAATTACTCACCCTCAACAAGTCATTAATTACTCACCCTCATGTCACTCCAAACCCGTAAGACTTTCGTCTTCAGAACACAAATTTTTTTTATTTTTTTTTATGAAATCTGAGAGCTTTCTGTTCCTCCATTGACAGCTACGCAACTACCACTTTGTTTGACGCTTCAAAAAGTTCGTAAAGAGATTGTAAACTAATCCATGTGATTTGAGCAGTTTAGTCCAAATTTTCTGAAGAGACACACTTGCTTTATATGATAAACCGATTGAATTTTGGATTTTATTCACATATAAACATTCATCAACGCACCCATCCAATCAGGTAAACGGAAGCTCCAACATGTTCGCTTGATGTGAAAAAAACGATTGAGGTTCATTCTCGTGTGTTTGCCAAAGAGGTTTGTTCTTGCGAGTCAAGCAGGTTCGGTTGACCTTTAGTTTATGTTCGCTGATTAATGTTTATATGTGAATAAAATCCAAAATGCAATCGGTTTATCAAGCAATTGTCTCTTCAGAAAATTTGGACTAAACTGCTCAATTCAGTTTATGATCTCTTTATGAACTTTTTGAAGAGTCAAAGTGATAGTTGTATAGCTGTCAATGGAGGAATAGTGTTCTGTGTCATTAGGAATAGTGTCATTAGTGTTCTGAAGATGAACGAAAGTCTGACGCGTTTGGAACGACATAAGGGGGTGACAAATTAATGACAGAAAAGTTACATTTTTGGGTGAACTTTCCCTTAAGGTTTGCCTTGTGGATGACCACATTTTTTTAGAGGATAAGGGCCCAAGTCCTGAATGTATCATAAGCTGAACAAATTCAGGATTAGTTTTAGTTTGACAGAACCCAACAAATTCATTCAGTCTCAATCAGTAGAATATAGATTATCAACTTTAATTTAATATGTGTGCACATGAAAATGTCATTCATTAGCTTAATATTACTTTTCAAACTACAATTGCTCCCATATAATGGATTAAAGGGATTGTTCACATTAGTCATTTACTCACTTTTGTCATCCCAAACCTCTATGACTTTCTTCTGTGGAACACAAAAGATAGTTTGAAGAATGTTTCATTGAATGAACAAAAAACGCTTTTCTAAAAATATCTTCCCCCTCGGAGTCTCTTCAATGCATCTGTATACTCGTCCTGTTGGAACACAGTGTAGTTATCAAGCCTAATTTGTCAAGCATGATATGGGTTAAATAAAGACTGACTTGTTTTCTGTGCTGCTGACTGAATTATGTTGCTAACACCAGACTGCTTTTTAAATTCTTAATGGTCCTCTGTTATTTATTTACATCACATGCACACTGAGTATGTACAGTCCATCATGTGTTTTGTTTTCTTGACGTTTATCACATATTTGCTGTGCAGGTCCTGTGCTTGGAGAAAAGCCTGGAAGAAATGCTTACAAGAGTTGATGAGTTTGTTGGTATGCTTGATATGGTAAGATCAATGTCTTTTTCCCCCATTTGTAAAGTTGCTATTAAAATAATTAAAACTAAAATGAAATATAAAAAATAAATTAAAGCTTACTAGAACAATAAAAAAACTAATAAAACAATATAAAAGCTAATTCAAATGATAAATAAATTCTTTAATATTGTATAAATAATACTAAAACAACACTGTTATAACCCAGTTAAGACTGAGTTTAACAATCAAGTTAACTCCCTAAAATACTGTATATAGGCTTCTATATATTTTTATGTATAAAGACCCATTCATTGTGTGGGGGGATAAAACATGATATTTGATCAAATTTTAGTAAATTTGCTTGTATATTGTTACTGTACTAAACCTAAAGCAAATTATTAAAATGTTATCTAGAAAATACTGAGCTTTGTATGAAGAATCCACTGTCCATTAGTAAAATATCAATAGATAAATAAACCTAAATAAAAAAATTACATTTAAAGGCCCACTGAAGTGCCTTGGCGAGACATATTGAATGGTTCCTACCCCCTTTCAAATAGCCAATAGCGTTTAGGTTACCTCACAGACTGCAAGTCGTACTTGACAGCACCATGAAAGCGAATCCAGTGCTGATGATACGTTGGATTCAATAGTAGAGGTGTGAATAAATTCTAGCCATTTCATTCTTAACCAACGTACAGTTGAAAAACTGAATAAAACTTGAGTGTTTGAGCAACCAAACACACATCTCCAACCCATATTGCTCTGTGACAACGGTCTCTTTGACCAGGTGGTATTTATAGCATAGGGGGCGGGACGCTTTAGATTCTAGAGAGCATTTGATTGGACAGAAGATGTGATAAGAATCTAAAGTCTGCGGTGATGTCATTTTAGCGGAAGTGAGAGACTGTTTTGAATGCTTATATCTCCTAAATGCGAATTTTGTCTTTGTTTTGGAACACACCAGCTTATTCATAACCTTAAGGCTAACATATTCATACTAAAAGCTAAAACATTCAAATTGATTTCAGGGGACCTTTAAGGCCCTGTTTACACCTGGTATTAATGTGTTTTAATCGATCTGATCTCAAGTAAACGAGGGAGACACATACCCGTTTACACCTGGTATTTTAATATGCCTCTTTTGTCGACTTTCAACCACTTCTGTCCTGATTTCTTCGAGGGGCGGGTAAATGCATGGGCTTTTTCAGATCTTTCGATCTAATGGACGAAATAAGCTCACACAATTTACATCTTCCCTCAAATTTTCCACAGACTCTGTTGTGGCCCCCTTAAACCCCTGCTTAATGCACTGTTGCCAAAGGTGTTTAACTGACCAATCTGAAAAAGCATGCTAGACTTTGATAACTTTGTTTTTTTATAGATTCGAAATGACACCTCACAGGTGGTCAATGAGAACCTACCACAGATACAAAGAAAATCGGAAGAGATGAGAGAGATTTACCGAAAAATTGACAAATTGGAGGTACTAACTTTTAAACAATGCCTGAACCATGGTGATGCATTGACGTTTTCTTTTGTTGCTTCAAGTGTAGCTTCTAATTCTCAGGGCTTTGTCAAAATGGTTGGAGCCAATGTCAATGCAATGGAAGAACAAGTAACTCAAGTTGAAGGTGAAGTTGGAACCCTACCAGGCGCCTTCAAAAAGATCTTTCGCACAATGGCCGTGCCAGGTTTTTTAAATGTGAGCTCTTTGCATGTGTGTATACATGCTTGCCATAGTATTTGGCATAGAACTGGCACCAATTGTTTACTGCCTCTTGTTTTTTTCTTCTTCAGAAACCTGCAAGCCCAAGAAGGCAATCACAAAGACACCAAGAGCTTCCCAGTGTATTTAGAACAGAAGATTACTTTAAACCTCAGTCTGAGCAGTAACGGAGAGATTATCGTATTGACTTTATGAAGTACCGACCAAGACCAGGGTTCTCCAACATCAGCAGTGCTGCCTGCTTTGAGGTGCAAACACCTGCTGGGATTGCTAACACAAACATTTCACAGTCACTCTATCTGCAATTTATTAAAATGAATCCTGATCAAAGCCAAGTGTTATTTTAGTAGGCAGTCTAATGGCAGCTAGTTTTATAACCAACAGAAGCTTTGGTTTTAAATAACTTATTTTTTTTCTGAAGTGCCTCTCCAGGAAGTCTGACACTGTTTCTTATAATTGGGAAAGCATGCTTGGAAAATGTCAGAACATTAGTTCAAACGTTTATATGATTTTTATTCGAACTTGTACATAGTTTTACAGCTTTATAATTATTTTGCCCTTTGTCTTTTCTTCCAGTGCTTGAGATCTTTTTGCACTATTTTCACTATTGCTATTTATCACTGATATATCTTATTAAGGTCTAAAGTTCGATGTCTGGCACATGTTGACGATTAATATTTAATTAATTAATATAACCAGTGTTAATTGACTCTGGGTTATTATGTAGCATTCAGTGCCGCACTCAGCCAAACAATCGCCACAACAAATATTGTTTTTCATGGACCATTTACTTTTATACTAATATGTCCATGGACAGTTGTTATGCTAATTGTTACATGATGATAAATGTGACTAATGATTGTCTGTTTGTAATAAATTTCCAAATGTAGCCTATAGCATAAAGTGACTACATTTCATTACTGATCAGTTGTTGTTTTTGGTCAGTTGAACAGCTTTGTAGAGTATTCCACAGAAATTATGAGAGTTTGCTTTCATCTGTTAATGTGTTGTGAAATTGTAGTGGGATTTTAGAAGGATATTGATATTGAACCAATGTTGAGCCAAACCTACAACCATAAAATTGGATGACAAAGCTGTATTTTATAGGAAAAGAATACAAGGCTTATAAAGAATGCAAGCATTTTGAATACAATGAAAACAATGGGGAAAAGTTTTTTTTTTTTTTTTTTTGTGTGATTTACATTACATTGCATTATATTACATGTTCAGCATTTGGACATATTATATCGGTTAAAATAAATTGTTTTTCTAAACTCCACGTGATTACTCCAAACTCATACTGATTACATTTTTCATGTGTGAGTAAATAGTCCGTTTCACCAACGAATCGTTCTTTTGAACAGATTAATGTCATGATTCAGTCAAAACCTGCTGTTCACAAAGCGTTAGTCAATTACTAGACTGAAAGCCTTGTCATTACTTTTTAACTTTATTCTTGTACAAACAGACACGTACCAGAATGCAACATAGTGTCGGCCCAGATGTGGACCGGATCTGGGCGACACTATGTTGCTGTCTGGTACGTGTCTGTTTGTACAAGAATAAAGTTAAGCATTAGCCTATACTATCAATGAATTAAATTTTTTTTTTTTTATCAGTTTTATTTTGATTAACATAACACAATATAACATTGCGACTAGGCTATATGAAAACAGGTTTTACTGTTATAAAAAAAAAAAAAAAAAGGATTTGTGAGCATTAGTGGAACTGAAGGTTTTAGAATAAAAATGAAACGTGATCGCTGTCATGTGGTGAATCAATGCCCATGCAGCCGCTCTAGAGAAGCTGCGCAGTTGAGCCAGCCGGCTGCTCTCGAATCGCTCTTGCAGTACTTTGATGGCACACGTATCAGTCACCTGGCGTCGGCGCTGTCTCAAGTCGGACAAAATTTCTAACCAGCATGCACTGCTTCAAGTCAGCCGCCGATCGCTTTGCGCAGAGCTGTATGAAGTTGAAAACACCTCATGTCTCTGCAGTACAAAAAGGGGGCGTTTCCAAATTTGGGGGCGTTTTCAAACCGGGAGAGGAGTTTTTTTTTAACTATCCAAAGATACGGAAGCCTAAGAGGCCATTCGTTAAATTTTTTTTTTTTTTTTTTTTTCGTGATCGTACGGAGCCCCTAAAGGGACACAGTGGTGGAAAAAATTGGGGATGGGAGAATTCTTTTGCGTTCCCATGAGAAACTTTGCGTTCCCTCGCAAAACCTGTTGTGAGCTCGGACAAACACTTCCTGTTTAACGTCACTGGTTGTGTAAACTTGGACTCAAATATAAAGAAATGCGGTCAGTGAGTAGCCTGGGTGCCAGCCCGAACCCCGCCCACAATATTTTTTGGTCGGGAAGTTCGGTCTGGACTCGCTCCGTTGAGGAGCTATTATGCCCGAACAAAAATTGTTCGGACCAATCAAATTGTCAGGGCGGGCTTTATACGATGATGGACAGATAAGCAACGGTAACGTCATCATCCACGTCATCAACGAGCGCTTGGGATGAATTCAAATGACTGCCGCTGAAGAATTGAGATTTCACGAGTTCACGCTTACAAATAAGTCAGATAGAATAAATGCATATTTGGCGTGCTGTCCGAGGAGAGGCTTCGGGCTCGGTATTCGGCCCGAACCCAAAGTACTCCCCCCGTATTCCTGGCTGTGGAAGAACAAGCCAAGAGTGAGTGCAGGGATGCTGAAAACTGTCATGTTAGGTGAGTTGACCGAGTGAATAAATATATGCTTTCCTCTCATGCTGATAGACGGTTATTGGATTGATTATTTGAATGTGCTCCTCCTGAAATTTGTTTATAAAACATCATGTGTAGATTCCGCCATCGCGTCTGTTATAGAAGATATCGACAGCGCATTAATTTTAAAAGAGGAACAGAGAACCGCGATCGGAAACATGAATGAAAAACATACGTCACTTACTCTGTGACGGTTGTAGGTCTATCCAATTGAGTGCAGAGGAATTTTTTTTCCTGGTTCGGTTGAAACACGCCCCATAATCAAATCTCTATGGAGAAGTATCAGACTCACATTCTGATTAGAATTGAGTATGACGACGTCAGGCTAGTCAGTGAGTGCTTAGTTCAAAGAGTTCTAAAAAATCTAATAATATAATATATATATATATATATATATAAAAAAAAAAAAAAATTTAAAACGTTTTCTTTGTTACTGATGTGTGACTATTCTTTACAACTACAAATTCCACTGTCACAGGTGCTCAGTTTTGCTATAATATACCCTCACGGAACGTGGTATAGTAATCAGCCATCCATGCTAATCGGTGTGGTGAACTGTAGGTACATCTGTCCAGGCCAACATCTGATGTCTTGATGCCTTCAGCTGGGGATCCCAGAAAACCTGCAATAAAAGTAGTCCAGTTCAAAATACATACATACTCGTCTGTATCTGGTATCACAAATTATCATTCCAGGTAAAATTTTTAGCTTTGCTCAATATACAATATATTGCCCAAAAGAAATGATTTCAACTCGCCCCTCTGAATATTCCTTTAGCATGGAATTTCGTGAGAAGCCCAGTGACCTTGTCACGTTTTCTTGTCATTTCCAGAAAAAAACTAGGGAAAAAACAGCAGTTGTGCCTACAGTGTTTACCCCAGCCAGTTATTCAGTCCAATAAACATTTTCAGAGTTTTACAAGAGTGAGAGGGACAGGAACAGATTCATGGTACTATTTATGAATGAAAGGACGAGGATCAGTGTTATCACAGGAACCGGAGGCCGCTGACCCCTAATCGTCACCTAACAGTTTTCTCAGTTTCACAAGTTCATTCATTTTTCAGACAGAATGGAAGTCTCTTTTCTTTTGTTTGTTTCTTCCCTTTGTTTCGTTTACAATATTTGCGAATAAAATATTGTAAGAAAATATTGTGAGAAAATGGGACACGTGTGAGATGTGCAGCAGTGACAGCAGAATCAAAGAACACAGGTAACAGAAAATGACTCACTGCTCTTGACTAAAGAACGTTTGTAGCTTTAATAATGATCAGTCTACATTTAATTTATAATTTATGCAGTTAAGACTGTAAAGTTTTTTTTATAAATTAATAAAATACTTAAAATACTTAAAATTGCACTTAAGTATACTTGACATGTTGACAGAAAAGTCTAAGTATATTTAGCCTGTATACTTGTACTCAATTTTTGATCGAGATGTACAGAAAAGTATTCTTGGCTGCTTGTTCACTGTTTCATAAACTTAGATTGTTAGATGATAGAATTAGGAACATACATTTTCCCTAAAAATCAGAGTATGATTTTTTTTTTAGGATAGTCCAATGCAAGTATACATAGGAATTTACTTCAAATCTACTTCACTCTTTCCCCTCCATTGACTGAATTTTCCAGCCAGCCATGTGTTCACTGTTTTCACGGTAGGGGCGCTATAACACATCTTGGAAAGAGTACAGAATCTCCTGATGAAAACAGGGGTAAAGAAGCCGCAGTAACAAGTGATAGAAGAATGTAAAATAATGCCATCATCAAACATCTAACAACATACATATGTTCAAAATTGCCTAACGTTACAGAATGAAATGTTGGCCCAGGAAGGGTTAATGACTCTGAAGCTTTGGGGGATGTTGATGGACTCGATCTACTCTTTTTCACGATCAAAAATGTAATTTTCTCAGCTTTTTGTTTAAAATGTTGCTTTTTTTAAATGAAACTTACCCACAGTTTTATTAAATATATATTTTATATAAAATAATGTTCATACATAATTTTCATAAACTTAAACCTTTAACTTTTGCTTTTTACTTCAACAAAAATCGGCCAAGGTTCTTCTTTAAAATGAGATCAAACTTAAGTCTGTGCTCCAAAGCTTAACATTATGACAGTATTTGACAGGGACATTTTTGTCCTCTAATGACCTCAGAGTAATAAAAAAAGAAAAGAAAATTATGCTCAAGGTTACACCCTGGCCTCACACCAAATAATGACAGATTGCAAAATTGGTGCATTTTATTTAACTCCAGATTTTGAGCGAGATCATAGTTTTCAGCCAGTTGGTTTCAAAATTCCACTTGTTATTTAGAAACTAGAAAGCAGTATTAGAACATGAATGTGCACATAAACATTCAAAGGATTTTAAACCGTTCACCTGCAAGAAGATGCGAAAGAAGCTCAATTTTGTACACACGCGCTGTTTTCTGTGCATCAGCGCACCATTACTGAACTGAGCTCTCTTTTGTGTCTTGTCACGCTTACATGGATGAATACACTCAAAATTATGTCAAAATGGCAGTATCTTCCTAAGCCCAGAGTTAAAATAAAAAGTCTTAACATAAACAGTTGGGAGAAAATCAGATCCATGCATTTGGTCTTAAAGTGAAAGTAGCCTAAAACTCTTCTCAAATCTGCTCATGACTGAATAACTTCTTTAGCTTTAGTAAAGATTAATATATATAATTTATACATTATAGTATTTTTACTGTTATATACTGTTAGGCCTACCTGAAATCTGTTTATTTCATTTGTATCTTTGTTCTAAGGTATTTATTTGTGCTATTACTTGTAATTTGCTCATAACGTTATTTATTCAAATATTATTTATTTATTTATAAACTCCTTAGTGTTGAGCCCTGTGTGTTTATATATTTCCTTTTAAGACCTGGTCTTTTTGTTATAAAATTAAGTTATGTCCATTCAGCTAAAAACCTGATGAGGCTCTCATCTGAACATCTCAGCTTTTACTACAGGAAAGCTCACATGAATAGTCCTGCCAGATTTTTATGTTGGCATGTATTTACTCATACCAAATGAAATCTGAAATAAAATTACCAGTGTGCTCTAGTTTTCAAACAGTTTCAATAAAGACGAAAAAATATTTGTATTTTCGCATTTGAGAAGTGCAGATAATAATGAGTTTAGCAACTCCTAAAGATACTCCAAACAAATCTGTTGATTGGTTAACACAACATAAAGCCATAAGTACAAATTTGCAAGAAAAAACATTTATAACATATGTTATCATTGAAAAAAATTTAGTTTAATATAAAAATATATACAGCTGCTTGACAAAATCAATGCTAAGGCTTTTGAACAGTGAGCATACTACTGCTTCCTTAAATGCTAAAATGTATTCTCACTGAATAAAAATAATTAATCCCCAAAAAGTATGTTGTGTGCTGTCTTTTTGTCCAGTAATCATAGTATAAAAAAAGCAACAATCTTTAATGAAATTGCAGCTGTCATGATAAGAGTTGTAACACCTGAACCTAATTGAGTGTTACATGTTCCCATGACAACTGATTGTCAGGAAACAATTGGTAAATGGCAGTTGCTGGCACTATAAAGAGTCCCTTCAGGCAACACTCATATGTGTTGGACTTCAAGTATGTTTTTTATGAATTTGTACTGGTGTTGAAGTGGTTAGTTGTATTGTTGTTTGACCATGGAGGGTACCACTAGCCGACTCTTAAGGTATGATGATAAATTGTAGTATTTGTTAACTAGTGGCACTCATCTAATATGTTTTTTTTTACATCTACAGTTTTTCTTTGGCACTTCTCAGTCTTTGTGTCTGTGACCATTTTGGAAGTGGTAAGGTTTATCCAGGCAAGTTCTATAATTTATGTTTGCTAGCATGTCTGTTTGATTCTTTCTTTTTTCCTTTTTTTTTTATATTCTTCCAGTTGGTGGCTTTGTCAGGAGTGGTTATCCTATATACAATGAGGCTGGTTTCCCCATGCTGGATGTGAAGCCACGGAGTTCCTACAGCTGGTATGGCGCTGATGTATCAAATCCCATCAGTCCTCAGAGATCAAGGAGTAACACTTACAATGCTGCACAAGTTAAGGGTGTGTATAGCAGTATAAGCTATAGTCCTCAAAATGGCTCTTCTGGTTTTGGACCAGTGACTAATGTATATAAGCCTGGTTGTGACTCTGATGCTAGTAGTCAACTTCAAGGATCTCTGATATCTTCAGCTGGTAGTGGCAGTCTCGTTTCTGGTTCTGTGTCCACTGCAATGGGTACAAGAATGCGCATTGAGTCTCTACCTGAGCCAACACAGCTCAACTATCAAACTGTAGTACAGTCTAGTAATGAGTCTGTGGTGTCTAGTAGCCAGCAAATGGTGCAGAACAGCTCCCAGTCCAGTGGCCAATCAGTGGAAGTCAGCTACCAGTCTGCAGTGCAGCCCATTGGCAAGCCTCAGAGAAATAGATTTCAAGTTGTTTCCAAGTTATTTTCCGGTAACAGGCCAGGCCAGATTTCAAGTTCTACCTCACAACCCAGTTATCAGTTAGGGCAAGCCAGCTTTGGATATGGACTTGTGCCATTACTAAGTGGCCAGCAACTAGTGCAGTCACACTATGGTTCCACAGTTCAGCCTAGTGGTGTGCAGCTAGCACAGGCAAGATACCAACTTGTGGCCCGGCCCAGCCTCCAACAATCTCAAGCCAGTAGCCAGAACTCTGAACAAGCTGTCTCGCAATCTGTGGACCAGTCCAGTGGCCTGCTGTCAGCCCAATCCAGCTCTCAGTCTGTGGAACCATCAGGTAGCCTGCTGTCAGCCCAAGCCAGCTCACAATCTGATGAACTGTCAGGTAGCCTGCTGTCAGCCCAAGCCAGCTCACAATCTGTGGACCAGCCTGGCATCCAACAACCCACCCAAGCCAGCTACCAGTTTGTGCCCCAGCTTGGTTTCCAAAAACCTATGCAAACTAGCTCCCAATCAGTGAACTGGCCCAGTGGCCTGCAGTCAGCACAAGCCCGCTACCACTCTGTGTTCCGGCCCAGTGGTCTGCAGTCAGGACAAGCCAGATACCAGCCTCTGTCCTTGCCCAGCAGTCTGCAGTCAGCACAAGCCCGTTACCAGTCTGTGTCCTTGCCCAGCAGTCTGCAATCAGCCCAAGCCACTTACCAGTCTGTGTCCCAGCTCAGTGGCCTGCAGTCAGCACAAGCCAGCTCACAGTCTGTGGATCAGTCTGGCATCCAACAACCAGCCCAAGCCAGCTCACAGTCTGTGGACCAGTCTGGAATCCAACAACCATCCCAAGCCAGCTCACAATCTGTCGAACTGTCAGGTAGCCTGCTGTCAGCCCAAGCCAGCTCACAGTCTGTGGACCAGTCTGGCATCCAACAACCAGCCCAAGCCAGCTCTCAGTCTGTGGAACCATCAGGTAGCCTGCTGTCAGCCCAAGCCAGCTCACAGTCTGTGGACCAGTCTGGCATCCAACAACCCGCCCAAGCCAGCTACCAGTTTGTGCCCCAGCTTGGTTTCCAAAAACCTACACAAACTGGCTCCCAATCAGTGAACTGGCCTAGTGGCCTGCAGTCAGCACAAGCCCGCTACCACTCTGTGTTCCGGCCCAGCGGTCTGCAGTCAGCACAAGCCAGGTACCAATCTGTGTCCCAGCCCAGTGGCCTGCAGTCAGCCCAAGCCCGCTACCAGTCTGTGTTTCGGCCCAGCGGTCTGCAAGTAGCACAAGCCACCTACGAGTCTGTGGACCAGCTAAGCGGTCTGCAGTCAGGACAAGCCAGATACCAGTCTGTGTCCTTGCCCAGCAGTTTGCAGTCAGCACAAGCCCGTTACCAGTCTGTGTCCCAGCTCAGTGGCCTGCAGTCAGCACAAGCCAACTCGCAGTCAGCACAAGCCAACTCACAGTCTGTGGACCAGTCTGGCATCCAACAACCAGCCCAAGCCAGCTCACAGTCTGTGGACCAGTCTGGAATCCAACAACCATCCCAAGCCAGCTCACAGTCTGTGGACCAGTCTGGCATCCAACAACCAGCCCAAGCCAGCTCTCAGTCTGTGGAACCATCAGGTAGCCTGCTGTCAGCCCAAGCCAGCTCACAGTCTGTGGACCAGTCTGGCATCCAACAACCAGCCCAAGCCAGCTCTCAGTCTGTGGAACCATCAGGTAGCCTGCTGTCAGCCCAAGCCAGCTCACAGTCTGTGGACCAGCCTGGCATCCAACAACCCACCCAAGCCAGCTCTCAGTCTGTGGAACCATCAGGTAGCCTGCTGTCAGCCCAAGCCAGCTCTCAGTCTGTGGAACCATCAGGTAGCCTGCTGTCAGCCCAAGCCAGCTCTCAGTCTGTGGAACCATCAGGTAGCCTGCTGTCAGCCCAAGCCAGCTCACAGTCTGTGGACCAGTCTGGCATCCAACAACCAGCCCAAGCCAGCTCTCAGTCTGTGGAACCATCAGGTAGCCTGCTGTCAGCCCAAGCCAGCTCACAGTCTGTGGACCAGTCTGGCATCCAACAACCCGCCCAAGCCAGCTACCAGTTTGTGCCCCAGCTTGGTTTCCAAAAACCTACGCAAACTGGCTCCCAATCAGTGAACTGGCCTAGTGGCCTGCAGTCAGCACAAGCCCGCTACCACTCTGTGTTCCGGCCCAGCGGTCTGCAGTCAGCACAAGCCAGGTACCAATCTGTGTCCCAGCCCAGTGGCCTGCAGTCAGCCCAAGCCCGCTACCAGTCTGTGTTTCGGCCCAGCGGTCTGCAAGTAGCACAAGCCACCTACGAGTCTGTGGACCAGCTAAGCGGTCTGCAGTCAGGACAAGCCAAATACCAGTCTGTGTCCTTGCCCAGCAGTTTGCAGTCAGCACAAGCCCGTTACCAGTCTGTGTCCCAGCTCAGTGGCCTGCAGTCAGCACAAGCCAACTCACAGTCTGTGGACCAGTCTGGAATCCAACAACCATCCCAAGCCAGCTCACAATCTGTCGAACTTTCAGGTAGCCTGCTGTCAGCCCAAGCCAGCTCACAGTCTGTGGACCAGTCTGGCATCCAACAACCTGCCCAAGCCAGCTCACAGTCTGTGGACCAGTCTGGCATCCAACAACCTGCCCAAGCCAGCTCACAGTCTGTGGACCAGTCTGGCATCCAACAACCAGCCCAAGCCAGCTCTCAGTCTGTGGAACCATCAGGTAGCCTGCTATCAGCCCAAGCCAGCTCACAGTCTGTGGACCAGTCTGGCATCCAACAACCCGCCCAAGCCAGCTATCAGTTTGTGCCCCAGCCTGGTTTCCAAAAACCTATGCAAACTGGCTCCCAATCAGTGAACTGGCCCAGTGGCCTGCAGTTCGCACAAGCTAGATACCAATCTGTGTCCAAGCCCAGTGGCCTGCAGGCAGCACAAACCCGCTACCAGTCTGTGTTCCGGCCCAGCGGTCTGCAGTCAGGACAAGCCCGTTACCAGTCTGTGTCCTTGCCCAGCAGTCTGCACTCAGGCCAAGCCCCTTACCAGTCTGTGTCCCAGCTCAGTGGCCTGCTGTCAGCCCAAGCCAGCTCACAGTCTGTGGACCAGTCTGGCATCCAACAACCCGCCCAAGCCAGCTACCAGTTTGTGCCCCAGCTTGGTTTCCAAAAACCTATGCAAACTGGCTCCCAATCAGTGAATTGGCCCAGTGGCCTGCAGTTTGCACAAGCTAGATACCAGTCTGTGTTCCGGCCCAGCGGTCTGCAGGCAGCACAAGCCAGCTATGAGTCTGTGGACCAGCTAAGTGGTCTGCAATCAGGCCAAGCCAGATACCAGTCTCTCTCCTTGCCTAGCAGTCTGCAGTCAGCCCAAGCCCCTTACCAGTCCGTGGACCAGCCCAGTGGCCTGCCGTCAGCGCAAACCAGCTCTCGGTCTGTGTCCCAGCTCAGTGGCCTGCCGTCAGCACAATCCTGTTACCAGTCTGTGTCCCAGCTCAGTGGCCTGCCGTCAGCACAATCCCGTTACCAGTCTGTGTCCCAGCTCAGTGGCCTGCCGTCAGCACAAGCCCGTTACCAGTCTGTGTCCCAGCTCAGTGGCCTGCCGTCAGCGCAAACCAGCTCTTGGTCTGTGTCCCAGCTCAGTGGCCTGCCGTCAGCACAATCCCGTTACCAGTCTGTGTCCCAGCTCAGTGGCCTGCCGTCAGCGCAAACCAGCTCTCGGTCTGTGTCCCAGCTCAGTGGCCTGCCGTCAGCACAATCCCGTTACCAGTCTGTGTCCCAGCTCAGTGGCCTGCCGTCAGCGCAAACCAGCTCTCGGTCTGTGTCCCAGCTCAGTGGCCTGCCGTCAGCACAATCCCGTTACCAGTCTGTGTCCCAGCTCAGTGGCCTGCCGTCAGCGCAAACCAGCTCTCGGTCTGTGTCCCAGCTCAGTGGCCTGCCGTCAGCACAATCCCGTTACCAGTCTGTGTCCCAGCTCAGTGGCCTGCCATCAGCACAAGGCCGTTACCAGTCTGTGTCCCAGCTCAGTGGCCTGCCGTCAGCGCAAACCAGCTCTTGGTCTGTGTCCCAGCTCAGTGGCCTGCCGTCAGCACAATCCCGTTACCAGTCTGTGTCCCAGCTCAGTGGCCTGCCGTCAGCGCAAACCAGCTCTCGGTCTGTGTCCCAGCTCAGTGGCCTGCCGTCAGCACAATCCCGTTACCAGTCTGTGTCCCAGCTCAGTGGCCTGCCGTCAGCGCAAACCAGCTCTCGGTCTGTGTCCCAGCTCAGTGGCCTGCCGTCAGCACAATCCCGTTACCAGTCTGTGTCCCAGCTCAGTGGCCTGCCGTCAGCACAATCCCGTTACCAGTCTGTGTCCCAGCTCAGTGGCCTGCCATCAGCGCAAACCAGCTCTCGGTCTGTGTCCCAGCTCAGTGGCCTGCCGTCAGCACAATCCCGTTACCAGTCTGTGTCCCAGCTCAGTGGCCTGCCGTCAGCGCAAACCAGCTCTCGGTCTGTGTCCCAGCTCAGTGGCCTGCCGTCAGCACAATCCCGTTACCAGTCTGTGTCCCAGCTCAGTGGCCTGCCGTCAGCGCAAACCAGCTCTCGGTCTGTGTCCCAGCTCAGTGGCCTGCCGTCAGCACAAGCCCGTTATCAGTCTGTGTCCCGGCAGTCTAGATTCCAGGTTTTTCCTAAGCCAGAGCAGTCAAGTTACATGTCTCTTTCCAGTCTTGGTTCCAAACATTTGGCGCAACCTGGTAAAATACCACTTCATGCTATGAGTTTGCAGTCTGTCCAGCCTGGCTTTCAAGATCCAGCACCTCTGCGCTCTCAGACTGCTCAAAATAAGCATTCATCTTCAGGCATATTGAGGTTGTTGCATCAAGTTAAGTCATAGCTGCATACTTTGCCTTGTTGTCTTGACTGAGTGTTTGTTTTGTTTTTGAAAAAAATAAACAAACCTGTAACCTCAAGTGTCTACTGGGAGTCTTAGTATTGTTTGTACTGCATTAGCATGACCTCATCTTTGTTTGAAAAAAAAAAAGTTGTCTTGTGCAATTGCAACAAAATCCAATATAAAATCACAAAGTTGGCTTGGCTCCTGAGTTATGCCCGGTCGAAGTTTAACCTGGTATATCCCGGAAAGGAAGCAGAGTTGGGGCTCCAGACTCTGGGGTTTTGGGGGTGTCTCCTAGTGGGCTCCCCCAGGAGTATGCAGCCTTAGGTCAGCTTGACTCTGGAGTTATGTCCAATCAATTCCACAGGAAGTGACCATATCTCAGAACAAAAGCTGAGTTAGGGCTCAATACTCCTGGCATAGGAGGCCCACTGGGACCCCTCCATACCTAGAGTTCACGATCCAACAAAAGACAGTCAGAACCCAGTGATATTACATTGGATTCTCTGGTGTGACATGACAAATCCCAGACAGTGTATATTGATGCCCTGTTATATTTATGTACAGTAGGCTACTCTGAGTCAAAGCAGTCGCACTATTTCTGACAAGGGACAAACAGGTTTGCATTTTGGTCCGGTCGCTTCAATGTGTCCAATATGACATTTTTTTGGCTGTTGCACCGCATGTCTACGATGCTATAAGGCAACAATTAAGAAATAAAAAACACAATGGAATGGTGCCAGAAAGGCTGTACGTTACGTCAAATACAGTAGTATACAGCAAATGTAAAAAATACAGTAAGTCTCTGTATGTGGTGTTTGATGTTACAGAAAATTTCCATGATGCAATGGAAATTAGTTATTTACTGTAAAGTGAAATAGCAGTATAATGCTGGGTGATTTAAAGTAAATAACTGTAGAAATTACAGAAAAGTCTAACAGTGTATGTTTATGATAGATTGGCGCTGCACATCTTGCACTTAACTGCATTTCATGATCAAAGTGATTCAAGGCATCACTGCTGCTGTGCTCGTTTTAAAATCCAGTTTCACTTTATTTTGCCGGTTTGGAAGGCTTGCTGTCTAACGCTAACAAATCAGACCTCAGGAACTGCCCCAAATGCTGCAATAACCAATCAGAAAAAGTTTTTTTTTTTTTTTTAAAGGAGTCATAATGTAGAAATTTCACTTTTCCACGAGAATCAATGTATGTTATGATTGCATAATGATTATACACTGGCCGGGAAGCCGATATTTAAAAGTGAAGCGTTTGTTTACCTCGGGGTTTGTAAAATAGGCCACGTGCACGCGCACGAAAAAACGAGATTTTGATTTCTTCCCCTTCTTGACGTCAAGACGGGGGAGGATATACCAAATATGGACACCGCAAACCTATGCCGCGGGAAGCCCGCCCCTCTCCCCCTCTCCCCCTCAGATTCAGTTTAGTTGACTCGAGAAAGATGGAGAAATCGAGTGCACACCTGAGATGCTCTGTGGGTGACTGCCACAAACAACATGCAAATGTGTTTTATCTACCAAAAACGGACGAAACTATCAGGGAACAGTGGATGAAATTCATTTTTAATGACGCTGTCCCAACAACTCTTTCAAGTGGCGTATCGTTAGGTGTGTGTGCTAAACATTTTACACCGGAATCTTTTACAAATTTGGGGCAGTATCAGGCGAACTTGGCCTCGAAGCTCCGTTTGGGAAAAGGTGCCATCCCAACCATCAGGGACTTGCCAGAAATTGAAAAGGTAAGACTGTGCTTTTATTGCTCTACTGTGGTTAACAAATAGCAGCTAACTGCTAATGTGGCTATTGTATGTAACGTTACCTTCGAGGTAAACACGGGGAATGGACTCTACGAATGCTAGCCACATCTTTCGACTTTGTTTTACACTAGCAGCTACAGTAGTGACGGTACAGGAGTCCATGCTCAGTGGCTAAAACTGTTTAAATGCAAGTATGAAAACAATATACCACTAAACATTATTAGCCAAACTCATGCAAAACATGCAGTTTGAAAATAGCTTTCAGTTAGTGGGGCTTCTGTAAGAATGTATCTGGCAATGGTGTATTTTTTCTTTTTTCTTTGGTTGTGATTACAATTTCACTAACAATAAGTACCGTCACATTTATTGAGCTATTGCAGTATTTTGTCTATGTTTTTGTACCGCTTGGAAGTAGTAAAATACATTCCTGCAACCAATCAACGCGCCCCTCATTTGCATTATTATAATGACCGTCCACGACAGCCAAAACATCGCATCAGATCTCGCGAGACAATAATGCCTTTAGAAATAAGGGTCTGAGGGGCTCTGTGTTGATTTTTTTTCCACTTTTCTTTTTTAGAAGTGCCTAAAATACTATAATAGAGCATTTGGGTATCCAAGGTAACACAACATTATGACTCCTTTAAAGTCAGGGCGATCATCGTTTTCATGATCGATAATCGCTGTCATGTACAAGTACTTGAGTACTCGTGCGTCCCCATCCCTAGAATCAACCTTAACAGGTTAAATTGAAATTCATGGCAAATTAAGCATCGAGTTAGTTACAAACTAGCTAGTAGCGTAAGTGTACCTATTAAGCGCACCAAAATCTAAGTCTAGGTTTTTTTCATAGATATTGACATATAGTTTATAAAAAAAATATTTGCTAAAAGCCAAGTTTAACTCGTTCATTGTAGCGACCAAAGCCGTTTCAAACAACTGGTGTTCATCCATAGCCATCTTGCAATGTTTACTAATGACTTCGACGTCACAGCGCTGTCGTCATCTGTTTAGCTTGCCTCTGGCCCACCTATGTCAGATAACCCGATGTGATTGGTGCAGTTCGGTTACAGGGGGCATATTTAATGAGCATCATTACTCGACGCCAGATTAAACTCGCTGAGCAAATTCAACTTATGCTCTCGCGAGAACTCTGGATTTCCAGGGTAATTTTAAAGGTACAATATGTAATAATTTTGTAATAATATATCCAAAAATAATTTGCACAGTGTCATATATTTCCTGCAGTTGTGTACTTACAATATCCCCAAAGATTTTTAATTTCAGAGAAATTCCAATTTTAAATAATAGCTCGCTCATCCCTGTTCACTTGTCGCCTGTAAATGATGCAGTATCCACGTTATCCCTGGTTTCCACTTGTACTGCCATAGTACATGGCGACAGATATGGACAACTGCGTTACGTCTAGTGGCACGCTCACGCTGTTGTTGTTTCGTTCAAACATTATGGACCATGGCAAGCAGACTTTGGGACAAAAGGAGAACTAAAACGAGGATCAGTATCAGCGTGGCATTTTCGAGATGCCGAGAGCTCCACGTCCATGACAAACTTCGACTTGACAGAGACGCGCAAATGTAGAGGTGAGCAAATGTACATAAAACTAATCAATTTTATACAGCTCAACATGATGAAATGTTAGAATATGATCAGTATGTTATTCTAATGTTGATCTAGCTTACTGCTAGTCACATACACACAAACTAACACATAGACTAACATTATAACTTTCAACACACTCAAATGCAGTTTAGTGTGAGAGTGTAGACCAAGTGAAACAGTGCTGTGTTACCTCACAAGTTTCATTCGTCTAATAAACTGACCTGTGTGAGTATTAATTCAGCACTTGCGGGTAGTTCGGTAGAATGAAACGTCCTTATTCCTTTATATCCGTGGGACTCGCTTGTAGCGCTGATATCTGTCTCTCATTAGCAATAGTGCCATGCTTCATACCACAGTCATGTTAAAAACATCAATGTATTCACTCATCCAGAAACATTATTAGATCATTTGGCATGACGACAAGGCCCATAATTCCGCTTATGCTTCATCAACCTACGCCTTTGTTATTGTAAGAGGTTAGCGACTCTTAGCGGCAAAAAAAATCACATATTGTAGCTTTAAGTAAGAGCTTATGAACTACTGGTGCAATCTTACTCAGATGAATGGCCAAAATATTTCTGGAACATCTCAGTCCCTTTAGTGTGCATCTGTTTTACACCACCATTTACTTTTCCACGAGTCTGAATTTACGAGAAATTAATTTCTTACTTTTCATCAGGCTTTGAATTGGAGACCGTCAAGAGCAACATTAGGATCCTGTTTGAAAATGCGGTATAAACGCTTGATGACTCACAGAAGAATCGGTTGCCTCATCTCAGGTGCCTATGCTCATTTAGTTTTAGATTTAGTGCATTAATTACTGATAATATATCATTTTTATTATTATTATTTTTACATTCACCCTGTACATGATTTTTGTATTTCCAGGTGGACTCGATTCAAGTCTGGTTTTGAGTGTTTTAGTTTTGCCTGGTGTTGTGTGGCAGGTGGCAGACTACATTGGCAGTGAACATCATGAGGTGAGCTTCACTCCAGAGGAGGGGTTCAGTGTGCTGGAGGAAGTCATCATTCACTTGGAGAGTTATGACATCTTCACTATACATGCCTCCGTTGGTGAGTACAAGAGTTCATCTCATTCATAAGACACAATTTGGGTGCATTTGTAAAGTTGCTATTAAAATAATTACAACTAAACTGAAATATAAAAAATAAATTAAAGCTCACTAGAACAATAAAAAATTAATAAAACAACTCTTAGCTAAATTAACAAAAAATAAAAGCTAATTCAAATGATAAATAAATTCTTTAATATTGTATAAATAATACTAAAACAACACTGTTATAACCCAATTAAGACTGAGTTTAACAATCAAGACCCCCTCCCTAAAATACTGTATATAGGCTTCTATATATTTTTAAAGACCCATTAATTGTGTGGGGGGATAAAACATGATATTTTATTAAATTGTAGTAAATTTGCTTGTATATTGTTACTGTACTAAACCTAAAGCAAATTATTAAAATGTTATCTAGAAAATACTGAGCTTTGTATGAAGAATCCACTGTCCACTAGTAAAATATCAATAGATAAATAAACCTAAATAAAAAAATTACATTTAAAGGCCCACTGAAGTGCCTTGGAATGCGCAGCTTTGTATAATGCATTGACGTAATTTCCACTGAAACAGGAAGCTAAGGCGGGACATATTGAATGGTTCCTACCCCTTTTCAAATAGCCAATAGCGTTTAGGTTACCTCACAGACTGCAAGTCGTACTTGACAGCACCATGAAAGCGAATCCGAGTGCTGATGATACGTTGGATTCAATAGTAGAGGTGTGAATAAATTCTAGCCATTTCATTCTTAACCAACGTACAGTTGAAAAACTGAATAAAACTTGAGTGTTTGAGCAACCAAACACTCATCTCCAACCCATATTGCTCTGTGATGTGTCAACGGTCTCTTTGACCAGGTGGTATTTATAGCATAGGGAGCGGGACGCTTTAGATTCTAGAGAGCATTTGATTGGACAGAAGATGTGATAAGAAGCTAAAGTCTGCGGTGATGTCATAAAAATCCGTGATCCATTTTAGCGGAAGTGAGAGACTGTTTTGAATGCTTACATCTCCTAAATGCGAATTTTGTCTTTGTTTTGGAACACACCAGCTTATTCATAACCTTAAGGCTAACATATTCATACTAAAAGCTAAAACATTCAAATTGATTTCAGGGGGCCTTTAAGGCCCTGTTTACACCTGGTATTAATGTGTTTTAATTGATCTGATCTCAAGTAAACGAGGGAGACACATACCCGTTTATACCTGGTATTTTAATACGCCTCTTTTGTCCACTTTCAACCACTTCTGTCCTGATTTCTTCGAGGGGCGGGTAAATGCATGGGCTTTTTCAGATCTTTCGATCTAATGGACGAAATAAGCTCACACAATTTACATCTTCCCTCAAATTTTCCACAGACTCTGTTGTGGCCCCCTTAAACCCCTGCTTAATGCACTGTTGCCAAAGGTGTTTAACTGACCAATCTGCAAATACTTTAACTGAAAAAGCATGCTAGACTTTGATAACTTTTTTTTTTTTTTTTTTTTTTTTTTTTTTTTTTTTAGATTCGAAATGACACCTCACAGGTGGTCAATGAGAACCTACCACAGATACAAAGAAAATCGGAAGAGATGAGAGAGATTTACCGAAAAATGTACAAATTGGAGGTACTAACTTTAAACAATGCCTGAACCATGGTGATGGATTGACGTTTTCTTTTGTTGCTTCAAGTGTAGCTTCTAATTCTCAGGGCTTTGTCAAAATGGTTGGAGCCAATGTCAATGCAATGGAAGAACAAGTAACTCAAGTTGAAGGTGAAGTTGGAACCCTACCAGGCGCCTTCAAAAAGATCTTTCGCACAATGGCCGTACCAGGTTTTTTAAATGTGAGCTCTTTGCAAGTGTATATACATGCTTGCCATAGTATTTGGCATAGAACTGGCACCAATTGTTTACTGCCTCTTCTTTTTTTCTTCTTCAGAAACCTGCAAGCCCAAGAAGGCAATCACAAACTTTTTTTCTGAAGTGCCTCTCCAGGAAGTCTGACACTGTTTTTTATAATTGGGAAAGCATGCTTGGAAAATGTCAGAACATTAGTTCAAACGTTTATATGATTTTTATTCGAACTTGTTTTACAGCTTTATAATTATTTTGCCCTTTGTCTTTTCTTCCAGAGCTTGAGATCTTTTTGCACTATTTTCACTATTGCTATTTATCACTGATATATCTTATTAAGGTCTAAAGTTCGATGTCTGGCACATGTTGACGATTAATATTTAATTAATTAATATAACCAGTGTTAATTGACTCTGGGTTATTATGTAGCATTCAGTGCCGCACTCAGCCAAACAATCGCCACAACAAATATTGTTTTTCATGGACCATTTACTTTTATACTAATATGTCCATGGACAGTTGTTATGCTAATTGTTACATGATGATAAATGTGACTAATGATTGTCTGTTTGTAATAAATTTCCAAATGTAGCCTATAGCATAAAGTGACTACATTTCATTACTGATCAGTTGTTGTTTTTGGTCAGTTGAACAGCTTTATAGAGTATTCCACAGAAATTATGAGAGTTTGCTTTCATCTGTTAATGTGTTGTGAAATTGTAGTGGGATTTTAGAAGGATATTGATATTGAACCAATGTTGAGCCAAACCTACAACCATAAAATTGGATGACAAAGCTGTATTTTATAGGAAAAGAATACAAGGCTGATAAAGAATGCAAGCATTTTGAATACAATGAAAACAATGGGGAAAAGTTTTTTTTTGTGTGATTTACATTACATTGCATTATATTACATGTTCAGCATTTGGACATATTATATCGGTTAAAATAAATTGTTTTTCTAAACTCCACGTGATTACTCCAAACTCACACCGATTACATTTTTCATGTGTGAGTAAATAGTCCGTTTGACCAACTTTTGAACAGATTAATGTAATGATTCAGTCAAAACCTGCTGTTCACAAAGCGTTAGTCAATTACTAGACTGAAAGCCTTGTCATTACTTTTTAACTTTATTCTTGTACAAACAGACACGTACCAGAATGCAACATATGGTCGGCCCAGATGCGGGCCACATGTGGATTCCACGCGTACCAGATGTGGGCCGGATCTGGGCGACACTATGTTGCTGTCTGGTACGTGTCTGTTTGTACAAGAATAAAGTTAAGCATTAGCCTATACTATCAATGAACTACATTTTTTTTTAATCAGTTTTATTTTGATTAACATAACACAATATAACATTGCGACTAGGCTATATGAAAAGAGGTTTTACTGTTATAAAAAATAAAAATAAAAGGATTTGTGAGCATTAGTGGAACTGAAGGTTTTAGAATAAAAATGAAACGTGATCGCTGTCATGTGGTGAATCAATGCCCATGCAGCCGCTCTAGAGAAGCTGCGCAGTTGAGCCAGCCGGCTGCTCTCGAATCGCTCTTGCAGTACTTTGATGGCACACGTATCAGTCACCTGGCGTCGGCGCTGTCTCAAGTCGGACAAAATTTCTAACCAGCATGCACTGCTTCAAGTCAGCCGCCGATCGCTTTGCGCAGAGCTGTATGAAGTTGAAAACACCTCATGTCTCTGCAGTACAAAAAGGGGGGCGTTTCCAAATTTTGGGGCGTTTTCAAACCGGGAGAGGAGTTTTTTTTAAACTATCCAAAGATACGGAAGCCTAAGAGGCCATTCATTATTTATTTACTTTTTTGTTTTCTCGTGATCGTACGGAGCCCCTAAAGGGACACGGTGGTGGAAAAAATTGGGGATGGGAGAATTCTTTTGCGTTCCTATGAGAAACTTTGCGTTCCCTCGCAAAACCTGTTGTGAGCTCGGACAAACACTTCCTGTTTAACGTCCCACTGGTTGTGTAAACTTGGACTCAAATATAAAGAAATGCGGTCAGTGAGTGCTTAGTTCAAAGAGTTCGGCAATAAAAAAAAATCTAATAATATAATATATATAATTTTTTTTTATAAATTAAAAACGTTTTCTTTGTGACTGCTGTGTGACTATTCTTTACAACTACAAATTCCACTGTCACAGGTGCTCAGTTTTGCTATAATATACCCTCACGGAACGTGGTATAGTAATCAGCCATCCATGCTAATCGGTGTGGTGAACTGTAGGTACATCTGTCCAGGCCAACATCTGATGTCTTGATGCCTTCAGCTGGGGATCCCAGAAAACCTGCAATAAAAATAGTACAGTTCAAAATACATACTCGTCTGTATCTGGTATCACAAATGATCATTTCAGGTTACATTTTTAGCTTTGTTCAATATACAATATTTGTGGCATGATATTGCCCAGAAGAAATGATTTCAACTCGCCCCTCTGAATATTCCTTTAGCATGGAATTTCGTGAGAAGTCCAGTGACCTTGTCACGTTTTCTTGTCATTTCCAGAAAAAAACTAGGGAAAAAACAGCAGTTGTGCCTACAGTGTTTACCCCAGCCAGTTATTCAGTCCAATAAACATTGTCAGAGTTTTACAAGAGTGAGAGGGACAGGAACAGATTCATGGTACTATTTATGAATGAAAGGACGAGGATCAGTGTTATCACAGGAACCGGAGGCCGCTGACCCCTAATCGTCACCTAACAGTTTTCTCAGTTTCACAAGTTCATTCATTTTTCAGACAGAATGGAAGTCTCTTTTCTTTTGTTTGTTTCTTCCCTTTGTTTCGTTTACAATAATTGCGAATAAAATATTGTAAGAAAATATTGTGAGAAAATGGGACGCGTGTGAGATGTGCAGCAGTGACAGCAGAATCAAAGAACACAGGTAACAGAAAATGACTCACTGCTCTTGACTAAAGAACGTTTGTAGCTTTAATAATGATCAGTCTACATTTAATTTATAATTTATTTAAAGTTTTTTTTTTTTAAATTAATAAAATATTTTATTTTCATTTGAAAATAAAATACTTAAAATACTTAAAATTGCACTTAAGTATACTTGACATGCTGACAGAAAAGTCTTAAGTATATTTAGCCTATATACTTGTTCTCAATTTTTGATCGAGATGTACAGAAAAGTATTCTTGGCTGCTTGTTCACTGTTTCATAAACTTAGATTGTTAGATGATTGATTTTTAGGGAAAATGTATGTTCCTAATTCAGAGTATCTGATTTTTTTTCTAGGATAGTCCAATGCAAGTATACATAGGAATTTACTTCAAATCTACTTCACTCTTTCCCCTCCATTGACTGAATTTTCCAGCCAGCCATGTGTTCACTGTTTTCACGGTAGGGGCGCTATAACACATCTTGGAAAGAGTACAGAATCTCCTGATGAAAACAGGGGTAAAGAAGCCGCAGTAACAAGTGATAGAAGAATGTAAAATAATGCCATCATCAAACATCTAACAACATACATATGTTCAAAACTGCCTAACGTTACAGAATGAAATGTTGGCCCAGGAAGGGTTAATGACTCTGAAGCTTTGGGGGATGTTGATGGACTCGATCTACTCTTTTTCACGATCAAAAATGTAATTTTCTCAGCTTTTTGTTTAAAATGTTGCTTTTTTTAAATGAAACTTACCCACAGTTTTATTAAATATATATTTTATATAAAATAATGTTCATACATAATTTTCATAAACTTAAACCTTTAACTTTTGCTTTTTACTTCAACAAAAATCGGCCAAGGTTCTTCTTTAAAATGAGATCAAACTTAAGTCTGTGCTCCAAAGCTTAACATTATGACAGTATTTGACAGGGACATTTTTGTCCTCTAATGACCTCAGAGTAATAAAAAAAGAAAAGAAAATTATGCTCAAGGTTACACCCTGGCCTCACACCAAATAATGACAGATTGCAAAATTGGTGCATTTTATTTAACTCCAGATTTTGAGCGAGATCATAGTTTTCAGCCAGTTGGTTTCAAAATTCCACTTGTTATTTAGAAACTAGAAAGCAGTATTAGAACATGAATGTGCACATAAACATTCAAAGGATTTTAAACCGTTCACCTGCAAGAAGATGCGAAAGAAGCTCAATTTTGTACACACGCGCTGTTTTCTTTTTCCATTACTGAACTGAGCTCTCTTTTGTGTCTTGTCACGCTTACATGGATGAATACACTCAAAATTATGTCAAAATGGCAGTATCTTCCTAAGCCCAGAGTTAAAATAAAAAGTCTTAACATAAACAGTTGGGAGAAAATCAGATCCATGCATTTGGTCTTAAAGTGAAAGTAGCCTAAAACTCTTCTCAAATCTGCTCATGACTGAATAACTTCTTTAGCTTTAGTAAAGATTAATATATATAATTTATACATTATAGTATTTTTACTGTTATATACTGTTAGGCCTACCTGAAATCTGTTTATTTCATTTGTATCTTTGTTCTAAGGTATTTATTTGTGCTATTACTTGTAATTTGCTCATAACGTTATTTATTCAAATATTATTTATTTATTTATAAACTCCTTAGTGTTGAGCCCTGTGTGTTTATATATTTCCTTTTAAGACCTGGTCTTTTTGTTATAAAATTAAGTTATGTCCATTCAGCTAAAAACCTGATGAGGCTCTCATCTGAACATCTCAGCTTTTACTACAGGAAAGCTCACATGAATAGTCCTGCCAGATTTTTATGTTGGCATGTATTTACTCATACCAAATGAAATCTGAAATAAAATTACCAGTGTGCTCTAGTTTTCAAACAGTTTCAATAAAGACGAAAAAATATTTGTATTTTCGCATTTGAGAAGTGCAGATAATAATGAGTTTAGCAACTCCTAAAGATACTCCAAACAAATCTGTTGATTGGTTAACACAACATAAAGCCATAAGTACAAATTTGCAAGAAAAAACATTTATAACATATGTTATCATTGAAAAAAATTGAGTTTAATATAAAAATATATACAGCTGCTTGACAAAATCAATGCTAAGGCTTTTAAACAGTGAGCATACTACTGCTTCCTTAAATGCTAAAATGTATTCTCACTGAATAAAAATAATTAATCCCCAAAAAGTATGTTGTGTGCTGTCTTTTTGTCCAGTAATCATAGTATAAAAAAAGCAACAATCTTTAATGAAATTGCAGCTGTCATGATAAGAGTTGTAACACCTGAACCTAATTGAGTGTTACATGTTCCCATGACAACTGATTGTCAGGAAACAATTGGTAAATGGCAGTTGCTGGCACTATAAAGAGTCCCTTCAGGCAACACTCATATGTGTTGGAGTTCAAGTATGTTTTTTATGAATTTGTACTGGTGTTGAAGTGGTTAGTTGTATTGTTGTTTGACCATGGAGGGTACCACTAGCCAACTCTTAAGGTATGATGATAAATTGTAGTATTTGTTAACTAGTGGCACTCATCTAATATGTTTTTTTTTACATCTACAGTTTTTCTTTGGCTCTTCTCAGTCTTTGTGTCTGTGACCATTTTGGAAGTGGTAAGGTTTATCCAGGCAAGTTCTATAATTTATGTTTGCTAGCATGTCTGTTTGATTCTTTCTTTTTTCCCTTTTTTTTTTTTATATTCTTCCAGTTGGTGGTTTTGTCAGGAGTGGTTATCCCATATACAATGAGGCTGGTTTCCCCATGCTGGATGTGAAGCCACGGAGTTCCTACAGCTGGTATGACGCTGATGTATCAAATCCCATCAGTCCTCAGAGATCAAGGAGTAACACTTACAATGCTGCACAAGTTAAGGGTGTGTATAGCAGTATAAGCTATAGTCCTCAAAATGGCTCTTCTGGTTTTGGACCAGTGACTAATGTATATAAGCCTGGTTGTGACTCTGATGCTAGTAGTCAACTTCAAGGATCTCTGATATCTTCAGCTGGTAGTGGCAGTCTTGTTTCTGGTTCTGTGTCCACTGCAATGGGTACAAGAACGCGCATTGAGTCTCTACCTGAGCCAACACAGCTCAACTATCAAACTGTAGTACAGTCTAGTAATGAGTCTGTGGTGTCTAGTAGCCAGCAAATGGTGCAGAACAGCTCCCAGTCCAGTGGCCAATCAGTGGAAGTCAGCTACCAGTCTGCAGTGCAGCCCATTGGCAAGCCTCAGAGAAATAGATTTCAAGTTGTTTCCAAGTTATTTTCCGGTAACAGGCCAGGCCAGATTTCAAGTTCTACCTCACAACCCAGTTATCAGTTAGGGCAAGCCAGCTTTGGATATGGACTTGTGCCATTACTAAGTGGCCAGCAACTAGTGCAGTCACACTATGGTTCCACAGTTCAGCCTAGTGGTGTGCAGCTAGCACAGGCAAGATACCAACTTGTGGCCCGGCCCAGCCTCCAACAATCTCAAGCCAGTAGCCAGAACTCTGAACAAGCTGTCTCGCAATCTGTGGACCAGTCCAGTGGCCTGCTGTCAGCCCAATCCAGCTCTCAGTCTGTGGAACCATCAGGTAGCCTGCTGTCAGCCCAAGCCAGCTCACAATCTGTGGACCAGTCTGGCATCCAACAACCCACCCAAGCCAGCTACCAGTTTGTGCCCCAGCTTGGTTTCCAAAAACCTATGCAAACTAGCTCCCAATCAGTGAACTGGCCCAGTGGCCTGCAGTCAGCACAAGCCCGCTACCACTCTGTGTTCCGGCCCAGCGGTCTGCAGTCAGCACAAGCCAGGTACCAGCCTCTGTCCTTTCCCAGCAGTCTGCAGTCAGCACAAGCCCGTTACCAGTCTGTGTCCTTGCCCAGTAGTCTGCAATCAGCCCAAGCCCCTTACCAGTCTGTGTCCCAGCTCAGCGGCCTGCAGTCAGCACAAGCCAGCTCACAGTCTGTGGATCAGTCTGGCATCCAACAACCAGCCCAAGCCAGCTCACAGTCTGTGGACCAGTCTGGAATCCAACAACCATCCCAAGCCAGCTCACAATCTGTCGAACTGTCAGGTAGCCTGCTGTCAGCCCAAGCCAGCTCACAGTCTGTGGACCAGTCTGGCATCCAACAACCAGCACAAGCCAGCTCTCAGTCTGTGGAACCATCAGGTAGCCTGCTGTCAGCCCAAGCCAGCTCACAGTCTGTGGACCAGTCTGGCATCCAACAACCAGCCCAAGCCAGCTCTCAGTCTGTGGAACCATCAGGTAGCCTGCTGTCAGCCCAAGCCAGCTCACAGTCTGTGGACCAGTCTGGCATCCAACAACCCGCCCAAGCCAGCTACCAGTTTGTGCCCCAGCTTGGTTTCCAAAAACCTACGCAAACTGGCTCCCAATCAGTGAACTGGCCTAGTGGCCTGCAGTCAGCACAAGCCCGCTACCACTCTGTGTTCCGGCCCAGCGGTCTGCAGTCAGCACAAGCCAGGTACCAATCTGTGTCCCAGCCCAGTGGCCTGCAGTCAGCCCAAGCCCGCTACCAGTCTGTGTTTCGACCCAGCGGTCTGCAAGTAGCACAAGCCACCTACGAGTCTGTGGACCAGCTAAGCGGTCTGCAGTCAGGACAAGCCAGATACCAGTCTGTGTCCTTGCCCAGCAGTTTGCAGTCAGCACAAGCCCGTTACCAGTCTGTGTCCCAGCTCAGTGGCCTGCAGTCAGCACAAGCCAACTCACAGTCTGTGGACCAGTCTGGCATCCAACAACCAGCCCAAGCCAGCTCACAGTCTGTGGACCAGTCTGGAATCCAACAACCATCCCAAGCCAGCTCACAATCTGTCGAACTGTCAGGTAGCCTGCTGTCAGCCCAAGCCAGCTCACAGTCTGTGGACCAGTCTGGCATCCAACAACCAGCCCAAGCCAGCTCTCAGTCTGTGGAACCATCAGGTAGCCTGCTGTCAGCCCAAGCCAGCTCACAGTCTGTGGACCAGTCTGGCATCCAACAACCAGCCCAAGCCAGCTCTCAGTCTGTGGAACCATCAGGTAGCCTGCTGTCAGCCCAAGCCAGCTCACAGTCTGTGGACCAGCCTGGCATCCAACAACCCACCCAAGCCAGCTACCAGTTTGTGCCCCAGCTTGGTTTCCAAAAACCTATGCAAACTAGCTCCCAATCAGTGAACTGGCCCAGTGGCCTGCAGTCAGCACAAGCCCGCTACCACTCTGTGTTCCGGCCCAGCGGTCTGCAGACAGGACAAGCCAGATACCAGCCTCTGTCCTTGCCCAGCAGTCTGCAGTCAGCACAAGCCCGTTACCAGTCTGTGTCCTTGCCCAGCAGTCTGCAATCAGCCCAAGCCACTTACCAGTCTGTGTCCCAGCTCAGTGGCCTGCAGTCAGCACAAGCCAGCTCACAGTCTGTGGATCAGTCTGGCATCCAACAACCAGCCCAAGCCAGCTCACAGTCTGTGGACCAGTCTGGAATCCAACAACCATCCCAAGCCAGCTCACAATCTGTCGAACTGTCAGGTAGCCTGCTGTCAGCCCAAGCCAGCTCACAGTCTGTGGACCAGTCTGGCATCCAACAACCAGCCCAAGCCAGCTCTCAGTCTGTGGAACCATCAGGTAGCCTGCTGTCAGCCCAAGCCAGCTCACAGTCTGTGGACCAGTCTGGCATCCAACAACCAGCCCAAGCCAGCTCTCAGTTTGTGGAACCATCAGGTAGCCTGCTGTCAGCCCAAGCCAGCTCACAGTCTGTGGACCAGTCTGGCATCCAACAACCCGCCCAAGCCAGCTACCAGTTTGTGCCCCAGCTTGGTTTCCAAAAACCTACGCAAACTGGCTCCCAATCAGTGAACTGGCCTAGTGGCCTGCAGTCAGCACAAGCCCGCTACCACTCTGTGTTCCGGCCCAGCGGTCTGCAGTCAGCACAAGCCAGGTACCAATCTGTGTCCCAGCCCAGTGGCCTGCAGTCAGCCCAAGCCCGCTACCAGTCTGTGTTTCGGCCCAGCGGTCTGCAAGTAGCACAAGCCACCTACGAGTCTGTGGACCAGCTAAGCGGTCTGCAGTCAGGACAAGCCAGATACCAGTCTGTGTCCTTGCCCAGCAGTTTGCAGTCAGCACAAGCCCGTTACCAGTCTGTGTCCCAGCTCAGTGGCCTGCAGTCAGCACAAGCCAACTCACAGTCTGTGGACCAGTCTGGCATCCAACAACCAGCCCAAGCCAGCTCACAGTCTGTGGACCAGTCTGGAATCCAACAACCATCCCAAGCCAGCTCACAATCTGTCGAACTTTCAGGTAGCCTGCTGTCAGCCCAAGCCAGCTCACAGTCTGTGGACCAGTCTGGCATCCAACAACCTGCCCAAGCCAGCTCACAGTCTGTGGACCAGTCTGGCATCCAACAACCTGCCCAAGCCAGCTCACAGTCTGTGGACCAGTCTGGCATCCAACAACCTGCCCAAGCCAGCTCACAGTCTGTGGACCAGTCTGGCATCCAACAACCATCCCAAGCCAGCTCACAATCTGTTGAACTGTCAGGTAGCCTGCTGTCAGCCCAAGCCAGCTACCAGTTTGTGCCCCAGCCTGGTTTCCAAAAACCTATGCAAACTGGCTCCCAATCAGTGAACTGGCCCAGTGGCCTGCAGTTCGCACAAGCTAGATACCAATCTGTGTCCAAGCCCAGTGGTCTGCAGGCAGCACAAACCCGCTACCAGTCTGTCTTCCGGCCCAGCGGTCTGCAGTCAGGACAAGCCCGTTACCAGTCTGTGTCCTTGCCCAGCAGTCTGCACTCAGGCCAAGCCCCTTACCAGTCTCTGTCCCAGCTCAGTGGCCTGCTGTCAGCCCAAGCCAGCTCACAGTCTGTGGACCAGTCTGGCATCCAACAACCCGCCCAAGCCAGCTACCAGTTTGTGCCCCAGCTTGGTTTCCAAAAACCTATGCAAACTGGCTCCCAATCAGTGAATTGGCCCAGTGGCCTGCAGTTTGCACAAGCTAGATACCAGTCTGTGTTCCGGCCCAGCGGTCTGCAGGCAGCACAAGCCAGCTATGAGTCTGTGGACCAGCTAAGTGGTCTGCAATCAGGCCAAGCCAGATACCAGTCTCTGTCCTTGCCTAGCAGTCTGCAGTCAGCCCAAGCCCCTTACCAGTCCGTGGACCAGCCCAGTGGCCTGCCGTCAGCGCAAACCAGCTCTCGGTCTGTGTCCCAGCTCAGTGGCCTGCCGTCAGCACAATCCCATTACCAGTCTGTGTCCCAGCTCAGTGGCCTGCCGTCAGCACAAGCCCATTACCAGTCTGTGTCCCAGCTCAGTGGCCTGCCGTCAGCACAAGCTCATTACCAGTCTGTGTCCCAGCCCAGTGGCCTGCCGTCAGCGCAATCCCGTTACCAGTCTGTGTCCCAGCCCAGTGGCCTGCCGTCAGCACAATCCCGTTACCAGTCTGTGTCCCAGCCCAGTGGCCTGCCGTCAACACAAGCCCATTACCAGTCTGTGTCCCAGCCCAGTGGCCTGCCATCAGCGCAAACCAGCTCTCGGTCTGTGTCCCAGCTCAGTGGCCTGCCGTCAGCACAATCCTGTTACCAGTCTGTGTCCCAGCCCAGTGGCCTGCCGTCAGCACAATCCCGTTACCAGTCTGTGTCCCAGCCCAGTGGCCTGCCGTCAGCGCAAACCAGCTCTCGGTCTGTGTCCCAGCTCAGTGGCCTGCCGTCAGCACAATCCCGTTACCAGTCTGTGTCCCAGCCCAGTGGCCTGCCGTCAGCGCAAACCAGCTCTCGGTCTGTGTCCCAGCTCAGTGGCCTGCCGTCAGCACAAGCCCATTACCAGTCTGTGTCCCAGCTCAGTGGCCTGCCGTCAGCACAATCCCGTTACCAGTCTGTGTCCCAGCCCAGTGGCCTGCCGTCAGCACAAGCCCATTACCAGTCTGTGTCCCAGCTCAGTGGCCTGCCGTCAGCACAATCCCGTTACCAGTCTGTGTCCCAGCTCAGTGGCCTGCCGTCAGCACAAGCCCGTTACCAGTCTGTGTCCCAGCCCAGTGGCCTGCCGTCAGCGCAAACCAGCTCTCGGTCTGTGTCCCAGCTCAGTGGCCTGCCGTCAGCACAAGCCCGTTACCAGTCTGTGTCCCAGCCCAGTGGCCTGCTGTCAGCACAATCCCGTTACCAGTCTGTGTCCCAGCCCAGTGGCCTGCCGTCAGCACAAGCCCATTACCAGTCTGTGTCCCAGCTCAGTGGCCTGCCGTCAGCACAATCCCGTTACCAGTCTGTGTCCCAGCCCAGTGGCCTGCCGTCAGCACAAGCCCATTACCAGTCTGTGTCCCAGCTCAGTGGCCTGCCGTCAGCACAATCCCGTTACCAGTCTGTGTCCCAGCTCAGTGGCCTGCCGTCAGCACAAGCCCGTTACCAGTCTGTGTCCCAGCCCAGTGGCCTGCCGTCAGCGCAAACCAGCTCTCGGTCTGTGTCCCAGCTCAGTGGCCTGCCGTCAGCACAAGCCCGTTACCAGTCTGTGTCCCAGCTCAGTGGCCTGCCGTCAGCACAAGCCCATTACCAGTCTGTGTCCCAGCTCAGTGGCCTGCCGTCAGCACAATCCCGTTACCAGTCTGTGTCCCAGCTCAGTGGCCTGCCGTCAGCACAAGCCCGTTACCAGTCTGTGTCCCAGCCCAGTGGCCTGCCGTCAGCGCAAACCAGCTCTCGGTCTGTGTCCCAGCTCAGTGGCCTGCCGTCAGCACAAGCCCGTTACCAGTCTGTGTCCCAGCCCAGTGGCCTGCTGTCAGCACAAGCCCGTTACCAGTCTGTGTCCCAGCCCAGTGGCCTGCCGTCAGCACAAGCCCATTACCAGTCTGTGTCCCAGCTCAGTGGCCTGCCGTCAGCACAATCCCGTTACCAGTCTGTGTCCCAGCTCAGTGGCCTGCCGTCAGCGCAAACCAGCTCTCGGTCTGTGTCCCAGCTCAGTGGCCTGCCGTCAGCACAAGCCCGTTACCAGTCTGTGTCCCAGCCCAGTGGCCTGCTGTCAGCACAAGCCCGTTACCAGTCTGTGTCCCAGCCCAGTGGCCTGCCGTCAGCACAAGCCCATTACCAGTCTGTGTCCCAGCTCAGTGGCCTGCCGTCAGCACAATCCCGTTACCAGTCTGTGTCCCAGCTCAGTGGCCTGCCGTCAGCGCAAACCAGCTCTCGGTCTGTGTCCCAGCTCAGTGGCCTGCCGTCGGCACAATCCCGTCACCAGTCTGTGGACCAGCCCAGCGGCCTGCCGTCAGCACAAGCCCGTTATCAGTCTGTGTCCCGGCAGTCTAGATTCCAGGTCTTTCCTAAGCCAGAGCAGTCAAGTTACATGTCTCTTTCCAGTCTTGGTTCCAAACATTTGGCGCAACCTGGTAAAATACCACTTCATGCTATGAGTTTGCAGTCTGTCCAGCCTGGCTTTCAAGATCCAGCACCTCTGCACTCTCAGACTACTCAAAATAAGCATTCATCTTCAGGCATATTGAGGTTGTTGCATCAAGTGAAGTCATAGCTGCATACTTTGCCTTGTTGTCTTGACTGAGTGTTTGTTTTGTTTTTGAAAAAATAAACAAACCTGTAACCTCAAGTGTCTACTGGGAGTCTTAGTATTGTTTGTACTGCATTAGCATTGTTTGTACTGCATTAGCATGACCTCATCTTTGTAAAAAAAAAAAAAAAAAGCTGTCTTGTGCAATTGCAACAAAATCCAATATAAAAACTAAGTTGGCTTGGCTCCTGAGTTATGCCCGGTCGAAGTTTAACCTGGTATGTCTCGGAAAGGAAGCAGAGTTGGGGCTCCAGACTCTGGGGTTTTGGGGGTGTCTCCTAGTGGGCTCCCCCAGGAGTATGCAGCCTTAGGTCAGCTTGACTCTGGAGTTATGTCCAATCAGTTCTACAGGAAGTGACCATATCTCGGGACAAAAGCTGAGTTAGGGCTCAATACTCCTGGCCTAGGAGGCCCACTGGGACCCCTCCATACCTAGAGTTCACGATCCAACAAAAGACAGTCAGAACCCAGTGACATTGGATGCTCTGGTGTGACATGACAAATCCCAGACAGTGTATATTGATGCCCTGTTATATTTATGTACAGTAGGCTACTCTGAGTCAAAGTAGTCGCACTATTTCTGACACGGGACAAACAGGTTTGCATTTTGGTCCGGTCGCTTCAATGTGTCCAATATGACATTTTTTTGGCTGTTACACTGCATGTCTACAACGCTATAAGGCAACAATTAAGAAATAAAAAGCACAATGGAATGGTGCCAGAAAGGCCATACGTTACGTCAAATACAGTAGTATACAGCAAATGTAAAAAATACAGTAAGTCTCTGTATGTGGTGTTTGATGTTACAGAAAATGTCCATGATGCAATGGAAATTAGTTATTTACTGTAAAGTGAAATAGCAGTATAATGCTGGGTGATTTAAAGTAAATAACTGTAGAAATTACAGAAAAGTCTAACAGTGTATGTTTATGATAGATTGGCGCTGCACATCTTGCACTTAACTGCATTTCATGATCAAAGTGATTCAAGGCATCACTGCTGCTGTGCTCGTTTTCAAATCCAGTTTCACTTTATTTTGCCGGTTTGGAAGGCGTGCTGTCTAACGCTAACAAATCAGACCTCAGGAACTGCCCCAAATGCTGCAATAACCAATCAGAAAAAGAGAGAAATATATATTTTTTAAAGTCAGGGCGATCATCGTTTTCATGATCGATAATCGCTGTCATGTACAAGTACTTGAGTACTTGTGCGTCCCCATCCCTAGAATCAACCTTAACAGGTTAAATTGAAATTCATGGCAAATTAAGCATCGAGTTAGTTACAAACTAGCTAGTAGCGTACAGTAAGTGTACCTATTAAGCGCACCAAAATCTAAGTCTAGGTTTTTTTCATAGATATTGACATATAGTTTATAAAAAATTTTTTTTGCTAAAAGCCAAATCTTACTCGTTCATTGTAGCGACCAAAGCCGTTTCAAACAACTGGTGTTCATCCATAGCCATCTTGCAATGTTTACTAATGACTTCGACATCACAGCGCTGTCGTCATCTGTTTAGCTTGCCTCTGGCCCACCTATGTCAGATAACCCGATGTGATTGGTGCAGTTCGGTTACAGGGGGCATATTTAATGAGCATCATTACTCGACGCCAGATTAAACTCGCTGAGCAAATTCAACTTATGCTCTCGCGAGAACTCTGGATTTCCAGGGTAATTTTAAAGGTACAATATGTAATAATTTTGTAATAATATATCCAAAAATAATTTGCAGTGTCATATATTTCCTGCAGTTGTGTACTTAAAATATCCCCAAAGATTTTTAATTTCAGAGAAATTCCAATTTTAAATAATAGCTCGCTCATCCCTGTTCACTTGTCGCCTATAAATGATGCAGTATCCACGTTATCCCTGGTTTCCACTTGTACTGCCATAGTACATGGCGACAGATATGGACAACTGCGTTACGTCTAGTGGCACGCTCACGCTGTTGTTGTTTCGTTCAAACATTATGGACCATGGCAAGCAGACTTTGGGACAAAAGGAGAACTAAAACGAGGATCAGTATCAGCGTGGCATTTTCGAGATGCCGAGAGCTCCACGTCCATGACAAACTTCGACTTGACAGAGACGCGCAAATGTAGAGGTGAGCAAATGTACATAAAACTAATCAATTTTATACAGCTCAACATGATGAAATGTGATCAGTATGTTATTATAATGTTGATCTAGCTTACTGCTAGTCACATACACACAAACTAACACATAGACAAACATTATAACTTTCAACACACTCAAATGCAGTTTAGTGTGAGAGTGTAGACCAAGTGAAACAGTGCTGTGTTACCTCACAAGTTTCATTCGTCTAATAAACTGACCTGTGTGAGTATTAATTCAGCACTTGCGGGTAGTTCGGTAGAATGAAACGTCCTTATTCCTTTATATCCGTGGGACTCGCTTGTAGCGCTGATATCTGTCTCTCATTAGCAATAGTGCCATGCTTCATACCACAGTCATGTTAAAAACATCAATGTATTCACTCATCCAGAAACATTATTAGATCCTTGACGACATGGCATGACGACAAGGCCCATAATTCCGCTTATGCTTCATCAACCTACGCCTTTGTTATTGTAAGAGGTTAGCGACTCTTAGCGGCAAAAAAAATCACATATTGTAGCTTTAAGTAAGAGCTTATGAACTACTGGTGCAATCTTACCCAGATGAAAAATGCGGTATAAACGCTTGATGACTCACAGAAGAATCGGTTGCCTCATCTCAGGTGCCTATGCTCATTTAGTTTTTGATTTAGTGCATTAATTACTGATAATATATCATTTTTATTATTATTATTTTTACATTCACCCTGTACATGATTTTTGTATTTCCAGGTGGACTCGATTCAAGTCTGGTTTTGAGTGTTTTAGTTTTGCCTGGTGTTGTGTGGCAGGTGGCAGACTACATTGGCAGTGAACATCATGAGGTGAGCTTCACTCCAGAGGAGGGGTTCAGTGTGCTGGAGGAAGTCATCATTCACTTGGAGAGTTATGACATCTTCACTATACATGCCTCCGTTGGTGAGTTCATCTCATTCATAAGACACAATTTGGGTGCATTTAAAGAGCAAGTCAATCAATTCCTTCAGTTACTCATTTTCTCATGTGGAGCACAGAATGTGAAATTTGATTCTCTTTTTCACATCTGCATATTCAAATTAGCATATTCAAATTAGGTTGAGGGTTTAGTTAGCTACCATTCCTCTCTGCTCTACTCATTCAACCATGTGACCACGTGAATTCTCTGGATTAGACATAATTCTGGTCTGAAACTTGAAAAATGCATCGTCAGCATTATACTGCTTAGAAAATTAATTAGCAGGACAAAAGATTCAGCACGAGGCGATCTCCCATCTGTTTTCTCTGCCCTTTCTCATGATGCTTTTCTCCTTCATCTGTGTAATACAGACTTCTATAACTGTAACAGTTTTGAAGCAACTTTTGTAGAATTATTAGGTGTTTATTCTTTGTTATTAGTCAAGAAATAAGTGGCACACCCCTGTTCAATAAGCTGCCTGATTTGTGGTATCAATTATATTTGTAGCACAAACCGTACTGGATGACTTGCATGCAAAAGCTTAATACTTGGGGTCAGGCCCGGACTGGCCATCGGGAGCACCGGGAGAATTCCCGGTGGCCTGACGACTAATTTGGCCTGCCTTTGTGGGTAACCCTTCCTTTTACAGTCCCCTAATTACTAGGTTTTACCTGGTAAATATATGGTAAGTTATAGTTGGTTATTGGTAATTACCACAGGTAACAAGTATGTAAATGCAGAGAAACTACAAACTAATTACTAAGTATTTACCTGGTAAGCATATGGTAAATTATAGTATTTTAGTGTGTAATTACTTAAGGTGATTAGTATGCAATTACAGAGAAACTACCAGGGAAAAAAACACCACTGTTAAATATCAACTCAACAAAGTACTGTGTACTTGTTACCTGTTTAGGTTGGTAATAACTCAGATTTAATTGTGTACTTCCTCAGAATGTAGGCAGCCAATTTTTAGAAACACCTCCAGTATTACCCATCAATTCAAGTTAGGTTTGTAGTTATCCTAGGGTTATGTTGGTAACAGTCCATGTTTATTTATTACTATCTTGAAATTAAAGGGATAGTTCACTTTGAAATTAATTTTTGATATGTTTTAGCTTACCTCAAGGGCATCCAAGATGTAGGTGTCTTTGTTTCCGCAGTAGTTTCAATTTTGATATTTTTAGGTCAAACCGTTCTTGTCTGTCAGTCATATAATGCAGGTCTATGGTCACTGGCTCAAAACACAAGCACAGAGTCCAAATTAAAACAATTCCCCATCGTCCAAATGAAACAATTCCCCATCATAAGTACACATTGATGGCCTAAGACACGAAACGAGCGGTTTGTGTGAGAAAACGAACAGTATTTATATCGTTGTTATCTCTTGAAAACAGCACACGTCCAAATGATCTGACGGCGCGGGCGGGTATAGATATATACATAGATGTCGCCTTGGCTACTGCAGTTCATTGGAACGAAACCGTAGCCAAGCGACATCTAGTGTATATATCTATACCCGCCCGCGCCGTCAGATCATTTGGACGTGTGCTGTTTTCAAGAGATAACAACGATATAAATATAATGCTCGTTTCGTGTCTTAGGCCATCAATGTGTACTTATGATGGGGAATTGTTTCATTTGGACGATGGGGAATTGTTTTAATTTGGACTCTGTGCTTGTGTTTTGAGCCAGTGACCATAGACCTGCATTATATGACTGACAGACAAGAACGGTTTGACCTAAAAATATCAAAATTGAAACTACTGCGGAAACAAAGACACCTACATCTTGGATGCCCTTGAGGTAAGCTAAAACATATCAAAAATTAATTTCAAAGTGAACTATCCCTTTAAGACGGTAGTTTCCAATAAATTACCTTGCCTTACATAGTTGTTGTTCATTGCTACACCCATTTATAGAGGGTTTATCAAATAATTTACCTTACACTTACCTGGTAACTACCCTGCAGGAACAGTTTTCCCTAATGTCATGGCACATCTTAAATACTGGGTATGTTCTTGCAGATGTTTTTACAATTTACTCAGTAAGTAAAGTGCAACTGTACTGTAAAATGAAGCCTTGCTTATTTCCATGGTATTACCGGAATTGTACCATATAACCTGATCATTCCCTTTTCCATATAGTCACAATTTTTTACCTCGTATGTCCTGCAACGTTACCAAGGAAAACATGACAATTTACTCGGTAAGTAAAGTGTAACTGTACTGTAAAATGAAGCCTTGCTTATTTCCATGGTATTACCAGACTCTTACCACATCCTTTGCTACTGCTTAAACATTTTTGAAATCACAAACTTTTACCATGTGTGTTCTGCAACTTAACTAAAACATTCTCAGTAAGTAAAATGAAACTGTACAGTAAAAGGAAGCCTTTTTATTTCCATTGAATTACTAGGATCTTACCCTATAATCTGTAATAGCTACAGTTACTGTGTAAATCAACAGTATTTACTCAGTAAGTAAACTGAAAATATACCGTAGAAGGAAGCTATCTTTTACATGGTATCACAAAGAATTTAAATAAAGAAATATATATATATATATATATATTTTTTTTTTTGATCAAATGAAGGTGGAGACAGTCAACCTAGCTCTAGCTGTGGTGCAATGATCACACATTCAGCCAGGGAGTGAGATGACATGTAGAAGCAAAAAGTTTTTTTTTTTTTTACATATTGTATGAAATATAGTGTTGCTAAATGTTGGATATTTAAGTAAATAAAAACAACAACATTTTGTTATAAATATAATACTTTGATTAAAGGTGGTTGTTTTACACCAAGGTGGAGACAGTTCTGTTTGTAACATGAGGCCAGAACAAGTGACAGGTGAAGAAGCGAAGAAGTGAATACACACACTTTATACATGCATACATATGTATTATATATATATATATATATATATATAACACTAGTACTCCACTTTACTTAGTGTATGAGGCTGATGATACTGGTGGAAGGGAGAGACAGAGATATATTAGGGAAAATGAAGAGAAGGAAAAGGGAAGTGAGGATACCGTTCAAGAGAAAGCCTTTAATTATTTTACACGGCCCCAGCCTAAGGATTTAGACCAATAAATGTAATTTAGGAAAAAATAGGGTTGTCCGTGTTTCTAAATTTTATTTGGGTGCATAGGATGGCCTGGATGGGTGTAGGATTTCCCGGCCTGAAATTGTGTCCCAGTCCGGCCCTGCTTGGGGTTAGAACAAATCAAAAGTATGAACAATATAGCCATGCTTGTCTTGGCAGTGTGACTATAGAGTCTGAACTCATAGCCACTAGATGGCAGCAGGAACATTCAATGATCTCTGTTTTTTAGGCATGTACCTGATATCAAAGTACATCCGTGAGAAGACAGACAGCGTTGTGATTTTCACAGGTGACAGTTCGGATGAGCTGACACAAGGATACATCTACTTTAAGGTACATGTTATTGTATGATTAACTTGTGTGTATTTACAGTGTCTCTAAAAAGTATTTGGATACTTTTAAAAGTGGACGCATTTAAAACTGTATGAATGTTATTCCATTCGTTACGGTATCATTGAATCAGCTTTATTTGCTGGTTGGTATCAGCATTTGTGCTCTTGATTTAGTGTGCTATTTTATTACGCAGTGTCCCTCCCTTGTGAAAAAGTAGCATAGGCTTGTATGATATCACAATTTTAAAGCATTGCCAGTTAAACATTTTCTTCGCACGCTGTTCTGACATTCACTTTTCTGAGGGCTTACACCCGAAGTTCACGTACTAAAAGTCTGTCAAACTGCTTGTGACTACTAAACTAAGTGTTGCGGCTTATTGCGCTTTAACCATCAAATACTTAAAAGGTTTACATAAACACAGTCAGTTATGTCTTTAGTGAACGTAAAGAGTTTGTCTGTGTATTAGATCTGTGCATGAGGTCTTAAAGGGTTAGTTCACCCAAAAATGAAAATTCTGTCAGTAATTACTCACCCTCATGTTGTTCCAACCCCGTAAGACCTTCGTTCATCTTCGGAACACAAATTAAGATATTTTTGATTAAATCTGAGAGCTGGCTCACTCCTCCATATAGGCTTCTAAGACACTATAACTTGCTGGCCCAGAAAATGTATTAAAGACATCGTTAATATAGTCCAAGTGACTCCAGTGGCTCAATCTTAAGTTTATAAAGCGACAAGAATACTTTTTGTGCACAAAAACAAACAAAAATAACGATTTCCTTCTCTCTGGGCCTCGAGTCTTTTCACGTAGTGTTTAAGCGTAGCGCGTCTGTGTTGCACGTATCACACACATGACCAGAGTCGCCCAATAGTGAGCCTACGTGGTGACGTGCAACACAGACGCGCTACGCTCTGTGTTCACTGGTATGCTCACACAAAAATCGCTGCAAAAGATGCTTTCCAACAGGTTTTATCGTAGTTTTTGTCCAACTCCATTGACTTGTATTGGATGTGCTGTGAGGTACGGTATTACTCCACCGCCGGAAACGGAAATGGGGTTGTTTGTTTTCTTTCTGTAGTCTTATGCAGTCTCAGGAAGCTCTCAACGGAAGAATGTACGGGTGTGAGGCGTTTGGAAAAATAGATCCACAGTTTTACAATGAATGGTAAAACACCTGTTGGAAAGCATCTTTTGCAGCGATTTTTGTGTGAGCATATCAGTGAACACCCCTGACCACTCGGTGAGTTTCACGTCTTTAAACGAAAGTTTAATGCGTTTTAGGAAGGATTGTTCCAGTGCACCTATGCAACCATTGTGGAGGTGGAGGTGGGGGGGTGCTACCACAGAAACCGAAAATTCTCGGGCCAGCAGCATGTGTCCAAAATTCAATCTTAACCGTTCTATTTCATCAGAAACGATCTGAAAACAGGGCTTTAAGTGTAAAATACCGAACTTGTCCTTTAAATGTATTAATATTAATAGTCTACTAAACCATACTTTAATAGCCTAAATAGCTATAGGTGTGATATAGCATATTCTGCGCTCAAGCTCGCGCATAAAGCTTGCTGCAAAGCACCGGGAAAAATGAATGATTATGGATGTGTTGGGAGAAAAAAGAACACATTTTAATTATTTATTAATAAACTATAGTGCTTTCTGAGTCTAGCCATCTCCGCAGAGACGTGCCTTTATAGATAACTGCATAATAGTCTGAGGTACTGCACATGTGCATGGCAAAGCGCTTTAAAGCCTCTTCCTCTTTCATCTCTTTCTTGAATTTTTCTTTTCCCTTTCAGGCGAATGATCTTTGAGAAGAATTCCCCCGGCTGCTGCGAGTGGACGCCACATTACTAGATGCCTCTCTGGATCAAGGCCACAGACCCCTCGGCCAGAACCCTGTCCATCTACAAGCCTGATAAAGACCAGTAATCACATCAGACTTCAGACCTTGGCTAAACAATACAATCACTATAGCATACATGCCTCCCACATGAAGCTGATTTAAACATTACCATAATATATTTTATTGCTTCCACTTTCTCTGTTTAGTTTACTAAAATTTGTTTTTAGGCTGGTTTTAGTCTCCTAAAGAGTCAGTTTTTCACAGGTTAGTGTGATTTCTTCAGCTCATGCAATAGTTCAAAAGATAAAAATGGAGGTCCTGTCAACTTTTCAGGCCTTCAAGCTTTCTTGCATACTCCATTAGACTCATGTTTGTTTTTTCACACCTTTTTATGGAGGATAGATAGATAGATAGATAGATAGATAGATAGATAGATAGATAGATAGATAGATAGATAGATAGATAGATAGATAGATAGATAGATAGATTGATTGATTGATTGATTGATTGATTGATTGATTGATTAAAGGAGATTCCATATTCATTTATTTTACATTAGTAAGTAGTGATATAACACTGTTCAAGAGTTTGAGGCCGGTTAGGTTTAAAATGTTTTTGAAAAAAGTCTCTTATTAAGTCTCTAAGGCAATGCATTTGATCAAAGATTCAGGAAAACCAGTAATAATGTAAAATATTAATATTATACTGTATATCAATTTAAAATGACTAGCCTACTTTCTATTTAAATATATGTATTTTTTTATTTAATCTTTGATGGCAAAGCTAAATTAAAAAGAATCGTATTGTCTGCAAACTTTTGAACAGTAATGTTTTTGTTTTTTGGTTCAGGAATAAATTATTAGTTTAAGTTACTATTTTTTTTATATATATATATTTTTTTATATCTGGGCTGGATAATATATGTTATGTGCAATTGAGCTATGCACTTATCCCAGGTCCTTCAGTGGGTCCGTACCTTTAGTGAATGTATTTGTGTGCTGATTGAGTCAGCTAATTGAAATGAATAATTAGTTGGCTAGTTAAACTGCTTTTAAGCAGTTATTTATTCCAAAAATATATATAATAATTTTGAGACTGTTATTATATGTCTCTGAGATGAATGAATGGCACTGGTTAAAGTAGGGTTCACTGTTTATCCTTTACTGCTGGCTTAATATTGAGATGTGAAACTAATATTAAGGGTTAAGAAATTATATTTATTATTATTTTTATAAACTCAATGTGGTATTTGTGTTTTCTTTGGTGCACCATTACTGTAAGAAAGTGTCAGTGGAAAGTGGATTTTCAATTAGAGAAAAGAAACGGCTTGAATGATTAAAGAAGTTTAATGTGCTACAGATGCTGGAGTGATTGCATTGAAAGATCTGGTCATGATATTGAAAAAGGGTTTCTTCAAAATACCAGTCGAGTTGTGTTATATTAATACAGTTAATAAGAATACTTGATGGTTAAAATATATCTAATAGCCTGTAGGTGGAGTGAGTGTGCCATTGTGAAAGCACCTTTAGACCGTGATACGCCACACATTCAACGATACAAGGAATTAAAAGTTCCACCAATAAAGAAAATATTTTTAATATCAAGCTACAATCACACAGAGATAACAAGATAGCAAAACCTTTGCTTGTAGCAGTGACAAGACATGCGCAGGATGACATCACACCCGGACTGTCTGTATTATAACATCATCAGTCATGGTGAAAACACTATGAGGCACTAAAATTGACATTTTCAGCACAAATCTCTGAGTACCTTAGAAAGGACAACGCTTTGCTTTAATGCTCCACAACATCGGGAATTATGTTGTGACAAACACGTTTGATCACAGCTGAACCATTTTAAAATGTCGGACATAAATAAACTGGCACAGGTGTGGCCTTATTTCACAATGTGAAATAAGAATGTTTATTTCTGACCTGAAAAAAAAAAAAAAAAAAAAAAAAATGAGTATCACATAATGAAATGATCCGTAAGGAAGCGGATGTGACGGTGATCCATTTTAGCCATTAACGTCTTTTGTCGTAGATTTGTACTGTTCCCCATTCATACGATTCTGTGAAAAGAGAAGGTTGGGGTTACACATAACTCATATCTCAATTTTAAAGCTACTAGTTCTTATTAGTATTATCACTATTTCTATCATTGATGAAGCAGCTATCCTAAAACTAATTGAGAGGTTTTGCAGTTCCTACCTGGCTCCTCTTGGCTTCTTTTACCCATCAGCCCCACAAAAGAATTGATTTTATGCCCTGAAAGACAATTAAGGGTTTTATATATATATATACATACATACATACACACATATGTACAGTTCTGCTATATTGTTGAAGCCTAGAGTGCGGTTGAAGGATGTTACAATTGTTTTTATTCTACTGTGAAAAAGACCTTGAGGATGTGAGTTCCATTAAAAGGAATCATGTGTTGCTAACACTCTTAAGATTCCATTTAATAAGCTGTGAATGTGACTGTAAAACCTGCAAAGTTCAAGGATTTGTAAAGATTTCTCTCCTCTCTTCTAGAGTTCTAAAAACCTTTTTCTTCATGTGAGAAAAAAACAAACACTGGAAATGTTGTATAATTATATATGTAAATCTCTCCTCAAGTGTCTTTGCTTTTATGTAAGCATTTAGCAAATAATATATGCATTGTATGGAGGAGTGTTTTTGAGATCACTTACTTTTTCGTGTAATCTGTGCATTTGCTGTGGGGGTGGAAGAATGAAAGAGATGTCAGTTATAGGTCAAAAGCATTTTTTTGTAATTTGCTGCATTCTAGTTAAAACGTATTATCAACATCTGATTTTTTTTTAATGATATGCATGAGATATAGGACTACGGTCTTACCAGAGGACCGTTTCCCCATCAGACCAATGAACTGATGAGGTCGGGGTTTCCTCGTCATACGTCTTAGTATCTCTCTGAGGGGATCCGACTGAAGCCACTCATCCTGCAAGACATGATTTGATTAGTGGAACATTAGACCACCAGCATACAGATGCCACTCCTCACATTATAATATCACTGGAACCCTTGCAGATGTTGATACAATTAGTCTTTTATAACTCACCAATGCATCCCAATACAGAATTCACCAAATTTCATCATTTTTCACCACAGTTTTTGAGCACAAAAAGACTTTACTAGGTACAGCAGTTGCAAAGATGCAGTTTATAGACACAGAAACCATTAGAGACATAAGTGCTTGGCTCTCTTCCAACCCGCAATGTCAAATGAGAAACGTGTGCTCCATTCAAACAAGCAATATGAGCATTGAGTAATTCAGCACTGGACAGCGACCTGTGCATATTGTACTTGAATCCTTTCTAACTACCCAGTGAAATCCAATGAATACAGCTGATACAATTTTTATGGTATGTGCCATGTTACATAATGGTTAATTTCTAAATTATTGCTTTTGGTCCTCCTCAATCCTGAATATGTGGCTACGTCCTACCTAATCGATAATAAATGTAAAATTATAACCAAAAAAAAGTACATAATGTTGCACATTATTATTACACAGAACTTTATTAGTAATTACAACGTAATTTGCTCACTGGAATGTCAATTGTGACATTTTCTGTTAATAATCACATAATCACTCTATGAAGCTGAGCTTTAATAATGAAAAGTAGCATAATTCAATATAATTACCTTTACAGATAAGATTTTTTTAACAGTTATTAATAGAATATACTAACATAATATAGTCAATATAATGAGACTGCTTGATAAGGATGTTTTTTGTTGTTGTTTTGGCTAATAAAACCAGCCCTAAAAATGTCAAATAATTACAGTAGCTTTAATTTAGTCTAAAATACATGTTTAGACAACAGTCAAAGATTAAAAACTCACCTGTACCTGATTGTTGCCTGTCCAATAATCAAGGTCTTCTTTTGGACCCAATTCTTCTCCAAAAACTTGGCACAAAACAAGAAAAAGGATTACAGCCGGTAAGAGAAATTTCATGTTTCACCCAGTAACTTTCCTTTTCCTTTCCCAAAGCACTTTAAAGTATAAAACGCAAGGTAAACGTCGATTCAAGTCGTATTGTTCGAGTATGTTGTTCAGTGTTCTTTCAGCTGTGCGTGAACAGTTTTCCCCACGTATAACACAGTTCTTTAGTGCGCGCGTCCGATGCGCGTCTCCGTGACCGTACTGACTCGCACGCTCGGCTTTATAGCAATGCAACAGGGAGGTGACAGGTTCCTTCCGACGCTTAAAATCGATAAAACAAATAAATGTATTAGTCAGATTGCTTTAAAACGCACAATGACGAAGAGCACTCCTCTTTAATATTTCGCTCACATTGCTAGAGGAAGTATCTAAAGTTGAAATAGTCCTGGTTCGGACAGTCCGTGACTTTATGGACGTGGACTGATCAGTATGTAGACTGCAGACAGTGACGTTATGATTGACTCATTCGACGCATTTTTTACGAAGTTCCGTCTACAACTGTGCAAACATGAATGCAGATGGCTCGTTTAACACGATTCTTTTGCGTCAAAGGAGGTGAGCAACTTCTGAAGGGTCTTGGAAATAGAAAAAAAAACCACATATGAGAGGAATTAAACACTGAAGAAGCCGAAACCTTTGTGTTTTCTCCCGTGTGTTATATAAACTAACAAAAGACAACTGAATTCTTCAAGGAATTGCAAGAGCCACGAGAGATTGGCTATGTTTCGGTTTCTCCGAAACTAACAGCTCAACACAACATCTCTTGTTTTCAAGCATTAAGTCCTAGAAGAATGAAGCTCTCTTTTTAAAAGCATCCTCGCTTTTTCTTTTTAATAACCACTTTTTGTAGTCTGTTCATGGCTTTTGAGTTTACCCTTTTAAGGTTAAAATGCTCTGGATGTTACATATTAAATTATTCAGATGAGCAAAACCAAAAAAAAAAAAAAAAGGCTATAGCCTACTTATTGTGTTCAGGTTAATTGCTGCTATATCAAGATGGGATATGAGTAAAGTTAGACAGGTTTGGTATATCATTAGGGTTATGGGTGGGTTAAGGTGCAGAAAAGGGTAAACAATGTAATTAAAGATGTAATTACAGAAATCAAGCACATGCTATAATTACATGCAAGTATTTTTTTTAAAATATAAGTACAATGTAAAAACATTTAGGCTCAGAAGAAGTGCATTGTATCAAATGATTAATTTAAATCTTAGTGGTTAGTAGTTAAAGACACTTAATATAATAATAATAAAGTAATAATAAGCCCACAAAGCTTGCGTGCCATTTTTAAACCATTGCATCTCTAATGGAGGCAGTGTAGTCAGATGCACAGGGTTAAATTTGTGTTTTTAATGAAAAGCAGGGAGAGGACACTCAGAGGTGGATGACCCACGGAGGAAGTGGAGACATGACTGATTTCCATGAGAAAGGACTTTTGTCTCAGCCAGGCGCGGATTTATGGGTGGGCCTGGGTGGGCACGTGCCCACCCAGATTGATCGGTGGCCCACCCAATCAGATTAATAAAAACAATTACAATTTTTAATTTTAATAATAATGAATTAATAAGTAATTTCATTTTAATAGTCTCCTGAAGACAATCAGGACATTTATGTACAGTAGATACGTAGAAAAATAGCTACAAAATAAAAATATTATGTCGACATATCACGTGTCAGTCCAGTGATGCTATCACGCAACACCGCGGGGGCGCGTTTCGGACCAAAAGTTTTCCGTCGCCGCGGCAACCTAACTGAGCTATGGCTAAACAGCTATCATTGACACACTTAAAAAAAAAAAACACGTCTAGATGATGATATACTTCTGGACCATGTCATACCTGAGGAGGAGGAGGATCGTGAGACACTTAACGTTAGTGGCTTAGTTTCTCATAAATGCGAACACGAAAAATAAAATTAATATTTTATGTTCTGTCTGTGGAGAGCCAACCCTTCTTCATCCGGTTGGTAGTATTACTTATTACTTTTTTGTGTGTGTCACGACCGTTATGGCATGTGTAGCCTATTTCATAAATATAAAACGCATGTGTTTGTGGACTGATATTTTTCTAATGTCTGGACTCCTTTATTAAGGGAGTATGGATATATAAACAGTTTTAATATGTATTAAATGCTTTTTCTGAGGATTTATATTTCAAGTTTTTACTGCAAATGTCACGTCCATAATGCTGGGATTGCCCAATTTTAAAGAATTTATCCTCAACTAGATTTGTGGTGTAGGTATTGTATAGGCTAATGTTAAGTTCAAATTGGGTGTGTGTCGCGATTTCGGTTTCATATTGTTACAGCCCTATTAGAATATAGACATTAAGAGAATAAATTGTAGGCTAATCTAATGCAAGTACTTTTACTTTTAATACTTAAAGTAGCCTACATTTAAAATCAGGTACTTTTTACTTAAGTAGGGTTTTCATTGTGGTACTTCTACTTTTACTGAAGTAAATATGTCTCTGGTTATTTGTACTTTTACTTAAGTATACTGAGATAGGCTACTTACTCCACCACTGTTCAAATCCAGAAGTTATACAGCAACTTATAGCCTATTTAAAAAAAGTTTTGTCAGTATTGCGGTTCTCTTTGTACGCTAACCCTAACCCTCTTTAATAAACGTTTTTTAACACAATTTAAACAACGTATTATTCAGTGCTACTTCTATAGATATATTAAGTTGCTCAAGCAAGTGGTAAAATATTTAACCATGTAGTAGTACTTAGCTAGCCTATATTAAAATCGCAAAGATTTTAAATTAAAACTTAAAATTGACAAAAACAGCCTACTCTCATGCCTTTTCTTTTGAATTTAAGTTTTAATACAATAAATCTTGCATGTCACAAATAACTTGCTTTTTCACCTCCACGAATGAGACGAGGTTGTTCATTATGTCGCCTTGTTGAGGTAAATTGTAGTTTTCCTTGCTTTACCCCGGTCTTAAAGTAGCCTAAAAAAGATGACTGTGAAAAAGAGTATAATTAAATTAAACGCATTTATGGTGAGATTATTATATTTTCATGTCAATCTGTGTTCATTTTGACCACGAACCATGCGCTGTCACTTTAATTCAGCGCGTGCAGCACAGAAGAAATAGACTCGGTCCGGAAACGATCTCTGCACTGCTATACGCACCGCAACTGGAACGCATCGCCAGACCGCACCCGCGCGCAGTGTGAAAGCTCTAATACGGAGCCCGGGAATCAGGTGTGTATAAAAACCGAGGCCCCTCCGTATATTCACCAGGCCCACCTATTAATGACGTTCTGTATCCGCCACTGGTCTCAGCACACAGAGTCTTTACAGACAGAATAGCGCTTCATACCTCGAGTGCCTTTATCAGCGACAATGATGTCTCTTTATTTAATCATGTGTTAATATCAAATGCAAATGTTATTTCTTGCTAAGCTTGCCTTACACAACTGAAACAACCCCAGCAGCAGCGTGAGGGTCGTGGACACTTACTTATTAAAGTGGTGCACAACCTGTTTGATTTGAGTTTTTACTGCTGATGAGAAGACGTAATTGACATTTTGTCCCGCAGCTGTTCAGAAATCATTTGTAGCCAAATGTTTGCCACTATCTGTTTATAGATAGCAAATATTGGAAATCCAGGTTGAACATTTTGCTGTAATGTTTGGTCATGCAGGTTTTGTTCATCCAAAATATTTGTAATATGACTAAATGAACTGGATTACATTAGGTTATTGGTGTCAAATCAGAAAAAGCTCTTTCAGATCTGTTTTTAGTGTACAGTAGGCTGATGGTTCTCTAGTGAGAAATTGAACTTTTGCTTCATATGCCATTTTATATTGAAATTGTTTACTCTCGATCACTCTCACGGATGATGGAAGGTACAAGAGAAGAGTATATTAAGGAGAAGTGTGTCTGAAGAAGAGATAGATAATGAATGGAAGAGAGAAAATAAGATATATTCATTATCTTTTCTTTTATAGAGCTCAACACCAACAGTCAGAAATGGCATGTGTCTGCGTATGAATCCATCTGATTATTCAGACATGCTATCTTCTTGTTTCCAAGAACACAACACTCCTTAGTTTTACCCCAACATGCATTAGAAGTCAGACCACTCTGCAGTTCTGACTGCAAAGTTAGAGACGTTGAAAGAGAAAGAAAATAATAGCCCTAATGGTCAATTCACCCTAAAAGAGCACGAGTAGACCTCATTTTTCTTTCAACAATGGTTGTGTTTTTTATTCTCCTGGTTTACTTACCCAAAATGTTAGAAGATTGCAGGTTGAATTACTCTGCTTATGTTGTTAAAGCAGAATAAGAGGCGCCAATTATTTCTTTTTATAAACACAATCTATATATCCCATGTAGTTTTAGCAATGCACAGCCATCATATAAACAACCCATTTCAATGCACAAAATACTCCAAAAAAATGTTTGGAGTTCAGTTTGTTTGAAAGTCAGTTGAAATTATCCAGTAGAAAATGGGTAATGAGACTCATTTCCTGGGTTTTAATATACAAAATGTTTTGCTCGTTTTGAAGAATCTGAAAAACCAATGCATTTCCACATCTTTAACATTGGTGGACATCATCCTCATTAGAACTGGATATCAACTTTAAGTGAGACAGCATGAATTAAAACTGAAGCGTGCAGAGAGAGAGCAATTGCATTATCACATGGTTTGTTTATTTTGACTACTACTACTTATATGTTGTTTCTCATGTCTTGCAGGTCGAAACCAATAGCCAATGGACCGAGCTTATGATTCAAAACTTTGGAGTCGGTAAGATGTTTTAATGTTTTGATCAGAAACACTAATGTCATTACTCCAGTCGTCAGTGTCACATGATCCTTCAGAAATCATTCTAATATGCTGATTTGCTGTTCAAGAAACATTTCTTCTTATCAATGTTGATACATTACTGCTTACAGCCATAATAATCAAATAATCTTTTTTTTTTATCACAGTGGTGTGGCAAAGGAGGAGAGTTAAAGGGGACATATCATGCTAAATCCACTTTTTTTAGCCCTTAAATGCATTTTGTTGTATATTTGGAGTGTTTAGAAGTACAGAAAAGTTGAAATTAGTCTCTTCAGGTGCTTCGTTGATATCTTTATATTCTGTTTTGGTCATATTTTGCAACCTGTTCCGAATTTTCTATTCTCTATTACGTTTTTTTGAACAATAACGTCACAGTATTTGCAGCGGAACTGCCAAATAAGGACATCGACTCCCGGCCCAACACTTCGAGCAATCCGCCATTTTTATTTCTCGCTGCGATTTTGTAGTCCAAGCTCAAGGATGCAGCAGTTACGAGAGGGTAAGTCAACATGTTCGGTTGTTGGATGTAGTAACCCACACGCTTCATTACACCGTCTCGCAGCATCAGAACCTCTTCGAAGTGCCTGGTTGAGTTTTATTTTTCACGGAAATGTACCCACACCTGTGGGTAAAGTCATTTTTGTGTGCGCGAAGCACTTTAAGGATAACTAACGGTAGCCTACTTCAGCAACCTCCGCCAGTATAAAGAAGGATTTGCCGATAGACTTCGTCTGATTGAGGGGTCAATTCCTTCTATCTTTGGAGATGACGAACAGAGCACTTCGGTAAGCTGTAAATAACGTTAAAAAAAGTAAAGTACTTTACTTTCTTAAAACACACGGTGGTCATGGTTTAGCAGTACCTTTTTTTAAGTACACGTCTGTAGCAGTATTACTGTTGTTGAGTGTCATGAGTAGGGATGGGAATTGAAAACCGGTTCCACTCGAGAACCGGTTCTAAGTTTTATGAACTTGTTTTTGCGCCCGCCAAAGCGATTTTTTTGTCCCGCCAAAGTCTTATTTGATCGGTGAGTAATGTAGATGAATTGCCGCGCTTGTGACAAGGGCGCATGTTTAACTGAAAGAACGAGCAGAGAGAGAGACCCAGCACTCTCTCTCTCTTCGGAGCCAGGCGAAAGTGTAAACAAGACTTCACCGTCTCCAAACTAGGCGCTGTCTTGCTCTCTCTCCCTCGCACATATTAATCAAAATAAATCGACACGGTGGTAAAAGGTCGGAAGACCAAAGTTTCATGTGGAGCATTCGGAGAACGTGTGAATAAAAAGTTTCTGTGCCGCTAGCGCTAGATAATCGTATCTCTGCTATCAAACTACAAAAATGGCCGAACGGGGTGGAGTTGAACCGAGTGTCACCTCTGCAACCTGGAAAAGGGTATGAAGTGTCTCATTTGCATTTAAAGAGACCGCACCAAAACGAGTTGCTCTCAGACGCACATCAGAAAAGGGGTAGAAAAGGGGCCTGTGGAGCTATAATAATGAGGAATTCAGACCCAAGCATTGCAGTTCGGCTTTATATAGACCACAAATGTATGATTTATATGTAAAAAGGAACGATTTAAAAGCATGATATGTCTCCTTTAAGTTAAGTGCAAATACCTTATTAAACAAAACCAAAATACCAAAACCAAAGTAATACAGGAGGACTAAGAAACATGATCAAGAACTGAGGGATAGAAACACACAGGTATAAATCACGAGTAACCAAGGAAACAGATTAACCAGAAGAAAACACAGGAAGAGAAAGGATGCAAACTAAAAGTCCATGAAAGGACCTGTGACAGATAGAAGCATTAGTCCAATATTTAATTTGACATTTGATTGCATTTATATTTTACAAGCAGATCGTGTTATAAAATTTACAAACCTCGACACAGAACATTTTAGTATTTAATAAGCGCTTTATCAAATATTGGTGATCATAATGGCAGTAGTAAGGCTGTTGCTTTGGATCATCTATTTGTACAAGTGTTATTGCGGTAGTGTTTAGACACAGTGTGTGGGAGGACAGGTCAGTTTGTGTTTAAATGAAGCTCTCGTAATCTGTCTTAGATTTTTGTTCTGTTGTTTCGCCGTGTCATGAATAAAACACTGACTAGAAGGTGAATAAATGTTTCACCTTGTAAGAAAAAGACGTGAGACCACCAGCTTACCACCAAGTTTTGTGATGTGAAGCAGGAGTGCAGTTTTAGCTTTAAACCTCTTTAACCCTATTTTTATAAAGCTTTAACCCTATTTTTGCTTCTTCGGCGCAAACGTCAGAGTTCTCAATATTAAATATTGTTGATGTCAGCAGTCAAGACTTTCAGAGATTGCTTCAAAATGCAATATTAAATATTTTTGATGTCAGCAGTCAAGACTTTCAGAGATTGCTTCAAAATGTGAATTTGCTTTTGGCTAAAATGCTTTTTTTTTTTCTAAGACTTTGCTAAAGTAAATTTAGAAAAAACATCATCATAACTTATATGACATAATGCTACTTCTTCCTGACCTCCCAAGCATGACTAAACATTTACCGTAAATTGAAGTCTAAAGATATTTCAGCTATACTTAATGTATATGCCCTTGTCCTTTAGGCTAAAGAGGCTTTAGTTTATATTTCCAGAAGGTTGGAGAAGATCCACAGTAGATATGACCATGTGTCTATAGTGGATACAAATCAGCATAATTATGAAGTGAGCAAACAAACCTTAGCAAGCTGTAGAGCAATTATATTGTAAATGTGCACTTTCCATATAGATATTCCAAGCACAGTCTGACCCTTAAAGTGCCACATGCAATTATTATTTCTTTTTTAATTATTTCTTGCTAATTTTATGTATGTTCTTTAAAATTCCCTCTTCAATTTCTCTTGGTTATAGTGGGCATGCATATGCTCTTGTTCATGTCAGGGTATTTTCAAACCCAGTAAAATTTCCAGATTATTCTGGGTTTGAGTACTAACACGCTACAATTATTTTCCGTCATGAGGCATTTTTCCTTATCCATTTTAATTATTTTGACTCATAGTAGCTTGTTTTTTTATTATTATTATTATTACAGTTGCCCTGTATCAAGTAATGGCTTTTTGTTTTTACTCAAAATAACCTTCAGCTCCATCTCGCTCTGCTTAGTTGGGCTTCCTGTGTTCCATATTGAATATTGTCTCAAATCATGTGGTTTGTTGAGGAAAGCTGTTCGTCCTTTATAAGTGATCATATTTACAATTTGACATGATTAAAAGAAATCCAACACCCAAATTTCATTCAACAGGGTCCTTTGGTTGATCTTGACCTCCTTCAAAATAATATATATTCTCTGTGAGATCTCTTAATCTCTTAATAAGCAAGTAATACAAGTGTTTTTCCTGCATAAATTGAGCATTATTGACCACTTTAGACGCTCAAGCAAAATCTCAAATGCTGGGCATTCATTAAAAATACAGCAATCTGGCAAATGTGACTCCATCCGGTCTCCCCACCGGAACAGATGAGTCCTGTCCTGTCAATGGACAACTAGTTTCATTCGTATTTTTCATGTCCTCTAGATGCTCTATTGAATTTCCTATTTCCATTCAGTAGAAGAGACATTCCCATTAAGGGGGAGACTTTAATTAAGGTAGTACACTTACGCTGCACTCCCGAAGCGGGCTGAATGGGCCTGACCCTGCCAAGCATAAAGGGAGGGGGCTTGGCAGCGCTTTCAGTCACCCTAAACCATGTTTATTATCCCTGACTGGAATGCAATGATTATGAATATAGAGAACACTGGAGCAGATGTGCTAATGGAGCCTCCGAAGTGCTTTTGTAGTAGAGGATTTGCCTTTGCAGTTTTCATCACTAAATGGGTCAATAAGTGTCCAAAAAAAAAAAAAAAAAAAAGAATAAAAAGATGAACACGGCATGTTTTTAAAAATGAACCGTTTAAAAAAATAAACGAATACTGTTTTGATTTAATACATTTAAAAATGCCATGTTGTGTAACCATCAAGTAAAATATGGCATTTTTTCATTAACTTTGAATACAAATGAGTGGACATATCTTATTTACATATTAAAGTACATAATAGGTTTTTAGTATATTTTTCGAGGTTCAAATATCATAAATTATTATTAATAAAAAATTAAAAAAGTACAGCCTGCACTAACCTTTATGTAAAGAAATACACTTTAGCATACATTTTAAAAGAGCAAAATGGAATTATTATGGAAACAATTAAATTAAATAAATAAATTAAATACATTAAAAGAATATACTTAAAAGTGAACTGAATGTAATGTTTTCAGACAATTACTTGCATGTTAATTGCAGTTAAATTAAAATGTATTATACTTTCAATTATCTGAACTTGACCCACTGAAGTCGGACATAAATATATCTTTATATGAAATGTCATAATTACTTATATTGTCTTTGTAATATGTTATACTGCCGAATGCACTGACAATAATTTGTAGTAAACTAAAATATACTTTAATGTAATTTCTATTGAAACTTGTGTCATGTATTTAAAAATATTTAATTACACATTTGTAACGATGAACTTACTATGTGTGTGTGTGTAATATGTAATATTGAATAACACTAGTTATAATTACAATAAAGTGCTTTTGTATATTAAGCGGCATCAACATAAGTGTACTTTAAAGCACAACAAAAGATTAATAGACATAATGATTTAAAATGTACTTTGAATTAAAATTTTAATTTGACATTATCACAAAGTGCACTTTTTAAGTGGCCTTTTCATTAATTTTATAATATCTGCAAGTAAAAATGTACTTTTAAGATTTGAAGTGCACTACAAGTGCACATTCAATACAATTAAACTTCTTTTTCTCAAGGGTAACTTGCCTTATCACATATTACCTGTATGTACATATTCTGCATATTACAAGCAGAAATGATCTGATAATTTAAGACACTGATTGACACCATCATGAGGGTCTGCAGTGGTCCTCTCTATGATGTCATTTCCTCTTCGTGTTTTTTACTGCAGTTTTCTGAATGTAAGTTTGACTGCATGACTTTGATTTGGTGGACACGTTTCTTCTTCATCCTATTATATATGTCTTAAAATGAATAAATCCAGTCAAAAATGAACATAATGCTATTTCCCCACATCCAGATTGTTTTTGTTTTTCTGGCATGTTTCACCATAAGCTCTTGGAGCGCTCCCAGCTTTGTTACTTTGATGTAATATCGGACTCAGCGGTAACCTTCGCAGAAGTAGACCGTCCCTGCCTGGCTGTGCATCTTATTTGCTTCCATGAATCAAATTAAATTCGACATCTTTAATTTGAAAAGTGTGATTGATTAGGCCCGCCATGGAGTATTTGATATGATGTCATTGTCCCCCTTCCCCGACTGAAGGGACGTGTGACTAAATGCAGTCTCTTTCTACTAATGCAATGGGACATTATTCTACTGTCCTACACGAGAACACCATCAATCAGCCACAGACATGCTGAGCTTTGTGTAAGTGTGTGTGTGTGTGTGGTTGACTCAGTGGGGGTGTGTAGGAGGGCAGGTTACGTATCTCTCTCACATGTTCTCGCTGCAGTGGGCTGGTTCTTACCTTTCACTTGCGTCACCAGGGGGTGGCCATCAGTGAAGGGAGGACGTCAACCAACCCCACTTATCCTCACCGTGAAAAACCATCAGTGACATGTTCATTCTCCTCGTGCTTTTGTCCCACTGTGAAGTCACGACAGGGCACCTTTCTTGCGGTTACAGGTGAAAATGAGTGTCTTCTAATGTTCGCAGTAGCTTGAATAGATATCAGTATGTCACAATAGGTATGTTAACGAGAAAATGAAAATAGGTCAGGATATCTGGACGTCTGGACATGCTTGGTGATAATTGGGATGAAACCTGAAACCTGTCAGGGCAAATTAGGTGTGAATTGCAGTTACTAGCAAACTCCAAGGTGTTGCTTCATCTATTCAACAACTTTCTTTCTTTGGGAATGTGCATGAAATTCAAATGAATATATTAATAAGTAAAAAGGTTAAGGATGAACAGTGAAAGAGCAAAATGTATATTTATGCAGGACCACATTTTTGTGACCAAACACTTCTTAAAGGAATAGTTAACATAAATATGAAAAATTATAATATATTTAATTTGTATTATATATTGAAATAATAATGATAATGTATGTATGTATGTATGTATGTATGTATGTATGTATGTATGTATGTATGTATGTATGTATGTATGAATGTATGGATGGATGGATGTATGAATGTATCATGGATGTATGAATGTATGGATGGATGGATGTATGTATGTATATATGGATGGATGGATGTATGTATATATGGATGGATGGATGTATGTATATATGGATGGATGGATGTATGTATATATGGATGGATGGATGTATGTATATATGGATGGATGGATGGATGTATGTATATATGGATGGATGGATGTATGTATATATGGATGGATGGATGTATGTATATATGGATGGATGGATGGATGTATATATGGATGGATGGATGGATGTATATATGGATGGATGTATATATGGATGGATGGATGTATGGATGGATGGATGGATGTATATATGGATGGATGGATAGATAGATAGATAGATAGATAGATAGATAGATAGATAGATAGATAGATAGATAGATAGATAGATAGATAGATAGATAGATAGATAGATAGATAGATAGATAGATAGATAGATAGATAGATAGATAGATAGATCCTTGACCACTTGAGCACAGTAGAGCGTTCTATAAGTGGCAAAGTCATGAGTTTGATTTCAAGGGAATTAATGAACTGATGAAATTTGTAAGTCACTTTGGGTTAAAGCATCGACCAAATGCAAAAGTGCCCATTGTATTCCAAATTTCTCCTTTTATGTTCCATAGAAAAAAAGAAAGTCACAATGATTTGCAAAGACATTGCAAGTAAAAGACGACCCCTCAAATATCATTTACTGTTTTCCTGAATTGTTTTAAAGTCCCCCTACGGTAAAAATCCAGTTTTTAATGTTGTTTATATGTGGTGTGTTTAGGTCAACACCACTGCTGAGTATTTTCTCCTTAAAACTGCAGTGAACCAAAGACAGTCTCAAAAACGCGGTTTAAAATCGCTGGTGTTTCTGACGTCAAAAACTACATAGTAACCAATCATGTCAACGTGCCGGCAGGCTTTAGGATAATTAACAGCAAGCTAGCAGGGGAGTCTCGAGAGATGCCAGGTTATCCCGGTATATTTTTTTGTTGATATGAATAATTGTGTAGATTTAGCAATATAGCAGCTGGTGTATGATGTATATTAAGATATTATGATGAGCTATATGCCTTTCTCCACTGATGCTCTGAGTTGTTCAAAGATTATGATTGTTAAAAGGCAGAACGGGATGTGTAACATTAGCAAAACATTATTAGCTGTTTGCTAACATAGTCAAGCAAGAGGCTAATCATATTAAGTACCATTGTGTGTCCGACGCTGTAAAGAACATTGAACATTGTGTAGCGTTTACCTCCGTAAGTTGGCCGAGTGGAGGCAGGGCTAATTAGCATATTCATGGCCCACTTATACTAAATGAACTGAAGCAAGGGTGTAGAGTACATTCTAGCTATTTTAAGTCATAAAAATAAAAAAAAATCACAGGATTTTTTTTTTAAATATGTCATTTTGGTGATCAAAGATGAGTTTTAAGGGATACAATTATTGACTACAGGGGGACTTTAACAAAATGTTCTAAATGAATTACTTACAATAGCCATGGATGAAATGAATTTTGTGCTTGTTAACGTGCATTTTGTCTTCAGTTTTGAGGGAATGTCTCCTTGAGATTTGAAAAACACTAAACAACTTTGTCAGAATCATTATTGGTGAGTTGAAGCCTTCTGTCAAGGCCTTATATTAATAAACATTCACTGAAATTGTTTACACTTTCTATTCCCACACAAGGTTGACAGTGGACCGTAACTCATAATTCAGTTCATTCTTTGCATTCAAGTGCCTGATTACTGTCCTGTTCTAAGAAATGGACAAAAACAGCCCTCAGAGTTTCAACCTTGATTTTTTATATAAATATATATATAAAAAAATTTTACAGTGTAATATTGTTTGCATTTATATTAAATGCAGTTAGTTGAACTTACTATCTTACTATCTGTATCTTTAATTTCATTAATACTATATTATCTGTAAGTAAATCTTTTGAGAAATATCCTTTTTAGATTTGAAATACACATTCAATACAATTAAGCACACTTTATTTTTACTATGGTCATTATGACTGCACTGGGCACAGATATCAGAGGATAGGTGGACGTGGGCAGATATGGATCAGAGACAGTGGGTGACTCTCACTTCAACAAAATCACATTCTGTTAAAAAGGCAACTAGGGCTACTTATGCAACCTATAATTTCAGTGTAATTTCCTGTTCACGAAGCAGAGACAATAAACGTGGAAGATAATTACTTGTTTAAAGTAATAAATATATAAATCTTGGGTTAAATGGAGAGGTGTTTAAGTTTTAGAGATGCAGAAGAGTGAACTGCAACACAATCTGTTTCTCAAGCATCTAATGGCCCAGTGCATGTCTGAACACATGTTGATCATTTGAACCTTTTTGCTGGAGGCTTGTTTTAATCTGAATATGGCAATTTGGTCATCATTGATTGATTGTTACCTGCAATGAGAAGCATACTGATTTTATTAGCTCTGTCATACAAAATAAGGGAGAATACAGTTCCATCTACACATAACTAGACAGGAACACATTAACATTCTAGTATCTCCGATTAACAAATCAGTAAGAAATAGTGCTCAGTTGAATGAGTAGTTCACTATTAGCTAATCAGTAAAAAAAAAATCATTCCTCCCGGAGGACTACTAAGAACTACTATATACAGGATCATAATTCATGTGAATAATGCATAATGTATAATTAATTATAAAGTGAAGGTCATGGTAACCCACTATAATGACTCAAGTATTACCAAATCCTTCAGAAGGAATTACTACTTATTTGGAACAGTCTTCTAAAGTGAAAAGCATGATATCTCTGTATTAGTGACTGAAGTCATTGTAAGCTTTTGAGATTTTTGTACGGTTTTGGATAGTAATGACTACATACTTCTAAGGAAATTACTAATTATTTGGAACAGTATTCGAAAGTAAAGATTGTGGTAACCAACTTGTAATGATTAAAGTGTTACCAAATCTGTCAGAAGATATTACTATCCAAAACCTAGTGGGTTACCATGACCTTCACTTTAAAATTAATTATACATTTATTTATTATTTACATTAATTATGAACCTATCAATAGTAAATCTTAGTCTTCCGGGGGGTAGTTACTGATTAGCTAATAGTGAACTACCACATTCAACTGAGCCCTATTACTTACTAATTCATCAACCAGAGATTCTTGTTATTTAATACTGTAGTAGTTATTCAAATGTTAATATTGTGTTACTCATTTGTTCCTGTGTAGTTATTCTTTAATGATGGAACAGTATTCTAAAGTGCTACCAATAAGGTATTCGGCATTGTTATTTCAAAGACATTATGACAAACGAGCAAGGTGGCTGGCGCACACTGAATTCAGTACAGACTACAGAAGTCTATCAAAACATGTTTTCTTTTACTGGATTGCATAGTGCAAAAATTGGAAAGTGAATCAAAAACAAATGAACAGGAGCGAACGTTTCAGCACATTGCTATCTGCAGTGCTCAATCTGCACCAAACATTCACCCTTTTGTTGGTAAATAAGCAATTAGGGGTAATCAGCTGAGATTAATTATCACAAATACAACTCTATCACAGGTGGAGCTCCAGGAGAGTCTGATAATTGGCATGCATGGCAAAATAATGCAGGTATTCAATTATAGCAAAAAAAACAACAAAAAGGGATATGGTATGGGGAGGCGTGTTATGGACAATGAACACAGGTGGATTTTAGAGATCCTGAGGCCCATTGTTGTGCCATTCATCCATGACCATCACCTCATGTTGCAGCATGATAATGCACGGCCCCATGTTGCAAGGATCTGTACACAATTCCTGGAAGCTGAAAACATCCCAGTTCTGGAGAAGTGCTCACTAACACAGATTTAGTGAACAATATTTGAGAGAAATAGGCCTTTTGTGTACATAGAAAAAGTCTTAGAACTTTGAGTTCAGCTCATAAAAAAAAATGGGGGGAAAAACAAAAGTGTTGCTTTTATCATTTTGTTCAGTGTAGCTAAACTATTGCAATAATGTCATTCCACTATTGCACAGTGTTGCCGCTTGGCAACACAGACATTTGATCGATTTACCAACAACTAATTTCATAAAAACTTTTTTGAGTGGTGAATATGTCATCATAACTTACCTGAGGTGATGTTTCTGATTTTTTTGTGTTTGTGATATGGGCTAGTCCTTGTTTGTTACTGACGTTGTTACTCCGACAAGAGACTGCAGTCTGTCAAAAATCACGCCACAGAAAAAAACTGCATGTCATGTGACTTAACCAAAGCACAGCATTGGCTAAACCAAGGTCTTCTCATTCCAACAAAAAACACGAGAATGTTTTTGTCACTGTGAAAGAGACAGTGGCAAGGAAATGAACACAAAGAGTATGTTGCCAAACGGCAACACCATGAGGGTTAGGTTCAAAGATCCAGAGGGCCTCCCTTTGCAACAATTTCTTATCTTTATCTCAGCCTCTTCTATGAAGTAAAATCCTCTCGATGCCCAGGAACTTCATGTCAGTTCTTTCTATTATTTGTGATAAAGTAGCTTTCTTCCTGTGCATGTAAAATACGAACATTCTCAAGCGCAGTATCAGGCCCCGTCCACACTACTGCGTTTTCGTTTAGAAACGGAGAATTAAAACGAATACGATCTCCGTCCACACCAGCGTTTTAGCTGCGTATTAGAATTGATCTCCGTCCACATTAACGACTGAAAACGCGGATCACGTGACCATTCACCAACACTGGGCATGCGCGAGCCGGTGTAAACACAACTTCATTGATAAAATTATCCCACCATGCGCTGGTTCTTCCCGGGTTAACCCAAAACCGACGCTCCATGTACACGGTCGATACCGGGAATTGTCAAACGTAAACTATTTTATCGGGAATTGTCAGTTGCACACGGGAATTGTCACATTGTCACTATTTTACCGGGAATTGTCACAGATCGCTCGAATAATAGCTTGCCTCCGGCGCATGTAGGCAGTTAGCATTGTAAAATGCAGAATTTACTTGCACAACAGCTGCTAGAAAAGATATAGCCTACGCCATGACTGATGACACCCAATCATAGATCCGAGCGTGAGCCTCTACTACGTCATCGTTTCTAAAGTCCTCCGTTTTGACCCGTCCAGACTAAAACGCCCTCCGGAGATTCAAAACGAAAAACGGGTCGGCAGCGTTTCTAAACTTCTCCGTTTTGGGTCTCCGTTTTTGCCGTTTTAGTGTGGACGGGAGGTGCAAACGTAGCAAAAGGTCTCCGTTTTTAAACGAAAACGCAGTAGTGTGGACGGGGCATCAAGCCACTTATTAGAATATCCCCGTGATTTGAAATCTGTATACAGGTTCTGAGCTTTAGCCTCAAAATCCTCTTTATTAGAACAGATACGGTGGAGTCTTAAAAACTGGCTATATTGTAACCCACGTTTTGAGGGGTTTGGATGAGCACTCTTAGCTTGAAGGAGGCTGTTCTTTGCTGTATCTTTTCTATACATAGAAAATACAATTTGTTTATCAACAATTGATATGCATGTGTCCAAGAAATTGACATTAGTGATACCCACATGATATGTGAATTTGATTGAAGGTCTTAAACAGTTCATATATAAAGCAAATGCTTTTGTGTGTTAATAACAAAACAATGTTGTCAAAAATCTGTCCTCCAAGAAACCTTATAAAATGTAGTTGATTTTTATTAAATTTGAGACCATTTATATGCTAGTACTCCTAAAATTCCTACATAATAATAATGGTTAATAATAAAGGTTCCAAAAGGTTTTTTTTCCCCTGTCCTGGAGTACCACCAGCCCTGCACATTTTGTATGTCTCCCTCATCTATCACACATGATTCAACTCATGAGCTCATTATAGAGACTGCAAGACCTGAAATGGGTGTGTCAGATATAGGGAGACATACTATGTGCAGGGCTGGTGGTAGTTCAGGACAGGTTTGAGATACAGGTTTGATATATAGATGTTTGTGAATGTAAACGTTCTGCAAAGTTGTCAAGTCAAAGGTGCACGAAAGTTATTTTCTCCCCAAAGGAAGAATCGACTCTGAACCGCCGAAACGAGTCGTCTGTAATTCGAATCCCACTTTTGCATAATGCCCGCCTATGTTGAACGTCCGCCCGTGAACAACTTGATCCGCCCTTCAACGCGGGATTTTACTGACCACTGCTTCTCAAATCTCTGAGTTCAACGCGGGATTCACAAAACGCTTGCTTTTGAGAGATGGGTCAGTAACCAGTTTATTTGGACCAACTTGCACCTTAGAATCACAACCTGTAAGTATGAATAATTATTGATGTAGATATTTTCTATCAGGTGTTCAAAATATGTAGTTTTGTGTTTCATAATGTGTACGTTTCCGGCTAACTATTACCTAAAACTGTGTCACTATTACCTACATTTGGTACTGTGTCAGATTCCCTTAAAAGGGAGATAAAGTTTACTGTATCACAAAGGTTGGTGGAATTGGGTGTTCTGGTGCTGCCTGCAGTAGTCGGGGAAGGTTCACTTGGTTCTGACGGTCGTCCTTTTATTTCTAGTGAGGAGCAGCAAGGTGGACTTGCTGAGGTGGAGGATTCTGAAACCAAGGCCGTTCTGCCGCCCTTTGAGCCTTTTTCTCCGGACTCGGTTGAGTCTTAAAGTCCGCTTAGCGGACGGGCAGAAGACTGTCGGGCTGAAATGGAACTTCGACTCGAAGTCCGCAGACAAGAAATCGAGGTCGGAGACGCAGATTAAGCTGCGTGAACTTGAGTTGAACGCAGCCAAAGGTACACCTGTTCCAGTTGTACAACCCTCGCAGACCGCTGATGCTCCGATGGGGGCCGGGTCGATGGGAATCACCTTTGAGGTGAGTAAGCATATCTCTCTTGTGCCGCAGTTTCGATAAGCAGAAGTCGATTCATATTTTAGTGTGTTTGAGCATATCGCATCTGCACTCCATTGGTCTAGAGAAGTGTGGCCTCTGCTTTTATAATGCAAATTAACTGGTAAGGCTCAGGATGTTTGCGCTACTTTATCCTTAGAGGATAGTTTGAATTATGATGTAGTGAAAGCTGCAATCTTGCGTGTGTATGAATTGGTACCAGAAGCCTATAGACAGCGGTTTAGACAAAATTCCAGCCAAACATTCATTGAATTTGCTAGGGAGTGGTGCACGTCGTCGTCGAGTAAGGTAGCCGATTTTAAAACCCTGCGAGAATTAATTCTTTTGGAAGAATTTAAGAACTGTTAGAACCCGAGCGTGTTGTCGTTTATTTAAACAAGTAGAAATCGACATCCTTGTCTCAAGCTTCTGTCTTTGCAGATGAATTTGCACTGACACATACAAATGTATTTACAACTGGCCGTCCTGAAAAAGCTGTGTTTGTTCCAGTGAACCCAATTAATCTGCCACGACCGAAACCAAATAACTCAAAGTCAAAGGAAGACAGAGAATGTTTTTATTGCCACAAGCCTGGCCATTTAATCGCTGATTGTCTCATGTTGAAACGAAAACAGCAGGGTTCTGCTGTCAAAGTTGAGTGTGTTGACAAGCCAGATTCTAGTTATGAACCTTTTCTAATGGAAGGGTTCATTTCTGTCACTGGAAAGTCTACTGAACAGGTTAAAGTTAAAATGTTCCGTGATACTGGGACAATGCAATCCTTTATAATGTGTTGGTACAGGGTATAGAGATGGGCCTTGTTAAAGTTCTGTTATCAAATACACTTAGAGTCAGAATTGTGTACAGGATTTGTGAAAGTAGGTGTTCGTGGGCGTTTGCCTATGAATGGGGTAGATTTTTTCCTTGGCAATGATTTGGCCGGTGGGAAGGTTTTGCCTTTGTTGGAAGTATTTGATAATCCAGTTTTGTTGGATCAGCCCGATGAATTGTCAAAGTCTTACCCTGAAACTTTTCCTGAAAAAAAGAGAATTGCAGTAGTCAAACTACTGTGTGAACTAGGGTCTCAGCATCACTGATATTCAGAAATGGATGTAAGCGTGCGATATTACGAAGGTGAAAGAAGGCAGACTTAGTGAGCGAGGAGAAGTGTGGAAGGAAGGAAAGAGAGGAATCAAAGATTGTACCAAGGTTTTTGACAGTGGTGGAAGGTTGAACCAAAACTCCAGCAATATTAACATTGTCAACTCAGAAACGGGATGTAATTTGAGGTGAACCAATAAGAAGTAGATCTGTTTTATCAGTGTTGAGTTTGAGAAAATTACTGGTCATCCAATCATTTATATCATCAATACAAGCTGAAATGGAATTTGTGGGGAAAGGAGCATTGCATTGAGAATGGATGTATAGTTGGGTGTCATCTGCTTAGCAATGGAATTTAAAGCCATGATGAAGGATGATGTTACCTAATGGGAGCATGTAGATGATGAAGAGAAGAGGCCCAAGAACAGAACCCTGGGAAACACCATGTGGGACAGAGGCAGTAGTGGACTTAGCCTGGCGGATAGAGATGTAATGCTGTCGACCAGACAGGAAGGAGGTGAACCAGGATAGGGCAGTTCCAGAAATACCAAGAGCAGAGAGTCGTGAGATGAGAATACTGTGAGAGACTGTGTCGAATGCAGAGGAAATATCTAGAAGAATTAGAATACTGGTGGAGCCGGAGTCAGTGCCCATAAGGGGATCATTGACAAGCCTAAGAAGTGCTGTCTCAGTGCTGTGGAGGGTGCGAAAACCGAATTGAAAACATTCATAGTGGTTGTTAGATGACAAATGTGTTTGAAGTTGAACAGTGACCATTTTCTCAAGCAGTTTTGAAAGAAATGGTAGATTTGAGATTGGTCTGTAGTTGGCCATATCAGAGGGGTCGAGGCCAGGAGTGACAGCAGCAGTTTTGGGAACAGCACCAGTACTTAGTAGTTGGGAGATGAGAAGTGAAATCGGCAGAGAAATAACAGGAGCACATTTTTCAAGTAAAGCAGTAGGAGCGGGATCAAGATGACAGGAAGATGCGTTTGCTTTGTTGATTAGCTCGTATAAGCAGGGGTTGGGGTGGCAAAATCAGTGAGAGTACCAGGTGTAAAAGCAGTGGGGAAGTCGTGTGTGGAGACAGGAGAGATCATGGAAATGATTATGAATGATATCAATTTTAATTTGAAAGAAATGCAGGAATGACTCACAGAGGTCTGCTGAGTTACTTATGACAGGTGCAGGAGGGTTGGTGAGTTTATTGACTACAGAAAACAGTGCTTTAGGTCGAGAGGATGCATTATTAATAATAGTAGAGTAGTAACTAGAGCGTGCAGTGTTTATAGCAGATTTGTACAACTGGATATGGTCAGTGTAAGCAGTAAGGTGAACAGTCAAACCAGTTTTCCTGTAAAGGCGTTCAAGACGACGACCAGCTGTTTTTAGACTGCGAAGATCAGGGTTAAACCAGGGAGACGTGTGTGTAGAAGGTACAACTCTACTTTTAAGAGGGGCATGTATATCAAGGGCAGTGGAAATACAGGCATTATATTTGGTAAGGATATCGAGAGAGCTAGTGTGTTCAGTAATATCAGAGAGATGAGTTTGTACAGATTCAGAAAACAGTAAAGGATTAACAGAATTGTGGTTGAGTTATAGTGGATTTCACCCTGAGGCAGGGAAGAGGAATTTCACAGTTTAGTTCGATGAGGAGGTGATCAGAAAGTCAAATTTGAGAACCAAGCAGGGAAACATTATGCAGACCAGCAGACAAGATCCAGTGTGTGACCTTTTGAGTGTGTAGCAAAATCGACATGTTGTACAAGATTGAAACATTCAAACAATGACAAGAGTTCACGCGATTCTGCACAAACAGTATCAACATGTATGTTGAAATCACCAAGTAATATAACACACGGGGATAAGGCAGAGGAAAGGGTTAACAGTTCATGAGGTTCACTGAAGAAATTGGACGATACAGGAGAATCAAGAGCTTTGGAGATGTACCAGAAACTTTGAGAACTAAATATTCAAAGGTTAAAGTCACATGAAAGTCAATAGTTTTGACTGGAATGCTGCTGCGGTAAACAGCAGCCAGGCCACCACCCCTTGATGTCAAACGAGGTTTGGCCAGGTAGCTGTATCCAGAGGGAGTGAGAAGATTTAGGTGGAAATAGTCATTAGGAGTTTGCCATGTTTCAGTGAGGAGCAATAAGTCTCAGTTAGTAGTGCGCAAAGCACAGAAGCCTTATCTGTGAGAGGCCGACAGTTGAACAGCGCAACCGCAGGATGAAACACGCAATCATTGCGTGTATAATCAACGCAGTATGAAGACCTTATCAGATAAATTGAATGATAGGGGGTAACCGACCATTAAAAAACTGTCCACGATAGATAAGCGAGGGAGTGGAGACTCACCAGCCACCTACGTAGAAGGTACAGTGGAGTAGCGCGAAGATCGGCAGACAGCAGTAGAGTAGTGTGAGTTGGATGAGTGCCAGTGATGAGTTGGAAAGGTGTCAGTGTCTGCGCTATATCCAAAGTAAAATCCACAGGGAAATGACAATAATAAAGTACAAGCAAACGTTCAGTTTAGCTGGGAAGGAGATGACACTGTAGATGCCAAACAAACAAAAGTTCCAGCGAGAAGCGGCAGCAAGGCACGCACAGCATACTCTCACCTGAAACGGAAGTGACTTGAACTGTATAATCTGTTCCCTTTGTTCCAGTGTTTCCCATGTGGTTTGCCTTGTTACTCACCATAGTTACCCTGTATCAGTCTCACTTGTTCCTTTTTAGTCTCTTTCCTCTTTGCCTGTGTACATATACCCTTGTGTATCAGTCTTTGTTTGTGAGTCGTTGTCTTTACTTCTCGTAGGAAAGCTGTTACATTTTGTTCCCCGATTGGATTTTTATTGTCTTCTTGTTTGGATTTAAATCTTCATGTTTGGATTATTTCCTTCTGGCTTTCAGTTTGGATAATCTTTGTTTGTTTGGTTGTGGAATAAAGACTGCTAGCTATTAGATCCTTGCCTCTCCTCTTCCCTGCAACACTGTAACACTCTGCAGGAATCCGACATTAAACAATGCACTCATACAGCTGTTAATAATATAATAAAATGACAGTGGACCAATGCCACCATCTAATAACATGTTCCTGATTGAGCTGAGGGATCTGGAAAGCTACTGCATTTAAGTGGCTGTAGAATACTTCTTCATGCCCATTGTATATTTAATATTTAAGTAATATGTTTAAATGTACAAGCTATATTATGTTTACAAAGATGCAGAAAAGCCTTCTTTTTGACTCCTAGTTTGTTATGGATATTAAAATCACTGCTATGAGATTAATCTTTGTCACATTACTCTTGGAAGAATCAATCATCAATGTATTAATATAATGCCAGATGTAAATGCTGTTGATCATGCCCTTGACCAGACATATCCTTGTTTGTTAATTAAAGAGGCTACTCCGATGAATCACGGTTGTAAATCACTATTTACTTTGGCTTATGCTATTACTTTGGAGATGCAGAAGTATGTATGACAGTGATAGATTGGACAGGAACTGGGAAAGCTTTTCGTGTAGGCCTACTTTAAAATAGCATCCTTTTCAAGAGATTTTTAACTTTGATTCAGTTTTGAGATCAATTCAATTACAAGGTGAAATGGACTATTAATAAGCATAGGTATTAAAGGCACTTTCTATTAATAGTGTACAAATAAGGCCTAAAAACTTTGTATTTTTTTTCACATTGTCAGTAAAGGATGTGTTTAACTTTCTTTATATTGAATGTTTTACTTTACTATAAAATAGAAAACAATAAATTTGAAAAAACTGTGTAACACAGTTGCAAGGGGTTGCAAATTTAGCTGAAATTAAGATGTCACAGAGGCTTGTTAGTTTTTTTGACCAAATGTTTGCTTGTATAGTTATTGATAATTTTTTTAAATACAAATATTCATTCAAATGATTTCCACAGTTTGTGTAAAAAATTAGAAATTGAAATGAGATTAGCATGTAGAAATGGTCTGGATAATAATACAGTTTAAATACAGTGTAAAATCCTGATTTGTGTGATTTTGTTGTTTTCTAGCAATAATTATTAAATGAAAAATATATATTTTAAAGTAAAATAAATGTAACAGAGCTGCTGTAAGAGTTATGGGTAACACTTTATAATAACTGCATATGAATCATTAGTTAAGCATTAGTAAATAGTTAATTCATCATGTATAAAGCATTGTCCCTACATTATTCGATATTAGTAAGCAGTTTATAAATACAGCTATAAATGCTTTAGTCTTGATTTATAAGCACATCTATAATGTTTTTAATAATTGTATTTTCATACTTTATTAATGATCAATTTATCATTTCTAAATTGAGTATTACATTATTTACAAACCAGTTATTTAGGAGTTGTCAGTGGTTAATATGATCATTAAGAAAGTGTAAGTAAATTATTAATACACTATATTAAAAGGTACATTTATACATCTTATTATTTTGACATAGTAATAGTTACTCAGTGTGTTAATAAATGCTTTATTAACACATTTTCCGACTGTAATTCATGATTGATTCAGGTAGTTCTAAAACATTTAGTAGTTGTCAGTTAACTATTTTTGTGAGCTCATCTAAAGTGAGGACTGTTTATGCCTGGTAATGCTTTTACAAAGGAGATTTAAAGGCTCAGTTATCTTCTAAACAGAAAAAGGAAAAGAACACAACACAGAGTGATACAGAACATAGAAATATTCATTTCAAGATACAAAAAATGAAACTACACTTGATATAAAATTAAAAATAAACCATTGCAATTTCATAGAAAATAAAAATTCCTGTAAACCTCCAGAAAACATAATTAAGTAAAATGAAACTAAGCCCCTGCAATCTGATATGAAAAATAATGTATGTTAAGTGTAAGTATGCGTTTCCCCCAATGAGCCTGCTCGCATAGACACTGTGCAAGGTCAGGGAGGATGAGGAGCAGGTCTTGATGGTTCCACCTTACTGGCCCACCCGGACCTGGTTTTCGGACCTGATGCTCCTCACAAAAGAGGATTGGCGGATTCCCCCGAGGAAGGACATGCTTGCTCAGGGATGGGGCAACATATGGCACCCACACCCAGACCTCTGGAACCTCCACGTGTGGTCTCTGGATGGAACACGGAGGATTTAAGTTGACTGCCACTGGCTGTAGGTAAGCACGGCCTGGTCATCAGCTTCCTGAGAGGTGTGAGGAGGTTGAATCCTCCTCGACCATGCATCATCCCCCCTTGGGACCTCTCTGTGGCTTTAACAGCCCTACAGAGAGCATCATTTGAGCCTTTGCATTCAGCTGAGATTAAGATCCTTTTTAAGACAGTGCTCCTGACTGTGCTCACATCCATCAAGAGGGTGAGGGACATACAGGCAATGGAATGCCTGTATTTTGGGCCACCTGACTCTCATGTAATCCTGAGACCCTAGGCTGGATATGTGCCCAAAGTTCCCACCACTCCCTTCAGGGACCAGGTGGTGAACTTGCAAGTGCTGCCCCTCGAGGAGGCAGACCCAGCCCTTGCTGTGTTCCATTCGCACCCTGCATATATACGTGGACCGCACGCAAAGCTTGAGGAACTCAGAACAGCTCTTTGTCTGCTTTGGAGGCCAGCAGAAGGGAAAGGCTGTCTAAAAACAGAGGTTGGCTCACTGCATGGATGGCATCATCTTGGTGTACCAGTCCCTAGGTGAGCCATGCCCTCTTGGGGTGAGGGCCCACTCCACTTGGAGTGTGGCCTCCTCCTGGGCATTTGCTCACAGCGCCTCTCTGGCAGACATATGTAGAGCTGCAGGCTGACAAGGCAGGATCTACCTCAGAGATCTTCCATATGTAGCACTGCCCCAAGGGTCAGTCCATATGTGTGTCATGATACCTCCTGGCGGGCAGGATGTGGTCTCCCTAGCGTTCATTTCTGTTTGGAATAGGCACGCTTCCCCAGTGTTATCCAACTACTCGTGGCTGTATATGGTATGAGAATGGAACATCAGCGATCAACATCCTCCATGAAAAGTCATGTCCTTTCCGCCCCACCAGGCGCTGAGGACTAAGTGACTTACATGGGGTGCTGGGAAGGTGCAGAGGTTGTGGCTTTTTTCTTAGTGATCCCAATTCGTCAGTCTGTTCTGACGTAACGTCAAACGTGACTGACTGATAGGGAAAGTCTAAATTACCGATGTTGCCTTGTCCACAATCACCAATGTCCATTGGCATGTTTTGTCACCACTCAAAGGTGTTTGGGCTCTCAGGTGAGATCCCAATTCCTCAGTCTGTTCTGATGTAACGTCTCTGTTCTCTCCTTCAGGGAACGGGGGTTACATTAGTAATCTAGAAGTTCCTGATTACTTCATACTTCCTTTAGTTACTGATTAGTTCCAGCTGTATATTGTCTAGTTTCCTTTGATTGGCCTGTGTATTTATCATTAAATAGTTCTTTACTATGAACTACAGTATGAATAAAAAATTTCAGGTAGAAAAGATACAGAAATTGTATGTGATAGCGAGCTATTTTAAGCTATTTTCAGGCTATTTTTAAAACTAGGTCAATTTTATGTTAGATAATAGTTTTTATTTTTCAAACATATCTAATCCTCACAAGAAAGAACATTGGATTTGTGCTTTAAAAAGTGCACTTTATTCACTGAATATGCATTGCTTTTACCTCAGATACTCTTTGCATAGAGGTTATATTCTTATTTATTAAGTCTAAGCACTGCGACTTAAGCCATGTTCACACTGTACGATTTTGGCCACAATTTGGTTGTCTGAGACTAATTTTGTGAATCTTAAAAGATTCCTCAGATCCTAAACCAAAATCTGAAGTAACTGATCGTTAGTTTGACAAGTACGTCAACAGCTGATTAATGATCAAATTTGACCTCTGACGTGTCAGAAGATTTTAGGCACAGTCCTGTAGTGTAGTTTCTGCTACGAAAACTGTCAAATCAAAAATTAATAGGGGCACAGAACTTGATGATACAAATAGTGAGACAACAACAAACCACCGGTTGCTCCACACACATCGTCTTCGTTTTTTCTAGTTTTCTTTTCAAGAGAAGCCATGAACAAAATTAACGCTAGAGATAGTTTTTGTTAACTAGCCACAATTTCTAACCTGCTTGTAAATGCAGTTCACAGTCACTGAACGTGTCACAGATTGATGATGTAAAACTCCGGATGAGTCTTCTTGTGTGCGTCCGTTTTTAATGCGTCTTGCCTGCCGGACAGTCTGACATTAATGACAACTGAGATCCAACAGTGTGACATGGCTTACATGTCAAGGATCATGTTCGTATAGTTTGACAAGTAACAATCATAATGGACTGTAATAAATCGTACAGTGTGCACCGGGCTTCAGTCATGGAACACTGCTGCTTTGTGAGCTTCTGCGTAATTTAATTCTCTCATGCACTTTAGAAAACCTGTAACACATGGTGAGTGCTTGTGCAGCCATGCAAAATGCCATGATTTGTGCAGCATAAATCACAATGACGGTCTGTGGTTAGATGGATAAGGTGCACATACCTGGAGAATGACTTAAAGCATTACACATTCACTGTAGAGACTCATTACAACTCTTCAGTACCAGACTACACAGCATATGATAAATCTCTGATTGAAGGCTGGTTACACAGATCCGCTTCATGCCATTTGTCATTTATTCACATAGGAAACTGAAGCCGTATGGCTTTCATGTTTGTACAAAGGAAGTCAGCAGACTTTATGAAAACAGATGTTTGCAGCGACATGCATTTCCGTGCTTCCAAACCCAATAGATTGCAAATTGTAATATAGTTTGGGCCAAATCTTTGTAAAAAAAACTCATGAATTTATTTGGGCATGCTAAACAGACAGTCATTTACAATATCCGATTGCAGATATTAGAGAGATTATGCAGAGAGCTGATGCTTTTTGTTCAAAGCCTGTAGACCTGATGGTTCCATTAGCGTGTAATATCGTTTCCCTCCAGTGTATGATAATTATGTTAAATGATGTTATTCATTTTCTCTGCAGACATTCTTTTTGCTTGCACACAAAGTGTTTACAGCTCTTTAAGAAATAAGAAGCTTTTAAACTGTTAACATGTCACTAGTATAGTTGACGCTGCTTGCTTTCTTTGTTCAAAGACACCAGATGAAAGCATTTCTTATACTAACCACACAAACAAAACACAAAAAGCACTACAGCACCATTAAATAACTTAACTAGTTGGGTCCAATGTGCATTGGTTGAACTTTTTTTTTTTTCAAAAGAAGACAGGTGCAGTTTTAAAGAAAATGGGTAGTTAATGTCTTACTTTTTTCATAAATATTGACAGCATCCTTTACAACTATTAGGCCTTGATAAACACTTAAAATATATACATATTGTTTTTTTGTTTTGTTTTTGCACAACTTTGAAGTATGTAAGTCAATGATTGTCTAAGCTTATCTGTTCAGCAGAGCATGTTCAGAAGGCAAATCACTGAGCATTAACTGCAAGCACATAACATATTGCTTAACATGGTTTGCTGCATCAAGCTAATGAATTTAACAGAATGTTCATGGTTATAAGAGTTTAAAGAGTTTGACTGATATGTACAACAAGCACTCAGACTGCACTTTGAAAATGGCCTTTGAGTAAATACAATTTTGAGAGGAGTGCTTTTTCTCTTGTTTCCTCTTAATAAACAGATTAATTTAATAAAGAAAACAACATTTTAAACATTAAACTTTTTCTTGGTCTGGCAAACTTTATCTAAAAGGTGCCCTTGTGAAAAAGAAGTAGATTTTAACATACTTTTAAAAGGTGTTTTTAACTAAGGAAATAAATAACACACTTAATACTTAAAGTGTGAATTGAATGTTGTCACCGCATGGTTGCAGAATAAAATAAAGCAGGATCTAGGCACAGCAGTCTTTATTAACAACAAAATAAAAATAATAAAAATACTTCTCAGAACTTCCAAAACGTGAACAGAACAGCCAAGTAAATATTGACAATAACATAGGAAGTACATAGGAAGGAAACACTATAGCCATGGCTTAACATGAACTATTTTGCTAGTTACTAGCCACTCAGCATTTTCACTGGCCACAATTTTGACATCAATACCATGGGGAAAAACTTCCACATAGATATTTTTAATATTATCTCATAATTTGGCAGCAGCCATATTAGGCTGCTGTCACTTTAAGACCTGATCCATTATACTGTTACACATGCGTTTTCTTTCTCAACTGTTTATGTTCACTTAAAACATAACTGACTGTGTTTACTTGAATATTCGCCAAGACCTGCATTTTGACATTATTTTGTGTGTATTTGATTGTTTAAATGCAAAAAAGGCGGAAATGAGGTCAGTTTAGAACTGAGAGTCGGCTTTATGTTTGCGCACTTTGGGTGTGAGCACAAAATCTGTGGGAATAAAAAAATAATGTGCAAGCCTTGGGTGGGTTAGGTATGGTGGAAAAATCCTCCTTCAAGCACACAGGTCTGGCTGACGCTGATTCCCCACTAAATACTCTGGCACCATATTGTACACTATACAGTTCTTTGCTCAGGGAGAACACCAGCTCAGACATTTCCAAAACAGACTGATGCAGCTGGCCAGATCCATTACTGAACTCAATGAACTATAATAGTCCCTCTTCAGAATTCTCAGAACTCAACTTTCAGGTTAAAGCACCTATTTTCCAGGGAATTTCCATTTTTAAAAACAGTAATTTCTAAAAGAGCAACATGAGAGAATAGAGAAGTCTTTCTTTAAGTGCTCTTTATATTATATCTATAATATTGTGGGCAATATTAGCTGATATAGTGAGCCCGGATCCACACTTTCGAAAATCCACTAGAAATAGTTGACCATCTGGCATACTCTTTTCAACATGCTTTGGGACACAATTATTTTAATCTCACATACAGTTTAGGATGGATAGTATGGACATTGAAACGCAGGGTGACAGAAATCGCATCCTCTCTTGAGTAGGTATTTGAGTAAGTAGCTACTTTCTTTTCGACTGCTAAAAATGTAAGTTCTAGATAGTATGAATGTAATCTGGACGTACTACATTCGCCATGTTGTCATTATCATGTGACCTACCAGCATCAGTTAGGTCCTCTCCTGTGGCCTCATGGGATAGTAAAGTGTCCATCGTATTCACTCTTCAAAATCTCAACAGAAGTATGTCATTCGGGTACTTTTTGCTCACTCTTTTATGAGTACTGTGAATTCATACATACTACACTTTTCACATACTGTTTTTATAGTGGGGAAGTGTGCAATTTCAGATGCAGCCCACATTTACATTTACATTTAGTCACTTAGCAGACGCTTTTATCCAAAGCGACTTACAAATTAGGACTAAATTAAGCAAGTCATTGTGAAGAGGCAAAAACAATGCAAGAAGTGCTCAAAATACAAAGTGCAGGCATTGCTCAGAGTAGCATAAGCCAGACAAGGGAGGATTAAGTGAAGAGGAAAGGAATTATTATTATTATTAAGAGGTTAAGTGCTCACGGAAGAGATGAGTTTTAAATTGTCTTTTGAATGTTGTCAAGGATCATTCCGGATGAGGGTGGGGAGATCATTCAACCAGCATGGAACCGTGAATGAGAATGTTCTTGAGAGTGATTTTTTGGCTCTCTGTGATGGTACCACGAGACGTCGCTCATTGACTGATCGTAGGCTTCTGGTAGGGATGTAGACTCGTAGGAGTGAGTGAAAGTAGGAGGGAGCTGAGCCTGTGATAGATCTGTAAGCAAGCGTCAATGCCTGAACTTGATGCGAGCAGCGAGTGGTAGCCAGTGCAGAGAGATGAACAGAGGAGTGGCGTGGGCCCTCTTGGGCTCGTTGAAGACGAGACTAGCTGCAGCATTCTGAATCATTTGTAGAGGTTTGGTTGCACATGATGGAAGTCCAGCTAGAAGAGCATTGCAGTAGTCAAGCCTAGATATGGCCAGGGCCTGGACGAGAAGTTGTGTTGCATGCTCAGTTAGGAAAGGCCTGATCTTCCTGATGTTGTGCAGTGCAAACCGGCATGATCGAGTTGTCTTTGTAATTTGGTCTGTGAAGATCAGCTGGTCATCAAATATTACTCCAAGATTTCTGACCGACTTTGATGGGGTGATTGATGATGAATCTAGCTGGATGGTGAAGTCGTGTTGTAGAGACGGAGGGAGGACGAGAAGCTCAGTCTTTGCCAGGTTGAGCTGCAGGTGGTGTTCCTTCATCCATGCCGAGATGTCCGCCAGACAGCTTGAGATCTGTGCAGCTACTGTGGGATCATCTGGTTGAAATGAGAGGTAGAGCTGTATGTCATAAGCATAGCAATGGTAAGAGAAACCATGTGCCTGTATGATGTGTCCCAGTGATGTGGTGTAAATGGAGAAGAGGAGGGGTCCAAGAACTGAACCCTGAGGAACCCCTGTGGTCAGTTGATGTGCTTTGGATACCTTGCCCCTCCATGCGACCTTGAAGGATCTACCTGTGAGATAGGACTAAAACCAGCATGCAGCATGAACATCCACAGAAAAGGAAGAGAGCAGAGATTGATACATACTCAGGTTAGATGTGTCTTTTGATTTGCGCCATTTCCTCTCCGCTGCCCTGAGTTCGGTCCGGTGTTTAGGAAGCCCCTCAGATAACCAGGGGTTAGAGGAAGTTGCGCATGCTGGCCTGGAGGAGAGGGGGCAGATATTGTCTAAAGAAGATGTTAAAATGGAGCATAAGGTATCCGTTGCAGTATTCACATCCAGAGATGAGAATTGCGAGGGTGAGGGAAGAGAAGATGACACGACAAAGGAAAGATGGTAGGGAGAAAGTGAGCGCAGGTTTCGTCTGAAAGTAACTGGTAGGGGGGTTGGTGGTGCACGGGTAGAGAGTTGTAGATTGAAAGTAATGAGGAAATTATCTGAAACGTGAGAGGTTTCACCAAAATGTTGTCTATAGCCGCTTTCCGACCAAGTAGTTACAAGAACTTAGTTGGAGGGGTAAGGGCGTGACGCAAGCACGGTAACTTTTATTTTGACGGCGCGACGGACCTTTATTTTGGCGGCGCTGAGAACGCCAGAGCAAACAATGCTCGCATTCTCTGTGTTTATTAGTTAGCGATCTGTCTAACAGTACTGTTTAATATGTTATTAGATAGAACTGTTATAGAAAGTAGACAGTATATGAAAAAAAGGTTATTAGCCTATGCCGTGTGGTTGATGTCCAGTGTTGCTAGCTGGGCAGATAAACAATCATGTTTGGCTTGGTCCCCTCAAAGTTGCGTTGGATTTTCTCTTCAGCATAAAGGTTTAGAGACCCATCTATCACTGTTTTCCATGTTTGTATCTAGTTTCTGGAGTAAATATAGGCTATAATCTGTGTGTTTACATTCTAGCTGTTTTAAAAAATGGCGGCTGCTGGTGTTCCGCGTGCGTTCGGTCAATCAGCGTACACTAACGTCACGGGTAGTTCCTATAGTGCTGGTTTAGACCCTGCTCTGAAGTAGGACCTAAATTAGTTCCTCCAAATGGAGTTCCTAGAACTAAAATCGTTCCTAGTTCCTGCGGTGCGAACACGCCGACATCCGGGTACTTTAGCCAATAGTTCTAGGAACTGTGAAAAGGTTCCTCCGGTCGGAAAGCGGCTAATGATGCAGTTGCGTGTGTAAATCAGGTCCAGTTGGTTGTCTGATTTGTGAGTATCTGTGGTGATGAGCCGTTTGAGATCGAATGAGGCTAGGAGAGAGATGAAGTCTGTGGCATACGGCTTCTCTAGATGAATGTTGAAATCACCAAAGACTAAAAGTGGGGTGCCATCCTCAGGGAAAGAGGACAGCAGCACATCCAGCTCCTCTACAAAGCTTCCCGGTTGACCTGGGGGGCGATATAGGACTACAATATGGATCTTAATGGGAGTTGTCATTTTAATGGCATAATATTCAAATGAGTTGTTATTGCATAGAGAAGAGAGAGTGAGTATTTCCAATTGTTAGAAATTAGAAGACCTGTACCCCCACCCCTCCCAGACTGGCGAGGGATGTGAGAGAAAGAGAAGTTGTTCGAGAGAGCAGCAGGGGTTGCTGAGTCTTCTGGATGAATCCAGGTCTCAGTCAAGCCCAAGATACTAAGAGTAGAATGAGATGCAAAGGCTGGAATAAAGTCAGCTTTATTGACTGCTGACTGACAATTCCATAGACCCACAGAAAGAGAGAGAGGTGTGTGTGAGGATGAGAGTATGGGACGCAGATAAGCAGTATTGCACTGCCTTCTGTGCGTGATGAAAGAGTGTTGTCGGGAGACAACATGAATGTATTGAAAGCACATGTTGAGTAGGGGTAAATAAGGTTAAAGTGGGAAAGGAAAGGGAGAAGAACGCTTCAAACGCTTGAGTGAGGACAGCTGCCTCGGCCACAGCAAACGCGAATGTCCCGAAAATGGGAGAAATCGAAACTAGCTGTTTGACAGCGCTACACTTAAGTGCAATAAGATTCAAACTGCAACACTTATCAGACGCAGCTGTTATTTTAAATATGAAGGTTATGAGAGAACGGCGTGATTGCTGATGAGCACCGGTCTCGTATCTCTCACGGAGGAGCGGAAGCATAAAAGGAGGAGTGACAACAGTGAAGGACGAGAGAGGCCAGGCCTGGATTTATGTTGTGTTTTGTTATATGTGACAGCAGTTGTCCATGAGGGATCTAACCTTGCTACACCCTGCTTCAGCTGCGTGCTACAAATATTGCCAGTATAAAAGCAATGGGGATGTGCTTCTTCCGCTCTGTATACGCATCCAGTGTGAAACAGGAGTCAGGTTCCTGTCACTAAACTAAGAACCAGATCAACCTAAGTGACAGGACCCTGACACTAAATCCTATGTTGTAGGCCTATAATTCTTAATAAGAAAAATGAATGTTTTCAGTTCAATCCGAGATGCTTTTAAATGCACAACAATATCAATGAAATACTTTAAATGTACTTGTCATAACAGTTATGGTAAATGAATGCTGGGTTGCCCTCTGTGCCCATTCTTCACAAGACTTCTTGTATTTTAAGGCCTAGAGGAAGATTTACATTTATACAGATGTGAACATCACAGCTATATTGTAAATATGTAGCTATATATATATACATATGGATTAGCATATTATAATATATCATAAGGTTTGTCAAAAACACTTGTATCCACTAATTATGTTACTCTGGGAGGAGATTGAATGCATGCATTTACAGTATGTAATATGGCTCTATTATATCATCACTGATGTTACTTTAATCCCAAAAACTGTCTCACAGATCCATCTGGATGTCATGTTTTTCATGGCTTTAAAGATAAGCCAAATGTATACCCATGACCTGTACCCATGACATCACAAATATCAGTTGTTTTTTGTCTTAGTTTCATTGTCATGGACTTAGTTTGTTGATTGTGTCATTCTGTTCAGGTGTGCTTCATCAATTACCTTGTTTGCTCTGTGTATTTATGTTCCCAGTTTTTTTCAGTTCAGTTTGTCTAGTCTCGTTAGTACATGTGTGGATGTTATCCTTGTGTTTGGATTGCCTAAGTTTTAAAGTAAAGCCTTGTTAACCATCATCATCTCTGTGCTTTTGTCTACCACGAGTTGTGACATGACCTTGATATGCCTCTCCTCTAGGGTTCAGGTTTTGCAAGCGTCTTTCACACTAGAATGAAAGAATAGTCTTTTTGGAGGCAGACATAAGTCATTGTACTGTAGTTGCTCAATAATAATCCTCAAGAAAACTCTCAGCTATGACAGTTATATCCCAAAACACCGACCACTCCATCAGAATTAGCAGGTTATTGCTTCATTTAGAGACAATATATGGGCTAAAAAATGTACTGTAGTGCCAAAACTCACAGAGTTACCCAGCGTGGAAGCAGAACATGAGATTTACGTATTCTGTTCAGCAGATGCGCACAGTGCATAAAATGACAAAATGTAAAATGCTTCCTGTGCGATTAAGTGGTTTATTCTGGTTTTCCTGCTGAGAAATGAGTCATACAAACATTTGATGCACTGTCAGAGAGGAGAGTTATGGCTCTGATACACCGTCACAAAGTGTATTCTATGCGTTCTCTGACTAAGCACTGTACTGCTCATTTCAATAGAGCATTTTATGTATATATATATGAATGCTGAATTCTAATCCATTTTAGAACTTTTTATGAATGATATGAGGGTGAGTAAATGGTGACAGAATTAATTTATTTTGTTCTTTTGTATGCTTGCAGCTTTGTGGATGAAATTTTGCAATATTGCATGTGCTTCCCTCAAACCCAAAACCTTTATTTTCTTTCAATAAATAAAAATAAATAGATAAAAATAAGATGCTTATGTAGTTATAGATGTTGTAATGAATATATTCACATTTGTATAGCACTGAAAAAGGATTAGTCTATAAATGATTACTGGCATGCAATAGTGAATGTACAGTTCTTACACATTGGTCCATAAAGTAACATTTTATTTTAAATATAATAAAATATTTAAATACATATGACGTTCAAACATTGGTTTTTAATATCATCTAATGTTTCTGGAAATTCCCCATTTGTTTTGTTTATGATCAATTATTGTTAATTCATACTGAAAATGACATGAAAATGAAACCACACCTAAAGCAGTTAGATGATTTTCTTTCTGCTAGATGATACCAATTCCATTTTCAAATTGTGCTTCAGGATGTAATTTAAAAGACATCCTCATAAAGAGAATAAAATGAGATTGACAAGCCATCATTCAACTGATGATCAAAAAACAAAAACAAAATCTACTAATTAAGTTTTTTTAACCATCAAAGCATCATGTCACAGCTCCATCCTGGTAATGAAAAACTCCTCTAAGAGCTTTTTCTTTTTTTTCTTCTTTTTCTATTCAATCCATGTACTGCAGTAAAACCAACGTGTTCCCGACCCTGCCGTCCCTTTGACTCCAGGAGCACAGTTACCTGAAACGCATAGGGAAAGGGCCATTTTGGTTTTACTTGCTCTGCAGAGATAAATTCCTAATATTTGAATCTACAATGTGTCATTTTTTTTTAACTATTTGTCCTTCAGTTATTGCTAAAAAATAACACAAAATAACAACAGTATGGTGAGCAAATGCAACTGATAATTATGCTTTACAGTGAGTGCATTTTACATTGGCAGCAGATATTAAGAAGACAGTCTACAAATACTCTAAAGAGAGTTAGTAGACATGTAGGTGCAACGTTACTTATAGTCGACAGAATGTGTTTAAGGGACCATCAAAATAAAGTGAAACCAAAAAGTCTTTATTAATCGATAATCTCTCTCTGTAATCATATTTTTTTGTGAACTGCCACTAGTGTTCATTTCAACTGTAGTGAAGTACTTTTTTGGAGGCACTTTTAACATTGAGATTTTTATGAATCCCTATGTGGTTGATGTTTCCATTGCAATGTGCAGTGACCTCTTACAGTATCTGTGGGCGCCTCTCTGTAACATTCCATATATTGGTCCCGTAACTGCCAGCTGGAAACATGACTGGAAAATTGCAGTGGCCGCCTTTTTTGGAACGAGGATATTAATTTACCCCCTTCTAGTTCTCCGTCTGAGCTGTTGAATCCAGCAGGGCTTTTTCAGAGCAATAATGAGTAGGTTTCCCTGTGAGCAAACACACACATGCTATTACACATATTACTCACGCAATTGAACAGACATTCTCATGACCATGTGACTCAGCTCACTGTCAACTCCTGAAGTACTGAGACAAAAAAGAATTAGTGGGATGGAATGAATATGTCTTTAAGATTCAATGTGAAATGGGCTGCTCCTCTCTGAGAATGATTTGTCCCTGTCTGTTGCTGCTATTCTTGCAGCTGTGATAATAGGAACGTTTGGCCAATTATAGACTTTCTAGAGGATTTCTAAGTTACACATCCATTCGTTTCCCCCTAATTCTTTTGTTTCCTGTGTTGCTTGAGCTGCATTTTACATTAAAATGTAAATTTGCCCTTGTTTTAAATTCTGAATAAATATTCATTGAAAACAGAAAAAGAGCAATGTTGTGCATCACCATATATACAGCAATTAATACCATTAAACTAGGGGTGTCCTGCAAAGTTTAGCTTTAAACATACCCAAACTACCTAATCAATGTCTTACTAGGCATACTAGAAACTTCCAGGCAGGTGTGTTAGAGCAAAACTCTGCAGGACAGTGGTCCTCTAGGGCCGAGTTTGGACACCCCTGCATTCAACATATTGGTAACACTTTATTTTACAGTGTCCTTGTTACATATGTCACATGTACTTACCATAATAATAATAGTGAAGTGTGCATACATGCAACTAATCCTCAACCAAATCCTAATCCTACCCTAACCCTATAGTAAGTACATGTAGTTGCTTAATATTACTCAGTACTTAAACATATAATTACACTGTAGCAATGACACCTTAAAATAAAGTGTATAACCAACATATTATTAAAGTGAGACTGAGTTGGGTCTTGCGCATGTTGCCTAGAGGTCCGTTCTTCGTACGTGCATGGATTACTCAATTAGCTGGATTTCATTGTTGACGATTTGACATGATCCAGGATTGTTAGGTTCTTCGAAGATCGTCCCGGATTTTCTGTCATGCTCAAACCTGCTCTGTATCAGGCTTATTTCATGTAAGCAGGATTAGATTGCATCTTTTTTTAAGCAGAGGTGATACTTTAAGTCTGTTCCAGTCACTGCTACTTTCTTACAAAAGTACCTTAATGAACCAGGGACAATAATAATTTAAAGTAATAATGATTTAAAAATAAATTTGCAGTAATAAAATATTATAATGTTGTGTTGTCTATCATAACATATAGACACAGCCAGTTTTACTCATTGAGAGATTTATTAGTGAATATAGATAATAATTACCTAATAATTTTATTGTAATTTTTCACACACGATGTACAGTTAGTTTGAGCGATGCATTCATTTAAATTGTGACAACTATTATGGGAGTGGCTTGATGCAGTGCTGGAGATGCAGATAAAAAATGCTGTCTGCTGTGCTGTCAAATTTCAATTAATGCTGTGACGTAGCAAAACTGCTTCACAGGTCAAATTAAATGAATTGCTCATTACAACATTGAAATAAAAATGAAAAGTCTGTACCAATACTAGAAATTGTGAAATAATTGTGAATCATGTAACAAACAGAACACAATTTTTCTATTATAACTTTTATGTCATTTTGATTGCTTGGCTGTTTCCTTATAAAGGTCCAGAAATTCATGTTTGTCGTCTGGTGTGTGATGTTCTTTTTTAAAATGTTGTCAATCGCTGCATTGCTGATCATGGTTTCGAGACGAGTATCAATATATCTCCCCTTTCCAATGAACACAAGAACACGCAGTAATCTCAGACAAATTAATCCAGATATTTAGCCTAAATAAAAAATGCAAATTCATTTGAAGAACCAAATTAGCCAGAGATCAGTTATCTCAATTAGAAGATCTGGCATCTGTCAAATAATCTCAGATATGAAGAGTTCAGATGCAAAAGCCTCTAAGTGCCATCTGAAATTTTCTTCTAGAATGATAATTTTTATCAAGCTTGTATATTTTAAGTTCAGTAATTTCACCTAAATGGCAATGATTGAACCAGCAGGGGTACAGGAGACTTTAAACTGGACAGAAATTATTGCGTCAGCGTAAGTTAGAAGACTCTAATGAAGAACCACGTCATTCATTCATAATAATAGGTCTGGCCAATCACTGCTTGACACCTGGAGTATATAAGCACCTCCTCACCACCACCAGGTTGGTCCTTTCCATCCATTGGGGGTAGGCTATGCCCCTGCCTTCATCTTCAGGCAGGATCAGCCAAATCCACATCCCCAGGATTTGGACTAAGGACTGGGCCTACGCCAACAAACTTTTCTATACAACTAAACATGAACCATTGTAGCTCACCACCATCTCTTAATACTTTATGGAATAAATACCGTATAAACCCTTGATACAGGACTTTTTCCTGCTGCTAGATTCATATTTAATCAGTCTTGTGTTCTGTCAAGGTGTGGTCATGCAAAAGGATAAGAAGGATCTAATTGCAGCACTTTCATTAAACAATAACAAAGAAGAAATTCACAGCAAAGAAGATCACAGAAGAAACACATGGCAGCGAAACAACACATGACAAAGAACTGAACAAACTGAGAGCTATAAATACACAGAGGCAAACGAGGGAACTAAATGAACAACAGGTGAACTTAATTAGTGATTAACTGCATGGCACACAAGAGGAAACTGAAGCAGAACAGAACCAAACCAAAACAGAATGTACACATTACATTTATCTGATGACACCATCTCTGTTCTATATATCTTTGTATATGATAGAGATCTAATCCCTTATCTGCTGTTATCCTGTTTCTCTATTTCTTGCTAGACAGCTCTGGGAGAAAATTCCCCATGTAGCGGATCAATGGAGAGATGCTGTTTTGAATTCTGTATGCTGCTTTAATCAGGTTGTTGAAGTGGAGCACTATGGGTGATGTGACCCAGGCCATCCACTCTCACACTGCCTGTGCCGTTCTTTAATAACCATGTGTCTGGTCTCAGCCCACCAGAGGCACTTCACCCTAATACACCCTCTGAAAATATATTGGACATATCATAAAATCTTTCACAGAATGACAAGGTCACCCTAAAAAGGAAAAATACACGGAACACAACAGGAAAAATGCAGTAGTTTGCAATTTATTTAGCAAACAGCCAAAGAAGGGACACCCTGAATATCTAGTTAATTTGTTGTAACTTTATTTACAAACACTATAGGACACAAATGTAACTGTTACAGTAACAGTAACTGTTGCTGTTAAAATTACCATTACATACCTTAACAAATGTGGGTCAAACATGGACAAACCCAGTCGTTGGGTTACATTTTTAAATTACGTTTTTAACCTAAATACATTGCAGATATGCTCACTGAATATAAACCCAACAGATCACTCAGATCATTAGGATCATATCAGCTTGAAATACCAAGGGTTCACTCTAAGCATGGCGAGTCCGCTTTTAGCTATTATGCCAGCCACAGCTGGAACCAGCTTCCAGAGGAGATCAGATGTGCTCCTACTGTAGTCACATTCAAATCCAGACTCAAAACACATCTGTTTAACTATGCATTTACTGAATGAGCACTGTGCCAATGTTCGTCCGACTGTTTGTACTGTATTTTATTTTGTATTCTTCTAAACTGTTTTAATTATTCTTATTTCTTTTTATTATTTTAATTTCTTCTATGTAAAGCACTTTGAATTGCCATTGTGTATGAAATGTGCTATATAAATAAACTTGCCTTGCCTTGCCTTGCCTAACATTAGGGGTTTTTTTAAACCCAAAATTGGGTTAAAACCCCCAGCATTTTTAGACTAGATTCCTCAAAATACTTTAACCATTCAAAGACAATATAAGTAATTATGAAATTACTTCTATTAAAGATATTGTCCAACTTATTTGCAGCAAAAATAAATCTTAAGTTCAAATAACTGCATTTAATATACATTTTAACTATAATATTTTCAATCAGTTTCAAATAACATGCAATTAAGTCTGAAAATGTTACATTCAGTTTGCACTTATATATATTAATTTAAAGTCCCGCTGTAGTCATTATTTTATCCCTTACATCTCATCTTTGATCACCAAAATGACATATTTAAGTGTTTTTTTCCTTGAAAATAATTTCTTCATGCCTTAAAATAGCTTGAATGTAACTCTACACCCTTGCCTCGTTTAGTATACTGGTTCTATGAATATGCTCATTAGTCCCACCTCCACTCACTCACACCAGCTCAGAGATCCAATCACACTTTGACGTGATTGGTTACAAGGCAGTTTGTGACGTCAGAAACACCAGCTATTTCAAACCGCGTTTTTGAGACTGTCACATTTTGGGTTTTTGGTTCTGGTTTTCTGTTTTGGTTTTTGTTTCACTGCAGTTTTAAGGAGAAAATACTCAACAATGGTGTTGACTTATAAATTTACAAATGGTTTGTCTTAAAGCATGTTCAAAACACCACATAGACATATAAACAACATTAAAACCTTGATTTTTACAACAGGGGAAATTTAAATTATATTATTTCTGTAATCTTTTTAAAAATATGCTTTGCATGCTGGCTGTAATAAAGCGCACAAAGAAGTAGTGGATAAACAACAGTCTTTAAAGGGGTCATATAATGGTACATGCACTTTTACAAGTTGATTGTACTGAAATGTGTGTTGGCAGTGCCTGCACACAACCATCATAAAATGATAAAAATCCATCCAGTGTTTTTTTTTTTTATCTTCTTATATGTTTTCCCCCATCTCAAATCAAGCCGTTCGATTTTGTGACGTCACAAAATCGACGCCCCTCCCACGATTGTTGATTCGTTGAATCATAGTCCGCGCAGACCATTGAGGTCATTGTTGATACTGGAGCACTGTCTATGAGCAGAATGGCATCTAAGTGATTGTGGTGTTCTGTTCTTGGGTGTAATAAGGCACACAGCAGTCATTTTGATGTTCCTAAATCCGAACCGCTGAAGACGCAGTGGCTGAGTTTTGTTTTCGAAGGGAATATTCCCCACGATCAACGTCAATGCTTTCATGTTTGCGCGAATCGTTTCACACACCAGACTGCTTTACAAACGAGGCTCAGTAATGTTATAAAGCTGGTTTTGCTAAGAAGCTGCTCCTGAAAAAAGGATCGGTACCAACTATTTGTGTTCCTGCTGCACCTCCAGAAGAAGAAGTGAGTGTAACGTTTTATTAACCTTTATATTAATATTTATATTAATCTTTGCAAATTGCTTGCTGCACGCTTCACGATGAATGCGGCTGTTTACACTCAGGGTACATTACGGCATGTTTTCTATATACGACGTTCTCAATATAATTCATAATCCCACGTTTATAATGAACAACGCGTTATGGTTATTGTGTTAGAAACGGTGTATGCACAGAACAGAGGGGCGGGGTGAGCAAAGCTCATTATCATTTAAAGACACATGCAATTAAACGGCATGCTGAAAACAGAGCTGTTTTTGACCAGGTAAAATGAGTTTTCTTACAATACTAATGAGAATTTTTAATTAAAGTATATTACAAACTTTTAATTTAGACCCTAAAGAATCATATTAGCTTGTACAAAAATGGCATTATATGACCCCTTTAATAAACCCAAAACAGGAGGAGAATAACTTAACACAACCACATTAACATTGACGATACCGGACAAATGAACTGAAAGAACTCAAGGCTTAAATACACAGGGAACTTGTGTGGAATTAATTAACAATCAAGGAAACTAACTGGGAACTCAGGCAGGTAAACCAGGTACAGAACATAGTGAAACACACGTTTCACTATATATATATATATATATATATATATATATACACTCACCTAAAGGATTATTAGGAACACCATACTAATACTGTGTTTGACCCCCTTTCACCTTCAGAACTGCCTTAATTCTACGTGGCATTGATTCAACAAGGTGCTGAAAGCATTCTTTAGAAATGTTGGCCCATATTGATAGGATAGCATCTTGCAGTTGATGGAGATTTGTGGGATGCACATCCAGGGCACGAAGCTCCCGTTCCACCACATCCCAAAGATGCTCTATTGGGTTGAGATCTGGTGACTGTGGGGGCCATTTTAGTACAGTGAACTCATTGTCATGTTCAAGAAACCAATTTGAAATGATTCGAGCTTTGTGACATGGTGCATTATCCTGCTGGAAGTAGCCATCAGAGGATGGGTACATGGTGGTCATAAAGGGATGGACATGGTCAGAAACAATGCTCAGAGAGGCCGTGGCATTTAAACGATGCTGCATACCTCGGTTGTAACGAGTGGTTATTTCAGTCAAAGTTGCTCTTCTATCAGCTTGAAGCAGTCGGCCCATTCTCCTCTGACCTCTAGCATCAACAAGGCATTTTCGCCCACAGGACTGCCGCATACTGGATGTTTTTCCCTTTTCACACCATTCTTTGTAAACCCTAGAAATGGTTGTGCGTGAAAATCCCAGTAACTGAGCAGATTGTGAAATAATCAGACCGGCTCGTCTGGCACCAACAACCATGCCACGCTCAAAATTGCTTAAATCACCTTTCTTTCCCATTCTGACATTCAGTTTGGAGTTCAGGAGATTGTCTTGACCAGGACCACACCCCTAAATGCATTGAAGCAACTGCCATGTGATTGGTTGATTAGATAATTGCATTAATGAGAAATTGAACAGGTGTTCCTAATAATCCTTTTGGTGAGTATATATATATATATATATATATATATGTATATGTGTGTGTGTCTTTTCTCAACAGAACATCAATTTTGCAAGACATTATTTTCAGGAATTGTTTGTAAAGGGCTGAACTCGCCCCAGTGGCTAATCACCTGTTAGAGTGGGAAAAATCTATAGGAATCTACTTGGAATCTATAGGTGCTACTTGTAAATCTCTCTCAGCCCATTAAATGTCACATTTATCAAACTCTAATCTGAAAATGTGAACTTTTGCTACAGTAGGTGCCTGGGGAGATTATATATCTTTCTTTATTTAGAGTGTAAAGTAACGGTAAAGCCTAATTGATTATTAAGTTAACACTACTTACAGAAGTGGAATGCTGATGCTCACCATTTATCTAGCACTTTGTATCCGAAACAACTTGTAGAACACTAATTGAAGACTCAGTCACCGTAGAGCAACCTGGGGCGTCTCTCTCAAGTGATATCGATCCAGTAAACCATCACTGCTGGACTCAACCTTTGTAGGAGCTGAACCTGTAACCTTAATGTTCGCAGCAGATCTTTAATCATATTATACATGCTTGCACATTAACCAGGGAGCCAAGCTTTACAGTTTTGTCCATCCCAAGCTCACTTGGCCTCTCTCCATTGTCAAGTAGTGTCGTTTGGTAGACAAGACAAGGGATTTTCTAATGTTTTGACCTTTTCAAAAATCTATCAGATTCACAGAGGCACTATTGTGATTTTTTAAATTGAGAAAGGAAGGGTCGTTATTTGCCCTGTGTCAGGATAGTGTTTGCTTTGTGATTTCTTTTGGGATAATGTCTCAAACAAGTAGATCAATATTCTGATGACTTGTAAATGTGACCTCCCATGGAGCAGGGTTATGGTTCGCTCAAGTGTCAATAACAGGCTAAATGCCTTGGTAATTTTTAGCAGCAAGGGAAAATTGTATATGGTTGTTCCTGTCACTAAGAGAGCCTTCACGTAACCCTTCATTAAAGATCTAATGTATATAACTTGGGACTAAGGCCTGAAATGCATGTAAACATTTCTAGCTCAATTTCATGTGTTGTTGTGATCCAATACATAATTTAACACAAGTACCCATTGCTTGCTCTCTGCATTTCTGTCTATAGAATGCAATAGTGGTTGTCGACTTTACTGCAGATTGGTTCTTATTTTTCCCATAGGGACTTTTTAAAAGTCTTCGTTAAAGTGTTCTAAGCCATGAAGCAAACTAGCCAGATATGGCAACATTGCAAACTTTGATTTGAAGCAATAAGTATTTGAAAATTGGACATAAAGATAAAAGTTTAAGAACTAAACTTAACGGCTACTTAAGTGCCCCTATTATGCTTTTGCGAATATTACCTTTCATGCAGTGTGTAATATAGCTGTTTAGGAAGGTTTTAAAGATCAAAGTGCACGACAATTAAAGTTATTGTCTCTTAAAAGAAACAATAGATGCTAAACTGCTGAAACAAGTCATCAGCAATTCCAGTCTCACTCCCTGTTACATACCTATGTAACAATGTAACAAATTTGCATAATGCCAGCCTATGGTCTTCATTGGCTGTCAGCGAACAACGTCTACTTTGACCTGCTCTCTAACACTGTAGTTTTAGCTGAAGTCCTGGTAGAGTTTGGTTCTTGTTGTTGACACGTCGCGAAAACGCTGTTTCCAGCGCTGTGAATCCACTTTACATGCACTTCAAAAGGATGAGAGCTTGCGCTGGAATTGATATGGAAAAACTGTGTACCAAGCACTGAGGAAGCCTCCGGAGCTGAAGTTCAGAAATGGTAATAGGTGTTGTTTCCAACACCTGCTGTAAGCAGTAGACCAATCACAAAAGACTGGGCAATCTGACCAATAAAAGCAGAGTAGGCTCGTGGTGTAGAATTGAAAATAATCCAAGATATTTTAAATGAACAAAGATATTTGTTTGACTGTTTTTCTACCCCCACTTCCTACCACAATGACCATTTGGAGTTCCTAAAGGCACAGAGGGGCTGATAGTGATCTAGCAAAATGTTTGTACTTTGGGGGTCGATGAATTGTCACACCTTTAGTACAGTGGTGGGAGTGTAATTATCTGATTGGTCAGTTTGAATGTCTCACATTTGGGTTTTAGTCACATGGTCAAGGAAAGGATAAAACAAGATTGAAACTGTTGCTCTGTCTCTTTGATGTTCTGGCCATCTTCTTCTCTGGGTCCCTTTCTTGGGGTCTCCTCTTTTCTTTGTCTCTCTCTCTCTCTCTCTCTCTCTCTCTCTCTCTCTCTCTCTCAGGTAACATTTTTAATATATGCTGGGTACAATTAATAATATAAGTTATCATCATCTCATACATATATTTTGTAACTATTTTAAGTGTAACCATAACCATAATTTGTCATTAAACCTTTTCAATTGCAACTAATGTAACTAGTTTTGATTTGGTTTTGACTTTGAAGTGCTACATATTGCAATACAATATCGTCACTATCTATAGCAATGCTCTCCCACAAATATTAAGCTATTGTAACTGCACTTATTTCCGTCGTTGGTATAAGTGGCAGTGGGTGGTATAGACAAGAAATGTGCAGTTTTCTACCATCTTGCCAATAACGTTTCTTTAGTCATTCGGCAGTTCTTGCAGCTTGAACCACTGCAGGAATTCCACCCTTACAGTGGAAAGGAGGGGTCTAGAGAGACTGAATCTTTGAACATATCGACTCTTTGAGAAATTAGGTGATGTGCAATATAGGGCTGTGTTTGATACATTGAAAAGACAATGTATCGTCACATAATAGTATCGATACAGCTGTTTTTAAATTTGAATACAAGAACAGCATTTAAAATGGAGTGGAAATGTGCTGAAATTAATTAATAGAATATAACATATAGGCTATAAGGTTTAATCTGACCTGCAGATAAACATAACTGTGGATGCCTAATATCAAGAGACATAATTCCCCAATCAGAGCTTCACACAGGCGGAATATGGCAAATATCTGCTAAGTGTTTTACTTAGCCTGTTTTCTCAACCTGGCAACCATGTGCACTTGCTCTTTCTTCACTGTGGATAAAAAGAGCTTGCTTTCTGAAAAAAAACGTTAAGCTTGCAGTTTAACAATCTCCACTTCGATATTATATTCACAGAAAAATGTAATACATCAAGCCTGTGTTCATTTATAGGCCTGAGAGAGAGAGAGGCCTTCGTTCCCCTACATACTATGGGGTTGATGTTTTTTTTCTGATGTGTTCCTTTTGTCGGTTTTGTCTTATTTAATTGTGTTCGTTCACTTTTTGTGTCCTTGTTGCAGTGCTATTGTGGGTGTGCGAATGTCCTTATGAAACTCAGAGAACGGATTTTTAAAACGAAGTTTTGATTGATAACCTTGTACTTCCTGCCGAGGTGTGTACAGTAACACTTAATTTAAGCTTTGCCAGCACTGTTGTTGCAGATTAAATCAGGGTCACTGGGCTAAGGAAAAATCCAATGCACAGTGCTATTGAATAAATGCTAATGCTAGAGCAGCCTATGCTAAGTCTCCCATTGACACCCATTTATGAAGTCCATGTGAATACTACAAAAGCCTGTGGAATCTGTGAGTGTGCACATTTGAATACCAATTTGAATGCAAAAAAGATTCAAGCGAGCAGCATAGCTAATAAAAGTCATGTATAAATGGGTATATCCAATATATTTTCAAGTGTGACTATTTGCTTTTTCTCAGTAAATCACTTGCAATATGCCCATTAAATGCACTTGCAAATGTGTTATATTGTGCATGTATTGGGATTTTATAAATCAGAACCTCATTGCAAGTAGCATAGGGGTGTAGATGACAGCTGCTAAATGGCATATTTACATAGTCTATAACAAATTGATTATATGCTAATGAATATTCATCAATCGTGTGTGCATTTCCATACATTAAAGCAGGAGTAATGTTTCAATGCTTTAAAATAGCCTCTCATTAAAGGTCTATCAACATTGCATTTAAAACGGAGAGGCATTTTACACAGATTGCCTCAGTCCCATAAGGGGTCCGAAAGTGAAGGTAGGAAAGGATCAGGTGGGTTTTGGTCCCACATCTGTGTGAAAACTGAAGTTGCAAAGATATTTCCCTAATGGACAATTTAGTCATGTAATTAAAAAATAAATAAAACTTAATTACAAATAAATGGTTTTGCAAGTCCAATTTGATGCTGCTAGTGAATTTGTCACTAGCTTCAGATTCATTCACTAGCTTCAAGTATATTTTTAGGTGCTGATCATCATTTCTTTATTATTCATTATTCATAATCATTTATTAGTCATTATCTTTAATCACCTTTACACTTTACTCAGATACTCCTGTTGTGAGGTGAATTAATTTTGAAAAAGAACAAAGATTCCACATAGTTCATTAATTAATATAAGGTCATAGAATCTGCATGAATAATAGTAATAATTATAAAGGTATTATAAAAATGTGTTTGTTTTTTTTAGCATGGATTAGAGAGTTTATCACATCATACTGAAAGACATCAACTTCCTAAAAATATTCCATGTCATCCCATATAACTACTTTGCATGAAGGCAAGACATTTTCCGAAAGCAGTGGTCAACCTGTAAGGGGTCAGAGTTAGTTTCATTTCACACAGGGAATATATCTCACTTCAACGATCGGTTTTACAGTAGCCTCTGGCTTTATCCGTATGCCTGTGGTCTCCACAGGGCACTTGATTCAGATGAGGAATATATTGATCTGTCAGTGCGGTAGGGGTGCGCAGACGCAGGCAGATGGGATGTCACGGCCATTCATCGGCGTGTCAATCTGGTAGGTGACTCTATTCTCCACACTGCCTCCTTGCATTAAACTCCTTATTAGCAGAGCCATGATTGATCGTGAGTGTCTCTCGGTGTGGTCACCCTCCTCAGTGACCTGTGAGGAAAGCAGCGCCTGTCTGTCAAACAGCTGTGATTAGAATCATCCCTCAATGAAAGCAAACAACTGGATGGTTTTCATTCTCAGGAGGACAGATTAGTGTAGGATGACTTGATTCATTAATACTGTGGTATAGACTTACATAATATTCATTTCTCCCTCTCTTTCTATATATATATACAGTGAGGAAAATAAGTATTTGAACACCCTGCTATTTTGCAAGTTCTCCCACTTGGAAATCATGGAGGGGTCTGAAATTGTCATCGTAGGTGCATGTCCACTGTGAGAGACATAATCTAAATAAAAAAAATCCAGAAATCACAATATATGATTTTTTAACTATTTATTTGTATGATACAGCTGCAAATAAGTATTTGAACACCTGTCTATCAGCTAGAATTCTGACCCTCAAAGACCTGTTAGTCTGCCTTTAAAATGTCCACCTCCACTCCATTTATTATCCTAAATTAGATGCACCTGTTTGAGGTCGTTAGCTGCATAAAGACACCTGTCCACCCCATACAATCAGTAAGAATCCAACTACTAACATGGCCAAGACCAAAGAGCTGTCCAAAGACACTAGAGACAAAATTGTACACCTCCACAAGGCTGGAAAGGGCTACGGGGAAATTGCCAAGCAGCTTGGTGAAAAAAGGTCCACTGTTGGAGCAATCATTAGAAAATGGAAGAAGCTAAACATGACTGTCAATCTCCCTCGGACTGGGGCTCCATGCAAGATCTCACCTCGTGGGGTCTCAATGATCCTAAGAAAGGGGAGAAATCAGCGCAGAACTACACGGGAGGAGCTGGTCAATGACCTGAAAAGAGCTGGGACCACCGTTTCCAAGGTTACTGTTGGTAATACACTAAGACGTCATGGTTTGAAATCATGCATGGCACGGAAGGTTCACCTGCTTAAACCAGCACATGTCAAGGCCCGTCTTAAGTTTGCCAATGACCATTTGGATGATCCAGAGGAGTCATGGGAGAAAGTCATGTGGTCAGATGAGACCAAAATAGAACTTTTTGGTCATAATTCCACTAAACGTGTTTGGAGGAAGAAGAATGATGAGTACCATCCCAAGAACACCATCCCTACTGTGAAGCATGGGGGTGGTAGCATCATGCTTTGGGGGTGTTTTTCTGCACATGGGACAGGGCGACTGCACTGTATTAAGGAGAGGATGACCGGGGCCATGTATTGCGAGATTTTGGGGAACAACCTCCTTCCCTCAGTTAGAGCATTGAAGATGGGTCGAGGCTGGGTCTTCCAACATGACAATGACCCGAAGCACACAGCCAGGATAACCAAGGAGTGGCTCTGTAAGAAGCATATCAAGGTTCTGGCGTGTCCTAGCCAGTCTCCAGACCTAAACCCAATAGAGAATCTTTGGAGGGAGCTCAAACTCCGTGTTTCTTAGCGACAGCCCAGAAACCTGACTGATCTAGAGAAGATCTGTGTGGAGGAGTGGGCCAAAATCCCTCCTGCAGTGTGTGCAAACCTGGTGAAAAACTACAGGAAACGTTTGACCTCTGTAATTGCAAACAAAGGCTACTGTACCAAATATTAACATTGATTTTCTCAGGTGTTCAAATACTTATTTGCAGCTGTATCATACAAATAAATAGTTAAAAAATCATACATTGTGATTTCTGGATTTTTTTTTTAGATTATGTCTCTCACAGTGGACATGCACCTACGATGACAATTTCAGACCCCTCCATGATTTCTAAGTGGGAGAACTTGCAAAATAGCAGGGTGTTCAAATACTTATTTTCCTCACTGTATATATATATATATATATATATGAAACATATCACCAATTTAAGAAGATGATGTACACCAACACAAGTACTTACTGTATTATGGAAAACATATACTTAATGTACACTGTAATGTTTTTGGAGACTTAAAGGGGTAATTCACATGTTGAAATGGGCTTTCAATAAAACTTGACTGCCTTTGCAGTAAAAAGGGAGAGAGAAAACTACCTGACAAGACTTTTAGTCCATGTCTGTTAACTCTGAGATCATCTATATGCGATGCTGATCTATATAACGCATAAACATTGACAGAATTAACTTAGACATTTTTTAAATCATGTTTAAAGACTATTGGCTCTAAAAAATATCCTTTGAATTGTCCGACTGAAACCTCAACAGAGGAATGCACATTTATTATTAATTTAAATTCCTATATTACTGAAGGAAAAGGTAATTAGATAGTAATTTCATTATTCAAAATCAACTTTCTCTACATATATTGTTCACAATCCCCAGAAATCATTATAAAGTAGAAGATTCTGTATATAATAGATGAAGTACTGTGAGTTGAGGTCACATTTGAACAGCAGCTCCCCAGAAACTCTCTTAAATAATTGACTTTTAATAATTCATGTTTTGCCCACCTAGTATATTAATTCCCTTCACTAGAGCAAATCTGAAGAGGGGGAAATGAATGATCATTGCGCAGCCGTTTGGAACTGATGTTGCAGATTTGGGAGTAGAATAAAAAGAAAGGATAGAAATAGCTGTGAAGATTTGCCGCATCAAAAATGTAAAAGCTGTAATCAGTGCAGAGAGCTGAATCATAATGATACAAAAGGCAGTGAATGAATTTCACCAGGGTGACCTTTAGGAGGGCAAAACACGAACATTTTATTGTTATCACATCTCATGAGCGACGCGACACCAGTGTAGCGCTGTTGTTGTAGCAAACAACCTCAGATCCCTTTCACTTTCCACACATGTATCGTGTTCATACTGAGAATTAGTGAAGCAAATTGAGAATATTGAATCACAGCTGATTATGAGTAGTAGGCTACGGGAAATTGCTCAAAAACTAATGTTGGTAATTTACTCACCTGTATGACTCCCTTTCATACGTGAAACACAAAAGAAGAAATTGAGCCGAATGTTTGTGCTGGTCTCTTCCATACAATGAAAGTGGTCCATACGCACTATATTTCAAGTCATACTGTATAGATTATATAAATAAAACCTAATACTGGAGTACACTTCAAAATGTCATGTTTCATTAAATGTGTTGCATGCTTTTACTTTGTAATTATTTGTGAAATTGACTAGTAATTTCTGAGTGAAAACTGAAAAAATGGGTGTATAGGATCTCCTTTGAAACTGTGTTGGACAATTGGCAAACTCCACTTGTGTTCCAGTGGTGAATGAGTAAATGTTAATTTTTCATCTTTAACAACATACACTTGAAATCAGCTGAGTGCTCTTTTAAACCATAATTAAAACAGTTGTCAAAAGTGCTTTTCTCACCACGCAGTGTTTTAATGTTTCATTTACATTATAAAATATACTTCAGATATAATTTGAATAAAAAAACAAAAAGTCTGGTTTATTTCAGTAACAATGTAGTGCTGCATAAACATTTCTGAAAAAGGAGGTGGTTTGCAGAAGATATTTGAAACATAAGTAGATAGTTTAGAAAAAGCTCTTCAGATTTAAAGAGCCATCCCTGATTGAGGCGATGAGTCACCTCCTGAATGTACTCTTCAAAGTCACGGATCTCAGCTCTCCCTGTTCACTGGAAATGTACGAGAGGATTCAAGCCAAGCACAAGTTCTCAATAGAAACAAGATATGTCTCAAAAGCACTTTAAGTAGTAAAGCAATTGCTGAATTTCCTTTATGTCAAATCTTTGCTGAAATGACTTGAGTTGAAAAAAAAAAGCAATATGTTGTGAGGTATATACAGAATTTATTTATCATGAAATTAATAGGTGAATCTCATAAAGCTTGCCACACACGTCAAGGTCACATTCCATTCCATTCCAAAAGCAAATATAAAAAATATATATATTTAAAAGTCTATCTAGGACTCTCTTTTATTTTCATGATAATTATTACATGGCATTATCGATATTTAAAAGACTCATAATTGTAATGGAGACATTGATTAAATATATATTACTTAAATTGTAAAACATTTATACATAATGGTATTATCTGTAATAAAACCCCCAGATTTTACAAAAAAATACAGGAAAACGTCTCTGGTACGACTGGAACCCTTGTTCCCTGAGAAGGGAACAAGACACTCGAGTCACATTACACTCAAGTCATATGACGACACTTTGGGCAACGCCTTCAGCGTGAAAGCATCTGAAGCACGTGCAAACTAGTTCAATCCTGATTCGTGCTGCGTCACCTCATGACATGTGACGGCGTAACGCGGAAGCTACAAAGAGAAGCCGGCAACACAGTAACGTCAGCTTTGATAGGCTGAAGTAAGCCGCTCCCAGGCATGCAGGAAGTATGGCAAAGGGGCGCAGCGTCTCGTTCCCTTCTCAGGGAACAAGGGCTACAGTCGTAACCAGAGATGTTCCCTTTCGAGGGAACTTGTGCTGCGTCGTATGATGATGCTTTGGGGAAAGAAATACCCACTTTGCCATACTGAAAAATGCCTGTCCTGGTGTGAAACTGTTCAGGCACAGCTCAGGATGAGAGTGCTTAAAGGGATAGTTTACCCAAAAATGAAAATGACCCCATGATTTACTCACCCTCAAGCCATCCTAGGTGTATATGACTTCTTTCAGATGAATACAATCGGAGTTATATTTAAAAATATCCTGGATCTTCTAAGTTTTATAATGGCAGTGAATGTCAGTTTCTGTTTTGAAGTCCATCAAAGTGCATTCATCCATGATAAAAGTGCTCCACACGGCTCTGGGGGGTTAATAAAGGCCTTTTGAAGTAAAGAAAAGCGATGCGTTTGAGTAAGAAAATATCCATATTCAAAACTTTATCGACTAAAATAACTTTATTTACTCTATAAAGTTTTAAATATAGATATTTTTCTTACTCAAACGCATTGCTTCAGAAGGCCTTTATAACCCCACAGAGCCGTGTGGAATACTTTTATCATGGACGGATGCACTTTGATGGACTTCAAAACAGAAATGACCATTCACTGCTGTAGCATCTGGACCAATCAGACACACACAAATTATTCATTAAATTTAACTAACATCAAAACTAACATCCCAAATGAAGCTAACACACTAGCAGAACCCGGTGTCCTGTTACAGGACACATTAAGACTGATAAGAGTCAGAAGGAATTTGCAGAGAGTTGTGACTCTCACTTAATTATTGCTGAGAAGGAGAAATAACCCCTTTTAATCCTATATATTCTATATATAACCACTTGAGAAATGTATAAACATGTATCCAATTTTCCCATCTCATGATTTTCCTTTTATGGGGTTTTTGGCATATGTATTTATTCTCTCTTTTAAACTCTTTTGGATTAATGTTTCAGATTTGCATACTATGGTTAACCAAAATCATACGTATAGGGTCCAGGAAAATGCCTCCGGAATCCACCTGCTGAATGTTAATTTGGTAACCGGGCAGCCCTATTCGGGGGCCCGAAGTATACCAAGAACTGGTCAGCCTTTACTGCTGAGCAGTTGTACAAAAGTAGATGTAGCTTCTCTTGGTCCGCTGACACAGGAGGAGGATGAAGGCCTGTAGGACTATACGCCAAGACCAAGGTCTGAAAAGTGCCAGTGGAAACTCTTCTAAAGTCATGGCTAGATCTCCCTGCTGGGACTCTAACCTGAACTGCAGGCCTCACCCTCACAGAGGTGTCAAAAGTATTCACATTCATTACTCAGGTAGAAGTATAGATACTAGGGTTTAAAAAGACTTCTGTAGAAGTTGAAGTATCAACTCAAGCTTTTTACTCAAGTAAAAGTATAAAAGTACTTGTTTCAAAACTACTTAAAGTATAAAAGTAAAAGTAATGTAAGGAAAAAAATGCAATTAATGCTCTCTCTCTCTCTCTCTCTCTCTCTCTCTCTCTCTCTCTCTCTGTGAATCAATATTTGACGCGATTTGCCCCGATTTCTCCCTCGCTTACCGCATCTAGGGGGCTGTTTACACGTGGCCACTTAATGCGTTTTCTCAGATCGGATAGCTATCCGATCATGAAAAGACCAGGTGTAAATGCCCTCCGAAACGCATTCGAGACGGATTTGAATCCGATCACTCAAACCACTTCAGGAGGTGGTCTGGGCCGCATTCCAGACGAAATTGGACAAGTGTAAATGCATCTGGTTGTTGAAACCACATATGTAAATTGTACTCCTCCCAAAAATGCTAAAAAATAAACGTGTGAGAGCGTGTTATAGGCTATATGTCATGTTATAGCCAGATATGACGACGCTACTGCAACACGCGCGTCACCGCAGATGAGCAACTGAGCATCTATTCATCAAGCCAACGTGCAAACTGTCACAAATCAAAGTGAAAGTAAGTCGCAGAAGCTTAACACACAATCATCATCATTAAAAGTAAAGAAACGAAATGATCTTACCAGGGCTGTTGCTGCTCTCTCTTATTGCGGTCTTTGATTTTGAAATTTTAGATGATCGGAGTTTCGGAGGAGTTTTGGCGCTTCGCACAACCAAATATGACTACAGCCTCTCACAAGTTAGAAAGACACCACAACACCAATCAGTTTAGCGATGTGCATTCAGGGAGGCGGGACTCAGATCTAAACTGTTTGTGTAATTGGCCCTTTTTTTTTTTTTTTTACGACGACAAGCCGGAATGAAAACAAGCCGAAATTAAATAGGAGTAACGAGCCTATTTTTAAAATGTAAGGAGTAGAAAGTACAGATAATTGCGTGAAAATGTAAGGAGTAGAAGTAAAAAGTCATCTGAAAAATAATTACTCCAGTAAAGTATAGATACCCCAAATTTCTACTTAAGTAAGGTAACGAAGTATTTGTACTTTGTTACTTGACACCTCTGCACCCTCATAATGCCAAGAAGGAATCAAATTACCAAGTAATGCTTCCACCACTTAGTGCTGCATGGAAGGCGACTGGTCTTCACGCATACCCTAGGACGGGGAAAGACCGGCAGAGAGATGGTCTTGAAGGAACTTCAGCACTGAAGCCACTGGGCAGTTAAATGGGTCCAACTAAGAGCAAAAGTAAACTTTCGCTTATGGTAAAAAGATTCCTCGAGGGAGGAACTCTAGAGTTGAGGTTAGTCTCCACAACCTCACTTGAGAGACCTGTATTCAAGATCTGATCCCCCTCAAGGGTCAGCCCCCCTCTCTCTAGAACTCCTGGGAGCAGAGCAATCAGGGAAAATGCGTACAGACAAAGCCTCAGCTAAGTCTGCACCATGGCATCTGACCTCACAGGACTGGATGCATAAGTGAGAACCAGAGCAGACAGTGGGTCATCTCTTGTGATGCCAACAGATTTGGGAAGAATCTCCATTTCCCAGGCCTCAGCCCCCGCCTCGGCAAGACGTCTGCTCCCAAATTTGGTCCCCAGGGATATACATGGCTCTGAGTGAGAGCAACTTGCCCTGGGACGAAGGACCTGATGCGCCTGTCTGCACAGAGGGCGCGACCTCTGATAATTTATGTAGTAGACCACCAACATATTGTCTGTTTGTACTTGAACATGATGGCCCCTGAGGTCTGGGAGGAAGTGCCTCAGAGCCAGGAGCACAGCCATCATCTCCAGGCAATTTATGTGGCCAAAAGTTATTACGTAGGATGCAGCTGCCATTAGCCCCAATACTCTCAGAAAGTGTTTGTCAGTGATAGCCTGGCCTATCTTGATCCTGTTGACAGTAGCCAGGATGGTCTTGATATGAGCGGGAGACGATTGTGCCCGCATCATAGTCGAGTCCCGCACTACTTCCAGAAACGTAGTTCTCTGCTAGGGAGATAGTGAGCTTTTCTTGACATAGAGCTAGGCCATGAGCTAGGCTAGTGATGAGATACTTAGCAGATTGTCCTCATATAATACAGATGAACAAATGATATTGCTGAATATTCAATCCCCTACTTCAAAAGCACTTATTGTTAATGAAATGAATGATTACAGATTATAACCTAGATGTACTGTGTTTGACAGAAACCTGGCAAAAAAAACCAGACGATTACATTACTTTAAATGAGTCCACCCCCAAGATTACTATTATAAACATGAGCCTCATTTGAAAGGCAAAGGGGGAGGTGTTGCTGTAATTTATAGTAATAGCTTCAGAATTACTGAGAAGTCTTGTTTCAAATATAATTCTTTTGAAGTGTTGGTACTCAATCTAACACTATCTAGTGTAAATGATAAATCACGTTTGACATTTGTGCTGGCTACTGTATACAGGCCAACAGGGCACCATACAGACTTTATCAAAGAATTTGCTGATTTTCTATCAAAGTTAGTACTGGCTGCAGATAAAGTCCTAATTGTTGGCGATTTTAATATACATGTAGATAACGAAAAAGACGCATTGGGATTGGCATTTAGAGACATTCTAAACTCTATTGGAGTTAGACAACACGTGTCAGGACCTATTCATTGTCGTAATCATACTTTAGATCTAATATTGTCTCATGGAATCAATGTTGATGCCGTTGAAATTCTGCAGCAGAGCGATGACATCTCAGATCATTATCTAGTCTTGTGTATACTTCATTTAGCCAAGGCTGCAAAGCCGGATGTGTTACAAATATGTTTGACCAATCACTTCTGCCACTAAAGATTCCTTTATTAATAATATTCCTGATCAGTTTCATCATCTCAGCATCCCAGATAACTTAGAAGAACTCAATATTGCGACAGAAACTTTTGACTCTCTCTTTTCCAGCTCTTTAGACACAGTTGCTCCTTTGCGCTTAAAGAAGATTAAAGAAAATAGTCCAACGAGCACACTCGGGCCCTTAAGAGAGCATTGTAGTCTCCCTGAGGAAAAACTCGATTCATTCATTGCTATGGGAGAGGAAGTATTTTCTAAACTCTCTAAATCATCTAAATCGGCAACATGTATGTTAGACCCTATACCGACCAAGCTATTGAAAGAGATGCTTCCAGAGGTCATAGATCCTCTTCTTAATATCATTAATTCATCTTTGTCATTAGATGATTTGCTCTTCTCACCTGGTTGTATCTCTCTATTAGTGTTACTTGATCTTAGTGCATGCTGCATTTGATACCATTGACCACAACATTCTTTTAAATAGACTAGAAAATGATGTTGGCATTAGTGGAATTGTATTAGCATGGTTTAAATCATACTTGTCTGACCGTTATCAGTTTGTAGCAGTAAATGAAGAGATGTCTTATCGATCACAAGTTCAGTATTGAGTACCACAAGGCTCAGTACTAGCTTCCCTTGGGAGATATCATAAGGAAGCATGGCATTAGTTTTCACCGTTATGCTGATGATACTCAGCTCTATATTTCTTCACCCCTTCACTTCACTTCTTCACTTATGGGTGAATGCCCTGCATGCTTAATAAACTACAGCTGGTCCAAAATGCAGCAGCTAGAGTTCTTACCAGAACCAGGAAGTATGACCATATTAGCCCGGTTCTGTCAACACTGCATTGGCTCCTATTAAACATTGTATACATTTTAAAATATTGCTGATTACTTACAAATCACTAAATGGTTTAGTACTTGAGTACTTGAGCGAGCACTTAACGCATTACAGTCCTTCACGTCTATTGCGATCTCAAAATTCTGGCCAGTTGATAATACCTAGAATATCAAAATCGACTGCTGGCTGTAGATCCTTTTCCGATTTAGCACCAAAACTTTGGAACAGTCTTCTTCTCTGTCAGTTTAAATCTAGACTAAAAACACATCTCTTTGACCTTGCATACACATAACATTATCAACTTCTATAATTCAATGTTAGGTTGCATAGATTAGGTCAGCCGGAACCGGGAACACTTCCCATAAATCCTGATGTACTCATTACATCATTAAAAGAATGGCGTCTACGATAATATTAGTTTCTCTGTTTATCCCGAGGCTTACCGCAGTCCTCCAGATACAGGCCGTATCCAGATCTGATGAAGGACATAATAATAATAATAATAATAATAATAATTTGTTACATTTATATAGCGCTTTTTCTGAGACCTCAAAGCGCTTTACATATGGAAGGGGGGAATCTCCTCAACCACCACCAATGTGCAGCATCCACTTGGATGATGCGACGGCAGCCATATTGCGCCAGAACGCCCACCACACACCAGCTTACTGGTGGAGAGGAGACAGTGATGAAGCCAATCAGTGTATGGGGATGATTAGGAGGCCATGATGGACAGAGGCCAAGGGGCAAATTTGGCCAGGATGCCGGGGTTACACCCCTACTCTTTTTCGAAGGACATCCTGGGATTTTTAATGACCACAGAGAGTCAGGACCTTGGTTTTACGTCTCATCTGAAGGACGGTGCTCTTTTGGCAGTATAGTGTCCCCGTCACTATACTAGGGCATTAGAACCCACACAGATCACAGGGTGAGCACCCCCTGCTGGCCTCGCTAACACCTCTTCCAGCAGCAACCTAGTTTTCCCAGGAGGTCTCCCATCCAGGTACTAACCAGGCTCAGCCCTGCTTAGCTTCAGTGGGCAACCAGTCTTGGGCTACAGGGTGACATGCGCCTAGACATGACGAAAACGCAGTCCTGAAGTGTCAACTAATCTCTCCCCTGTGAAGGCCTCCTTCCCTTCCCTTTACCTCTGTACAGATAAAACGCGTAATACGCATGTGAACGCCATCAGCGGTTTCATAGATTCACGTTTTTGAAGTTTATGCAGAGATGCTAATGTTTTTCAAAATTTTTCAAAGCTTTTACCTTGGAGCCTATTTCAAGGTTTTTTTTTTTGCGTTCTCGAGCCACCAGGCACTGTTGTTGTGCGGATGTGCGGGCCGGAGCGCGTCAGGGGTTTTCTGTGAGAACGGTGTTGTGTAGCGGCCCCTAAGTTAATAACTATGATCTTTGCAACGGAAGTGAATCAATCAAAACTAACTTTAGCTGGACAGTAACATAATTTTAGAGCTGCTGTAAAGCCCAAACAATCTCTGTTACTTTAATTTCCTATAATCACTGTAAAGCTGCTTTGAAACAGTCTGTATTGTTAAAAGCGCTATATAAATGAAGGTGACTCGACTTATGAGATTTCATAATTTAACATTTAGCTGCAGTTATATTTAGACATCATGGGACTTTCCTCATGTTATTTATCCTTTATTTAAGAAAAAAAAAAGTCTTATTTCAATTCCATTATATCTGTGTGTCAATCTACATTAACAAAATCATCTGCATCTATTGTGCCAAATTGTTTGCGATGGGCTGGGTTTGTTTGAATAAAACCGCGTTTTATATGTTATGAATAATGCAATGTGTCAACACATGAAATTGATTTGTCTGAGGCACACAGTCTGATGTCTTCATTTCAGCACCCTGATGATAACCTGGAAACTTTCTATTGGCTCAGCGTATATCCTTTCTGCTGCTTCATTTTATAGCTTTGTTGACTCATTTAAACCTCACACAGTATTCCACATTGAGAGTCATGCCCATAATGTCTATGATTCCTCCCTGTAAGATTTGGCCTCAATCAAGGTTTTATGCTAATTACACACTGTATAAACGTTATAGTTCAGCACACAATAGGCTACTTGTCACTTAAGCCAATGATGATACGTTGCACAAGAAGTAATTGCTACCCTTGTCTTCAAAGCTAAAACAAGGACTTTTGGGTAATCTTTCCTGATATTTAACTTCAGAAACACAAAATGCGTACCATGTGCCTCAAGTAAAACACTGCACTGAAAATAAATTGTTACAGGATTTACTTTAAAAAAAAAAATTACTCGGAAAGAGATTAAAGAGAAATGGCAAGTAACGTTGAACTCAAGTAGATATACTGAAATAGTATTTTCTTGTAAAACATACTCCAATGATCTTTGTTTTATTTACAACTTTGAAAAAATGTTTTTTTTTTTTTTTTTTTTGGTGTGTAAAGTGTTTTCCAATGGCCTGTCATTTTGAAGTGTCCTATGACTACAATCTGCACACCAGCTGAAGTGTTGGATCGTCTCTGCCCTTTGATTTCTGACCTTTCCCATCTTTTGTTCAGCTTTTCTTTACTCCAGAAGCTCGAGCAAAAGGTTGCCGTGAGTGCATTTCCATTTTATCACTTTCTCTCTGTGTTCTGAGACGAAAAGAATAGATATTACCTCCAAGTCTTCTCATAATCCCTGAGGATGCGCATTCGCTTTCTCTCCTGTCAGAAGCCATTCGATCCACAGTCATGCCCTTCTAACATGACAGCACAAAGATTCTAGGGTGTACATCTTCATGGAGCGAATATATTGATAAGCACGTTTTATTCCACCCTGACACTAACTTGAAGTTAGCATTAGAATAAAGAAGAAAAACACTTTTCAATTATCATGACTATAATAGGAAATTATAAAAAAAAAAAAAAAAAATGTATTTGGTGTGACTGTCATTGCGCAACATTTTTGTTGTGGGAGATCAGTTTATGGCTCGTGCTCACTTATAGGAGCTGTATTGTGTCATTACAGTTTGTTTTATGATTGAAGTGGCATTCAGAAATGAATCTGCGTGTTAAGGGAGCCATGCTGAAGTGCAACAAAACAAACCACCTCCGCTTAAACGCCTCTATTCAAAACACTTTGGACCATTCCTTGTCATTATTTGTATTGAGGCTGTATGCTCTCACATGAATACTGATTTCTTCACAAACCATTGATTTTTAGTGTTCAGTGTCGACTAAATTGTTTTTTTTTTACTTGACTAAAGATGCTTGTCTTCTAGAGCAGTATTTGGTAAAGTTCAACATGGGGGAAAATATCTCACAACCAATCAGCTGATGCTAGCTGACAGTGCCGAAGCTTTTTGTGCAGCTCTACGGTGAAAGTGTATACACAGATACTGTCTAAGGCTAATGAGGTATTATTTTTCAGACAATCTAATGATTCATAGAGTGAGAGAAGCATTATTGATTTGGGCTTTTTTCATCTGTAATGAAGGAAAAGAGTGTCTGGAGAATGACTTTTTATCGTGTCTGCAAACTTTTTCTGTGTGCACATGATGGCAATGACAATAGCACCTTTCACACAGTAATTCTGGTAAATTACCGAAAAATGACCAGAACAACATTTTTCGGTATAAATACACAAATGTGCTGTTCACAGAAACAACAGCATTCCCTCTTTTTAGCAGTAAGATATCATTCACACATCAGTACCAAAATACCAGTAAACTCTGATGTCAATAATTGGAAATGACCATTAAATGCCGTGCATGCTTTAGTTTCACTACCTGGCCAATTTGACTACATTTTCTTACTTCTGAGTGACAGCCGTTAGTGGATTATCACACAGAATGGAGAGGTGTCTTAGTAGCTCTTTGTAGCATTTTAATGTAATCATCAGACATGGCTATGTACAACAGTATTTTATAATAAGTCAAACTATGACCCATCGGATGGCTTCCCCTTCTTTTCTCTTCAGAGGGTGTTACTTTGGCGTTACCTCCTCTTGAATATCAAACTGCCGGTTGGGTTTTGTGGACTCAAGCATAAGCTCGTAAAGCTGCCCCATCTGCTCTTCTTGAAAGTCTTTGAGTTTATCTTCCGATAAATCAGCGCCAAATACCAACTTCTTGTTTCCCGCCGCTTCCAGCACCTGTGTCTGTAGGGTGTCTTTGTAGTTCTGCACAGAAAATAAGACGAATACATTAAAAAAAACATGAGCAACTTTTTATTTTTTTAGCTACTTTAGAGATAACTAAAACCTTAACACTTGTGTGCCTGCTATTGGTTCTTGTATTGATTTGACACACAGGCACAATTAAGAAATTCATTTTATAGAAAGCTATTGATTTACTATTACAGACTGTGACAGAATTATTTATTTCTCTTTGTTGGAGATTCATTGATTGCAATTCACAAGATGAAATGCAGGTCACGGGGGTTACGAAGTATCATGGAATCCACAAAGGTCTAATGGAGGTCAATGCCTTCTGCTCTCTCTAAGCCCACTTAAATCACTCCCTCTATATCAGTGATTACCACCTGTACGCAGGTCCAAAGTCTCAAGTTTTACAAAGCCAATGTTCTTCAACTTGCTAGTAAAATTGGCCTTACAACATATCTGATGTGCAGGGTTTTTTCTGTTAACCAAGTAAAGAACAGTTGTTATATTATGTCAACACATTCTGGCTCTGGCTCCTCAGTGCATCCTTGGTGTAGTCCAGGCAAAGTAACTCATTTTGGAGCCAAAAATAGAATTAATTGTAAAAGAATTTTTTTCAGCATAGATCTGATTACAGGCAGAAGTCATTCTTACCAACTAAACGATTCACTCTCACACAGAAGACACAGATGAAAAACCAGATAGACACACTTTCCAGACATTCCAGCTCTTTAAGATAATTTTGCCAGACACCAAGACTGCTTCTCTTTTTGTAGTTAGCAAGTATTTCAGACCAGGCGGGCCACACATCAGACTTCCACCGTTTGTAAAGTAGCTTTGCAGTGTTATGAGAAGCTAGCAACAGCAATATCTAGTTAGTTAAAGAAAAACAAAAAAAATCTAAAATAAAATAAAAAACACCAGAAAGAAACCTCCCCTGTTGTTGCTACCTTGTCGTGGTGGAGAGGCTTGTGTGCCTCCGTGACCCTGAAGACTATACCACCGGGGGTTATACCCCTGGCAGGTACTACCAAGCCAGGCAGTTTTCAGGTTAGAGGCCAGTCTAAAAGCAGCACTGCCATCACCCATTGGCAGTAGGATGATTGGATGAATATTGGGCCGATGTATTTGTCATATGAATGGTGTTTCTGCCTATGCAAATTAGGACATATTCAATAGGTGTGGCCCTCATGTGCATATTCTAATTCATTTCAAAAGAAACTTGTAATACAAAAAAAGTTACTTTTCATGTATACTTTTACTATGTAAAGTTTTATTGTGTTAGGAGTAAAGAAAAAAATTAAGCCTATTTGGGTGTATTTTGGGCATATTCGATTAGTCTATAGCTCATTTGCATATTAAAATTCATTTTCAAAGAAACTTGTAATACAAACATTTTTACTTTTCATGGGTACTTTCATTGTGTAAAGTTTCATTTTGATAGGAGTAAAGGAAAAAAATAGCCCCATTGGGGTGTATTGTTGCCTGGCCTTATTGGCACACATCTCGGATTGATGAGAATTTAACATATTTCCTCAACTAGGATTTCTTAGGACTTTTAGTATGTTGTTCTGGACACCTCATAGAAAAGATCTATGCTGAAAAAAATTCTTTTACAATTAGTCTGTCGTAAAACGCTACTTTGCCTGGACTAGTGGGGTTGTCAGTTCTTTTTCATAATCAATTCCATTTAAAAAAAAACAACTGCAACCAAACTATTTTCATTTGTATCAATGTTCTTCAAGGTATACATTCTTCTGCTGCCATGTGCAAAACACTGAAAGTTTCTTACTGAATGTACAGACCCACAGAGAAAGAAACAAATATACAGCATGACCAGTGTAGTCCAATACATTTGTTGAAAGTAGCTCAAAAATGCTTGATTTGATTCAGTCTTAGCGATTCCCTCACTCACTGAACAGCAAATCACCTTCAAGTCGTGTCTGATTCAAAATAAACTAAATAAATAAAGTGTGTTGTGTGTAATCATGACACTAAGATCTGTAAATACCGACTGATTGTCCATAATGTGCACTTAAAGACAGATGCCCACAATAGATTTTGTTCTAGTAAGTATTTTAATTATTAAAACAATCACTTAATTGTAACTAAAAACATTCTTTTCATAGTATATTGTGGGTTGGTTATCCACAAAGGAACTAAGAGAATGATTAATTGGAATCAGAACCAGAGTTGTTAAATACGATTATCCTCCACAATCCTTGTAGCACTAGTATGCAAAGTCCCAGAGTAGAACTAAACATATTTACACCATACCGATGATTCTATCATATGAGCTTCATTCTTAATTGAAACTTGTCCGTCACGTCTGTCAAGACTGCTTACGATCAAACCTACAAGACATTACGGGCAGACTCATTCAGGAAAATACACTGAAAACAAAACCATTAAGAACTCTCATTCACTCTCCTAACATCTTGGAATTTGGACGCAATCCAATTTTGGAAGTAAAAGGCCATTTGTCTGAGAAGCTTCCTCCTCTACATAATGTAATTAGATTGAACATCTGCCAAAGAGTAATATTTTAAGAATGGAAGGGATGTGGGCATACTGAATGCCAAGCTTTTTGGTGAAGCTCACCTTCTGAATATAAACACCTCACATCCCATCGCATTGACGTAATCAGGCAACCCGTTTTATGTTTGTCTGGAATAGCCTGACTTTCCCAAGGGCACATAACTTTAAAGATCTATACTGATAAATAGATTAGGTCTATGACCACTACTTTGTATGCACAGTACAGCTTCGAAACGTGCCGCTGAAATAACAATGGATTCACAGTTAAGTCAGTAGTCCTTTAAGAGATGCTTTTATCCAAAGTGACAAATAGTATAATAATTACAGAGACAATCCCCTGGAAGCAACCTGGGGTTAATGGAGATGGCTCAAGGCTCCAATTTACATCAAGCAAAATCTCAAACAAAAGTAAGTGTATGTGTTGTAATGTAAAAACGTAAGTGTTTTAGAGTTGGAAAAGTTTTCTGAAGATCCAACTTAGGGCTACACGATATATCGTTCTAGCATCAATATCGGGATGTCAAGTATAGGGATCGTAGTTGATGTGTGATCCGTACAGACTATGCACCAGTTTAAACATTCAAGCAATTTTAAACCATTCAAGCGCAAGAAGGTGCGAAAGAGAACTCAATTCTGATCCCGTGCGTTATTTTCTGAGCGCACAGCACGCGAACGCCGAATTCCGTTCTCTTTTTCGTCTATTTGCGCTTGAACGGACACATACACGCAAAATTATGTCAAAATGCCCATCTCAGTGAGTATCTTCATAAATACAGTCGCTTACGTGAACTTAAACAATTGAGAAAGAAAATGGATGCGAATCATTATCCTGAATCCGTCATTAATGTTAATCAAACAACAAAAAACAATCACTTTTGTAGCTTTAATAAAGATTAATTAGATTTTATAAATACATTGAAGGCTATGCAGTGTTATTTTACATTTGATTATTCAATTTCCATACCTGAATACTGTTAGACTAAAACATTTCAGTTGTATCTTTGTTCTATTGTATTTGTATACTTGTAATTTGTTCATTGTTTTCTATGCATATTCACTCCCCTACAAAATTACCCCAATCATTCTAGAATTATTTCTAAATAGAGATATTTATCTGGTGAAACTGTTTCAATATTGCAATTATTGCAGAAAAACAAAATATCGCAATGACAGTTAAGGACCTTTGAACTGCCATGACAGTTAAACGCAAAGACTGAAGAATAACACAAGACGTGTCACTAGTATTGCTTTGAATGGGGAAAAGTGCAATGCTCACTGCAGCTGCCATTAGAAGCTACAGTTCCTATAGAAACAGTGAGACGCGCGCTTAAATCATGATTCGTTTAGATTTAGCATTTAGGAACAAAATTGTTTAGACAGTTGTCAGATTTCATTGGTGATTTCAAATATGAAATTTAATCATAAGCTTGGTGAACAGTTTTGGAGAATTTGATGTTTCCCCATTCAAAAAGATAGGAGCTGTACTTGCATGCCGAGAGGCATTGCAAAGATGGACGCCGAGTGAAATGACTTGTCGAAAAAGGGACTTTGGTTAAACATGGGTGCGCTTTGGGCTCCACTGACGCGAAAATATTTTCTGGTTCACTTTTCGCTCAGTTCATCAAAGTCAAACATGTAAAGCTGGTGCAAACATAACCACATCCCTATGATCAGATGCTTTCTTGATGCTACTCTTTTCTCACCACTGTCATTTTTGACACCACTCCTAGCAGCATGGCCAGAGTTGGAATGGTCGCAAGCAGTAGACCACTGTACAACCATTTCAAACATGTGTTTATCCCTGAGCAAAGAACGAAGAACAACTTAACAGAGAGTAGATCAGGGTCTTTATAGTTCTTGAGCCAGCAAATTTCTGGTTAAAAGGTTAACCAGCACTTTGTCACACCTGTTTTCATTGCTATGTGCGACATTTTAAAAATAAGCAAGGAGTAAACTACATGCAAGTATGCAGACACAAATGCTCGGTCCTGTTATTATTTTGATATTCATAAAGTTTATTTCCCCTTCACCCCTTCTTATTTTGTATCTCACATCACCTTTAATATAAGATTAGTGGTAATGCACTTGCTTCTGACACATGGTGCTTTGGTGCTCCTGAGGTTCAACTTTGATATCCACATTTTGTCACCCAGACCAAGTTACATATTAAAATTTGTATGAAGAAACATGGTGTGGTGTTTGCACACTGAAAAGATGCAAGGGTGCTCTGGGTGGTTACCTGGGCGTTGTCATTAGCTTTTTATGGTGTTCAGAGTTGTTTTTAACATATAACATGAGGCAACTAGATGCTGATGACTAATATGATGTTCTGGGTTGTCCCAAGTCTTCCCAATATCCCAAGATATTCTGACCCTTCCATCAAAATAAGTCTATAAAATGTCTTCACCAGATTTATCATCTACCAAGTGAAAATGGCAAACCCATATATAAAAACAACAATGCACACACTTTTCACTCCTTCACATTCTCCTTTTCTTTCATTCCTCAGGGAAAGCTTGTCTGTTGCAAATGCGGTCGATTTATTAGGCGATGAGAAGCCCCCTGGGCCCTCTGGTGTAACTGGATTAAAGTGAACACTCAGTGCTCCTAATCACATTTGGAGGCTCGCTCTACGTCTGTTCCTGGCTCCGCCACCCTTCCTCATTGTGTTTTTTTTTCCAGCAGTGCTTTGAAAACTGAGACCCCACAGTAATTCACTCACCTCCAAATGAACGAGTGGGAAGGGGGTTCTTAATCACTCACACACACTCCTTCCCAATACTAATGTTAGAGTGGACTCCTCCATTCACAGCTGTATTGTGAGCGAGTGTGAAGCACTACAGCTCTGTTGTAAAATAGTGAGCTGCCTACCTAGACCAGTATGACTTACTTTCTTCTTGCGAACACAAAAGATATTTGGAAGACAATTGGGAACCAAACAGCATTGAAGCCCACTGGCGTCTATTGTGTAGCCAAACAAAATATGTTTCTATATGTTCCCAAGAAGAAAGCAAGTCATATAAGTTTAGAATGTCATGAGGATGAATAAATGATGACAGAACATACATTTTTGGGTGGAGATTACCTTTAAAGGGTTAGTTCACCCAAAAATTTAAATTCTGTCATTCATTTTCGGTACACAAATGAAGATCTTTTTGATTAAATCTGAGAGCTTTCTATTCCTCCATTGACAGCTACGCAACTGACACTTTGTCCAGTGGCATACCTTTGTTTTAAAAAGTGGGTGGGACAGGTGTGGGTGGGTGTGGGGGGTGAGGGTGTAAGATACTGTATGTGTACAATAAAAATGTGATGTCCAGAAATGAATTTAAATAGTACATTCATTGGGTTTAATTTGTCGTTTAATGAGATCTACTAATATTGTTAGTGTCTAGAATTTTCACGTGAATAAATGCATAGATCCGCAAATTTCGCTTGTGTACTTTATTGGTCAAGTGATAGAACTTTTGCCAAGCGTGTCAGAGGTTTCGGGTTCTAATCCGCAATCGTATTGTTTTTTTTGTTTTGTTTTACTCATCAAACGCGAATATGTTCATCAGTGGTAGTATATTAAGCAGGGACACGAGACGTTTGCGTGCAATTTGTTTTTGTGATTTCACCGGTGTTGTGCCGAATTTCGACCCCCGCCAAATTATTACCCCCCTCGTTAAAGTCAGTACCTGATTGCCTAATCCTAACCCCTCCCCTACCACTAATCCTAAACCTACCAATGCTAGGGGGTAATAATTTGGCGGGGGTCGAAATTCGGCACAACACCGGAAAGAATAGAGAGTCTTCGCAACTGCGTTAAACGATAGATTAAAGCGCGCATCCGTGTTCAGACTGAGCCACAAGAGAACACTGTATGTGCGCCACTGATAGCAAGCGGCAACAGGCACTCAGCTTGATTTAAAAAACAACACATTTCAGCACTAGATTGTCTCTTATTTAACAAATGAACGAAATGAATGCCCTACAAGTTAACCAGAGATGTTTTTTATTTATCTGTATTAGGTATATCTGTGCTGCGAGATGTTTCAAAAAGTAGTGGGGTGGGGACAATATCGACCCTGGTGGGGACATGTCCCACCCGCAAATTACGCCTATGACTTAGACGCTTCAAAAAGTTCATAAAGAGATCATAAAACTAGTCCATTTGAATTGAGCAGTCAAGTCCAAATTTTCTAAAGGACATTAGATCGCTTTATATGATGAACAGATTGAATTTAGGCATTTATGCTTTAAAATATCATATTTTGTGTTAAACAGAAGAAAGAAACTCATGCAGGTTTAGAACGACATATGGGTGAGTGCGGATTGATTCTGGACCCAGGTTTTACAGTGGACATAGTGGTGTAGAACTGAAATTGTATTTCATAAACTGTAAATTGAATTTAAAGGGTTTCATGCTCAATGCAACCCCAAAAGCACATTGTGATCGGCACAAACTATGTTTTTACTCGCTGCAAGTGAACTCAATACCAAAACAGTCCAATCTAATAAAAAAGTGATTACTTTTACCCATTATTATTCCTTTTACAATTATCACATCACATGGTTTGCGTAGTAACATGCTGATATCAAACTCTACTGGGAATCACTTTTGAGTTGAGTTCACCCACAAATGAAAATGATGTCATCATTTACTCAGCCTCATGTTATTCCAAACCTGTTTAATTCACTTTTATCCATGCAACACAAACAGTGAATTTCTGAGAAATATAATGGCAATCTTATTATACTGAAAGTAAACGGGCTATCAAAATGACAAATAAGCCACTTAAAAGTGTCATAAAAGTGGTCCAAACGATTGTTCTTAAGTGTTCTAAAGTCATACGACAGCTTTGTGTGAGAAAAATATAAAAATTGTTAAGTTGTAGCTGTCTTTGATGTGCTCATGAAAGAATTTGTGAAGTCTCACTTATGAATAAATTGTTATTTTGAGTCAAATCTTTTAAATTGTGTTATCCAATTCACAAAAATGGTCTGAATTATCAGTACTCGAGTTTAATTCACTCAATGATTCAGTCACAAACTGCGAGGGGAAGATTATCAGTGAACAATGACTTAAATTTCAGTCCTTTCCCAAACAAAGCTGATGTATGGCATTATGTGTTCCACAAAAGAAAGTAATGCAGGTTTGGAATGACATGAGTGTGAGTAAATAATGACAGCATTTTCTTTTTGGGCTGAACTATCCCTTTAAGGTTTACTCTGTGTATTTTATTACATTTTCTGTGTTGACCGGATTTATTTTCTAACTGTGTACGTGCATAAGCGAAATGTTGCAAAGGGCTAGACGGGCTATTTTTTTCAGGACAGTCAGCTGTCCATTTTGGAAGAATGTGTACATGTCCTTCTGTACAAGGACATAGTGACTCTCATTACCTGCAAGTGTGAGATTTTTACCCTCTTAAAGAATATCTGTTTCTGTCAAAGCCAGTACAGGAACATCGAGTCCTCTGAAATGATACTGCATGACTGTGAAAATGCAATAAGAGCTTTGTCCACAATCCTGAGTTACCAGAACCATACTAGAAGTGTAATACATCTTGTGAAGTTTGACAGCTCAAAAATCAACTCCAATATCCAGGCTTAGAGTAAAGGAAGATCTGGATTATTGCTCCTTGAAAGCATGCTGCTGCATGTTTAAGTGGAGTTCATGCGTTGAATTCGATCTTTGGATTTGTCATGGAACATTTCATTCGAGCATGGCGTCAGAGCACGATTCTGTAACCACGTAACTAAAGTGAAAGAAATAGGTCTCATCAAAGTGATGCTGGATTAAAGTGTAATTAATGTACACAGATGGTGTCAGGAAACAGCGGTGCTCCCTGGGAGAAAAGGATTTGTTAGCTATGGGGTTATGGATGAATTCTATTATGTCTTCATGATGATAGAGACTTCAGGAAGGTGCTGCCATCATGTGGAATGTTTCAGCAAAGGCCTGACTCATTAAAGGGATGGTTCCGCCCAAACAATAAAATGTTGTCATTTACTCACCCTCAAGTTGTTCCAAACCTGTATGAGTTTCTTCTGTTGAACACAAAAGAAGATATTTTGAAGAATATTGGTAATCAAACAGTTGACGGTAGCTACTGACGTCCATTTTTTTTCTTTACTATGGACGACAATGGCTACTGTCAAATGTTTGATTACCAACATTATTCCAAATATCTTCTTTTGTGTTCAACAGAAGAAAGAAACTCATACAGGTTTGAAACAACTTGAGGGTGAGTAAATGATGACAACATTTTCCTTTTTGGGTGAACTATCCCTTTAAAGAACTTAAGATTTGGTAACATCTCTTGTAAATATAAATTTGTTTCCATTTTACAACAACACTTAATACATATACAAATAGGATGAGGATGAAAAATAATAAGGGGAATTTGCATGTGGGGTTATGTGAGAATGATGATGTACAGTGGCATGATGTAAATGTAGGGATGCACAGTGACAAAAAAAAAACACAATAGTACTATTAGCCACACCACCAATTTTTTTTATAAAATAAATTATTGTGGGGGACCCCCATTATAAGACTTGATTCGATTCAAGCACTGTCATGTAATTAAGTGATTTAAATTTATTTGCTTACTCTGCAGTCAAGCGATGGAAGCTCACAGCTGGGTTTCCCTCTTACCTGCCATTCTGTCATGAAGCGTGTGACATCTTCACCTGATGCAGACTTGTTTCTTCTGAATTCATCTTTCACATACTGATCACCCAGAGCCCGCAGGTCTATGGGCAGGAAGCGGTGCAGTAACAGGATTCTCTTATACAAAGACCGAACCACTGATACATGTGCTGGAAGTGCCATAACTTCACAATCTGACAGACAGTAACCTCTAGATATTATACAGCGACAAGTGCGTCCTGTTTGAACACAGCAACGAAGTGTTAGTGCACCAGCCTAAAAATCATAGCTCATGAGAAAGACGAACCGATCTGATATTATGAATTAGAAAAGGTCATATGTACATAACACTGTTGATTACCCAACCGTACTTGCAGTCTTCTTCACCGCAACGCTTTGAGTGTTATTACAGCCGCTGCTGCCCTCTGGCGCCGTTGGGATGTAGTGCAACTAAGAAAACGGGCGCCAAACTCTTTCTCATTCAAATACGTCACCCAAGACCAACCTATTAAAAGTTCATTTAAAGGGTTAGTTCACCCAAAAATGAAAATTATGTCATTAATGACTCACCCTCATGTCGTTCCAAGCCCGTAAGACCTCCATCCATTCATCTTCGGAACACAGTTTAAGATATTTTAGATTTAGTCCGAGAGCTTTCTGTCCCTCCATTGAAAATGTACGGTATACTGTCCAGTGTCCATGTCCAGAAAGGTAATAAAGATATCATCAAAGTAGTCCATGTGACATCAGTGGGTTAGTTAGAATTTTTTGAAGCATCGAAAATACATTTTGGTCCAAAAATAACAAAAACTACGACTTTATTCAGCATTGTATTCTCTCTGGACATGGACAGTATAGGCTACCGTAGGCTACATACACTCTCGGACTAAATCTAAAATATCTTAAACTGTGTTCCGAAGATGAACGGAGGTCTTACGGGCTTGGAACGACATGAGGGTGAGTCATTAATGACATAAGTTTCATTTTTGGGTGAATTAACCCTTTAAATCTTCTTTAGAACATTGTGTTTTGCCAAGTTAATGTTTACAAATCAATAATTTAATCGTGACGATCATGAGAGGTTTTTGTTGTGTAGGTTTGTGTAGTGTATTGAAATGGGTAATAATTATGTCTCATTGCATGTTTTATATGACCATGCATTTTACAACATTGAACAGGCACTTTATTTAGGCTATATTGTCATTGCAGTGCTGAATTATATATAGATGTTAAAGTAAGAAAAATAAGAAACAGAAAAAGACAACATATTTTTTATATATTAAAAAAACATGCAATATATTTTCCTTTAAAACATGTTCAGAAATATTCAGATACGTTAATATAATATAATATAATATAATATAATATAATATAATATAATATAATATAATATAATATAATATAATCATGAGGAAAAACAACATGAGAAAAAAAAAGTACATGGCTTTCCATCCACTGATGTCAGTAATGCAACCTGTAGAACTTTGTTGCACAATATGTAAAGTCATCTGTGTGTTTAAGGGCAGAACGTTCGGAGCATTGAAGAGATGCTGTCTTTGTTTAAATGAGTTGAAGAAGATTTTATCATACATATCGTAGACATGAGATTATTTAAGCACTACATTTTATTTTTAAGTGGCGTAGCAGTAAGTCTGCTTCTCTCAATAACTTATTCTAGTGTTCTAAGGACTCTGACACCTACATTTGCCATGCATGCAAGGAATACATATACTGTATGGCACACAGGTAAGACAAAGGCTTTTTCTCTACCCTTACATTTCTCCTCTGTAATCAGCTACAACCACAGTAAATAAAAAAGAAGCAGAAAAGAAGACAGAAGCTGTTGGAAATAATATACTATACTACTCTTACAATTGCTCCTATACTAAACAGTATGAACATTTTCTGTATAGAATACCCAGATGACCTACTACATTTACTCAAAAACAAACAAACAAAATACATACAATTGGAATGGATAGGTTACTTGTCTGCTGCATATGAATTTATTTACTGTACACATTTGTTAAAGAATTTACCGTTATTAAATTGTGTTATGTAATTCTGGGCATGTGTTCAATTGTTGTCATACGACCTCAACAAATGAAACCCATTATCATCTTTGAAATAACTTATTTACTTTGTAAAAGTACATTTTGGCATACATAAGAGTATATAGCCTAGTCATTGCGGAAATACTGCACTTGTAATGTTTTCAGCAGAGGTGGACAAAGTACACAACTTCCTTACTTGAGTGAAAGTACAGGTACTACTGATCAAATATTACTCCGTTATACAAGTAAAGGTTGCAAAGACCGATTTTTACTTAAGTAAAAGTACAGAAGTACTTGTTTTTAAAAGTACTTAAGTATCAAAAGTAAATGTCAATGCATTATTGTTGCATTGTTGTATGTAATACTTACAGTACCTTATGCCTCTGAATCTATGCCTACCTACCCTCATATCAATATCAAATTTATTTCTAACACAGTTCCAGTAGTGGGATTGAATGTGAGATTGAGTAAGTGCACTCAATAACGTCCACAATGGTTTCGGACACCCAAATGGCTGTTCCCTCAAATAGTGCCCTATTTAAAGTTTTTTTACTTTTATTATGAATATGTTAGCCTTACTGTTATCTGTAAGCTAGTGTGCTCCAAAACAATGACAAAATTCGCATTTAGAAGACCAAACCCAACACTGAAAATGAAAATCAGGTTGATGTCAGAATCCAATGCCAGATTGACATTAACGGACACTGACGTCGGATAGACGTTGTATTGTGGTTGAAAATGAAAATCGGGTTGACGTCAGAAACCAACATTAGTCATCTCCAACCAAAATCATCCCCTGACTGACGTTACTACTTTCTACTCAAGGACCTTGACAGAATTGTAGTGGAGTAAAAAGTAAGATATTTGTCTTTCAAATGTGGTGAAGTTAAAGTAAAAAGTTTCCACAAAAAAATAATACTCGAGTAAAGTACAGATACTCAAAAAGTGCAAGTACAGTACTCAAGTAAATGTACTTTGTTACTGTCCACCTCTGGTTTTCAGACATTACATGTTATTTGAAATTAAATGAAAATGTATTATGAAATGGAATTACCTTAACTTTGACCCAGTGCAGTGATTTAAGTAGGACTTAAGTACTTTATATGTAATTTCATGATTAATTCTATTGTCTTTGAAATATGGTTAAAGTGTACTGCTGAATGTACAGGCAACATTTATAGTAAACTGAAATATACTTTAATGTAATTTCTATTTTAACTTGTCCTATTTTTTAAACATATTTGTAATTATGACGTTTGCAATGCAGCACATTTAAAATAAACTACGGCTAAAATAAACAAGTACTTTACATGTACTTTAGTATGTTAGTCAACACATCAATATAAATGTACTTATTTAAAGCATGACAAAAGATTAAAACAATAATTTCAAATGTATTAAAGTAAAACTTTTAGTTTAGCATTATTACTTTTTAAAAGTTACACTTTTATTGCATTAATATTATATTATCTGCAAGTACAGTTTTTGTTTAAAATATATACTTTTAAGATTTGAATTACACTATTACACAATTACAAGTGCACATTCAATACAATTAGGTGTACTTCTTTTTCACAAGGGTTATTACCGTTATTAATTAGCATTTTTAATCCAATTTGTATAATGTATGTGGTTTGTTGTATACTGCGCACTTTGACAAATGTACTAGATCACCCATGTTTTCCTTGCCTGCATAAAATGTAAATACTAAGCACAGTATTCATACTGCAAAAATACAGTACATTCTATTTCAGAGCTAAACCTGGCTATAGGCCTGTTCACACCAAAACGCTAACTATAAAGGTACAACTTTATTATTAGCATCCACACACACGCACAATAACGCTCTGTTTGTTTTAAGTTTACACGACAGTTTTGTCGACTATCACGTTAAATAATCTTTAAAAAAATCGAATATATTTTCAAAGTGGGGAGGATTCTGATTGGCTGTCAGTGTTTTTATCGTTCATCAGCTGAAAACAAACACACAAAAAGTTCTGAAATTGATTCCAATGATATCATTCCTCTGTGTTATTATCGGTTTAGTTGTGGTGCTATTCTTAAAATTATTTTTACAACTAGGTATATATTTATTGTTGTTGTTATCGTCCTTGGTGTGAACTTGGCTTGTATACTATCCTGAACAATAGCTGAAACTTTGTATTATTAGCGCTTCTCATGTTTATGGCCTCTTTAAGATGAATCACTTGTTGTTTTCCTCAATTGTAATTGTAATCTGCTAAATGAATAAATGTAAAATAAACGGGCCTTAAGCTAAACTCTAATATTCTTATAGCCGAGAACAGAGGAGCCGCACTAGACCTTAGCCAGAAGGTCAGAGTGTTATGCTGGGTAATGACGCAGCCTCAACACCTGGAATCTAGAACCCAACATGTGCGTGACACATGGGGCAAACGCTGCAACATCATTCTGTACATGAGCTCGAAGGAGTCAGACTTCCCTACGGTAGGGCTCAACGTGTCAGAAGGACGCAGTCAGCTCTACTGGAAGACCATACGGGCCTTCCAGCACATTCACAAGCATCATCTGGATGATGCTGATTGGTTCCTCAAAGCTGACGATGACACGTTTGTTGTCCTTGAGAATTTGCGCCACGGTCTGTCCAAGCACAACACAGAGGAACCGCTGTATTTTGGACGTAGGTTCGCACCGTTCGTTAAACAGGGCTACATGAGCGGAGGGGCTGGTTATGTCCTCAGTAAGGAAGCTTTGAGGAGATTCGTGAGAGGTTTTGCTGATGGACTTTGCACACACAACACAGAACTTGAGGATAAAGGATTGGGACAATGCATGGAGACAATGAAAGTTAGGACAGGTGATTCCAGAGACATGTTGAGGAGACAAACCTTTCACCCTTACCCTCCAGACTATTACCTGCCCAGACAGCTACCCAGACGACGACCCTGGTACCTCCTCTATGAGCATTATAACCCTGTTGAGGTAAGAAGGAGATGTAGGGTGAATCAATACACTAAACAACCTTTGCCCTGATTTTTGCCCCAATTTACAGTCCAGAGGTGTCAAAAGTCAGAAAGTCAAAGAGTTTGGGCAGTCGGAGTTGACAGATTTCACAGAAAATCATGAAGAGTATGATGGGCACAGATTCAGATTTTTTTTTTATCTTAAAGACAGTAATTCCTTCCAGTCAAAGGAGATCAAACATGTTTGATATTTTGAGCCGATTTTAGAACGTATTGTTTTCAGTTGTCCTGTGTCCAGAGCCATAGCTGGGGCCCACAGCAACAACCACGGGTGCGTTTCCCAAAAGCATCGTTAGCCAACTATGGTCGCAAGTTCCATCGTTATCAGCATAGTTCAACGAGTCTGTGTTTCCCAAAAACATAGTTCTAACAAACATTCGCAAACAGACCTGTGGTTAGAAGTATAGTTTCTTGTTTGCATGACATGTGGACTCAATAAATCCTTATCTTGAGCCAAATAAGCAAGCTGACATTCAGTAAAATCTATATCTTTTATTCAGAATACATACAAATTTTTGAAGAGTGCGCATGTGCGAACGTGCTCTAAGAACAAGCCTATGATTGAATCTGGAAATAAAGCAAAATAACTAAGAAAAATGATTTATAGCAAACCATCTAGCATTAATTCGATCTCGAACAGATTCATTAAAAAAAGTTATTACTCCACCACATGAGTGACATCATTACCAACGTGGTTCAACGACAAATTTGCGACAATATGGTTTCGGGAAACAGTCAGGACTAGCTAGTTGATTTCTTCAACGATGCATCGTACTACAGCAGTTAAGCAGCGAGTTATGTCGTTGTACGGAAAACACACCCCTGCACATGATCATCGGATGAAATTGAAATCCTCACTACCTTTCGCCCCGCTAGCATCAAGACGCTTGTGCGGTTGTTGCGTTTGGTGTGTGACCCTCAGTCGTTTAGCATACAATACCCAGTTTTTCCTTTTAGCCGTTTACAAAGTCAGTCATACAAAGTGTATGATGCTTAATGATTAAAAATTTGTTCAGATTTTAAAAGTTGTGTAGTGAATACCAGCCTTTAGGCTAATGAGGGTCATCAACTACCTTCAAATGATAACAAATGATAAAGATGTCATTAATTCATACTATCATTCCTGTGGGTGAAAATACAGACTCAAATTAAAATAAAATGAAGCCATGTGTATGTGCATGTAGCTGATGTACATTTTTTTTCAATGAATTGTTATTAAAGAAAAAAATCACCCCCTCCCCTCATTCAAGTCCTTGCTTCACATGCTCATACTGTCAGCATCTCATTGGCTCTCAGCTACATGGACATGTCCAAGTCCAAATGGTCTCAGTTTAGTGTTCTAGTAACCAGCTCTAGATTCGAGAACTGCCATTATCCGTGTACTGTTGACTGAAGAACTATGCCACCGGATCACTGTTACATGAATATTTAGTGCCTCTTTATTAAACCCTTCGGCAGTGAGTTCCAACTAAATACTGTTGGCTGTGAGTTTTACAAGCAAGACATAATCCTGGATAAACATCTTTTGTTGATCCTGGAACAACATTACTGTCCAAAAGTATTGTTTTAATCCAATCATGGCAGTTGAAAATGGAACCATCAAGTCAGACAATTTCTGCTTCCTTGTTGGTCGAGGAACAACTCTGTAATATACTATTTATATTTGATTGATACGTTTCCAGTTAAGAGTTGTGTTCAGGATGTTGATCCAGGAACATGTCATTAGTGACGTAGGGTAATTCTACAATAGCATCTTCTCCAAAAATGTTTGCTTTTGCATGATCCACAACAATAATAATTATTATTATTATGATAATCAATAATAATAATGATGATGTTGATGATGATAATGATGATTTCACTGTTAAACCCCCTTGGAATGAAAAGAAAATACCTCTAGGCCTTTTTCACATTTCCTGGCTTATGATCAATCAGTCAGATGCAGATATAACCAGGACATAGTAAAGAAAATCCAATTTATATTCAGGGAGGATTTAGGTTTAAAGGCGAAAGGCGGAGAGAAGTGAGATGTATATGAGTACAGTTAAAAAAAAAAAAAAACCTTTCTTAGGTCTCTCTTAACTCTCCTTCTCAGCTAGGATTTGATTGATTGTTCTTTATGTTAATATACATTGTTCTGTTCTTGTGTTTTTAGGGCCCTGGATGCTGTTCAGATTTAGCCATCTCTTTCCACTACATAGATGCAGTGGGAATGCACACACTAGAGTACTACACCTACCACTTACGCCCATATGGATATAAATACAGATTTAACCCAGATTAACAAATAATAGAACCAACAGCAAATCTAAAAATAAGACAGCATTCAAAATGTATTTTAAAGATACATTTTTTTAATACATGTTTACATTACTTCCCAGTAAGACCATCACATGTCAATAATGTTACATTTATTGTTCTATAATACATATTAAAACAGGTTTTACAAAGTTACAGACTAAGAACTTTATTGTCCAAAACATTATTAACATTAGCTTCGGAAACACAATGGTTCGCTTCATCACAGACCGAACGTAAAAAATTCAAGTTGAGAATATTTGTTAAAATCTGTCAAATGTAAGACAAGTTAATCCAAACTTTGTCATTCATTTATATTGGAAAGGACTTCTGAATGTTTGATTGTAATTTATTTAAGACATGCAGGGAGGAGTTCATACCCAAATTTATGAGTCATGCTCACTGCTATAAGGAAACATTAAAAATGATATATGGGAAAACATCCTTGAAATGCAAATGCTGTTAATCACACAATATAATACAACTACTACTTATAATATAATACAAGTACTTCCTGGTACACAGTATTAGTAATTTTGTGCAATGCTTTTCTGTTGCATAATATATTTGTCTAAAATATCATCTTAGAGTATGTACATACTTTATGATGCTTACATTGCAAAACCATTAAAATAATCATGGATTTAGAGTGGCATACACTTGTACAATACATTTCAGTTTTACTTTATACAGTTTAATGAGGGAGGGTCACTTTAGCAGAACTTTAGCTTCTTAACATTAGCTTTGAAGTTAAGGTAATGTATTATTTAACGCATATTAAACATTTTTCACAAAAATACTTTGCAGTTAAACAATAATTGGTGGACTCCCTGCAGCATTGCCCTGTGATGACCACATATGATGACCCTAAATTATGTATATAAGCATTTTTAGTCATTTTTTTAAAACAAAGGGGATTACCAGCAACTCTTTTTTTCCACTTTGTGGAAAAAGGTAAGTTATAATTTACTAGTAAGTTGACGATTGTAAATCACAATTAACAGAAATATTTACAATGCTGTATTTTTAAGGATGCAACATACAGAAAAGGATTATTTAAAATGAAGAAATTAATGATACTTTCAGTGCGACTAGGAAGAATATACATGTTATTCTCAAGAAAATGGAGCAGCACTAAGTCTAGTAAACAATAATTAAAGTAGTGTTGGTTCACAATCTGATCTACAGTCAGTGTAGGCTTCCTTACTGTTCTCATAAAAGACATGTACTACAATGAAAATGCATAGTGCATGACTGCAAAGTAAATAAAAAAAAAAAAGCTGAATGAAGCCCTGTGCTTTATTGTGAAGGTGTGTTATGTCTGCACACAAGCGCTTATACAAATGTCTTCTGTCTCAAAACGGTTGCTGTTGCCTTGGCAACCACCATACCAGAATTGTGCGCACGCGTTGGCCTCCGGGTCATAGTACCACATCACATTGTACTCTCTACATGGCCCAGGGTCCAATCCCTGCCTACAGTCTACATCTGAAAAACAACAACAACATAGATCTGAAGTATTTGAACCAAATCTGGATTCAAACTATATTTAAATGTGAATGCTCGAGAAGTGACCCGAAATTATAAATAATTGTGGTGTAGGCCAGTACATTTACCTTTCACGATGGCATCAGGCTGAGGGGGCGGTGCAGGTAGATTTCGTGGAGGAGGGCTGATTTCTGGAACATGCCGCCAGTTTATGGGCGTCTGGGGTCCTACTACTGAGATGGAGGACTGGTCTCTCCTCTTATCTCCAGCTGGGGCCTCTGTCACCTTAGGGAACTCACTGATAGATTCGTCAAAGGTGTTCCAGTTTGTGTCAATATTCGTGTCATAATATTCATCTGGTTGTTGAGGAGAAAGGGTGGTCTCAAACTCTGTTGGAAGTTCAGCCTGTGATAAAGAGAATTTTTCAATCAACCTTCAGTTGGTGTTTACATTATGATTAGCGATCATTTTATGTGCTACTTTTTCTCCATATCAATGTTTCTGGAATTTCTGTTCATATTTTATGATATAAACAGAATTTTGTGTCCAGATCTATTAATTTATTCATAAATGCATATAAATATAATTACATTTTACAAATTACTTTAGTGATGAGCAGGGTTTTAATTTCTGATTGATTAGATATTTTAAAAAAAAAGTTGTTCCTTTTTTATTTTGAGAAATACATTTAAAAATGTTTTTGAAAATAATGATTAGGTGTAAGATATGTTATTACTTTTTAACTTGATGGTTACATCACGAAATAGACGTGACATTTTCCTTTTAGGTATTTTTTTACGAAGCCCACACATCATGGGGGAAAAAAAATAACAGATGCCATGGCCATGAACATAGAAGTTGTTACCATGACTTAATTCATGGCCACATTTGATTAATTCATTCCCTCATCTTAGGGAAATCGTAGCCATGATTTACCTAAAATATGGGAGCAAGTCTTTAATTTGCGCTCACAGCATGTGCGGGGCTCTATCATTTTAATTTTTCATTTTAAAGTTTAATATTTTCTCTTTAATTTTCATTTTAGTGTCTTCTTTTTAATGTATTACTGTGTCTTTCTGTAGTATGAAAAATTACCTCTTTGCCTACTGGGATGAAATAATCACTGGTGGAAGCTTCAGTTCCGTCTGGAAGTGGATCAGGCCCAAATGGAAAGAATGTTTTGCCGTTTGGCGTTCCATCATCACGCTCGCAGATCTGACTTAGCAGTTTAATCTCCAGTGCTGAAAAAAATTATAATAATAAATCGCAAAACATTAGCATAAAAATATTTAGCCAAGTACACCATATTTAAAAGAAATATAGGAGTACGTACTGTGCAGTCTCATGAAGTCATCAGTTAAGTAGACATACTCTTCATCAGGATCAGATGCCAAAATGTTCATCTCCTTCTTAAACTCTGCATACTGGGAGTCACTTCTGTTCATTATACCAATCACGAAGATTTCAATCCCAGCATTGTGAGCCTCTTCTGCAGCGTCTTTCAGCCTCACTGCATCACGCTTGTCGGCATGACCATCCGTCAACACGACTGCAACCTTTCTTACGCCGGGCCGAGCTGCTTGAAAGAGCTGAGTGGCCCGGTGGACGGCGCTGCCCGTGAAGGTGCCCTCGCCGAGGTACAGCATCCTGCGCACAGCAGTTTTGATGGCAGCCTGGTCAGACAGCTGATGTAGGCTCGCCACCACCACGTCAACATGACTGTACTGCACCACCCCAACACGCGTAGCTTCTCGGCTCACGGACACGCGATCGATCAGAGCGTTCACGAAGTCCTTCACGACCTCAAAGTTCTCCGGACCCACACTCTCTGAGCTGTCGATGATAAAGATCAGCTCCAGAGGACTCGTCCGGCATTTCACACCACATCCTGAGAGAAAACGCAAAAATAGTAAGAGCCTCCACCTAACACAGATTAAACAACCTATATATAGTTTTGAGTGGTAGGGATGGTTATATACCACATATTTCCCGGATTATTCTGATCACCTCTTCTCTCTGCGGGGTGAAGTTCAATGTATGTTATTTATACAATATTTGTGAGTATCTGATGACAACGTTTTTATGAAAAATGTTTTGACTCACAGATAGGCCACGATCTCCCTTCTCTCCTGGTTGTCCCTATACAATTTAAGTTGAATTTTATTAGTAACAGGGCAATTTATGTATATTCTACATTATCTTGAAATATCTGCTTTAGGTAAATAGGAACTGAATTAAATCTGTTGCAGTGACTATAGAGTAAATGTCCGGTCACGTTTAAAGTTGAATTTTAACGGATGAAATCCAGTCGTTTTAATAGAATTTTATGTGAAGGTAAAATAATTCCCCAAGCAAATTTGGCAACGGATTCAAGTTCTTCACGCAGATTCGCAACAAAATGCTTCTTGGTTTGAAAGTGACATCTGTGTGAGAAGTGTTTCATACATCACAACAATATGGACATTTTTGCTAATGTGACTGCACTTTAAGTCATGATAGTGAATAACTAACAAATGAAATATAGTTGCAAGCCGAAGACACTAGGACTAGAATTGAAATTTAGAAACCGTGTTGTAGAACTCCACTAGACTTGTCTTGAGTCTTTATGGTCTTGTTATGGACTTGGGAGCATTTGGACTTGGTCATGACGCGAGCCCAAGTCCAGTCTTGAATATACAACACTATAGATATGTTTTGTGGTCTGTGGTCTCAACCTTCACAGGTCTCAGCCTGGACTTAGACTCAAATTAGCTGGTCTCAACTACAAGGCTGCCCAGAAAACCATGATATGAGCCTTTGTTAACTGATAACTGGATATTACCTTGGCTCCTGATTGTCCGGGTACTCCATGTTCTCCTCTCTCTCCTTTTCTCCCACGCTCACCCACTAGGCCTCTGTCACCCTAAAACCATCAGACTTTGTTACATTGGCCCTCATTTATCAAAAGTGCGTACACCAAATTTCCAGCGTACACCTGGCGTACACCCAAAACCACGGTGACTTTGAGATTTATCAATATGGACGTTGGCGTACGGCACGCTCAAATCCTACGCCAGCTCAGGAGGTGGTGTACGCACGTTTTGAGTGCGGGAATGCGCAGAAAAACAATTCCTAACACCACAAAACGCACTGACAAACTAAAAGATATGATAGGTTATGACCCACTGTAAAAAAACAACAACATAGGGATGTTAACCGATGACCGTTTGACCGATGGTTGACCGTATGAAACGATTAAAGTTGTCGGTAGTCGGTTAAAAAAAAAATCTCTAAATTAGACAGTGGACTAAACGATAGGCTACAGTTAGCCATCTCATTCCAAGATCTTTTTGTGTGAAGTGAACAAATCCCTCACACTCAATTTTTCATAACTCGCCTGTTTGTAGGCCTACTTAATAAACCAATAAAAACATTTGGTTTTCTGTGTCGGCTGCAAAGATGAAGTCTGACTCGCGATCTTCGCAGTAGTGAACGCGCCGGAGAGAAATACACATTTCATACAGATTAGGCCTACATCATTTTATTTTGTTTTGAATGGTTCTGTTTAAAAGTAGAGATTTCTGTAGATAATAGATATATTTCTATTTTTTTTAGGTGTGTGAGGCGATCAGTCTACCTTATACGTTGAGTTTCGGTTCATGGATGATAGCTTAACGTTATCCAGTTCAGGCGCTGGCGCCTCCGTGATTATCTCTGCTATTTAGGCATTAAATCCAGAAAATTGGATAATGAAACACTGATTAAAATTAAGATACAATTAATACAAAACGAAATTCGCTTTAAAGAAAGGCTTTGTGCTTTCTGTTTGAGGTCTCTGTGAAAGTTTTAAAGCATGCCGCTTTCACAGCGCTCACGTCCGTAACTGTCACGTAACAATGCTTTTTCCTCATAAATGCGAACACGAAAAATAAAAGACAAAAGACTTTTTTTAAAAGACAACCATCCACAACTTTATAACACTCCAGGCAAAGTATACCTCTTTTTTTTTTTCAGTAATAAAAAGGCTTTCAATGACAAAAAGAAATAAAATAATTCAGACTGACAAAATAATAAAAATGACATTCTTCTTCTTTTAAATAATAATAATACAAATAATAATAATAACGACATTCTTCTTCTAAATAACAATAAGCGTCATTAATAATAAAAATCATAAATAATAAGAAGAATATTACAAATTGTCATGCAATTATTAATGTGAATGAATGGTACTCCACATCACATCATCATCATTATTGTTCACCCCAATACATGTGACGTGATACGAAATTAAATACTAATTGTTTCAAAACACGTGCTGTAAAATAATGCATTGTGATAGGTCATTTGCTCATCCAACGTCGGAGAAGTTTCTCTTCTTTGCCGTCTTCCGTGTGTCCATGGCGTAAAATGAGGGCGTGGGGGAAGCGGAGACTTGAATATATAAGGGCGTGTTATTCTAATGACGCTCGTTTTCCACCGTGGCATTTATCAAGGGCAGCTATTGCGTACACCTGGATTTCAAAGGTACGCACAGCTTCATAAATCAGGCGATGAGAGGAGTGTAAGCATAATCTTACGCCAATATATACGCCCATTTCTACGCAAGAATGATAAATGAGGGCCATTGTCTTTTGAACAGTACTATATTATTAACCATACTGACATATAACACAATCAGCCAGTGTTTGCCTTTCTAGTACCTTCTCTCCTGGCAGGCCATCACCTGGAGGCCCTCTGGGACCAGGGGGCCCTTGAAACCCAGAGTTTCCCTGTGATGACAAAATGTTTATTTAGAGTTCTAAGCTTTTGTATGATAAAGTTATGTTTAGCTTTATGTCCTAGTTGATAGAGCTACTGTATTAATGAGGCCGGCAGGCCTTGGAGCCTTACCTTGGGACCCTGAATTCCCTCTCCTGGAGGGCCTGGAAGACCTGGAGCACCAGGCTGGCCAACTGCACCCTATAAAAATCTCATAAGAATTAATCAACATAAAATGCTCTTACATACAGTATGTTTTAAGTAGTGATCTTGAACCTTTGATCCCAGCAGTCCAATTCCTGGGGGCCCTGAAGGGCCAGTACCTCCGGGTGAGCCCCTGTCTCCCTGAAAACAACATCACTTTAGCAAAAATGCTTACTTTCACACTTTCTGAAAGATCAAGTCAGCAATTGTTTATTTTAAAATTGCATAATGACCAATACCTTTGGGCCAGGAATTCCTTGTCCTTCAGGTCCAACTTCACCTGGCAGCCCAGGCAACCCTTGAAGCCCCTGAGAATATATCACATGTATAGATATTATTGCTTTTGTTTTCTGTGTTGTTCGTATCAAAGTCTTTTGTTTCTGTGTTGTTCGTATCAAGTCTTTGTCTCCTTCACGCACCCGTGGTCCGGGGTAACCCTCCCCCTTCATTCCTAGTGGCCCCACTGGTCCTGGACTCCCTCTGTCACCCTGAAACATGCCAATGTAGATTTTATTAGAGTAAAAAAAATAACTCCTATTAAACTATGTAATATGTATTTGTGTCTATAACCTTAGGGCCTGTAGTCCCAACACCTGGCTCTCCAACTGGACCGGAGGGGCCTGCAGGTCCTGGCTCACCCTAACAATACACATGCAACCAACATAATGATGAAGAGCATGTACAGTACATACAATAATGTATAACATTACGTAAGAATGCAAATAGCCAACCTTGTTGGCAAAAGCTATTTTCACTAGCTCCGCCCACCATTTCTCAGCTATTTACCTTTAGTACAAACAGGATATTACTTCTTTTAACACTTTGTGTGAATAGCATCTATCTCTATTTGCACTTTGTGAGGCATATACGTACCTTTGAACCAGGCAATCCTCGACCCGGAGGTCCAGGTAACCCCATCATACCTAAACTCCCTGGTTCTCCCTATAAATGAAAGGAAATATTTTATCAATAGCGACCATTTTTAAAAATGGTAATAGTGTACTGTATATAAGGCAATGTGATCAGTGAGCGATCATATTAGTTGTGTACAATTTATAAAGAGCTGGAGTGTTACTGCTATATTGAATATCAAGAATATTCAAGAATATCAAGAAAGCATTGATGGAATATAATTATAGTTTAAAACAATAGATACTTTTGAAGAAAAAAAGTATTGTACTAACAATAGCTAGGACACATTTCTCAATACTTTTTCAAAACTCTTTACACAGTTGTCATAACCAACTTTCAACATTTCACAGCAGTTAATTTGACATTCAAAATGCACTAAAACTACAAAAACACTTCATTCAACTCATTCTTCCATAACATAAGCAAGGGTTGTCACCCAATAGACTTTGTCACACAATTACCTAAAAAACACTAACAACAGGTAGCATTATACAATGTTTTCATTTTGTATAGATGGTAATGAAATGACGCATAGACTGCTATTGTGCTCACTGTATGAAGAGTTTTGAAAAGGTGACCTAAGTATTGAGAAATGTGTCCTAGTGATTGTAAAAATATATTACATTTTGTAGGTTTTGAAATAATAAATTAATTTAGACTGATGAGATAATATATTGAATCCAGCATGTCCTATATGAGAGTTGTTGCTTTGTGCCCATTTCCAACAACTTTTTAGTGACAAAGTCCAGGAAATACACTTTAGATTTGTAATGTATTTTAATAGTTTATGGGTTTATGGATGAATATTCTCACTACCCAAGGCCGACTGTTAAAAGACTATGAGCAACCATAAAAGTGTACAAATAAACCCTTTTATGAACTCCTTAAAAGTCATCTGATCATGAAATATGACATTCTAAACCTTGAAACATAACAACCTGGACATTAACCTCCACATTGCAAAATTAAATGTAAAGGTTAAATGTGTCCCACCCACCTTGGCCCCCGGGGGTCCCGCTGCTCCAGGGCTTCCTGGGAGACCCCGAGATCCTCTGTCACCTCTGTCCCCCTGTGGAGAGATTCATAAACACTATTTAGTGTGATTATGTGACAGTAATTTCCACTTCAATACATTCAAAGACAGTATTTGAGACTATTCAGCTTTTTGATCATAGACTAACTTTGAAATGGAGTTGAGTGGCACGATGTTATGCAGTATTTTATTTCAAACTCAAGCCTCATGAATACACATGTAAGATATTAAGATGTTATATTTTGCAAGAAAATGAAGGCTATTTTTAGGACTACGCATACAACAGCATTTACTTTTGAGGTTTTTTGTAATTCTCATTATTCAAGGATGATGTTAAGACAATGTTGATTCGACACTGTTTTCTATTTGAATATCATTTTAAAATGTAATTTATTCCTGTGATGCAAACCTGAATTTTCAGCATCATTACTTCAATCTTCAGTGTCACATGATCCTTCAGAAATCATTCGAATATGCTGATTTGCTGCTCCAGAAACATTTATTATAATAGGCCTAATCAATATTGAAAACAGTTGTGCTGTTTAATATTTTTGTGGAAACTGTGATACATTTTTTTTTCATGATTCTTTGATGAATAGAAGGGTCAAAAGAACAGCATTAATTTTAAACAAAAATATTTTGTAGCATTATAAATGTTTTTACTGTCACTTTCGATCTATTGAATACATCCCTTCTGAATAAAAGTATAAATTCCGTGACACTTTATTTTACAGTCATGTACTTACTGTAGTAAAAACAGTCAATTATGCATAATTACATTCAACTAACCTTAAACCAAACCTTAATTCTAGCCCTTATAGTAAGTACATGTTGTTAATGAATATGATTTAGTACTTAAATGTGTACATTAAGGACACCTTAAAATAGTGTAACAAAAAAGCTAAATCTTACTGACCCCAAACTTTTGAATTGTAGAGTACTTTCTTTTGATAACAATGTGATATACAACCTTGACTTGGCTGGTTTTGTGAGATTCAGCCCTAAACTAAATGATCTAAAACAGATATCTTTCCACCATTTGAAATGGTTACAACCTGTGTTTAACTACTAGAATGAGACATGTTTGCAAATGGCAGAAAATATATTACATTGTCTCCCAAAAAAGGGCAAATACTGACTCCTGTACTCACTGAATGTAGAACTCACTGTTTAACCATGAGAGATGCTTTTCAACTATAACTAATATAATTGTGGTAAGTAAGAAATATTTTTAGAAAGAAACGTCATTGTACCTTCTCACCGGGAATTCCTTTCCCAGGTGAGCCCTCTGGACCTCGTACACCAGGTAAACCCATCTCACCCTAACATAATAAAGAAAAGACAGAAATGCCCAGGTGAGGAAACAATATAGGAAAGCAATGCATGTGTGCTTGATTGAAGCTTTCCTGTATTTGCTATAAAAAAAATAAGAATGTGTTATAGTCACAGTGGCCCCAGAAATATGTAGACATTTAAGTCACACCTTAAAACTTATGACTTTATATGACATTCATAAATTATTAAGGGTAGCCTAAGTGACGATCCATTGGTTAATTTTTAAATGAAATAGTAACCATATTACAAGAAACCTGTGACCCAGGATGTTGTGTTTCACTGTACCTTTGGACCCACAGAGCCATCTTCACCTGGGATGCCAGGAATACCAGGTGCTCCATCTGGTCCTGGTTCACCCTAAAATCATGAAACAACTATATCACTATTACACAAAACAGATTATATTAAAAATATGGTCATATAGATAATATTTAATTTGGTTTGTGAGGACATTAAAATTGTACATACTTTTGGTCCTGGTTCTCCTATTCCTCTCTCACCTTGTGGGCCAGATTCTCCTGGAAAGCCTTGATCTCCCTGGGAACAAATTTATACAATCACAAACACTGATAATCACACAAACCATTAATGGAATAATTCATCATACATTTTTTATATTTCTATATAGCTTTAATGAATACTTATTTCAGTTTTAGTCATTTTAGTATTTACAGTGACATATTTACAGTAACACATTTACAACAAATTTACAGTATTTCAGTTAGTTGCCAAAGCGATCATTTATAACTTCCATTCCCTTTCATGGTCACTACGAGTTATGTCGTGACGACGAATGGGGTTTCACTTAGAAAGCCTCTCACCTTCGAGAATACAAAACAAGCCAATGTGGAATTTGCATAGCGTAACTCTGCCCCACCTCGTGGGTATTTAAAGGGATACTTCACCTCTGGAAAGATGAATGTGTATTTAAATTGGGTCATTTATGTAGTAGAAATGTGAAATTATTTTTGAATTTGGAGCCTTCTAGAATGAGAAAAGCCAGAAAATGTATATTTGGCTCATGTGGATGAAAGACAACAACTCCCAGAATGCACTTGCTTCGCTGCCCTAGGAGGCCACTCCCAAGCCACGCCTACCGGTTAGAGAGCAGTTAAACAACGAAGCTAAGCTACTAGTGAGTCTCCGTGACAAGATTTTGAGATCGCACAAAATGTCCGGGATTTGCCTTTCGCCATTCATCATGTTTACTGTGGCGAGCAGGACGAGGCTAGGGCCGCGGGAGAACGACGCGAGGCCGGTGGCGTAATTACTGATGAGCGACACCTGTGAGACGCACCGGTCTCGTATCTCTCACGGAGGAGCGGGTATTTTCTTTGCAATGGTAAAACGCACATCAACCGATCACTTGTTTAGCGTTTATGTAAACACTATATTAAGATTCACCAATCGGAATGAATTCAGTTAGATTGAAACAAAAGGTGTGCATGTAAACAATGAATGGCGACCGCAGAAAGCAAAAGCTGAATCCCGGACATTTAACCCCTACTACTCCGCTTTCTCCACAGAATAAGAACCCGTTAGCTTAGCTTCCAAATAAAAGATGGCTGACACTGTTTGTAAATTCTGTGAGTGAGATCCCACCCTCTATGGGCGAGTTGAAAACATGCGGAACTAGCTACTACTAGTGATGTATGTCTCGAGACCGGTCTCGAGACCACTTTTACGTGGTCTCGGTCTTGTCACGGCCTTGACGGTCTTTGGTCTTGGTCTTGTCTTGGTCTCGGACCTCTCGGTCTTGTCTAGGTCTCGCTGTCTCAGACCGACATAGTGGTCGGGGATTTAGCAATACAATAGGCTACTACAATATCCACGACGACACAACGTTCGATAATGCAACATTATTATCCGCAACGGAACGGATTGAAGCGCGCGTCCGAGTGAAGACAGTGCGGCGTGTGCGCCCAATATACGAGAAAACACTTTATCCGCGCCACTGATCGCAGCGGCAACGAGCACTTTGATCACTTGATTTAAAAACACATATCAGTGACATGATTCAGGAGATTTCATTCAGGAGATTTTGGGTAACTGCACAACTGACAGATGACTTTGAGCGCACCGTGTGTGTGTGTGTGTGTGTGTGTGTGTGTGTGTGTGTGTGTGTGTGTAACCATAGCGACAAAACGACCAACTTTCGGATCCTGCACTTAAGCCTATAATTTCGATTTTAAACATTTTATTATGTATTTAAAAGTTGCAGAATGGATTCATTTGGAGACTCCGAAATCGGCAGAGATAGGCAGGCATTTGCTTAGATGAATTTGTGTCTTTGATATCTCTCTGTGTGTGTGTGTTGTTTGATTACAGTATTGTATTTAAGATGGTGTTAGACTAAATAAATGGTCTTTTAAATATCATCTGCATATCTCCGTTGTGTTGACTAAACATTAGGCCTAATCCAAGTTTATAATTGCGTATCTTTAATTTGATGTTACGATTTCATCTACAGTACACATTAAGTATAATTTCAATTGGTTACATATTTCTCATTCTTTAGACAGTTGTTGGAGGAGCAAGATGGTGTTGGAGGTGTTTGATGTTTTGTCAGATGAACCAGTCAGTACCAGTCATGTCAGTCCTCAACAGTACACAAAAGTTAAGGGAGTCTCAATCCTCTAATAGTGCAGTAACAGCCGTTATCCAATTGCTACACATAGTTGATCTCACCCTGCAAAAACATTTACAGTGAGCTCACAGTCACACACATGACATGGTCTGTCTCTGTATTGTTCTGCCTGTGTAGTTGAAGTAATACCATCTAATATGTATTGAAACTGCGGCTGAACCCTAGTATGCTGCTGTTCTTGAATTCATAGTTATTGCTTAGCTTCAACACTAGTCTATTTTTTTTGAAAATAGACTTGGTCTCGGTCTCGGTCTTGGTCTCGACTTGGTCTTGACTTGGTCTGTCTTGGTCTTGGTCTTGGTCTTGTCTTGGTCTCGATACCCTCTGGTCTTGGTAGTGTCTTGGTCTCGGTTTAGGCGGTCTTGACTACAAGTCTAGCTACTACTACTGGCTGTAGTCTCTAGCCTCTGGCCAAAAAATCCTCAGATGATGCAAAATGATGATTTTTGCGTCATCGGAGGATTTTTTCCAGACAACAAATACATAAATCTCTCGTCTCAGGGGGATATGAGGGAGGAAAGCATGGTACTTCGAAAATACTACAGGTTTTCTACTGATACAAAGCTGTTATCCTGCTAAATCCTGAAGTATCCCTTTAAGGAAGTACGCTGGCAACATGCAGTTATGTTTTCGCTTCGGAGCCAAGAGTTTTATTCACTCCCACAAGCTATTCTGAATTATCTTCACTCTACGAGACGAGCGGCTCTCCAGTGTGTTGGTGCAACGGCGCGTTCCAGCGAGATCGCATTGCCTGCTGCTGGTCTGTGCAGTGATCTGCCGACAGTGTGTGTGCTTCTCCCTGGGTGCTTCAGCACTCTGCTGAGCTTTTACCTCTCTGTAAAAGAGCTGCACGTGGCACGTCTTTTTCAAGACGGCTCGCCCATGTGTTTTCTGGATGTGGGTGTGTGATTCATCTGCCTAAAGGTCACGAGCGCTGTTTGGCGTGTTGGGCTTAATCACGCTCGGCAGCACTCGTGGATGAGTCATGTTTTTTTTTGCGGGAACATGGCCATCGTGATGTTTAGATCGAGACTCAATGATCTCTGTGTGGGTAGAGTCCCCTCTGCCACACCCCAATCTATCTCTTCCTTGAGAGGGGATACTTTGGCGGGTGGCCAGGGTGATCTGAGGGTTACGGTTGGCACAATAACTGACGAGTCATTCCTTGGGCCACGCCCCCTCCACATCGCAAACCATGGAGCTTCCGTGTGTGCCTGGTTCCTCTCGGGGACCCAGTGTTTTCATTCGGCCTTTTCATCAGGACACCTCTGGGTTGCGAGAGTTCCCTTATGACTTATCGCTGGTCCTTCCCTGGCCAACACTGACAGAACGCAGGAACTCGACCAAAATATTACCACACACGGACAAGGATTTCCATCTTTGTGGAATAATATAATGTAGGGTTTACCTGAACCACACACACACACACACACACACACACACACACACTGCACCTTAGGGCCCACCATGCCCACTCCAGAGGGGCCTCTTGGTCCAGGTGGTCCAATGGGTCCCAGGTCTCCCTGCAGCCAGAGATGCCACATCAAAAAGTATTTTCAAATTGAATGTTGTACTATGATTTCCTATAAAACAATGTAGGCATTTGGGTGCAGCCTATGGATAGATAAGAACTTTGCTTTACCTTTTCACCCTGGATCCCTACGCCTGGAAATCCCATCAGTCCAGGTAAACCCAGTTCCCCTGTGTTACCCTACAGAAGAGAGAAATGAGCAGTGTCTTATTGTTGGATCTGATTACACTCCACAACAGCATGTCATTTTTTTTATTTTTTGATAATGTATTCTACCTTATCACCCTTGATGCTAAACCCAGGAGGTCCACGTACACCTTTAGGACCCTCAAATCCCCGGTCACCCTGAAAGCATCATTACATTATTCAGTACATAATCAGATGTCAATCACATGAGCAGCGCATTTAGCATACTAGCATTTTTACTAATTAAGGAAATGATACACTTTAAAGGAATATACCTGAGTGTGTTAATGTATGTATAAATGAAAATGTATTATAGTTAAAAAAAAATGATAAATGCAATTAGATGAACTTTAGGGTGCTTTTTTGACCCACTTAAAGGTGCTCTAAGCGATGTCACGCGTTTTTTAGGTCAAAAAATTTTTTGTCACATACAGCAAACATCTCCTCACCATCCGCTAGCTGCCTGTCCCCTGAACACACTGTAAAAAAACGCGGTCTCTGTAGACACCACAGGCTCCACAAACGGCAAGAAAAACAAACTGGGCTCACCCGCACCACAAAACATAACAAACTGTTCCCGCCAATAACCGGCAAGAAAAATTTGGGTTGTGGTTTGGGGGGTTAGTGCGCGGATGAGGAGGAGGGAGGGTCTAACTAGCCTCCGTTTTGTTTGACAATACTTTAAACGTCAACAAGAAGTGACGTCACCCAACATCACTTAGAGCACCTTTAAGTATGACTTAAATACATCTTTAAATGTAATTTCATATTTATTTCTATTGTTATTGAAATATGGTTAAAGTGTACTGAATGTACTGACAAGCTAACTAAATATGCTAAAATATTATGGTAAACTAAAATATAAAAGTATTCAAATATATTTTTAATTACACACTTATAATGTTTAGTACATACTTTAAAAGTGTAAATGAAGTTGCAATTTAGTCTTAATTTTAAATGAAATATCGAATAAAAAACTTAACTAAATTATTATCAAATACTTCACGTGCTTTAATATGTTAGTCAACACATCAAGATAAGAGCACTTCTTTAAAGCACGAAAAAAGATTATTAAAACATAATGACTAAAATTCAAATGTACTTTTTGACATTATTCACTTTTGAATCCATTTTTAAAAAGTGCGCTTAAATGTTTTAAGAAATAGTCATAAAAGTGTACTCTCTTTAGTGCACTTAAGTGGCTTGCCAGTTTTTTTTTATAAATGTAATTTTAAGATTTAAAGTATACCACAAGTGCACATTTTTAAACAATTAAGCACACTTATTTTTCACAAGGGGAGGAAGATGGAGTTTTTATTGTTAATTCTTGCCTTTGGCCCTGGTAAACCTTCTCCTGGAAACCCTTGGTTGCCTTGAACTCCTTGAGGTCCTGGTTGGCCCTAACAAACAGATATTAAATATTAGTACATTATACTATACATACCCAGTGGATAAGATGCCCGATAGTTGCCTGTTACATAAAAACACATGACCAAGGATCTGTATCTCCCTCTAGTGGTGTTACTGCCGAATCACTTCACTTACAGGCATTCCTGGCTCCCCTATCCCAACAGGCCCGGTGGGCCCAGGTCTGCCTTGGCTACCTTTGTCCCCCTTACAAAACACAAAGAGTTTACATGGATATGATTCCATTATAATTATAATAAAACTGCATACTGATACACAACTGTTCAAAAGTTTGTGGTCCGTACATTTCTTTAAGTCTCTTATGCTCACCATAGCTGTACAGTAAAAACAGTAATATAAAACTATATATAAATATATATATATATATATATATATATATATATATTTGTGTGTGTGTGTGTGTAATGTATTTCTGTGATGGAAAGCTGAATTTTCAGCATAATTACTCCAGTCTTCAACATCACATGATTCTTCAGAAATCATTTTAATATGCTGTTTTGCTGCTCAAGAAATATTTCTTATTTTTAAGTTATATAAGTTATTGTGCTGCTTAATTATTTTTTTTTTTTCGTGGAAACCATGATACATTTTTTTTTTGTTTTTTTTCAGGATTCTTTGAAAAATAGAAAGTTCAAAGAATATAATTTATTTGAAATTAAATATTTTTGTGACAACGCAAATGTCACATTTGATCAAATGAATGTATCCTTGCTAGAAAAATACTGAACCCAAACTTATGAATGGAAATGTATATAAAAGAAAACAGTTCTGTGGTGTGACAATTGTCTTATCTCAATTATTCATAAACTGCATGCATGACATGTTGTCTAACCAGATATTAAAATATGTTTGGCATTATCTTGAAATCAAAACTAATGAACTAATCTGAAGCCATTACCTTTGCACCAGGAAACCCGAACCCTGGGTCCCCTGGAGGTCCGGAGGGTCCGCTAGGTCCTCGCTCACCCTGGGAAAGATGTCACTGTCATTCCATGATCCATATCATTTTCATGTTACCATTCATAATGTCACATCATAATGGTGAGATGCAATATTCTTACTTTAGGTCCGACAGGGCCCTCAGGGCCAGAGTCACCAGGGTTGCCACTCAGTCCCTAAAACAGATAGATATTCATTTATTAGTCTATTATTATATATTTTACTTCACACTAATCACGTCTATGATCTGTGAGCTAGTTGTACTGAAAGAGTGTGTCTATTTAAGGACTTTTACAGTGTACTGGACCTCTACCAAGGTATGCCATCAATTATAATGTGTTTTAACTAGACACATGACAGCTAGACACACCAGAGAATAGACTGTGTGGGAAACTGAAGCTCTCTAAATCTGAATCGGGTCAAAAAAACGGAGGCTACTGTCATCAAACCAAAACCACAAGGACAGAGATGGAAGTAGGCGGGCAGGAGATAGTAACCCCTGTCCCCATGCTAATCCAGAGGAACAAAGAAACCCGTCAAAGAGGAACAATGGCGTGTAGGCCTGGATTCACTGCTTTAGCTATGTTACATTAGTGTAAGAACAGCACTTAATCCCTCAATCACATTCCATATGTGCAGGGAGAGGACAGGCTATCTGACTGTGTAAGCAGGATCATTTCCTCACTGAGCTTGGGAGGTATGTTACTCCTCATTCATTACTGTAATTAAATAATAATTCATAATTCATTATATTATTTAATAATTTAATTTAATAATAATTTAATTAAATAAAAACAAAAACAGCATATATTGTAAGAATCAAAGAAAAATATGGTAATATTTGATTATTTTTTTAATCAATATTTTTTGCATTAGGCACAATATAATGACTTTTTATGAAAATAATGTAAAATGCAACAATTTTTTATAATAAATCAGGGTAAATCCATGCATACATATATATATATATATATATATATATAAACACAGACACACACACACACTACCGTTCAAAAGTTTGGGATCGCCAATTTTAAAAGAAGTCTTTTATGCTCACCAAGGCTGCATTTATTTGATCAAAATACAGTAAAAACAGGAATATTGTGAAATATTATTACAAATTAAAATAACCGTTTTCTATTTGAGTATATTTTAAAATGTAATTGATTCCTGTGATGTCAAAGCTGAATTTTCAGCATCATTAATCCAATCTTCAGTTTCACATGATCATTCAGAAATCATTCTAATATTCTGATTTACTACTCAAGAAACATGTATTATTATTATCAATGTTGAAAACAGTTGTGTCATTTTTTTCAGGATTCTTTGATGAATAGAAAGTTCAAAAGAACAGCATTTATCTGAAATAGAAAGCTTTTGTAAAAAATTAATTGTTCGTACTTTTTTGGATCAATTTAATGCATTCTTGCTGAATAAAAGTATTAATTTCTTTCCAAAAAACAAAACAAAAAAACATTCTAACTAACCCCAAACTTTTGAATGGTTCTGTATAATGATTTTTTTTATTAATCAAAGAATCCTGAAAAAGAATTGTACACAGGTGTTTTCAGCATTGATAATAATAATAATAAATGTTTCTTGAGCAGCATATTAGAATGATTTCTAAAGGATCAGGTGACAAAATGTTTTTAAATCTTACAAATCCCAACATTTTTAACACTATAAAAAGGGGATAAAAAAGGCAACCTGATCTCCTCTTTGTCCACGTGGTCCAGGAGGACCGTCCTGGCCCTGTGGGAATGAAGGACAGGATCATCATGACAGATTGTGGGCCGCAGATCACAGATCAAGAGAATCATTTAATAAAACGTACTTGATCTCCTTTCACCCCTGGGGTGCCACATTCTCCTTTCCCCCCCTATACGGAGAGAGAGTGAAAGTTAATTTCATTGTCCTGTGTCTAATATCATCAATAACGCTTCATCCTCAGGCTGTCTTCTGTGACGTAGTCTCCTGATGTTTTGAAAGCATCAGTCAGGATTAAACAGCTTTCATCATTTACTGACAAGCAGAATCATGTTGTACAGTACAGTACAGTACTTCATGTTGTACAGTAAAATGACTGAATTCACTGTCATTAAGTCAAATATACTAGCCTTTTCTCCTCTCGGTCCTGGTCTTCCCTGTAGCAAAAGAAGAGACTTGATCGCTCAGAAATCCACCAATGAACATGCAAAAAAATATTTATGCTAATATAATAAAAATATATACATAATAATATATGAGGATATAGTACCCTTATACCCTCTAATCCTGGACGTCCATTTAAACCTCCTTCTCCCTATGAATAAAAAGAGAAAACCCTAAAATCAGATTTGAGAACAATTCTTTACATGTTCTGAAGAAAATACAAGTGGCTTTTGCCTGTGCACAACTCGCTTCCACAGTTCTAGGGTGTAGTGGGTGGTCGCCAGGGTGTTGCTATGTTCTGGCTGGTTGCTAGGTGGTAGTTCACTAGCTCAATTCAAAACACCCCATACTTGATTCTGGTCTGTACATACGTGTCAGCTCTATCTTTTAATGTAATATATTTATATATAAAATAATTTTCCAATCACAACTCTGATCAGCTTAGGAAACAAAAAATAACACAGAATTTGTATTAAAATGAGACTTACTCTAGATCCTTTAGGACCAGGAGGCCCATCAACTCCTAGATCGCCTGGTTTGCCCTAATATTTACAAGAAGTTATAGAATGAGCAGGCAAAATAACTTCAATCATACATTTTAAATAACATGGTTGGATAAAATTTCCTTTGTGTAATTGAACAATATTTCTGTCATGAGTGGTATGGTAATAGAGATTGGCATGGTAATGGATATGGCAATGTTAATGTATTTGGTCTTGGCGGAATAGATCTGCTACGTTGCTGTTGCTGCTGCAGAGCAAGTCCCGAGACTGGCTACTGCCAATATATTCACAGACATTGCTGTGAGCATGTAAGACATGCTGCTACTGCTGCTGCACATGTAACATACATGATTTAACCCCCGTAGCAGATATATACAGGTGGAGCTGGGGAAGGTGGAGGGTTTCTGAAAGCACGCTGCTAACAGCAACACTACCGGTATTTGTTTGAATGTTGAGCTGATGCAACAACAACCAATCAGTTGTGCTATATAGATAATGACGTGATCGCTACCGAATGAGTTAAAGACCTATCAGCCTGCACCATCTAGAGTTTCATGCCAGAACTAGGCAGAGGTGTAAAGTCCAGGTTCAGAAAGTAAAAGTCCTCCTCAGTATTTTGTTCCAATCACCTGGATTTGCACAGTTTTTCAGCCAGGAGATAGAACTAATTAGTAAAATACGCTGGCTGAGTTCATGGGTGGAATAAACATATGGCAGGACTTTTACTTTCTGGCGCCTGGACTTTACACCTCTGGAACTAGGTATTTACTGACAAGTGAAAGCTTTCCCATTACGTTCTATGTGAGTCAGTGGATTTGACCTCCACATAAATTCTGCATAGATTTATGAGAATAATCAAGTGTTGATGCCAAACTTTTTGTTTGTTTATCTCTGCATAATCTGCAACCTTTTGCAAATCAAAAGGTAGAAGAGTCGATGTCGGGTCACTTGAAGTGTTTTATTTGAAGGGAAAGGAAACAACAAACAAGCATCCCCTTTCATTTTCAATTTCCTTTAAACAATAAGACCTTTACTGTGCCACTAAAGGGACATGGTGATGGAAAAAAAATGTAAAATGGGTGAAAAATTATATATATATATATATATATATATATATATTAATGCTTTTGAGTTCTTTTGCAAAAGTTTTGCGTTCTTCCAATAAACTTTGAGTTAATTTGCAAAGAACTCAAGTTTTGAGAGTGAAGTGAATGCAAAGTGTCTTGGGGGAAAGCAAAAAAAAAAAAAAAAAACTGACAATTTGCTCCAGATCAAAACCAATATTTTGAACGACCCATTTTCAAGGTTTGATCCAATCCAATAGCCGAAATCTGATTAGATTACTTTTGGACAACTAGGCCCGTCTTGATCTTAACCCACCCTGTGAAGCGTACACATATTTCAAAGCACAGAGGGGTCCTCTTGAATGCTCCAGCACCTGCTACACTTGCAGTGTGGGAAACACTTCCTACGCTTTCATGTACCGCCTCTCTGATCGCCCTGAATCCACCTGCTCTGGCTGTAAACCAGGGCTTTCAGACTCAGAGCGATGGAGTTAACCGCCTCACATTGTTAGATCAAACACGGCTCAGAGAGAGGATTATTGCTGTTTAACAATTCTTCCTCAAACAATTCTAACTTTGTTTGTTCATGTGCACAGATCAGGCAAGGATCTACTAGTGTTTGAAACTGTCTTCCACATCATAGGTCTGATGTCTAATGTCTCCATTCAGAGTATTCAGAGACTAATTAGACAAAAAAAAAAAAAAATCCACTGTTATTTTAGTATTATGGAGAGACTGTTGTAATTGATGTTACTATTATTAAATAGTTTTATTTAAAAAAATTCTGCTTTCATTTACATTTTAGTTACTTTTTTTGCCATTTTGTCATGTTTTTGTGATTTTTATTATTTTTAAAAGTATGTCTATATAGTTTTTATCTATTTTTATTTCCGTTTTAGTTTAGGTTATTTTAGTACTTCAAGTAAAACAAGATGGAAATGAGAAATGCTGTCACTGAAACTAGCTGAAATAAAATAGTTTTGCCATTTTATTTTAATGCAGTTAAAGTTTGCAGTATTTTATTTCGTTTTCACTTTATTTTGATGGTCACTTTAAGACATTCTGTTGACTAAAAGTAATGTTGCACCTACTGTACATGTCTAATAATAACTCTTATTAGAGAGTCTACTAATACTCTAATGAGAGTTAGTTGACATGTAGTTGCAAAGTCACTTATAGTTAACAACATTTTCAAAAGAGACCAATCAAAATAAAGTGTTACCTTTATTTCAAGAAACAAAAGTTTTTATGGTTTTAGTTTACTGTAATAACCCTGGCTGTACTGTTTAAGAGCCAATGACAGATTAATCATGTTGGTACTTTTGTGATTATGAACATCTACAATGATTTCCTATTTTATCAATCTGCAGAGAAAGCTGGATATGATATGATGAGAATTGACTGGGCTATCAAACTGATTTAGATATGAACTCACTGGTTTTCCAGGAGGACCTCTCTCTCCTTTCTCACACAGACAGGATTTGGGCTGAGGACACTGTAACAGAGAAATAAGCCATTAGAGATAAATGATACAGTTAGTATGCCATATATATATATATATATATTTTATCTTTTTATTTTATTTTATAAAATGTTGTCATGTGTATGATTTTCGTGATCCAACGCTATAACAAGGCTGGGGATAATTCGTAACTATAGAAACAAACAAGGATTTAATCAGAAGCCTAGGAAATTGAAACTAAACACAGCAGGGAAATAGAAACCAAGGGAAACAAAACAGAATATCAAAATAAGAGTCCATAGAACCAAACATAACCGTAACTATTTTATTTGATTTAAAATAGGCCATTTTATGTCCTTTTACAAGGTCCTGATTTTGTTTTTGGGGTCTCGAATAGGATTTCATGGTTGAATGTTGAAAAAACATAATTTTTCACATATTTTACATTAATGCAACATCTCCCTTCCTAGTCTTTAAGTAAAGCTATATTTAGTTCCTGTCTCTATAAAGCCCCTTTTTCAAACATGTTTCGGAATTGCCCTATTTTGCGTATGCCTTGGGCGGGAATTATTTAAATTAGGAAAATTGTGAAGTGTACATTCTGTGGACTTTGTGTAATTTTGCAGACATTTATACATACTTTCATTTATCAACAACATTAATGTAATAAGTAGGATAATGTACAGTTAGCTGGTCATTATAGTAAAATGACTGTTATCCATCACATCTCAAATTCAGTTTGAAAAACTGTACTTACAACTGTGTTCGCAAGTTCACTCTGTAAAAGAGAAAAGAGAGCATTGTAGACTGATACACAAAAGTATAAACCATTGACAGATACATGCAGATCTTGATGGAATTGTGATATTGTTCATATATGAAATTTTGTTTCAAAACAAGTGGTTAGGACCACTAATGGTTTCTACTAATGTCTGAGAACATTATAGAAGACCAAAATACGCTGAATGAATGTTCTATCAATGTTACTGGAAGAGCATTTGTTAATAACTTTGAGAGAACCTTGCCAGAATGTTGTCAGTCAAAGTTCTGAGAACATTTCCAGCCTACAAGTTAATAATCTTATAAAACAAGAAAGTTATTCCTCATGGCCAGAAGTTAAATGGATCCTAACCATCTCTTATGCCTTCCAGGTGAAAACATATCCTACTCCAAACACTCACCAGTTCTCTGAAGAGCTTTTCATCTAGTTGTGGGTCAGTGAGGCTGAACAGGTGCTGCTGAGGCGGTGCGCTGGCGATGGACCTCAGTCTACCGTTGTCTTGCTCATCTCGTGTGGATCCCGACAGCCCAATGACAAACATGCGTATGTTGTTGCTCTTTGCATCTGCAGCTGCAGTCACAGCACTGGGACTGCGCGGGTGGTCAATCCCATCCGTCAACAGAATCACTGCTCTTAAGCTGCTGGCCGCTGTCTCTCGGATGAAGAGCTGAGTGGCGTTTGAGATGGCATAAGCTGAGAAGGTGCCTTGGCCGATGTAGGTCATAGCATCCACTCGGCTTTGGAACACATCTATGTCCTGCCAGTCCCGGAAGTTGTGTTCCACTAAGACGTTGCTGCTGTACTGCAGGACAGCGATTCTCACCCGCATCCGCCAGCCGGGCACCTGCATCTGCATCAGCCTGGTGCTGAAGCGCAACACGAAATCCATCTGCCTCTCAAACAGAGGCATTGTAGCTTTCTCTGAACTGTCCACCAAAAAAGCCAACTCCACTGGACAGAACAGAGCTGCAGAAAAATGAAACAACAGCTTTTTATATATAAATATTTATATATATAATTGCTAGGACACATTTCTCAATATTTAGGTCTTTCTCAAAATTACACTTTTTCTAAATTAATCACACAGTTTTCCTAACCAACTTTTAGTTTTGTACAGCAGTTAATTTTACATCCAAAATGCACCAAAACTTCCAAAACACTTCATGCATGTCTTAAATTAACTCATACTAGCAAGTAGTTTTCACCCAACAAACACACTTTGTCAAAAAAAACAATGACCTTAAAATCACTGCAGTTTTTTCTGAAATGCTTTGGTGCATTTCTCAGATCACAACTAATTCTCAAAACTACCTGTTTAACCTCCACATCATCTAGTCACTTGTGCAAATCATAAAAGCAAAAAAATATTTTTCATTCTTTTGATCAAATTGTCAATGCTTTAGTACATTCATGCAATTGATTATGTACAATTGTCTGCTTGTCCTACATTATCAATTGATCATGTTGATCAGACTATTCTGACTCTCTGTTGCATAGTCTTACCCCCAAAACCTCTAGGCATTAGTTCACTGCATAAATCATTAAAAGCAAAATGTTTGAACGACATAATCTGTCAAGCATATTTTCTATACATTTCTATTACACTCTTCTGTAAATGTATATCTTAAATCTCACTATAAACGGGGAATGTAAAGCATTAAATCAACCAATGATCTACAGCTCAGAGGTGCATCTCATGAACCTTCGATTGGCAAGAATATATAAAGCACAACACAGTTACAATTTCTGACTATGAAAAAAGAAACCAACAACAACAACAACAACAACAACAATAACAACAACAACAAGGAAACGAACAAGGTCAACAGCCAGGAAGAACATGAGTTAGGATGCATGGTGAAAGGGTTTGGAGACTATAATTTGTTGTCAGATCAACAGAAAATAGTAACTGTGAATCCTGTCACTGTACCACATACAACAATGCATTTGTACTGTTGAAAGTAATATCTGCCATACAAAAAGTGCAGCCTTCTGTCACAGTTGGTTGCAGAAAGGAAGAGAAGTTGAGGCAGGATCTATATGCAGCAGTCATGAGCCCAAACAACTGAGGTGAAGCCGGGAGAGGTGGAGACCCAGGTGGAGTCTGATGTACGGAGGAACTGGGCGACACTGGAAGACCAGGAGGCCAAGATGGAGCAGCGGTGACGAGCAGCCAAGGTGAAGCCAGGGTCCAACGGAGCCGAAGCAGAGATGAGGCAGGATGAGGTGCAGTCGTTGGCCCTGAATTATGTGGCGGAGGCAGAGCGACGACTGACCAAGGTGGAGTCAGAGTGGCAAGGGAGCCGGTGGAGCCAAGGGAGCAAGAAACCTAGGTGGAGCTGACTGGTCGATGGGCCGAGGTGGAGTAATTGGCTCGGAGGCCTGAGGTGGAGCCAAGGGATCAACACACCAAGGCTGTGGACCAGGAAGCCCAAGGCGGATCCAAGCAGCTGGGTAGAGCCACTGAAGAAGGAGCCAAGGGTCTGAAGGGAGCCAGCTGAGGCAGGGCTGAGGAATTTAATGGAGTAGTCAGAGGAGGAGAGAGTGGGAGGCTGGGCGGGACAAGTGGCAAGGTTCGTACACCTTTTCCAAGGTCAAATTCAAGCACTTTTCAAGCACTTTCAAGGTCCATTTTAAAGCTTTTCCAGCACCTTACACCACCGTAAATTACATACCAATACATAGTCAAAATTATTATTTCGTGTTTTTATCACATTAAAAGAGATAATGCTATAAATAGACAAGGTTTGAACAAAACTTAGATGCTTAGATGCACGCCGCGGTCAAAGTTAAAAATAGTTAAACTTTTGCCACTGCGCTCTGTGATGATTACCCGCGCGGCCAAAAAAAACAGGGCATCCAAAAAAGCACGGAAATCAAAATGAAAACTCTGCCTACTTTTGCTCAGACCAGCGTAGCGCAAATCGCTCTGTATCTGAAGGGCTACATTTTATTTCTCTATTTAATAAACGAACTATTCAGTCAGATAGGTATTTGTTGTGAAAGAAATACAGTTACAATTTCAAGCATTTTCAAGCATTTTATCCAAAATTTAAGCACTTTTCAAACCTTGAAAATGTTGAAACACAACATCAAAATTCAAGTATTTTCAAGGATTTCAAGCACCCGTACGAACCCTGAAGTGGCGACGAAGGAGACTTGGAGCTGGGTCTAACTAGCTGCGAAGAAGGAGATTTGGAGCTGGGCTGAACCAGCAGTGACAAAGGAGACTGGAAACTGGATAGGATTAGAGGAGACCGTTATTTTGGACAAAGACATAATCCAGATCATCATACCATTTAGGAGGGTCTGGGCTCAGATCACCCTCAGTAGCAGAAGTATGGCCAGGGCTCCACTCCATGCCCTCGAACTCTAGTAAAACACCTTCTGGGATGGACATTGGTGCCTTCTCTCGCCCCTGGTCAGACTTTGGGGCAGGCTCCAGCGCCGGAATGGAAGTGGCACCAGGCTCTGGCTCCGTGGCTCAGGCTCAGGGTCAGTGTTAGGCTTGACAAGGGGCTGAATGGGATCTGGAGCTTTTACTTCCTCCTCAACCACTGTCCAGGAGAAACCAGAGTGGCATAACACCCACTCAATGTATTCACAAAAACGCCCTCGAGGACCATCTCCAGGCAAGCATGCTTTAGTTTGACTGTTTAGACCAGCTCTAAGGAAACACATGGGGAGGAATCAGGATAATGCACCAAGGGCACCAGTTATGAAAAGTTTCTTATGTGGTCCTCAAGGGTGCTGTCCTCCTGGCTTAGGAGGAGAATCTGAACTGCTGGTAGATCCATATGTAGGTCTGTTCTTCTGTCACAGTTAATTGCAGGAAGGAAAAGCTGAGACAGGATCTATACACAGCAGTCAATTTATTAAACAATAAATCAAAACAAAAAACATGCAGGAGCACAGGAGAAATCTGAAACACAGGAGAATAACATCCAACTAAAAATAAATGAGAATGGACAAATAACAACTCAAACTGAGGAATATTTATAAACAGAGTAATTAAAGGGCTGAACAAGGAACAGTTGAATCAAATCAGTCAAACAATGAGTCATTGTGACAACAAAAGAGAACATTCTAGAAACATTGGAAAAAGAAAGGAAACACAGGAAACAATGAGTTACAAGCCAGGAAAACCGAAACGGAAATCAAACTGAACATTACACCTTGTGCATTTTCAATCAGTCATCAAAAACCATCACATTCTGTCAGAGAACACAGTTTTATTGACAGCATGGCTAAGCATTTTGACTATCTTGTTTGTGAACAATGACACACGGCCTCGTCATTCTGATGGCACTGGTATGTTCATTGACATAATACTTACTTTTGAGAGATGAACTAGGGATTTTTAGCAAGTTACAGGATTTTGCAGTGCTGTTTGTACAAATTGTTTCGAGAAATGCACTGACTGGTTTGCAAATGATGGTTTGCATGATTCAAGATATGTACCAAACCGACTGAGATAAACTGTAATAACAGGTAGCCTTATGCAATGTTTTTCAAAACAAGAATGACAGCTCTCTGCTGATTAAAATTCACTCCAGTCTATATTACATGGTCCATGTTTACATTACAGTACAAATCCCCTTTTGTATATATGGTAATAACTGTGTTCAACTACATCTAATTATTTTGATAGTATTTTCATTTTCTTCAGTTATTCAGTTCTGTATTATGATACAGAATTATGGCCTATAGGGACATTTTGGCGGTGGTGTCTCTGAGTAAGAAAGTGAGAAAAGAATGAATGCAATTTGAAAGATGTAGTCATTGAATGCATTTTGTGCCAAAGCAATGGAAAATTATCCACAGTTTAGCCCACATAGACTGCTGTTTTGCTCACTGTGTGAAGAGTTTTGAAAAAGTAACCAAAGTATTGAGAAACTGGTTCAAGCAATCGTAAAAAAAAAGAAAACTGAAAAACATTAGAGAGGTTTGGGTAGACAGGCAGACAGATTACTTACTTCTGACTTCATTTTGGATGACAGTGTTGTCAGGTTTCTGTCTGTTCTTTCTTCTGTTCTTGCTGCTAGCACTACAGGACAGTATCAGCAGCAGGAGACACAACATCACACCGCACTGCATTCTTCCTGCTTATTCACGCCGTCACACTACAAATGAATCATATTATACATTTCATATTCATTTTTGAAAACATGTCTCTAAAATAATGCATTCATTTTTGACATCCTAAGTACATCCTGACAGATCCTAAAAAAATGTAGGCAATGAGAAATCCTTATCGGTGGTAAAAATCCCTGTAATGAATACCTAATTAGATTTTTGCTTTAATAATCAATGTTTCTTTATTCCTGGGAAATATGTTTTCAAGCCATCTCCACTCCAATTTGTATGCAGTTTACTGCAGTGATTAATTAAACTGATCATTACAACACTTTTACACCTGGCCCAAAGTTCCGCATCTAAAAAATCAGAATCTTGACAATAGAAATAATGAGGGTCAGGAAGAGCAATATCCTATGAACTACCCTGAGGCAGTCATGCACATGGCCTGTCCATTTTAGCCCTGAAGGTGCCACAAAATCACTTCACTGCGGTAAAGTGTGACACAAGCATGCTGCTGCTATTCCAGTGAATTTTGCTGAGAAAACGTTACATTTTATTTGATGACGATGTTCTTTTTTCCACAAGTTAATGCACATTTGATCCTTTTTTAGGTGAACGTTTTTTTTTAAACCTATTCTGTTCTGCTACAAATGATATATAAAAATAATATAATATTTAACACATAATTCTATTCATATATTCTATTTTACACTCTGTATCATGAAGATCTGGACTTTTTCTGGACTTATTCATATCAATAGCCATAACACATAAAGAAAATCTTATCAATATGTAGACTATCTACTTTCTTGTGTCCAACAAAATAAGAAATATAGTATGAAAATGAACAGTAGGAATCGATTATGGTGGTTCCTTACCTAAATATTAATTGCTGTACTGTCTGTTTCCTTAATAATCCAGTCATCCAGTTAATCATTCATGTCCAGTTACATCCTCATCGTGTGTGATATCTCCGTATGAAAGAGCTAGAGGCAGAATAGGCAAAGTTTCATTGAGGCCAGGCATTTATTCTGTGAATAATGCAGTAATACCCTCTCTGTAATCACTCTGTGCTCAATGTGCCAGTATCCTGACAGTAACCGGCTCACTGCTCTGGGACTCCTAGAGTAAAACCCCCTTTTGTCAGTGGATTGGGAGGGTGATTATTCTGACAGGCTTGATTCCTGTATTCCTGTCAAACATTTTATGCGTGTCTTTATCAGCCATTAGCTCACAGACGTAGTGTAAAAAAGTCACTGGAAAAATAAACAAGACTGTCTTCAGTTAAATGATATTATACTGATATAACAATTGCTTGCGCTCTAACTTTAATACAACTATCATGGGCAGATGGCAGAGGAAAATCCTTTGAGAAAATATGCAGGTCTAAACTGGATTTCTATCAGTATCCTCAAGCTAAAAAATGTCTCTTTTAGAAACTGAAGCCCTGTCTCACCTCAAAAATATAGCCTTTTAGTGTATTTTCTTTCATTTAATTTGTATTCATATACACACAAGGACGTCACAGATTTCAAAGAATAAAAAAAAAAAAAGAAGATTTTTATTATTTCTAAAGGAATTTTTACAAACAGAAGGCATTACACTGCTAGTGAAAGGTTTCATATTTTATAGTATTTCTATACAATATGGATGAGTTGGACCAGTGGAGAAAAAACTTTGTCTAGCATATATCTATCATATCATTAAATCTATTGACTTATGTTGAAATGCTTGAAATTAATTGTGTTGATAAATTGTACCTCTACAATATATATATACAGTGGGGAGAACAAGTATTTGATACACTGCCGATTTTTCAGGTTTTCCCACTTACAAAGCATGTAGAAGTCTGTAATTTTTATCATAGGTACTCTTCGAATGTGAGTGACGGAATCTAAAACAAAAATCCAGAAAATCACATTGTATGATTTTTAAGTAATTAATTTGCATTTTATTGCATGACATAAGTATTTGATACATCAGAAAAGCAGAACTTAATATTTGGTACAGAAACCTTTGTTTGCAATTACAGAGATCATACGTTTCCTGTAGTTCTTGACCAGGTTTGCACACTTTTGCACAGATTTTGGCCCACTCCTCCATACAGACCTTCTCCAGATCCTTCAGGTTTCGGGGCTATCGCTGGGCAATACGGACTTTCAACTCCCTCCAAAGATTTTCTACTGGGTTCAGGTCTGGAGACTGGCTAGGCCACGACAGGACCTTGAGATGCTTCTTACGGAGCCACTCCTTAGTTGCCCTGGCGGTGTGTTTCGGGTCGTTGTCATGCTGGAAGACCCAGCCACGACCCATCTTCAATGCTCTTACTGAGGGAAGGAGGTTGTTTGCCAAGATCTCGCGATACATGGCCCCATCCATCCTCCCCTCAATACGGTGCAGTCGTCCTGTCCCCTTTGCAGAAAAGCATCCCCAAAGAATGATGTTTCCACCTCCATGCTTCACGGTTGGGATGGTGTTCTTGGGGCTGTACTCATCCTTCTTCCTCCAAACACGGCGAGTGGAGTTTAGACCAAAAAGCTCTATTTTTGTCTCATCAGACCACATGACCTTCTCCCATTCCTCCTCTGGATCATCCAGATGGTCATTGGCAAACTTCAGACGGGCCTGGACATGCGCTGGCTTGAACAGGGGGACCTTTCGTGCACTGCAGGATTTTAATCCATGACGGCGTAAGTGTGTTACTAATGGTTTTCTTTGAGACTGTGGTCCCAGCTCTCTTCAGGTCATTGACCAGGTCCTGCCGTGTAGTTCTGGGCTGATCCCTCACCTTCCTCATGATCATTGATGCCCCACGAGGTGAGATCTTGCATGGTGCCCCAGACCGAGGGAGATTGACCTTCATCTTGAACTTCTTCCATTTTCTAATAATTGTGCCAACCGTTGTTGCCTTCTCACCAAGCTGCTTGCCTATTGTCCTGTAGCCCATCCCAGCCTTGTGCAGGTCTACAATTTTATCCCTGAAGTCCTTACACAGCTCTCTGGTCTTGGCCATTGTGGAGAGGTTGGAGTCTGTTTGATTGAGTGTGTGGACAGGTGTCTTTTATACAGGTAACGAGTTCAAACAGGTGCAGTTAATACAGGTAATGAGTGGAGAACAGGAGGGCTTCTTAAAGAAAAACTAACAGGTCTGTGAGAGCCGGAATTCTTACTGGTTGGTAGGTGATCAAATTCTTATGACATGCAATAAAATGCAAATTACTTATTTAAAAATCATACAATGTGATTTTCTGGATTTTTGTTTTAGATTCCGTCTCTCACAGTTGAAAAGTTACAGACCTCTACATGCTTTGTAAGTGGGAAAACCTGCAAAAATGGCAGTGTATCAAATACTTGTTCTCCCCACTGTGTATATATATAAAATATAAAATATTTTTATATTTATATTATTTTATTTAATACATTTATATATATTTTTTTCAATGGATGGGTTGGACTAGTGCAGGAAAAACTATTACAGCTTCCCAGAATGCACCTCATTAAGCAGGTCCAGAATGAACAGGATTGGAATCTAGGTTGTCGACTTTGAAGAACATAAAATATAAGATCATTTGGGAATTGTTTGGTCACTACACCATTCCATTACTTCAGTTTGTATATTGCAGAAATAATCATTTAAAAATTAGGTGTGTAGGTGTAGGTAGAGTAGGTGTGTTGAAACTTTTTATCACATCTACTTTTCCTGAATGTTTCTTTGAACTACATAGTTCAGAAAAGGGTCACATCACATACCCTATTCCCAACCTTGTCATCTGATAAATCTCAGTTCTTCGAAAAATGTGGAAACGATCAAACCCTCTTGATGGCACAGTGAGTGAAATACCTCTCCACTTGACAAGCTACAAAAAATGTGACAGGGCAACGAGGCACTCAAAATGACTTACAGGGAGGAGGAGTCGGAGAACATCAGTGGAGAACCATAGCAAATACAGCAACAGACGTCAATAAATTATTATTGATACTAATGGTAGGATAAATTTAATTGGTCCGCCTCTGAAAGTCAAATATGTTTCCTCTAATGTAAAAATCATAAATCTGTTTAAAAATGCTTGCTGTGCTGTTGTAATTACAACTAAGCTATGCCTCAGACGTAAAAGCTCAGATCGCATTACACATATTATGACAATGTGATGTCATCATGAGCCATATTTTTAAACAGCACTTAAGATGTCACTTGCAGCACCAAGTCATAAGAGGAAAGTTGACACTTTATGCAAGAGATATATGAAGCATGTCTGCTATATTTACATCTTCAATATTTTAAAGTGGCTGTTCTGTTCTACATGAAATGTTTGAGACAAAGGTGAAAAGTTTGGCTCTGAAACAGTCATTGTATCTTTACATCTGATATCCCTATAGTATATCCCTTTTCTTCTGACCTGAGACCTTACACATTGTAGTCCATTACATGATGAAAATTGTAGTTTAAATACTTTTTGATTACTTTTAGATTACTTTTGAGCTAACTTGTTTATTACATTGATTTGAATAGGATATATTGTACCAAATTGATAAAAAAAAATACAAAGAGAAAAAAATATATATTATTTTGTTATCAACAACATGAAGGGCATTTAACATTGTATTATGCCAGGATTTCCCTAATTAGGCTTCAGGAAGGAACTGCAGGTGATCCATATAATCAGTTGCTATCCATTTTTGCGGTTTCTGTTGACAGTATGAAAAATAATTTCTCTACAAATTGTTTCTGGTGGAGTTTATCAAGTTGGTTTCCTCTCTGTTGCTCCACTTTAAATCCCATTTTTCATTTTTTTTTAAATGATTTTAGTACTTTTATGAAGTCACCAACTTGAAGTAAATTCCAAATCTGCTGCCCGGGGTGCATCAAAGGGAGTCATGACAAGGAAAAACTGATGTTTTAATCATTCTGTGCCTTTAAGCATTTGCACAAGAACCAACTGCAGAATGAGCTTTGACTTCACTTGTGAACTTTAGGTGTTCAGTATGGCCAAAATATGTATAATATGTGCTTCTGTTGTTAACCTTTCGTTGGATAAATTTCTGGAATTAGAAAAAAACATCTGCTAAGCGAATAGATGCAAATGAAAAGTGCTGCAGAGATTTGCTGTTGCATGGCACTAAAAGACAGTTTAACGGCCCTGGGAACTTACATGCATTACCACAGGGTATGAAAGTTTTCTTGAACCAATTGTGCTTGGGTGATTTGTTAAACATGTCAGAAGATGATATGGAGAAACCTTCCTGAGGCAGTGAGCGCATCCGCGGAGCACATAGATCTGATGCTGCAGGAAATCTCTTAGTGCAAACCCTTAAACGCTTAGATGAATCAGAAAAGGCTGTTTTAGAAAAAAAAATACAGTATGAAGTGGTGTTATCTTAATTAAGGGCAAAGGTCAAGGTTATGTCAACTTAATGGCATGTGGCAGTAATGTGGGTTACTTTTAATCTACAAGGTCATGAACTTCAGATGGGTTTGCCAACACAATCTAATGGCAATTTGTAAATATTTTGGCAAATTGGTGGTTAATAACTGAATTTGTACAAACTCATCCGTAGCCTACGTTTTAGAATTGGTTTACCCCCCAGTCACGGGTATAGGCCTATATATTTAGAGGTGGACCTTCACTTTCTTTGTTTGTATGATTCACATAACATTTAAAATAATAATAATAATAATAATAATAATTAGCACCTCGTAAAATAGTTACTTATTTCCTTGGGTGTGTTGTGTTCACATTTGTAGGTCGGTTCGTTTGGCCCGGACAAAAAAAAGTCCTTATCCAATTAGTGTTCACATTGGCATTTTTAACACCAAACCAGATACCGAACCTAAAGACACATGGATATGTTCACAACTAGGGGTGCGTTTCCGAACAATGATGTAACTCGCTGCATCACTGAAGAAATCAACTAGCTAGTCACGACTGTTTCCCGAAACTGTATCGCAAAGTGGTCGTTCAACCACGTTGGTTTATGACATCACGCACGTGGTGGAGTAATAACTTCTTTTAATGAATCTGTTTGAGATCGAATTAACGCTAAGATGTTTTGCTATAAATTACAGACATGACATCTGAGGACTATTTCTCATTTTTCTCAGTTATTTGTGCTTTATTTCCAGATTCAATCATAGGCTCGTTCTTGTAGAGCACGTTCCCAGATAGCACAAGTCTATTTGATGTGATGTTTACATCTGGAAGACAAATTTTTAAGAGTGTTTGCTTATCTGCAATATGTCTATAGGACGTTTCCTGTCAGATGTCAAATAGACGTTTAGAAGATGTCTTAAAGATGTAATGATTTAGAATGTATGTTAAACTGACATCTTCTAAACGTCTATTTGACATCTGACAGGAAACGTCCTATAGACGTATTGCAGATGAGCAAACACTCTTAAAAATAAACATCACATCAAATAGACGTGTGCTATCTGGGTTCGCATGCCTACTCTTCAAAAACGGTGCTTTAAATCTCTTGACAAACTAAAAGATGTAAATGACATTTGTATGTATTCTAAATAAAACACACGTTGAACTGAATGTCAGCTTGCTTATTTTGCTCAAGATAAGGATTTATTAAGTCCACATGTCATGCAAACTATAGAAACTATTCTTCTAAACAGAGAACTGTCGTTCCAACTACACAACTTTGCGATGCTGTTTGCATATGTTCGTTAACGATGCTTTCAGGAAACGCACCCCTGACTCGTTAAGCTGATAACGACGGAACTTGCGAACATAGTTGGCTAACGTCTAATTACGATGCTTTTGGGAAACGCACGTGATTAGTCAGCTTTTATTAGACTACCTATATTTCATGAAGGAACTTACCGAACATCCAAACCAATGCTGTGTGCTGGGCTAAATGCGCTCGTTGTACGATGGTATTTTGACCAGCTGAGAACTCGTGAAGACATAATAAAATATGTAAAGGAGTCAAAACAGCGGCGGGAATCCCTCCGTCACACACACATACACACACAAAATGAAGATCTGCTGCGAGGAGACGCAGTTCTGATGCCTGAACCGAACTGTGATGGGCAACATCGCGACTATTACGAGAAAAAACAGGTGAGCATTTTCTCCTTTTTAGGGTTGCATCTTGTCCCGTTTTTGGTTCATTTACATGTCTTTGGTCCTCATACCAGAGTTCGCTTGGAAGCTGACCAAATCTGCTGAGTGTGAACACAAGCGTACCCCTATCGAGTTGGTTTGCACATATTTGGTCGGGGCATTTGTTATTGGCTACTGAAATAATAATAATAATAATAATAATAATAATATTAATAATAATAAATATGACTGAATGTTTAATCTTTGGAAACAGAATAATTATTTGATCAAAGGATGACCACGTGGTTCCACTTCAGCTAATTATGTTTCTAAAAAGTATAGGCTATAGGCTGTCTGTTATAATAACATTAATTAATGTAGGCCTATTTATTTATTTATTCTTAAAGTAGCCGTTCTACAGTAAATGTTTGCGTCAAAGGTGAAAAGCTTGACTCTATTAAACGTATTTTACATCTGATCAAATCGGCATAGCCTATCCATTTCTGACCTAAAACCATTTAGAAAGTAGGCCTAAATATATCACTGTAGTCAGTGCTGAGTAGATTAGGCTACTTACAAAGTGTAATCCATTAATACTAATTACATGAAGAAAATTGTAGTCAGCAACAATCTATTAGGCTACATTACATTTCAGGGAATATAATCTGACTACTTTTAGTTACTTTTACATTCCTTTTGACCTAACTCGTTATCACATTTATTTGATTAGGATAATTTATTACACGCCAGGGCTTCCCAAACTGCAGGGGGTTTGAATAAAAGCCAATAATTAATACAATTTTATATTAAATTATATATATATATATATATATATATATATATATTATATATATATATATATAGGCTATGTATGTACAGGTAAATGTTTCTTATACAAAAAGCTGGTATAGATTTGTTGTAGTAAATGAGAAGAGGATGTTACTCATTTCCAATACAAATAAAATCTAATTTGTCTTCTGGTTCCTGCTGTTTTATTTAACATATTTTATATTTTAAAAAGAGAATGTTGTTAGTCTTTTCCAGTACTGATTAAATAAACATTTTCTGGCTATAGATACTGCCACACTCCTGTGCAAGTGGTACAAACAGCACTTTGTCAGAACTTGCAACAATATGGCAGCTGCTTGACCTCGGGCAACTCCTCACACCATCGAGCGCTACAGAGGCAGGCCACCTATTGCTCATCGTATTAAATACTACAACATGCAGAATGCATCTTTTACCCTAATGCCTTTTTTCCTGATGAAGATGGGTTGTCCTGTCAAAAAAAAGGGGAGTTACTCAACATGACAGCTATATTGAAGTGACTGCTTGAGGTATTTGGCTCATTCGCCCCCTCCTGACACGTTGTCATATGATTGATGAATTTTGTAATGGTACAAGTTTTTTTTTCCATAGAAATATTAGCCTCCCTCGCATTCCAAGGGAAATGCGAGGAAAATTCCAAAATTCTGGTTTTAGTTTCCTCTGCTCACTGGTCTGGAGAAATTAAATTAAATTAAATTATATTAAATATAAGTATATAAGTATACATAGTAAATAGTAAAAATAAGACCATAGTCTTATTATATTATAGTCTTATATTTTGTTAGCTAACTAAAAATTGTCATAATCAAAATTCATAAAATTAAACCAAGACCAGTTCAAATCCAGATGCTTTTTAATTTATAAAAAAGTAAAACAGTAAGATGATGCTAAACTTTGTTTTTTCATTTCTTGTATTTTAGGTCTTATGTTGTAAAAGCATAACAATACAAATGAACAAAATGTAATTTGTCTATTTAAAAAAAAAAAAAAAAAGAAAAAGTGTATTCCATTTTTACAATCTATCTATGATTCCAACTCATGGCCTTCATGTTTAGTTTTTCACTTCATTGCCATCTGGTGGTAGAATAAAAACAAGTTTATTGAACCCAGTCTTGTATAATAAAAAAAAGCCCAAAATGAATAATCTTGGTGTCCACTTTTAGGAAATGCTGGGAGACAAGCATTGAATAAAATAACCTGAAAAGAATAATTCTTCATTGTCTTTTGAATGTGGAATAACAAACATATGTCTGTAGACCAGCCTCACATATCCCCACATTCATCAAGTGCTGACCAGTCTTCACCAGTATGTTATTACTTGCAATGTGCATAGTAATTCGCCTTGAAGGAAGAGTTTACCCAAAAATAAAAAAAATCTAAAATTTACTCACCCTCAAGTTGTCCAACCTGAATAAGTTTCTTTCTCTTGCTAAACACAAAAGAAGATATTTTGAAGAATGTCGGAAACCAATCAGTTGTGGGACACCATTGATATCCATAGTATTATTTTTCCATACTATGTAAGTCAATGGGGTCCATCAACTGATTGGTTACAAACATTCTTGCGTTCAGCAGAAGATACAAAAACGAGGGCAAGTAAATGATGACATAATTTTCATTTTTGGATGAACTATCCCTTTATTATACTCATCTTGCAGTTATAGGATACACAAAACTGTTTAAATAAACACAATAAGGTATCATACCACTCCTGTTCACCCAATACAGTTAGAAAAAGAAAAAAATACTTTATTACTTAAATGACTGATCAGTCAACCCATCTTTTAATTTGAGTATAATCAATGTGAATTTAAACATGAAATTCTTATTTAGAAATAACTACATTAATAAAATAAAAATAAAATGCTTTTGGTACATTAATTTTTAAACTATGCTCAGCTCACTTTAAATGCAAATATACTTTAAGTATACTTTACATCACTACGGAAGCGTATTGCATTCACTTGAGAAAAAAAAATCGTTTTTCATTATGTAATAATCATGTTATTATGAAATCAGATAATCATTAAAGTCATTAATTCAGAAAAACAGAGCAAATATTTTTATTTCAAGAAAAAATTATCTCAGAATTCTGAGATAATTAAGTCATTAATTCAGAAAAACAGAGCAAAACATTTTTATTCATGGAAAATTATCTCATAATTCTGAGATAATTAACTCGTTAATTCAGAAAAACATAGCAAAAAAAAAAATCATGAAAAATTATCCTGTAATTCTGAGATAATTAACTCGTTAATTCAGAAAAACTGAGTAGATTTTTTTCCTCAAGTGAATGCAATACGCTTCCGTACATCTCTCTCATTGTAACTAACATAAATGGCTAAAGTAAGACAAATCCATTCATTTAGTCATGCTTTGCTTCATGATGAAAAAAAAAAACAATGTAAAAATGGTACAAACTTTTATTTTACTTACCTAATATTTTGTTGTAAATAACTTCCAGAATTATTTTGTCAATGTACAGCTGTAGAAGTCTTCATTAATTAAATAATGTGAACAACAGTTTTATATAAGTTTTATTTCAAGTAACAAAAACTGGACAAACGGTAAATATCCAATTATACAAAAACTGTAAAATGAAAATAAAAGTGCTGTTTAACCGCTTAATGACACCTCAAACGGGTAATACTGGGGATAGTCATGAAGGACTTTCAGGCTTTCGTTGTACAGCTCCAGATCTGCAAAGCAAGAGGAAATCTTTTACATCCAAGTGCAAATGACACGGACAATAGAACTATCATAATCAATATAACAAATTATACCGAAAGAGACTTTGTCCTCACGATACTGGGTATGTGAAACAGCCATGATTGTTCCTTTGTTGGACACCATTCCAATAACCTCAACAATCCCACTCAGCTCTTCATCCAGCTAAACAGGACGAGGGGGAAATATGACCTTTTTAATAAATGCCAACATCATACAGAGAGGTGCATCATATGCTGCTGCTGAACTGATCACTCACAGGATCATTGAGCTCCACTGATGCAGTCTTTCCTTCTCCATCTGAAAGAGTAAGAGCCTTTCCTGATGGATGGACCTGTCAATACACAACCATACTGTCATGTTCACACGCTAGACAGAACTCACACTCTTTCAATACGTTTTTATTTTGCAATGCGTGGAAAAATTCGCCCTAATAAGCTCGTCTTGCAGTTATTGAAAACTACTCAAATACACTAGACCGTATCATAACACTTATACCACGCATCATTCGCGCTTGATTTTCATTATACAGCTAACGTTAGATGGCTCATTGCGGAATAAATAAATGATAAAATTTTCATTATGCAGGACATGAATATAAGTGAATATTAGGTCAATACCGTTTCCAAGCGTCCAATGAAGCAGACTGGTCGATTGATGTATTGAGACAACATCGACGTATTGATTCTGGGCTTCGGGGACTCATAAACGCCTGACATTGCGTATGTTTACGGCAAACCACACAAGAAATAAAACCCAATATGACTTCAGTCGAGCCAAACAGAACCGCGGGAAAACTCGGATCAAGTGACGTATTTTTTCCCCCAGATGACCACGTTTCCGGTGCGTCAGAGAAAAACGCTCGACACAAATAGCCTGTTAACTATAGTTCCTAGTTGTGGTAAGTCCGAATCATTTCCGCTCATTCTTTTGATTATTATTATTATTTATTTATTTTTAATGTATTGCCTGTCAAATTACTTCATTGAACATGACAATAACCATTTACATATCAAAATGCAGTATAACAGTTTGAGGAAAAAAGAAGAAAAAAAAGGAAAAAATGTAAGAAATTGTACAATATCGTCATTACTTAAAAGCTTCACAGAAACCTAGTGCGTCATGTTTTACTAATTTTTCTAACCAATAAGTTACTCACTAGGGCTATAATAATTAATTTCTACATAAAATAACAATACGTTTGGTTTTCCTTTAGTCCATTTTTGTTTAATCATATGGTATTTTCCATCATTAGAAATAGATTTATGATAAAAGCCAAATTTGATTGTATTCTCTGTCTATCAAAATAAACTTTTTTCATATTTACAGAGAATAATTCTCAAGTGAACAACACTCTCTCCCCACAGAAATCACACGCACATGGTTATTTTAATAAGCACACACATAATAAGCGTATATTCACAGTTGTTAGTAAGGGACATGCTTGTAAATATTTACAGATACATTATTGATGCTTTACTACGTGAGCTTGAAGAACTGTTGGAAGTTCTTTTGGAAACGCATTGTTAAGAGTGATACGCAAAAGCTTCTTTTTTGTTTTCACACGGAGCGAAAAAGCAGATGGACACGGCGTGGGAAGGATTGGTAAACAAAACTTCAGTCGAGTAGCTCGCTTTTACCACAACAAAACTGAAATATTATACTCATATGATTTTAAGTAAGACAGTATTTCACTCAAATCTCAAAAAGATTGTTCTTTTTATTGTTCACTGTACTTCAGCAGAAATGTAGTATAGCAACGCTTGCTAACTTGCTTGTTTCTTGAGCTTTCTAGGAAAAACAAAGCGGCAGCACAGTTTTCATTGACTTCACGTTGTGACTTTATATAGATCACATTAATTTTGAATGCATACAGAAAAAGAAAATTACACTTGTTACACTCGATTGATTTCGAAATCTGCTTCATACCAGCATATCACGTGTGCTGAGGAGTGACTGATTTTCAACACAGACACACAAGATGTTGAAGTTTTTCGGATTCAAGAATGACGGAGCCAAAAAATCTTCTGAGAGGGAAACTGATGGATTTGTCATCATTGGTAAGTCATTTGATCATTTTATTTTAGGAGCACATTTCTGATTGTTTAGATTTTGTTTTATTATTTTAGTTGAATAATAAAGTGATATCTATCTATCTGTTTATCAGTCTATCTGCCCGTTTATCAATCTATCTGCCTGTCCGTGTGACCATCCAAAATATTGTTAAGAAACTATAAATACAGACGTTGTTTGGTTAATTCCTATCCACCACAAGAGGGCAGTATAGTTCAATCCTCACATTCAATGTGAATGTAGTTCATCAATAGTAATAGTTAAAACAATTCTATTTAGTCTCATTGACGTTTTTTCCTTAATATGAAGTAGCAATCAATCAGGACATGTATTTGGGGTTCTCTGTACCTCTGTGGATCACCATTTCCTGTACCTGGAGTGGATACAGGTGCCACAGCCTCGACAGTTAATACAATGAAATTACATAGCATACCTTTTGTTGTGCTAGTTGCAACTTGCAGTAATAAGGTTTTATGTTTTCATGCCTCCCAGCATACATTTTACTGTATTAGAGGGAATGTAGGTCAAAGGGACCTTGCTTCATAAAAAGCAGGATATGTTTACTGAGGGCTTGAGCCAGATTTGAATAGCTCACACCATGTGCTCATGTAGTTCGAGGAAATATTGGTAACCAGGGAATGGAAAATTACTGCTGAATATTTGAGGATAAATGGATGTTTGGCAAACTATGCTGGTTCTCCAATTTTAGGCTAACCATACTGTGAGAATGTTTTGGAAATAAACAGAGAATCTCACAATAGGAGAGTGATGCTTTTAATTTGAAGTTAACATTTATGTGAAGCTTGTCGCTTAACTCTTATGAAAATAATGGTAACTGGTATTAAATTATAGGCTACTATTTGCACTATTGGCAAGGCCGCATGGCCTACAGGATTATATAAGTAAATAGGCTCAGTTTTTGATTTCATATTGACTGTGTTCGGTTCTGGGATGTATAAATTATTATTATTTTTAAAGCAAAGTCTCAGTGTTTATTCCAAACTGATTATAAATATATTATTGTTCTATTGATTTCTGAGTCATAATCTTCAGCAGCATTTTAGGTTCATTTTGAAACAAAGTACATTACCCAATGTCTATTTTGATTTTTGAAACCTCTTTCATTCACTCTTCATTATGGGTTTAAGGAGTGTGCTTGGCAACTGGAACACAAACGGTACGTGATGTAACATTATGAAATTAATCCGGTCCAGAGTGCAGCTTGCTTCATGTGAACCAGTCTTAGTACTTTAGGGTAGAATTGTAGATTAACTCAACACAAGCATGATTACTGGACTACATTGAAGTGCTCTGGTACAACCTGGAACTAGACTAAAGGGGTTCGCCAGGCTGACGGGACTAACACATGTCCACTACCTTCACACAGCAGCAGAACACACTTGTCGATTTGGTTTGGAGCACTAAATATGGTTCTGTTATAATTGACTAGCTGAAATTTCTGATCATTTTTCCTGTATGAATGGAATCGCAATTGACAATTAGTCTATCATGTCATTGATGTAATGCACTGCACATAACTCCTGCTGAGTGTGAGCGGTTCATATGAAGTAGTGCTCACTGCAGAGCCAAATGACGTCCGGCTCCCCCTCTCTAGACATCATGGGTGGAGCTTGACCTAGTCCAGCTCCACCTCTGTTGATCTAATGGGTGGAAGGATATCGTTATGGGTAGGGTTAGGGTGTGGTTGGACCTTCTAGATCCACTCATTACGCCCAGATTACATGGAAGGGGATCTGTACGTCATGCTCCATTCATTGACTCTGCAGTGAGCGGCCTCTCATTCGGTTCACCTCCAGCACACTAAAACAGGCCCAAGGAACTTGCGTATGCGGCTGCAGTAACATGCTGATTGCTGACAGCACATAAGGGACACGATATAGGCTTACTTTACATTGCATTATTTATCTGTGCCACAGATCCACTTCTCTTGGGGAAAGAAATTCCTTGCTTTGACTTTGAAGTGCAAATGAGACCATAATTTGATATATGATTTGTAAAATGGCAAACAGTAGGAGTTTAGCAAAGGATCAGTTTATGTTCCATGTCAACTCACCTTTATTTATATATCGCTTTGTTGCAGATTGTTTCAGCTTTGGCTGCGTTTCCATACCCTTCAAATTGCACCAATTGAAAATACAGGCAATACGCGTCAATTTCGCAAAAACTCCCATATATTTAAAAAAAAATAATAATAATTTTACGCTCGGTTTTTCAGGCAATTCGAAAAATGAATATTTTGCAAAACTGCAATGGAAACAATGTTTTTTTTTTTTTTGCATTTACAGTTCATCTGGTTAAAGTCACATCATTCTTTAAAGAGGGCATGGTATGTTTGGACAGAAGACAAGTTCTTTATTAAACTCATAAAAGACGAAAGAATTCCACGTACTATAACCTCCCAGAAACACCTCATTTGTGGGGTATAACCTCCCAGAAACACCTCATATCCCAGTATAAGGGGTTTTCCTTGCCATTAATGCTTGGATAACATGCCTACGTCTCCTTCGATTAAAATGAATGGCTAGCGCGGTGGCTGCGAGAAACGTAAACCTATATCCGTCCGTCGCCATGATTTTTGGAACAAGGACAGTACAAGCAAAATGTTGAGTTTTGTAATTGTTTCCACTGAATTAATATTTATTCTAATAAATATTTAATATAATATTATATAATATAATATTAAATGCTCATTCACAGAAAGAACAAATGCTATAACAAGCGATAAACATCTTGGGCTCCACAATCCGCACCAAGAGATAATAACGTTCAAGCACCTGAGAACACTACACCCAGAACACACGCTTTAAAGACAAATGGATTTGATTGGCTGTCAATGTTTTTATTGGTCACCAGCCTGAAAGAAATCGATCTGAAAGTGATTAAAGCGAGATCGTTGTTATCGTACCGTAACGATTGTGGTGTGGGTGCTATTTTTATTTTATTTTTTACTTTGAGTTATAGTTATCAATCTTGGTGTTAATATTGATTCACTGCTGTAAGCGACTGGCTGTATTACAGCTGAAGTTATCCAGCCAATAGCACTGAGTAGTGTTCTACTTTTTTTTTTTTTTTTTGATTTTAGATGCTTGTGTAATGTAAAGGCTTCCAGTGAATTAATTCAATAATTGTGCTCTTTCATCCTTTCACACTAATTGTGTCCTTGTGCTACAGTTTGCTTTTCCGTATTAGCTATTAAAGCTGAATAAAATTGATTTGGGTCTTTATACATTCCAGAAGAGCATGTGTTTAACATCTGGTCATAAACGGATCAGGTCTGGTAGTGATGCACCAAAATTTTGGCTACCAAAAAAAATGCTTTTTTTCCGGTTTCAGCCGAAATCATTGATTGAAACAATGCTGTTTAATTAGCGCTTCTCAAATTATGCATTTCTCCAATGACTGACTCATTGACTACAAAAAAACAAACAAGAAAAAACAGGTGCATGACTAAAAACACACAAGAAGACCTTAAAAAAAGAACAACAGGAAAGCAGACTGTCACAATGCTCTCAAACTCTATTTTAATACAGTAATAGACAATTTATGTTTTGACTCTTTCAGCCTTCAGCGTCAGGTTGCAATATGTAAAATTTCTCTGGCTGAAATGTCAAGAATCAGCTCACTGTGGAAAAGCTTTTCTACACCTTAATTTATAACCTGAGAACACAACAAAATGTTCAGAACACCTTAACGGCAATCAAACCAGAGTTCAATTACCAAAACTTTACTTTCAGTTTTGATTTTCAGCTAAAACATCAAACCATTAGGGAAATGAAACTTGAATTGAGGTTTTGGTTAAAACATATATTTTGGTGCAATACCAAAATAGGTATTTGGTTGGTATAGGGAAGGTCTTATAAGAAATTCACTCTTACAGTGTTTCGCAGCAAATAATTCATTGTCGTTTGGAGATGGCAGTTTGAGACTAAATGAGGAACAGAGAGCATTTCCCGTGCAAAACAAATGAAAGCAGAGAATGTGACCCACGTCATGATGCAGTTGGAAACTGCAGTCCAGGAGGTACAGTGACTTGCACACTAACACCAAGACCTAGTGGTGACCTCTGGTGATTATATCGCTGTCAGTGTGAACGCCCCTTTAAACGCAAGTCATACAAGCTTTTTCCCTGAACTTAAACAATGGACACCATCTCAGAGGGAGTTATTTGTGGAGGTGTTGTGAAGGTGTTAATGACACAGGGAGGAGCCGTGGTGTGTGTGAAGGCCCCAGAGGTGAGCAGACGATCACCAAGACATTCAGTTGTGTTATTTTCAGGAGCAACAGATAGAGGCTGGGTTTCATTTTCAAGCAGGAATTACACCATCTGCAACTTCAGACAGGAAAAAGATGTAATGATGCGAACGGGTCTTGCATGGGGAATGCCTTTTTATGTTACACAGCATTCAGTCTAGTTATGGTTTCAAGGTGTTGCAGGTTACTCTTAAGTAACACCGTTGATTGTGGCTGTAAGTACGTCCTGGCCGTGGAGGAAAAGTTATTATTCTTTTTGAAAATCAAGCCGTTGCCGTAAAGCGTCTATGACTGGCATTGGGAATCGCTATGCCTTTCTTCTGTGATTGATTTTAAAAGTATTCATTGTGTTTATTCTTTGCCTTTCAGGTGAAACTGCCGAGGACCGGCGACAGAAGATTCAATCCATGAACATTGAGCAGCCTGCAACAAATGTAATAGTACAACCATCTAAGGTGTGTTTTGTTTCACTTAGTAGAGTGATCCATAATTACATATACTTAATGATGGTATGACAACAAACTTCTAACAAAATTTAGGCTAAGTCATCATTCATTTATAATCTTCCCATCCAGTGAGCTATTAATGTAAGACTTTGTATGAATTTGTGATTCGTATGGAAAAGCATTAGTAGGGCGTAAGCAGATAATACAAACATGTAAAAATGAATTCCAATTACCCACCAATTTTCCAAAACAAAACAGTTACAAATTGCTGTTGAAACGGCTGTGAACTGGATCAGCGGGATTATTGAAAGTGTAGGCTCAAAAGATTGAACAACTCACTGACTCATTGGTCCAGTCCCAGAGGTTCACTGGTTAACAGTTCACTGGTGGGCAAGCTTATCAGTGAATAACAACTTAAATTTTAGTCCATTCGTCACATAAATCTATCACATAGCAGAAGACTGTAAATGTAGTGCACATCACAAGTCAGAATCATATAGACAAAATTCAAAGTGCAGTCACATTTACCGTTATTTACATGGGCAAAATTCAGTCATTTTATTAGGAATCCTGGAATTTCCCGTGAGGGAGAAAAATTTCCACAGGAAGATTTGCAACAGGTTTAATTTAGTTGAACAACAGAAAGCTGCTCATTTCTAAAGTGACTTTTGTGTCACTTTGATCGATACACTATTAACAGTGGACTTTTTTGCTGACAAACTTTCACTAGTGTCACCGCACCTTTAAGATGTGTTTATTGGAAAAGAGCTGTATAAAGACTTGATGATGTACATGCTTGTTGAGGAAAGGTGTGCTGTTACTTTTTTTTTTAAGTGATCCAACTTACGAGTTTGACCTGGCGGATGATAAAACATCAAAACATTCTTTGCTTAGAGCTGAGTATCAGTAAACACAGAGTATGCTACGTTTTCAGTATGATCCTAATTAAATCTTAAGGATCACTCATAGAGTCGTCTGTGTTAGTGGGCCGGCGTGATTTCCATATGCTGTGTGCTGGACGCGCAACAGCACTGAAGAGAGAAAGATCCCCTTGAGTTGCGCTGGCCGAGCGGGTGTGTGACAGGTGCCAGGTGGCAGGACTTGAACAGCGCCAACATGTGCCGCTACCATTCAGCAAATCTGTTCCAGCACCGCCTGGAGACATATGGCTAATGAAAGACGCTCAGTCTCACTCTTTCTCATTGAATATGAGAGGCTTTCACAAAATCCCAAAGCCTAGAGTCAGTTATTGGAGTTGACTTGTGGACAGGATAAGTGCGTTTTACAATCACGTGGGCAAAATAATGGAAAAACCACATGAAAATCGTCAGCTGTCAAAGAGGCCTGACAGTGTGTGTAGTTTGATATGTGAGTTTCCAAAGAATTAGAAGTTCCAAAGAGGTCACATGATCACAAAAACAGCACAATGATTTAAAGCAGAGTTTAGTTTAGTTCCTCAACCCCAATTAAACACACCTGAGCCTGATTATCAAGGTCTTACTAGGCATACTAGAAACTTCCAGGCTGGTGTGTTGAGGCATGTTGGAGCAAAACTCTGCAGGACAGTGGCCCTCCAGGACCGAGGTTCGACACCCCTGCTTTAAAGGTTTAGTTCACCCAGAAATGAAAATTCTGTCATTATTTACTCACTCTCATATCGTTACAATCCCATAAGACTTTCATTAATCATCGATGCACAAATGAAGATATTTGTATGAGGTTTGTTCTCATGCGTCAAGAAAGTAGAGTTGAGCTTCCGTTTACTATATTTGAGTGCACTGTGTAAGTTCGCTGATCAATTAAACCACCCGATTAATATGGATTACTTTTACAAGCTCTTTATGAACATTTTGAACCGTCCGAGATTTGGGTGAATGGACTCTAGATTCTCAGATTTCATCAAAAATATCTTCATTTGTGCACCGAAGATGAACGAAAGTCTTATGGGTTTGTAAACGACATGAGAGTGAGTAATTGTTGACAGAATTTTCTTTTTTGGGTGAACTAACCCTTTAATGTTAGTCACAATGAAATCCTTCCATCCATCCATCTTCTTCCGCTTATCCGGGGCCGGGTCACAGGGGCAGCAGTCTAAGCAGGGATGCTCAGACTTCCCTCTCCCTAGACACTTCCTCCAGCTCTTCTGGGGGGACACCGAGGCATTCCCAGGCCAGCCGGGAGACATAGTCCCTCCAGCGTGTCCTAGGTCTTCCCTGGGGTCTCGTCCCGGTGGGACGCGCTCGGAACACCTTCCCAGGAAGGCATCCAGGAGGCATCTGGAAAAGATGCCTGAGCCACCTCAGCTGGCCCCTCTCGATGTGGAGGAGCAGCGGCTCTACTCTGAGCTTCTCCCGAGTGACCGAGCTTCTCACCCTATCTCTAAGGGATCGCCTAGCCACCCTGCGGAGAAAGCTCATTTCGGCCAACTGTATCCGGGATCTTGTCCTTTCGGTCATGACCCACAGCTCATGACCATAGGTGAGAGTAGGAACGTAGATTGACCGGTAAATCGAGCCGCCTTCACCACGACAGACCGGTACAGCGACTGCATTACTGCAGAAGCTGCACTGATCCGTCTGTCAATCTCCCGTTCCATCCTTCCCTCACTCGTGAACAAGACCCCAAGATACTTGAACTCCTCCACTTGAGGCAGGAACTCTCCACCAACCTGAAGCGGGCAAACCACCCTTTTCCGACTGAGAACCATGGCCTTGGATTTGGAGGTGCTGATTCTCATCCCAGCCGCTTCACACTCGGCTGCAAACCGTCCCAGTGCATGCTGGAGGTCCTGGTCTGATGGGGCCAACACGACAACATCATTCGCAAAGAGCAGAGATGAAATCGTGTGGTCCCCAAACCTGACACCCTCCGGCCCCTGGCTGCGCCTAGAAATTCTGTCCATAAAAATTATGAACAGAACCGGCGACAAAGGGCAGCCCTGCCGGAGTCCAGCATGCACCGGGAACAAGTCTGACATACTGCCTGCAATGCGAACCAAGCTCCTGCTCCGGACAGGGACCGGATAGCCCTTAGCAAAGGGCCCCGAACCCCATACTCCCAGAGCACCCTCCACAAGATGCCGCGAGGGACACAGTCGAATGCCTTCTCCAAATCCACAAAGCACATGTGGATTGGTTGGGCAAACTCCCATGAACCCTCCAGCACCCTGGAGAGGATATAGAGCTGGTCCAGTGTTCCACGACCGGGACGAAAACCACACTGTTCCTCCTGAATCCGAGGTTCTACTATCGGCCAGTACCCTGGCATAGACTTTCCCAGGGAGGCTGAGAAGTGTGATTCCCCCTATAGTTGGAGCACACCCTCCGGTCCCCCTTCTTAAAAAGAGGGACCACCATATATTGCACATCATATTATTATTTTTTTAATTAATCTTTAATAAAAACATTCCTCTCCCTCTTGTAACATCTTGTCTCTGATGACGTGTGCACTGGGACAATAATCCCTCTTCTCCAGCAACCTGTTGCTAACATGAGATCACAGCAATTAACAAGGATCTAATCAGTTCCCGATGGACAAAATCCAAAAGGTCCAGCCGTACATTTAAAAAAAAAAAAATTCTGTTTCACTTGGTTATACGCTACAATAGGGAATGCTTTTCACGCTTGATGCAGACTTTTAGGGGAAAATTAATTGACACTACATGCGAAACATTGACAGGAACAGAATGACACTTCATAGAAAAGCTGTTAAATGCCACGAAAGCACAACCTCAGAAATGACCAGAGAGTTGAATTAGCAGTTCTGTGACTCAGTCGGACCACAAGACGTGTGTTATGAGCTACACAAAGCTGCTATTCAGAAACCTCATTCAGATGATTAAAGGACAAGCTGAGAATTCTAATCAGTTACTTACCTTGTGTCTATCAAAACTGGTATGATTTAGTTTTTTCCTTGAAAGAATATCCAAGCTACTCTTTTCCTTACAATGAGTATGAATAGAGACCAATATTTCCAAGGAGAAGATTCAATTTTGAGTGAAACAAATTTTCGGCTGTTTCTCACACAGAGCTATCATGTGGTTTCAGGAGACTTGGATTTTAGTGCAAATCATATGGACTGCTTTTACTGTGCTTTTTAGTCAGCTTTCGATCACCATCCACTTTCATTCGTATGGAAGTTAAGATTTCCACCTTATTTAGTTCAGTTAGTTGTTAAGTGTTTTTGCTTCTCCCTCTATGTATTGTTACAGTCTCATGTTACAGTAAAAAACTGACATTAATAGATCATCATTCCCTGTCTGACATGTGTTTGGCACTCATATAAGACAAACAGGAAAAGTAAGAAACCACCTCCACAATTAAGACAAACAGATCCTGTTTACCTGCAGCTTAAGAAAGCTTTGCTCATTTAATCATTGACAAATTAACACATTTTTGAGCATTTAGTTTCACATTTGACCTTACTTGATAATGCACAGGATTGACAGTGTCTCTTACTGGTGTATTAGAGCTGATTATGTTATAATACACCACTACACCCAAACTATTATATATTTTAGAATTTTCTTTGACATTTTCAAAGTCATTTATGCTCTCCAAGGCTGCATTTATTTGATAAAAAATACAGTAAAATACAAAAGATCTGTTTTCTATTTGAATATATTTTCAAATGTAATCTATTCCTGTGATGGCAAAGTTGAATTTTCAGCATCATTACTCCAGTCTTCAGTGTGATACAAAACCGTGATACATATTTTTTTTTTGGATTCTTTGATGAATAGAAAGTTCAAAAGACTAGCATTTAAAAATTGAAATCTTTTGTAACAATATAAAAGTGTTTACTGGCACTTTTGATTCATTTAATATGTCCTTGCTAAATAATAGTTTTAAGTTCTTTAAAAAAAAAAGAAAAATCTCACAGTAGTGTAGTTGAATGAGAATTGTTTGTCTTGATGAAAATAATTCACTTCTATTTACAAACAGGTTTAAATGTGCTGCACATCTGTGCATCATTAGTTGTGTCAGACTGGCGTTCAGCTCTAGTTGTGGTACAACATGTGATTTCCTTCATCGTGATGTTTCAGGGCTGTAATGAATCATCCGGCTCATATGAGACCAGATTTCTCAGCTATGTGGCTGCAGGCTCTCTCTTTTTGGGGGTAATAATGAGAGGCACATTTCCTGACTCATTGCAGTCAGTCTTACTAATAACAAATAATGCTAAATGGACTGATACCTGATGTATTATATCAGCTGACCTTGAGCATTCAGCATTGATGAGGATTTAAAGAGCTAAACACCTGCTCGCAGTGGCACAGCTCACAGTCTGGTAAATGGTACTATAGTTGAGTCACACATGCTGTGATGAACATAATAACAGTACTGCTCTTCAACAGCTCAGGTTTCTCAGTTTTCACTGTGGATTTTCTTTCTTTTTGTTCAGCCATCCAGTGCCGGGAACAGAGGATTTGCAGAGACTGCTCAGCCTTCCTCTCAGCCCACATCTGCTAAGATGTCCTCAGAAACGCACGGTGTGGACCCCACCCCTGCTCTCCCTGAACTTCTAGGCGATATACCGTTCACTTTAGCACCACACATCCTTGCCATGCAGGCAGGGCTGCCCTTTGTAACAGATATCACCTTGCCTCATGACATAAATGACAAACTAGCCAACTTTCGTTATGACTTCTCCTTGGAGAACTCTGTGCTTTGTGAGCCGTGACTCTCAGCCCATCAGTCATATCACTAACACGTGATGAACTATGAGCCTTTGGTTGTCAAGATTCTCCTTAACCGCTTGCCTCTTAAATAAATGAAGATCTAGTTCCAGTTAGCTGAAAAAAAAAATCGGTCACTGACTAATAGGGTGTTGGACTCAAACGAACATATTGTCCATTTAGTTTAAATAAGTTAGTGAAGTTCGCATCAAGATGGTTTACAGTCTCTCAGGATCTTACACTTGATTGTGTGAGATGAGTGTTACCGCCTCATTTAAAAACAGTAGATGAGTATTTATAAGATGACATATGGCTTTACATTTTTCAAATGTAGTTTGTTTCAATTTTACGGGTGTAAATTTTGTGCAATTTAGCATTTTGACTCTGGGGTCCTGTAGCATAAGATGATATGCTGAAATAGTTTCGAAACTGTTATGTTTCTTAGTAGTTGCATTCGGTTGTTTGATGTTTCAGACATCGCAGTCTGCGTTGGCCTTCCTCAGTTTTTTCTTAGTTCTGCAAAGACTTACTGTAATTTATGGAACCGGTTTCAAGAAGTTTTCTTCCAGATCGTTCACTTAAACCAGTCATGATATATAGAAAGAATGATTTTATAGTAATCTGTCACTCAGCAATGTAATTCTTTAAACATATCTAAAATAAATAATTGGATAACAAATATAAGTATTTAATGGAAAAATAAATTATATTTTTAAAATACATATAAATATTAAAAATGACAATCATAATGACCTTTTGGCTAGTCCACTATATTTGCTGTAACTACAGTGAGTACCCATAAACCTTAAAGGTGTAGCAAAAACACTCCTCTGTCTGCTACCGGTCAACCAAACAGATAGTGCCGCCGTTAACTGACGCCATTGGTTGTGTCAGTGTTGCTGTGCTGTGCTGTTTTGGATGCAAACAGTGTTTTGATGGTGTTTACACTTCAGGGGAATCAGTAATAAAGCTTATAAAACAACAAAAGCAGAGAGTGCTACACGGTAGTCTTTACGTAGCCACTGGTGCTCATTGGATCAAACTATAAAGACGACATACTCCAAGGCACTCACATGGTGAAAGTAAAAAGCCTTTAATTAACTGGGCTTAATCATTAAAAACCTCCAAATAAAAGTGTAGATCTACTCGTTTTGGCTTTTTACTTTCACCACATGAGTGCCTTGAAGTATTTTGTCTTTATAATTAGAATTTTGCTTACTTGTAGTTGTGTCTGCATATTAAGTTGGGATTTTTACAACACAAAAATTACACACATGACCTTAAGTGAAAGAATTGCACTTAAAATTGAGAGACGGACATTGCAGTGCTCATTATAAACATATTTTTTGGGGGGGGTGTGAACATTGCATACATCTACTGTTGTTGTTTGGTTTTAATGCATGAGGGTTTTAAGTTTTGCTCCATTTTGGGAAGCAGATATGTATTCTGAACATTGTTTGATTGCAAAAACATGCACATGGATTTTAATAGGATTTACGGTTCTGTTTGAACAGGCCACATAGTTGTTGATCTGTTTTTTCCCCCTTTCATCTGAATTTTGGTTAATGAATGGGTTTTATAGTGCGTGCTGCTATGTACACAATGCACTCAGGTTTAGCTGTGTCTCCTTTACATCCTCTGTACTTTACTTGATAGTTTATTTGCTTGATATCACATCAAATCTCACTTTTGTTTATTATATATATATATATATATATACTTTTTCTTTTCTTTTTTTTGGTCTTTGATTTGAATGGTCAGATGCAGTTATTTCATCTAAGGTTCCTCCTAATTTATCAGTCACGGACCTGTCCTTTTCAAAACACTGTACTGAAGTAATCAAAGTTTGCATTGTGCTGTCTTTGCCCTTTAAAATGTCTGTAAAATAATGTAATGTCACTTTAATGTCACCTTAACTATGGATTCCTTATTGATTCATATCTGGAACAGAATTCCTCATTGATTCTGATCCCACATGATGTTTATGCTAAATTCTGAGCATGAGCGGAATGTAATGACACCGTTTAATTAAAATCGTATTTGATTACATTGTTTTGTTGCAATTTGCTGTTTTGTATGTACATATCTTGCAAATATTATTTAGCACAAACATGATATACATTTTACTGTGTACTTATAGGTAAAACAACTATTCCAGAAAAGGCAAAACATTTAAATGTTAACAAAAATGTCACATCACTGTTTTGTCCAAAAACATTTGAAATTACTGAATTGAATAAATGACATTTCAATTAACAAATGTAATAAATGACATTTAAAATGTGACAACTTGCCCCAATTTGACATTTATTGGGGAAACTTATCCTGAGTATACTGCTCAACCTTAGAGCTAAAATTAATTAATTAATACATTTAATAAATTACATTTAGAGCCCCGGTCTCTCGTATGTCTTCTAATGCTCTTTGCATTGCTTACCGTTAAGTCCGTTACACCATCTGTGTTATCTAGTATTAATGTTTGTACTTTGTACCATTAGATTAGTCTGTCAGTTTACAGACTCAACCAATAGCAAGACAGAATCGCAAACGTTCTCAACCACAATGAGTCAATTGGCTCCTTCTGAGTCCATCATTTTCGCCAAACCAATCATTTTTTATTTTGATCTTGCGATGCACCAATCAGAGGTCGTAAGAGCGCCGGACGCTCCCGCCCACACGTCTCGATGACTGCCGCTGAAGTGCCTGTCATTTGGAGTAACACAAGGCAAAGAGGGGTGCAGAGACACACGACAGTCGGGATAACATTTCTTCAGCGTCAACTTTTTTTAGTTTTCCAGACTAGGATGAACCCCTGACACATTTTAAGGACAAGTTAGCGTCATCCAATCATCTGCATGACTAAAGGACAAAAACTTCGTTCAGGGAAGCTAACGTTACATTGCTACAATTTCAGCACACTAACCGACAAGCTGAGGCTGCGCATTCACCAACATTAAAATAAGCTTCTGCTTTTTTAACTGTTAAAAGACGTTTAATAAGAAGTTTAATTAATGACGTGAGTTTAGCTAATGAAGACTTGGGAAGGAATGTATTAGCGTATTTTTTTTAGTAAAACTACCACATAGTTAGGTTCAGTCATGTCAGCATCACCTGTGCACTCGGCTCGGGTCAAGCGCGGCAATGACGGGTCCCCCATCAACACCTCCTCCTCCTCCTCTTCAGCAGCAGCATCATCATCATCATCATCCTCCTCCGCCGGCAACACTAGCCGGTTGCAGCCCATTCGCGCCACGGTGCCCTACCAGCTCCTGCGTGGAAATCAGCAGCACAGCCCGACCCGCCCTCCCGCGTCCTCCTTCTCCTCCTCCTCCTCCTCCTCCTCCTCCATCTCAGTCGGAAGCAACACAGAACCGACCGCAGCAGCCCAGCACAGCAGCTCCAGTTCCGACAGCCCGACGCTCGCCAGTCCGGCAGGAAACGGCTCGCTGGACGGTCGGCTGATCCCGCGGCAGAGGCGCTCTCCTCCGGACCACAGGAGCTCACCCGAGCGCTGCCCTCATTCACCTGTCCTGAGAGGTAAACAACAGGCCCAAATCCTGCTTAATTTACTGCCATTCATTTTAGCATCTTCACATACGCTGCTGCTGAAGTCGTTTAATTGGGTCAGGGTGTTTATTATGTACTGTATATGAAGACAACATCCATTATTCACATAAAACTGTCACTATAGCACTATAAAACCAGGAACGCATATGCATAACACAGATATGACAGCTTTAATAAGAGTATTAGATATATTACAGTGAATACATATTTAAAATACATTTAACCCTATTAACTAAATCTGCTTATTTATTTAAGATCGAAACCAAATGCGTTTAAAGCGTTAATATATACTAATGTGCATAATCAGGGTGTTTATGCATCATGACCATGGCTGTGATTTAAAACCTAGTGAGTTGCCTAGACAGTCATCGTATATCGCGAACACGAACGTTTTTCCCGTTGTGTCATACGCGTTTTTTGAAACGCTGCGTTCGGTTCCATTCTGTTTCTGTCTTCTGCAAGAATGCGTCCCGTGTACACGCCCCCTGTGATTCCCAGAAAAGCCGTCTATGTAGTGAACTCGCTAGGTTTAGAGACACTGCCCGCACTGGTTCAGCTCCTGCTAAAGCTAGCGATCTGTAGCTTCATAAACACACGCATAACTAGCTGCTACCACTATTGCGTTCTTTCTGTGTACCCAGTCGTGAATGAATGAGCTTGCATGTCTTTCTCATGGTTGTAGTTAATTCGCTGTTGTTTATCGGGCAGGGATGGAAAGAATTACGTGGGTAATTGGAGGTTGAGTGTGTGTGTGTGTGTGTGTGTGTGTGTGAAGGCCACACAGGGGGCCTCGTCACTAACACACAACCTCAACCCTGCTGTTCTGCTTCATAACACATTATTATGAAACCTAAATGTTGCAAATTGAGCACCTAAAACCGTATTTAACGACTCGACGTGTTGCCTGTATATTTAGGATAAATAACATGTCAAATGTCCATTCATTCCCAGTAGGCCTACTGCATTTTCAGTCTTCATATTTAGGCCTACATATTTACGACACTACTAACTTTAAACCTATGGTAACTTGGTATAAGCCACCATTGTCATTAAAAAAAGATTTAACAGTAATGATGCTACAGTGGCTCCAAAATATATTTCTACCACTGATCTATGATAGAGATCAGTGATTTGGATGTTTAATTCACATTTGTTTTTTAATCCATTGCATTAACAAAATATCAAACCAAATACAATTTATATGCTTTTACAGTGATATCATATTCAGAGAGTTAGTGAGTCCAAATACTTTCTGAGGCCAATGCATATGGATGGAGATTGTGGTTACAGTATGCAATCATTTTTGTTGACATTAATCATCATGAATCACTTGACATTATTTTAATCATTGATTATGAATTGGTGTTTGTGGTAAGGCATTCCTTCTGCTGAGGCTTTGTATCAGAGATACAGGTTAATGTAATGTCCACCTTTTTTGATTATATTGTAAGGAGAATCTTAAATATTTGCCTGGCTGATGAAAGGTTATCTGTCTGTTATCATATGGAAATATGTTAAATTCAGGAAGGAGCTAGTGATGGGAGGATTGGATCATTTTACTGAATCTCTCGTTCAGTCTCGTTCATCAAAATGAACGGATCTTTATTGAAGTCATTTTGTTCATTTAAGTGGCGTTAAATGTTATATTTTCAACGGACAAAATACCTGAACACGTCCACCTACGCAATCTTGATCATATTCCGAATTAGGAAATCATTATAATGCAGCCAAATATAATTTATGAGGAACATAAATAATTACTGTACCTTCCAAGTTCTTCATTCATTTGTCACGTGACAGACACAATGAACAAATCATTCATGAATGACCCATCTCTACAAGGAGCTCTAAAGTCTTTTTAAAGGTCCCATGGCATGGATTATTTTAATATTTTATAATGTTTCCTGGGGTGCCCTTATAATGTCAGTATGTATTTTTTTTAGATCAAAAATTGTCATAATTTAGAAATAAAATGCATTTTCCTAGCCTGATTTTAGCCTCTGATTTGAACGCTCTGTATTAAGGGGCGTGTCTGCTGTGAGACTTCAGTAAACCCTCACTGCTGTGATTGGCTGACATGCTTCATATGAAATAGCTAGCATTACATGTGGAACTCTCTCGAAAACTTTTACTATTACAGCTATTATACGTTTTTACTATTACAGCTATCGAGATGAATGAATCGTGAGAAGTTTTTAAAGTATTTCGATCTATTCCCATCACATAAAAGGTTGCAGTGATGAGCATTGAGCAGATGACAGTCTGTTGATCGCGTGAATGAAGATCTTATCATTGCAACGCAGTTTCTGCTCCCCCACTAATGATTTCACCAATGCAAACATGATGAAATCATTTAAATACAGTAAGAGCTTCGTTGTGCAGTGTAACAGCGTCATTGATTTCATAACGAGTTTTGGAAAGTGTCCAGATAAACTCGCGCTGTGTGATTCACAGCTTGGGCGATTGGAAAGGGATTGTTCTTTGATCGCTTTCTGTATATGTTTTAATCACAGTTTAAATAAGATTATTTTCATCCTACTAAGAGAAATTACGTGAAGTTGATCGTTTAGTCACTGGCTTGATTTACTGATGCATAAACAGTATTGAATGATTTTGAGAGAAAGATTATCTGTCTGAACTTGAACAATTACACATCAGAAATTCACATAACCCACTGGTTCTTCAGAGGCTCAGATGAAGGAACTAAAAAAATACTTTTGTGTTCATTTGTACATCCAAACACTGAGCAACTGCCATGCTTTGCTCGTTTGCAAGCCATGATGTCTCTCGAGGAAAAACCAATATCGCGCTCGCGTAGCTCATTTTCTCATGGGCGGCCAAATTCTCTTTGCGGGCAAAGCAGAGAAAGGGGAGGTAACCTTTCCCCTTATGACGACATAAGGGGAAGATTCCAGATTCGCCCGTCTGAGCTTTCATTTTCTCAAAGGCGAAGCAGGATACCCAGGGTTTGATTTACACCACCTATCACAATTTCTAGCCACTGGGGGACCATAGGCAGGCTAGGGGAACTCATATTAATGTTAAAAAAACCTCATAAAGTGAAATTTTCATGCCATGGGACCTTTAAATGTTTGTTTTAGCCAAGAAAGAAAACTTTGGTTTAGACATTGAACAAGCATTGGAAAGCATCTTCTGCCATTTGAAGTTTGAATTTCAGTTTGAAATTCTCACTGTATTTTTCTGCAGTGTGCAAAAAAACATAGGCTATATTTGCTTATTAATAGATTTGTAAATAACAAAAAAATGACAAATATAATATTAATTAACTAGACATTGTTTTTATTATTATAGTAAGCAATTTGTAATGTGTATTACTGCACAAAGTTGGACATCATATGGATATTATTATTAATTTGTAATATTCAGCATCCAGATTTTAAGTTAATCTTGTATGTATTTATTTAAAGGAAAGTGCATTTAATTTAAACGTTGTGTGTGATTGTTAATGTTAAAACACTGTATCATATCCCAGCTTTCTATACAGCCAATTCAAAATACTTTTAGTTCAAATAGTTGAAATGAAGTATATCGTGTCACACTGCTGACACTGCTTGATGTCATATCAGCTACCTACTGACAGAAATTTTGTCTAGCATACAGTTGTTGTTTTTTATTACAGAAATCATCAAAGATTCTGTGGCCTTGAATTCTTGAGCGTTTTATCATGAGTTAAATGAACAGTCAGATATTTTTAGAAGTGAAACTCTTGTTTCAGACATGCTGTCTCTGAGCTCTTATAATTCAGTGTCATGTTAAGCACTATTCATTTGATGTACTGCGAGTGTAGACTGAGTTCAGTGTTTCCCACAGGATTTTAAAGAGACTATAGGGGGCGGACCCCTCATCAATTATTATTATTATTATCATTATTATTATCCCCAAGATACTTGTATGAGATGGGCTAAACCAGTGGTCACCAACCTTTTCAAGCCTAAGATCACATCCAAAGTCCAAATGTAAACCAAGATCTACTACCACTTGCATAAAATTATGAAAAACCAAGGCCACAATGTAGTTCTACTTTGACATTCTTTGTTGCCTGTTAGTCACTAGCAAAATATTTATTTAACTATACAAATAGTATATAACTATACAAACTGTCAACTATAATTCAACATTTGCGGAGGTGCGCGCGCGGCAAAAATGACGTCATTGTAACAGCGCGCGCGCATCCGAAGATGCACGACTTTGAGCCGAATCTGCCCGAGCAGACGGATATTAGTATATCTCATCACACCGGCACCCAGTTTGCGCGTCTAAATCAGTTGTATGGTCTGGTTTTCAGTCTAAATCAGTTGTATGGTCTGGTTTTCAGTCTAAAACAGTTGCGTCAAGTATAAATGCCTCGTCTGTTTGGGGAGGTGCGCGCGCAGTCAGCGGAGGCTCGCGCTGCGGTGCCAGGCGAAAGTATAAACAAGGCTTAAGTCAGCGGTTGTTTTACAGACATTATATGTAAACTATAGGCTATTTGATTGGACAGATATACCCCTCTCTCTCCCCTTGACACCATTTACTACACACAATAGGCTCACACATGGTGCATTTTAAATTAATAAATAATAATGAATAAAAATATTGTTTTTTTTTTTCCTCTGATTTGAAAACTCTTCGCGATCGACTTAAAATGCTTCCAAGATCGACTTGTCGACCGCGATCGACGGGTTGGTGACTCCTGGGCTAAACCATTTAGCTTTAATTTTAGTGAAAATCTGGAGTTTCTGTGAAAACAGGTTTACAATTGAATTGCCTCTTATTACAAATCTAGTGAAACTCGACTTGCGTATGACTGTTAGCGGAAGCCAGTGATTATAGATAATAAAGTTATGAATATGGAAATTTTTCTTACTAAAATGCATCGCTTCTCTTCAGAAGGCTTTTATTAACACGCTGGAGTCTTATATGGATTACTTGTATTATGATGGATGGATGTGCTTTTTGGGGCTTCAAAATCTGGTACCATTCACTTCCATGATAAAAGAGCCAGGATATAATGTGTATGGCTGAAAAAAGAATGTCATATACACTTATGATGGCTTGAGGGTGAGTAAATTGTGGTATAATTTTCATTTCTGGGTGAGCTAACTGTTCCCAAATGCGTGCTAAACTCTCAGCACATGCATAGATGTAGTTCGCTGGATTCACTGTGAACTGAGTGGACTCAGCATAACAGACTAGGGCTGCAAATACTAATCGCTAAAATCGATTACTATTGATAATGAAAATAATCGACAACGAATTTGATTTTCGATTAGTCGCGTCTGCACGCTGTGCTCGGAAACCATCAGCCAGTCACGCCGCTTTACATTAGCAAAATTCTAATGGACAAAACGCATATGGAAAATAGCGGAAGACAAGCGGAAGCTGAAGCGGAAGCTGCGCTAAAGGTACATGATTTAAGTTGTCCAAAACATAAGAATGTGTAAGCCCGCGCTCAATCGGCCCAATGGAGGCATCCGGTCAGCTTCTCTGCGTGTTACTGTCTTTTCTCATGACAAAGTATTTTTGATTAAATGCAATACATTTTCTCATATGTATTTTCTCGTTATTTCATCAGACTCCATAAATGAAAAGGTTTTAATTATATCTGTGCATCATTAAAAGTGAGCAAATGTTTGACTATTCTTTTTTTTTTAACTCTTTATTGAAAATAATGCCAGAGTCCATAGAATAAAATCAAATGTTTATAATTTATTATGTCAGGTAAATGTCTCATGCCAATTACATAATCAATTCAAAGATAATCAGTTCAAAATGCTCTGGAATAAAGAGAAGAGATGCGAACCCGATATTAGGAAATACATGATGCTGAGAGTCCCGGCGGCTCTCCGCATCACGGGCTGATCTAAGGTACAGAATCGTGCTGATCCTCTAGTTGCATTTCATTATATAGACAGAAACTTCTTTCACATGGAAACATCTGCTAACAATGGGAAATTACATTCAGAGTTGACACCTTTTGGGAGTAGGAGACCATTTGCCTAGAGACCACTTTCCTTTGTGTGCCAGTTATCTCTAAACTCTTAAAAACATTATTACCTTTTGTTTTACTTGTTTGGGAATGAGACTTTTGTACCAGTCGCACTGAGACATTTCAAGTGATATCAAACATATAATACTCAAAGATAATTATTCACATTAAATGGATTTTTGAGTGATTTTCATGTGATCTCAGCTTGAGAGAGGGGGAGTGGGGGAAGAGATGTATTCTGAGGTGAGACTTTACGTCTCAAATGGTGATGCTAACTTAACAAGAGTGAGCTCAAATGTTTGTTCTGTCAGAGAGTAGCTCTCTCTTCCAGTTTTTCCAGTCTTACAAATGCTTTATATTTATAAGAGCTTCAAACGAATGCAAGCTATTACCGCGTTTTTCCCTGTCGTGCTGCTTTGACAGATGCTGGTGCTTTCCTCAGCGCATAACTTACATTTTAGGTTATATCCTTATCTGTAAAAGTCCCACAAGCATTTCCATTTTGCATATTCTGACAAGTGAGTCTTGTTAAAACCTCACTGACGTGAAATGAACGAGCCCGTCAAACAGACAATGGAATAGGAGCTCTGGCGCAATGGCGCAAAACACATTGTTGGAGACCTTATATGATATTAGGTGAAGTTGAAAAATATTTTCGGTTCATTGTGAAAATGTGGCAGGACAGATTAGATTATTGCGGGCTGCCAGAATCTACATAATTAATGGGAAACACTGGAGTTAATGTATCGGAGAAATACATTCGGGTACTTCTGTTGTGCTTAGTACGTTTTTGTCTTGTTCTCTAAGACAGCTGTATTTTTGGCCGTGACTTTGTGTTCATATATGTGAGCATTAGAGTGCTGTTGAAGTGCAGCTTCTGGGTGGATGTGTGATAACAGGCCTGAGAGCAGCATTATGACATAATCACAAAAAAACACACTTTCTCTCACTTCTCTTCTCTACAACAACATATGATAGACTTATTTGAAATTGATTACAGTACGTGAAAATAGCAAAAGGTGAAGGATATAGGGCCTAGCTACTATCTATTTCCCATGTTGACCTTTGTAATGTATCTGTGCCAAAAAGAACTAGCACGTAATTGTAATGTCCTGAAAGGCTAACAATCATGTATAACATATTATTTATAGCAAAATGCAATGCAATGTTTTCTTGTTTATTTTAAGTACAGGACATATATCAAAAGAAACCCCACAGCAATTCAGGGATGTTTACCATTTTGTCGTGCTCTACAGTGAGTGTTGTGGTGTGAAATTGTTGTATGAACAGCATGACTTGTTCACAATAGTTTACAAATGTAACACCAATGTAATGTAGGGTTGTGCAGATAGATGTTGATATCTTGTGTCGAAGAAAGCCAGAGATATCGTCGAAAGCATCAGCTATCGACGATATCAAGAGGATTTGGCATTTCCAATTAATGTACTAAATCATTATTATGATTATTATTGTTAGGCTACTATTATTATTAAATTAATATCACAATTCATTTGCTCCGCCATAATTTCATAGTGAATCACACCGATGCTATGTGATAATAAAAGCTTAGATAAATTAGCTTACTCCTCATTGAAAAGGATTTAAAAACATGTAGGTCTATTATACAATTAATTATATAATTAAAATTATGTAACACCAATCTAATAGGTCCGAACACTGCAATAATCAGTCATCAATGAAAATTAAGAGCAGCTTTATTTCAAACACAAACTTGTTAAACACAAAATAATTATCTTTAAAAAAAATTCACTAACGCATGTGCCACAAGATAAATATTAAGAAAATAAAGTTAGACCGTTATATACCGTTATCTTATCAGCATATGTTGAAGTAGATTCATCTCTCTGTGTTTGATGAAGAAAGCTCTGTCAATTTTTAATTTCATTTTCTGTAGTGAATAATTGACTGGGGTTTGGGACTCCTTTGCCGACTTATCTTTTGCACAAAGTTTGCATATTGCTTGTGTGATTATCCACTGACTCACCTTCATGGTGTAAAACTGAAATGTTTCCAATATTGCGACGTGACATTTTTTTCTCTATCACCAACTACTACTTCTTGGCTTACAAAATGATTTTGTTCACGTCATTTTCTTGTGATAAAAGTAAGTAAATGATTAAACGAATGAGTAAATAAACAAGTAAATGAATGATCAAATTAATGAGCCTAAGTAAAAAAGAAAGCACCCACCCCCAACCCGACAAATATCTAGTGTATCAGCGATCTCACACGTTGATGATAGGACGATTTTACGATGAGGAGTATCGCCCAATGCATGTTTTTTACACATGATGGTTTGGTGTGTTTATTTGAAATCTTTGAGCGTTGAGGTACCAAACAATTATCAGTAATATAATGGTAATTCTGTAGATGGTAGATCAATATCTGATTATGGTTTTCAATCTGCTATATATATAGCCTAGTTCAGTGTGAAAATATCTCTGGCTTTGGGTGTTTCAACATTAAATTGGAGACTGACTTGCTTCTTGCCCTGACTTCAGTTCTTATTTGCATTAATTATTAATTAAGGACTATTTCTGGAATACAAGTGATTTTGCACCATAGAACATTTTGCAGCATCATCAGAGAAGACTGTTCCTTCTTTTAGCACATTTACTTTTAGTACAGTGGCTTTCAACCACATTTCTACCATGTTGTACAGATATAGGCCTAGCTGAAGTTGTTTTTCCTCTTTGTTTGCAACTTGTATTCTCGGTTTTGTTTTTATTAATACACCTTGACAGCTGTAAACTATTAATACAATGGCCAAGGGAGTGATGACAAAATTGACATCTTTCTCTCTTCTGACAGCTGTAATCAATCTCTCTTTGGAAAGTTGTGGAAACATTTTATTTTTTATTTTGCTTTAATAGCAAATGCAAATACAAAAATTATATTTGCTGTCATCTCCCATTCACCGCTTTAGAAGTTTTCCCAAGCAGGGCCGTGCAGAGACCTCTGGAGGGGCAGGTGCTCAAAGTATAAAAGGGGGGCACACGGAACAAGGCTTTAAATGGGGCTGTGTTTTTCCTGGCTTAAAATGAGGCGGAGGTGGTAAAATCCTAATAATGTATTTTAATAATAAGATAATAAAATGTGTATTTTTTTGTAGATCATCATATAGCCTAATGTGTTTCCCACATCATTTTTGTGGGTGGAGCTTGGTACCTCTAGGGGGGTCCGGGGGCATGCCCCCCCGTAAGAAAATTTTGTACATTTTAAAGATAAATTCATTAATCTGGTGCACTTTGAGTCACCCGAATCTGCCCGAATCCACTGTTAAAAATAAATAATCCACCTGCAAACCGCCCATATTCTTTGATTTAGATATCTGCATCTGATCATCACATTACAATTATTCAAATTCTTAGTGTTAAGCATGATAGTATGGTAACATATCACACTGAAGTAGGCTGATTTAAAATGAACATTTATATACAATAAAAGTTCTTCTTTCGGCAAAATTACATTTCCTTAATAGCCTAAACAGAGGCTTTTCTCCCTTCAAACTTAAATTGTCAATGTTTCATTACATCACTGTTTGAAATCTCTAATTTTTTGTATCTTTTATAAAGGGCATCTTTCCCCTAATTTTATTAAATGTATGCTCCAACATTCATTTCAAATTCTTAAATTTGATCAATATATTATAGTTATTATATTATAGTTACCAATCACATTAAATAATTTACATTGAAAAATTATAACTGTATTAAATTATATTATTTTAAATATTTTTGAATATAAAAAAATAAGGAATGTTGAAAAGATGATACTTTATGAAACTAAACCGCCAGTAGGAGGCGGCAGGCGACCGTTTTAATGAGCGAGTCATTGAGTCATTCATTCAAATGATTCGTTCAATCGGCTGATTTATTCAGAATGAGGCAGTTTATGAATGGGTAATTGAATCTTTGACTCAACCGATTCGTTCAAAATGCTGAATCATTCAGTAATGCAAGTGTTGCTGTGAGATGCGCGATGATTCTGCGGTGATATTTGTTTGGAACTATTTTCGCTGCTGAAACAGAACAAAAACAGTCATTGCGTCTAAAATGTAAGTGACTTAATTTTAACTATTTGTTTATTGACCTGTTATGAAATCAGTCTCGGTTTTCTTGATGGCATTCAGGAAAACAGTTACTTCTACAGCCTACACACTGCAATATAAACAACATCTCTGCATGCTCTCTTCACATCGTCCTTGTAAAATAATAATAATAAGTAAACAAACATCAAAATCACTTCGCTGAAAATGAAACGCCACTTACCAGCAGCCGCAGATTTTAAGATATCTTCTGGTAGTGCGTGTAGCCGCGCGAAATTAAAGAATGTGCGTGCAGCGTGAGGAATCGTTCCGGATGAGTTCGTCAGGTGAAAGGTCATCATGTGGATCATTTCATTTACGGCTAAATTATTATTTATTAATTTTACTAATAGTTAGGTTGGGCAGGCATCCACAAAAGGGCCTTTAATTACAAAAAAGGAGAGGAAATTTTGCCTTGACAAAAGGGCACTTTGGGCACCAAGGGGCAAAGGGGCAGGTGCTCGAGCACCCAACGCCCCCCCCTCTGCACGTGCCTGTTCCCAAGTATGATGATTTGCGCTTCTGAAAACCCTGGAAATGTGAAAATGGTCCATTGCCACCCAGCCTATAAAAAAAAGCATTGCAAAAAGCCCTGTTTATTGTTGACCTTACATTATGAATATTCAGAGATTGTTACTGCAAATTTTTTAAATACTTTTTAAATTGCAAATTATTTTATCAAAGTTTGTGTAAAATCTGATGATCATGTTCTCAAGCATAATTTGGGATGATCCAAAGAGCATTAAGCTTCAATAGAAGTATAACATCTGACCGTCTGTACAAAGTTTGAATGGTCAATGCCACAAATTTGATTAGTGACCAAGAAATAGTGCAGAATCCTAATTATTACTTACTAACACACTTTACTATAAGGTTTCATGAACTTAAAATGAACAATAATTTGATAACACTTTGCAGTAAGGTTTCATTTGTTAGCATTAGTTAACATGAACTAATATGAACTGCACTTCTACAGCATTTATTAATCTTTGTTAATGTTAATTTCAACATTTACTAATACATTATTCAAATCAAAAGTTGTATTTGTTAACATTAGTTAATGCACTGTGATGTAACACAAACAACAAACAGCTGTATTTTTTATTAACTAACATTAACAAAGATTAACAAATACAGTAACAAATGTATTGCTCATGGTTAGTTCATATTATTAACACATTAACTTATGTTAACAAATGAGCTCTTGTTGTAAAGTGTTACCATTAAATGTATGACCCCAGCTTTTTAATGTGATGTGTGGCGTCCAAAAGTGAAAGAGGATTGTCTGAATGCTGTGGTGATGTTGTGATTCAAAATGTGACGTGCGCGGGTGAGTTCGTTGAAGAGCGGTGAACACTGATGCGTTTGCAGGGGAAAAGTTCACATTTGCATGTCCCCCTGCCTCGCAGTTCGTTTTTGTTTCCTTGCGCGAAACGCTTCGCTCGGCCCAACAGCACTCCGACTGTGCTAATGGATGTCGTACAATAGCGCCTGTGTTTACCGCAATGCAAATCGACTCCCAACAGGGACTGTATTTACTTCTGAAACCCTTAAACTTCCACATATTCAGTGTTCATGATGTTATTGGCTTGCACTTCCTTTACCTTGGCTGTCACACTAATGCGTTATATCCCACTAACTAAAGTTTGCTCACCCCACTTTACCCACAGTAACTGAATCAAGAACGAACGCCAGGAGCAGTGATCATCAATTCCAATTAAATCATATTAATACCATAAAAGAATTCCAAACATGTGAACACATCATAACCTGCAGGCTGCAGTTCTGCAGCGAAGCAATTACTCTGTTTTATTTCCCCACCGTGCAGCAGGCAAAACCACCTGTCCCTCGTCTAATATGACCTAATTCACAGCTCGAAGCCAAACGGACTGTATTGGGATGATGTTTGTCAAAATGTGATTGTGTGAATGACAACAGAAGGTCTTTCAGTGTTTCGTCCACCCACGCACTCTCTCTCTCTCTCTGTTTGCAAGCACAGTATTTTACTGAATGTCACCTCTCACGCGTTTACTAACGGCATTCATAGTGCCGCTCCGTTTACCACGCTCAAAGCTTACACATACAGCACGGCTAATAGATAAAACTGATAATAATATAATAAAACAAAATGTGTTCACGGTTAGTTATTGTTTTGTGCTTTGTCATCACTTTAACCCTGTAAAGCATGACTTAATAGTCATGCATGATACTTAATAGTTTTTTGTTGAGTATCATATTTGAGTCATCAGGCTTTTGTGGTTCATATAGTATAATATAGTGAGAATATTGAGCTCATACTCTAAGGAAAAAACACATTTACTTACTTTTTACTTTTTTATTCTTGTAATGTGAACATTTATAATGATATATCTGGGTGTTTAAATGAATTTCAATGGAATACTGAAAAATTGTATTAATTTGAAATACCTGATTCATTGATTAATCAAATAAATAATATAAATTATTAACATAATTGGTTAACAAAATGGTTGTTAGTTGCAGCTCTAAAGTGATTAAAGGGAAGGATGACATGAAGAAATCTCTTTTTCAATCTCTCAATCTGTCCGCCCTGCCCTGCTGTGGGGGTGTCAGTGTGCTCTCCTGAAACGGTTCTTGGCATAAACCTGCCCTGCCTTTCCATCTGCTCTCAGGAAACTGTAAAACAGGCTGAGAGGAAGCATTCCAATGCCAGGGCTCCATGAGCAAATGCCTTCCACACTCACTGAGCAACATTTGGGCAAGTCAAACTGCGCAGTGCGCACCAAGTCAACCTCGGCCCCTTCGTGTTTAACTATACCAACTTGACGTGCAAATAAGCATAGCTGTTAGTGCAACAAAGCACACGTGTGAGAAGCATTTGCTTTAGTAAATTAATGCCAGGCCATAACTCTGACTCATTCAAGCTTTAGGTTTTTGTAGTGTGCATTTCTAAATGCTAAAAACAAAAAACAAGTTCAGGTTGGAGCTGTGGTCTGACAGTTAGCACACATGCTAAAACATGTTGAACTATGGCACCTGTAAAGAAGCATAGCTTAATATGTAGTCTGAATGAGCCTTTTTGGGTTGTTGAGGGTCATGGACTAATCTAAAATCGAAGAAAAACGAAAGTCATACCGATTTGGAATGACATAAGGTTGAGTAAATAATGACATAATGTTCATTTTTGAGTGAACTCTCCTTTTTAAAATAAGCTTGAACATTTTTTAAACACTAGAAAACTCCTAAATGTTGGTAAAATAATCTTTTAGCAGATGCACACAATTAATATTCAATTAAATGCAGTTAACAATAATAAAATTCGATGTATTTTTTTGTATAACAAAGTGCAACCTGCCTCTTACTAGCCTTAGTAAGTAGCAAGTCAAGGTTTTGCCAGGCTATGACAAACTAAAATGGCTGCAAAATGACAAACCTCTTCATATGTCTTACCCCAACTTGCTGTTTCAATAGAAGTTGTGTTTGCTGTAGAACTTTTAACCACTGTAGTAGTTTTGAATCTTTCTGTCTTCAGTGCTCAAACATCAATGTTGTACTATATTTTGAACATCATAGTATTTTGTCATTTCAACTTGATGAATCAAGTGTTTAGGACTGGTGACAGGTCTGTTCCTTTGTTAACAGTTCTCAGTGAGGTTGTTTTTACATCTATAAAAGAACTTGTGAATGCACTGCACTGGTATATCTGGCCCGAGTCCAGATGTCAGAGCCAAACTTTGATATTGGAACTCAGCATAAGCTTGTTTTACAACATCGTACTTAACCTGATATTTGTCATTCACTCCCTCTCTATAGCTTTTCCCATCTATCTGAATAGAGAGAGCTTTCATCCCTTCATATATATTCAATACTAAAATGATTGATAAAACTTTATAATACCTTAAATTAAGAACAAACATTAGGCTATTAAATGACATTAGTTAAATGCAAATTAAGCTGTCAACATGCTGTCAATTGCCAGTACAGACAAAGAGTCTAAAAGCAAACAAAATGTGCATTTAAAATCAACATTTGTCCTACTGTAAATGCATAATTGTCAGTGCACTCTTGTTTGTTTATTCAGGTTAATATCTCTTCATGGTAACCGGAGTTCCTTTAATGTGCATTCAAATGCATGTCATGAAAATCCAATATAATATGCATATGATTTGCTGGTCTAAAATCATGATATGTATGAGTTACTATTACTAATGAAAGAAGTTAAAAAGTGTAATCCATATGATTTTTCTCAATGAATGTCATCTTTATAGCAGTGCACTTTGCAACAATTACAAGCAAGAAACTAAAACAAAATTCTGTATGATTGCTGTTTAAAATCCTTTATATTGTAGTTTAAGATGATTTAACCTACATTTTCCAGTGACTCTGTCTCTAGTTAGTCACCTCCTAAAAAGCACACAGTGATATAAGGGCCAAGTCTAAATATGGTCTTCTAGAATGGACTGTATAATCCATAAGCTGACCATTCATCACCATAGCAACAGTACACTCTCTGTGTCCACAGCGTCTCTCGTACACACGTTTGTCTTTTAGTCCTAATCCCATTCGCTGAATCCTGCTTAGTACCTTAGATCTAATTATTTACACCGCATATCTGAAAACACGTGGTTTACATTTTGCACACTTGCTCTGACATTTGCTCATCAACTAACAATGGATCTCGCATCTCCTTTGAGTTTTTATCGCTGCTCTCTCTGTCAGTTTCACTTGATGCTCGCTTTGCTCGTCTGATGTGGGCTTCACACCATGCAAACACATGGGCGATGATAAAAAAATTGAGGGAGGTGTGAACAGCTTTTGGCAATCGGCAACCAAGTGAGATGTCATCAGGCTTAAAACAGCCAATCACGTGAACCGATACTGTAGCTGTAAAATAAGCAGTCGGCTTGGGTCACAGTGTAATTACACATTTAATGTGTTGAGTTCTCTCTTAAAGGGATGGTTCGGAGTAAAATCAACCTAGGGTCCTTTGCACCATGACATTGAGCCAAACACCCCCCAAGAGCCTTTTTTCAGAAAGCGATGCATAAGGATGTAGTGTAACGACGCCCAGTTCCAGGAATGCACTAGGGCTGTAATCAACCAAAGAAAATCTTCGTCGACTGAAGTCCAGAAAGTTTCGAATAAAAATCGACTAAAAATGACGTTAGGAAAAAAAAAACTTTAAGTTAATTAGCTGCGCACTGTGTAATTGGTAGCCTTGTTGTCCGCCTAAATGAATTATAAATAAACATAAAAAACTAGTAGGCTATTTGCAGTATATTAAATCGTTTTTGACCTAATTATTTTGCACTGAAATGAGTCTGACACGAGTCTGTCGGCTCTGACAGCGTTGCATCACGTGCACCTGCGCAATATCATAGCCTATGATTTCCGAAAATAGTACTATGTTGTCAACTAGTGATATCACAAGAACTTTTGAGGAATATGCAACATAATTTAGACCATTGTTTTTGTCATATGTATTATAATAACTGACAGACACTATCATTTCAGCCGCTCTGTGCAGCTCGCACAGAGCGAGGCTGAACATAGGAGCTCAACTTCGCGGCTGAGACATGAATATACTATTAACTTAAAGCTTTTACTCTTAAACACAAACGGCACGTCCACTTTAATAAAATAATCATATTCAGCAAACCTTCTGTAGCCTACTTTCTTCAATCTGTCTCTCTTCTCCAGTGGGTTGGGCTAATCCAAAAGACGTGAAAACAAGGGGGGTGTTCTGAAAACACCCCCATTAGCAATTAGTGCTTTCCACCTGATGAAATGAACGCGGCAAAACTGATGAAATGAACGCAGCAAAAAAATCGACCAATCAGAATTTTGGTCGAGCCAGAACGTATCGACCAAATAATCGACTAATCGACTGGGAGATTACAGCCCTAGAATGCACTAATATTTTGTTGGTAGTTCCAGTTTGCAACAATTATTAGTTAACACTAAGTTGTTAACACTTCGGAAAAAATAATAATCCGCTGTGTTTGGCTCGAGGTCATGGTGCAAAGGAGCCTAGGTTGATTTTACTCCGAACCATCCCTTTAAACTTGACTTCTGTCAAAAGTTACTTTTGATGTGCGGGATGAGGGTGCACAGTTCACAGTTGCACATAAACGTGTTAAAATTCGAAATTCTTAAATTGCAAAATTGAGGACTAGCCTGGAAGTTGCTGGTCAACAGGTCACAAATGTAGATGGTGCCTGTTCTAGATTCATCCCAAATATGCATGCTGCTCCACACTGGTTTATGCTGGTCAGTGTTAGTCTAGCTGGTGGACCAGCATAGCCACTTTGCTAGATTGAGACAGACTGGCCAACTATTCCTTCTAACAAATGACTAGTTTATTAGTTTAGTTATACAGAACCACATAAATGTGATAAAATGCTAAATTGCTTTTTTTAAATGATTCACCAGACTAGAAGTTGCTGACCAACAGGTCAATGACACAACGTTTACCAGTTGGTCTGGATTCATGCTTGTCCAGGTGGGGGATTATGCTGGTTAGTGTTAGTCTAGCTGGTGGACCAGCATAGCCATGCTGTTGACCATCAATTCTGGTTGCCAGGGATTGGTCTTGATGGTCAACTAGTCATCCAACCACTTTTAGGGAAATCAACTATTGAGTTTGTTGGTGAATGTTAATAATCTTGACTTGAACTCAACACCAGGGCATTGCATTTACTTCCCATGGCTCTGCTTTTCATAAAGACATGAGAGCAGTTTGCCTACAACTGCCTTGTGTACACAGATACCTGAGTGAGTTAGTCTTCTGAAAGCCATAAAGATGATCCATGGATCTGATGATGTATTCATAGTGCCACTGAGAGGAGTAAATATTGTCATCTCTGCTGTAGGAAGATGTCACGCTCTGACTATCGCTGATTAGAAAAGTTCATGTGCCCTTGACCCAGTTCCCCTCCAACTTTGTGGGATGAGGGATTTGTATGAGGTATTTTTATCAAATGCATTAAGGATTGATGTTCTGCTTAAATGCAAAATGCAAACAAGTTAACCTGCTTCTGAGCCCCAGTCTACATCTACGGTAGATGGGATATGAGCAGAATGGACTGATAAGATATTTTCCCAAAATCTAGGTAGTATAATTATGCAGCTTTGTAAAGGGATAGTTCACCCCTGAAAATGCACTATTGTTGGAATAGCCCATTAATGTAATATAAATACTATGTCAGAGTGATTTGTGAATGTGTTTTTCATGCCTTGTATGTTAACATTTTGTACTTTTGTTTTTGGTTATTATCATTTTTAATTTAGTTGCTTTAATTTCTGCTAATAGTAAGCAATTTTGCTTATAATGTACAGCATAGCCTACATAAATACATTCACTATATTTGTTTTCATAGGCTTAATATTACACATCGTTTTTGAAGACAGTATTGGGTAGGATGTGGAATAATATTGTTTACAATAATGGATTAAAATCTTTAATTTAAAATTAAAAAATATATATTTAATTTTTTTTTTTATGTATAATATTTTAAAGTTGTTGTTTTTTTCTCCATCAGATGAATCGATTATCAAAATAATCATTAGTTGCAGCCCTAGTAAACAGGTAGCAGTTTGTAGGGAAATAACTTTAGAGCTGCTGCAACCCCAGTCCGTCTGCTCATCACCCATCTGTTTCTCTTTCTGTTTGTTCCTTATGGCAGTTGAGAGGTCAAAGTCGCAACAGGTGTGGAGCACAGGTTCTATCAGACGGACTTCCTCTTTGGGTGCTATCACCGGGCCCTACCTGATTGGGCAGTGGCCACGTGAATCCCACCTGCACAACCCCTCTTGCATGAAAGACAAGTCCACGCAGGTAGGCACTTTCACCCACTGTGCTCCAAATCTAACTCTGGCTCCAAAGCCTGTGTGTTCAGGTGTGTTTGCAAACGTTAGGTTGACAGCTTTTACAGGTCCATCGTTCTTCTGGGTTTTTGCATGTTTGCTATGTTACTTTGGACTATTTTCTGGGATTTCTGTGAGCTGAAACCAACTGATGATTCTTAATAAGTGTAAACACTAACTGTTTTTTAACGTAATATTCACATTATTTTTAAATCCTTCATCAGTCAAAATGCGTGGAAACTTTAAAAGACCTACTGGGTTGTAAACTGTAGTTACCTTTAGCATTTGGCATGAAACTGTTATTGGTATCAAATAAACCATTAACCACAGACGGGGAACCTAGACTTTCGCAGCTTACACATGGGTTTGTAATAGACCCACAGCTGAATTGCAGAAATCACTCAGAGACTGTAATACTTTATCAGAGGCTGTAATGATCACCAGTTGTGACTGTAGTGGAGTTTGAGTATTCAGTGGTTTATTAATGAACATGGGCTGCCTTGCCATCTACTACCTACTTGGGATGTCAATTTACATAAATTCCCATAATCGATCATTGTTTAAATTAACGATCAATTAATCGATTAATCGTCACCCTTAACCTCATTAATCCGAAACAGTGGGCGCTACTAAGTTATTACTTTACTTAACAACCACTTGCTTAACCAATACAAAATAAGTGTTGTTTTAAAGCTTAGAAGCTTGGCTTTACAGATAATATATGGAATATGACCATCACTTAACACGTGCTTTTAAATTTGCTGACATATCGTAAGTGATCTATTTTCATACCATGAAAAAAATCTGTAAAATCATCAAACACACAACAGATAGAGTTGTGTCATAAATCATTGAAAAGGTCTCAACTAGCAGAATACAAGCATATTTGTTTCAGTAATGTAAAAATGACATTAGCTATGTAAAAATAACTGCTTTACATGAAAACGAGATCTGTAAAATCATCGAACATAACAGATAGACTTGTCATAAATCATTGAAAAGGTCTCAACTACCAAACTATACCAAGTATTTGTATGAAAAAGCGCCACCGACACACGTGTAAACCGTATACTCATGATGCTTTTGCGGCGTGTTGTTGTTTGTAACTTCGCAATACATTAGTAAACCATAGTAGATCACATATCTTTATTTAGAGCAGGTGGCCTTGAACGAGCCCAAACACAACATAAGTCAATGCACAGATCACAGTGACATGACATGCTGCTTGGCTAAAGCTGTAAGACTTCAGGAACCTGATCGAATGCGATCATGACGCAGTGATTTCCAACGTCATTTGAAAGTTCAACCAATGGAAACTGGATCTCCGGTGTGATGAGTTGGTTTAGTGGGTAGGGACGATGTGTAGAGACCAGTCGGACACTGTTGTACAGCTGGAGCAAGCTTGGATTGGTTTGATCGCTCAGATTGACAGGTCTTGATGTATCATGTGCCATAGAATAGGAACGCACACCAGTCTGTTTCCTTGGAAGTGATAATAGCTGGACACACATGCCGGTGCCCTTGCTCACAAAAATCTCCTTACTCTCTCATTATCTAGCACAGTTCTATCATTATTAGACGATTAATTAGGTAGAGTGAAATAATTTGATACAAGCATTTTGTCAGAGCAATGTCAAAACCTGCAAAAAAAAAAAAAAAAAATCTACCAGTGGCACAGTTTAAAAGCAGCCCCGATTTTACAGGAAACCGGTGAATGGGGCAACCAATTTGAGGTGTTAGTTACAGAGCAAGTAGCCTCTTTGACTAGTCGATTACTATGGCACGTCCCTATAGAGAACACAACGTACCTCACGCACACCTGTCTTATGGTCAGGTGCTGATTTACCCTCAAATGTCAGCAGGTGTATCAGGCGGAACACAATCACCACAATCCCACAGTTCCACCCACCATCTGCTGCTACACTGAAGGTGAGATTTGGCACCTCCGGGAGTGCAGTGTGTCTAAAGGTAATGACTCTGTCGTGCCTCTTATTGTGTGCTTCAGCATGCACCGAGTGTCATATAACCGTTCAGAAAGACGAGACCGCAAGAATGCCGTTCCCAGTGTTAACGGCCTCCAATGTTAACCCTTAGTTTTTGAAAGACAACTACATTGTGCATCTGTTCAATATGTTCTTAGATATGTTCACACAGAACAAATCTCTTTTTTTTTCATTCTACTGCGCTACTTTTTGACTGATTTTCAATGTAAACACGCGATAGATGGACATCTTTAACCGTTGCGCTCATGTCTCGCATATTTTGCAGCAGCTCGCGCATGACACAGCATTCTAAAAACGTGGCGCTCGAGTTAAAAGAAGTTCAATTAAAAAAAAAAACGCGTCTTGAGACCATGCAGTTTTTATCCATTCCACTACCCGCATTGCGTTTTTCAAAGCAAAAACACGTTTTGTGTAAACCAGACGCTATTCTGTAATTCTGTTGGATCTTTATTTGTGCTTTGAGTAAATTTCCTTTTTGGGTCAATGTAGTTCTCATGTACTACCAAGCTCCAAAAAGAACACCATAGTGTTCACCAAGTGTCTCATATACAATATTTGGACTCTTTTGAAGTCACATGATAGTTTTTTGTTAGGTACAAACCAAATATAAGTCATTATTCACAAACCTCCACTTTGCTATAACTCTCAAAATTAATTTATATTTGCGTTTTTAAACATGTCATGCCGTGGTTGGTCACATGACCCATAAGAACCAATAAAATTTGTGGTCAGTGACATCAAATAGGGCGCATCCACTTGTACATTGAACACAAGCTCAAAAGAGATTCGTGATCTCCAGCAGAGGGAAAGAACAACATGAGGGTGATTAAATGACAGAAATTCGTTTTTATCTCTGCAAGACATTGCTGTGATGCTGTGTTGTTATTGTTAACTAAAACTATTACAAATATTTTTGTTTAATTCAAAAAAGCTGAAGTAAAATAAAATATAATTTTAATAATTAATATAAAAATTTTAAATGTTGTCTTCGCAACTAACTGAAATAAAATAGGTTAAAGTAATAAATGACTAAAGCTTAAATAAAAATTAATCTAAAAATAAATAAATAAAAATGACAAAAAGCACAATTAAAATGAAAGCTGAAAACATAAAAATAAAAGCTAATTATAATAATGTAAATAATCCTAAAATAACACAGCTGTGATGTAACTTTAAAGGGCAACAATTTGCAGCAACAAATTGACCAGAATGCATTCATTTTTAATGAGAAATGGCAATTTGAAGGCAACATGAGTGACAGAGTGCTGATATTCATTTCACAGAGCCGATCATAACAAAGGTCATTTACAAATAGGAGCTTAAAGATACAGAAGCAAAAACTTCTTGTTTAGCCTTCAGTCTCCTGACTCTAAAAAAGTAACAAAATGTGGAAAATGATTATGTAAACTATTACGACTGTTTCTTGTGCAAGCCTTGAGTAACATTATAAGAGGACTATAATGCTACAAAAGAACCAAATATGGCCCCTTATACACATGCAGTGAGTGAATGAAGGGTCAGAGGTCAGGTGTTGTGGTCCATTTGGACTTGTGAGAGCAACGGAGGAGTTGCAGCGCAACTCCCCCCCCCCCCCCCCGCATCCTGTTTTCACTGCTGCATGGCAACTGAGGCCGCACACTCTCTGCGGCTCTGCTCTGCTTACTGACACCGAGATACTGAATTATTTTTGTGCCTACTGTATTTCCTTGGTGTGAAATTTCATGCAAGAAGTTCTTTATATATTCTTTGTATAACCAGTCGGTTTAAAAACGTGCAATAATTATGTTCACTTGCCAAAGCCCTGGGTGTTACCAGGGCAGGCCATCTCAAGTCTCACCCTTTATTACTCACCGGTGTCAAAGAACTACAAACAACTCTCATGTTAGCTTGTCTTTAAAGTTTGATGCAATGACAAAAGCTTTATAGATTAGTGCGGCAGCTCTGTTGGGATTCAGATTTTTTTTCCACTCCATTATTGAACCGTGTCTTGGGTTTAACCCCTCGTCCCCTTTGTTACAGTGATTCAGTGCTGCTTTCCTCTGCAGTAACACAGTCAGATCAGGTGAACAGCGGTGACTTTGGGATGTTCTACTCTCGGAATAACCAAAAGCCTGCATCCCTTTTCTTAAAGGGATAGTTCGCCCCCCAAAAAAAGAAGAAAACTCTATCATTATTTACACCACCATCATGTTACTCCAAACCCTTATGACTTTCTTTCTATCATGAAACAAGGAGAGGTTTTGTTGCATATTTGCACTGTTCTTTTCCATACAATTAAATATCTGTTTGTGCTTATATAAGATCTGCAAAGTTGCAAAACTCATAGTCTCCCATAAAAGGGATGTATTCAAACAGAGATTATTGCTCCATACCTGGCTAAAGCTCCTCGATCAAAGTCCCGATATTACTTCTGCAAACATTTATGCCACAATTTGAAATATTAGCATAATGGCCATCCAAAGGCATACGCAAAGAAAAAAGTTATGAAATTAGGAGTCATGGGTAAGATTTATTCATAATGCTGTTTGCTTGTGTACAGTGGATTTTACGGAGGACAGCTTCCTGAACCTGGGAGAGTACAATGCCGGCTATATACAAAGACTGCTCTTGAAAAAATGGGGCAGTTCCAACTTTGCTCATATTTTTTGTGTTTGCAATTGCTTTAGAAGCCTTGGAAGCTGATACTCACGATATTGGTAAGGGTTGTTACATTTCCGACACATGCTTGAGGTGTTTGGCCAATCACAACCCACAGGGTCAGCTGGACAATCAGAACATTTCAGACAGACTAGGAATAGAGGTGCTGCAATAATGTAAAGTATGTAAAAAATAATGTGTGCCCAGGAGCTGTCAAACTTCGAAAAGAGCAAGAAGTACCTTAAAAGTAGTATCCCACAAATAATAATAAAAGACAATAATAATAAATAAATAGCTAAATAAAAAATATACAATTTTGTGTTTCACAGAAAAAGGGTAAAAAAAAAAAAAAATTTGTTAATCCTTTAAAAGAATTTGAATAACAGAAAGAAAAGACGAGGCTTTCAAAGCCTCTGTTCCTTTTGGCCTTCTAGTGTCGATCTGTTTCCAAAGGTCAGGCTTTGAAGTGTGACGTCTGTTTGGCTGATGAACACAGGGGTTTTACTGGGCTTGAATCTGCCTCTCTCCACAGCAGCAGCTCCAGGCAGTCCCATAGAGGCAATGTATGCTCAAGAGAGCCATTTTCATCTTTCACTAGAAAATATATTTCCTCTGTTTTTCACAACGTACACATGCACATTTCCACCACATCTATTGGTCCACAGGAAGCCCTTAAAACCCCCCAAAAGTACCATGAAGATAGTCATGCTGTTTAACAGAGCTATTGAGATTTTTAATGTTGTTTTGCTTTTTTTTTGCTTTTTTTTATGCAAGTTGTAACTGACTGAAAGTTGTAACAAGACAGCAAGTTGATGACTCCATTGCATAATGAATTGTGATTGATATTCTGTGTATATACTACCATTTAAAAGTTTGTGGATCTTTTTTTCCAAATATTCTTTGATGGAAAAAATCTTGTTGACCACAAAATTGTGAGAAGTAGTGTATTTGAAAACTAGTAGTGTATAAAAAATTGTGGTTGGTGTTTTCTTATTTAAGCAGCTGTATTCGTCTATTTTCGTCATTCAGAAAGGGAAAGCGAAATTAAGACTGGAGGTACACAAACCACAAACAAAGTGGCGCGTGCTTACAGTTTTGAATATCAATCACGCTGATCACATTCTGTATTCCCCTCATGTTATTATGAAAATGTTCACGCAGTGGAATGCTCAGGTAAGATGACGTAAAATTAGAACAGCCTTCTGTCTGTGCCGTCATGACTTATGTGCTCGCTTTCGTCACTTTTGCTCTTATTCTCGTGCACTGACTCGTTCGCTAAACTGAACAGCCAATCAGAGTTCACTCTATCACCGACGGCCCGACTCCCAAAAAAACAGACTGCGTCCATCTAGAGCCAACGACCGACGCTCAAAAATGGCCCGACGAACTTTACAAAAGTTCAATTGTACAGTCAACGTTTGAGGTAAAAGTAGGAAAATATCAGTGGACATCAGCTTATGATAGACTTTTTTTGCATAATATGCTGTTAATCACATTGGATTGACACTTCAGGGCCTCATTTATGGGCTCTTCACATTTTACAGTGTGTGTGCTGCATGGTGGGCTGACTAAACAAATAACATACCTGAGTGCACACATCACATCCACGTGTACCTGCAGACTTTCCTATAGTAACAGAAAATGTTTTTGAAAGGAATGTAGGTGACCGTTTATTGAGGAACCGGTTGCAGGAACAATGCTGCCTTTGTGATTTTGGTGTGAAATAGTGGGTCAGGAGGATGAAGCATGGGAATGTGAGTGTGTGAGTGTGTTTACTTGGCTACAATTTTGGGGGGAAATTGTCCCCAGAAGTTAACTAAATCTTTCAAAACTTTTCTATGGGAGGTAAAAATTATTTATAAAGAAAGTAAGTAAAGTGTACACTGTACGCTGTCACTAAAAGTCAAGATTTTATTTTGAAAGAAACAAAAACAGCATTTAATTGGTCAAAAGGGACATCAAACACATTTATAAATTTACAAAAGATTTCTATTTCAAATAAATGCTGTTTTTTTTATACTTTCTATTGTTCAAAAAATCCTGGAAAAAAATTATTGCACTTTATATAAAGCAGCACAACTGTTTTGTCAACATTGATAATAGTAAGAAATGTTTCTTGAGAAGCCAAAGCAGCATATTAGAATGATTTTTGAAGGATCATGTGACACTGAAGACTGGAGTAATGGTGTAATTATTATTTTTTAATGCAGCCTTGGGGAGCATAAGAGACTTTCAAAAAATAATAAATACCAACACCAAACTTTTGAATGAATTGTATATTATATATCAATATGCATTTGTAAGATATAAAAAAAAAAATATATATATATATTATATATTTTTTTTATTTTTTATTTTTTTATTATAAAAATATGAAGTTAGTCCATATTAATTAGAACTAGCTTTATATAGAACTAGCTTTATATAAAAACAATATAAGATCCTCACCATAGTCAAAAGACAAAAGTGCAATTTGTGTTTCAGACTCCTGGATGTTGGAGTGACGAGACCGAAGAGAAAAAGAGCACACACCAGCGCTCAGCATCCTGGGGCAGCTCTGACCATCTTAAAGAGGTACGGTACACACACACACACACGCACTTACATCAGTAGCACAAAACACACACCCTTTTAACAGTGAAATACTATGTGTGTCTTGCGCACACAGCTGTGTAGTTTTTCCCCTTGGGTTTGGAGAACAAGAAAGTGCAATCACACTAACAGCTATTAACAGAGCTCTCACTGTCCTGAAAATGATGAGCATTGCACTTCTGCATTTGCGATGATCTCATCCTGTGTGGCCAGTGAAGTAGCCAGGCGATGGAAATAAAACCCCCGTTACACAGCTCTATACAAGACTGCCAGTCACGACGACCCATCCGTCTCCTCCTGCACCCGCTGCTATATATAACTTCCTGTGTGGCTTCAGACTTCCGGCGCTGCACGTTGTGTTATTGCTAGCGCTAGCCGCAGCAAAGTCAGCCTTATCACGGGCACTCAGCCCCTCCCTGACGATTCAGGGAACAGTGAGATAAGACTATCTCCCCTTTTAACAATCAACTTCCCCTCTCGGCAACAACCATTATCCCCCTCCTGCCAATTTATGGCTTTCCCATCACCTCCAAGCTTTTGGAACAATACGGGCGTGTGGGTTTTAGAGGAAGTAATATGTGCAAAGTCATGTCGTGTGTCCTTTCGCACTGAAGTGTCATTTTTATCAATTAGACATTGTGTTGATGGAAAGCCCTAATCGGTGATGTGCACAAACCTGTCTAATTTACAAAGGCCTTATAGTCCTCTCTTGCATAATCAGCGTGCAGGTGCAAAAGTAATTCATTTCCTGTGCAAACCCTCAAACTCAAAAGTGTCTGCTCAGAATTGTTACTATTTGTATAATTTTTTGCTGGGAAAATGATTTGACGACACTGGGCTTAACCCTCAGAAAATGAGCCGCTTTATTCACAGGTCATTTTCTATGGGCTTTGCCTTTTTTTTTTTTTTTTTTTTCAACCCTGTTACCAGAAGTTATGAGCTGTCAAATATGGTTTAAAACTTTCAACCAAAACTTTTTATAGCTTTTTATAAACATTTAATAAACATCAAAATGATTTTTATTATGTCAGAATGGGTAATAGAGCTGCACATTTAGCCAAATTTAAGCTGTCACACAAAAGGGGCTAACCACCCAAATGTTGGTTTGTAATTATTAATAAACTTATATTCCCCATAAATTAAAGACAGATATTTGTTTGATCGTTTTCTTACAATTCCTTGGGTGACAGGGTTGAATGATTGAGCTTGATTAACGCAGTCAAAACTACAATTTGCATAAACATTTACTTCCTGTCATTCAGTAGAAAACATCTAAAAAATGCTATCTTGTGGTTGTCACAATTCTGAGGAACACTGAGGAGAATTGGTAACACTTTACAATAAGGTTCATTAGTTAACATTAATGTATTAACTAACATGAACTAACAAAGAGCAATACATTTGTTACAGTATTTATTAATCTTTGACAACATTAGTTAATACAAATATAGCTGTTTGTTCATGTTAGTTCACAGTGCATTAACTAATGTTAACAAATACAACCTTTGATTTGAATAACATATCAATATAAGATTAAGATTAGATAAGATTAATAAATGCTGAAGAGCTATTGTTCATTCTTAGTTCATGTTAGCTAAGGTAGTTAACTAATGCACTTTATTGTATGTATGTATGTATGTATGTATATGTATGTATGTATTAGGGCTGTGCAATTAATTGAATTTCGATTTCAATTTCGATTTTGGCTCCCAACGATCACCAAAATAGTACAATCGAGTAAAACCGATTATCTTGTCATGTTCTGTTTTGCAAGAACACTCTTATTTTGTCTTGTGTTCTGAATGACACGCGCACTTCCGCCCCTCCCGAAGCCATAAACTCTCTCAGCTTGAATGTTTAAACTGATAAGACTAAAGAAGTGAAAATGATCAATTTTAGTTACGATGCAATACTTGCCCGATTGTGCAAGTGACAATTCCGTCATGTCCCGACTCCTAAACGCTAAAAACGCTACACTCCTAAAGTGTAGTTTCGACGCTTGCTTTGTCCAACCCATTTTGAGAGACAGAGAGAGAGAAGACGCAGCACCGATGAACACTCACGCGGTTTGTGAAATTGTGTCTTTGTGAAAGATTTAAAATGATAGATTTGATTTTGTAATCTGTGTGGATTAATTTAGGCTACTCATACAATCTACTTGCTAAAGTGAATCAATGTTTGTGGGGGAATTTCCCGCATTATAAGTGGTAGACCTGCGGGGAAATTAAAATTATTTATTTTAATAGTTCAAAAAGTACAATAAATGTTCAAATTATTTTTTTTAAGAATTGTTGAAAGGTGTCTTAATAAATGCAACACGTTCCCAAAGTCATGTGAAATAATCGTGTTACATAATCGTGATTTCAATACTGACCAAAATAATCGTGATTATGATTTTTTTTTTCATAATCAAGCAGCCCTAGTATGTATGTATGTGTGTGTGTACATATGTGTGTGAGTATGTGTATATGTATATGTATATATACATATATATGTATGTGTGTGTGTATATTATATACAGTTGAGACCTCTGCTGTGTAATACATACATTGGATGCATTTAATCTAGTTTTCATGCAAAAAAAAAAAATGCATTAAACATATTTAATAGGTATCACAACTAAAAGCATGAGATTTGTACATCTAATACTTACATTTTTGAGACACCAAAGTAACCATTTTGTGGTATTTTCAGCCTTGTCTTTTCTTTCTTTTCTAAATTCTTATGTGAATCTGTCATTTTGGTTGCTTGCACACAATTCCTGCTGTATTTCCAGCCACAGGATTGTGTCCAAGTAATAGAGGCCAGTGTTTCCCACAGAATTAGATTCTATTTGCGGTGGTGTGGTGTTTGGGGACCGGGGACCGGGGACCGGGGCGGGGCGGGGCGGGGGTGGGGGGGGGGGGTGATTAAGTTAAATATATATATATATATATATATATATATATATATATATATATATATATAAATAATGTTTATATATATATATCATATATTTTTATTGACAAGTACACATTCCCATTGCCAACACTTAGTGTCAGATAACTTAAAGACTTTGCCATTGCTACATTTCTATGCTATGACTGCTCCACAGACTTTTTGTTGCAAATTTTGCTCACACACAAACCTGGAACTGGACACACACACACACACACACACACACACACACACACACACACACACAAACTCACAAACTTACTGACACACTCAAACACAGGCTCACACACTCAAACACAGGCTCACACACTCTCACACATTCAAAAAGACTCACACACACAGATTCAAACACAGACACACATTCACACACACTCAGACCGAAACACAGACTCAGACACACACAGGCTCACACACACACACACACACACCAAACTGGACCTGGAGGTGGACACACACAGACTCAGACACACACACACACGCACACCTGGAGATTGAGGTGGACAAAAACCAACACACACCAACCTGAACCTGGAGATAATAATAATATAATGTCTAGTCTGGTGGCTGTGATATGAACCTACCAACGTCCGTTGCAATGATTTTTGGAATGACTGATCGCGAGAGGAACAAATTACGTTTTAGTGGCATAACATCGGTTAATGGAAACGCCGTCATTTCGCAATAGTTGTAACGTTAATTGATATTTAGAAAAAAAAAAATCGCAAAAGTTTTGCGCGAATCTGTAATGAAACGCGACCGCGCTTAACATCTAGACAACTTCTCAGAGTTATGTTGAGCAACAGTGTTTATTATACTAACCATTCAACTCCGGATTGATTCTGGAATCTTCGCTGGGGGAATAAGCATTAAAGACCCACTCCGATGAAAATCATGTTTTTCTAGGTGTTAACATGTTCTTGTGGCATTTTTCTGATGTTAGAGGACAAATCTTGAGAAAAATAAGTTCAAAGTTGTATTTCTGCATTCAAATGGCTGTGAATCAGTAGCAGACGTTAAAATGCCAGCTAAAATAGACTGGAGTTGTGACGTAGTAACTCCACTGGGCGGGCCACAAGCTCATACTCCCCTCCGCCCCCGCGGCTCAGGTTTTGAGGAGTAGAGAAGACGATGGCGGATCAACACCTATGTGCGGTAGCGGGTTGCAATGCTAACTGTACGTTCACACCGCCGCCGACTTGAGCAGCAAAGAAGCTCTGGCCGCCCTGTTAAGGACGCTTGTCAAAAAGTACGAGGAAGCTTGTTGACGCTTTGGCCGCTCTGAAGTAGCAGCATTCTATGTTCGATCATGGGAGAAGAGAAGTGCCACACCATGAAAAGTAAACAAAATAAATAAGCAATACATTGACACTAGAAACCTTTTATAATGACAGCATTTGTATAACCGTTTTGGTCACTTTATTATTTAATATTATTAATAGTGAGTGCGCGCGCGCGGCCGAGGCTCTCTCTCTCTCTCTCTCTCTCTCTCTCTCTCTCTGCTATCTCTCTGCGTTCTTATATGCCCTGTCAAGCGCGCCCTGTTATACTGGCAGGACTTAAAAACACATGCAAATGATAAACTTTCACTCTGATGGTTAAACTGCAATTAATCCGATAATGATAGGAAACCCAGCAACGGCGATGATCAGCTTCTCCTCCGTTTTCTCGGAAGCTCAAGTCGGCGGCGGTGTGAACGAGGGGGAGGGTCGTCTCCGTGTCAACGGCTCCCCCCACAACGCAGAGGCGAATTGCTAATGAGCTACTGCCGCTCTGCTGAAGCAAAGTCCCAGAAAACGGCACAGGTTTTGTGATTTTGGCTAAAAACGGCATAATCATCATTTAAAGACCACTGAGAATGTTTAAAAATAGTTCAAAATATGATCGGAGTGGGACTTTAAGCACCAGCAACAATCCGCCCTCTACATGTTCATGTTTTGATTCAGATCGTGCGGTAAGAGAAGGAGGGGCTAGTCGTGCCTCCATTGTCAGTTTGTGAGAGAGAGGGGGAGCAAGCAGCGCGAATAAAATACAATTTTACCCATATTAAATAGTTAAAAAATCTGAATCAATCCGTGGCGGTCAGCGTTGATATGTGGCGGGCCGCCACAAATTAATGAATGTATGGGAAACCCTGGAGGCTTCTTAGGAGTTCATCACAGCGAGCTCATTCTGCAAGGCCTGAATAATCTCACTGTTTCCCATTTGGGAGATTTTCCAAGAAAAGGCTGTTTAGGCCTTCTTTCCTTCCCTGCATATGGAAAGTTCATGTCCTCGTTATCCACATTTTTATCCAGGTTCATGTCAAGTGCTTTCGCTTAGTGGCTTATAACCCCTTACACCTCTTAAGTGGATTTAGGTTGTGTATATTGACATACTTAGCAGGGCTTTATAAGAGAGCACATTCAGGATTTCCCCTTGTTACAACTGAACACATACTGTGTAATTCAGGTAATGCAATGCAGTTACACACCTCTAGAAAACATTTTTCACTGTAATTTTCAAACAGCGTTTTTGCTGCCTTTTTGAGTTAAATGAAGTACATGTCATTTGCAATACATTTCCATGTCTTTTCTAGATTGACATCTCTAATGTAGAACAAACAGAGATGGACATATATTGTGACATATATCCTAGTGAAACGGCTTCTCGAACAAGAAAAAATGTAGGGCGGGACTTGTGTCCATTGGGAATTGTTTAAATCGTTGTGGTTTTCCTGTGGTCTCATGTGATTGACAGGTTATTCCTGCCCTCAAGTCGGTAAACACGTCATCAGAGAAGAGAATGTTGTTGCAAGAGGGAGGGGAAGTTAATTTTATTTAAAGATTACAAGAGCACATGAATAAAAATGTAAAAAAAAGATATGTATGGATAAATAATTAATATGTACTGCAATTTTCCATAAAAAGAATTGTCAATTTTGATTTCATGGTGACTTTAATATTCTGTAACATTATCAAGACAAACATCCATGTACAGAAAGCCGATTGTATTTTCAGTAGGAGCGCACAAGTCTAGACTTGTTCTGTTGTCTCAGGACATATAGACAATAAAAGTAAACTATGAGTGATTAAGCCAGTGGAAATATAAATTTCCAATTTTTGTTGTAGATTCATTATTTACAATATTTACATTTTATTAATTTAGTAGACACTTCTGTCTAAAGTAACAAATGAGTAATATAACAAGCAATAGACTTTAAGGAGGCAATAACGCAAGATGTGCTATCCCTACAAAATTTCAGACATTGTTCAGAATAGTATCAGCTAGAACAGGGAGGGTTTAAGAAATGGTAAAAGCATAGAATATGTAGGATGCAGTTAAGGTTTCACAAAAGAGATGGGTTTTCAGTTGTATCTTGAATAGTGTCTACAATATTATTTATTTGTTGTTGTTCTTCCTACTACGGGTAGCAATTCTTAATAGACCAGGAAAGACATTTACCTTTTTTTGTGTGTGTGTGTGTGTGTGTTTTGGTACAGGATTTAAAAGGGTGAGCCTTGTCACATAGCTGCCTGTTTTGTATTGACCTCTTGTGGCCGTTGTGAGTTACAGCAAGCACTCAGGTCAATTTAAAGGGATACTTCAGGATTTAGCATTAAGCTTTGTATCAGTACAAAACCCGTAGTGTTTTCGAATTACCGTGCTTTCCTCCCTCATGTCCCCCTGAGACGAGAGATTTATGTATTTATTTGTCTGGAAAAAATCCTCCGAAGACGCAAAAATTCATTTAGATTTTTTTGGCCAGAGGCTAAAGACTACAGCCAGTAGTAGGTAGGGCTGGGTAGGCCTATTGTTTAAAATCTTTCGATCCGGTGCCATTTTCGATACCTCAGTTTCGATACCGGTTCCTAACGATACTTTTTTCGATACCAATTTTATGAAATCCATTTTAACAAGATTACATAACACATTTCCTCAGAAATTTTTGGTTTTATTTTTTCAGTTTGACTCATGCTCCTTAGCCAGTGCACAAAGGAACAAAAAAAGCACAAAGGAACAAAAAATGTTTTATAAAGAGCTCATGCTCACCAAAGCTGCATTTACAAGTAAAACTTGTAATATTGTGAAATAGTATTACAATTTAAAATCTTATTTGAATATATTGATATATTCAGTGATGTCAAAGCTGAATTTTCAAAATTATTACTTCAGTGTCACATGATCCTTCAGAAATATGAAAACAGTTTGCTGCTTAATATTTTGGAAACTATGATAGTTTTTTTCATGATTCTTTGATGAATAAAAATGTCAAAAGAACAGCATTTATTTAAAAGCGAAATATTTTGTAACATTACACATGTTTTAATGTGACTTTTGATAACTTTAATGCATCCTTACTGAAAAAAAAAATCTGACTAACCAACACATTTTTGAACAACAGTGTACATTCAGTAGGTTATTATTGCAATATAAACACTGTCAGAGTGATCAACAAGGTACCTCTTCATTTACCAGTCGAAGGCGAAGCAACTTTCTGCTATTATGTTTACTCCGTGGCCGTGCACTGTCAAGGTCTTCATCATATTTGTCGTGGTACCGGTCTTTGCAGCAATTATTTTACCGCAAATACTGCATCATCGTGCGCTGTTGGCATCGAGCCTGGAGAAATGTAGCCACTCTTTTGATCGACTTTTCCACATCTTTAAGGTATTATGTGTGTGTGCTCGCGTCTCATGAATATGTGCGCGGAGAGTTTGTGTGTTCGCGTCTCTGAGTATGTGCGCGGGTTTTGTGTGTGTGCTCGCGTCTCGTATGCTCGTGGAGAGTTTGTGCGTGCGCGCGCGCGTCTCACATGAGTATGTGCGCGGAGAGTTCCGCGCTTCTCGTGTGTGTAGAGTTACGCAAACTCTACACATGTATGTGCGTGAGCGACTTTATGTGTGTCGTTGTGCATTTCATATGTATTTGTTTGAGCACTGACTTTGACGAGTTAACCCCTTAGGTATCGAAATCTGGTACCGAACAACATGTCATTTTTCGATACTCGATAGTATCGAGGCAATTCGATCGGTACCTAAAAAGTATCGAAACTCGGTACCCAGCCCTAGTAGTAGGGGCTGTCCCGCATGTTTTCAACCCGCCCATAGAGGGTGGGATCTCACTCACAGAATGTACACATAGTGTCAGCCGTCTTTCTTTGGAAGCTAAGCTAGCAGGCTCTTGTTCTGTGGAGAAAGCTGAGTAGTAGGGGTTACCATCCTCTTTTTCCCGGACATGTCCGGCCGTCGAGATCGTCCAAAATGTCCGGGATTCAGCTTTTGCTTTCTGCGGTCGCCATTCATTATTTACATGCACACCTTTTGTTTCAATCTAACAGTAAACATGATGAATGGCGACTGTAGAACGCAAAAGCCGAATCCCGGACATTTTGGGCGATCTCGATATGGCAGACTCGTCACGGAGACTCACTAGTAGCCTAGTCTTGTTGTTTAACTGCGCGCGCTCTTACCGGTAGGCGTGGCTTAGGAGTGGCCTCGTAGAGCAGCGAAGCAAGTGCATTCTGGGAGTTGTTGTCTTTCATCCACATAAGCCAAAAATACATTTTCTGGCTTTTCTCAGTCTAGAAAGCTCCAAATTCAAAAATAATTTCACATTTCTACTACATAAATGACCCATTTTAAATACACATTCATCTTTCCAGAGGTGAAGTATCCCTTTAAGGTATTTTATCGGAGCCATAGCTTTATGGGCAGCACTCTCACATTTAGCACAGCTGCGCCTCAGGCGGCCAGAGTTCGAGTCCCAGCTTTTATTTATTTATTTTTATTTACCAGCCTTGTAGATGATAAAGTAACTTTGTTGTCTCCTCTGTCTTTTATAATTTATTTATTTTTCTGTGACTTTCAGATTGCTAAGCTCAGGCTCCAGCTGCAGCGCAGTAAACCGGGCGGAGGCCGGCCGTGTAAAGACAGTAAAGAGCGTCTTTCCCCCCTCCACTGCTGTACCAGCACCATCACCACCACCATCAGCACAGCCAGCCAAGCTCCGGTCCGCACACGCTCAACACATACTGTACTATCAGTGTATTTAGTAAATACATCCAGCAATTTCTGAATAGTTTGTGAAATGCACATTTGTACCATCTCACTGCACAGTCGTCCATGTCGAAGTCAGCACAGATGCCACTGTCCAACATCACAGTGCCAAAGCCCTCCATCTCCAGGGTTCCCAGCAGCATGGAAGGCATCAACCATGAGCTGGAGAAAGTCTTCATCAAAGACAACGGAGAGAAAGAGGAGCTAAAGGTACACACACACACTCCTGAAGGCATACTAAGTACTTGTTTCATTACTGGATGCATCAGCGTTATTGACCGAATCTCTTGAATTGAATGATTCAATGACACATACTTTTTTTTGTTTTACTGGTGTAACAATGTAATTTATACAATCTTTATTTTAAGCTTCCAGTTACTTTCAAAAGGTTTTGCTCTGTTTTTATAATAACTACCATAGACATCAGTGTTTATAACCGAACTATAAACTTTTATTCCAGTACTCCTGTGATACAGTAATTTTAATTATTGTAAGTCAGAAATAATGATAGTGTGTGGTTGAAGCGACTGTTTGTGATGCTGTTTCAAGTCTTCAGTGTCACATGATCCTTCAGAAATCATTCTAATATGCTGATTTGGTGCTGAAGAAACATTTAATATTATTATCGATTTTGAAAACAGTTATGCTGCTTAATATTTTTGCAGAAACTGATTCTTTGAGTAGAAAGTAAAAAATATATAATATGAAATATAAATCTTTTGTAACATTATAAATGTCTTTAGAGTCACAATGTGTACTTGCTGAATAAAAGTATTTATTAAAAAAAAAAAAGTTACACTTTATAATAAGATTCCATTTGTTGTTTTTAATTAACTACATTAGTTACGATGAAATAACAATGAATAATACTTTTGTTCTATTCTACTTTATTATCCTTAGTTAATATTAATTTCTACCTTTACTGATACATATATTAAAATCAAATGTTATATCTGTTAACATTAGTTAATGCACCATGAACTAACATTAACTAATGTTAACAAATGGGACAAATCTGCTCTATTTTATTCTACTCTTGTACAGTGATAACAGAGCACACTTGTTAAAAGACTCTCTCTTTGACTGGCACTCAGGCGCTGGAGGTTCCTGATGGACGGAGGGCTCCGTTTCAGCCCCAGCAGCGCAGCAGCAGTAGTCGTGGTATAGACACTCAGACGCCATCAGTGCCCGGGCGCTCCAGTAGCTGCTCTAGCCTGTCGCCCTGCCCCTCACCCGCATGCCCACCTCGCTCACACGACGGCAGCCCATACTCCACTGACGAGATGCTGGACGACAGAGACAAAGGTCAAACCTACAGACTTGTGATCAAGCCAGATTGTTGGTCAAGGAGCTATATCAAGTTCATATTAAATTTGATAGTTTGCTGTATTATATCATGAGAGTTGGACAGATTCTCAGCTCTGATAATAATCCAGAGAGTCATTTGAGATTTGTAATTTCTTCCTGCAGACAGCGGCAGCAGTTCTCCTCTGCCTAAGTTCACCTCGTCTCCAAAACCCAACAACAGCTACATGTTCAAACGGGAGCCTCCAGAGGGCTGTGAAAAGATCAAAGTGTTTGAGGAAATGACGTGAGTAGAGTTTGTTTGTTTTTTTCTGTAGTGAGCCTAAAATAGCATACCAGCACGCAGAATGTATAATGTACACAGTATGCAAATGTTCCTTATGCATGGAATATTCTGTTGACCTACAACATTTGCTAAAATATTCAGTATCCAACCAGAGTATAGTACATAGTGTCTTACAATACAATGCATTCATTTTGATCATCCATTTTAAGAGTGATGAATAAACCAGAATATCAAACATCATCTCTTTCTGTAATGTATAATTTCAGGAAATTGGATTTAAAATGCAAAACATTAATGCATGAATGAATTTATTTATTTCTGAAATGTTAATGCTAATGTAAAACATCAGTGAAGCACGTTTTTTTTTGCATATGGTTTCACAGACTATTTGTTAAGAAATAACATGCAGGGCTCAACAAAAATGTTTTGTTATTTTTTTATTTTTTTTTATTGACACCATCAGGCCAGTTGTTTAGCTCTTTACATGCCCTGCCATCCTAAATGACAACGATTTGGCTAGGTTTTGCATTTCGTTAATTCACAGTCTGACTGTATGGAACACTCATTTTAAATTCATATTAAATTAAAATCATATTAACCTTCAGGTGCTCCTTGGCCACTTATGACAAAAAAAAATGATGTTTTGATTTTTAAAAGGATTTTACTTTATCGGAATGTTGCAAATTGTGACTTTTGTGGCACTTTTGTAGCTATTTGAACACACACACAAAATTGACATAGTTACACTAGTACTATCGCCTTAGAAAATGAATGGGAAATACGAAAATACAGAATGTTGTTTTGTTTTTTTTACAATCTACAAATCAGCCATGATGCAGGAAAAAAAAGCACTCAGCAATGAAGTACTTGAACACAAAACATCAAAATAATGATCAATGATGGAAAAATAATTTAATTCTGTTGTAAAGCTGCTCTAAAAAAGAAAATAGTGTCAATATTCAGTTGAAGTGAGTTCTGTGTAAAGTTCATCAATTATGAAATTAGTTCAATTCAGCCATATGCAGCTCCACAGAAGACAGTAGTGTCGTTTTTCACTTTGCGTCAGTTCTTTTGATTCCATTCAGTTCAATAACAAAGTTCAATCAGTTATAAAGCAGCTCTGCAGAAATCAGTGACATCATCATCCAAATCATTTCAGTTGTGTTCTCATCCGATACTGTCAGTGCAGTCAAAACAATAATATTACTGAATATTAACTGTCCCGAACTGAGCAAGCCAAAGGCGACAGTTGCAAAGGAACCCAAACTCCTATCAGGTGACAGAAATCGTGAAAAAAAAAAAACCTTGCATGTGTAGTATTTAGTAGGCGGTACATTAGTATTCCATTTGGAACATTCTCTTTTCTCTCTTTCTCAGATCCAGACAGTCAGCCACCGTCCCCCTTTTCTCCTGCCCTGACAAAAACAAGGTCAACTTCATCCCCACCGGCTCTGCGTTCTGCCCCGTCAAGCTCCCGGGATCCCTGCTCCAGCACTCCAGCTCCCAGCAGGAGGACGAGGAGAAAGAGGAAACACAGGCCGGCCCCAGCGGGTCATGCCCCCTCGCCCAACACCATCACATGCCCACTCAGGTCTCCACCAGCACGAGCACAGACGACCCCCCGGAAGCGCTGGCCATCTCTCCCTCCCAGCAGCAGGAGGCGCCCTCGGAATCGGCCTCGCAGCCTCAGAACTTCGAAGTCAGCTAAAGCGCGCAGAGCCGGTCTCCGTCGCGCCCCCCGCCACACACGTTTCGCCCACCCCAAACTTCCTCTTCTCTCTCTGATGGACCCCACCTTTGTGCTGAATCTTTACTATCTGCATGGCATCGCAACTGTGGCCCGAACGAGAATAGCAAATGTAAATGCAGCCGGAGGGTTTGAGTATGTGGCAATGCCACGCTTTCGTGTCGGACTGAAGGATGCGTTTTGAGAAAAGGACCTTAGAATATGCAAATCAAAAATTCAAATGGCTTCACTGTTATCTTGATAAATGAGTGAGAGTCTCATACGGAAATCTAATTTATTAAATTTGCTTATTGATTAGTTCAGTCACATTCCAGATATTCCCGTTTTGCTTTTTTTTTTAGTGTCATATATACGGATGTGGATGCGTTCACAGGTACTTGTCCATCTGATTCGATTCCGCATTCATCTCGAGCAACTGCACAGCTGTTTTCAAACGCAGCTTTGCTTTCGTGTGTGCTTAAAATTTAAGCAAAGTGGCTTTTGTATGAACACTATAATCAGACAGCGCACAGCGAGGTGTCGCCTTCGAATTCACCGCCGATTTATGAGGAGAAAGACGACTGAAGCTTTCAGCAAGGTCTTAATAGTGTCAGGGGCATGCATTTGAAACTGATCGTATGTTTAACATTAAATTATGTGTCGTGTTCTCTTTCAACATCCACAGTATGAATAAGCTCTCTCTCTATCAATATATCTATATATGAGAAAATCTATATATAAAGAAAAAAGCTTGTTTGAATTTAAAACCGTGTATCGCTGTGTTATGTACATAATGGGAAATGAGCTGTACTCCACGGGTTGACGACTATCCAGGTTTCCTACCTTCTGATGATATCGCAGAAAGAGAAAAACACAGAATAAGGTTCTTGTTTTCACACTTTGTTGCACAGTGTCCGCCTGCGGCCTCGCTCCAGGTGCATCACTTGCTGTTTAAACTCAGGAAAAAAATTCACATTCAGATCCGTCTCATCATTCTTTGCATTCCATGACATTCCATGTTGGGAGGTGCTGTCAGGATGACATGGCGGAGAGAATTTGATTGGGTCGGACATACTGTGTGTTAAAACCATTAGACAGATCGTACAACCCTCATGGATCAGACTCACACCCTCACAGTCACTATATGACATATATTATCATTTAGTAAGACAAACTACAGCCCAGATCCCAGGTCTGAGATGTAGAAGAATTTTTTTCTGTCTATTATAATACTGTTTAAGTGGCATGTTGAAAAAAAACAACAACAGATTTTGATGATAAAATTGGGGGGATATCATAATAAGCCTTTTACATGAATAAAGTTTCAAGAATAAATTGTATAGTTACGAGATTAAGAGCAAGAATTTCTTAGTTGGTAAATCCTGTTACTTTACACCTGTTACCATTACACTTCACTTTATTAATGTAACATTACAACATTGATCTCATAACATCTTGGAACTTTTACAAATTTATTCTCAAAATCTTCTAAATTTTTTACAATTTTAACATGCCACTAGGACATGCTGCTGATAATTAGTCTAAAATAAAAAGGTGAATCTCACACACACACACACACACACACAACATTCTGGCTAAAATATACATATATTACTACTTTAGGACCATTAACTTCTTTTGGCATTGTGACATTTTTTATGACAAAAAAAAAAAACATTTTAACGATCATAATTTTATTTATTTAAAATAATTACAACAAATGCACTAACTAAACAATGTATTAATACTTTTATGAATTTTTTTTAATTTTTTATTTCACATCATGGTAATGAAAATTTGAAGATAAATGAGCTTAATTCTCAAAGAATGTCACACTGCAAAATATCATAATGGACCTAAAACCAATCTTCATTTTATTTATGGACTAATCTGAAATTGACTGATTTCATCATGAGATTCACCTAAAAGCTCGGCTTTATATAAGCAGGATACATTTTAGTCATAGAATACCAAGCCCAAATGTTTTGTCGACAATTTTATTTAATTTTTTTTAATTCAAGAGCATCTATCCGTTCACTTTACCGTTGTGACAACATAAGTAGCCTACGTGTTTAAGACTTTCACCGATTGTGAATAATAATCAGCTTTTTGTCCAGGAACAAGTGACAGGCAAGCATGGTTTGTCAGAAAAGGGTTTTCTTGTCTTAAAGCAGAATTTTTATATGAACCAAGGTCAAACAATAATGTATCGTGCGGTTGCAATCAAATTAATGTATCCATCTCATAAGACCAACCATTGACAGCCCACATAATATTACATGATCAATACAAAAGGCTTTAAAAGTAACAATGCAACCTTTTATGCTGCACCTTATATCAATAGACCAAGTAGTTTATAAAATGATTAAACTCATTTTTGGTAAGTGAAGGGTTTGCAATAATGCAGATTTGTTTTTAAATGCTTGAATAGTGCATCATTTAATCTCCATTCCATACATGACTAAGGGCCGGTTCACACAGAACGCAGAACGAGAAACGGTGCAATATCTAGAGACACGTTTTTTTAAAAACTCAACCTATTTTAACATGAGCGTCACGTTTTTAAAATGCCGTGTCATGCACGAGACGGCGCAACGGTTAAAGACGTCCGTCTAGCGCACGCTTGCATTGAAAAATGGAAATGGAAAAAAAGCGTTCTGTGTGAACGGCCCCTAAATCTGAAGCCAAATTAGCACAGCCTGTTGATAAAGCCATCGACTGCTATTAAAACCAGCACTGGCAGTTTAAGAGCACATTGCTGGCCTGGGAGATGTGTTTGTAGATCAGGTCAATATGTCAGGCTGACCTGCTGTCTGTTTACACACAATGGCAATAAACCATTTTGTTGTTGTGACTGTACAAACCAGATATGTGTGTGGATGGAGGGCATCATTTGTTTTGAAAGAGAAAAATATTGACTGAGGACAAAGGACGAAAACTGTTTCTATTCAACAACTATTTTGGAAGCACTTCACCCACATGGCGATTACTCTTTGCCTAGCACCAATTCTAATGTCGAGAAAATGATTTTTAAAGCCTTGTAGCTTTGATTGTTTTCCTGTGGTCTTGCCAAAGTGCTTGGCACAGGCTGCTGAGCTTGCATAAGGTAATACAGTATGCCCGTTGTCTGTGTCTGTATACAAATGACAGTATCAAAAACCACACTTTACACTTTCTTCAACTTTTAGCCTTAAGTGGCTAATTGTTTCTTTATTTCAGTAATAGGAATATTGTGTCTTAATTAAATAAAATAATCAGAATTAAAACCCAGTCTCCTCACTATTTTTCCATAGATATAAGATAATGCTTTATAAGTTTATGCTTCTTTTTGAAGTTTAAAAGAAAATTTCAGATAAAGCAAAATAGTTTTTGGGACCTCTTGAAATATCAAAACATGCCTGAAAGCTCACCCAAGAAAATTTTCTAAAAATGTCGACTGTCAATATAGTGCAATGGTTGGTTCCGGAAGTAAAATAAAATCCTTTAATTTTATCCATAGAAAATGAGATATTTTATCAATAACTTAACACTTTAAAGACAGACCTGTTGTGAGCTATGAGGCTGTTCGATAGTGTATGCTTCTGCTTAAACCATCAACAATGTTTTTAAAGGTGCAATGTGTAATATTTCTGAGGATCTATTGACAGAAATGCAATATAAGATCCATAACTATGTTTTCAGTGGTGTATAAAGACCTTACTTAATGAACCGTTAGGTTTTTATTACCTTAGAATGAGTCATTTATATCTACATAACTGCGGGCACCCCCCTTCTATGAAAGCCGACATATCGCGACGTCATGTTTCTACCGTAGCCGACGGCGAACAAACCGCGCTACAGAGCGCGTTTCGTCACTAACTTGAATGATAAGCAGCAGAAAAAGACGCAGCAGAATACTCAGGTTGTCCCTGACTCCGCAAACGAGGAGAAAAACATGCTGTCTGAACGACGCCTCGGACATCGTAACGTTAGCTATTTTCCCTTACCTAGCTGCTTTGATGCTCTTATCTTATACTAACTAGCATGGAAACAAGCTATGGTAAAGTCAGTGAATAAAAGACTAACACAATGATGAACAAGTAAAAATAACAATCGCAATAACGTGGTTTTACTGAATAATTAAGTAAATATAATTTAATATAAAATAAAATATAAAGAAACCTCATTGCTTGACTTGCTACTCTCTGCTGACTCAGACTCAGACGACGACATCTTCCGATCCTACGTCGGCCACCGTAGCTTCTCTTTCGAGTATGCAAATGGAGGGATAGGCCGTGAGTAGTCTCAGCCTCAGACGTCACGCCCACGGAACGTTGGCTAAACGTCTGATGCATATGGTACACTTAACTGGAAACACTTCAGGAATGTCAAAGTCGTCATCTGATTGGTTGAATTTTATCGGATTTCCGGGGGGCGCGAGTGTCGCGTTTATTTTCGGTCCGCCGGGAAACAAAGCGCAGACGTGTGATTGCGGAAGAAAAACTGTTGTGTTTACATGAGTGACAATGAGCATTTATCATGATCAGCTATAGGATTCTGAAAAGTATGCGAGGTTCACGGCATAGACTCTTTAAGAGATGTCCAGGAGTTTTGTTTGAGGCACTTAGTGGAGACAAAAAGACGCCATTGTTGTTATACGTGCATAAACAGAACAATGACTTACTGCTTGTTTTCTTCTCCTTCTTTGATTTTCTATGCTGACTGACTTGTTGCACGCCGGTCTGTTGTTGTGGGGACATTTCCACGCCCCGAAACGTGACGCTGAACGAAACTAACTGTAATTGGTTGTTTGACATGTCGGTCAAACAGCCTTATGGGCGGGCCTTGGCCAAAGAAAGCTGCTATGAATTCCAGACCTTCAGCCGTCAGTCTGAAGGTCTGGCTACGCGAGACTAGGCCGTGAGTGACTGACTGTTTGCAATTCACAAATCTCACCACTAGATGCCGCTAAAAATTACACACTGCACCTTTAAGTAATCATTTAATACCAGAATTCCTGGTGGAAAACTACATTACCCATGATGCTGTAAAGAAATTTCAGCCAATCAGAGTTGCCGGGGAGCTATAACTGTATTTCCCACTCCAATTAAGAGAGTTGAGAGTTGATCAAAAAGAGTAAGTCTCCCTCTTAAACTAGCCTACTTAAATGTTGCTATATGCATATTATGCAATAAACATAACACGTTGTTTCTATATATTAAAAATCTTTAAATCAATAGTTTTATATTTCTCCGTCGTTTTAAATCTGACCACAACTTCATGTCATTACGAAACCTTACTTTCTTCTGTGAAACAAAAAATGAGAACGTTTGAAGAATGTTCAGGCAAATATTTTCCATGCAATGAAAGCATGATAGTGACCAGAGGCTTGTAAGCACCAAAATTGACCAAAAAAAGCAGCAAATGTACTCTACACTCAAAAAAATAAAAAGGGGCTTTTCAAAAAAATGTGTGTGTGTGAAGAACATTTTAATCATCTAAGAAAACATTTTCTACCATAAAGAATATGGACAATGGAAAGGTTTCGTGTGATTGAAAGGTTCTATGGATGAAAAATTTGCTGAAACTCTTAACTTCAGAAGACTATGAATGTTATTCAAAGTATCAAAGCAAGTCATTGAGGCTTGGAGTGACATGAGGGTCAGTAAATGATGATAGAACTTTTATTTTTGGGTTAACTATGTTTTATAGAGCTCTGAACTGTTGGTCTTGAACGGTAAAACTGTGGGTGTCACATGTCAGGACTTATGAAGAGGGTTGAGGAAGTTCAGTTGTCAGGATTCAGTCTCTATGTACAAGCCCTGAGGGCTTTCAAAGGCACACGTCTCACCTTCTCTGCAAGACGAATTATTCACAGCTTCTGGGCCTGTTTGACTTTAGAAGACACTTAAAGACATAACTCTGCATGACAGAAGCTCTTGCTGACTGCGTGAAGGTCACAGGCTGTAATGAGAACAAACTGATCAGATACATTGTTGGGGACTGAATGATAATTTTACATTATAAGGTTTTGTAAAAGCTTTGATATCTAGACCAAAAGTGGACTTCAACTGCAGTCATAGACCCTATAATTAGGCTAATGTCAAGGCTGCATTCAATTGATCAAGTAAAGCAGAGGTGTAAAGAGTTCCTGGAAACATACTTGAGTAACAGTACAGTTCTATTTCACAGTTCCAGACCGACAGAGTGGAAGGAGTCGCATCTCACACATCACATCAAGAATCACGTAATTCACTCACTCACTCGTGACCGATGACGTGTCAGAAGCTATATCAGTTCTGTCACAATCGGTCTCTTTGTCATTCTTGTGGGGAGATCTTGCTCGAGGGTGCACGGCTCTTTGGGTTGCCATTTGCTCCCAATTGGTCAATCCAGTCATTGGATTTGAACTTTGTCTTTATCAAAGAATTCAAAGAAAAGTATACGTTTCCACAAAAGTATTCAAATTAAAATATTAAAATTAATTAATTAATGGATGCTGAAAATTCAGTATATCCATCACAGGATTAAATTGATTTATAAAATACAATAAACAAGAAAATTGCATTTTATTGTATTTTTTTATCAAATGAGCATAAGAGATTCATCTTTAAAAATATTTTATTACTATAGGAAATCATTCTGGTGTGCAAATTTGAAACAAGACTGACAATTGAAGTACAATGTTACAGTGTATTTTATGAATTTTGGCCTTAAAAGAAGCCAGCCAACAGAATCTCATCAGGATAGAGAGACAAGAGGACAGCACAGATGCACAACAACTTGAGGACAAGAAGATCAGGGTCTCTAATTGCATTGAACAGTACACAATAAACAACAACTTTATCCGCAACAACAGTGAAGAGAAGACTCTGAGATGCTGGTCTTTTAGGCAGAGTTTTAAGTAAAAAGCTCAATCTGACACTGGTAAATAAGAAGAAATAAGTAGAATGGCCAAAATGATTAAAAGAACTGAATGGATGAACCAAATACGGTTGTGAGAGATGAATGCATGTCAACGTTTTTAAAATAAATTATAAGAATAATAGAAAAGATTGAAACAATTATTTGAATACAAAAAGGTAATTTGACTCATAATGGTGTATGGACAGCTGAGGGCGCTATTTCACGAAAACCAGAAGGACCCCAATGAAAGAGATGCTTCGGCTGTGATGAGCAGGGTGCTGAATCAGTTCAGAAGGGTTGTTAACAAAGATGCTGTGTTAGTGTATATTGAATCTGGTCCTGTCATCTCATAATTGCTATATTGATTGTGTGTAGGAGGTATATGTAGCGTCTGGCTCAGATTTCTTACTGTTGTACAGCAGCTTAAGATGAACTGCTGCTGAAGGGGGGTGAAATTTAGCTGACCTTACATTTATGCTGCAGATGCTACATTCAGGTCTATTCAGCAACATTCACCACTAACAAACTACATAGTCATAAGTCTTACCAGCAAACGCTGCAAGTCTCTCTAAAGCGTTTGCCTCCAGAATAGTCAATCAAAAATAGTGTTTAACATTTATTTAATGAGTGTGCAAAACACTGTGAGACTTTCAGAATGCAGTCACTGCAGACATTTGACCTAATTTAGAATCATGTTACAAGATATCCAAACAGTTTTTGCCTGGAAGGTTTTATTTGACTGTTTGATGCATTGCAGTCTTTATCTGACATGGAGTGCAATCAACATGCAAAAACAAAAACACTATGATGCAAAAACATGACCTTAATGAGACATTAGGCTGTCACATGTGTGCTGTGATTCTGTTATTAAAGAGCAAATATGACTCTTAACAAGGCCACAAGGGATTTTTTTTAATTATCCCATAACTGATTATGATGCCAGTTTGCTCTGGTTAGTTTTTAAAAACAAAATGAAGAGAAACCCAAGCAGAGAAAAGCAACGCAAAGCAAAGCAAATCAGAGCAGATCAAAGCAAAAGAAAGCAAAGTAAAACAAACAAAAATGCTTTTGTTTTCATAATTCAGATTTCTCATAACATATTTCTAAAAAACAACAAACAAAACAAAACTAAACAAAAAACAAAGCCAATTCAAGCAAAACAAAAATGTTAACAGCATCAAAAGCAAAACAAAAACGTTTGTTCACAGCATTCTGATTGATCAAAAACAAAGAACACATTTGTTTACATCATTCTGATTTCTCAAAAAACAAAACAAACAAAAACCTTTGTTCACAGCATTCTGATTTCTCCAAAACAAAGAACACATTTGTTTACATGCAACAGATTTCTCCAAAAAATAAAACAAACAAAAACTTTTGTTCACAGCTTTCTGATTTATCAACAACAAAACAGAGCCATAATGAAGATGACTCAAAACCACACAGCTGCACAATTATAACATGAATTTCATCATGATACAACCAGATGCCCCTTTTTAAAGAGGGTCTGCAACAAGGAAACGATCACTGTTTCCTACCTAATCCTATTTCCATAAACAGATCTGCGACGGGTATTCTGGTAAAACCACATCAGAGATCATTAATTCAGTACAGTATGCAAAAGTCACGATAAAAACTATTCATTCTCAATGTTCTATTCACATTAAACATGCAAATAAATCTGAATATCTCCATGACTATTTGAACTGAACACAACATTTACTTGTGGATGTAAAAAAATAAAAATAAAAATTTCTTAAACTGCTTCATAAAAATTCATTTTAATGTTTAGGGTCCTTTAAAATACTTATTTTCCTCAATGTTGACCTACTGGTAAAACAATTTGGCATTATTTATTATTTGGCAAATAATATTTCTCAGTGTCACAAAGTCTTCCCTTCTGTCCTGGATTTTGGAACATTTATTCCTGGATATCAGTTGTGCTGAGAAGATGCTTGCTTTGAAAGTGCGGGACTGGGAATTCTTACACTATATCAGTCATTCTGGTATTTGGATTTATTGTTTTTCCTGGCAGTCGCAAAAATAATATATAATGAAAACATTTATAAAAGCCAGAGTAGTGGTTTTAATGAGTGGCAGGATCAAAATTAGGAATTGTTCCCTCTCCACGAGTGAACACTAGCATCAGCAACGATTCCTCATGTCCAGGAGCAAAGACAAACATGGCTGAACCTCTGCAGAGAGGCTGTTGCTTTAATTCTCTCTGACAGGTTAGCGTCTGGGCCACCATTAATCCAATAGTACTCACTTTCCAGGTGACTATCACTGCCTTGTCAGCCCATTTAGATCTTTATAATCCATAAACCTCTTAATCCAATTGTGTACCAGCAACATGACGTATCCCACACTGTATTGTGCACAGAGAGAACGCTCCAGATAAGGAGACTCCATGTAAATATAAGAATGCGTTTTTCTTGTGATCTTAAACACATAAATGAACAATCCCATAAATGAAAGAAAAATCATTGTAAATTTGTACAATAATTTGGATAACAGGGTTGAATGGTTGAGCTTGAATTATTTTAGTTAGTTATTCAATATAACATATTTTCTGTTTTTTACTTAAAGGTTTGGTAATTTTGTTTGCAAGGTTTATTAGTTTCTATTTTAAATATGTAAAGTTTTTAGTTTTATACTGTGAATTTCGGACATACTTCTTTTGTCACATAGTGTTTTTTGCCTACTATAGCATGGAAGTATGCGATTTCAGATGCAGCCCAATGCTGCGTTCCAGTCCAAAATTGTCATGCCCTTCACTCGCTAACTTCCCTCCGTCTCGTTCACTCATGATGTACGTCATTGCTTACGTTGCACGAGTGCCCACTACTGGCGGAAACTGCAATGGGCTGAATTGGAATGTCCTAAGCCCTTGATCACTTGGTATCAGCTATGAAGTTTATTTATTATTACAATTTTTTCAACATTCAAATGTATATAGGTGTGCTTGGGTTGTTTTAAATTTAAAAATATATAATTAATATATCATAGAGTTGTTTGTTGTGGTGGTGATTAGACGAGATACGTCACAATCGTACTGCATTGTGGGACATATAGGTACCTGAAGTGTACATATGAAGTAGACTCGCTCCCTCTGTCAAAATCGAGGGAACGAGGGTCTGTCCATATAAACTTCCCTTGTCCACTTCACGAAATGGCAGCAGGGATTCCCCCGAGGGGAAGTGCTTAGGGAAGTTTGCAAGTGCGTGTCTAAAAGTGGACTGGAACCCAGCCCAAGCCTACGGTCTTGTGGTCTTAAAGGTGCAGTCTGTAAGAATTACAGCTAGTGGTCGAAATAGGTACTGCAGCCCAAATTCTAAAGATCAAAGATCGTAGTTTTCCCAGCCCGTCCTGCTCAGACTCGATGAACGAGCACTCAGGAACGAGCACAATTGACAATCAAAGACTTACGAGGAGTAAGTTGATGAGTTGATTCATCCGTGTTTTAATATGCTCTCGTTTATAGAGATTTTTAGATGGATACCGAGGCTTTTTAGTTTGGGTAGAATGTAATCTCTGACCCAGTTTGTTTCCTGCCAACTGGCATCCCGGGTGTCGAAATACTATTTGGGTGAACTGGCAGTGGGCGAGATCACACAGACAAAACAAAAACAGACATTCAGACACGGAACGCACATTTCAAAGTAAAATAACTGGCTGTAGAAGTGTTTTTCAGAGAAACGAGTATGTGAACTCAGCATGTTTCCTAAATATCTGCAAACATATTATGGTATTTTTATGGTTTAGTAGAGTGAAAAAGTTACATACAGCACCTTTAATGCCCGGGTATGCTTAATTTTCCGCGTTCCTTTGGCCGTGAGCGTGGAAAGACGCATTCGGCGCATTCGCACTATCTAGAGGATTTTCTTTTCAAACGCTCAAGTCACTCACACATGTGCTGTTGTAAGCTCACAAAAATTGGGCTGCACGTGGATGGGGTCTGCGGACATCTGCGGACCCTCCTGATGACGAAAATTACGTCACGCGGACATTTACTTTGGGCTTTAACAGACACACGCACGCGGCGGCCATTGTAAGTTCACAAAACCCGGCCGTACACATTAAGTGTGCCATTTGGGACAGGGCCATAGAGAAGACTCTGAGGTGAGACAGGCCAAATCTTTAATCTTTTTTATTTTTTTCCCCCAATTGAGATTTCTTTATGGTCCAGTATTGTGGACTAGCCTACATGTTCCCCTTTTCAGTAAAAAAGAAAAAGATAAATAAGATAAACAAGAATACTGGAATTGTGTGTGTCTGGTCAGGATGTACGGGCTGATGTTGATGAGAAGTAAGTTCATTAAAAATTCTAATAACCGCTTCTGATTATGCTGTGTAACTCGTGCCAGGGGACTAGAGTTTTATCCAGTCTCATCACCGCTAGCGCGTCTCCATGGTTACACACCTGCCCCAATAGGGACCAGCGGATCAGGTGTGTAACCATGGAGACGCGCTCGCTGTGAGAAGGCTGGATCAGCAGCGCGCCGCTCTCTCGTCAGTTGCTCTGTCGCGCTCTTCTGTGGATGCAAGAACCGTCCAGACACTGGCACGCGAACATAAAACAAACTAAACAATGACATTATCTGCAACGACACGACAGAAACACACCATTATCTGACTGCCCGAAACGATCCCGTGCCTCTTTCTACTCGCTGTTTACCGGTAAGTGTTTGAATATATTCGCGCGAGCACAGATGACATGATGCAGTGAATTATTATTATTAGGGTAAAGCTGCATTGCAAAGGCAACGAGTGCATCATTGTCAGCTATTATGCATGAATCGTTTATGGTTTTTTTTAATGCATTTGTTCGAACAATTGTATTGCAAACTGAATTTGAGAAGCAGAGATATTCTGTGCATTGCATGAATATTGCAAAACCTCTTTTGCTGCATTTATTTCCACTCCGGCCTCTATGGTCTATTATTTATATTATGCCTTTGCTGCATGCCTTTTTATTTTTATTTTTAGTTATTATTAAGCACATATATTTTTAGTTTGAATTAGACATATTAGATATAGTTTTATGAGAGGTTATGCGTGTGTTTGCCTCCACAGCATAGGCTACTTTATAATAATACTTAATAGAAGAAACATTGCATGCTACCTTCAAAATATGATTATATCCAATATCAGTCAAAACGGTGCATTGAAAACCTTGCACGAACCTTTTATTCTTCATTCAGCCAGTAAAATATATATTTTAAATACATTATTTAATAAATAGACAATTCAATGTTTATATAGATGTTTACAGACGACATGCAGGATCCTTGAGAGTTTTACATGGAGGTACTGGAATTGTGGCATGCTCTAAATAAATATTTACAACACTATCAGTACAAATATTACTTTCCTTTCATGAAAGATCAACAGAATTCCAGCATTGACATTTAACCACAGGAATCTGTTCCTCAGTGGTCGATCATTCACAGCTTATAACTGATAAATGGGATTGATGTACGCTGGATCTGTTGATTGTTCAGATCGTAAAACTCAAAAGACAGCGAATCAGTTCCAAGTTGTTGTTTCAGCTGTCTGTATCTATATGTATATCACTGGAGCAGTGATCCCTGAGATATGTTTAAGTCGATACTGTTAAATCTATAAAGTGTCTGAAGGCCGTAAGGACAGGAAAAGGGGCGATAACACCTTTCACTGTTTTAAGTACATCATCCATTTGAGAGAGCTGCGGGAGGGCAGTAAAAGTATCCGATTTATAGGTTTGTTCACAGCTGCCAGACTATTTGGTGCCTACATGCTGATGTTAGGTCAAAGGCGATGTTGAGTTTAATGGGATGGCTCTATCATGGCTCTATCAAGAAATGCGAGGCATTTCCCAGTAAATGGGATCACAAGCGGTTACGTGGTGCCATTCGAATTCTATGGTAAAGGCAGGTATACTGTAAAAAAAAGTTGCTGTCTTAAATTATTAAGTACAATCAACTTGGATGTTTAGCCTAAGTCATTTCAACTTAAATTACATTGAACTGACTTAAAAAATGATTTGAATCTTGTATAACTTATACAAAAAGTTGAAAATGGCTTAACTTGAGTTAAAGCAATGTAAAACCATATGTTGTCATTATTGATCATGTAATTTTTTACAGTGTATGAACACACTGTAAAGTGTGAAGAATTTAGGAATCGTTATGGTTCATGGGTATTTTTTAGTGAAGTCAGAGAGGTTAGTTTTTGTAATTCTAATCCATATTTTGAAGTAGAGCACATGTTTTGTATGTTTTGTTACGTGCAGGAGGTGAAAATAACTCAAATAAATAATGCATCATGTACAACAGCGAGCTAAAAGCATTCAGTGTTGAAGAAACCCATGCCTTTTTCTGAACCTCTAGGATGAAATAGAGTGAAAACGAAACCATTCTTTTTCGCTCGGTGCTCCTGGGCCCAGATTTTGTGCTTCTTATACCAGGTTATACTTATTTGTGCGCTGGGCCTGGAAACAAGCAGGCTCCTGATGGCAGTAAATCTGTGATTTACAGTTTTTGTTGAGCTTGGTTCAAAGAGATGCTGATTAGATTCTTTGGTATTTTTTGAGGCTGTACTTCTGTGGCGTTTAGTAACCATTTCGTTAAGTATCTTTCTGTTCTTGTCAATGAGCCGTGATGTTCAAATTCTGCTCTTCTCTGCGAGTGCATTTGTCCATGTTTGGCAAACGCTTTTGAGACGTTTAATGTGTTGTTCTTGTGACCAATGCATCTATAGTTTGGACATAGACTATCAGTTACTTAACAATGAGTGTATTTAGAGACAATTGAATAGAGATTATATAATTGCAATTCATCTTTTATAAATGACATAAGGTTCATTTATGGCATTGATGGTTCCATGAAGTACCGTTAACATCAATGGAACCTTTTCATTCCACAAGTGGTTCTTTATTGCAAAAAGTTTCTTGATTATAAAAATGATCTTCACATTAAGAAAAAAAGTGGTTCTTTTAAGAGGTTAAGAACTGAAAGATTATTTGAGGAACCAAAAATGGTTTTCAGAGTGATGCCATAGAATAACCATTTTGTGTTAGCAAAATAACCTTTCAGTGAACATTTCTTAAAAGAACAATATTTTTTTCTTAGTGTGTGAAGAACATTTTAATAGTCTGAAGAAAGTTTTTCTACTATAAAGAACCTTTTGTTCAATAGAAATGTTCCATGGGTGATGAAGGTTCTTCATAGAACCAATGATGATAATAAAGAATCTTAATTTCTAAGAGTGCAGAAGGCTTTGGTGCACAATGAATACAAATCATGTCTTTTGTTTCCTTACTGTAAAAGGTAAACATGCCCCTATATTTCTCTAATAATTGCAGAATCATAACGCTAGGATTAAACTCACAACCAAAGGGCACATTAAATATGCAGCTACTCTGCGGTTGACTGCAACCCTTTTGCTGAGTGCTGCCACACTTTTTTTTTTGTCTGCATCCCTCTCTACCCCGCTATCATTTCCTTACTCATGCATTTTCAGGGTGAATTTAGATGGATTTAATAATCAGTGACGTACAAAGTCTTATAATAAAACATGGAGAGCAAGAAGAGAGTGTGAAGGTGAGAGTGTGAGAGATAGACAAGTGTAAATCTGTTGTGCACTTACATGAATCAGTGTTCCCCTACCCTCACCCAAAAGAAGAGTTCACACTCACCAAGAGAATTCACTTCATCACTCACTGCGAAAACAGGCACAAAAAAATGAGATGGAGAAGAGGCTTTTTACCATTATTAAAGGGGCTATATGTACGATTTTTCATGTATTAATCGTTTTAATGTGTGAACAGCTTTTAATGAAACGACTTGCTAGGTTGTCTATGAAAGCCTGTTGACTGACTTTTATGTGAAGGACTCAGGAAGTTTTTACCAGGAAATACCAGGAAATCGTTTATGTGCACTCCCAAGAGTCTTTCTTCCGTTCAGTGACACATGAAATGAATGCTTATACAATATTCAGTATAATGCCAAAAGAGCCATTTTGTACTGTAATGTCAATGTGTCATGCAAAGAAAAGGGATTAATTCAAAGTAGTCTCACATAGCCAGATCTATATAGTCTATAGTTCCATATATAATTTACAATCAAACTATCCAAACAGTGTAATTGTCACACCCTGATTTGATGTGATAATGAACTCACATTTAATAAACACCAGGAATCATCAGAGATAAACACCATCATGAAACGTTAACACAAGACAATTATCAGAAGATAACTGAGGGTTTAAATACACAAGATGACAATGGGCTAATGAGGGACAGGTGAAGGTGATTTGTTGTCATGGAGATTAACAAGGGTAGCTATAAAAACAAACAAGATGGCAATAGAAACAGGCTGTTTCTCAATTCCAAGAACGTAAAGAACGGACTTGCCCTCTCGTGGAGGCTACCTTAAAAAATAAGGCGAAGACACAGAACGCATCTTTGTAATAATTGAGATGTGCTGTGAACTTCTTACTCAACTGAACATCCCAGCATATTATAAGAAGTGGCCAGTACACAATAAATACAACATAGCATTACAAAAAAAAATCACAACCTATTAAAACATCTATTTCATATTATTATAGACATTATTTTCAGTATTTTGTATCATTTTTCACCGTGTACTTGTGAAAAAGATGTTTAATGTTACTTATGCTTTGTCAATGTTAAGATTCTTTTTAATATGCCAAATAAAATACTGAAGGCTTTCTCCAGGTCTTTTATCACTTTATTAAAATTAGGCAAAACAAAACAACAAATGTTTACTTTCATGAGCCATCACATATTTGCAAGCTTGCAGTGGGACTCTCTTAAGAGCTTGCAGTGGGACTCTCTTAAGTGAGAACGAGAAGTTTAAAGCTTGCAGGCTACCATACGTTGTCCACCCGCAGCGTCTTCTGGGATTTCTAACTGTTCAAATCTCTCAAGTCTCAATTCGATGCATCCTCTTTAGTTGTGTTCTTACGTATTGGAATTGAATTTCGATTTTTAAAAGTGTACATGTCTTAAGAAACAGTCATGGAAGTGTACTTTTGTTAAATGCATTACATTAAATGCAAGAACAGCTTTTTAAAATGACACTTTTAGGGTTTGAAGTACAGTACAAGTGCACAATCAATATAATTAATTGCATTTCTTTTTTACAAGGGGATAGCTTTGCGTGACAAACAGATTGAAATGTAAACATTTTATTCTCTGTAATTGCATCAAAGAGCAGAATACCGTCTCAGGTTACGACTGTAACCATAGTTCTATAGTGAGAAGGGAACGAGACGCTGCGTCAATGATGCTTTGGGAACGCTTTTGCGTGATTGCATCTGAAGGACGTGTGTCAACTAGTCCAATGGCAAGACGGAACGTCACGGGCGGGTGACGTCACAACCAGGAAAGGATAAAAGCATCTGGAATGACCAGCACTAGCTTCAATTAACCGAAGCAAATCAATCACAGGGATAATGTATGGCAGTGCAATGCAGCTTCTCATTCCCTTCTCAGGAACTATGGTTACAGTCATAACCTGAAACGTTCCCTTTCAAGAGAACTCACGCTGCGTCGATGACGCTTTGGGAACGATAATGCCCAAGGGATGCTTGAAGGGATACACATGAAATTAAGGCCTTGGAGGCTGCCATACTTCTGATAGAGTTAGCTCTGATAGCCAAAGGTGAAGGCTGACCAGAGACCTCATAAGCAAAAGAGATAGCCTCGACTATCCACTTGCTGACTGTCTGCTTTGAAGCAGGAAGACCTTTTTAGGCAATCCAAAACAGACAAACAGCTGATCAGATTTCCTCCACAGGGCAGCTCTGTGGACATATGTATCCAGCACTCCTACTGGACAGAGAAGGTTCAGCTTTTCCTGGTCATGATCTTTGAAAGGAGGAGGGCAGAAGGCTTGCAAAACGATAGGCTGCGGTAAGTTGGTCGGCATCTTAGGGACATAGCCCTGTTTAGGGTAAAAGAATGCCTTGACCATCCCCGGTGAGAACTCAAGGCAAGTGGAGGATACAGATAAGGCCTGAAGATCTCTTTTCAGAGAATGAATGGCTAGAAGGAAAACTGTTTTTAATGACAGAAACTTCTCTAAAACCGTTTTAAGGGGCTCGAAGGGAGCCACGGATAAGCCTTCTAAAACAATAGCCAGGTCCCACGCCGTAACCCTGGTAAGAATTGCAGGCCTCAGAGTGCCACGAAGGAAATGTGTTATTAGAGGTTTCCTTCCCAAGGAACTGGGCAGTTAACTGGATCCCACTGTCGCACACTGCACCAAGAAGTGAAAACTTTCCACTTTAGGGTGTAAAGTGTCCTCTTGGACAGAGCTCTGGAGTGAAGTATGGTCTCTACAACCTTGGTTGAGAGACCAGAATCTATGAGTCGGGCCCCTTCAGAGGCCAAACCCACAGGTTCCATATCTCTGGGCAGGGGTGAAAGATCATGCCTCCCACCTGAGACAGAAGGTCCCTTCTGACTGGATTCTCCAAGGGAGAGCCATAGAGGAGGGACATTAGGTCCGAAACCATATTCGGCTCGGCCAGTACGGCGCTACTAGCAGTAGACTTATTCCGTCCGGGCGGACCTTCTCCAGAACTTCTGGAAGCAGAGCAATAGGGGGAAAAGCATACAGACGTAGCCTCGGCCATGTCTGTACCTGAGACGTTACTTTGCTCTTTAATGCAATTGCAGTGAATTGAATTTTTACATTTCAATCTGTTTGTCAGGGGGGCTGGATATGTGAGGGAGAACCAAAGTGGACAGTGCGTCATATCCTGAGACGCAAACAGATCCACTTCCGCTTGGCCGTACAACTCCCATATATGCTTCACCACCTCAGGGTGACATCTACATTCCCCTGACCTCAGCCCCTGCCTAAACAGGATGTCTGCTCCTAAGATCTTGTCTCAAGAAGAGCATCTGCCGAACGTATGACTTACAGAAGGTATACTTAACTAAGAACTTTTCAGGAAACACGTATTAACGATAAGGTACAGCTTAAGGTGTAACTTAAGAACGACGTAGCATTAAGAAGGTTGCGGGAAACCCAGCCCTGAACTATTCACTCTCAGTCATATTTCATTCACTCAGAAAAGGTGTCCAAGAACTCAGTGGTTAGAGAGATGCCGAAATAAAGCAAGTAATATTTGGCTGGTCATGTGATTTCAATATATCGCCTCCTACCATTTAAAATAAATTATATTAATTTCTTTACTGTTTAAACTTTACAGTAAGGGAAAAATGACTTAGTCCTCTATTAAAGCCTTAACTGAGTGTGTAATATTTCATGTGACTATATTTAAAATGTTTAAATGTTGGTACAGAATTAGCAAGCATCCAGTATCATCTAGATTTGTAGTCCTAACTCTTTTTGATTCTCTCTCACAAACACATCTAATGGTGTGTTAATGGAGTGTGTTGAGGGTTGCTGCAGTCCAGGCTTTGTGTGTGTGTATGTGTGTAAGTCAGCATGACTGTAGCATTACTTGTGCCATGACACAGCATAGCTCGTGCAATGATAGAAACCCTACAGACAGCATATAGAGGACTGTGTGTTTGAATTTGGTGTTCACACATCCTCTGCCTCTCTCTTCTCATTAGTGGTGGATTCAAACAAAATCACAGCATGATTTTGGTAACTTTATTTTGATGGTCCCCTTTTGACATTCTAACAGTGTACTAATACTCTAATGAAAGTTAGTTAACGTGTAGTTGCAACATTATAGTCAATAGACATAATGTTATTTTTGTCTGGAAATGAAACCCAATATGTAATATAGTAAATAACCATGTGGCAAAGACTGTTGCATGTTGTAAAAACAGGTTTTGGAAAATCAGATTAATTAAATACTTTGTAGATTTTTTTTTCATATTGGATCATTTTGCTTGATGGACACAAAGCAAAATGTTGATTGTTCATAACAAATGACCTATCTCACATTTTATAACAAAAACAAAAGACTAATAACAAAATTAAATCAAATGAAATAACATTATAAAATGATGTAAAATAGCATTACAAATTAATTACTTGTTCCACTTTAAATTGTAACGCATGGTCTTCAGCACACATAACGATATGGTGTATAAAGCGAAATAGTCTTTATTCAAGATTCTTAACACTCTGGGGCAATAAGGGAAAACATAGGAAACTAGAAAACCACATAAACATAAATGAGAACATATAATGAACAGAGAAAATGCTGCCTCTGCAGAAAGGAAAGCAACAAGGCAGTCCGAATCCAGTGCTCATGCAACATCCTGTCTACTTTGCTGCCTTCATCTGATTGATTTTTGAAAGCAGCATAAAAGCATCCTTCACTGCCAATGATATTCCACAATCCAGGCTGTGCTAAAAAATAATAGCTTCTGAAAGTTGCGGTTGTGGTTGTGTGTAAATCCAACTTTTTCCACTTTTTTAATATTTTGTATTGTGTAGTAATTAAATAATTCACCAAAGTAGATCATTAAACCTTTATGCTGCTTGAGAAGTACATGCACCTATCCAAAATCAGTTTCGTAAGGTACCTTTGTGCGCAAACACTGCCTGCAAAGTCATTGCCTGGTTGGGCATCAGGGCAACAAATCTTCTGCCTAAGGGTTCGGACGGAGCCTCTGTATTTTAACACTCCGCCATTTTTCTTTGTTGCTTTCGTGTGTAAATAATAAAAAAACATTATAATTGATATATGTGTCATATAAATGGTATGGCAGAATCTACTGATTTTACTATTTTATATTTGAGTCTGATACTGTTTTGTCACTCCGGTTTTAAGGTTTCGCTTAGCTTTGCTGCTTTTATTTGTGTTTTATGTGTTGTTATGCAGGTCTTACTATCTTTTAATCTGGTTGTTCTGTAAAGTACTTTGGTCAGCCTAGTGGTTGTTGTAAATGTTCTGTACAAATAAAGTGAACTTGAACTTGATTTACATATATCTACCGTCTCATGATATGATACCATCATATTGGCTAGCTCTAGTGTGCGTAAATGGTGAAATGTTTTGGTGACAGCTCCAAAGACCATTCCTTGTGCTGTCAAACCTTAAACCGTATCCTTTGTTTCCAATAAAATAAGTAAAATTTTCCCTCATCCAGTGGACTGGTTAATAACAGTAATTACATGTGCCCATTGCCCAGAAATTGACAAGGCCAAAAGCAATTATGATTTCAACTCTATTAACTGTAATTTGATTAATTGGTTACTAATGTGTTCCATGCTTAGCTTGGCAGCTCAGTGAAATGCAGTTGGTAAGGACTCAATGACCAAACAACGCTTTAGCTAAAACATCTCAAGAAATCATGATCTTTGCTTCTCCAGTGAAGACAGAAGTGTCTTGGTTTTAAATCAAGAGAAGCCCAGATGGCTGAAATTTTTGTCAACTACACCCCATATAATTCATCTTATCTATCCAACCCATAAAAAGAACAGTAAGGATATATTGTGTTGAGCACAGGTCCAAATTAAGAAATTCCTGAATAGAGAAGTGGGTTAACGGGCCAGTGATGGATGGGCCGGCCCGTTTTCTCCGGTGACTAATGACGACCTCTTCACTTTTCTGAGATTTGGGTTCCTCTGCTGTGGTGAGAAGGATTGAGCTTGCCTGGAGAGGGTCATCTTTGTGAGCCAACAAAGTAGCTTCACTTTTGAACTACTTCTGAATCTTCTAAAGGACTGCGGAAGTCTACAAAATTGTTAAAACACTCTTTTGAAAAAATTATCTGACACCGGCATGGATTTCCAAGTTGGTTTATGTCAGATTAGTGTAGGGCTATACTTCACAATTAGCCAAAAAATCACTTAGCGGTTCAGTGAGGGAGTCAGTTAAGGAACAAGCCTGAGCAATTCACTGAATCTGATTCAACACGCTAAGCCGGGTGCACATTGTATGATTTATAACAGTCATTTATGATTGTTGCTTGTCAGACTGTACGAACATGATCACCACTATAAGCCACGTCACACTGTGCATGGGATCTCAGTTGTCTTTAATGTCAGACTATATGACAGTCAATATTCATTAAAAACAGATGCACGCAAGAAGACTCGTCCAGAGTTTTACATTATCAATCCGTGACACGTTTGGTGACAGTGAGCTGCATTTAGATGACACGATGTGTGTGGAGCAAGTGGTGGTTTGTTGTTGTCGCACTAATTGTATCATCAGGTTTTGTGCCCCTATTGGTTTTGATTTGGCGGTTGTCGTAGGAGAAGCCACACTGTAGGACTGTGCCTCAAAACTTATGACACTGGCATATTTTCAGTGGAGGTAAAATTTGATCACACTGTTGATCACACCTATATGAGGAATCTTTAAGGATTTGCTCAATTTGTCCCGGACAGCTAGCCTGACTTCGTCATACTCATATTCTAGTCAGAATGTGAGTCTGATACTGCTCCATAGGACTTTAATTATGGGGCGTGTCTCAACTGAACGAGGAAAAAAAAAAACTCTGCACTCAATTGGATAGACCTACAACCAATCAGAGCAACGGAGTAAATGACGCATGTTCTTCATTCATATTTTCAACCAACAAAATGTCACGGCTCTCTGTTCCTCTTTTAAAATGAATGCGCTGTGGATATCTTCTATAACAGACGCGATGGCGGAATCTACACATGATGTTTCATAAACAAAGTTCGGGAGGAACACGTACAAATAATCAATCCAATATCAACTTGTCATCAAACAATACCATGTCTAACGTTACCCTATATCAGCATGAGGAAGCATATTCACTCTGTCAACTTACCTAACACTCCTTGACAGTTTTTCAGCATCCCTCCACCACCCCGAATCCTCACTCTTGTCTTGGCTTGTTCTCTCACAACCAGGAATACCGGGGGGAGTATGGCTACCGAGCCCACAGCCCTCTCCTCGGACAGCACGTCATATACGCATCTGACTTATTTGTGTGAACTCGTGAAATCTTAAATACGCATTTATTCTATCTGACTTATTTGCAAGTGTGAACTCGTGAAATCTCAATTCTCCAGCGGCAGTCTTCTTTGTTGTAAACTAATTCAAATCAAGCGCTCTTTGGTGACGTGGGTGATTTCGTAACCGCAGATCATCTGTCCATCATCGATTAAAGCCCGCCCTGGCAATTTGATTGGCTCGGCCTTCTGGGAGCCGAGCATAATTACTCCTCAACGGATCGAGTCCAGACCGAACTTCCCGACCAAAAAATGTTGTCGGCGGGGTTCGGGCTGGCACCCAGGCTACCGGACAGCCAAATCATGACCAAAATCATGTAGTTTGCACCCTGCTAAAGTCACAAGAAATGAGAGAGAGTGGGGCCGTTTTGTGAAGCTTTCCGATTGACTCTTTAAATCAAAGGTTCATACGAGTCATTTGTTCACGTTGTTGCATGCAGGAGAAAACATGCATGACAGCCAACAAGGTAATACCTGAAATATCTAACAAGAAATATCTGACCGGATGTGGAAGTATACAAAGTTTCCCCGATCAGCCCACCATCATCTACGGATTAGTATCACCATTGTGCACACACATACTGATCCTTTCAGCAGGGCATATTCTAAATGGCTACAGTATATGTTTAGACTGAAATGGTACCAGTGCATATTTCACATTTTCCCTGACTTCATACAGAACATATTTTTGTGTTCTACTTGTGTGGATTTTTTTTAAACTTCTATATCTTTATCACAACTGAGTGCATTTTCACACAATTGATCGTCGCGGTCATGACACCCTGTCAAGTTAAAGGCACAGTATGAAAGTTTCACCACTAGAGGCCGCTTATTCAAAACAATAACAAAGGTGTAGCTTGATGATGCCGTGAATGAGCGTGGAATCATGGGAGGTGTTGTCTTCCCCTTCACAGCCAGCCGATGGAAAGCAATCTAACGGGACTCAAGGCAGAAATCATGGATGAGTTAATGTATTTAAGTTTTATTAACGTTACTATAGCCTGGAAAAGGGCGGGGCCAAGAGCTGTGGGAATGGAATGAGGCCGGTGAAGTGAGTGATAGGTAGGTGTCTCTTTAATGAGAGACACCTACACGACACACCGGTCTCAAGCCCCATGGAAAGACTACAGTGAAGGGCGAGAGAGGACTAGGGGTGCGTTTCCCAAAGCCAACTATGGTCGCAAGTTCGGTCGTCACCAGCACAATTTAACAGAATGTGCGACCATAGTTGGCTAACTATGCTTTTAGCAAATGCACCCCAGGCCCCCTGGGGTATTTTACCTTGCTGTTTTAATTATGCTAATATGCCACAGTTGGCTGCTGCCTCTTCTTTTGTTTTGTTGTTTATGTCTATTACGATTAAAGTAACATTTAACATTTGCCGGTTCCCGCCTCTTTCCTCCCTGAACTTAAACTCTGTTACAGTTACGTTTGTCACTTACGTAGTTACGTACAGTCACTTAAATTCACATTATTTAAAAAAAAATTCTAATGGAATAGCTGCAAATGCTGAATTAATACTCATACAGGTTGCTTCATTTGACAAATATGATATCATTGGCGGATATTGTATTTGACAGGCGACGTGATTACACTGGTTAAAATAGCTGATTTCTCTGGATTTAAACATTGTTGGAAACATTTGCTATAATGTAAGTACACACTTCAACAAAATATATAAAACTGTGCTAGTGGTTTTTGGATATTTTAATGCAAAAATCTTACATATCATGCCTTTAAAAGAAGTTCAACTTTTAAAACCGCATCGTGAGATCTGTGTTCTTTTACCTGTGCCTCAGTAAAAAAGCGTTGAGTGATGCCCCAGTTTTTACATTCTGGTTTTTAAACGCACATTTGAGAGCCACAATGACATGATTGATTAGGCTGCTACCAAACATATACACACATGGTGCATCATGGTCTGTGTTTACAAGTTTTACTACTAGTTTTGACAACCTGTTTTAAAGTCTTAATTCAGAAACTTTATGGCTGTTAAATAAACTATGTAACAACTGAAATTACTTACCATTAATTGATAGATACATATATTATTTGTAAGGTAGCTTTAGAGCTAACTTTGCAGCACAACAAAAAATGTAAACCGGTTGTTGTGCACTTCTTGTGTAGATTCTAATGGGATTAATCTAGCTTTTTGCGATCTAGTTTTGTTTTGTGACCTCTTATGTCATTGTTTCTGGTTTGAAAACCAGCAAGTTTAAGGGGTTTAAGGGCTATTTTCTCCCTTTTCTTTGTTGGCAACGCATGGAAATAGGCCAAATTAGCCATTGGGTCTGGCACCAGCATTGGCAGTGTGTCTGTGAAAAAAAATCTGTGGTTGAGAGAGTACAGCGACCCACAAGTTCCTGCTCTATTAAGCCCTGTCAGGACACTGTAAATAAATGGGACCCACTTCAATCACCTCTAGTTGACCCCAAAAGAGTCACGTATTGTCTGCAAGGCGCAGGTCGGCATGGGTGATGTCTTGCTACTGTCTGTGCAGTAAGACGTTTGATAAAAGGTGCCCTCTTAATCTGTCTGTACTTATCAGCGCCCACAGTTTAGAGCTCAGGTCACGATGACGGACAAAGCAGCTAAGGACCACGGGTCTCTTTGATCGGCTGTGCTGCCACATTTCAGACCATTGTTCTTCGCTCATCTCTCCCATAGCCAATCAGACCCCATGTACACACACCTAAATCAATCTGATTACTATGATAAAGACGTACCCTGCTTTCTTTTCATTTCATTTTCATTTCAAAGGAGTGTTAGTCCAGATCCAGCTCTAAATTATGATTATTATCACTCAGGGAGGCAGGCTGATTCATTTCCAAGAGGGACGACTGCCACAGACCCAGAAACACTTCAGCTGATATGAGGAAGCACAGATCAAAGCGGCGAGTGCAGAACAGGGGGAAGGGGAGTGAGAGAAAGAGAATGGGAGCACAGAAAACAAACATGCAGGCTGTTCACTGTGAAGATTGCACATAAATTAGCCTGCACTTTTTTTTCAATCACAGCTCTAATTCGCCAACTTAAGGCCGAAACCTGTGTCGCACTGTATTGTGGGAATGGCCTTTTCTCCTGGAGTAGACTGATTTTATTTGTCAGCTCACTCACTCTTTTAGATGTCATCCCAGACCTGGTTCTAAATCATTTATCAGGCCAGCATCATTCTGCACATGTGCGTCAGAGCATTCCATGGCCTTATATACAGAGCCAAGCCATTTGAGAAAAATATGTGTGCCAATTTTAATAATTTCTGTTGTTTAAAATGCAAATCTTAGTGTTGATTTAAACGCATTTATTATATTTCAAGTTACTCACTTTAAAATTATGTAGTTACGAACACACTGTATATTTCGGTAACACTTTACAATAAGGTTTCATTAGTTAACATTGGTTAACTACATTAGTTAACATGAACTAAGAATGAACAATTATGTCTACAGCATTTTAATGTTAATTTTCAACATTTGCTAGTACATATGTAAAAACAAAAATTGGATTTGTTAACATTAGTTAATACACTGTGAACTAACATGAACAAACAATGAACTGCTGGATTTTTATTAACTAATGTTATCAAAGATGAATAAATACCGTAACACATGTAGGCTATTGCTCAGTGTTAGTTCATGTTAATTTATACGTTAATTAATGGTAATAAATGAGACCTTATTGTGAAGTTTTACCAGTATTTTTTATTTTAATTACATTTTTGGGCACTTAGCAAAACAATAACTATTGGGGAAATAGGGAAACAAATTTATTCTGTTTTTGATTCATTGATTCATAAGAATCAATTGTTTTAGGAATTGGGCTACTCTGTATGTTTTTGATTCACTGACTCATAGTCATTTACGCATGAATTAGACTACACTGCATTGTTTGCTTTTGCGTGCAGCTCATGAAGTGAACTCCACAGAAAGACGTTGCTTGCCATTATTTCACGGGACAATGCCTTTTTTTATTTCATTACATTCAATACAGACAGGAAACTCATATTCACAACTCAGGAAAAAAAAAGATTTCTGTTGTAGTGGCACTGGAGATTCTACTGAAAAACAGTGCACAGTACACTGATACCTAAAACCTATAATTTTGTGCATTATTAAAACATTAAATTAAAATGAAACAGCTATGCATTTTAGTGATTTAATTCAGCATAAGGGAAAGTTCTATAGAATTAGACTACAGTTCAAAACTTTGAAGTCATTTAGATTTTTTTTATTTAGAAAGAAATTGATCAATAATTAGGCAAGGATGCATTAAAGTAACCAACAGTGAATATACAATCTTTCGATTCATCAAAGAAGCCTGCAAAAAAAAAAACAAGTATCATGGTTTCCACTGTTTTCATCATTGATAATAATAATAATTGTTTTTTGAATAGCAAAGCAGCATAGTATAATAATTTCTGAAGGATCATGTGACACTGACAACTGGAGTAATGACTGCTGAAAATTCAGCTTTGCCATCACAACAATTAATTACATTTTAAAATATATCAAATTGTAATAATATTTCACAACATTACTGTTTTTACTATATTTTTAAATAAAATAAAGCAGCCTTGGTGAGGATAAGTCTTAACAACCTTGAACTTTTGAACAGTACACAGCCACAGAAAATAGGCAGAGTAAATTTTGATATTAAGATTTGATGTTTGATGTCACTGATTTCAAACCAGATTTATTTTTTATTTTTTTAACACAATGTTTATTAATTGAATTGTTCTGATAACTTTTCTCCCTCTGTCTTCCTCCCAGATCTCAGTCCAGCCCTGTGCCCAGAGGCTTGTGTGGGATCATGATGCTCAGCAGCTCAGTGGATGTACCCAGCCCAGGAGGGATGAGCGCGGTGGCGGCCCGGAACGTGATCCGCAGTTCCAGCATCAGTGGGGCCATGTACAACTTGGAGAAAAGCCCCAGCAGCACGGGGCCCGATGCCACAGGCCTGGTCGGCAACAAGAAGCGTCGCTCCAGCCTGGGAGCCAAGATGGTGGCCATCGTGGGTCTGTCACAGTGGAGCAAGAGCACACTGCAGCTTAACCAGCAAGGTGGGCAGCTTTGAATACTCCAACTTCCCTGCTGTTCTCTGTCAGATAGTATACTTGTTGTTTCCTTTGCCTCTGTTTGCTCTCATGTCACAGCCTGAGCAATTATTCATTCCTGCATAGAGTGTAGTTTTGTTTCTCACTTCATTTCTTTTCTTTCCGCTTTCCTTCACCTCCGCTCAACTTTCTTTCTTAGTTGACTTTCCAGTTTCACATGCACTAAGTTTCACAAGGTTACCAAATCCTGTCAGTCTCAACAGTCCTCAACAGTATGCAAAGCGGAATTACTGGCCCTAAACTTTCAGATTTTCTGACTTGAGGATTTTTATAATAAAATTAAATCATTTAGAGAAATTAGATTCATTGCTCTTATAAAACAATAGGCTACTTGATATTGCATTGATGCGAATAGAGAGTCTCACACAACAGTATCATTCATTGTCTTTTTATCAAGAGTAAATGTTCCAACCATTACAAAAAATGTATACTTAACAAATGTCCTTCCTATTTTCAGTATAAATAAATAAATATTAAACATATCAAAGCGACTGAACACCACAACAAGCTTCTGAATGCGCAAATGGAAAACGTATTGATGGAGGGCTGCTATTTTAACCAGTGTTATGCTAGACCAGGATGGCAAAAAAAGAACTTGGTCTTCATTCCTACTTTTTATGTTTTTCACATTTACACTTCTAGGCAGTGTATATAGTGTGTTTGTGTATTTTTTTTAAAGTAAGAAAAAAAATCGATTTCAATTTATTTTCAATAGTAATTTGGGTCACTCTAGCATCCTGAAGGGCCCATATCCCTTTCATACTCTGCACCCTTCATAACAGCACCTGCGGTCCTCAATATATCTTTGTGCACATCTCTTCCTATTTTTTCATGTTCTGGTCACCATGACTTCACATGTGCTGGATCAAACTGTTCTTGCACAACTTTTCTCTTTTTATTTCTCTGTGAGATTCTTCTTTCTGTTGTATGTTACCTATTTTATAAATGGTGCAAGATGTTATGTTGGTCACCTGGTTTTGCTTTCTGTCGCATTTTGTGTGTTTCAACTGACTTGTTACTTGTAATAGCTACTTTCATTAACAACATTAGTATGGATCTTCATTGTGTTCCACAGTGATTTAATTATAATATAGAATGATACTTGGAAAAAAAATCCATGTTTCCTGTGCTTATTTAGCATAGGGCTGCACAATTTGGCCAAAATTGTGTGATAATATATCAACATGGCTATGTAATATAATAATCAAAACATAGACAAAGTAGATCGAGTCCATCAACACCCCAAAACTTGCCAGTCCTTTATCTCTTCCTGAGTTTACATTTCATTCAGAAACATTAGGCAGTTTTGATTTATGTGCTGTTGAAATCTTACAGGCATAAGCAATGCTTCCATCTCTTGTTTCTTATTTTTCTTAGTTTTTGGATCCAGAGATTCTGTACTCTTTCAGAAGATGCAAAATAGCAGTGTTATCATATAACAGTGAAAACATGGATTGCCAAAATATTCTGTCAATGGCAAGGAAGCGTTGTGTCATAAAGGACGGAAAATTCCGTCAGTGGCGAGGACAGAGTTAAAGTCGGCATTAAACGGAAGTTGTGATTTTCTTCTCTGTTGTGACGTATATCAGAGTGAAATGGCTTCTGTAATTAGAAAAATGTAGGGGTGGGATTTGATGTCGTTTTTCGGAATTGACTGTATGAACAGAAAGTTTGGTGTTGCTAAATATACGGATGCAGATCTGAATGCTAGTTTAAAGTACGTTTTCTAATATTTAGTCCCAGCCTCTGGCGAGACATGCGTCATGAAGAGAATAGACGTCGCTTTGAAGGAGAGGTTAACATTTTTGATTAAAGATTACGAGGGCATATGAATTTTAAAATAAAAATAATGATGTGCAAGGATAAATCATCTATAATCACTGCAACATTCTGAAAAAAGAAAAGAAAAAAGATTTGTCCATTTTGATTTCATGCCGACTTTATCTGCATCCATAAAGCTTCTCTTTCTCATTTATTTAATTAAATTGCATTCACACCAAGCCATCTCACAGTTTCAGTTTTATTTCAATTAATGGTGCAACCCTACTAGAAACACCCCAGTAACCATCCAGAATACACTAGCAAGTGCATAGTAGATGCTCTTCAGAACAGTGGTGCACCATTCACGTTTTCTTCAGGAACTATATGAATTTAGTCATCAATTTGTTTTAATAGGTGCTGGTATACAGGGAAGCCCTTTCATTTGCTTCGCCTCATCTGGTCTTTGTGTGTGTTTATTTGTGGCTGTATATTAAAGCTGCGTGTTAGTCAGCAGAGCATGTGAAGATCATACCCTGCTCTTAGTCAAGCACTGAACAGGCTAACCTTCCCATCACCCTGTATGACTCACAGATGACTGGATGTGTGGCTGAGTAATACAGCATAACCTTGGCTTCTCCCAGGAATAAACCTGCATCTCAATTCTGTTTGGGTTTTTTTTTAGAAAAAGAGTGAGTCAAGCTGTGTATTTCACCAACCTAGATTAGAATCTGAGGTTGTTTCTGTTGTCCGCAGCCCACTGCTCTTTCCTTCTTTTTATACCCTCTTATTTTTCCTATCCTCTGGTGTAATTGTACCCCTGTGGGGTAATTACAGACTCTGTGCCCAGGAAGAATTGTCATGTAACTCTCTCTCTCTATAAGGGTCAACAGCAGCCCACAAGTGGTGCCAAAAAGCGATAGCTGCAGTGTGGCCATGTGAGTGGTCTTGGCAAACAAAGAAGAACCTGTCAGACAAATCAAACTGCCAGTTTGTAATGACTCTTGTAATGAGCACATGGTGCTAAATATTTTTATTTTTCCATCTCTTGCAGGGTTCAGAAAAAATCCGATTTTAAGAACTGGCTCATTTTCAATTTATGAGTTTAAGTTTGAATTGAACTGGCCATGAACCACAGGATGTTGAATGGGAATTTAAATTGCAATGAAGACACAGTCCCACAAGGGAGTTTTATGACAAAACATGCGAAATTACATGACTATTTTTTATTGATATAATTATGTCTGTTATGTGCTTATATGAATAATACATTTTTCACAACTGATTATACATTTTGTACCAAATTCTGGACTGTCAAAACACTTCCTTTACTTTGATATATATTAGAGCATTCTGGACAGTGAAGTTGTCATCCACCATGAGCAACAATAGGTTGTTAATGTAAATTGTATTAAGTGTAAATGACATTAATATAATTGCATATAATGAAATAAATAGGGTATATATATAAAGTCTACAGTGAAAACATTTTCATTACAAATTATATTATCAGCAAAATACTTTGAGTAAAAAGCTAAACTGAAAAATTGACATGAATTTGAGAATGTCTCAGCATTCGGTTTGACCCCCTATTGCATTCGAGCTTTGTGAACTTAAGTGAAGCTAAAGTTTGTGAAAAACATCCTATAGAAATGAACTTATGTGTACAACGTAAAAAAAAACAAAGTCACATAAAGTGGTAAGAATCGAATGGATATTATTCTTACGTGAACTGCTGGAACAAATTCAGACCATGCAGTATTTACTGTATTTCTTTTAAAGAAATTGTTAAATTACACAGTAACATGGCATCAGAATCGAGTAAAAAAATGCACTTCAAAGTCACTGAAATGGGAAAAGCAAGTATGAATGATAACATTAGAGTAACGTTTCAACGCATTCACCATGGTAAACTACGATGACCTGAATCAACACATAAATTAAGTGACCTTTAGAAATGTTGGGAAAATGTAGGTGTTCTTACTGATGTTCTAACTGTCATTTGGGAAAGAATTAATATTATATTTATATAATACATTAAACATTTATATTATGTTAAAACAATTATATTTTGCAAGATTAATTGAAATTTTTGGAAAAGGAAAAACTGTTCTCCCAAAAATTCTGTCATCATTTACCTCTTGTCTTTCCAAACCCTAATGACTTTCTTTCTTCCGTGGAACATAAAGAGATATGTCTCAGGGTTTTTTGCCCGTACAATAGAAGTCAATGGACACCGAAATGGTTTGGTTACCAACATTCTTCCAAATATCTTCTTCTGTGGTCTGCAGAAGAAAATAAAGTCATGAATGTTTGGAATGATAAGAGGGTGAGTAAATAATGACATTTTGTAGTGAACTGTTCCTTTTAAGGACTTTATGTCACTATGGACAGATAGGGTTGTTCGGAAAAGTTTTTAAGGTGGGGCTTTAGCAAAGAGTCAATTCTCATTCTATTTTTCTCTGTTATTCTCTCAGTAGCTTATGTTGGTAGGTATGGTGTGCTTTATAAAGGATGACCTTTTCAGTGTGCTGTCTTCTCCCAGCAGGGCTGATGAGTCTCAAGGGCTGGGAGTGTTGAAGGTTTGGAGGGGGAGGGGGGGCAGTTTGGCTCCAGGGTTCACCTGTCTGGGGCATCAGGGCCAGCACCTCAGCACCCGTCTGCCCTTATCCCCTATCCACTTCCACGCCCCATAGATTCCAGCCAAGCAATTTAATGCGATACTGTGTTGTAGGTCTTATTCAGCTCTGAGTCAGTGATGCAATAAATCAGGGAGACGAAAGAGAAATGTTGTGATAAAGGAGAATCGAATGGGTGATTGATTGGGAAGACAATAAGATAATATTCCTACTGTGTAAGTGTTTCATTTTTTTCATTTATATTTGAGTACAGGCCAGGGTCCTGATCTGCAGATGTGGTTACCCTTGTGATTTAAAAAAGTGCGCTTAATTGTATTGAATGTGCACATCCATGTAGTAAATGTCAAATCTTAAAAGTATATTTAAAAAAAAATGGTACTTGCAGATAATATATATGAATGAAATTAAAAGCCACTTAAGTACACTTTAATGGCTGTTTCTTAATGCACTTAAAAAGTACATAATAAATAATTGTATTAATAATTTTTTGTCGTGCTTACTTATTTTGATGCGTTGGCACACACTAAAACTAATTGTAACTGTAGTTTATTACTCCATATTATATTTAAAGTGAATATATTTTAAATGTACTAAACTGCAACTTCATCATTACAAACGTGCAATATTATATATATATAGGCTATATGACAAACAAGTTTCAATAGAAATTACATTAAAGTATATTTTAGTTTACCATAAATTCATGTCAATACATGTCAGTACACTTTAACCACATTTTTTTGTAACTGTAGTTCCCTCAAGTGACCTTTTATGGCATGAATATTATCTGCAAGCACAGTTTTTTATTTTTTATTTTTTTATAAATGTTTATGATTTGAAGTACACAACAAGTGCACATTCAACACATTTCTTTTTTCACAAGGAATGACACAGTCAAGTTTGTTTGTCTCTTTTAGGACCCGTTCTTGAGTTCTATCTGTGATATTTTCTTAATTGTTGGTCCATGTACACATGCAGACTGACCTGTGGAGAAAACCATGTATTTAAAATCCCTTAACTATCTAGGACAGAGTGAACTCTGAAGGCAGAGATCTGTGAGATTTCTTTCTCTCAGTGATATATCTAAATATAGGTCCACTCTATTCATTAGCATGACCCTCAGTTCAAAGGCCCCACAGCAAATAGATTGACAGCTCATTTTGAAACAAGTGTTGTCAGATGTGCTTTAATAAAAACCGAGGGCCGGGTGAGTGGCGTGAAGCTGCCTCACTGTCTCCATGGAGATGGAACGGCTGCCACTGATGCCTGCCTGCCAGAGCCATTCAGTCCTGCTGGAATGTGAAGGTGCCATGTTGTACCATGGCAGTAACTCACCCATATGGTCTAAATGAACCGTTTGCAAATACATGTCAGATGGAAATGACGTAAGCTGCTCGCTTTCATTTCAAATCAACTCGCCTATGCCGAGGATTAATATAAAGCTTATTAAGAGGTATTCAGCCTTGATCACATTCTTCAAGGTTGGCTTACTTAGTTAGCAGAATAAGCTGTAGAATAACTTAATCTGGCATAAATCTGGGATATAAGCAGTTCACCTATTGTTTAACTGTTAGCTAAAGTTAACTGTTAGCTAAAGTCTCCATCAATTTTTTTTTTGTTTTTGTTGTTGTTATTAAATAAACGTACATTTCACCGAATTCTGCCCCTCATTTAAGTACATTTTTCCATTTTGCATTCCTATTTTGTCATCTAACAATCACTTCAATTTGAATCATTAATAAGTTAAATAGTACATTTTTAAATCAATATCATTTTTTCACACTGTAAATGATAATAGTGTGATGCCTAAATTCACTTGTTGCATTTAAAAATTTTTTTTTGTGTTTAATTTTTGTCATTGATTTAGACAAAATAGTATACAATTTTTATACTGGGCATTTATCAGTTATCTGCCATAACATGAAAATAATGATCAATATTGTATTGGCCAGAATCTCAGTCCACCCCTACCCCAATTATTACATTTGGTCCTGTAATAATTTCATAATTTTCAATTTCTGAATGTTTCTGAGTTCTGAATGTTGTAACATTCTGGGTTTCTTGAGATTCACCCGGCTCTCATTTAATTCCAAGTAAATGTTTGCACAGTAGAAATGTATGCAGACTTTGCACCTCACATGCCCTACTTATGCATCCTACACTTGTGTTGCCCTGCGCCATTTCTATCTCAGTCTTGTTTTATTCATAATTGAAGTAATGCATTGTGGTCCATTACTGCAGCAGTGGAAGCTAGATAATAGCTCGTAGGTTTTTAGGTCAGTGGACATGTAGTTTTTTTTGTTTTATATTATCAAGCTGCAATTAGCAAATAACATGTTTTGTTTCATTTATGTGGCTTAAGGTGTTTGCGCAATAAAACTCCCACTTGGTTCTGCTCGGTTTCATGGCCTTCGGTCAAGATGTGTCATTAAAATCAATTTGGACTGCTGTTACACGCTCCAGATGACACACTGATCGATATATTGATCAAGAGGGTGAAAGCAGGTGTTGTTTTCCATGTGGTGTCTTACATTTCTCTCCTGATGGACATCTCTTTCACAATGAGCCCAGCAGGACACAACTTCACAGGGGTGAACAGCCTCCATTCCTGCCAGCAGAGTGACATTAAGAAAATGGCATTAAACAGCTCTTGGACTCTCATTCATTGGATTTGTAATTGTGCTTGGCCTGCATCCATTAGGAGCATGAATTGAATGTTTAATGCTCTCATAGCTCCTTTCCTCCTTTTGAAATGGCTGATCAAGAACATCAGATTAACAGAAGTACGGGATGCATAACAATGACACAGAATATCATGCAAGACAAAGAATAGTTCACCCTGTCATCCTGTCATCATTTACTCACCATCATGTTGTTCCAAATATCACTTTTTTTGTGGAACACAAAACGGTGTCAGCAAGGGGTTGAACAAAGATGGAAATAAAAGAGCTGGATGTATTGGCAAGCAGTTTTAATTAAAACAAAACTCAGAAAATACACAGGATATCAGGGAACAAAAACACGGTGAACAAAAAAAACACTTATCAACGCTGAGATCTGACAAAGAACATCTGAAAATGAGGGCTATATAATATATATAGAGAGAGAATAAACAAGATAATTAACTAGACACAAGTATAACACACGAGGGAAATCAAAAACCATGCCAACTAATAAACTAAGACAAAGGAAACACTGGAAACTGAACCGAAAACTGTGCAAATCAAACAAGAATAACTCAAACAAAACTCAAACCCAGAACAGATGTGACAAACAGGCACAGTGGTTCATTTTTTTAATTAACTATTCCTTTCATTTCTGTGCACTTTGTTATTTCCACTTGAGTAACAGGTGCATTGGTATTGGGTAACATTTCCTTTTTGGAGCTCGCCTTTATCCACTGCTATTCGTAGCCAGTATAAGACGGTGCAAGTGTGCATAGTGAGTTGGAAAGAGAGTCTCTGACCCTGTGAGCTCTGAGTCATCCTTCCACAGCTCTAACCCTGCTCTCCTGGCATGCCCTGCACTCCCAAAAAGAACTCAGACACAGGCCTAGTGGAGAGTGCCTTCGGCCCTGCTATTAATGTGCATTAACTAAATGCACTTAGAAAATACAAACAAACACGGCAGACCACAGGCAGGAGAATCGTCTTCTTCAAAAGAGGGTTCTTGTACTTTTTATCAGAATGGCAACATGCCACATCTAGGTTGTTTATATGTGTGTAAACAGCATATCTATCATTTTATTGATCTTATTGTGAAAGATTCATCCATGCTATTTTTTATAATTTGTATTTATTTAACTTTACTTAAAAAAAAAAAAATCCTAGCTACATTGTCTTTGGTGGCGTTTGCCGGTCTTCTCCAATCATTCCGTCCGCATAAACACCGCCCCTTTCTTAAAATCAACTGCAAGCTCACATTTAGCTGACCAATAACCAAAGGTTTATGATTACTTTGGTGTATTATTTTAGCCCAATGGTAAATGCTAGACAATTGTAAGTCTGGAGCAATACCCATTATAGTCATAACTCAGTGCTGTCCTAAATAGGACAATTACATACATTGATCAGTGTAATACAGTTTAAGAGCTCTAAAAAAAAAAAACAGCAATGTGTTAAACTGATTACGCAATGCATCTGCAACTTTAAAAAGTGTAAAAAAATCATTTTTGCCGTGTTCAATCAACGGATCATTGCTTATTGTTGTAGAGAGTCATTACGCGTTGTTCCATATTCATTGACACAGGGCTCAACACATTGTTAGAAGTGTTTGCAGTCTTGAAATTCAGTCCGATTATGTGTGTCGTGTGTTAGCTTTCAGTGACATATTTTTAGTTGTCATCTTGATAAGTTGCACTATCCTTGTAAGGCCCCTGTGATGAGAGCGCTGTTTTCACTGGCATCTCTTTCTGTCTGCACTGCAGTCTCAGAATCGCTGTGATGATCTTGGAAGCTGTTCTGGAGCGATTATTCATCTCCTCTCCATCCTCTTTTAACCCTCCATCTTTTACTGTTCCCAGTATATGTTGACACAAGGGTTGTCATGATGATTCATTTCCGGAAGTTGATACCAATGGAATTTCACATTTCTTGATATACCAGCTTCAACACCACAGTAAAAACTCTGATGAACACACTTCTTTATTTAAAAGATTAAACATATATTAAAGGAGCTGTATGTAGTTTTCAGCGGCCTCTAGCGGTGATGTTTCAGATTGCAACCAATAAGTTGACAAGCGCGTGCTCTTGCGTGCTCGAATTTATGAGCTAACACTGTGGGTACCGGCCAGACTGAGACGCGTCACGCAACACACCGGAGAAAGCAACCCACAACATGCTGGAAACTCAGGTAAACTCCCACTGCAACGTTACAATAATAGGCTACTTTTATCAGCTTGACGTTGAACTAATGCTCCATGCTCGTACCATGATAAGTATGGAACCCTAGCAACCGTGCCGAATTTTGCCGCTGCAAGCACCACTTCACATTTTCTTCAGGAAATGTACATTCTAGGTTTGTAGATAAGGTTTCTCCATGATTCAAATGCCCTGCCGATGTTGATCCGTGTTTTTTCACCCGAAGTTCACCCGAAGTTCATCCGATTCACGTCTGGCCTTTAATACGAGCTTCAGCAGAAAAATAACCTTTTTATTGTTTTTTATCAATATGTGGAGTTTGTGTTGGAGTCTGTGACGTGTTTTGCTGGGAGCAGGTCGTTTCTTAGTATTATCAGACATGTCATAAGTTGCATAAGTCCATGTCATAAGTTGCAGTGTCGTCGCTGTTAAGTGCAAAGTCAGTAGGCTAGACGAGGCGAGAGGCTCGGGAGCGCGCATGCAGGTGACGTCACTAGATTTCGCGGTAAATCCGACCCGGCACCTTCACATAAAAAGAAGAATACTTGCTTTCAGAGGTAATAGCAAAACCCGCAAAGTGGATCATTTTAATGTGAGATTACAATCCCTTCACACACAGGCAATAAAAAAAGGATTCGTTTTAGTAGAAAAGCTACATACATCACCTTTAACAGATTAAATTAGAACAATGTCATGTAGCCTTCAAGTATTTTTCAAGTATTTAGTATGCAAGTGAAGTAGGACTGGGCAATATTGCATTTTATTTTAAGGTGTCCTTGTTACAGTGTAATTATACTTTTAAGTACTGAGTAATATTAATTGACTACATATGCTTACTATAGGATCGGGATTAGGATTAGGGTATGGTGTAGGGTTAGTTGCATGTAATTATGCTAAATGTATAGTTATTACTATAACATCACAAGTGTTCCCACATCACAAGTGCACATCAAGTACACAGTATGGAACAGGGTTCAAGAAGTGTTTTCCGGTAGCATTTTGATTCAGTACACAGTGCTACCAATACTGTTGGAAGACTGATATTACAGTAAATTCTTTAGTTTAGTATCGACTACTGAAGTACTGGCACTTCTGAAATCCCTAGATGATACATTTATGAGTTCCCGACACACTTAATATCTGTGTCCGGCTCTAGCTTTTTAATCTTCTCAAGGGTGATGTGGACTTTAGTGTTCTGTGCTCTTGCTTCCTGTCGCCGCCTCTTTCACTTCCTCTCTCATCTATCATTGATTTCTCTTTCTTTTTTATCCCTTTGCTGTGTACTTGGCCCTCATTTTCCCAAACCATAGATCGGTCTTTCTTCTTGTCCTCTCATGTTGTAATGTTTAATCTCCCTTCTGGCATTCTTTACTCCTCTACTTTTGTTTTGCCATATCTATTCCTGGAAAGGCGTGTATATACCACGGGCAGCAAGGCCTTCAGTGAGTAGATTAGCTACAGGAAGTGCATTTAAAGGTGTCACTCAAATTTAATATTGACAAACAGTAAGGAGATGCATTGCATGCTAATGCTGAACACACACATACACACTTTGATCTAAAGAAACTTTTGTTCACAAGCATACAGTACAAGCTCTGGAAAACACATTGATTATGCAGATACAACTCTACTGGGTGTTTCTTTGATGATACCTAGTCAGATTTCATTAGATGTTACCTAATGATCCGATGTTTTCCAAAATAGGGTTGGGTAGGAATTGGATTGAAAATGGCTTTTAAATTCCAATTTGAATTGAGGTAGCAAACAGAATAAAGAACGTCTAGGGGGGGAACGGAGACGTGACGTCAGTGACTGACGAATTGGGATCACGCCCGAAAGCCGTATCACCTTCGAGTGTTAACAGAAACAGCCAATGGGCATTGTCACCATTCTTAAGTTGTATTACATTTTGTTGTGTCTGATTGTATTCTGCTGTATGCTGCCCTGTCTACATAAATCTCATTTACTGTACTTTTACTCTCATCTACCTACTGTTGTTTTGTTTGTTATCAATGTCCTTTGCCATTATTGTTACTTGTTCATTGTAAAGCGTCTTTTAGCCTTGGAAAGGCGCTATATAAATAAAACGTATTATTATTATTATTGTTGGTGAGTGAGATTTGCATCACAAACCATGCCCCGTGCTGCGGGTATATAGGAGCGTGCAGAGAGACACTCACTAAGTTTTCGCTGAGGAGCCCAGCAGTGCCCAGTCGCTCAGTGGTGAGCCCAGGGATTGTGGCGTCCTCCTTCAGGGAACGGGGGTTACAATAGGTAACCTAGACCTTCCCATTCAGTCATTCACTACGCGTTATGTCAGTGACTGGCGAATTGGCACCTTCCAAGAAATTGCCACAATCGCTGCACATTCCAGTGTCCTGTGTAAGCCGCCTCATCCCCCCACACCACTGGTGTGGAAGAAGGACAGGGCTTTACACAGAGAAAGTTCCTACCTACCCATACAGTGAGAATAATACTGGATAATACTGGGAAAGTGAGCCTATTCCAACCGGAAAGGGACGCTATGGAGACGCTGCCCGTAGGGAGGATCCAACCTAGCCAGGGTGGAGACAACACTAACACGCTTTGCCAAGGTAAAGACACGGGCGAAGGAGGGAGCAGTGCCTTCACTGTCTCCCAAAGACCAGGTCTCCACATCTCTAGATCTCCCGTCTCAGGAACGCCGCTTCGGCTGACACATGGAGGGTCTGGCGGGGCCTGAGGCGGGTGGCGCCGCCTTCCTGCGGCCTGCTCCACGAGACGAGCAGGTGGAGGGCCTGCAGCGGCCTGCCTGGGCAGGATGTGGGCTATTGCCTCCGCCTGCTTCTGTACCACCGAGAACTGCTGGGCAAATCTGAAGAGGCCAGCCTGGGAGATGGGGGAGTCAAGAAATCAAACTTCCCTTCATCTCAGCCAGGTCACGCCATAGATGTTGCTCCTGTCGTTCTTTGAACTTTCTATTTATCAAAGGATCCTGAAAGAATGCATCACAGTTTCTAAAAAAATATGTATAACACAGGACAACTGTTTTCAACTGTGATAATAATACAAAATGTTTCTTGAGAAACAAATGAGCATATTAGAATGATTTCAGAAGGATCATGTGACACAGAAGACTGGAGTAATGGCTGCTGAAAATTCTACTTTGACATTACAGGGAAAAAAAAAACATACAATTTACAGTATATTCAAATAGAAACACATATTTTAATTTGAAATAATATTTCACAATATTACTGTTGTATTGTAATTTTGATCAAATAAATGCCTTGGTAAGCATAAGAGACTTCTTTTAAAAGCAAATAAAAAACCCATCCCAAATTTTTTAAAGGTAGCGTTCTGATTTAATGTAGACGTCTAGTAAGTGTTAATGTTAAGAATAATAATAAAAAACATTGCAGGCCCAATAGAAAATGTGGCTGGTTGAGTCTGCTGTCTAACACAGTGGAGCAGAGATCTGGGAATTGACTCAGGAACAATGCCACAACCGTACACAAAAGCGCTCGCAGGTGCTAAATATAGCGACACAAGTGACAACGAGCAAGAGATCCGCCAAACAGAATGAATCACTGCAAACCAGCAGTCTGTCTGGCGGGCAGGAATGGCTCCATACGACTGTGATCACATTAGCAGATCTGCTCATGACAACTGAGGGCGCTGACTAATATAACATGATAAGCATCATTTCTTTCTTTAATGATGAGAAATTGAAACTATGGCTGGAAAATAGTGCAATGCTGAGAGCCAGAAAAAAAGCTAGGAGAATTAGAGGGTTGTATAAACTTTTCAAAAAAAAGAAATCTGATAAACGATATACACTGACCAATCCCAGCATGCCACCAGTGTTGCCTGTTGACTGCGTATTATATTTGCTGTTCTTTATTGAATCCCAGTTTTCTATTTTTCGTGACTCTCTTTGTGTGCTCAATAATAACAGTGTTTACCTGTTTTGCTTGGTCATCTCAGAGGTACAGCAGTGGTGCTGGACTGCCTGACCATATGTGAGGCAAGAGAGAGGACTCTAATGGGGGAAAATAACAGGCTTTTCAATCATATTATGCTGCTGTTGTACCCCCTTTCCTTCACTTCAAGGCTTGTAGGGGGCATGTAAACACGGCAGGTGCTGGTGTGAGTGTTACTCAGTCATGTGAATGAATGGGCTCTTTTACTTTGCAAGTCACAGACAACATACATAATTACTCTTTTCAACATCTAACAACAGTCCCTCGTAAAAAAAAGGCAAGTTGTACTGAATGAATATATTTTTCAAATACCTATTTTTGCAGAAAATATAATATTAAGTGTACTTAAAGAGAGCACACTTTCATGCCTGTTCTTAACACAAAAGTGCACTTTGTAATAATGCCAAATTGAAAGTTTTACCAGTACATTTCAAATCATTATCTTTTTTCGTGCTTTAAAGGGATGGTTCGGAAATCAACCTAGGGTCCTTTGCACCATGACCTCAAGCCAAACACCCCCCCAGGAGCCTTTTTTCTCTTGGTAGAACATTATTAAAGTTAGAGCTTATTTAGAGAAATCAGCCGGATGGCTTAGTGCAGGTGCTAACGTATCCAAGGATGCATCTCGTAAATGACCCCACTAATAATGGCCATAATGGTACCAAACTTATACAGTAGTACAAATAGGTTCTGTACTCATAAAACGAGGCATTTGAAAGTGTGTAAGTACATCAGGAGTTTATTTAAATAACACTTGCCTGGCGGCTCATGCTACTGCTAACCCGGACGTCGACGTCACTTCAGTGGTTTGGGAAAAGCACGTAAAAGTCCTGGCAGAAAGCGATGCATAAGGATGTAGATTGATCTAGGTTGATTTTACTCCGAACCATCCCTTTAAATTCACTTATCTTGGTGTGTTGACTAACAGACAAAAGACCGTCAAGTACTTGATTATGATTTTAACTGTAGTGTGTACTTACTCAAATAAGTACTGAGTAATATTAAATAACTACATGTACTTACTATAGAGTTACGTTAGGTTTGGTTTAGGGTTAGTTACTTGTAATTATGCATCATTTACTGTGATTACTATAGTAAGCACATGTAGTTACATGTAATTATGTCACTTTAAAATAAAGAGTTACTGAATTAATTTTGAAATTAATCCCTGTGAAAATGCTTAACGTGCAATTTAGCACGCGCCATTCATATTCTGGTGCATTTGCTTGCCTGTTATGCATCATTTTCTTAGTACATTATACTTGGTACATACCTAGCAAAAATAACTGGTGTGCATATACTGTAATATTATTGGACAAAGCTCATGGAGAAGAGGAATACGTAGAAATAACATTTAATAACCAAACTCTCAGGGGAAACACCGAATACTCACACTTACATTGACGATAGTGGACAAAGACTGAAGGAGAACACAAGGTATAAATACACAGGGACTAACAAGATAACCAATGCGGTGATTGACAATGCACAGGTGATAAACATGACTAATTAGAACAATCATGGAACACTAGGTCACAGGACTGAACCAAAAACACAATGAAGGGGGGAAATACAGATCATACATGTAACAATTATCTGCAAGTACAGTTTTTTTTAAATATACTTTGTACCATTGTACCAAGTACCAAGTTGCCATTATCTTGTTGTCCTCCTGTGCCCTTTTGCTCTGTCGCAATTCAAGGGTAACACTGGACAGCTTGTGCACTAAAGCACTAAAGAAAACTGCTTGACCAGATTCAAATTTATTGTAGCATCTGTGACTACTCAAGGCATCACACATGTGTAGAAATTGTTTTGCCAAAGTTCCTTCAATACTGATGGTCTCTGTGTTTTATTTCCCATCAATTTATCTAGTACATCATTCTCTCATAACACCTTCATCCTATTTTCTCTTTCCCCTACAAGGCAACCATGCAAAATAATTGATGGATTGGATTTAGGACATGAAGACAGTTTGTTGTGAATGCACCTTCCTTGTTTATCATAAATTCATGCACATACTTGTCGCCAGCTGTAGTTTATGTTTACTGGCAGGTCACGCTCCACTGGTCACGCTACTGGTGTAATGCGCCACTTTGTCTCAAATGAAAACATATTGCTGGCTCGATATATTACTCACTGACATTAATGAATCATTTAGGCAGTCATGTAATTGCTAACAAGTATCAATAAAAAATTTCAGTATACATTTTTCAGATCTTTCAGATCTTTCACTCTAATGGACAAAAGGATCCCACGCAATTTACATATGAACACGACCAGAGATGATGGAAAAACACAGGGAGGTTTAGTCTTCAGTCGACAACGTTTAAATCCAGTCTGGCTAGCATGCTTCCCATAATGTTTACGCATTAAGTCAGTAGTCTGAGAATAGGTGATCTTTTGTGGATCTCCGAACGCATTCGAACACTACGAAAGAAATCCGGTCTAATGCATTTTCGACTACCTCTGGAAGTGGTCAAAAGTGGATAACCTCAAAATGTTTTAGACCTCGTTTACACCTGTATTTAGCGTCGTCCACTTGTGATCCGATCGACCAAAACGCATCTTAATACCAGGTATAAACAGGACCTAAGACATACCACAGATGTTTTGTTGGGTGAGCCCTTGTGAAAAAGAAGTGCAATTAATTGTTTTGAAAGTGCTCTTGAAGCATACTTCAAATCTTAAAAGTATATTTTTTAAGAAACTGTTATTATACTGGCAGATAATATTAACTTAAGTGTACTTTAAGAAACTTAAGTGTACTTTAAGCAACTTAAGTGTACTCTACATAAAAATGTGTAGATGTAAAGTACTTAATAATTTTAACTATAGTGTGTTATTTGATATTACATTTAAAGTTAATATATTTTAAATGCACTAAACTGCAACTTCATAGTTACAAATGTGTAATTGCAACTATATTTAAATACAGGACATAAAGGTTTCATTAGAAACATTTAAGTATATTTAGTTTACCATAAATGCTTGTTAGTAGATGCAGTATACTTTATCAGTATTTCAAAGATAGTAACTATCAAGTGGACTATGGACTACTAAAGTAACTATGTCATTTAAGAAGAAACTTAAGTCCTACTTAAGTAGGTCAAAAAAGCTCTTAAGTGCAACTAATTGCATTACATTTTAATTTAATTGAGAATAACATGCAAGTGTCTGAAAACATTACATCAGATCTCACTTAAGTATGTTTTTTAGTATATTATTTCCATAATAAGTGTTTGATTTAAAAGTATACTTTTTTACAAGTGGGTTTGTGTAAGATCTGATGAAATTGAGCTCGCAATGAGGGGTTGTCATGCCACAAATGTGAGTTATAATAAGCTATTGATTTTAGAGATATGAACAGACACAGAGTTGGAGAAAATGATTTATTATCTCTTCGGCTGACAGTACATGTAAATACGCCTGAAATTGACTTTGACCTCGTTTCAAAAATAACATCCTGTACTCAGTGCTTTTACACACAAGAGGCTGGTGACTCAGACGATGCTGAATCATTTGTGACATTTTCTTAAAACACCCTTTGTATAACCACATTTGGAAAAATGTCCAGTAGAGTCAGCTTGCATTACAGTCTTTGAGTTTCTGAAAATAATTTCTAGTAAATTAGAACATTATAGAGATATTTGTTTATAACTTTTCTATATTTCATGCTTAGGTTATTTCAGCGTTCACTTTTCACTCTGAGAAAGAACCTTAAGTTACCTTAATAAATTAACAAATGAGTCTTAATGATAATGACTGCATAGCTTTATTAGGAATGAATCTATCTGCTAAACGCTGATGCAGCACTATGATTCTTTGCAGAAATTAAGCTACTGTTATAAAATAGCTGCACCCTCACTGAGTTATAGCACTGTAAGGTAGCGAGCAGAAAGCCAGATGGATAGTATTATTCCTAAACACCAGAAGAACTAAAGATAAAATGTAATGAAAGTTTGCCAAGGTTTGATCTGTTTCTGCTTGTGTGTGGCATGTGCCGCTCTGCATATCCCTGTTAGAAGTTTATTTTTAACAATTGCCCTGATCCTTTCAATCTGATCTGAACAGTTTCTGTAGTACATTTCAGTTCATTGTTTTGTGAATCTGTCATAATGAGTTTGTAAAAAAAAAAAAAAAAAATTGTGGAAATGATCACCATTATGTAGACCTAATGGTGAAAATGTGTTAATAAAATACATGTAATAAATGCGTTCAACTGTGCATAAGTAAAACACATGAAAGACAGCCTTGCTTGATGCAATAAAATGTGAACAGGTAATGGTGGACGATAAAATAACTTTTATAAATCCGTTTGATTTAAGGCCCGTTCACACCAAAAGCAATTACTTTTATAACTATAACTTTCTGAAGGGGTCATATAATGGTACATGCACTTTTACAAGTTGATTGTACTGAAATGTGTGTTGGCAGTGCCTGCACACAACCATCATAAAATGATAAAAATCCATCCAGTGTTTTTTTTTAAATCTTCTTATATGTTTTCCCCCATCTTAAATCAAGCCGTTCGACCTAGTGACGTCACACGGTCGGACGCCCCTCCCACGATTGTTGATTGACAGCAGCGTTTCATAGCCCGCACGTCATACGCATACGCTGGAGCACTGTCTATGAGCAGAATGGCGTCTAAGCGATTGTGGTGTTCTGTTCTTGGGTGTAATAAGGAACACAGCAGTCATTTTGATGTTCCTAAATCCGAACCGCTGAAGAGAGTTTGTTTTCGAAGGGAATATTCCCCACGATCAACGTCAATGCTTTCATGTTTGCGCAAATCATTTCACAGACCAGACTGCTTTACAAACGAGGTCAGTATAAAGCTGGTTTTGCTAAGAAGCTGCTCCTGAAAAAAGGATCGGTACCAACTATTCATGTTCAAACGGTGTACGCACAGAACAGAGGGGCGGGGTGAGCAAAGCTCATTATCATTTAAAGACACATGCACTTAAACGGCGTGCTGAAAACAGAGTTGTTTTTGACCAGGTTCTTACAATACTAATGAGAATTTTTAATTAAAGTATATTACAAACTTTTAATTTAGACCCTAAAGAATCATATTAGCTTGTACAAAAATGGCATTATATGACCCCTGTAAAGTTCAAAGTTTTAATAATTGTTATAACTCTATGAGAATAACAACATCTACACCACAGCTTCAGCTACATTGACACAGAGGAGCAATATTGTTGGAATCATATAGCTATTGTTATAGTTATCCACTGGTGTGGATGTTAATATAGTTATCGTCTTTTGGTGAGGAAGCTAAAATAGTTATCGTTATAGTAATCATCTGTTGATGTGGCTAGTTATAATTATAGTAATCAAACATTGGTGTAGACGCTAAAATAGTTATCGTTAACGTTACTGTACATTGGTGTGGACGCTAATATAATTATCATTATAGTTAATGTCCGATGGTCTGGACGCTAATATACAGTAGTTACATTACCGTCCGTTGGTATGGACGCTAATATAGTTATCGTCTTTTGATGGGGACGTTAATATAGTTATCATTATCAGTCACTGGTGGGGACGCTAATATAGTTATTGTTATAACTATCGTCTTTTGGTAGGGACGCTTATATAGTTTTCGTTATTTTCCGCTGGTGTGGATGCTAATATATTTATCATTATAGTTATTGTCTTTTGGTGGGTACGCTAATATAGTTATCGTTAAACATTAATGTCCATTGGTGTGGACATAATATAATTTTCATTATTGTTTGGTGGTGTGTACGCTAAAATAGTTATCGATATAATATCAAGTCTGTTGATCACAATCTGTTGATGTGGTCACTAATATAGTAATCATACGTTGGTGTGGACGCTAATGTAGTTATCATAATAGTTATCATCCATTGGTGTGGACGCTAGTATAGTTATCGTTAAAGTTATTGTCTATTAGTGTGGACATAATATAGTTATCGTTAGCATCCACTGGTGTGGACCCTAATTTATTTATCGTTATCGTCCATTGCTGTGGACACTAATATAGTTATCATTATAGTTATCGTCTGTTGTGTGGACGCTAATATAGTTATAGTTATAGTAATCGTCCGTTAGAGTGGATGCTAATATAGTTATCTTCCATTGGTGTGGACACTAATATGGTTATCATTATAGTAATCATTCTTAGCAGCTGCTAGTAATCATCCACAACATCCCAACACACTAAAAACCACAACCAGTGCCTGTGCCGGTGAGTTTTGCACAATCAAGCACTACTCTCATTTCTTTCAAAGAAATGATACATTTAGTTATATAATACAGTTTATTTCTGATTTGTTAGCACTACCGAAATCATTTGACAAAAGGCTGTTGAGAGCAGTAAATGTGATTTTTATTTTATTTTTGTATTTCAAATATGTCTCATTCTTCCTCCAAAATGCTGAAAGAATTGGCGATGAACTAGAATTGGAACCAGAATCGCTAAATTCCTTACGATTCCCAGCTCTATTGCCATGAGCTTCAGAAAACTGATGAGAGCAGCAGCTCTGTGGTGTGTTTGGTGCGAGGGGACAGGGGGCTGATATGTGCTTGGCAATGCACACACTCCTCACTGCAGAGATGCAACATGTACACTCGCTAAAATGAAGCATCCTCCTGGAACATGTTCAAAAACAATGGGAACAGCAGCTCACTCCCATAGTGAGACACCCTTCAGCACAAACACACGCGCTCACATGCTAAATCCTGGCAAATATGTCCACGGCCAGTTGACATATGTGACAAGAGATCACGCTGCCAAGAAGAAGATCTCTCTCTTTCTCATTCCCAACTAAATCTCACATGATTATGGCTCACTACCTGAAATCCTACACCTTTTTTTCATCCATAGAGTGTATCATGTTCAGAACAACAATTATTTGGGGTAAAATGATATGCAGAATTATTTAGTTTCTACAGCAAACATCAATGTGATTACATATGTTGGCAGGGGATGTTGGATGGGCTTATGTTAAGATGGTGTAGCCCAGAAACATGACTGAATGTTACAGTTCCTCCAACGTGCACAGATGGATGATTCGCCCTCCCCCTTCTTTAATTAACCCCAAAGTAATTATCCTCTGTTTCTCAGTCATATATTGTGATGTCCCTATCTCCACCCTTTCCCGCCCACATCCTGCACTCCATCACACACGCCCGAAAGGTTACCCAAACACCGGCTGACATTTAGCTACTGACCACTGCGCAACAAAAGGTTGCCCAATGGTGCATTTTATATCAGTGGAACAACAAGATTTACACTGTCCAAATGCCAGATCAGATGTTGCTCGTAATGGGGACCTTGCTTGATGATTGAAAGTTATTAACATTATGCAACAAAGATCTCTTATTTGGAGAGAATATTCCATCTAATGGTCTGATTTATAAAATGGAGGTCTGGTCACCATTAGTGATCAGATCAATACATGGTGAGAATTAATAATCAATAGCTGTGAGAATTGAACTGTTAACAGCTAGTGAAATCTCTCATTCTTCCAAATTCTATATAATATAGAAAGGTTCACGGATAAGGGGAACTCTTGAAAAGAGATTGTGTTACCACCTCTGGGAGGGAACAGTGCTGTGTGCAAGCGATATACCCAACCAATTGCCTGAAGTCTACCTGTTTGTACCTGAAAATACTTGGGATGAAACCAGCTCAACCTGGAGATTGTTAAATCTTGCGAAGGTATGGGTGTAGACCAACCTACTGCTCTACATATGTATGTCAGAGAGTCGCCGTTCGCAAGTGCCCAGGAGGATGCAACACTCCTGGTGGAGTGTCCTCACACTCCCAGGAGACATAGCACACCCTGGGTTTGGTGTGCCAGGAAAATGGCATCCATAATCCAGTGGGCAGTCCAGTTTGTGAACAGATGCCCCTTCAGAGCATATACAGCCACCTGCTAGAGGGGGCCCTGGCTTGAGGTTCAAGAGGTCTGGGTGTGGGTACCAAATTGTGCCCTGCTTTTGAGAAAGAAGACAAATATCTTATCTTATAAAACGTATGGTCAGTACCGCCGCTCCCTATACACAGATTAGCCTACATGTGATTGCGAATTAGAAAGCGAGCAAACTTAAAAAGCAATTTAAATACCCTGCATATTGATAGTGGCTTCCTGTTCCCCTCAAATGATATGCCTATTTACACAGAGTATGCATGCTTACGAATTTAAAAGTGAAAAGCGAGTGCGCATTTAAAAGAGTGTTAACGGTAATAACGGTGTTGTCGCAAGTTTATACTGTTGTGAAAATTGTGCAAAGCATGATTGATTTGTTCATTATTTGTAACCCATTCTGATTCTCCACTGATTCTTCACAAATTTTCCTTGCAAAATCCAGAAAATCTCATCTGTCAGCCCAAGATAACCTTGGTGACACAATTGAATGAGCATCACAGAACACTTGGGGCCAGATTTACTAAACTGTGCAAATTAGCATGGGAGAGCAAATCCAAAAAAGCTCAGATGGGAGTGGAAAGTTTTTACATAATTACATAACAAAGAGACAACCTAAGATGCAATCTAACAAGACGTGAGCTTAGAATTGTAAGGTTCTATCTCCGTTTAGGGTAGTTCTGAGATATTGAGCATCAAAGTTTTTACATCCCAGCTGGCAATGGAGAGATGGAACCTTTTTATTTTATTAATAACTACTAACAAAAGGCATTAATAAACACCTAATGGATCAGATTATGTCAAAAACTCAATTTCGACCAAAAGTGGAGATGGATGGTAAATGGACTGCATTTATATAGCGCTTTCACAGACCCAATGGCCACCAAAGCGCTTTACAATATTGCCTCACATTCACCCATTCACTCACTCATTCATACACCGACGGCGGTGTCAGCCATGCAAGGCGATCCAGCTCGTCGGGAGCAGCTGGGGTTAGGTGTCTTGCTCAAGGACACCTCGACACTTGGTCAGGTGGAACCGGGGATTGAACCACCAACCTTCCGGTTTGTAGACAATCTACATGAACCACTGAGCCACTGCCGCCCATTAAAAATCGAAATCGAAAAATCTTGTGAGATAGAACCTTATAATTCTAAGCTCACGAAGAGCAACGCAAATTAGCGTCTGGTTTAAAGGAGAACTTGGTAACTTTTTTAACTTAATAAAACTGTCTAGAAATCATTTGGATGGTTAAACAACCTGTTCTGGTGATATTGGTGACTTTCCCCGCTCCCCCCAGCGTTCCCAGGCGGAAAACCAACCTTGCAACTTGGGCACTACCGTCCCGGCAAGATAGAAATTGGAAGTCTCGTGAGAAGCGAGAACTAGAACGAGAACAAGCGCGAAACACAAATTGCTTTACGGCAATTCGACATAAACACACACGTATGTATGATGTATTACCAGATTACCCACCTCGGTTGACATAGCTCCACGCGATACAGTTGGCTTGCTCTGATCAAAACAAACGCACACGAGCAGCGGTAGAGAGGGGGAGGAGGCCGCCGCAAGTGAGTTTTTTACGACTGTGTTGTGAAATATACGCCCTCCCACAGCTGTAGGGGGAGCTCGTGGGGAAAACATGTGACAACAAAAGGGAAAATCAGCGAAGAAGTGACTAGAGTTCGCTAGAGTTACCGAGTTCTCCTTTAAGACATGCTTTTTTTGGGTGGAAAATAATGGAGCAAATACCAGTAAATTGACGAGCGCAAACTGAAAAATCTTGTGAGTATTCGCTCTAATTGCTAGTTCAGGTTTGGCTGAAGGCTACAGTTTGTCCGGTCAGAACAATGATGTCTCACTCAGTTTATATTCCAAATCGTTGTTTTATTAAAGGTGCATAGATGTGTGGTTAGTGTGATGCACGCACACGCACAATCGATAAAACTTCTCTGATTTGGGCAAATACACTATATTCCACTCTACAATATACAATATTCAGCCGATCTCCTTTTCCCGTTATCATCCGTCAACTTGGTTCTCCGTCACTTCGCGAACTCCAGTGGAAAGTTTGGAATAGTCCATTTCTCACTGAATGACAGGGGTGACTGGGAGAGTCCCAAAGGGGAACACTTTCTACACAAACCATAGTAAATCACCTTGCATGATTAATTTAAATACTCTCCTCCAATGAATTTTGCATCTGAAAGGGAAACTCCTACAAATGCGTATGCAATAAGGCCAGCCGCAAAAATAACCCAGTGCACGCCTTTTTAGCGCAAATTTTTCACTGCTAATGCAATGACTACTGAGTTTAAGTCTATCTGACAGTAGCACAAGCTATTAAATAATCTGGCCCCAAATGTTTGAGCCATAATGATACATGTACATAATCAACAAACATAAAATAAGAGACAATGCAGCACTAACTCAAAATGCCAAGTGTCAACTGGCCTGCCATGGTACTGTAATGGTGCAACACTGCCAGAAAATAGCCGTTCTACGATACCCAGATGGACAGGAGGTTGTGAGTGGGTGGACTGGTCAGTGCCAGGCTGGAGGGGTATCAAAACACAGCATTTGGTACAGAACATACGTTCACAGGTTAAAAACAAGACAAATTTTGAATACTCAGGGTGTGTGTATTGGATTCAAAAAGATATTTGGATTGTATCATGTGAGCGTGTATGAAAGTAGAGAGAGGTCATCCTCAATGTTTACTATTAGTTGTTTATCCAGTGTTAGTATTTGTTCAGATGATTTTCCAACGTTTAAGGAAACTGTTTCCTGATGCTTACTGTTCAACATGCTGTTCGATTTCAAACACGCAGCACTGGGAACAACAAACTGCATATTTTTGGTACATTTCTTGGTGAAGCATGTGCCCCGCTATTAAAATAAAAAAGTTGCTCTTTTCCATTCAAGATAAATACGTGCTGATCACATGCTGGGAAATGCAATTTTTTGGTTAATTAAGAAACATTTTATATGTAGTCATGACTTGAGCACCTTCCTCCTTGCACACTGGATGCAAATGGTTCCACATATGTACATATGTATGTTAAAAAATCTTTCTTTCTTTCTTTCTTTCTTTCTTTCTTTCTTTCTTTCTTTCTTTCTTTCTTTCTTTCTTTCTTTCTTTCTTTCTTTCTTTCTTTCCAAAAAAAAATAAATAAATAGGTGCATGATGCCCTTGAGAATGCAATCAATGATTTTTGAGTTCTTTATGGCCACAAGACCCAATCCTTCTAAAGCTAAACCTTCACTGCATCTTTATCTTTGATGATGAAAAGCACAGTGGGGATAAATCGATATGCCGGCTACCCGTGGAACATATAAACACACACATACGTACAAATACACTCACACACACCATAACAGATGGTTCCCGCTCAGACCAACTGCCTCTAATTAATGGTTTCTTAGAAAGGACAGATGTTTTTATATCTCCACCTTTCTTTGAATTTAGTTTGGGTGAGTGTTGTAAAGAGATCTCCATCAACAACTTAATGGATACTGTTGCTATGGATAGTGCAATGTTGCTGTTGCAGCTACAGCCAATAAGGGAGTCAGAGAGACACTAGGCTCTAAAAACAGGAATCTATACCAAGGCTACAGAGATGCGCTTCAGCAAATGTCAAGCTTGCCTTATTTAATGATATTGCTAACTTGTGTTGACTCGTAATTACATATGCAGCATGTCTGTAGATATATAGCTATATTTGCTCTTTATATTGTTACATTTATTATATTTTAAACCTCTTTTGCAATGTATAGCACACGTAAGGGGTGAGCAGCATGACAAGACATCACACTATGAGTCATTTTATTTGATGTGGAGCTGTATAATCACAAAATATAGCAAAGTATTTATATTATATGTTAAATATAATATGTAAATAAATTTGTTATATATTTATATAAATGTCAGTGTTATTTTTTATTATTATTTATATACAATAATAATTATTATATTATTTATACACCTTTTATTTTTATATTTTCATTTTTTTTATTAATTTTGTTTAAAAAAAATATTCAGCTTTAACTAATTTTTATTTCAGTTTTATACTACGGGGCTGTTTAATGCTTGAATCTGCAGATAATATAACAAATAAATAAATAATGATAGGCCTACTTGTTAAAATGGCTTTGTGTTTAATTTATTAGCGTGTCAATAATAGAAAAAAAAGAATGAACAAATTAATTAAAAGGAATGAATTAATAAATAAATTAAATAATATTGACGCACATGCTTTTCTGTCTCATTATTGCAATCTCTCTCTCTCTCTCTCTCTCTCTCTCTCTCTCTAATAACTGCATTAATAACTGCATTAGTCTGCTATCAGTGGCTCAAACTTCTGTTACTAGATCTAAAATGACGTTTTGGAATTAGCAACCGAGGCTTTGGATTAGATGTGTAAGAAATTACTCCTACACACAATAGCATTTTAATGACAAAAACTTGACAAACGTCTTAAAATACATCATCTGAACAATGTTTTGAGGCGTGGTAACCATAGTATAAGCGCAATAATTGACTCCGGGCCGTTGAATCATTAGAAAAATAATGCACACCCGAGGTGTGGATAACTCCGCTTCGCGTTGTGAAAGCATTAGGTGTGGATTCTTCTAATAATTCAACGGACCGTCGTCAGTTATTCCTTACATAGTTTTAGTCATTTTAGTAGAGTACAACGTCACATGTTGCAATCTTGTAATTGCAGTTAAGACATGGCATGAACTCAGCATTAGCTCGTTGTTTTGGTTCAGGAGGAACTGTAAAAGTTGGCTGCTGTTTGTTTGCGGCGCTTGGTGACTGTCTGTCTACAACTCTTCATAGCCTCATGGAACGCACTAACATGGAACCTGAGACTTCCACAGGAGATATATGAAGATGTCAGATGCAAAAACCTCAAATTTGTCTGGTATTTTTCTTTTAAATTAGCATATTTCTTTTTTATCAGGAATGAAAAGGTTATTAAAGTCAGTTATTGAAATGCTTTATTTAAAAAAAAACTCTCAGTTCACTACTGCCATGTCCGTAATGTATTCAGGTCCAAGTGCTCCTTTTCCTTGACTGTTCCAAGCTGGTGGAATGACCTGCCTGGACTAACTGGGACTGGTCACAGCACTTGCATATTGTTGGCCTATTGTTGGCTTGATGGCTTCTATTGCTTTCCTCATTTGGAAGTTGCTTTGCATAAAAGCATCTGCTAAATGATTAAATGTAATGTAATGTAATGCTCACCGGGGACCCAGGTTCGAATGTGACCTGCGGTCGTTTCCCGATCCCACCCCTAGCTCTCTCCCTCTTCACTGTCCTTTCTGAATACAGGAAAAGGCTAAAAAATATAGTAAAAAAAAAATAACAAAAATAATTCACACATTATAACCATAATGACACAAAATGACAGCACACTTTACTGGATAACAACAACAAACAGAAGCCAAATAGAAGACTTTATACAATAACTACACCATACACTACGCTCAAATACTACACTAGACTACGCTTAAAATATAATAACCTATATACAATATTGTATCTATATACACCATCATTCATTTTGAAATCATATGATTTGCATCATATTTGCATCTTCTGATTGGTTCTGTGAACTTAGAGGCTTTTGCTGGCTAAGGGAAGTGGCGTTTAGAGGTTTCTTCCAACGAATCAGTATTTCTGAATGGGCTGAGGCTGGGATTTAGCGGGTTTTAAGTGATGATGAATGTATACTACAGTATGTGCAGAGAGCATTCTCTCAATATCGTTGTCTCATTTTTGACGGAGGTGGCATTTAGCCACAAATGTACATTTTTTAATATTTAGACCACATATATTACTGACTGCTATCAGGATGTGAAGAGAGTTTCAACCAGAATAACAAAAAAGGTTTTATGAAAAAAATGCCGACCCTACCTTTAAGGTTACACTATCAATGTGCATGCACTTGATTTCAGCACATACGTCTCTATTTCCAGCTCATTCATTCGCTCTCAGTATCTGTCTGCATTCTGTCCCTCTCTTCCCCATTTTCAGATTCTTTATTTTAAGTGGAAAGAATCAGACCTCCCAGAGACTTATGTAACCAGCCAACAGCGCAGATGCCTGAAATAACTCCAGCATACCATGACGTATAGATCTCTCAAAGGCATGTGCATGCACAATGCCACGAAATGAACACCAAGACAGGCAATCATACGTCAACACAACCACATTTTCTCATTTATATCACATGTATGCTCTCGTGTGAACATCATAGACATGCTTATGTATGTCAGTATTATTGCATTTATTGTGCATTTATTGTGCATTTATTGCATATTTATTTACTCTGAGTAATTTTTACTCACACAGACATATAAATATAAAGGCATACAGGATTTAATCCTGGTGATGTATCTCCCAGAGTGTTATGATCCAGTGCAGTGAGTGTCAGCATTGAGTCAATGGCTTGAATATACACACTCCCTATATCTCGTTGTTCAGCCTCTCTGCTGTCCTCCAGGGCTTTTATTACTCAGTGGAGCATCATGGATAGATTGCTTTAATTAACACTCTCTAAATGCCATCGAAAAGAAACCACTATCTCATACTGCTTGGTATGGCACCTCTCTCTGATCTCTATTACATAATACTGATATTTTACCCACACAGCTTCATGATTGTAATAACATAGAGTCAGTACCCTGCTGTGTGCGTGCTTCAACGGAGATGGTGTCAATTCAGTGGTCTAGAAATACCATAATAATCAACCAAAGGCGGGTTTACAGGTCTTACCGTATAATGCCCTTTTCACAAGATGTAAAAAAAGCATTTGATGTCCCCAGAGTGTGTATGTGAAGTTTTAGCTCAAAACACCCCACAGATATTTTTATATAGCATGTTAAAATGGTCACTTTTTAAGCAAAAACGCACCGTTTTTGTGTCTGTCCCTTTAAATGTAAATGAGCTGCTGCTCCCAGCACAGAGGGTGGAGCTACAACAGCTTGCACTCACACAGACATGCACTGAAACTTTTAGCTTTTTATGTATGTTTATGTACATTTTAGGGTTTGTGATGTCACTAACCCGGGAGGAAGCTTGTGTAGTCCCTACCAGTCCCAAATATCTCCATTTGCTTTGAACTTTGAGCTTTGTAACTTTGCAGAAGTTGTTTATGCTCAAACAGCAACATTACACACTAACTAAAGTTAGAAAAGTGAAATCATGATCAGGCTCCTATGGTTAGGTTCAGTAATTTCACTTTAATGGCAATGAAAAGGTTATTAGTCAGTTGTTGAAATCCCTTATTTTCAAAAGTGTCACTTTAGTCAATTCATTGGTATTTAACAAATTTAACTGTCTTTTGCTGCAAATACATCTAAGTCAACCTCTTTGGACAGTAAGACATAGTATACAGTTGTAAATCACTAAAGATGCAGCTGGAAACATTGCAAATGATGAAAGCAGAATTTTTAAAAAATGTAACAATGAAGAAAATGATCCACACAGTAGGGGGAGCTGTAATGTAAGTGACTGTCACGTCCATTTACAGCAGCACAAGGAACATTTTTGTGTTCACTTGCTACTTGCGAAATCCTGTCATTGCCACTGTAACGATTGGATAAAACGTGATAAAAACTTGCAGCTCTGCAACTGAAATCCGGCTCATACGCACACCGTCATTCATCTTGAAATCATATGATTCAATTTGCGTCTTCTGATTGGTTTCTGTGGACTTAGAGGATTTTGCTGACAAAGGGAAGTGATGATTAACGGTTTCTGCCAGGAAACCAGTATTTCTGAATGGGCTGACGCTGGGATTTAGTAGGGATGCACCGAAATGAAAATTCTTGGCCGAAACCGAAAACCGAAAAAGAGGAAACCAAGGCCGAAAACCGAAACACCGAAAGAAATTATGCCAATTATTAGTACCATTGCATTTATGGCTATGACTGTGTACTAACTTTACTAAAATCAAGGCATTGCAATTGCATAAATGAATATTAAAGTTTCAAAGAATAAATCAATTAAAATTGTATGCAAATATTTATTTAGCACATTGCAAAGTATAAAATTAAATGTTTAACTTGACCCCACTCATGTGTACATTAAACAATCTACTGGCCTGCAATCTAAAAGCCTACTGGCCTGCAGAAAGGTTTAAAAATGAAATGTTCTCTCATAAAAACAAAGTGCATTTAGGTCAATACTGCCATAGCCCATAATAATATCTGCAGCTATATGCTCATGGACGTGAGTTGCAAAAACCATAAACAGCTAAGGTAAACACACACACACCACTGAGAAATGACGGCTGCTCTGCACACACACGCAAGGTCTCTCGCTCCCTCTCTCATGCTCGCTCGCGATTCCGGGAGATTTAAACTAATTTGCGGGCATCAGGGAGCCGCTACCATAGATATCATATATAAACGCTAGATGTCTTATGGCGCAGTCACTTCCGGCATCATCGTTCGGCCATCTTGTGACAGTGCTCTGTGCATTAAAGATGAACTGAACTGGAATTTTGAGTAAAGGTTATATAAAAGATGCATTTTATTTATTCTCATTGGTACAATTTTTAAAGTGGCAGAATTTGTTAAAAGGGATAAAATTGTATGTTGAAAATGTTGTTGTTGTTACACGGGCGCCGCCATCTTGGATTTCAACATTCGGCAACGTCACTGGAATGGTAAGCTACTCCGTTGCTAACCAACACTAGCAGAGCAGCCATTGCATGCAGCCCCTGGATTTCGAGTCCGTAGTGAGCATTTTTTAGCGACAGGCTATTTAGAGAGTTGTACTTTCAATACAACCGGTTCACTGGTGAGGGTTAGGCTAAACCTGAGGCTATTCCGTCAATGTTAAACTTTTCAGGCTGTAGTACAGGGCAGACCGATAGACCAATGGCAAGTACTACTAACACCACCGATGCTATCTATGTAACCGCAAAGACAGGGCGCTGAAACGCTCACGTCAAGGCAGAGGACAGAGAAGTATGTTAACTGTTATTAATACTATTTGTATGTATCTAGCACCCCCTCAGCACCTGCGTTAAAAAATTATCTGGCGCCGCCCCTGGTTATAACGGCCCACGTATTAAAAAAATGGTAGGTTTAAATCGGGCTTGGGTTCATAATTACAGTTAATGTGTCAGGCCGGGCGTGTGGTGGTAGTCAGATACCCATGCCATTAAAATCACTAATTTTCGTCTGTGTATAGGACCTGCAGCTGCAGCTGCCTATATACCTTCGCAGGTTCTACCATGCCGGTGACGTCATCGGAATTGCCAGTGTTCTTATACTAACAAACGCAATTTTTGTGTTGCTTAAAAAAAGAGCTATATTGATATTTTTAATTCAAATTTTTTGTGTAATTTACTTTTAATTGTCATAAACAACACATTATCAACTTTGATTATTTCAGTTCAGTTCATCTTTAAGGTGAATGATCAGCACGCACACAAATCCTCTTATCTCGCTGAAATCTTGACGGATTTACAAACGGTTTGGTTTCTTACAAACGTTATTAACGTGGCTATAATTCCGAATGCTTGAAAATGTATGTTATAATTTTTCATATGTATGCAGTGTATGTATGCAGTGTCATAACTACATCTCTGACGTTTATAACAAACCAAACCGTTTGAAAATCGGTAGAAAAATGAGCAAGTTATGGTTATTTAAAAGTACATGCACCATTGAAGTAGTGAGCGAGTACACTGTCGCAAGATGGCCGCCACGTGCGGACGTTGACCTCCATTGGCCAGCAGTGCGCACGAGACATCTAGCCTTTATATATGATATCTATGGCCGCTACGCTATCAATACACGGGAGACTCCCGGAACTTCCGGAAGACTTGGGATGTCTGTGTTTTGAAAATCGCTGTCCGTGGGTCACTCTCAGATATATTGAAATACGTCCACACCGCAGATATGTTGCTTCAGACAAGCACGTGCAGGTCGCGGTATCTGCTGTTTGCGTCATCACAACATTTCGGCCCTATTGTTTCGGTGATAAAAGTCTTTCGGCCGAAAACCGAAAATGCCCTTTTGGACCATTTTCGGCCGAAAATTTCCGGTGGCCGAATATTCGGTGCATCCCTAGGATTTAGTGGATTTGAAGCAAAAGTATTTGATGAACGTATACTACATTCGCTCAATATCATTATCTCATTTTTGACGGAGGTGGCGTTTAGCGGCTTTTGCATCTGAACTCTTCGCATAGTGACAAGCTCAGAGAAAATAATCATAGATGGCTACTAGAAGAATCAATTAAAAGTAGTCAGTATTTTGATGCTTATTGTAGCGTGTTAGCTTAGCAACATGCTAACATCCAACTCTCAATTTTGAGTCTCATGCACTTCCCGTGAGGAACTCTAAGGACAATAAACATTATTGCTGGCAGTTTACAGTTATCATAAATCTTGGACAGAAAATCAAGAAATAAATCCCTAGTTGAGAAGAGTTTTAGTGTTTCAAAATTACATGATTACGTTTTTGCAAAAGCATGCATGCCTCTGAGCTTTTTCCTTATGAAATAGCAGATTACAGAAGCTCTGGTGAATCTAGATTCTCCAAAAACCCTCATTCTTATGTGGCAGATACAAGAAGAACTGGAGAGACACCAAACAAGTTGACAAGTTGGATGGTGAAACAAGAAAGAAATGGAGCGATGGATGGATGGATGGATGGATGGATGGATGGATAGATAGACAAATAGATAGATATTGTGATTCAGAGTATAATCGAGTTATAGAAGAATGAAGGATTCGTCTACAACTTTTATAAACGATAAACATTATCCCGTTATCCCGGCAGCAAGTCAGGAAGAGTTAGAGAAAAAAGACTGATTAATGGGTGAACATTGTTAAAACGGAAGCAAACAAGCTGAGCGAGAGGCCCAGTGATGACACAATGGGATCTTGGTGCATTGCAGACAGCATTACCATGGAAACGGGGTGGGGGAGAGAGAGAGAAAGAGTGTGTGTATGAGAGAGAGAGAAAGAGAGCATCAGAGGCTAGAGGATTAGAAAAGAAGGGATGGGGTCACTGCAGAGCTCCCAGGCTTCCTGTGTACTCAGTCATGGGTGTGTATGGACTGAAGGTGTTGGCTTGAAGAGGAAGGCAGTGGGTGAAGCTAGTACATACTGGGCTGCTGGGGGTTAATATGATAAAGCTGGAGACTAGAGGAGCTTCCTGGTGGAGATTTGTATGGCTGCATCGTCACACCAGTGAGAAAATAAAGCTGCTAAACATGATCCTGTTAGCCAAACTGACAAAAAGGGGAGGAAGGGGAGGAAGGGGAGGGGGGGGGACTCAAACCAACCTAAACTGATCTTATCTTAGGCTGGTCTGTTGGCTTGTTTTAGATGGGTTTTGGGCACTTAAGTAGGCTAGCCAGTTTGACCAAGCTGGGAGGTGAGTTAGAACATTTTAAATCCACTAAGACCATCAAACTTTCTTGGGTTGGTTTAAGCTGGTCTTTTCAGCAGGGACAGACTAAACAGTTTGAGTGGGCAGTTAAAAATCAGCTCTAATGTACACTGCCAAAAGTTTGTATTGCGTCCAATGAGGGCAATTGGCTAGTACTCTCTGTCATTTGTATATATATACTATGTTTGTGTCTGAAGACAAACAGAATAAGTAAGAGTGTAAATCAATGAGTAAACTTGCTGTGAGTCCTAGTGAAAGATGGTACGTGACTGTTTTCTCCCTCAAAGAACCTTACTTGTTGAGGCTGAAAGGAATAGGTTTGTTCAGGAAAAATGATATGTTTTGCCCTAATACCACTTTAGATTCAAATCTGTATTACCTCAGCCATCCAATCAAACAAAATTTTCTCGCAAGTCAAACTTTTTTTTTGTCAAACTTGAATAACTGATAACACTTGACTCCCAGAATTATTCTTGTTTTGTACAATATGCATCGGATAGGCCGTGAACGGATGAAGTGGTGAGATGTAGCCTGTCCGTGACAAGATGATGACCACCTGGCCCTGAGCCTCTGGACCCACCGGCCATCTGCACAGCCTGACCTTCACTTCCCACACCAGGATACCACAACCTTTCCCTTTATACCTCTACCTGGACACTCTTATCCCCATTCGGGTATATGGTTTTGGACAAAACAAGTGCATTAATGCATAGTTAAAGCTAGTCAAATAATGTCCGTTGTTACTGTACTGTTCCTTTAAGACCTCTGTTATTGGCAAACACGTGATTGTGTTCTTGCATAACGTTGTGTCTTGCTATTTATTCTGCATCCCAGACCATGAACGGCATGTTTTTACGATGCTTTGTGAAGTTAAAGATAGTCCAACTTTGGAAAACCTCTTGCCTTCTGTTCCATTCCATTGTGCTCCATCCATTTTTTTATACAAGAATTCCCTATTTGAAATGGGCTGCAATAGATTTTAGAACACAGCTAAATACCAGACAGAATTCAGCTTCTGTCAAATAGAAAATTATCTATTGCCTCTATGAACCCTCTCAACAATCAGCAAACTGGTTGTGATTGCGACAAAGTCCTGTAACTGATTATTTATTTATTTTATTCGTACTGCAGTCACAAACACATAAAGACAGATGTAATATTCCTTGCTGAATAAATATAGACACAGGAATCCCAGTAAAGATGAATTTGACATATTAAGAATAAACTTAGAGTAAAGCCCAAAGTATATTTCAGCTTTGAAGTATATTAACATACAGCTGAATGCATAGACTTTCAAAGCTGTCCCAACTGGCACCCTAAACACTCGTGGTCTTTCTATGAGTCGCTTCAATACGTGCTCGGAAAGAGTGCATATCGAGGACGCATATCGATGATCTACTGCAAAGGGGGATGCTCGCAAACACCTTTTTTTATTTTTTTATTATAAAATGACAAATGTGACACCCTATGTTCTTCACGATCACATGTACCCGGTGGCCAGTATAAATCCACAAGACTGTAACAGTGTGCCATTTGGGACACGCCCAAAGTATACTTCATATGATAGCATGCGCAAACACTGGCAGTCGGCACATGCGCACTTCAGTGTCTGCTCTATTTCTCTCCAGAAGTTATGACCAATTCAAATGTCTTTGTCCTTGTTTAAGCTGGAATCTCTAGCGCCCTCACACAAGGGGTCGTCGAAGTGGCCTTCTATTGTTGTTGTGTTTATTTTGTTCACCAAGTGCAACATGTTCCTGGATAAACATCTTTGTTGATCCTAGAACAACATTCCATTCAACCAATCAGATTTAAGGGACAAGTTTAGAGTTTATGTCAAGTTTAGGATTAAAACCAGGGTAAGGTGCTGCTACATCAGTGTTATTCACCTATCATTTCCCTCTGATTTTAGGGATTACAGGGTTAGGGGTAGGGACATTTTTGGACAGAATGTTGTTCCAGGATCAACAAAATATGTTGATCCAGGAACGCGTCTAACTCGGAATCAGGACGTGCCGCAGGGATACAGAGTATGCACGGTTCGAAAAATCAGGCTGCAAAAATGTAATTCTGATGATGAAATTTACATCACACGCACTTTACGCATTCATTAGCGAACGCATAAAAACTGAAGTATGCTCTAGGCTTGATGTTTGATCAGAGATTCATAAAACTTTAACTGCACAGCAAAGTGCAGAGATGGTTTGCGTTTCACATGATCAGATTTAAGGGTGATTGAAGATATTTCTGTGAGGCTTTGAGTTTCGTGGAGGCAGTGGTGGGTTATTGCCTGAGCATGTTGTCTGCTGATCCACAGTTCCCTTTCCCTCGGCAGAGATATTCCTGACTACAGACTTAAAAATAGAACCCCCACCCTACCACTCATCCTCTGCACCCCATCTCTCTTTCTCTCTATTTATCCTCTTGTTCCTTGTCCCTTGCTGTCATCCACTTCTTATCAGTCACTCTCTCTCATCAGCGATGCTGCTCATCGTCATGGAGATGTGAGGAACAGTATATAATGTGTTACGGGTGCCTCCTGCTGTGATGAGAGGTCTAATGAGTCTCTCAGGCAGGCGTCAAGAAAGCCGACGAGGCACAAAGCCAGTCGAGAAACATATGCATTAAGTCCTGATGGAAAATGCTACAGTGTCATTAAATGGACAAATGACCATGGCTGTGCTTGGAATGGAATACTAGCGTAATGCTAACCGCATACTGCCTTGCTGGTTTATAGTATGCAAGACATAGTAGGCCTATGCTATATTGTGGGCACATAACGCCTTTACTTTTGCATGTTTAATTCAGTGAGTGGCATCCAGTTATCATCTTTTTTTTCATCACCAGTTATCATCATCATCACTTTTTTTGTACAGTTTGTGTAAAAATATAAGATATTTTCTAGATATGTCTGGAATGGAATACTAGCATACTGCTTTTTGGATTCTGTGAAGTATATTATACCGTTTACTACTTATTTTTATAAATAGCTTGCAAAATATTATGTAGTAAGTATACAATGAAAAATGTATGCTACACATTCAAACTGTGTGATACATTGTTGTTAGAAAAGAATACCAACAAACTGCATACTGCGCAGTAGAAAACAATTGTACAGTGTATTACATTGTCAATATATTACAATACCAATATACTTCTTACTGCATGCTGTGGAAATGTATACTGTTTCATATATTATTATTTTTTAAATAGGACGCAGTAAGCAGTTTTCTGACAGTGTAAATAAGGAATGTGAAACAGTACACATTATGCAACAATGAATGTCTAGTACAGTCATGAAACTCTAGAGGCTGCAGGCTGATAGGTCCTTTACATGCAATCTGCAAGCAGTCACATTACCACATGACGCAAGCTGATTGGTCTCTGCTGATCCTGCAACCAATGAGATTACTTGCTCAGCATTCAAATAGTCTGGTTCAGTGTTTGTTGCAGGCTAGTCCTGCAGCGCGGTATCAGATTTACTCTGGAACCTTCCACCTCCCCCAGCTCCACCTGCCTATAGATCTGCTACTTATGTCTATTCATGCAGCATATCTTACACGCTAAAAGCATTTTATTTGTAAATAACATATAGCAGTCCTGTCCACGACTTTATCTATCATGCGAAAAACAGCATAGCAAAATCTCTACCTGTTGACGCAGTACTGCAACTGCACAGTATATACATCATATGGCCCACCCCTATACTGCATACTACAAAAAAGTGTGAGCAGTGTGGTAACATGCAGTTCTGAACATACCCAATATACCTCGGATGAGCAAATCATCAGTCTACCTATAACTCTCTCAGCAGTCTACCCTTATGAAAAAGCTTCTGTCAGATATTTCCTGTTACATATTTAGTCTGTGAATAAACTGTTTATTTTGTGGAAGCCCCCTAATTAGATTCTCCTTCACAGACCACCCACTCACAGATCTTCCTGAAATATCAGCCATTGATTAGTTGTGTCCTGTTGGGCGATAAGGCAGTATTTTTAGCTCGAGTTAATCTAAAATGTCTGTGCCCCATGATATCTGTCTGGAGAGAGCAGGCTGTTGCCACAGATACCAGACAGAAGGATGTGTCTCCAGCACACAAGGCACTTCCCTTTTTTAGACACGCAGTCAGTGGTGTGCATGACAACGTTGATGAGCTTTTTTAGCGTAGCCGCAGGTGGGAACAGGTTTTGTGTGAAGGTGAAAATGGCTTGTTTGTGTGCATCTATGCACATGCGCTTCGATTTAAACAGGTGGATTGCTCTTCAGGCTGCATGTGAGGCTTTGCTGTTGTTCTCGGGAAAGTGTCACGTGGAATTGGATGAATCTTTTTAGCACCTCTTGCCCTCAGCCCTGATTCTGTCAACCCCATCCCTCCCTCACTCTCTCTCTCTCTCTCTGAGCTGCACTGTTTAATATTTCATCAAAGTGTCCCAAAGGACAGACTCTCCCGCTGTTCTGGTATTTACTGGGGATCAGTAGCGAGATACTTCTGGGTGAAACAGGCAGAGTAGGCGTTTGGATACAAGGGAATAGCTGTCGAATGACAAGGACTGAGAAGGGAAGAAACAGACAGGAGATAAAGCCGTATATAGAAAGATAAATGTGTTTTATAAGCATCTTGGAGAAAGATTTTACCCCTCAACATGTTGCTTTCAGTGCAAAGGAAAATTTACCAGGAATAACATGCATAAAGGTTTAGAATAATGTTATTTGGTTCAGTTAGTTGGTTCAGTCAGAGGTCTGTATGTTTGATTGTGAATGGAAGAATGCTTCCTCCACAGAGTAAAAGATAAAAAAAAAAGTAACTGTGAAATAAAGTTTAACAGTTAAAATAATATCAGACTGTGAGATATAAAGTTGCAAGTGCAAGAAAAGGTCACAATGAGTTTTAACTTCACCTTTTGAGATGTAAAGTTGCAATCGCAAGATCCAAAGTCAAATAGTGAGATAAAAAGTCACATTTTGAAATTTAAAATCCTAATTTTGAGATAGAAAGTCACTATTACAAGAACCAAAGTCCCAAATGAGATATAAAATCCAATTGTGAGAAATAAAGTTGCATTACAAGATTTGAATTCACAATTGTGAGATTTAAAGTTACATTCTTACCTTTAAGTTGCAATTCCAAGTCAAATTAAAATCACAGTCATGAGATATAAATCAAAATTGTGAGATTTTTATATAAGATTGTGAGGAGCCCCAGACTTCACAGAAAGTTGCATCACAGGGCCCTTGACGACATACCGACAGGGCTTGGTCAAAAGATGTCTTACTTAGATCTCTATGGGAGCATGTGCCTGTAAAGGTCTTGTGCAGCAGTTACTTTCCCATGGGCTAATTGGCTCAGGAAGCATCTAGAGCCGCAAGGGCCCTTGACGGTGGACTGTACCGAATTTCGAGGCCCTGCGACCTTTTGACCCCTGTATTTTGGACGTCCCTCTGGCAACTTATTGAATGGACATTTCATAGGCAGTTCATGGACGGGTGTCTTTTTGGGCCAATTAAGTACTAAACGAGGTCAAAGATACAGAACTCTGGACACTGTCCCAGGGGCCTGTGACGAGACATATCTGTTAATTTAAAAGACCCTGTAATTTTTACATTTTAATTAAACAAACACAATCTGAGCAGCATGACACAGCAACCAATCAATGGCGTGAGTTTAGGGTGGGACTAACTGTTTGGTCAACCAATGGCAGATTATTTAGATTATAACCAAAACCAGGAGTATTTGGGGAACCTGTAAAAATGATTTAGACATACTAGTGGAAATTAATTACTTACTTCATCTTTAAATGTGGCCATTTATTCTACTACAAACATAGATACAACACGTCACATACAGTGAATGTACAGTTCCCTTTCACTACCTCAGAGCCAGCCTGTTATTCTTGTCAAATAACATGTTTATATAAGACGACAACATGTAGTTATTCTGTTGCACAAAGTAACTGTTCTGAAATGTCACATATAATATATCCCAAGCATTTGCTTGCCATTATGTCTGTGGTATTTTAGCATCAACTGTCTATCCACATCAGATGTTGTTCATTTTTAAATGAACACCTCAGTGAATTGTGTGCATCTGACTGCGATCTTCTTGCTCTGTGTTAGTGTGGCCCACACTGTTCATGTTCTGTCAGTATTTTTAGAAAGCTGTTCTGGTTCTCTATGTCTCGCACTCGCTCTTGCAGTTATTTTATTTTAAAGACTATGAGCATCATGACAGTAAGCAAGTGTCTGCTGGGAATGCAATACTTGCAGTTCTGCAGCCTGTCTGTACATATTCTTCTGCAGAAACGACACTATTGTGATTCATAACAGTTTAGAACATAGAGTCATTGAGTCATTTGCAGTGCATTTGCTTTTTTTTTTTATTAACCGAGCTCTTTAACTTGTGACAAATGCCCTGTTTCTTTTTTTCAGACTATTTTGAACTTTTGAGGCTTTGATATCAATTGTGACATTGTGCTGTCAAATATAATGACTATTGATTATATAAATATAATGACTCTAAACAAAAGACAAATCAATTAATGTCTATTGTATCATAGTGTATCTCTTTGTACATTCACCTAATTGATATTTCCAATTCATCTTTATATTTATTTATTTTGTTAGGTGTTAGAAGCAATAAAAGTTTATTTGGCAATAATGACCACTGAAAAAAATTATTCGTTGCTCTAATTTTGTCTAAAATACACTACCATTCAAAAGTTTTTGGTAAGTTATATATATATATATATATATATATATATATATATATATATATGTGTGTGTGTGTGTGTGTGTGTGTGTGTGTGTGTGTGTTTGTTTGTTTTGAAAGAAGTCCTTTATGCTAACCAAGGCTGCATTTATTTGATCAATCTTAAATAACAAACATAAATTTTCTTCCATTTTATCCATTCAGTCTTCATTTTCACATGATCCTTCAGAAATCATTCTAATATGCTGATTTGGTGCTTTAGAGATATTTATTATTTTTATCCATGTTTGGTAACATAATAACTTTCATTAATAAATGATTAACAAAGATTATATAATGCTTAATAGATCATTAGTTAATATATTCACACAGCTAGAAATATGCTTGTTGATGTTTATACTATGTTTACTGAAATTATTAAACATTAGATAATGATTAAGAGATAATTAAAGTAAATTGATATGCTTAGAAATGTCATTAAACTTTCATTTAATATGATCATGCACTTAAAAATCTAATGATCTAATCTTAAAAAAATATATTTTAACAGATGTTATACAATGATTAAAATCATTTGTAGATGTTTTTAGAATTGCGTGATCATATGAATTTAAAGATTAATGATATTTGTAAGCATATCAATGTACATTAAATAATGATTTGTTAATTATTATGAAATTTTTAATAAGTTCATTAGTAAACATTAACAAGCACATTATCCCATATTTCTAGCTATTTTAATAAATATTAACTAATGGTCTGTTAAGCGTTATAATGTTTGTTAATGACTTATTAGTGAAAGTTATTAAAAAGTGTTACCGTGACACAATGTTAATTTTGGGTGAACTATCCCTTTAAACACTAACAGTATTCATATATCAGAGTATTAGTTCTTGGCTCATGGTCTTATCGGCTCCTATCTAATCCAGGAGGTAATTATGAAGTCATCACTCTCTGTTGTTGAGATGTCATCTTTTGGCACAGAATAGAGCGACATGTTTTTCTCTTTATCTCTTTCTTAACATCAGCTGAGCAGCCTATTTGTCTCTCTCTCTTCCTTCCCCTCTCTCACTTTATATGGTGAGGTCAGCAGGTTGGCCGTCAATGCTTGGCTGTAACAGATTGCTGGGTGCACTTGTCTTGTGCATCTTCCAGGTTTGTGAGTCGCCTGCCATCATCTACCCAGACCTTTGATTTATGAGTCCAACAGGGCTATAAGCACACCTTATGGGAAATGTGCTTTTCACTGCTCCCATAGTGTATGATTGCAGAAATCTTTTATTTAGTGAACATTGATGGATCAACATGTTCTGTGAGAAAATAAATCCTAAAAGTTTTTTTTTTTTTTATCTTATAAAATATATGAGGTGGCACACACTCGGGGAAAAAGGCACACCAGCATGGGGCAAAAATCACCCAGTGTTGATACAAATGTTTTGCATAATACGTAAGTTAATACCCATTCAAAGAAATCACTTCAGCGAAGTTTGTATTGTTTTCTGGGTTTTTTTTATATAAAATATTTTTTAATAATAAATATACTGTTATTAAAATATGTCTTTTTCAAAATACAGAAAAAAATATTACTTTGAGTTAGGGTTAGAATAAATTATATTTTATGAAATGATCAATATCATATTTATAAATATGTTTATATACATATATATATATATATATATATATATATATTTTTTTTTTTTTTTTTTTTATATGGTACACAATTTTATCCCCATGTAACATCAACGAGTGGATGAAGAAGACAAAGGTAGGCGAAGATACAAAATACTCAATATTTATTTCCATAGGCAAAATCCAAACAAACTCGAAACAGTGTGCTAGTGCACAAACACAAACAATAACCGACCAAGACAGATTGAACAGAGAGAACTAAATACAGACACTAATGAACTATAACGAGGTGAGGACAGGTGACACGGATGATGAAGACGATGAACAGGTGGGTAATTGAGGGAGTGAGTTCAGGTGTGGAGACAAGGAGGATTCTGGGAAGTGTAGTGAAGACGAAGACAGAATGGTGCAGACGATGACTGTGACACCCCAATTTTCACTCGCTGACAGTTTTGTGGAAATTACCACCAAATTCCAAAATCACATGAGTGACAATAAGGGCTTGACAATAATTTTTTGCTCACCAGCCAATGTGGCTTGTGGTTTTACAAATTTAGCCACTCAGCATTTTCACTGGCCAAAATTTTAACATTGATACCATGGGGAAAACCTGCCATATAGATATTTTTAATATTGTCTCATAATTTGGCAGCAGGTATATTAGGCTGCTGTCACTTTAAGAATTGACGCACAGATCCATTATTCTGTTACACATGCGTTTTCTTTCTCAACTGTTTACGTTCACTTAAAACATAACTGACTGTGTTTACGTGAATACCTGCCAAGACCGGCATTTTGACATTATTTTGTGTGTTTTTGACTGTTTAAGCGCAATAAGCAGTGAAAAACCTCTATTTAATACTGAGAGGCGGCTTTATGTGCTGCGGCGCTTTGGGTGTGAGCTGAAAATCTGCGGGAATGAGTAAAATTATGCTCAATACGCACAATCCCACGCCAAATTAAATCACTGTAACACCAAAAATGTTTTGGCCGTGGTGAAAATGTGTATTGTGTATGATCAAAAATGATGATGAAAGACCATGAGAGAAGCGCAGATGTATCTCAGATGCCCGTGAAATATTTAGCATGCTAAATATCTGGACCTGTCTGGGACTCAGAGTGCTGCAGTGTGAAATGCGTTTTGACTGGAAATTACATCACCGACGACCTACAGCCAATGAGAGGCAAAGATACAGGGCAAAGGAAAGTTCAGGGGGAGGAGTCACAAAACACAGCAAGCATTGTTTCTGCAAGCAACTATTCTGTCCTTCATATTCTTGTCTCTTTTTCGTTTTCACTGCAAAATCGGCACACACAGACAACTTTTATCACAAGCTTCTTGCATGCATCATTTTAACAAGAAATAGTCTCACGTGAGAACTCCTGTCTCACTTGTGATCGTAGGTTATTTGCTTTATCAATGTGGTTTATGTGGTTTGTAGACCAGACAGAGTTGTCAGCGATTCTTCTTATTAAATGTTGTGTAATGTTTGACCCCCTGTCACTGATCCATCATGTAAAATGCACACAACAGCAACTAAATGGCACCCGAGACAGTCGTCAGTGTGAGATTAACAGTAAATCCAATGACTTTGAAAATCATGCAGTGTGTACTCGGCATAAGGTGGACACCCAACTTAATAAATTATATCGATCATTTAAATCGAACCAATAATGTCAATAATGCCTTTTACACCAACAGTAGATCAAATTAGCACAGAATCAACTTTTCTATGTGCATAGAGAAACGCAACTATTTAGGAGAGTGCTGATGTGAGTTTTGCCGTCTAGAGGTTTAATAAAATCAAATGCGTCTTTAGCCCCGTTGTAACCCTATATTCTGGCCAAGAACTATCCACTTTGACATGTAAACTTGTTACTAAGTTCCTCAAATAAAACTGAATATCTTTGGAGATTTGAAGTCAAGAACTTGGTAAATAGCTCTCATAATATCAACCGGCTGTAAACACGATTTTCTGAGTGGGCTGATTGCGATCACAAGTGCTTCCCAGGTTTGTGTGCAATATGCATCAGATGGTCAATATGGTTTTGCTTTTTTGTCCTTTTTGGAGCTCACTGTGTACTTGCTAATGGATGTAGCACTTTATAACTCCTTGGTGACTTCGAGACGGTAGCCTCTGGGCTCATGAAACATGAGAGTTTTAATTTTGGAAGTTATAATTTGGCATTGCTTATTATCACCTACTGTGTTTTCAAGCCCTGTTACAAATTTATACCACCACTTTCTTCTTGTTTTACTGGTCTGATTTCCATATTTGGTGTTTGAGAACAAAAGCAAAAGCATTTGAGTTGTCAAGCTCTTCTGCTTTGCCTGGATTGATTGCTTGTCAGAAAAGTATGCCAGCTAAATGCAGCAGTTGTAAACAGCTGGAAGTCATGCAGAGTAAGGGTACAGATGAGTTTACATTAGTAGCCAAGTAAATGACTCCTGGTATGAAATATGACTGGACTATATAAGCTCAGCTTTCATTTTCATAAACACTTTAGCAGTTTGTGCTGTGTTTTTACATGGCATTACATTTGAGGAGTTTATATCAGTGCCACTTTCCATTACACGTCAATGTCCTGTGACTTTTTTTGAACTATTAAAGATATAAAGGTCTTGACCTTCCTGACTGTCTTGTAATCATACAATGTAATAATTTTGATATAATTGACTGCAATAATATTCAATCAGTTGTATTAAAAATATATATTTTTAAACTAATAACTTATTTAAACTAACAACTTGTGTCCCACATTCTGCAAGCTACCCGGTTATTTCCTTCATTACAAAAATGTAACATTGCTTAAATTGTTGCACCATTATTTAACATCATTTAGACCCTTTCTAGAGTGTCACATGAAGAAAAGTAAATAATATGTTACTGTTGTGTTGTTTTAATATATTTGAGATACTATTATAGTTTTTTTATATTTATAAAAGTTTTTTTTTTATATATATATATATATTTTCTGTTTTCATTTTAATTTTAGTTAAAGTTTTAGTGATTTTGTTGTGTCTTTTTGTCAATTTATTTTATTTCAATCATGACAACTCTGAATAGTTTTAGCATCCCAGACAGCAATATAGTGTTGGCCCAGATCCGGCCCACACCTGGGCTGTGTGAAATCCATGTGTACCAAATGTGTGCCGGATCTGCTACACTGCTGCTGCTGCAGAGCAAGTATGGACTTGCTACTGCTAATAGATACACAGACATGCTGCTGTAAGCATGTAAGATATACTGCTGCTACATAAATAGACATACATAAATCTTATAGCAGATCTAGGCAGGTGGAGCTGGGGGAGGTGGAGGGGTTCAGAGGAACTCTGATAACGTGCTGGAGGACTAGCCTACAGTGGACAGTGAACCACACCATTTAAATGTTGAGCAAGCAATCTCATTGACTACAGGATTAGCAGAGGCCAATCAGCTTGTGCCATGTGGTAATCATGTGATTAGTTTATTTCAAGTAACAATTATTTTAAATGGTTTTAGTTTATATTAACCCAGCTCTTTTACCCACATTATTTTAGGAAAATTGTCAATTTATTTATAGAAAAAATAAGTTTTATAAATATCTACAACCTGTGTGTGTGTGTGTGTGTGTGTGTGTGTGTGTGTGTGTGTGTGTGTGTGTGTGTGTGTGTGTGTGTGTGTGTGTGTGTGTGTGTGTGTGTGTGTGTGTGTTTGTGTGTACTTGTACAACTATCTTTGTGAGGACCAGTTTGAGTTTTAGACCATTGGAGTGAGGACAAAGAGAGTAAAGTGAGGACATTTTGGCCGGTCCTCACTTTCTGAGACCCCTTTAAAGGCCTGTTTGAGGGTCAAGACTTGGTTTTAGGGATAAGGTTATAATTAGTTTAAGGGTAGGTTTAGGGTAAGGGTTCGGGTTAGGCACTTAGTTGTGATGGGTAAGGTTAGGGTAAGCAGCTAGAGATTGCATTGTGTCAATGAATGTCCTCATAAAGATAGATGTACAAGAATGTGTGTGTGTGTGTGTGTGTGTGTGTGTGTGTGTGTGTGTGTGTGTGTGTGTGTGTGTGTGTGTGTGTGTGTGCGTGCGTGCGTGCGTGCGTGCGTGCGTGCCTGTGTGTGTGTATCCGTGTGTGTGTGTGTGTGTATCCGTGTGTGGGTGTGTGTGGTCTATTCATGGAAAGTGTCCAGTGTTACATATGCATGTTTTTTTGTGTAGATGGTGGAACAAAGAAGCTACGCAGCACCATCCGGCGGAGCACAGAGACGGGTATCGCTGTGGAGATGAGGAACCGTGTCACACGGCAGGGCAGTAAAGAATCAACAGATGGCAGCACCAACAGCAACAGCTCTGATGGAACGTGAGTGACATGGTGTCTCATTATATTTGTATTTTGCTTTTATTTATGTATTAATCACTATTTAAACAACAGTCCGTTGACACAGACTCCTCATCACAGACATTTAACCTGGAGATCACAAATCACTGCATCCAAATGCATTTATATCTGAGTGAATCTCACAAAAACAATTAAAACAATTTTAATAATATACATTTTTATTTCACATTACGTTAATGACATTTTGATGATGAAATGTGCTTTATTGTCATGAAAATAATTCAAATGTGGTGTAATATGATTAGAGCTGCAACAATTGATAAAATTGGTAAATAATGTGTAATAACTGGGGTTTTTTAAAATAATGGATTACATTTTTTATTACTTTAATAATTACCAAATATTTAATTTTTTCATCTGATTAATTGATTAATAAATAAAATCAACATATCAGTCAGTTATCAAAATAATTGTTAGTTGCTGCTCTAAATATGATAAAATATGATAAGATGATAAGATGTATGACAAGTTTCATACATCTATGTGTAATGTGAGGTATTTTCACATTAAATGATGAAGTAGTTGGTTTCTCAGTACTATGTATTGTATTGTTTGGAAACAATCCTGTTTTGTATTGATGAGTTTGACAGATCACACATTTCACACATCTCAACGGGTGCATTTTAGGTTCATCTTCCCCACCACTCGCCTGGGCCCTGAGAGCCAATTCAGTGACTTCCTGGATGGCCTTGGTCCCGCACAGATAGTGGGACGTCAGACATTAGCCACACCGCCAATGGGTAAGACATCTGCATACTGGGTAGTATACACTGAATACAGCAATTAAAATTTTGTTAAAAAAAAAAATCAGTTTATGCTAATATCATTTTATACCGTCTTGACTCTTGGTAGTCCAATCAATTAATGTGTCAAGAATTATTGTGGCAAAACGTTAGCTTTATTCATCACACTGGATATGAAAGGTCAAGTCGAGTATATTGCAATGTGCCTTTCACGCAAAACAGTCTTTCACGCTGTGTGCTTCACCAGGGTATTTTGTATGTACAGTAAATTTTCATACTGAGCATAGTATACATAGTATATACAGTAGAAATGGTACTATACTATCCTTTAGCATTCTGTGGAACTCAGCTGATTGTCAATGAATTTGTCTGCAAATGGACGCAGATCTGATAAATGTCAATCTTTGTAGGAGCCCATGTTGACTGGACTGGAGTTACTGGCTTGTTAGATTTAATAATAGCCTTTGTTTCAAGTCAAATATCAAGGCAGAAACTCTCAGGAATGGAGGTTATATGTTATTCTTTGTCTCCACCTGCTGTTGAATTATCCCATTGCAAGATTTCTGCACAGAAATGAAAGTTTTGATCATAAGCCATATGGTTTTCTCTGTAGGTGATGTTTACATTGGTGTGATGGATAGAGGAGGTCAGTTAGAGGTTGAGATCACGCAGGCCCGAGGTCTGACCCCTAAACCAGGCTCAAAGACCATTTCAGGTAACCCACGATTAAAAATTACTGTGTTGACTCATTTTATCCACATGATTTGTTTGGTAAGGCCATAGAACACTGATTTTTAATTGGATGATTCCTTCTCTATCAGCAACATATATAAAGGTTTATGTTCTGGAGAATGGAATGTGTCTCGCTAAGAAGAAAACCAGAGTGGTGAAGAAAACCCTGGATCCAACCTTCCAGCAATCCCTGATGTTTGACGAGAGCCCGCAGGGGAAAGTGCTACAGGTATTACACTCCAGCTATCCTTCACAAACACATTCTTCAGAAAACAGCATATAACATCTAAATATCCACCGGTCCCAAAAAAAAAGCATTTAATGGAATAAAAAGTTTAAAAAAAATCTTGCAGTCTTGAATTTGTTGATGGAAAGACAGGAGACGCTGTTTAAAGTTCAAGGGGCTTATTTTGTGGTTTTTACACTTCATATTCTGTACAGTCTATGCAGTATAATTATTATTATTATTTATATTGAATATCATCAGTGGCTAACAATCAGTGTCATAATCATAGCAATGGCATAATTAATAATGATATTATTTATTTTTATATTTGATATATTCTAATTAAGTCTAATGACTATTTACACAGAATGTAATGATATTTATTTGGTGTTAAAACCTTGATATTTAATACCATTTATTTTCTTTTTTTTGTTTGGTAAGAAAAATTAGTAAATTAAATTATTTTTAATATTTGCAATAAAATGCTTAGATTTGGGCATTTATTTTAAAGACATGCACCATTTAAACATTTGGGGTCAGTAAGATTGTTTTATGCTTTTGAAAGAAGTGTTTTTTGCTCACCAAGGCTGCATTTATTTGATCAAAATAGCGTAAATGTTATTATATTTTTAAAATGTAATTTTTTCCTGTGATGGAAAAAGCTGAATTTTCAGCAGCCATTACTCCAGTCTTTAGAAATCATTCTAATATGTTGATCTAATATTCTCAAGAAACATTTCTTATTATTATCAATTTTGAAAACAGTTGTGCTGCTTAATAGTTGTATGGAAACCATGATAGTTTTTTTTTTATTCTTTGATTAATAGAAAGTTAAAAGAAACAGCATTTATTTGAAACAAATCTTTTGTAACGTTATAAATGTTACTTTTGATTAATTGAATGCATCCTTGCTGAATAAAAAAGTATTAATTTTTTCCAAAAAATCTTACTGACTTATATATATATGACTTGTATGTATATAATATGTTCACAATTAAGACAAAAAGTACATTAAGACACGAAAGTCTCTTAAAGGTGCAGTGTGTGATTTTTAGCGGCATCTAGTGGTGAGATTTGCGAATTGCAATCGGTCAATAATTCGCGGCCTTTCCTTGAAATTTCAAACTCGAATGAGAGGCTACGGTGGCCGACGTAGGAAGCCGCGTCTTTTCCTGCTGCTTCTCATTCAAGTTAGTGATGAAACGCGCTCTGTAGCGCTGTCTGTTCGCTGTCGGCTACGGTAGAAACATGACGTCACGATATGGCGACCTTCATAGAAGGGGTGGCCGCGGTTATGTACATATAAATGACTCATTCTAAGGTAATAAAAACATAACGGTTCATTAAGTAAGGTCTTTATACACCACTGAAAACATAGTTGTGGATCTTATATTGCATTTCTGTCAATAGATCCTCAGAAATATCACACATTGCACCTTTAAAGGGATAGTTCACCCAAAAATGAAAATTCTGTCATCATTTACTCACCCTCAAGTTGTTCCAAACCTGTATGAGTTTCTTTGTTCTGTTGAACACAAAGAAAGATATTTGGAAGAATGTTTGTAATCAACAGATCTCGGTCCCCATTGACTTCCATAGTAGGAAAAATATATACTATGGTAGTCAATGGGGACCGAGATCTGTTTGGTTACAAACATTCTTCCAAATATCTTCCTTTGTGTTCAGCAGAACAAAGAAACTCGTACAGGTTTGGAACAACTTGAGGGTGAGTAAATGATGACAGAATTTTCATTTTTATCCCTTTAAAGAACTATCCCTTTAAACATCCAGAGCATAAGACACACTTAAAGATGTATAAATGTCATTACATAAGAAACTTTCACACCACGTGCAAATGCCATATTTGGGGCCGCTGCATACTAAATGTGTCCATTTATCCTCTCCAGGTGATCGTGTGGGGAGATTACGGCCGCATGGACAGCAAGTGTTTCATGGGAATGGCTCAGATCCTCCTGGATGATCTCGATCTGTCATCAATGGTGGGCGGCTGGTACAAGCTCTTCCCCACCTCCTCTCTGGCGGACCCCAGCATCGGCCCTCTGACACGCCGACTCTCCCAGTCCTCACTCGAGAGCGCCACCAGCCCCTCGTGCACCTAGACACATCCACGTCCCCATCTCAATATGCCTGTGTTCTCTATCTCTACGTGTGTATCTTCGTTCAGTATACCCCGCCACCGACCCCAAAAAGCATGAACACACACTCTGATAGATACGGCCAACTCGCCCGGGGCTGGAACGCTCCTCTTTACCGACACAGATTTTAAGAGTTGGATACAAATCAGGCATGACACATTTAACACATACACAGATGGATATGGATGTAACCAGCAACATGCGGTTGTAGGGGCGTCCGGAATCAGTCATGGCTAGTTACATGCAGATCCATTGTTCGCAGGTCAATCAATAGGGGCATTTAATAAATCTGCTGAGAAATGTTCCTGACAATGTAGCATTTGTGTTGACGTCATGTCACACAGGGAGCAGAATGGGTCCTAGCAGTTCCAGATCCTCAAGGGTCAATAATTTCTCTATGCCAAACCCGAAGTTTTATTTTTTAAAAACCAAAGCAATTCTTACTATCTGTAGTGTTATATTATAGAGTATGGATATGTAGCAGAGTCAATGACTTAGATGAGATGCAAAAAAAACTAAGACGTGTTAGAAAAACTCACTAGACTACATACACAATTAAACTTAAAGGGCAGGGCTTTACTCCACAGGTCAGGTTATATATTAGAAATGCACACAATTCATGTCGCATAAAGTAGCGTAATCTTTTTTTTTTTTTTTTTTTTTTCCGGAGAGCTCAATAAATAAATATATAGATCGATATTTGTGTTTATGTATTAATCGACTGCATTCTGCACGTTAACTCGCAACCCTTGTTCAGCAAAATATGTAAAGTGCTATTTAAGCTTGCCTTTAAAATGATGTAGACTTATAGATGGTAGGTTATTTATTTTGCTAATGTTTTAATCTCACTTTTTGTCTGAACAACGCAATCTGCACCGAGCTGCAGACCTAGTCAGAGGGAATCGAAACCCTCTGAAGGAGAACCAACTGTCCTGTTAAACCAGCAACCCTCATACACAGCTGCTGCATTGTGGGATATGCCGAACGTTGTCCGCTGGCAAGCAAGAAGACTTTTCTTGTAGCAAGTAGCGAAGATTTCTGGAAAGTTGGAGCCGCGTTATACTTCACCGCCTCAAGTAGTTCTGGGTTTCGTTCTACCAGCATATGGATCTGAACTGTTAAAGGTCTTTTCCGTTTCCTGTTACGCTCAGGAGGTCACGCTGAACAAAAACCAAGTACACGACTATATGAGGACCGGTGATGGAGTCGCTCGCTCAACAGGATCTTGAAGCCCAGAACAAACGGTATTCTGTAAACTCCTGGACACTTTTGTTTTTCTCTATGAACTTTGCCATTGTGGCTATTCCTGTCCAATCAGCAGTCCTCTTTAGCTGGGTGGCTCTAGATGGCTTCTTCAGTCAGTCGTTGGTGTCACGGAGACATTTGGAAGGAAAACAGCACTGTAGGTAAAATACAAAGTGTTCATCACACTCCTGTCAGCCTCCTCTGCACATCTAGATTTGTTTTCATAGTTCTTCTGAATATATCAGATCGGTACCTTATATATCATAGGATCTCTGTACCAGTACATCAGATTTCAGTTTTTCAGTCGCATCTTCTGCAGAGATGATGGTAACACTTATAAAATGATTAATATGTAACAGTATCAATAAGAACCAGAAAAATTACTCATTTCTAAGTTCCCATATGGATCATTAGGCAAATCATTAAAGACGCCTCTATAATTCAGTCTGTTCGAAGTCTAAATGTTGTTTGATTTTCTGGTTTGCATCATGATATGCATGATCTGCTTCTAAAGGCAGACTATGAGATCAGCAAACCGTTTCATCTGATTTATCATTTTGAATCGTTTGAAGTATTTTAGTATTTTGCTTTGCTGTACAGCCGTCTCTGCTGAAACTTTGATACAATACTTTGCTCTTTCTTATTATCGTCATAAGTTGCAAATGTAGTACATTCAAGCTGAAACTATTTTACCCATGCCAGTCTGATTTTACTTTCCAGCCCGTCGTTGTTCTTCAAGCTCAAAAGTTTTGCCTTTAAACATACAAAATGAGTCTCTGCTAATTCTCACATGCATTTCTTGCTTCTTATGTATTTGCACAAGTTTGATTGTGTTGCACATTTCTCTTTTTCACTAACAGACAAATGTCTGTACATTAAATTAGGTACTAACTAAAGATGAAATTAAATTGTTTTACTGTACTAAAAACAAATTGTATTTGCAGCTGAATGTTTGTCCTTGGTAAACACTATGAAATGACTATTAGATATTGATATTTTTTCTATGTGATTTTACGTACATTGGAATATGGGATTATATGTGTCCCTTTACTGTACAATGAAGTAGTTACAAATCTTGCATTTTTGCAAAATGAAGAGTCTGAATGCATGAATATTTGTACTGTACTGCTCTATTTTTTCAGGTGTAGTGGATGGATGTAGTTTGTTGCAATCCATAGCTAAACCAAATGCAACATCAAAAAACTAAAAAAAACTAAAAAAAAATCTAGATTTGCCGCTTCCAACTTACTATGGTTTGGATGCGTTTCGATATTTTAACATGGAATGGGAACGATCAAATCTGTTTTGTTCTGACAGTAAAAGGATACAGTTATCAAATGCTTCTGTGGTTTGTTGATAATCTATAAATACAAATCTTTGAGTATGATGTTGTAACTTCTGAATAAGATGCCACTCGCATCTGGTTCGTTTAAACGCTTGGTGTTGTATCAGAGTACTTGATGCTTTTATATGCGAGGCCACTTCATTCTTTTCAGGTCATATACATGGCAATTTTTTTTTGTTTTTTGTTTGTTTATTTGTTTTGTGTGTTTTTTTGGCAGTTTTATGGCATACACAGTTTATATGTGTGTGTAAGTAGGTGACACCAGGCTGACTGGGGAATGATCTTAATACACTGAATACAGATCAATATCAATGTTATGTTATGTTATGTTACGTTACGTTACGTTACGTTACGTTACGTTACGTTACGTTACGTTACGTTACGTTATGTTATGTTGTTATGTTATGTCATGTTATGTTCAATAATCATAGCCGATACAGTTGGAGGTCTAGCTGGTATTCATGCTTACATTTCTTATTTGCATTCAGAAATATACAGTAGATTGTAAAACTGAGAATGATGTGTGACTTTGAACATTTTTATGAAATGTTGCTTCGTCAGGTACTGTATGATGTATAATGATATAAATGTTGAGAGATTGCTTTAATTTCCAAAAGGAACGTAATCTCCCTTTACAACTATCTGGGCCATTTAAAACCTTGTGAAGTCTTTTTATGAAACCCTGTTTTTTGTCCGTTTGTGAACAAATATAAGGATTATTGAGGCTATAATTATCTTATTTTTGTAAAATTAATTATTTTAAAGGGTGGTCTGCTGGATAAAAGGCGATGGCTTGTTTATTGCCTTGTGAGTTATTATTATAAGGCTTAGATGTGTTACTGAAAGCCTTGGGTGTTTGCTTCGATATCACTATACTAAAGTATCTCTAACTTGAATGTACATATTATATATTTGATTTCATTGTATTGCAGGTTTTATTTGTTTTACAGTGTCTGAATGACACAGTACATCAATGACACATCATTTCCCGGTATGTGTTGATGTTTAAAGGCTTACATGAGCACAAGAACCCGGGGGCCTCTTTTATAAAATGTTGCATAGAAACCGTCCTACATTTGATCTTATGATAATTTCTCAAATGTGCTATTCAGAGAACGAACGTACGCCCAAAAACTTTGTACGCCTCTCTTCCAGATGTGATTGTGAAATTTATAAATCGCAAATTATCTTCAAATTGTGCGCAGCTGAATGGTTTCAGATCTCCACCTTGTAAACACCAACTAATTAATGTCATTAACATAAAAGAGCACCAGTCCAATCCTTTACTTGAGAATGGCGAGAGGCAAAAATTGCTTAGATTTCCAAATACTTGCAGTACTCCGACTCTCTACCACAAGGAAAAGTGTGTATGTCTGCTTAGACCCTGATGGCGCAAAGCAATTTTCCACATCAAATTTTTATAAATATGAACATTGGTGTGGATTTTAGAATACGCACAGATTTGAACCAACGTTCATATCACTTTGACTTTGGAAAAGTGCTTTTAATACATATTTATATATATATATAGGGCTGGGAATCTATAAAAAAAAATTAACTGATTAATTGCACAATTTGCTGTAATTAATTGCAATTAATTGCATTTCCCCCAAGCTTGTAATCATCAATATTTAAACTTAGAATCACCTAATTAAATTAAACAACACAGGGAAAAAAACAGGAACAGGAAATATCCCTATATTAAAATAATATTAAAGGGATACTCCACTTTTTTTGGAAATAGGCTCATTTTACAACTCCCCCAGAGTTAAACAGTTGAGTTTTACCGTTTTCGAATCCATTCAGCCGATCTCCGGGTCTGGCGGTACCACTTTTAGCATAGCTTAGCATAGATCATTGAATCGGACAAGACCATTAGCATCTCTCTCAAAAAAATGACCAAAGAGTTTCGATATTTTTCCTATTTAAAACTTGACCCTTCTGTAGTTACATCGTGTACTAAGACCGACGGAAAATGTAAAGTTGCGATTTTCTAGGCTGATATGGCTAGGAACTATACTCTCATTCCTGCGTAATAATCAAGAAACTTTGCTGCCGTACCATGGGTGAAGCAGGCGTAATGATATGACGCAGCGCCTGAAAATAGTCCCCAGCTCGGTAACTTCCAACGTGACCGGGACTAAGTTTGTCTAACCTATTAGACCTATTTTCAGGCGCTGCGTCATATCATTACGCCTGCTGGACTCATGGTACGGCAGCAAAGTTTCTTGATTATTACGCAGGAATGAGAGTATAGTTCCTAGCCATATCAGCCTAGAAAATTGCAACTTTACATTTTCCGTCGGTCTTAGTACACGATGTAACTACAGAAGAGTCAAGTTTTAAATAGGAAAAATATCGAAACTCTTTGGTCATTTTTTTTAGAGAGATGCTAATGGTCCTGTCCGATTCAATGATCTATGCTAAGCTATGCTAAAAGTGGTACCGCCAGACCCGGAGATCGGCTGAATGGATTCGAAAACGGTAAAACTCAACTGTTTAACTCTGGGGGAGTTGTAAAATGAGCCTATTTCCAAAAAAGGTGGAGTATCCCTTTAAACATCAATATATCAATATATTATTCTTTTTCAATAATCAATCAACATAATCAATTTAACAGATTTTTTTTTTTACTAATTATTCAAATAAAATATAGTCCTACAAAGCTATTATTACCAGAGCTTGTGATCAGAGCAGGTAATTTTACCATTGTTGCACAGCATATATATATATATGAGGCCCCTGTTATCTAATTCCTAATATCTAATAGCTAATATCTAATAGTTATCTAATAGCCTATTCGGTTTTTGGAAAAACATAAGATCGATATCAGATATCAGTTGACACATTCAGTGCATGTTTGTTTTTAGCCATTTACATTTAGGCCTACTTTTTTTGAGATTTGTAAAATGAAATGAAGAAAGCCAGCATTGTATTTTCTCAAAGAGCCATTCAGTGTCTTTAAAAATGGGCTCTTTTTGTTTGTGATCACACTTAACTAAAACATTGAATTAAAAAATATATACATTTATTTGATTTATATTATATGATTACAACCTTAAATGTATTGTAATCTTGTGTCAGACTGTCATTGGCAACTTATTTATTATGCGAAGATGGTCACTTGTAGTCTGTTTTCTCATTCATGTAGCAAAGCTGTTAGCAGCTATTTTGTTGTTGCCATAAACCAGCCATTCATATTATTCATGGATTGTTAACAGCACAAGACACTGTTAGGACATGCTCACCTTCACAGAGTGAGGCTTTCAACTTTCATGAGAAATGTAGCTACTTTGAAATCCATGCCCATTGCATCCATACATCTCTCCTATATTTAACCCACTACGGTTTAAGTCTTGCACTTCGGGAGAGCACGATCAAAGATTTATCAGAGACAGGTAGACCCCAAAAATTATTCGAGCTGACAGTGCACTGCTGTTTAGGAATAACAGAATGGTAAAGAGCTGTATGGGGAAGCTGTAATTTTATACTTGTGCTTTGTAAATGTTTTCTATGTGCAGTATTTGATAATGTAAAACTGGTATTTTTGTGGTTTGTACGCTGCAGAATTATTTAAGGTGCACGCAGTTTTGTAAAAAAAAAAAAGGATGGGAAACTTTGAAAAAAATGATAATTTTGACTGAAGCCTGTATTTGCATGCATATTGACTGCTGGAAGCTGGAGGTCAATAAATTTAATTTGAATCATCCATTTTTTGTGTGTGTCTGAATGTAAGTCTAATTGCTTTTAATATTAAAGGGCTACATATGTAGGCTACATTTTAAAAACACACTATCATTTTATTTGGTAAATGAGAACCTGGCAGATATTTTCAGCAATGCAAAGTAAATCAGTAAGAATATGTACACTAAGAAAGTCAAGTGTATGTTAACCCTTGTGTTATGTTGGAATTCTGTGCACTCCCCTTATGGTTCGGGTCAAATTGACCCTAATTGGATTCAATACAATTCCTCAAAAATCACACTATGAAAAACAACAAAGATTCAGGTACAAACTGTAAACTTTTAATATCAACATTTGTCAAATATTCCAAAAAATATATATCTGAAGATATGATTTAATGAAAATGTTTTTTAACCATTTTTTTTAAAACTGTTTTGTTTTGACAAAATTTGAATATACATTATATTTATATATATTTGAATATACATTTTTCTAACTTTTTTTTTTTTTTTTTGCTTAGAACATCATAACTGAACAGTAAATCAATTAATCTGAGCTCATTTTTCCTGCTGTCTATGTCGAAGTCTCAAGATATTTCAGATATCTTGAATATATAAATGAGAGCTTATTTTACTATCTGTGTCTGTCAAAGATTTTCATTTGTAATTTGCAATTAATTCTGAACACCATGATTTAGCTTTTTCAAGTGTGTTTGGTTTGGGTTAGAGCACTTTTAGATACACTTACACTTTAGAACTGGAGTTGATGCCCTGACATACATAAAATAAATGTTTTTATTTTGTGTCTGTACAGTTGCTTTTGAATAGCTGCCTATGATGGTCAGATTGACCTGCGAACATCACAAACGTAATAGTAATTTTATATGTAAAAAAACAAACAAAATACCAGCATGTTGAAACTTTGCATGCATGTTCATGATGATGAAAAAAAAAAAAAAAAAAAAGATTTAATATTATTTCAGGTAGCTTGAAAAAATAAATGATAGGTACTTTTTACCATCTGTGGCTGACAAAATATTTTTCTGTATTGAAATAAGTGTGGAAAACCTATTTTTTTAGCTTCATATGGTAGTAAAAAAATAAAATAACAAAGTATAACCAAGAAATGTTATTATTTTGGGTCCGTACAGTTGCCTTAGAGCAGGGGTGGGCAAACTTTTCGGCTCAAGGGCCACACTGGGTTTTAAAATTTGACAGAGGGCCGGCCCAGTAGCAGATTATGAAACACGATTTCATCTTTTTTTTTTTTTGCGTGCATATGCTGCACACTGTAAACCCCTTGGTTAGGATTAGGGGTGCTGAGTGCGTGCCTATTACACGCCATTAAAGGGATAGTTCGCCCAAAAATGGAAATTCGGTCATCATTTACTCACCCTCAAGTTGTTTCAAACCTGTATGAATTTCTTTTTTCTGCTGAACACAAAAGAAAATATTTAGAAAAATGTCGGTAACCAAACAGTTGATGGACCCCATTGTTTTCCATAGTAGAAAAAAAAAAAAAATACTATGGAAGTCAATGGGGTCCATCAACTGTTTGGTTACCGACATTTTTCAAAATATTTTCTTTTGTGTTCAGCAGAAAAAAGAAATTCATACAGGTTTGAAACAACTTGAGGGTGAGTAAATGATGACCGAATTTCCATTTTTGGGCGAACTATCCCTTTAAGTGCGTATCATATGCACGCGAAAACTGAGTTTCATAAGAACTACAAATACAATTCGTGGTATTCGCACTTTCATGACATCGGGCTGAGCAAACACATTTACGTTGTGGCAACGTCTGCGCGAAATTCAACAACTGAGAGACGACATTCTGACAATACATTTTTTATGCTAGATATCCCCCATTTAGCATGTTATGTTTTGAGGTTAATTTTTAATTAGATGTTTGATAATTATAGCCTATACTTTTTAAATATTGTTTATCCTTATTATTATTTAATGGGCCTAACCATAAATTAGAAACAAAACACCTAAGTGTACACTTAGAAGAGTAAAAATGACAGAAGGTTACGTTCATTCAACTTTATTAAAACTGCATGGCAATCAATTTGCACTTCCAAAAGTCATACATTTGTGAAAAAAAAACGAAATAAACGAATATACAAATTTATTTTAAGTATAATAAAATAAAACATAAAAAGCAAAGGCAGATCAGAACATTTAATGAACAAAACCGGGTTCAGTAGCCTACATGGCAGACAGGGGAGCGTAGTCGAAAGCCGGGCGAAAAGGTCGGTAAACGGATTAACGGAATCAGGATCCATCCACAAATCCAGAGTAACGTTAGGCAAACTAAATAGCAGACAAATCAAAGGAAAAACTAAACGTGTGCAAGCGGTTACCAAACATTTTTTTCTCTGTGAGTTTTCAAAAAAAGGAAAAAACATTAACGTGCACCAAGTCTATGCCGCGGTCTGTTTGGTTTCCATGGTGACGCGTCTAGCTTGTTACGTGACACACCGCAGCCACAACAGCGCTGAATGAATGATGATCTGCTTTTATGTCATTTTTCCTTTTTTTACATTTGTTAGCTATGGCATGAAATATCTGATATTCCGATTGTCAAATATATGCCACGCAATATATATAAAGCAAAGTATTGCAAGAAAAAGGCAAAATGAATGCGATCTTAAGACATTTTTTTAAATACTCGACGGGCCGGATTAAACAGCCTAACGGGCCGTATGTGGCCCGCGGGCCGTAGTTTGCCCACCCCTGCCTTAGAGCGTTCAAATATGCGGGGACACCCGCGAACATCACGAAAGTAACAGTAATTTTGTTTGTATATGTCAAAAAACACCAGCATGTTGAAACTTTGCATGCATGTTCATGATGATAAATGAGAAAAAGTCACAAAATATCAAGAAAAAAAAAACATAGGTTAACCAGTATTTCCAGCAACTATAAAATCTAAACGGGTCAAATTGACCCGCAACATAACACAAGGGTTAAGTGCAGTTTTACATGTATGCCCATCTCACAGCATCTGAAGTGAAATGTCTAAAACTCTTGAGTGCTGCTGCATAGGACAGTTCAGAAACTGAACTCTTTGAGGGTCCACTAGAGGGACTGCATCCATCATTCTTTTGGCCCAAACTGTAAGCAGGAAAACAAGAGTGTGAATACGATCCACTGAAATTGGCATGCGCAGTTTGATTGGGCCAGTCCCATGTCTTCCTCTTGCATGCCAAACCGTGGTCTCCGTTTGCTCGGACCAGAAACACGTTTTCTAAGTTCCTGGTTGCACAAAGTACAGGTCTGTGCCTCGCGGAGGCGCTGCTTTCCCGCTGCAAAAGTGACTCAATGGAAAACGGGCTGGTAAACTTCTTTTCTGCCTCAGGACGTTTGCAGGTTGCCCTGTTTTCAGTCGCAGTCTTAAAGGGAATTTCTATGTTTCCATAAAGGTCAGGAAAAACGTCACACAAACCACGGAAGTGTCGTCGCAGTATCTTTGGGGTGATTTTACTATCATCCACTTTCCAAAAGTTGCGCTTTGCATTTGGGAACTGCGGATTTATAGGCACCTGAAAATGTGAAGGGAAAAAAACATCCTTAATAAAAGTCCAGTAATAATAATATAGCCCAATACTAATAATAATAGTAATAAAAAAAACAAATACCTACCTTTACAAAACAGTTGTTTGATGATAAACAGACTCTGATATTATTCCCAATGCCTTTTCTATCCCCATCCACAAATATCGTCACCGCATTCATTAACTGATGGGGAGGAAACAGTTAGGCTATAATTAAAATCAAATAAAACAATAGCCTATTGTAATAGTCTAGCCTATATGTTTCTGATGTTGCTTTTTTTATATATATATATATAAATAAATAAATAAAACAAAGAAACTTAGGAAAGTGGCTTATTGGTTTTAAAATAAAATATTTTAAAAGACAACAACATTCAATAAAAGTTTGCAATAAATGAGAAATTGAACCCAGGGCAAAAGACCTTATTCGCAGCAGCGCCATCTTTGATTTTTGACGGTAATGAAAGCGGACATCTCTTCAGTGGGTTGTACTGTAATTTAAATAAAAAATTTTTTTTTTTTTTTTTTGGACTGTTCTGCTAATAAAACACTGACGAAATATCTTTAATAAGAAATTTCAGTTGACAGAAAACTCCAGACAACATGCTGTGGATAATTATAAGTGATCTATGAGCTAAAGCTTTTTACGGCAAGTCTTTCCTTCACAGCCTCGCTTTCATTCATGTCATGGCGCTGCTCTAAATAAGGTCTATTCTTCCACCAAGTAGTATTTCTTTTTTAATTATTTATTTCCAACAAATAGCATGTAGCCTAGGCTACAATACAATAGAAATACAAAAAAATAAAAAAAAAGCGAGAGAGAGAGAGAGAGAGAGAGAGAGAGAGAGAGAGAGAGAGAGAGAGAGAGAGAGAACAGAGAGGGTAGCTACATATTGTTGAATAAGCATAAATAGATAGGCTACTTTTTATATTAAATTGTTAAATGGACATAGGCTTATAATTGATGCCGCAAAATAGGTAGGCTACAACAACTTACCTCGTAAAAGGTTAATCTTTTCTCAGGTGCGTTTTGAATGACATAAGCGATCAGACCCAGGTACGTCATTTTCTGTTTGGAGTATCTCTTGTATTTTCTTCTGACCACCAGCATGTCTGCGCGCTCTCGCTGCATCTCCGAGAACATCTGAAGTGAGCTGCTAGTGATGACAAGTGTTTGTCGTGGAGTTTGTCGGCCTATATATGAAGAACGACGGCTATAGTAGATGTAGATGTGCATTCCTCATTAATGTCTCTTTTACATAATTGATGGAGGTGTTAATTCGTGGGCGGGCATGCCTGGACCACCACAGTCTTGGCTATAAATGTTTTAATATTGTAACATGCACACACCTGAAATAAAGAGTTTGAAAATATAAAGAAATAATGTCAAACATAAACTAAAATTTAGAGACAAAATCTTAACATTGTATTAATAGTCACGTTGTATGTAGGCTATAATTGTCTTAATTTTAGGCTATTTTAAAACATAACAAATGAATATATATAATGACGTCATTATTTGTAATCTTTTTTAGATTAAATAAATGTAAAAACAAACCTAATGTTATATGATGGGATTGTTTAAGTGGTTCAGTATGGTTACAGTATGTTTCACACAGCCCTGCTGTTCCTCTGTTCCATGATTTATAGCACCTTTCTGAATCTCAAGGTTTTTTAGGAGAAATAATAAGTTGCTTTGTAATCACAGAGCAATACAAGCTTATTAGCAAACAAAGAAGTAAACCAATTGATTTAATTCAAAATGTGAATTCCCAACATTCCAATGTTTCCTGTCATTCACACGTGACATTCATGTGCAAATGAAATAATTCATAAGTGGCAATGAGTCCATTTAACTGACTTGTTCACAACCTCTTTAAATGATAACTGCATGTAAAATACAAAACAAATGAACAGATAATACAATAAATGTTTTCTTAACTTATTTATTTATAAAGTTATTCTTTGCTTAAATGTAGAACCGCGTTTTCTAAGTTGCACAAAGTACAGGTCTGTGCCGCGAGGAGGCGCTGTTTTCCCGCTAAAAAAGAGACTCGATGGAAAACGGGCTGGTACATTTTCCGTAAAGGTCAGAAAAAGTCACACACACCACGGAAGTGTCGTCGCAGTATTTTGGGTGATTTTACTATCATCCACTTTCCAAAAGTTACGCTAAGTTGCATTTGGGAACTTCGGATTTATAGGCACCTGCAAAAGTGGAGTGGACAAACATTCTTAGGCTAATTAAAGCCGAGAAACTTAGACGTTATTATCTCATAATATAACGATATATTATGTTTAATATTGTAACATGCATATACAACACCAGCCAGTTTGAACATTGAGAATACATGTAAAAATTCCCAAATATAGCCTACCAATAACATCCAAATACACATTTTATTAAATAATTAGGTGGTTGTTTTAATAGGCCTAGGCCTGTTATTTAAACCAATAAATAACTAGGGCGGCTATAAAATGTCGGTTATAATCTTTTATCATATTATTTGAATAAATAAATAAGAATGGGGTCCATAGCCTATACTGCTAAAAATACAACTCAAGGTTTTAATAAGGACGACAAGTTTTGTAGCATAGGCTAATCACAGCCACATACCAATTTTGATTGAATCTGGATCAAAACTTCGCATTCCCAACAGTATCAACAGCTTGGCTACTTTAAAGGCTACTAAAGGGTTAAGGGTTAATCAAAGCTGTATTAAATTGAATTTCGACCATATTCATGCCATGAGGGCATGCAGTTTTCTTAATTCAGACATTTAGATCAAATATCTTGTTAATAAACGCATATGAATATTGAATAAACGCATGAATATTTAAAAATTCCAAACAAACATGGACTCATAAAGATTTGAAATCGCGCTTTAGATTTTAATCTGGCGCTGTCGTCATGTTGCTGGTCGTGACGCAGAATCAATGGAGAGTGTGGGAGGACCAAATAATCGAGAACGTGCTAGGTAGTTCAATTCATTTTACAGAATCGATTCCTTTGAACACATCATTTTAAAAAGTCATATTCAACAACCGATTCAAGATTCACTGAGAACACTGATGCATGTTAGGGAAAGGGAATCCCCACAAGTTGTATTTGGAATGTTCCGCTATTACTTATTTAAAATATGCTGGTAAGTTTTTTTTTTTAATATATATAATTTTTTAATTTTATATTAGGCCTATATATATAGGCTATATCTTTATTTTCTTTTTTTCAATTTTTTTTTATCATATTGTTGCATATGATGTAATTTAGGCCAACGATGGCTATATTGTGTTGAAACTAATTGTGCAACATTCACAGTTTAAATTTGGAACATGTTAGTAGCCTAACAATTAGATAGACTAACAACAATCTAAATAATACGTAATATCCAGTCTATGGTAGGCCTAAATGTAATATCCTAATAATTATTATTATAATAATTTTTTTTGCCCTATTTATAGTATAGCCACACACAACTATTTTTATTTTATTTTTTTATAAAATTGACAGCCAATTCAAATTCGAAAACTCACTTAGGATAAAAAAAAAAAAAATGCCTATGCTGTTCGTCCATTATTAACAGTGGCTGTTTTCGTCCAAATTGAAAAAAATAATAAAAATAATACATTTTAGTCACACTGATTTGTACATTCATTTGATGAATCAAACGTTATCAAGGTTTGTTAGAACTCCGACAAATTGATCTGGTTGAACCATTTGGTTTTGTGAATCGGTTCGTCTGATTCACGAGAAAGAATTTCGAACAGAACGATTGGCTCGCGAATCAGACATCACTACGATCGCATGGCGAGGCTGGAGTCACTCAGACATTGTAGATTATTTGCTGGAACCTTTCGGTGAGTAGAATGAAGGCACAATCTTTCGCAATCTATTTTAATAAATGCGTATTATATGTTAAAAACTGACTGTTGAAAATAGACTTGATGAGCGACCAGAGCGCCATGTATGATGAGCATTCAAGCAGATTGTGTGGCTGAGGAGGGTGTTGCCCAAATACCGGCTTTCTGTCGGAATTCATGGTTGGCAGAGTTATCAGTGTAGTTTTCGGTTATTTTTCCTGAATTATAGTAGCTGTAAATAACAGTTTGCATAAAAAGCTGTGTTAATGTCCTTAACATGCTGTTTTGTGGGATATGTCGAGAGAAATGTCCGGGGGGGACCAGCCTAAACTAAATGTTACAGGATTTTAGTAAAATAACAAAGACTATACACGATTTTCGTTTTAAAATGATGTTTAATAATTTTGTATTGTCAGTCTAAAGGCCAGTTTCAACGGTTTAGGGCGACATCTTGTCATTTTTCTGTCCACGTCTATGTGTCGTTAAAGCTCCAAATTGAAAGCTATGTACGAAGTAGGCTACTTCTGTGGAGGGGGGGAATAGACCTATATAAGATTGAAAAAATTGGTCGTGTAACTTTTTTTTTTTCCATGATAAGAGCCCTTGGGTATTTTAGTATTATTGTCAATTGGAGAGTAAACATGTCTTTCTACCCATACCATCGCAGCATCTGGTTTGAAACCGGAGTAATTCAGCCAGGTCACCCACATCACAGATTCATATTTTAGTCAGGATTTGTGCCAGTTTCATAAGTCTTTTGACATAAGAGGGATGCTGAACAAGGTAATTTCTTCTATTACTGAGTGATGACATTTTAGTGGTATGCATTGTGTTTGTGTTCTGTAGACCAAGATTAATAGCAGAAAGTAAGACACCCACCCAACAGGTCATTCACCATTCAGACTGACAATTCACATTTACAGATGACTTTTACAAGTTATCTTACACATTTGACTGCTATGGTTGCACTTTGGCTACATTTTCATTTTGTTAGGCCTATTTGTTGTCAGCTTTGTTTGCTATAGTGTTGCAACTACAAATGGCGTTTGTAGAGTTGTTTTTAATTCATACTGCCCGCTCTCACATGTTTTAACTAATGTCTGCTTAAAGACTGGAGGCAAAGCTGTTTTCTGCTGAAGAAAATGTTTTAGCGGAGCAAGTCAGCTGTTTTCATCAGAAATGCATCACATTTACGCTCCAAGCCCGTGGTATTTTTGTCTGCTTTGCACATTGTTTTTCATTCTCTACATTGGACTTCTTATGTGGTAAGAGAAAGACCAGCAAATTCTCAGGACCAAGAATTCTGCAGAGCTTTCCCCAAGAGGGTCCCGATCCTCAAATAAATACTTCCACATGACCTTCAGTCCGTGTGCCAGAAAGAGCTGTTTCTGCACTCTCAGTGACGTACAGGATTCCTTGAGATGTCAGTGACTGCTCTTTTTTTTTTTGCAGTGCGGTTTTAGCTATATGGAGCTCCTCTTTTGTTCAGTTCCTTGGGAATTTTACTTGCCCTGAGCTGTGGTCTATAAAACTTGATCGCGAGGTTGTAGGGTGCCAGGGAAATGTAGATCTCATCTGCCCAGCTGGATAACTATGATCAAGCAGGCACTAACATCTTACATGAAAGAAAAATCACATGGAGCTCCTTCCTAAAGTGCCAGAGGTGGTGTTTGTCCATGGTAGGGGTCACGGAGCTCTTTATTCTAATCATATCCGAAAAATCGTTGTGTATTCTCTCTAGGTTTAGGACTTTGATAGTTACCAGCCCCTGCAGAATGAAAATGAATAAACATGCTCCTATCTCCAGCTTTGAAGTATGTGCCAAAGTTGGTGAGCATCAGCCAGCACTTAACCCCAAACCGGATATGGGTCATGCAATTATCTGTTTGATAAACAGTTGTTAGCCACACACAGTGTGCCAGGGTGTATGCCAACTTGCACTTAGCCGCAGGTGATTTAGGCTAATTTCTGTTCCAGATGTTAGTCATTTAGGCAATGTGCTGATAAGATGCGACTTGTGCATCTTTGTGGGGCGAATTTCAGTGCAGAGCATTTAACGTGCATAATAATAAAGGATACTTTTTTAAATTCCATGCGTTTATTAGCTTAAATTGGACATACTAGGAATATTTTCATTATTAATATTAACTCATATTGTCATTGCATGCATGCATTCTTGTGCACAAGAACATATTTGCTTAGGTACAAGACTCTTAAAATGACTACGATTGGACAGGTTTTCACTGCTTTTCTCAGGTTTAGTTGCTGACTCAAAGCTGAAGTGGGATTGGTGGTCCAGGTGGTTTGTCTCCTGTTCATTTGTGTGTGAGAACTCTCTCAGTTCAATGATGTAAGTTTTCTTGCAGGTGCACATCAGCGCAGCACACACAGATGTATTGAACTGTGGGTACATCCAGTTTTACTCAAACAAATAACATCACGCAAATCAATCAGAAACACTCTCCAGCCGACTGGAACTTTATTCATCATGTCAAATGATGGAATTCCAATGGGAGCTTAATGTGAATTATTGATCATCTGCCCATCCAGAAAAAAGAAACCAGTTATGAAAATGTGTGCCTAATTGGAAGTGAATTGATTTCTGCTAACATTCCTTAAACAAAGAACATGTCATGGAAAAATATCATTCAGGAAATAGAGGTGGGCGATATACGGTTGACACGATTAACCTATGGAAATTTGTCAACCTGTAGAGATTTTTGACTATCGTCTCTATTGTGGTTACACTCATGTGACGTTGCTGTGCTGCGCAGTAGCAGTAAGCTGCGAAAGACAACTCATTTTTTCAGTATATGTGCATGCTCTCTGCGCGAGACACGCGACATGAAGCCCTTGCTCATAGAGCGCGTGAAAACTGAACTCGCTTTTTGCGCCTAATTGGGCTTGAACGGTTAAATACACATACCTATGTGTCAAAGTGAAGTCATGTCTTAAGTAAACGTAAGCAGTTGAGAAAGAACAATGCACGAGTATAATGGATCCGTGCAGTCGGTCTTAAAGTGATAGCATCCAAATTTACCTGTGGTCATTATTAATGTTATTCAAACAACAAAAAACAGAGAAAATCTCTCACTGCTCTTGACTGAATCACTTTTGTAACTTTAATAAGAATAAATGTAGGCTATATTTAATTTACACAGTAAATACCATGCATTGATTTATTTATTTTTTATATACATTTAATTATACATTTTATGTAGTAGGCTATTTCCAGTGCTTGATGTTTTTCAGGTAGGTCCATGTGTCTTGGTTCTATGGTTTTCTTTGGTCTTTCTTAATCACTGTTTATTTGTCTTCAGGAAGCTTGAGAGTTTTTTAGGCTAGTATTTGTTTTTTAAATGAAATAAAAAAAAATCTGTGTAATCGACTATTGTTTCCAGTGTCGACAAGTAGTAGCTGTACCATTTAGTCGACTAGTCTTGCACATCCCTAAATGACCACATTTTAGGGATGGGTTCCTCAAATCAGGCTCTTTCAGTCATGCAAGTACAGCTCCTTTTTCTTTGAACGGGGGAAACATCAAATTATCCAAAGCTGTTCACCACGATTAAATCACCAGTGAAATCTGACAGCAACTGTATAATAAATTTTGTTTCTAAAAGCTCGGATCATGACAAAAAACCCTGCATTTTTCATGCTAGACCAGTCATTATGCGCATATCTCAGAACACTGACTGTTTCTATAGCTGCCAAAGCTTCTAAAGGCGGCTGCAGTGACGCAGTGACTTTGGCTCTTTTATTTAGAAGACGGGACTTCTTCCGCCATATTGCGCTTTGCATTTTCCCATTCATAGTAATATGAGTGCTCTGTCTTTGTATATCTAAAGTCTTTGGTTTATCTCAACCCTGATCAAACTCGCTTAACTGAAGGGGTGGTATAATGCCCCTTTTCACAAGATGTAAAATAAGTCTCTGATGTCCTCAGAGTGTGTATGTGAAGTTTTAGCTCAAAATATTTTTTTATAGCATGTTACAGGGTCTCCGCGGATCCTTAAAAAGTCTTAAAAGGTCGTAAATTAGATTTTTCAAATTCAAGGCCATAAAAAGTCTTAAAAATCATGTTTTTTAAAAAAATGTCTTATTTTTACTTATGAAAGGTCTTAAATTTTAGATGACACTTTGACTTATCTAAATGCTTTCGAAATTGAAATCTAATTAGCGTAGGCCTACGTATTATTTTTTTAAATCTATCTTGGTGGATTTGCTTGTTCACGTGACAATTCGCGTCACTTAAGGCAGTATTAGCCTACGTCTGTCTCCTGCACGCGAGAGGAAAGAAAACGAATAAATGTCAGTTCGATTTAAGTTCATTCTTTATGTGCTTAGGAGTGTGCGATGTTGTCTGTGAACTATGATGATATTGTAGGCTAATCATTGTTTTAACTATGTACGAGGCACTCGCTTTCACTGCGTGATGTGTCAGTGCAGTTATAGATGTCCCTAAATGAGTTTTTGTCTTATATTTATATCATATTATGTTGTTATATTAGAATATCACATGAGCAAGAGTGCCATTTTCCTTTGCACAACTGCAAATGTGCTATTTATTTTATACAACAGTTAAATTAAAAATAAAGTTAACATTGTGAGTTATTTTGGACACAATATTGTCAATTTTCACTTTATATCGCAGACGAGAATTTCACAATGAAGCCGTAGTCCAACAGACAGCGATGTTTTTATTTTATTTTATTTTTTTACTGAAATCCGCGTTTTGAACGAATCCTTTCAACGATTCAATGAACAATCAATTTCTGAATGAATCAGCCTTTTGAACAAATCAGTTGACTCCAACAACTCGCTTATTAAGACAGTGACTTGCCGCCACCTACTGGTGGTTTCAGTTTCATATTTAAAGTATCCTTTAATTAAAATGTTAAAATTATAAATCATTTCATATTTAAATATTGAATAGCTTTATTTATGCAATTGTAAATGAAGTGTAAATATAGTAATGCCAGTTTAGATGCCGCTTCTGTGTCACCTCTGCACTGCAAGGATGGATTTTAATTTAAATTAGAATAACACAGTACCAATGTCAAATTAAATAATTAATTTAATTTGAATGTTAGAATTTGACATAAAAGGTGATGCATACCTCTAAATACGTTTAGAAACAATGTCCATATATAGGTGAAAATGCCCCTGGAAATCAATTTAAGGTGGCAAATATTGCCCCTTAATAAAAATGTTCATTTCTGTCAATGCTGTGAACTGACCACTATAGAATATAAAAATTATGAATATCTTCGTGAGTCTGCTTTCAACAACAGGCCTAAACCAGCCGGGATACCAGTACAAAAACACAATCAGAAAAATATCATCTAATTATTATCAACAAAACTTTGAAAATATATAGACATTAATTTTGATTTCTTCAGGTCTTAAAAAGGTCTTAAAAAGCCTTAAATTTGACTTTAAAAATTGTGCAGATACCCTGTGTTAAAATCGTCCCTTTTTGAGGGTGAGCAAAAACGCGTCGTTTTGTGTGTGTCCATTTAAATGCAAATGAGCTGCTGCTCCCTTTCAAAAAGAGGGCGGAGCTACAACAGCTTGTGTGTTAGCAGCTCTGATTACCTCACGCAGACACGCACTGAAATGTCGGAGTCGGACAGTGATGGAGAGACTCGAGAAGAAGTGAACATGTAGAATGCAACAGGACATTTCTGAATGGTTAGTTGATGAATTAATGTAGAATTAATGAGTTAACTAGCCTATCTTCTTGTCATTGATTAGCATATTCTGTCATGATAATCTATAAATGCGTTCCCGGGGAGGGGTTTATGTAAATTTTAGGGTTTGTGATGTCACTAACCCGAGAGGAAGCTCGTCTAGTCCCTATCAGTCAGTTTGGCGTTTGTTGTAGTCCTTAAAAATTGATTTCTGTAAAAGAAAATATCTCCCTTTGCTTTGAACTTTGAGCGTTGTAACTTTGCAGATTGTTTATGCTCAAACAGCAACATAACGCACTAACTAAAGTTAGAATAGTTAAATCATAATCAACTACCCCTTTAACTGAAATTATCTAGTAACTCTGAAGACCCTGATTAGCTTGTTCCGGTATGTTTGATTAGGTTTGGAACTAAACTCTGTAGGTCAATGGCCCTCCAGGACCGGATTTGAGGAACCCTGTGTTAGGACTTCAGTGTTGCAGCACCAGGACCTAAAGAAAAGCGTTATTAAATGATTCATTCATTAGCCGCGTTTCCATTACCCTTCAAATTGCGCAAATTGAAATTGCGAATTGAAAATACGCCCAATGGAAACACGTCAATTTCGCAAAAACTCCCATTTATCTCAAAAAAGTTTTTACGCTCGCATGAGGTGGTTTTTCAGGCAATTCGAAAAAGAAATATTTCGCAAACCTGCAATGGAAACATTTACAGTACAGGTCACCTGACGTAGATGACGCGGTGTGTTTGGACAGAATACGAGACAGAGTTCTTTATTAAATTCATATAAGACAAAAGAATTACAGGAATAATGGATTCTAAACCTCAAATAAATGCCACAATCAAGACCTCGAAGCAGAAATGAGGGAGAAACACCCAGAAACACCTCAATGTGCCGCTCTCAAGTATAATAAGGGTCGTTCCTTACCATTAATGCTTGGAAAACACACATACATCTCCTTCGATTAATAATAATGGCTAGTGCAGTGGCTCGGATATAGTACATAAACCTACCAACGTCCGTTGCCATGGTTTTTGGAATGATTTTACTTATTGCGAGAGGAAAAAAATGAAGTTTTAGTCGCATAACATCGGTTAATGGAAAAGCCGTCATTTAGTTTTTTAGTACATTTAGTTTAGTTCATTTAGTTCATTTAGTGTCATTTAGTAGCCTACTGTTTAATAATATCATATTGCAGATTTGCAGTTCAAACCTCATTATCATTTTCTGACCACTCATGCCGCCCTGTTTTATATTGTCATCCTTCAGCTATTTCTGTGTGAAAAAGATGTGCGCAAACCCAATTCAGTTTCTTCTTCGACAATTGTAAGAACCTCCCATGTCCTTTACATAACAAACATCTTAAAGTCCCTGTAAAGGCAATTCTACAAAAAAATTCTAAACACATTATAAGTGCTAGAAATGTATTGCTAAAACATGTTACAAAGACTGAGAACTGTGAAGTACTAAATTGTGGAGTTAGACCGTTTAACAGTTTTTCACCCTTGCTGTGAGCCGGATTTTTTGGGCGGGGCTAAAACGGGGGCTCGATGACGCACTGCGACCCCCTGAGCTTGATTGGGCCCCTACTTGATGACGCACGGAGTCACTAAGCCTATTGCTCAATCGCGAGTTACTATCAGACCGCCTACAGTTTGCTAGCTACTATGCCCACGGCTCTGGCTATGCCTTCGTCATGTAAATGCGTATTCCCTGGATGCAATCACTTAGAAAACAGATCGGTGTCCTTATTTAAATTTCCGAAAAATGATCATATCAAGACGAGGTGGATTTATCTTGTGAAGAGCTAACGTTACCTTGATGGAGAGCTGATGATCACCACCACACCCGCCTCTGTAGAGATCAGGATAGTTTACTTTCGTTGGAGACAACTGGAATTCACTGATAATCCGCTGTTACTGGTGAATGGGGCCGAACCGACTATCTCCCGCTGTCCGCTTCGGCCTTCATCCTCCCGTCGCGCCGACATGCACGAGCTGTGCGCGAGTCATATTTCCCGCGAGTGGGCGTGGTTTCAGCGCAGCCAGCGGACACGCCCCCAGCGTTTGAGAGCTGAGACTACTGCTCATTTTTTCGAGATTTTGATAGCTTATTTTATTTACTTGGCGGCTTTTTTAATCATTGAAATTGGGCTGGGTGGCTAATAACACATTTTTCGGTGGTATGACAAACTCAGAACACACACTTAATTTTGACTTTACAGGGACTTTAAACTGTAAACTCTCAAACATGCAGCTGCCAAACAACATTTCAGCTGTTGCCAAGTAAACATAACTTTGGTTTCGTTTTTCACAGCAGGGGAGTTATTAAGCCGTACGCTCCAGAGCTCCTACTGATGTGCTCTTACTTGTGTTAGAAGTGTTTAGTGTTGCTCTGACAACTCCTTGTCTACCTTAATTGTGTTCTGTCTGTACAGAGAAATAGAACTCTTTGTGACTTGTAGCACTTGTCAGTGTTTCCCACATGATCCTCCTCCCCAGAAATTGGCTTTCAAACAAACATTTTTATTGCCATTTTAATAAATTACTTTACAATAAATGAATAAAATGTGGTTTTCTATAACATAATGTATTTTACCAGCCAGTAAGTAGATTTTATTACCATTGCTAACTAGGGCTGCACGGTATATTGAAGTTATCAATGTATCGATATTTATATCGCAACGGCTTGCGATAACAGAATGAATACTTTAAAAAGTTTCAATAAGTCAAAGTTTTAGGTTGACGCAAAAAGCAGATAATATAGACGACAAAAATACACACGGTTCACTTCGGGTGGGAATCTTTAGGCACCTCGCGATCTGATCCGATTCCGATTCTAGGAGTCACGATCCAATTCAAAAACGATTCTTGATCTACTTTTTTTTCTTATTAATTCATTTGTTTACCAACTTGAAAATCTTAAAATATTTTTATTTATTTAATTACATATGTAATTTTAAGCAGGGTTGGTAAGATCCGCTTTTTTTGCCTCCAATACCGATTCCGATACCTGGGATTCAGTATTGGCCGATACCGAGTACCGATCCGATACTAAAATAATAATAAATAAAACAGTGCTGAATTACCTAATAAACTGTATCTGTTTTGAGTTAGTTCACGTACAGGGTCCGAAATTAACTTTTTGGCTCACCTGCCACGGGGACTGGTAGATGAAAAAATCCACCAGCCAAGCATATTTTTTACCGGCGAAAATAATAAACAGCCTTTTTTTTGGTCACATATACATTCATTTCAGTAGGCTACATTTAATTGAGATAGGTAGGCCATAAAAAATGTCCAGAGCTAAATTTGAAATGTATAATAAAAAAATCTATATATTGATCAAAATGAGAGAAATATATGAAATATTAGGTAGGCCTACTATCATTGGGTAAAAAAAAAAAAAAAGAGTCAATCATGTGGAAGGGAAGGCAGAACGTACTCGGTTACTTACGTAACCTCGGTTCCCTGAGAGATAAGGGAACGAGTATTGCGTTGCAAACGCTATGAGAAAATGGTGCAGAAGCAGCCTGGCCAGCGGCGGAGTATGCACGATCCGCGAGTGCTGAAGACGTTCTGCACGGCTTTCATGGGTGCGCGGCCTCTGCTCTCGAGTCTCCGACTGCTAGCAGGACACAAATTAGCGGCGACCGCTTCTTCCAGTGGCGGTCGCTTCACATATCCTTTTTCCTCAGCGCCGTCAACAGCGTTAACTGTACGTACACACCGCCGACGACTTGAGCTGCAAAGAAGCTCTGGCCGCCTTGTCAAGGACGCTTGTCAAAAAGTATGGGGAAGCTTGACGCTTTGGCCGCTCTGAATAGTGAGTGCGCACGCGCGACCGGGGCTCTCTCTCTCTCTGCTCGTTCTTAAGAGGCAGAAGAGCGCGGGCCCGCTGAAAATGTCATATTTTGGTATGAACATTCACATTCACGATAGCTTTTTGAGATTTACTCGCCAAACGGAAAATCTACCCGCATTTGGCGCTTGGCGGGTGTTCATTTCGGACCCTGTTCACGTAGTGTAACTGCGTAGCGCTTCTGTGTTGCACGTCACACGTATCACACACATGACCAGCGTCGGCCAATAGTGAGCCTACGTGTGACGTACAACACAGAAGCGCTACGCAGTTACACTACGTGAACTAACTCGAGGCCCAGAGAGAAGGAAATGAAAAGTGGAATAAAGTCGTTATTTTTGTTGTTTTTTGCGCACGAAAAGTATTCTCGTCGCTTTATAAACTTAAGATTGAGCCACTGTAGTAACTTGGACTATATTAACGATGTATTTAATGCATTTTCTGGGCCAGCAAGTTATAATGTCTTAGAAGCCTGTGGAGGAGTGAGACAGCTCTCAGATTTAATCAAAAATATCTTAATTTGTGTTCCGAAGATGAACGAAGGTCTTACGGGGTTGGAACAACATGAGGGTGAGTAATTACTGACAGAATTTTCTTTTTTGGGTGAACTAACCCTTTAAGAGGACTGTCTAATAAGGTTACTGTCTAGTAAGGTTACTGTCTAGTAAGGTTGCCGCTTGTATGACTCAAATTAATGATAAACAATGTACACTGTAAAAATTAAACCGTGATTTTTACGGTAAAAACACGGCAGCTGTGGTTGCCAGAACTTTACCTTCAAAAGTACGGTAGCAACGTTATTGGTTTTACAGACTTAACTTAAAATTTACAGTAATAAACCGTATTTTATCATCTGATATAATGTGAATTTACCATCCTATTGAACTATTAATATCTGTTTTGTACCATTGTAATACACTCATAACCACCAATCACAGCAGTGATGAGAGTCACATGATCAATCAAAGCTCATCACAAGCAGCTCTTCCACAAGAAAGTTAATACTAATTTATAAAAGCTGCATAGTGTCATTCACACAAACATTAAACACCATCATGGTAACACATGAAATTTAAAAAATGCAATAAACATTAATTTAACAACATTAAATGTAACATAAAACCCTAATGTACATAACTGATTAGAAAAAAAGAAGAAAAAAAAACTAAGAAACAGTTATTTCAACAAAAATACATCAAATGTGAAGTGTCACACAGGGAATTGTGGGAATGCCAATTTACGGTTTTTTACTGTAAATTATACAATGAGTTGTTCTTTTTCACTTTCAAAAACCGTAAATTTAACGGTATTTTACAGCAAAATTACATTAAATGTACCGTTAGATCTATCACAGTTATTTACCGTATATAGTACGGAAACTTTCTGTTAACCAATTAACAGTTTTTCACTGTAGCATTTTTACAGTCTTTTACCGTTAAAATTACGATCATTTTTTACAGTGTATGTATACTATCAAATTAAAAAACATTTCTTTTTAAATTTTAAGCGCAGCTTTTTAATGAAGCTGCAACATGATATGATAGATAGGACAGAACAAGAAAGGCTAACTATAAACTTTCATTGCGGTTTCGGTTTTCGGCCAAGTGCATCCAGAATTATCAGTTTCGGTTTCGGTTTCGGCACAGAATTTTCATTTCAGTGCATCCTTGCAGTGATGCTTTCTTGTGAAAATTGTTTGTTGGATATTTTTATTTTTTAAATATCATTTAAATAGATTTTACACACTGAAAGCATTATCGTATCGCATTAATAAACATGTCATCACAGATCATATTTCTTTTCAATATTGTTCTACCCAGTTGCTAACTAATAGCAGCATTTTGAGTCAGACCTAATGAACTGTGGTTCAGTAAGTGAGTGTCTAATCTGAGATGATTCAGTCAGGAAGTGAGTTTGTCTGACCGATTCAATCTGATATAATTTATTGCCTTGGTGTTGCAGAGTCAAGCGCAGTGGCTTTCCTTAACAGAGACTCCGGAAACACTGGTGGAATTCATCTTTTATCTGCTTTTAATTAAGCTCAGTTCATTGGTTGTGGATTGAGGTGTACTAAATGTAATATTTAGCCAACATACATCAGATATCAAACTGTAGTCTTCCAGGAGGCATTGTTCCATACATTTGATTCAGGATCCAAGATGACAGTTCTCATGACAGCCTCTCTGACTCGCACCAAATGCGTCATTGTACAGATGTCTCGAGAGGCTCTTCTGGTTCAGGCTTGTTAGGATGATGAGATGGAGTTAATTAATAGTTTATCATTTACATTTAATCATTTAGCAGAAGCTTTTGTCCAAAGCGACTTACAAATGAGAACAATAGAAGCAATCAAATCAACAAGAGGGCAACAGTATGTAGTAAGTCAAGTCAAGTCCCAGTTAGTCTAGCAAAGTGCACATACAGTAGCAAGTAAAAAATAAATAGAGAAACAGAATAGAATTGAACAAGTAAGTGCTAATATGAATGGGTCAAGTGTTCACAACACTTTAAAGCAGGGGTGGGCAACAGTTTTAGTCTGAGGGCCACAGTTACTTTGGCAAAGTAAACGGAGGGCCACACTTTGGACAATTGCAATTAAACATAGTTACATGATTAAATGGTACAGATTAATGCAATGCAAAATATGTATAAGGCTACTCTACAGTTACTTTGACAGCCTATTTCAAGGCCTGATACTTATTTTTGCTAGGCCTGTCTGACCTAGGCTACTCTAAGGTTACAATAACTGGATTTACTTTCAAGGATTCATTTCCTACACTACCCTGCATATTGTTCAACTGTCATTCATACCAGCTGTAGCTTTTCAAGATAGAAAACTATTAACAAAACTGCAAATGTATGTGTGCAAGTTACATTAACATACAGACTTCAGGCAATCTGGCTTGGAATTATCAAATTTAATTGAGGCTATATATCAGAGGGAGACCTTCATCACTGAATGAAAAACATTTTCAGTTTTCAGTTGTGATTATTAATTTTTTTTGTAATTTCTTTAACATATTTTGTTAAAATCTTTTATAAAATAGAACACAATTTAAGTGCAGATCAACTTCATCACACTTATGTTTGCTTGAAGATAAAGGGCCTATATAGGCCTATGCATCTCACAAAATTTAAATTTGATTTAGCTGTATCATCACTATCTACGGGACATGCATAAGAAATGGCAACATGAAACTGAACAATGTTGTAAAAAAGTAACTTAATGGAACTTTGGCTAGGCCTACTTTAGAAAAATGTATTTCGGCCTATGCAACTGAGATGAAGAGCTTTTTGTCGGTGTTCTGTAACTCAATGTGAACAATTGAGACGGTCGCCTTTCTTTACTAAGTCACCGAAATCTGGGGTCGTGTTCGACGTTGAGATGCGCAACACGGACGACAGGTGTGTGTCGGTTAGTCGTGATCTGTAGCGTGACTTGTTAAAGTTCATTACAGAGAAAGTCTGCTCGCATACATACGTGGACCCAAATAAAACGAGCATCCTTTGCGCATGCCTCCGCATGTTAGGAAACTTGCCCTCGTTCAATGCACCGTAAAACCTGTCCAATGACGACGAGGTGAATTTCTCCTTGAGAGTGGGATCGCACTGCATGTCAATCAACTCAAGCTGAGCTTCCGGAGGCGCTTGGTCGCTGTCAAAGGAAAAGGGGGCGGACACCAGCTCCATCTCTTTTTCAATTTTTCCGAAATCAGAGAAACGCCTGTTAAATTCAGTGTGCAGATCCTCGAGTGTAGTGGTGTATTTGACAGTGAGTCGGGATGGCACATGCTTCATTGTGGCGAGAGTTGGAAAATGTGTAAAGCTCTTGTTTGTCATTTGTCGGGAAAACAGGGTCAGCTTTGCTCTGAATGCTTGTACGTAGGAATACAGTTCGTGCACGAACACATCCTTCCCCTGCAGCTTCCGATTGAGGTCATTCAAATGGCCCATTAAATCCACAGCAAATGCAAAGTCAAGCATCCAATCAGAATCTTCAAGTTCTGGAAAGTCACCAGCCTTCCCGACATTCTCCAGAAACACCCCTATCTGATCTCTCAGGTCCCACACACGGCGTAGCACTGTGCCCAGGCTCAGCCAGCGGACGTTTGAGTGGTATGGGACATCAGTGTGTTCTGTCTCACTCTCCTCCAACAACTGGATAAACTGGCGGTGGTTAAGCGCCCGGGCCCTGATGAAATTGACAAGTTTCACCACAGTTTTGGTGACGTGATCAAGCTTTAACACCGACTTAGACAAGGCCTCCTGATGAATGATGCAGTGCAAGAAAATCAGAGTTGAGTTAGGGTCATCCTCTCTCACCCTGTCCTGTATCCTACGCAATAGCCCAGTGTTCTTCCCGGTGAGGTTTGGACAGCCATCAGTGGTCACGTTCAGTAACTTCGCCCACGGTAGGTTCATTCTCTGCATGCATCCTGACACCGCATCATAGAGGTCTGAACCCCTTGTCGTCCCCTTCATTGATTCCATCGCAAGAAACTCCTCCACTATTTCAAATGTGTCAGTAATACCTCTGATGAATATAAGCAGCTGGGCAGTGTCTTTAATATCAGTGCTCTCATCCAGCGCTATTGAAAAGTATGTGAAATCGGTGGCCCTTTTTAGCAATGCAGATGTCAGCTCATCATCAATTACCTCGATGCGACGAGTAACTGTACGGCGAGACAGGCTCACATTTTCGAACTGACTTTTGCTGTCAGGGCACAGCACGCTAGCTGCCTCTACCATACAGTCTTTTACAAACTCACCATCTGAAAATGGTTTGCTGTGTTTGGCGATTTTGTGTGACACCATATAGCTCACTTTTGTTGCTGACTCCTGTGCATTAGACTGCTTGGTAAAAATATTCTGCCTGGCAGTTAAGTTGGAGGACAATCTCGTGGCTTTTTCTTCCCTCTCCTTTGCGGAGAAATTCACGGCATAATTAGCATGTTTAGCATTGAAGTGCCTGCTAATATTATATTCTTTAAAGACAGCGATGCTCTCCTGACATATCAGACAAATCACCTTTGAGCCGACGTTCGTGACGAAATATTTTGACGTCCATTCTTTATTGAATGCTCGACATTCAGAGTCAACTTTTCTCTTTTTTACTGCACTCATTTTGACAATTTTTTTATGCCGCCGGCCGTTTAGAATTTGTTACTTTGAGGAGTGAAGAAGAGAAGTAAAGGCGCAAATTGTAATTTCACACAGCGACATCTGTTGGATTGTTTTTAACCCCTTACGCGTCAAAGATCACAGATTATTGTTGTTCAAAATTCATTACTCGTCAAAACATCACACTATTACTTCTGGACAATCTGAGCATCATTTTAGAAACTTCAGAAAGGTTTAAGACTCCAGCTTCGATATTTGACCACTGTTTATGATTAAACTGGTTTGGAGTGACATTCACTTCTTAATTTATGCCAGGAGTGCAAAATAATTAATCTGTAACGATCGTTATTTTGAATAGAAATCATTACTCACACAACATTTATTCTCGTCTTCTCCGGTTTATTTGTGTTCAAATACATAAAAAATACAGCATCCGCCAGGCCTATTAGTCCAATGGTGCGCATATTTGGAGAAATAATGATTAGTTATCACATGTTAGTAAAATATTTCGTCATACAGAAAAACATTTCTTTTCATTTTCCACTGAATTATGCGATCTGAAGAGCTCAAACAGCGAACGGAGCTAGATGTGTCTTTTCCTGATTTGCGTCAGATTTGACCTGTCAATCATCTCACGTCACGTGGTTCATGACGCGTCCTGTATACACTTCCTCATTCTCATGCGTGATAACTAAGCTAAAGTGACATTTCTTCACTGAAACAAGAAGCTAATAAATGCACGATTTAAGTATTTGTATGATTATGTGTTTTGTGTGTGATTTTCATGCGATTTGGGGTTTTCATATAAATAATGAATGTCCAAATTGCGAGTGCATCGACCGCATCGCGGGGGCCGGATTGAAGCAATATGCGGGCCGGATCCGGCCCCCGGGCCGTATATTGCCCATGTATGCTTTAAAGGGATACTCCACTTTTTTCTCCACTCTCATTCCTGCGTAATAATCAAGAAACTTTGCTGCAGTACCATGGGTGAAGCAGGCGTAATGATATGACGCAGCACCTGATAATAGTCCCCAGCTCAGTAGCCTATTATCAGGCGGCAGGCGCTGCGTCATATCATTACGCCTGCTGGACTCATGGTATGGCAGCAAAGTTTCTTGATTATTACGCAGGAATGAGAGTATAGTTCCTAGCCATATCAGCCTAGAAAATCGCAACTTTTCATTTTCCGTCGGTCTTAGTACATGATGTAACTACGGAAGAGTCAAGTTTTAAATAGGAAAAATATCGAAACTCTTTGTTCATTTTTTTGAGAGAGATGCTAATGGTCTTGTCCGGTTCAATTCATTATGCTAAGCTATGCTAAAAGTGGGACCCCCAGACCCGGAGATCGGCTGAATGGATTCGAAAACGGTAAAACTCAACTGTTTAACTGGGGAGTTGTAAAATGAGCCTATTTCCAAAAAAAGTGGAGTATCCCTTTAACCATAGATGCTCAGATTGAGTAAGGCAGATAATTTCACCAGCAGGGAACAGATGAGGAAAAGGTCCATGAGAGTAATTTTGTGCCTCTTTTGGATGGCACCACAAGGCGCCGTTCACTTGCAGAACGCAAGCTTCTGGATGGCACATAAGTCGTGAGTTTAGGTATAGTGGTGCAGTGGTTGTCTTGTAGGCAAACATCAGAGCCTTAAATTAGAGTAAAAACAACATTAAAAAAATTGGATAGGTAATATTTAGAGCTTTGAAGTGCTGGAAAAGTGTGAAGTACTTTAAAAAAGTGGTTGCAATATTCAACTATTTCTGCCACAATACCATAGTTACAGGTAGGGCTGGGCGGTATATCGAGTTGTACAATATATCAATATATTTTTTTGAAACGATATGGAATGAGGCAATACCGTTTATATCAATACAGTAGTTTGGTACGAGCACATCTGAAAAATAGCCGAGGACGCAGTGAAAGTACATACTGTAGTACAATTTGTCCTATACATGACACTATACATGACACAAGCTTATATTAAGGGCTTCAAAATAACTGGTAAGATAGTTAACAAGTTTAAAGCAGCTTGCCCAGTCAGATAGGCTATTGTTGCTGACTGACAGATAAATACTTGCGCTGTTGAATGCGTTTGAGATGTGGTGCTTTCCTCAGTGCTTAACTTACATTTCACAGGTATATTCTCCATCTGTAAATGTTAGAGAGTCAAACAAATATGTCCATTTCACTGTCAGGAGAGGACGAGCCTTCTGCAAGTGCCAAAAAGACGGAGCACAATAGAATAGTAGCGCAATAATTCTGACTAAAATATAGCCTGGCTAACGTCAGACCAAGTCTCATTGAGACTTGGTCTGGGAACTACGTGCGCATTTTCTCGTATTTGAGGCGTGGTTTACGAATGCCCAGAGCCGTTTATTGGGCGCTATGAATGTCTATCAAATGCGCCTGTATGTAGCTCATAGCCAATCGCTTCAATTATACCAGATGACGTATGTAGAGTGAGAGAAATTCGACGAGGAAAAAGACGATGGGTCAAAGATTTATTTGCACACGATGGCGTTTAGCGAATATTACCGTTTGTGAAAGATAAACATGAGGGTAGAAGGTAACGTCGAGTTTGATATAAACAAACTGCTTCGGTGTCGTCATCATCTTGCTGCTCCCTCCCCGTTCTGTGATTGGTTCCCTTTTTCAGGGGAAAAATTGTCCCATGGTGTCCAGACTGCCTAGCAGCGTGAATAGAATCGCGCTGCGAGCAAGGCAGTATGGGGAAACCCAGGCTAACTAAAATATACATATTGCTAAAATATTTGTTGTTGGAGACAATAAATGTGCCATATGTGGAATTATAAACGTACAAGTATTTTATGAAAGTGACCATTTATAATGGGGTAATCAAATGCAGGCTAATATAATTAGTTTGTGCTTTTGTTTTTTATTTAAATTTTTAGTTTAGCCTTTAGTCAATTTAAAAACAAAAGCATTATTTTTGTTTTTAGATTGTAATGTTACAATGTTAGAATGTAATGTGATTTTAACCACCTTTTTGCACGTAATATTTTGCATAGCCTACATTATATTAATTATTTGTTTCCATATCCGTCAATATCAACATTGTTTGTAGGATATCATTGGGCAGGATGTGAATTATAATTTTTTAAAATAAATAGGCCTACAGATTTTCTTTATCCAAATAGAAAAACGTAGAAAGTACCGTGATATATATTGTATATCACCATTTAACCTTATGATGTTTCTCATTTGCAACAGAAATGGCTGCTCATATCAGTTAGGTGACGTGGTCTAACAAAATCTAGTTGTGCCGGCAGGAAAAAGGTTCGCAAAATGCAACCATTTGGTTGCAGTCTGGAGCCCTGAGTGCTGAATCACAACAAATAAAAAGCAAAAATAAATTCATAATCATAAAAGTTGAACAGTGGTGACACGTTAAAACTAACCAACAGTGTAACATGCAATTAATATAGAATACAAAATGCCAACTGAAATCACCTTTAATTGGTGATATATATTCGCTAATTATTTAAAAAGCCTGTGATCTCAACAGGAAGTTATGCAACGGTGAACGTAACCAGTGTTTTTTTTTTATTGTCTTGCATCCATTAACTTGAAACACCGGTGAAAGCAATCACTCTGCACAGATCTACCTCTCAATGTTGTATTGCTCTTTTACAGTGGCTTATTGTTCTCATCCCATGAAGTGGTTATAATAGAAATGCTTTTAATTAATCCAGTGGAGGGCCATGGGTGGCTGCCCGAGCCTGCTGTGACGCAAGACTGGGATTTAATCATGAGAAGATGGGGTGGGAAAAGAGGGAAAACTCATTCCCCCCCATGTCAGGCTGTTAAAAGTGGCAAAACTTCTGGTGTTCAGTCAGGAAACTATTCACATCATGCTACGAGATTAAAGGTTTAAAATAGGCGTTGGGCGGCATTTAATCCCATACAATAATGTAAAATGTGAGGCCCGTGTTTAAAGTTGAAGTGAACATTTTGAATGGCAAAATATTTTATCCTATCCCAGTTTTATGTGCAGTGTGTTTGGGAAACATATTTGGACTTTAGTTGTGTTTGAAACCACACCATTTGTGATCTAACATTTATATCTACTGAAATAAATTTGGGGTGAAAACACAATTGAATGTTAATGTCAAATTCGGGTACTAAATTGTAAGACCTGTACCATATGATTTGTGTGATGCGATGCAGCAGTCTCCTTCAAGGAGATTTAGGATTTGTGCTTTGGCCAACTGAACAGACTTCCCAGACTCTTTTCCCCTCTGCTTCATGGAGGATGATGGAAGAGTCTAGCTCACATGCCGCATGCATTGCATTTAAGGGTCCAGAAAGTGTAGATTAGTAAAAAATATTATTCTTTTTCGTAAGTCATTTTCCATTGGGATTACACTGCATGGTAGGCTTGGTGTTTCTTTAATCTGTGGATGAAATGTTTAGTACTAAAGTAAATGAGATCAATTTCAATTTTATTTTGTCTTTAAAGCTGCAGTCCGTAACTTTTTTTTGTGTTCAAAATGTATATAATAAGCGAGTGCCTCATGAATCCATATTCCATATTGTCTTATCTTCAATCACTACGGTGCACACCTATAATTAGTGTTTATATTCAGACTATCTTAGACTGTTACGGGTCATACCCCTGCGGAGTAACCCAGTACCTGCGTGACTCGTCATAGACATAAACAGAGAGAAGTAGCTCTGGCTACAATGTTCTTCCGCAAGACGCGTGCAGTTCTGTTTATTAACTGCTAGCTCCAAAAGTTACAGTTTTAAAGTCAACATGAAATGGCATTCACAGCCCATTTTACATCTGTAATGTGACGTATCCAAGTCAAACAGGATATTTAGTGTGAAAATGTGTAGGGCAGTGCCAAAATTGTTTCCAGTTCATTTTATTTAGCGTTTTGAGTCTTTGTGTCATGTTGGTAGACACAAGTGTTTGCCTCCCGTCTTTGTCGTCGTCTTTTTTTTTTTTTTACAATACTGACGGTCCAGCTGCAGTTCTCAGACAGGAAACCCTCTGACATCAGCATAAGGTTGTGTGTTGTTTGAAAACACACAGCTGCAGACACAGGGAATGTCCCATGAAGAAAAAAAACAGCATCCAAAATACCCACTTTGACTGTGAGTGTTTCCCAACCTTTTTGCCACAGCACAGTTTTGATAAGTAAAAAATCCCACGGCAAACGGGCAGAAATCTTGTGTTTTTTAAACACTGTCATCAAAGTTGGTATTGTGAGTTTCTATATGGTCATGCATGTCATTAAAATTAAATGACCATTTAATAAAAATCAAGCTTAAATGGAGTTCTGAGGTTTTTGACCAGTAATTGACAGAGATGTGGGTTTTGTCCATCACTGGAACAGCCTCATCACTGGAACAATCTCAGCAGTACGTTTTCATCAACTTACAGGTTATTGCCTAAGTTAATTGTAAAAGATATGAGGTTTCCGCCTGATAACGACGATATAGCCTTATTTGTAGCATTTATTTATTTATTTTTTGTCATTTGACAGTGTCTCACGGCACATTAGCGTGCTGGGGCATCCTCTTGCTGAATAGTGTTCATTGCACACTAAAGTGTGTGTGTGTGTTTGTTTCATTGATACTTGCGAGACAGGATGAGGGATTTCCTGTGTTGTGATCTTCCCTGCTCTGGCAAATTTTGGCAGTCCTGACCTTTCAGAGTTCTGTGAGAATTTGGATTCCTGCATTCAGACAAACCTCCAGACCAGACCACTGGTGGTCTCATAGGGGTTTACAGGAAGGCCAAATTGTCCACCTTCTTGTGAAAGAAAATCCCAGAGGATTGTGAAGTTTTTGAAGTGAAATTATGTTTATTCCAATTTGGTTGATTCAAATTTGGTAGAAATGTTTATATATTTTGTCTAATGATTAGGTCTTAAAGTGACATCAGCCTAATATTCTTGCTTGTCTGTGTAAGTAATGTTAATCAAACAAGAAGAGACAAAGATAATACAATTAACTCATTGCATAGTCTTCACAGTATAAATAAATATAGATCAATCCTACTAGATCAACTAAAGAGCAATGTTGTTTTACATTTGACTTTTTTTTTCACAGGAATGCTGTATTTGTTAAGCTCTAAGTTGTCCCTAATCACCTCTAAGAGAGGGAATGGAATATGTTGCACATGTTGCTTGCCAATAAATAAAAAGAAGTCAATTCATGATACTTTCTTATCTCTTTATTTTACGATACTTCAAATATATTGTTGTTAAGAATAGTCAAGTCAAGTCACCTTCATTTATAGACTATTAACAATTAAGATTGTTTCAAAGCAGCTCTGCAGTGATAATAGGAAGTAACAGAGATTGTTTTGGCTTTACAGCAACTAGAATAAAGTTATTGTCCAGCTAAAGTTAGTTTTGATTGATTGATTCACTTCGGTTGCAGAGATCATTAGTTATTAACTTGGGGGCCGCTAACACGACACCGTTCTAACGGAAAGCACTCAACGCTAGGGGTGGGGGAAAAAGAGACGTATGATGGCCAAGCGCAAAATTTGAACGGCACCCTCTTCGTTAAAAGCTGACGTATGGAAAATTGGCAATTTCAATTGTGACCTATTTTGTATTTTTTGTATGAGAGCTGCTTTCTGTATTTTGTTTAGTTTTCACATCAATATGCTGTAAACCGATCTGTTATACGTAGGTTTACTGTACTGCCCTCCACAGTCACAGTGTGTATCAGTGCAATGCCAGTCACAAAAAGTTACATTTTGACTCTGCTCTCTGCAGATGTTCATTCACTTTTTTGTATAAGCTGTTTTTGATTGTTGTATACAGCAAAAATTTCAAGTCACAACTCTTTATTATTTAGTTGTTTATAAGAGCGGCTTTGTATGTACTAATTATTCAGAATATGCGTAAGTCCACAAGTATTATTTTTGTATGAGAGCTGCTGGTACATAATTCTATATTTTTGAACGAAAGCTGTTTGTGATTTTGCTACAGCAAAGTGTTTTTTTGTTTTTTTGTCTGAAGGATTATATTGCTCATTGCTCATAACAGGAGGATGTTGGTTAGAAGTCTATTATTAAATGCTAGAGATTCAAAACATGCTGAAGTTTGTATTCATTTACTACAAGTACGCCGCTAGACACATTTATTTTCCTGTTGGTTCTTTGCAATGTTGGGACATATGCTGGCAAATGTAACCTTACAGTTAACTTGCCAAATCACTTCCATTTGCTTTATTAATAAAATTAATATAGGAAGTATTGGAAGTAAATTCTTTATGGGTCATCATAAATACTTTGCTTTAAAAGTACCAAGTAGTCACACAAAAAAAAGATGTATCGATAATCGTTTTAGCATCGCTTTGCAGCCCTGTGAATCGTAATCGAATTGAATCGTGATGTGCCTAGAGATTCCCACCCCTACTCAACGCGCTCCGGCCCGCTCATCCGCACAAAACAGCACCTGGTGGCTGGAGAACGCAAACCCTGAAAAAGATTCCAAGGTGCAAGCCTTGAAACATTTTGAAAAAAAGGTTATCTCTGCGCAAACCTCAAAAACACAAACCCGCGAAAACGCAGACGGCGTGCACATCCGCATCACGTATTGAATAGATATAAACTTTCCTGTAGCTCAAACAGGAGAGCGTTGGCGCTTGCAACGCCATGGTCATGGGTTCGATTCCCAGGGAAAGCAAGAACTGATACGAATGTAAATGTGTACCTTGAAATACAATGTAAGTCGCTTTGGATAAAAGCGTCTACCAAATGCGTAAATGTAAATGTAGATATGTGCGCAGGCGTGTAGTTCTTTACAAACCAACCCTCAACAAACTACTTGTCTGGCCTTAAAAATGTTTAATAAAGAGTTATTTATCGCTTCCGCGTAGCCACGTGAACCGGAATTATCCCGACAATGCTTTATCTGTACAGAGGTAAAGGGAAGGGAAGGAGGCATTCACAGGGGAGAGACTAGTTGACACTTCAGGACTGCGTTGTCGTCATGTCCAGGCACAGGTCCTTCATCAGATCTGGATACGGCCTGGATCCGGCGGACTGCGGTAAACCTCGGGATAAACAGAGAGACTAATATTAGCGTAGACGCCATCCTTCTTATGATGTAACAAGTACATCAGGATTTATGGTAAGTGTTCCCATAAATGAAAGGACTGTTTCGGGTTAATACAACTTGAGATTCCTTTAAAATCTTTAAAATGTGAAGTGCTTTGTGCTTCTTTCCTGTCTCTGGGATCGCTAGTGAATGATGTAAAAATGATTAATATTAATAAACCTAATTATTTGTAATCTTTTTTTCTTTTTTTTTAATCGATTTTTACTAGTCACTACATTACAGAAATATTCTGGGTTCAATACAAATTAAGCTACACCATTATTTGTAAAATGTTTATCTATTGCCACAGTTAAAATGTTAAAAGCATGTAAAAAAAAAAAAAAAAAAAAAAAAAAAATACAGTAGTTAAAATTCGAAATCCTTGTTTAAATATGCCTTCCTCTCTACTATATAGTAGCCGTACGTGAAGAATACTATGTGAAGCAACACAACTGACTTGTAAGTCATATGGCAATGACATGATGATGTTGTCTGCATGCTATACTAGCATTCATACTATATAGAACATACTTATTTTAGTGCTCACGAAGTTCGTTCCTCCTCAAATGAAGTATCTAAGCAGGTAGTATGCGATTTTGAACTTTCTGTTGTAGGCTATTATTAATCTGAATACCAGAACATCTTCCTGAAACACTTAAAACACTTTATTTAATTTGTATTTTCGTTCTGTTGTATTTATTTGTCCGTTTTGTGTGTAATTAGTTTCTTTGTTCTAATTGTATGGCTGGCTGTTTACTTGTCTTATGTAGCCTAATTATTTTAAGGACCTTTTTCTTACTTTAAGTATAGCATTGGTTTTTTCTAAAGTATTGATAATTGTGAAATTGACTCGTGTAACATGACTTGCACGTAGCTGTACAAATTCCTGCCATGGTGATCCATGCTTCTGAGATTATTGGAGATCAACTGCACTATCCCTATGGGAAGCACATAGTTGTGTGTACATAGACATAGAGGCGCAGTTTTGCCCCTAAGGGCCCATCACCTGCTGCAACACAAGTACACAATGTCTTCTCCAAATCTCATTTGTTTATCACCACGGATGGGGGTTTTGAAGTTATTTTTGTGATATTCCTTAAAGCTGCAGTCCGTAGTTTTTCCTCTCTGTTCGAAATCTGAAATTGCAGTTATTCGCGGAATTATCAACTTTACGTGGTTTGTGCCTCGGCACGGCAAAGCGTGGATGAATCCAATGTTTTGAGGAGAATGTGCGGCTGTCAATCACTGCGGTGTGGATACTGGCATTCGCAATCACAGATTCTACTTTTGGGATTTTCACTGGAAAATGTCGTCTGAACAAGTAAGTAACATCCACGTTTGTTCTGACCAACTAAGGGGGAAAAAAGCATTGCAGTAAATTGCGCTGATTAAATCTAACGATCGCTTATCATGTCACGTCAAACCGTGTTTGTTCTCAATACTTTGTTCTCAAATTGTTAATGTTAACAACATCAGCATTGCGTGACTACATTTAATGCCCTTCTGATATTTATCCTTGTTTTTGCATGGGCCCGGTTGCAATCTCTTTTTTTCTGTAGCCTCTCCGAAGTCCGAAGTCTTTTGCATTTTACAACGGGTGAATCTCCAGTTGTCATTGGTGATTGTCGTTTGAACCTTTCTGGATCCGCCATCAAATTGATGTTTAATTATATCAAGTGCTGTGAGAAAAGGCTATATAAATCTTCACCTCCAACATCCTCACACACAACATGGCCTACTAGCCGAGACACCTTCTTTATGTGTACAGATGTGATGTGATGATGCAAAGACATGCTCGAATTTCCCGTGAAAATCCACCAGTACCACTGGAATTAAAAACATTATTCAGGGTTCGTACGGGTGCTTGAAATCCTTGAAAATGCTTGAATTTTGATGTTGTGTTTTCAAGGTTTGAAAAGTGCTTACAGGTTGTTGTTGTTGTTGCACAGATTTTGTTCAAACCTTGTCTATATCAAGAATGTGTCCCAAAACCAAGGCCTGTAAAATATTTCTGTCTTCATATTTTCAGCCCTTGAAATTACTTCAGTTTTACAGCCTGAAAACCACATTATCTGGGAAGCAATATTTGGACATTAATATAATAAAAAGTATTATTCATCATAGGCATTATCTACTTAGACAGTGATACATTTTGAAAAATAAAACTTGTGATTTGCTTAAATATCTGATCCTTCTGCTATTACGAAACACAATTTTGGCTGTTTATCATTATCTCTTTTAATGTGTTAAAAACACGAAATAATAATTTTGATTATGTATTGGTATATAATTTACGGTGGTGTAAGGTGCTGGAAAATTTTTAAAAATGGACCTTGAAAGTGCTTGAAAAGTGCTTGAATTTGAAAAGGTGTACGAACCCTGATTATTACAAGCTTACAGTTTTGAATCGAGCTAAAGCAAGCAAATAGTTTTGAAAACTGGCTGGTTACTTGCTCAAATTTATTTTTTTAGCCCAAAAAAGTTACGGACTGCAGCTTTAAACAGTGTTAAATGTATTATTATTATTATTATTATTATTACATTTTACTGTACAATAGCAATATATTTCTGTCATTATTTTAAAAGTAAAACCGAACTTTTATTTTGGCAGGTTGTAATGAAGACCTTTTTAGATTCTGATTATAGTTTTAAGCAGCAGTGTTTTTGCGCTTAATATTCACAGATACTAGTCGATATTGTGACGTATACAGCACTACTTTTGAATTATTCATCAATTTCTTGTCCAAATTCTGTGACATTCAGTGATATAAACTCTATATGATATAAATTTTATGACTGGATTCTGTGATTCTGTCCCCGTTTTCACATCACTGAAAATCACAGGATCTGTCACAACACCATTTCAGTAGTTAATGCCAATTCCAGGAAAATTTCTCAATTCTTGATACCAATTTCAGTAGCACAGCAATAGCTGATGGACATTTCAATAAGTCAGCTTGTGCGTTTCTGTTCTGATCTCATCTCATGTTTCCTGGATAACTTCATCTTGTACTTTCCACCACAACAACTTTATGATGCCGTTTTTTCCAGTTCAACAGCCCAATGAATCCATAATTAATTACAGATTTTCCATCGCTCAGGATAGAGGTTGGTCTCTCAAACAAAGTTCACTAAGCTAGACTGAGTTGGAAACAAACCGCCTACTGCTGTTATCTCATATCCAATGGCCCAGTCCAGTCAGGGCTAAATGCATCAGAAAACAGCTGCCGGGCCTATTTATAACATGCAGGTGACATGCAGCACATGGGCCAGTCACTCTGATCATCACTTACAGTTGTTTGTGAGATACTATTAGCCTGGCTTGCATGTCTATAGATTCAGAGTCAGACCTTAGGCTTTGGCTCTTTGGCTGCATTTACACTGGAGGTCTTGATGGTTCATTGTGATTTGTTGACTATATCCGATGACCAGCTTATCCTCTTTTATAAGTTACCCATATCGTACTATACTAGGGATGTCACGATACCAAAATCTATAGTAGTCGGTGCTGATTACCAAAAGTACACGATACTCAATATCAAATATCGGTTTTATACATATTTTTACAATTATCTCACCAAAACACTTGTTTACTCAATGTATTTGTGTTTTTATGAGGTCATTTTTTGCAGTAGTCAGTAATAAAACAAGAATGAATAAACACATTAGAAGCAGTAGCATAAATAACTACAATAGAATAAAGAAACACCTGAGTTGACGTCATTCACCATATCGCTTTTTCAATGGGTGTCCCCATGTCTACAGCAAGACATTCAGAAGAGCCCATTTTTTTGGCACTGTCCATACACTATGTGCTGTAAATACTGCGCTTTACAATGATACCAGCGCGAGAAGCGAGCAGAGAAAAAAAAAAAATCATTTTTCATGGACAAAGGAAAGGTTCACCTCAGAAAACGCACAAATAAAGATGTTTTTAGATGCTTAATCACTATTTGGAGCATTGGGATTGTTAAACGAGGGCTTAATCAACAAATAGTTGTGAAAACCTCAAAATCGAACAAAATTGACATTTTTCACATGTTTTGCCTGTATCTCAAAATTAGCCCGTGCGCATTCCCGACTCACTATAGTAATTAGGGCTGTAATCAACCAAAGAAAATCTTGGTCGACTGAAGTCCTGAAATTTTCGACTAAAAATTACGTTAGAAAAAAAAAATGTTAAATTAATTAGCTGCGCACTGTGCGCAGTACTTGGTAGCCTTGTTGTCCGCCTAAATGAATTATAAATAAACATAAAAAACTAGTAGGCTATTTGCAGTATATTAAATCGTTTTTGACCTAATTATTTTGCACTGAAAATAGTCTGACACGAGTCTGTCGGCTCTGACAGCGTTGCATCACGTGCACCTGCGCAATATCATAGCCTATGATTTCCGAAAATAGTACTATGTTGTCAACTAGTGATATCACAAGAACTTTTGAGGAATATGCAACATAATTTAGACTATTGTTTTTGTCATATGTATTATAATAACTGACAGACACGATCATTTCAGCCGCTCTGTGCATCCGCTCTGTGGAGCTCAGCTTCGCGGCTGAGACACGAATAGACTATTAACTTTAAAAAAAATGCTGCCACACTGCCGATGTCTTTGTTGACATGGTAGAAGAGTACTGACTGACTATGAATTAAACGCTCTCACAATTAAATAAATAATATTCAGCAAACCTTCTAGTAGCCTACTTTCTTCAATCTGTCGCTCATCTCCAGTGGGTTGGACTAATCCAAAAAAAGTGAAAACAAGGGGGGTGTTCTGAAGACAGACTGTTACCTGTGAAACAGGGGTGCTCTGAAAACACCCCCATTAGCAATTAGTGCTTTCCACCTGATGAAATGGCAAAACTGATGAAATGAACGCAGCAAAACTGATAAAATGAACGCGGCAAAAAATCGACCAATCAGAATTTTGGTCGAGCCAGAACGTATCGACCAAATAATCGACTAATCGACTGGGAGATTACAGCCCTAATAGTAATTCAAGTCCAAGAAGCTTCTGAGGGGCCAGTTTGGGTAACATATGAAGAATCATGACATCAGTTTGTGTGGAGAAATGAATATCTAAGTAGTTGTTGTGTGTTTTGTTTCTTATGGGTCAACAACGTGACCGAGGACCACGTGTAAAGAGGCCCAGATTGTCCCTGATCTATTTCCAACCAGTGTCGCCTCTTTTAGGGGTCTTTTATCCTCGACAATTTCCTCTTTTGCTGTCAAACATAAGTGTAGTTTCTTTTTCCTTTCTTCCCCGTCCTGTTTTGCCATCAATTTTTTGTTAGTGCCACTACACAAAGGTCCCAGACGCCCACAGCAGCACTTTGAAATTGTCAGCACAAATATTTAACAAGTATTTGCAGTCTTAAGGGACAAGGGCTGGTAATTGGTCTGTGAAGACAAGCACAACACTGTCATGGTTACCCTCAGAGCTGAAGTTAATGGTACTTCTGCGGGTTTACTAGTAAATGCTGGTGGTGCTGTTATCTCGACAGCAATTGTTTACTGATCTTCACAGTTCTCTCTGTGTGTATCGGTTGATGTCGTGTGCTATTGACATAGCTCAGATCCACCCAATTAACCTTACTCTGCATGGAGTAAACGAGTACAGTACCTCAGGGTTGGACCCCTGGTGGACTTGGTGTCAGGAGTATTCTTCTCTCTGTTTGTTTTACATGCTGATCTTTGTTCAACAGTTGAAGTTCATACCTCATTGCTTCACACAGATGTAGATTTATATTCAGCTCAGATAAATCTTTTCCATGTGGTCGGAACTAGAAACACAGAACTTTATTTTTGTTGGGTACCTGGACACTGTGGAATCCCAGGAAACCAATCTTTAATTTTAAATGGGAAAATAAATGGGATCAGTGTACAAGCAGCAAACTGTATGAAATTAACCCTACTGTGGGACCCTATTATTTTCAATAGTTACTGGGATCAGAGCATAGAATAGGACATTCCAGAATCTCTCACACACACACACACACACACACACACACACACACACACACACACACACACACACACACACACAAAGTTCTTAATATCAAATAAAGATCCACTGTTGTTTTCCTCATGCTAGAGTGCAAGATTTATCTCTTAAACATATTGTTTTATTAATTTGTGCTGGTTTTGTTACCACACAAACACTTTAGAAGAAATTTTACAGTCAAACCTGAATCCATTTTAGAGTTTTTTTCTAAAGCAAAATTTAAAAACCTAATATAAGTAATTTGTTACTCGTCATTAAAATAGACCAGGAAGCTGGCGTGGCAACACCAACCAGTCAAAGTATATCAGCATATTTTATTATATGAAATTACATTTTTAAAAGCAAGAAATAGTGACAGTGACATTTTCCAAACTAAATAAACATTTGTATTAAAATATTTATTTGATGTAATTTGTGTATTAATTTTATTGTTTAAATTTATAGTTATAATTTTATCATTTCATTATTATATTACAATTATTGTATATAATTGCATTTGTACTTTTTATGACAAAAATGTGAGTGTTGGTTTTCTGTCTTTGCTAAGGTTTCCAGGGCTTTGCTATGTGGTTGCTAGGGTGTTTTGGGTCATTGCTAGGTAGTTATGAACTAAATTAAAATCAAAAGAGCCCACCCACAAGTTATATGAACAAAAGCGCAAAATAATTTGTAACGCTTACCTTTGCAAACACAACTTAATATAGTGAAAAATCCAGCGTATATTAGCCATCACAGCCTCCATTTTGTTCCTCAGTGAAGTTGTTCAAAAGTAGGCTTTTATTAACCACATTAAATAGGTCATTGTTGTTTGGTTGTTATTGTTTTGTTCTTTTTGTTGCTTCACTTAGTGAATGAAATTATATTAGTTTGGGTCTAAGCAACTAGGAATTTGGAGTGTGGATTACGTTTAGAAAAAGTATGTTTATTTTCAGGAGGGGAAATGGCAAATTAGGTTAAGTCTTAGTATTAAAGTTTTAATGAATTACCAGCCATAAACGGTGAATTAGGATTGCAATTATAGGCCTAATACAACTTTCCAAATGAAGTCTTTATGTGCCTGATTTTGAAGCATTTACTCAATACTGCAGGAGCACAAAACTCAAATGCCCATCTTTTACTATATTCATTTTTTTTTTTTTTTTTTTTGCCATTGTACTTTTAAATAAATGTTAAGTAAACGTAAAAAAGAAAGTTGGCTATTGATATGGTTTAATATTGAATACTGCTTAATGCCAAAATCAACACACACACAAACACAAAACGCATAAGAAACATTGAGTCTTCACAATTTTCCCAGTGACAACAGTAGCCATGTTGACAGTATGCAATTTTCATAGTATTGTCACAATGCTGAATTTATTTAAAAGATAAATAAACAGTATTGTATTCAATATTGTCCTTTTAATGGTAAATTTAATCACTTTTTTTTTAATAACCAACATTTAAATACAAAAGTGCAAAACAACACAGCTTTATATACTAAGAATCAGAATATTTTCAACCATAATCTGGATATCTTTTCTAGGCTGGTATGCATTAGTCCAGGCTAAAATGTAAACCTGTGTTAATGTAAACAAATGTTTAAAAAATTAAGTATTTAAGGATTTGGTGTTAAATGCCTTTTAGAAATAATGTAAATTTAGTTTGAATTGTTTTCTTCTCTGTGGCAAGTAGGTGTTAGAAACAAAGTGTTTCCGCTTTAGTCTGAACGGTCAGTGATTTCGGCACTCCAAACCAGTTTCGGCCAAATCTGAAAACTTGTCTCTGTACCTTTAACTGCTGTAGATGCCACTGCTGAAGACACTCGTGTAAGTCCCTGCAGACGCAGGTCTGCGGGGAGCACTCAGTAAAACTGTAGAGCGCAAGAGAGCAGCATTCATACATCAGAATCTCTAACAGTTTGCCTGTGCATCTGACCAGTTTGAATTGTAATCAATAACGCTAAAAATATTATTAAGAGACATAGGGCAGGGCAGGTAAGTAACAGACTTTTTGATCTGAAATGCTGCATTCAGATGTGATTTTTGTGAATATCATTGTAGAGTACGAAACTTTAAACTTAAATTTGTTTCAATGCTAATTAGAGTGATCTTGTAAGTTACAAAATGTTGCTAACAAAGATAAAAAATGTATATAACATTTAAAGAGGCAGTGCATTCATTAAATGCATTCAAAAAAATTAAAGTTCAGCACTTTTTCAAAAAGGAGTAATGTAAACAAAAAAAGTTTTGTACCTAAAAAAAGTCTGGGGAAAAAAAGGAAAAAGCCTGGGAAAAGTATTTACTCTTATTATCTGCTTTCTGTAAAACCTCAAGTCCCTATCAGCCTCTATGTTGCGCAATGTTTTGAGTGCGTCTGTGTGAGTGGGATTGTGTGTGGGTGGGTTCGGGGACACTGTATGTAATCTCCGGTCACACACTCATAGTTAACGTGAGCTGCGCTGTCATGTGTGCGTCATGTTTGTCTTCAACGGACTGCCCTGGTCCTGCGTGTTAGGTTATGTCACAGAAGAAAACTCACTTATCTCTTTTTCCGATTCTCTTTCCAACAGCTCTGTCCTTCAGTAGTGGCTTTGTCCATGGCGTTCTTGCAGAGGACTGGAGACTACTGCCACGCTCAACATCTACACGTCTAAACCCGGGGAGAATGTGCTGCGCTCTTTTCACTGATTTCTGGATGCACTGAGACGCTCTTCCCTCTACTACTTGTGGTCCTGCAACCCAAAACTCCTCTCAAATCTAATGGGGTGATCTTACCTCTCTGGCTACGGCAAGCCATTAGAGAGGGAATACAAGATATTGGGGACTTTGAACATCGAGGAGTTTTGCAGTGTTTTATTCACGAAGAAAGATCAGAGGCTGAACAAAACGGTGAAGAGCGTCCTTTTGGTGAATTTGCTTGTGAACGGTTTGGACACTGAGTTGGAGGAAGCACAATGGCTCGGATGAACCGGCCGGCCCCTGTGGAGGTGTGCTACAAGAACATGAGGTTCTTAATCACACACAACCCAACAAACTCCACTCTAAGCAGCTTCATAGAGGTGAGCATTTGTATACCATCTTACCCCGTGTGTCCCCCTCTCTGCGTGTATTTGTCGTCTGTTTCCTCCCACCCTCCGCTTCTACTTTTATCCCTCGCTTGAACACGTACTCATTTTAGCAACACGTCCCGTTTCGGCTCACATGGTCTATCTTAAGACAACTCCACCGTCACATGGCCCACTCATTTTTATCTTGCTGGGAAAGTGTGCATGAACCATAGAGGCTCTAATGATAACAGCACATCCACAAAGCCTCCGTTTCCATGGAAACCCATCCCAGTGCTCCGTCACATGGCAGGGATGAGGAACAGAGCGTGTTCATGGACAGCTTACCTACCTCTCACGCCATTAAAATGATTGTTTTTGTATTTTAATGTGGAAAAATGATGCCAGAACAAATTATTACTGAATTGAGTTTTTTTTTTTTTTTATCATCTGTATTTCTATTCCCATCAAACATTAGGATCTTAAGAAGTATGGTGCCACAACGGTGGTCAGAGTTTGTGAGATAACCTACGACAAAACTCCACTGGAGAAGGATGGGATAACTGTTGTGGTAAGTGCATATCTTCTTGATGCCCTTGTCAGCCATAATGTACTATCAGCTGGATATATAAAAACAAAAAAAACAAAAAACCAGGGTGATCAGAACCCCGACATGAAGCGTTTTGTGTCATCCTGAAGGGGTTTATTTTGCGATGTTGACCGTCTGACTATCTCACTTAATGCACAGCAAAAGTGTTCTTAAGTATTTTTGTCTTAATTTTCCTGTTATAATATCTAAAAATCCTTAAAACAAGATACATTTACTTGAGAAGAGAAACTGCATAAGACATTAAGACTTGTTGACATTCTTGTTAAAGAATCTCAAATACAAGTATATTTTGTTATATTGCACTGGCAGATTTTTTAAGTTAAAACAAGACAAAAATCTGCCTGTGCAATAAGACGAAATACAGAAAAAAAAGATTTTGCAAAATGTGAAGTCATTAAGTCGTGTGCAGTGTTCCTTCTCAAGTAAATTTGTTTTGTTTCAAGGATTTTTAGATATTTTAAATGGAAAACCATAAACAAAAGAGTAATTATAAATTCACAAAGAAGCCATTTTTCTAGTATGCATCGCTACTTACCTTTCCATAAATGGACATAAAATATTGGTTTGATTTGAAATCCTTTTATCATATGAAATAAAAATAAATAAAAAAAGACAGCAGAGTGATATGAGTGACATGAAACTAGGACTGCTATTTAGAAAATGGATTATCCAGGACAGTATTCGGATATGCAGTTTAGTGGTCAATATACAAAAATATTTGACCCCAGAATGCAACCATCACCCAATCAGAAACAACTATTCTAAAGCTGTGTAAATAAATCGTTTATTTCACATTTAAAGGGCCAGATTGTGAAAACAATGGAGAGGTAAGAGCTTCTGGTGCACGTAGGCAGTTATTGAAAGTGTTCTGCGTTAGAAGTGAAAAGTGAAACAGCTCCCCACAGACCCCCTTGACCCTCGTATACTCGTTCGCTCTCGCTCTCTCTAACACACACACACACACACACACACACACTAAATTCATTATAGAGAATGTTCTCTTCCAAGCAGCCACACGTGTTTCTTATTACCGACGTCAACGTTTCACTGTTGCTATGGTAGCGGCAGAGCCTGGTCTCTCCATGTGGCCTCCAATCGGTCCCCGCCCACCCAACCTTTCTTTTATACTTTTTCTTCTTGACTTTCTCACAGCAAAACTGTAAAGAAAAGAGTCCAAGGCAAACTGTTGTGTAAGTCTTGTTTTTACTGACTTCTGTGAATATAAAGGGCATGCTGGCTGCTGGATACACCTCTTTCTTTCTGCAGACATAAGCCAAACCTGAAAATTCACACAAATATGAAGTTTTTTTTAAATTTGTCCTTCGAATGAGGTTGATCACCTGCAGTGAAAAAGACTTCTGTTTCAAGATGCATTCAAAAGACTGCTACATGTGACGCATTGGACATTAGTGGCTTGCGTTGGTGTTATACACAGTCTGAGACGTATGTCTGTTGTTTATGTCCGCAGCACAAGTTGCTGAGAAACTTTGCGAAGCACAAAACCCTAGTGGGAACAGTCAGCTGTGTTGTTTGCATCATGTATTTGTGCGAGCACCTGCAACAAGGGAGTAAACTGCGTTCTCCCAGGAGGCACACACGTGCCATTCCGCACCCTTCCCACTCAGAACAACTGTAGATCTGCGAGACTGCAAGCTTGAGCAAGTGACCCCGCTACCTAGTTCTGGATTCCCAAAGTAGGCCACGACTGTTTACCCAACCTGCATTACGTCAGTGGCCTTCCATCCGCTCCCGACAGGTTTCTGAGGTGTGTTTGCCCAGGAAATCAATAGGATGGGCTGGAGGGAAGTAGAGGAAGCGTTTGTCGCGCGTCATTCATGCTTCAAAGGCTTTTCTGTAAAGCCAGCCTCCTAAAGGCCTTGCTGGTCTGACTTGTTTACTTGAAAAGACTCGCACCTGCTAGTGTTGAGTGTCCTATCCCTGGGGCTGTTGTGTGACTGCATATCACTCGTCAGTCCCATGTGATAAGCGATATTTTGAGGCATCTGAATGCCGACTTATGTGTCTGTACTGTGAGAAAGCTCTTTATAATTAAGGCCTGCCCTGCCAAGGCTCTCTGGATCACATGAGTACGTGTTTGTGTGGGCATCTGCTGCCAGTTAACATGCTGGTCTAAGTGAGCCACGTCCTTCAGCAGCTGAACCACATCAAAGTCCCCCAGCGGTCCCCCAGCGGCGGGAAAACGGAAGAGGAGGGGTGGGATTTTCCCGATCTCCTGTGAAGCATGATTGTGATTCACCTCTCACCTTGAGGTCACAAGAGCACAGGAAAGATACACACGTATGCTAAATTTATGTCGTGTTCCACATGCCTCTCGGGCCTCGCGCTTTGCCTTAATGACACATAAGCATGCACCGCTTTTACAAACCACCAGAACAGTAGCAGGGATTGATGACAATACATCACCACTTTAGTGGCATCACTAATATTTATATCAAACCCTGAACTTACACATTTGTTAGTAAGCTGAAGGGTTTATTGCGGTGTCTGAAAGTCTCAAACCATATTGTACAAGTCCCAAAAACACAACAATCTCAGTTGATAGGAGACTCCTTGGCTTCATACATGCGTTTAACAGTGATCTCAGACTATTTTTTTTTGTTCTGGAATTGGTTTCCCAAAAGCATTGCTCGCCAACTATATTCACATTTTCCAACATTCCAAACACTTTGGTGTTTCCTATAATATTGTTCAAATGAACATTTGCAAACAGCATCACAATGTTATGGGGTTTAAAAAACTATGGCTCTCGACTTTGTAGTTAGAAGCTTTTTTTTTTTCGTTCGAACGACGTGGACATAAAGGGATAGTTCACCCTAAAATGAAAATAGTCATCATTTACTCACCCTGGTGTTGTTCTAATGCCCTTCTTTCTTTTTTAACCGACAAAAGGTTAATTTTCACAAAATTCCAGTTTGTGCTCATCCATATAATGGAATTGAATAGCGATCAGCACCAAGCTTTTTAAAAAAGATGCAAAAGTATCACAGAATGATACCATGCGACACATTTTGTATATTCCATGTGTTCTGGGGGTACACAATAAGGTTTTGTGAAAAACAAACTTAAATTTAATGTTGGTCTATTATTTAACGAAAATCCTGACCTTGGCCGTTGGTCATCTGTGCATGGCTACGTGATGTGTGCATTCTTGAGACTCCACAGTTCACTCCGTCTCGCCCAGAAAAATCACACAAGTTTTGAGAAATCAAGATGAATAAATATGTGACATAAAATACAATGCAAAGCAATCTCAAAAAAGTATAATTGTACTTTCATGAGTTAAATATAACCCGATCTGAATTTTTTTGTCTGATGACAGTCAGAATGACAGTTGACAGATGTGAATGCCATAACTTCTTGTTACGACGAACACAATGGATATATTCACCTCAGAGAATAAGGTACATGGATTGTATTTCATGTTGTGTCTTTGTTAATCTTAATTTCTCACAACTTTTTTTGGCAAGTCGGAGTGAACTGTGGCACTAATAGAGTCTCACAAACGTTTTTTAAGAATTATTTTTGCCGTTGGCGTTGTCTTTATTATGATATACAGGATGCGAAGTGGGAGAGAGAGAAGGGGACGGGATTGGGAAAGGTTTGCTAGCTGGGACTCGAACTCGGGTCGCCCGAAGCGCAACGGCAGTATATGTCGGTGCGCTGCCCACGAGGCTATCTGCACCGACATTCTCACAAATTTAAATATACTGTATATATGCAGATTTCACTGTTCTTCTTAGTTTGTCAAGATCACGAAACCGCCATTTTTGAAGTCTCGAATGTGCTTTAATACCTTTTAAATAAGAAGGAACCCATGATTGAGTCAAACATCTGGAAATACAACAAAACAACGGAGAACAAAAAAGCGAAGTAGTCCTCGGACAGCAATAATCTGACATTAATCTGATCTTGAACCGATTAATTAGCAGAAGTTATTACTCCACCTGCGTGAAGACAACTTTTCTTGAACAACTGATGTGCGTCAAAGTTACTATGGTTTCAGAAAAACAGTTGTGACTAAATTACTTCTTTGTATGGGATATGCACCCGTGGATGTTTATTTCCGAATGATCCTCACTAACCCAGTACTGTTGCAGGTCTAACATCCCTCAGCACCTTCACCATTTGGATAACCCACTTTCACAAATAAACCAAGTGTAGAAACATTTAGCAAAAGCCAGCATACAACTGATGCAGTGGCCCCAACCATTATTTGGACACTTAAGTCACATTTAAAACAATTTTTTATTTGCATTAAATGCAAACCTGGTGGCATCTGTAAACAAATGCTACACCAGCTCTTCTCAGAACTTGCTTCCCTTTCTGAACCATTTTTGCAATTCACACGGGTGTCCACTCGCAGTAACCACAGGTATAGTTCATCACATTAACTTTGAACTAAACACTACCGTTGGACAACCACAAAGTGTTTCAGAACTTTAATTTTGAAGTTCTTTTTGGAAATTCTTTTTATTTAATTTATTATAAAAGTATTTATTTATTTAAATAAATGCCACTTGGTTTGATATTTAGTTGTATAATGCAATAACATTCATGCATTTAAGTGGACTACATTTGTCCAAATACTATTAGACACCTTAGACTTAAAAGACACCTTAGACACCTTACACTGACTCCTTAAAAGGCAGCGATTTGCAGCAACAAACTGACTGGATGTTATTCATTATCACCAACTTGAAGCAACATGACTAAAAGCTACAGTTAGTTGCAACAAATTTGAACATAGTTTATCACGTGAAGAATGTGCTCATGTTAAGGGGTAGCTTGTTCTTCTCTCCTTAGGACTGGCCATTTGATGACGGCGCTCCTCCTCCCACTAAGGTTGTGGAGGACTGGTTGAGTCTCCTGAAGAGGCGCTTCATAGATGACCCCGGTTGCTGCGTGGCTGTGCACTGCGTGGCCGGTTTAGGAAGGTCAGTAAATGTCCTTACAGATAGAGAATCGAATAAAGATTTAAACATATCTTTAAAGGGTCATGAAACCCTAAAACACATTTTTTGAGATATTAACATATATCTACAGGTTACACATTACTGAAAACAACAATATCACTCGTTAGGTTTATTATGATGTGAAAAGCCATTTTTTAGTTAATTCTGAGCTTATCTTGTTCTTTAAAAAGCAAAGTTGAACCAACGTCACGAAAAGTGAGTATAACTTTATCAGTGGCGATTGGCTGCTGTGGCTGGTCAATACGAAAGTACGTCAGCAGTTTCTGAGCATTTCTTTACATTATTTATGAGAATGAACTCTTTTAACCCAATCACTGCGCTGTATTTATTACACATGAGATCGCATTAAAGCGATTAAAATTCTCATCTGCCTGTTCAGTTTTGTGTTTGGACACAATGTAAGTGTATGTTTCTGCACGGAACGACGCAATGAGGCTTCATGACAATTTAACTTGCTGACTAGCTGGGTTTTGCTCAGGCCTGGGAACTCTGGGGGCAAATGGGTTCATTTCTCGTCTGGTGTCCCATAAGTAAGCCCACCTTGTGTGCCCTGTTCTAGACCTTAATCTGGAAAGGAATGTGTACTGTGTGCCCTATAGAACATTATGCACCTCTGGTCTCCCAGGAGACATGTCTCCTCTATTAACTCTAGATGAAGTTGATAGTCCCCAATGGACTGAAACCATACTACGTACATAGTGAGCGAGAGGTACCTCTTCGGAGGCTTTAAAGTGGACAGAGTGCTCCGCCAAAGTCAACAGTCTCCAAAGTGCACTGACTCTGCTGCAGTCCCTCTCTGTTTTAAGAGGCATTGGGGTTAGGGCCGAAGACAAAACAGGAAGTTGCTTTTTATCCATTTGTTATTACTGTCCTCCTCAAACGTGTGCTCCGTCCATGACCTTTATGCCAGACAGTCTATCCCACATGACTGGGATTTTTTAGCTATACATGATGCTCCCAGTTACCTTTTGGATGAATTTTGTTCATGAATGGGAACTCCCTTAGCTGTTTTTGACGATAGAAGTTAAATGGGTACATATGTGTACTATAGGTACATAGTGCATTATGTTGTGCAATATTGAACAGTATGTGTCTCATAAGTATCTCCTACAGATGATGTATTTATGCTCTCTGTTGGTACACGTACAGTGCAACAAAACACCCCAAACGACGACTATAAAAGAGGAGGAGGCAGTCTGGCCTCGCTGCTCTCGTCGTTTGGGCGGTAAAACTTCATCTCTGACGCACTTCATCCACTTCCAAAGGGAATCGGCCTCGAATCTTGAAAGAGTGCCAATGTTTTTTTGGCCTGACTCGTTTATTTTCAGATGGCAACACTGTTTTAGAACTGGGGTTTACGGCGTAAGATTTAATTGTCTTGACTGTACAGTGTATGTTTGAAAGTGAAGCATCGAGGTTTAAGTATTAAACTTTTCTTTGCCGTCCCTGCAGGCATGAATGATACCCCAGTCGCTGCTTGTTAAGGAGAGGTGTGCTGTTACTTTTGAAAGAGATCAGATTTAACATTTTCAGCTTGGCAGGCGATAGAGAGAGAGTGGAAAGATCGCATAGACATTAAAGAGGGGACCCAAGTGATATAAAAAGAACCCTCCCCCAAGTCTCTACGATATTCTGGTCTTTGCATATGACTTGGGCCATCAGGTATCCACCTAGCAACCGTCCAGAACACCTAGCAACAGCATTAACCGTTGTTTTCCACCACTCACCTTTTCTGGAAGTTGTTTTTTCTTGCTTTGCCTGAATCTTGACTTTGATGATTGTGAAACATGAATTAATGTATGATGAATTAACTTCTTGTAATGCCTCTTTTCCACTGCATTTAATGTGGCATTGCTCCATCTGTTTTGCACTGTACAACTACAGTCATTTCTATCTAAGAAACAGCTCATGGAACAATTGAGCTGCTCTAATGAGCCAATAAAGTTGTGTGTTAGAGTGGTTCCGACACCAACATTTCAGCAGTCAAATCTACTACCTGTGAAACAATGCAGGTTTTGTTGTATGTTGTTTTCAAGTAATTATTCAAGTAAAATGTCAGTAATAAAGCACAAAAAAAAACAGCAAATTACAGGTGATTAACAAATAAAAAAAATAGAACAAAGGTACAAATTAAGAATTCAGTCCTTGAAGTTCTGCAGTATTTAAGCAAACTAAAGTATTCAATGTTCCATTTCTCTCAATGTTTTTGTTTTTTTCTTTCTTTAGAGCTCCAGTACTTGTGGCTGTGGCACTGATTGAAAGTGGGATGAAGTATGAAGATGCCATCCAGTTCATCAGACAGTACGTACATCTCTCTCTTGACTTCTTTCAAGGACAACAGACCTTGAGCCCTTGACGTCAACTGCAATATACATACAAGTGGATCATAAAAGCTAGTTCTTAGTTGCTACGCTTGCCAGAGTGCCTTTTGATAGCAAGGCCAAGCTTAAAGCTTTCAATACGCAAAAGATTCGCAATTGATCCTTTTTTAAGCCCGCTCCCTCAGGTACTGTTCCTTGTGTTTTTAATGCTATTTTCAGTCCAGTGTGGGCTGGAGTGAAACATGAGTTGGCAAGCCATTTTTATCTGCCGTCTTTCTTGAAAGAAGTCATTTAATTGTAACGCGATGAAATTGTAAATGAACATGCTAATGGACGTTTTTTGCCTTCACAGGAAACGCAGAGGTGCAATAAACAGCAAGCAGTTGACATATCTAGAGAAATATCGGCCCAAACAGAGACTGCGCTATAAGCACCCGCACATTTTCAAGAACAAGTGCTGCATCATGTGACTGCACCCTCACCCTACTGTTCTGAACCGAGCTGAACCTGATGGACTGGGCCACAACTGATGCACTTTTGCCGATTTGCTATAAAAATATGAACCGATTCGGTCTGGATGAAAACCCCGCTGGTGCCTAAAATCCTCCTCACTCTGATTGTGGTGTGGATACTGCCATGGCTTTTCCGAGACTTACGACTCAGAGGTCTTAAAGGTTGCGCATCTCTGAGGTTAATGAGATATGGTGAAGGCAACCTCTGACCTTTGACCCTGCACCAGGACTGACACCCTAATCATGCCTCAAATGATCGTGAATGTCTGAAAGAGCCAGGTGGTGTGATAATGTGAATCATGGACAAAATTTGTGCTTTCTTACTCTCTCTACTAATTTTTCTTTCTACAGCTTTCCTTCTCCTCCCTGCCAGGAGTCCAATTTTTAGACGACTACGGTTCCTTTAACACTTTCAGTTTTCAGCACAAATCTTTTTACTGGTGACCTTTACCATGACGCTTTTGTTTTATGAGCAAACAACGGTTAAAGTGGATTAATGAAGGGCTTATGTGAAAGATATTTCTGTTTCATAAAGCAGCTCTTTGCTATTTCTATTAGGGTCAGAGCCAGACACTTAAAGGTTTCTGAAAGCTACATGCGAAGGTCAATGAATTTAACTGCGAAAATGCTAATGCGTGTTTATGTGCTTAAAATCAAACCTTGTGTTTGTTGGAGTAATTTTACTGTGTTAGGACTTCAGGGCTCCCTGGAAGCGGTCTGTCTATGATACTTGTCCATTCAGTTCAACAGAGATCAGATGGTAAAAACTACCCTATATAAATGAATTACCAGACAAGACAGTGGTTTAAAGTTGTTTTTCTCTGTTTTTTAAGAACACACCTCCAGCTGCATAATACAAATAAAGGCTGTTGCAATCATGAATAAGGACTGGGAGTGTTTTGTCGTGAGGTGACCTCATAAAGTGTAACAAGTTCACTGCCCACCAAAATATAACCATACTGCCCTCTGCAGGGCAAAGACTAGTGATGGGTAACACTTTATTTTGATTGTCCACTTTAGACATTCTACTAACTGTGAGTAACTTTGCAACTACATGTCAACTAACTCTCATCAGACTATTAGTTGACTGTCTGCTTAATATCTGTTAACTTTTTTCTTATGCTCCTCCAACATTCTAGTCACTATAAGTAACTTGCAACTGCGTGTCAACTTATTCTAACCTGAGCCCTAACACCTAACTGAACAGTGTACCAGTCTACTACTACACTAATGAGAGTTAGTTGACATGAAGTTGCAAAGTTAATTATAGTTTGTAGAATGTCTAAAGTGGACCATTGACATGGTGTAACCTAGTGATCTTGCAGAAAATGTTCTCCTACCCATGTTTGTATTTGGCGTTTTTGTTTTTTTACATGAGTGACCTGAAAAATAAAGGTCTTAAAGTCATACAGTCTTAAAAAGAAAGGTTCTTTATTAGCATATACGGTTCTATGGAGATCCTTAAACATCCATGGAACCTTTCCATTGCACAAATGGTTTATTAAAATGTTGTTCACACTAAGAAAAAGGTTATTTTAAGAAGTGTAAGGTTCTTTGGGGAACCCTGAAATGGTGGTTATACAACATGCCTGGGTAAGTTCACAAATAAGTAAATGGATACCTTCAACTTTCGGTTCCAGAAAACTGAAGTAACTTTCAGGATATGCAAGTAACCAAAGCAACTTCTCTGAACATAACCTGCTCCGAGTCCGGAGGAGTTTTTTTCTCCTAAACCAGTTCAGTGCAAACTCCACCCTGCAGCCGATTCTAGATTTCATTATGTCAGTCACAGTGCTGATTGCCTACAATGCTTGCTACAACAAATACTAACCCCTAACCCTACCTTACACCTTAGAGAGCTAGTTCACCCGAAATGAAAATTCTGTCTTCATTTCCTCACCCTCAAGTTGTTCCAAACTTGCATGAGTTTCTATCTTCTGCTGAACACAAAAGAAGATATTTTGACGAATGTCAGTAACCAGACAGTTGTGGGGCACCATTGACTTCCATGGAGTTTTTTTTTTCTTCCTACTATGGAAGCCAATGGCTAGTGGCTACCATCAACTGTCTGGTTACCAACATTCTTCATATATATATATAAATAAATCGAAATATCAATTACAAAATAAAATGTGTGTTAATTATTAGTTCTCTCTATGAATAACCTAAAAATATCTCATTTTTTCTTACCCGAAGCTAAAAATCATGTTCATCCAAACGTTGCAGTTTGTTGTTTCAATATAAAAATAGTGTTAATTATGAGACCTATTAAGTGTACAACCATACTTTTTTCTTACCTGAAGCTGAACATCATCAAAAGGACTCACAACTCATTCCTCCAACGTTCACCCAAGTGTTGCAGTTTATTGTAACACCTCCGTGGTCGACGAACTTTAAACTTTATGATTGAAATTTCATTGTCGTTTGGTCATTTCTACGGAGAAAAAAACAGGGCAGCAGCAAGCACTTTTTTTCTTTTTTTTTTTTGTCATGACAACATGATTAATAGCAGCTGATTGGATTTAAAGATATTCTACAATGAGAGTATTAAGAAATAAACGTGAAATGGCAAAGAAACGGCTATTTCCCCCTGCTAATGATACCAGAGCCGATAATTAGCCTATAATTGTGCACCCAGCGTAAAACTATAAAATTTATTTTTTACTTTTTCTTACCTGAAGACATCACCCACAGAAAAGATTCTGACCTTGTTCTACCATCCAAGTGTAACAGTTTATTGTTTCAATACAACAACAACAACAACAAAAAAGTTTGTTAATTACGAGTCCTAAGTGTACAACCTACAAATATGTAATTTTTTCTTAACTGAATTTGAAAATGCTTGTTTCTGGTCTTATGACTCTAAATTTACTTGGCTATTTCATCACATGAGAATCAAAGTGTATTTGCTCAATTCCTCATATTAATTGTACTTACTGTATCTTGTATCTGTAGCCTACTTGAAATATGAAAGATTTACATCTCCTTCAGTTTTCCACCTTCAGCATTCCACCCAAATGTTGCGGTTTGAAGTTGATATTATATCTATTACAAAAGAAAAATGGTGTTAATTGTTAGTTCAACCTAATATTCATGACCCAAACATTGATGATAGGCCTATCTGTAAAAATAATAATAATAAAAAATAAAATAATAAAGCAACATGAACATGAACTTAACATTTCTACTTAGATGTTTTAAACTTGTTTTTAAATGATTTCTCAATTTTATCATCTTAGTTGTCATTGACCCATATGTATAAATTATCACATGAAATATCAAGAAATTGTTATTGTTAGACACAACAATTTACAAAGTTTTTATTGCCTCCTATTAATTGTGAGACTGTGCACTTTTATTTAGGGTAGAGTGGGGGAAAACGCCCCCCTTAAGGAAAATGTGACATTACAGTGAAACAAAACATAAATGTGACTAGAATTGCCATCCCGGTTTTGAGTGACTATGGCAGGAGTTATTCACCAAATATTAAAATTGCTCAGCCTTCATAATTAATTAGTATTTTCACTGAAAATATTTTTGTACAAAGGGGGCGTTTTGCCCCAGCGGTGGGGTAAAACGCCCCCCAAGGTGGGGTAAAATGCCCCCTTTCTTACCAACCAGTTTGCTTCATAGATCAACAGCAAAATTAACAGACAATAGTTTTTAATCTCTAAAGGTAAAAGGCAAGTAATGTATCAACATGTATATATATTAATATTTATTTCAGCAATGTCCAAAATAGCCAAATTTAACTACCTTCCATCAGTGAGCTAACTTTGCTAGCAAGCTAGCTAGTTAATGCTCACTTGAGGTAATTTTTTCATGTATTGTTCAAATATTTAGATTTTACCACCTAGTTATACTGCATTAAGTGTAAAACAAAGGATTTGATAGACAGAAATATTTTATTATAGTAATTATGATAGAGAAACTATGCCCCCAGGGGGGGGGCGTTTTACCCCTCAGCGTAGGGGGCGTTTTACCCCACAAGCTATGAGTTTTTAAAAAAATGTTTAATTTTTAAAATATAATTATATTCCTTATAAATAATATATGATCTCAAACTACAGACTTCACTTTTCATCTATCATACATCACTGTGATATCCTGCAGAACAATATTCTCTTAAACACTTATTTACTAATATCTGAAAATTATAGCATTTACCCTGTAATCCTCTTCTCTTCAAATGTGTCGCTGGTGTCAGCTTATCCATAGAGATTTGTATATCCCCGTTATCAACGTAGTGCATAGCAACAGTAAAAATGTATCTTGACTACTTTTAGTGGTTATTTTAGGAAAAACAGGTGGGGGGCGTTTTATCCCAGGGGGGCGTTTTCCCCCACTCTACCCTATACATCGACATAAATATCAACCTAAAATGTTAACGTTGAAAAAAAGTTTATTGTCGCGTATATTAACTTATTTTTAATGATGCGCTTGCTTATTTATTTAATTTTTGTGTTGTTGATCAGTCAATTATGAAGGGCTACAGTACAACACTGCTCTCTGGTGGTCAGAAAGAAATATACATTTAATTAAAACATTTGAAACTAGTTTCACGTAACTACTAAAATAATTGCTACATCCAGACTTGTATTTAATAATAATTAATATTGCATTTTCAAAAAAAAAAATGTCTTTGCCATTTCTGAATTAAAGTCATGAAGTTAAATTGATACATAATCATTTCCAAGCATTGAATACATTTAATTTATGTAAAATGTAGCCAACCCAATTCTATGCAAAAACATTTGATCTAATGTGTGTGTAAACATTTTACAATTGTAGTTAAATTTTCACCACGTAAGTTGCAGTGTGACGTCACGTGGGCGTGACTTAAGTTATGCCAGTGCAAGAAGAGTTTGGGTGACTTGCATACGTTCAAAAATGTCATCGTTTATCTGCAGCTGTAGAAATGGCTCTGAGGAGACGTATTTGTTTGCCGATTTCTCGTTTACGTGAATAATGAGAATGAACTTCTTAAGCCGCAGAACTTTTGTGTATTTTGCCTGTAGCCCTAGTATGCTAACGGTTCACGGCTAAATGCATGTTGTGGCTGAACTTCAATCAGCTGCTTCTGTTTTGAAGCTCATCCCATCATGGAGAGCGCAACTTTTCCCACAACGTATTCCTGGTTGGATTTAGTTTTTACTGTGATCGGCGTGTGCACATTTCTGTTTGACGTGGGCTCGGATCTGTGGGTGGCGAAGGAGTTCTACAAACATGGAGATTTCATGTGGTTCGGGGTCTTGGTGGGCTTCATGCTCATGTCATCTGTCGTAGTTCAGCTGTTCAGCTGGTTTTGGCTTCAGTATGATCGTCATTTGAATGACTTTGAGTCTCAAGCGTCCTCTGGGAACACCGTTCTCTTCGGTGAAGCGAAAAGAGTCAAATTGTTGCTCCTCCTGCATTTGTGTCATATGGGCTACCTCGTCAGGTGAGACTGAAGCAACTTCAATCACGAGCGTGGCAGATTTTTTTTCATATGCTCAACATTTCAATTTATTTCAAGTCTTTTAAATAAAACGTAAATTTAAACATCTTAAAAAAATAAATAAAGGACTTATTAATAAATAAAAAAAACTTGCAGACGCTTTTATGTTTATTTATATTTATTTAAAGTAAAATGTGTGCATTTTTTCTATCGCTAAAATCTGTCACATTCCTATTGTTTAGTACATGCATCGTTTCTATCTAATAACGGCATGCAACAGCTTGTAGTGTAAAGTAACTTTTGTTATGTAACCTAGTCAGTGAGTCGACTTTCTTTCCTTTGCATACAGTTTTTATTCAAAACATGAAAAACCCACGATTTACATTCTGAAATGTAAACCCTTAGATCTTGATCTGCTAACAAAAAAAGCATTGTGGCATTACCAAAATCTAGTGACGTATTAGATCAGGGTTATAATTTTATAACAAGGTTAGAATTTTTTATGTATAAACACTGCAAAATAAATTAGATAATTGTGTAAAGTATTATTTGGAAAATATTTACTGTACTGTGTATTTACTCATTTATTAATACCAAATGTTAATTTTATTATATATATTTTTTTATTTATATAAAATTTGTAATTTAATGTTTATTTTTATTATCTTAATTTTATTTTTAATTGTATTTCTTTTACAGGTTTTACAGTTTTTCACTAAACATTTCCACAGACACCTTGCACTCCTTGTGCCCCGGACCCTAGTTTGCAAATCCTTGTGTTTAGATGATAATGTCATGACTCATGATGATAACTGAATTTTCTCAGATTTTCTCTGATTTCCTAATACTTGTGTTGCTCTATTTATGTCACACTGACAGATCATCTCATTTAAGACAGTGTGACAGAATGACTGATTAATAACTCACTGTTCATGTGTGACATTCAGTTTTATTAGGTAGTAGTTCAGCACTTGATGGTGTGTGTGTGTGTGTGTGTGGATTTGAATGTAGTTGATGGTGTATGTTCAGAGTTTTGTAATGTGTTTTGGAAGTAATGGAAGTAAGCTGACAGCTGGATACTTGTCAGACAAAATACTACTGTATGGTTAAAAAAACATGGTCATGTAAAAAGTTGTTAATCTCCTTTTTTAAGCATACTTTGATAATGTTTAGTTCATATACTCTCTTTTTCTTCAATAGGCACGTATCAGCTATCTGGCAGGGCTTTCGTGTGTGGAGCCGAGGGGGGTGTGGGTCTGAGTTTGCAGTTTATCTGACCCATGACCTCAGCATGCTGCGTCTCATTGAGACGTTCTGCGAGAGCGCTCCCCAGCTCACCCTCATGATGTACATCATGCTACGCAACAACCACGCAAGGATGGTACAATGTGAGTAACCATTTCGCTTCTGCTCTAATCATGCTTATAACCACTTCACTATAAAACTTATGACACCAGCTTGAGGGATGATCATCCGCATGAGATTCATCCATTATTAGTTAATACTGTAATTTACAATAAACCTCCAAACAACACTTCCTCCAATTTATGCTGGATTTCCTCTTGTCAGTTTGTGGTAAAAAGAATTTCCACATTTTCACCCAGTCTGATTTGAGAAACTTGAGCATTGACTTAAAGAGGAAATGCAGAAATCTGATCTTCCTACAGGTTTATGATTTTACATTGGACATTAAATACAGTACTGAACTTAATGAAAAAAGCCTCAATAAAAGAATGAAATTCTTGAAACAAAAAACAAAACATTATTTTTTTATTATTATTTGACAGATTCTTTTATTATTATTTTTTAGAAAAACATTTTAATTAGTGATGCACTGGAATTTCGGCAACTTTTATCAGTTGAAAGAAAACATTTTTTGGCTGAAATGGTTTTGGAGGGCAGAAATCATTGACCGAAACAGTGATGTTTCATTAGCACTTGTCAGAATGCACATTTTGACTGTGTCGGCTTCTGTTTTGTGCACACAAATTGGATAAGGTACAACAGGTAAAATTGTCAGCTGTTTTTAGGGCTGGTTTGAAAATATTTTGTTTTTTAAGTATTAGTATAAAATAGTATATATATATAATATATATATGTATGTATGTGTCTACCAAATCAGTCATGTGATGATGCGACCAACATGGAGAAACAAAAAAAAAACATAAAACCGTAAATTATATCTTAGAGAGGACCCATGTTGACCCTTGGGACGAATATCGGCGCGCGTTATTCGCCAGCGTTTTTCAACGCGTTTTTTGTGTTCACACCCAAGCGATTTTCGCTGACGATGAGCCGAGTGAACATGCAAATTCATTCCCTGACATTAGATGGCGCTTAATGTAAAACAGAAATACTCCGCTGTCGCGTTTGTCATATAGTTCTTTATGTTCCGACACCAACGAGACCAGCAGCTCTACATTCATCGTGCCTTGCATCTTCCTCGTCTTATTTCTTCCCGCCAGTGTAGACGCTACTTGGCGTATATCTTCTTCGCCGTTACGTATGTGTGCTCAGCAAGACCGTTTTGTGTTTGAGCGCCCCCAAGTTGTGTTTTACTGTTAACTTCAGAAGCTCGAGACACGTGAGCAAAAGCGCCAATCTCATTGGTCGGATCGTTTTTGACACGGTGCGTCAAACCAAAAAAACGAACCCGAGGCGTTTAAAAAAAAAAAATCGCTTTTACGCGTGCCGTTTTTCGCGTCGGCGCCCTTTGTTTAGTCACGAGGCGTTAAACGTCGGCGAATATCGTGCGCGAAATTCGTCCCGGTGTGAACAGGCCTTAAGGCTGTATATCATCTCTTAATTTATTACACTGTGTCTACACTAGATGTGAGCGTTGCGATGCGACAAAAGCAATTAGAACCCATTTTAATCAGTGATGCTGTCTACACTGGATGTGGTGCTGTGTGACATGACAAATCCCTGACAGTAAACTGATTGCCTGTTCTACTTATGACGTACTCCAAGCGCTCGTGCTGCTTCTGACAGGAAGAACAAGTGGATTCACAATGGTCGCTTTGTCACGTCCAGTCTACAGCCTGTTGTCCAGTCTACTGACAGTTGTTGTGTCGAACCGCAACATAAAACAGGCTGTAGACATGGTGTTAAGGTCATTTCAGGTTGTAAATTGTAATTTGGTTTACCTCCCCAAAACTTTATATGTGTATATATATATTTATTTAAAGTATACTTGTGTATTAAAGTTTTTATAAGCTTATTTATGTTTCTATCCAAGTGTTATTTTACCATTATTTTTTTATGTACTAATATAGTATTTATTAATGTAGATCTTTTTATGTTTTCAGTCTTTAATTTTAGTTTAGGTTTTAGTCATTTTGATGTATTTTTGTCTCTTTTTTTTTTTAGCTTTATTTAATATTTATTTCACTTTTAATTGTAGTGATTTTAGCACTTATTTTATTTCAGTTAGTTCCCATAACAGCATTTGTAAATGTAATTTAAGCTAACGTTTTTCCCTCTAATATTTTATTTCAGGTTTAGTTCAAGTTCAGTGTATTTGGCATTGTTTTTTTCTTTCTGTCTATGACCCAGCAGTAGAAAACAACTGATGTAAATGGAAGAACAAGACACTGATGTTTCTGTTTCACAGGTGTGAGTGTGGTCGCCTCCACTACTTCTATAGCCTGGATGGTGGTGGACTATCATCGGTCGCTTCGTTCATTTCTGCCCGACAAGGACAAGCAGGGTTGGTTGTCCTCTGTGGTCTACTTCTTCTGGAACCTCTTTCTAATTGGCCCACGCGTAACTGCGGTTGCTCTCTTTGCTTCTGTGTTGCCCTGCTACATTGTTGCTCACTTCATGTTGTTGTGGCCTTGCTTTGTGATATGGGCCTGGAGGCAGGGCACCGATTTCATGGACAGCATAGGGGGGGAATGGCTCTACCGGGCCACCATAGGTCTCATCTGGTACTTTAGCTGGTTTAATGTGGCTGAAGGACACACCAGGAGTAGGAGTAGCATCTACCACACATTTATCATCACAGACACTGGCATCCTGTTGGCCACATGGTGGTTTTACCGCGATGCAGAGACGACCCAGTCGTACGCCATTAGTCTGATTATCTCCATCCCACTTTGTTATGTCTTGGGCTTAATGATAAAAGTTCTCTACTATTGCTGTTTTCACCCCAAATTGTGGCGGCCAGCGGATTTGGAGAAATGTTCAGATGGAGGGGAGCCACACATCTTTGTTCAGGCCGATGGTGATTCGGATGGAGTGAAGCCACGCAGCGTTATTCAGGCCAGTGGTGCTTCAGATGGAGGGGAGACAGACATCTTTGTTCAGGCCGATGGTGATTCGGATGGAGTGAAGCCACACAGCGTTGTTCAGGCCAGTGGTGCTTCTTTACAAAGATTCAACAAGAGGATGAGCCAACATGCTGCTAACTTTTACACAACAAACACATCCTCTGCACATTAAAACAAATGAACGTAAAGCAAATAATGTATTGGTAGTGTAAAAATGAATGGCATGTAACTTGTTTGACTGTTACACTTTTTATTATATTTGTAAGTTCTCTGTACACAGTGTTGTTACAAATTCTTGTTTTTGGATGAGTTACAGATGAAATGAAGTCATTTCTTTTTGTTCTTTGTATTGAAGGAATAGCTCACCCAAAACTAAAATTGTCATCATTTACTCACCCTCATGACTTTTCACAACCGCATGACTTTAAGATGATGAGTGACAAGCTACAAAAATGATGTCATTAATGTGGTTTGTTACGACTGTTATGAACTTTGAACTTTATAAGTTTATGGCTTTGTGTGAGGAACTGACCCAAATTGAAGCTGTTCTTTACTTCAATCAAGTTGTAGTACTCCCATAAAGCACAACTACTAATTCAGTGAATGTTCTTTCATTTATTTGATGTAGAATAGAAATATGTGCACAGACTGATCCTTAGTCATCTTGCCAAAACTATTTCTATCTTTTGTACATGTATATATGCGTGTACAGTTGTAATAAGTTTTGTTATCTATGGAGGTTTTCAAAAATTGTCAAAAGTGTTTACAGAATGCTAATGGATTTTTTTGTCATAATTAAGAATCAATCAATGGTATCAAACAAGAATCCTCTAAGAAGCAAGACTACCGGTACTGTATAAAAATGAAAATTTTATTCATTCTATTATTACTCACCCTCATGCCATGCCAATCCTGAATGACTGTTTTCTCTGTGGAAATAAAAAAGATATTTTGAGAAAGCTATCAGTATTTTTTGGACCATTTAAGAATTCAATGGTGCTCACAACTGTGTGGTCACCAACATGCTATTAACCGTCCTTCAGGATTTCTTGACAAAAGCATGTTGGTACTTGTTGAAGACTACACCCAAACACAATTATTTACCTAGACGTGGATCTGAATGTATGTAAAGCATCCTAGCATCCTGCTAGCTCCTATTATTGGTCTCATTTTATTATATTTTATAAAAATATATATTGTCCTATATCTTATTTTTCACTATGGACTGATCTGAACAGCACTGTTAATGATTATGGTCTACACATATATTTTTCAATACAGTAAATTACTCATTTAGAAGAAGTCGAAGTTCTTGTAGTATTGTAACATTGTCCAACAGTGTGAGTTCCTGTTTTTGTTTTTTATGACTGTAGTTTCAATAGAATTGGATGTCGTGACAAACCTGTAAGCTTAGATGGTTAGCTCTTTCAAACATGTGTTCTCTTTGTCATGCCATGTGGAAGGCAATATATCATGGGTTATGATATTATGTCTCAGTTCTGTTTTTATTTTTTTGACTGGTCTCTATTGAATATTTTGTCAATGTATGAAATAAACTCAGACTATTCAGGCTATGTCTTTCATGCGTGGTTATTGTTCATTCTTGTGTATTTATTAATTTGTTTTCGATTAGCTTGTACGGCCTGTTCGGTTGCATTTTTCAGTTTACATTTTAGCAGCACACTGCAAACCACCTAATACACCCAGCAGTGCACTGTAAAAAAAAAAAAAAATATATATATATATATGCTGATTAGATTCCTTTCAAAATAGAGTCCGTTACTGATTCCAAATAACACAATAAAAATTGTAGTTAATAACGTAATCCATTACATTAGACATTTTAGGTAATCTGACTAGGTTACTTTTGATCTAACTCGTTTATCACATTGATTTGAATAGGATAATCTTGTACCATTTTGGTATAAAAATTCAAAAAGAAAGAAAACATATTCCATTCTTTGTTATCAACAACATAACATGGATTAAATATTACTGTCAGGGGTTTCCAGATTGAAGTTCGTGATTGAACGGCAGGGGGTTTGTGAGTGCAATGTTATTAATTAAGTTATTAATAAATCATAAAAAATGTAATCAAAATAAACCCCTTAACACACACACACACACACACACAAATATTAAACTTTTCAAGACCCTGCGGTCATTGGAATGGACATCACATGATTTTTTTTGTTTAAACAAGTAAAAATAAATGTTTTTATAATATGAGTGATGACTGGTCAATAAATTAATCTGGATGAGCCTCAGGCATCACAAAAGACAGGCATGGCTAAATCAACTAGGAGAAGGAGAAAGCCCCCTTTTTTACTTTTTATATGAAAATTTATGTTCATGGTAGCCTCATCAACTTGCACCTATTATAAGCTTAATATCAATATTCAAAGTTATTTTGAAGATTTTTCAGAGTTGCAGAACACAATATTTTTTTTTTAAGTACAATGTCCATCAGGTCTTGAAATATATCAGCAGGAACCTCATGAACTAGTTGAGTGCCAGGTTGTGAAATTTGTGCTTGCATTTCAAAGCTAAAATACAGAGTTACAAATTCTAATGTTAATGTTTTATTAAAATTACTGTTAATAAATTAAATATTATTCATATGATTTTATTTATGGCTTCAAAGTCACCATAACACTAGTTCACAAGTTATTATAGCTTCCCACTTTGACCAATTGTGCGTGAGTCTGGTCACATGCTTAAGTGACTTCATTCACTATCTCACACGTGACTAATCATTCAAAAACATGACATGGGGAGGAGTTTATGTCTGGGTGTAAAGTTTACTTTCTCTTTCAGATGTTTGTAATGGTATATATCCATGTAAAAATTAGGTAGTTGTATTTACTTCTCACACTGAATCAAACATGGAGGAAAGGTTCCCTTTCAAGTACTCTTTATTGGAATACCTGTTTACATTGGTGGGATTGTTACTTTTCCTGCTGGATATAGCGCTGGACATTTGGACTGTTGTGTCATTTTATCAGGATGAGGCCTATGTGTATATGGCGGTGATGATCTTTCTGCTGCTGGGCTCTTCAGTATTGTTACAGGTGTTCAGCTGGCTCTGGTACTCAGATTCCCTGGAGACTAAGGTGGAGGAGACTAAGCTTGAGACTAAGGTGGAGGAATTTGCTAACAGGCATAAACTGATCAAACCACTCCACTTCCTTCAGTTTGGACTCTACCTCAGGTCTGTGACAGATTTGCTTCTCAATTTTCTTTGAATAGTCTTGTGGGGAAAAAAAAGTAGCCTACACTTTAGCATACATTTAAAAAGAGTTCTTATATACTTTAAAAAATATATACTTAAGTGTGAACTGAATGTAATGTTTTTAGACACTTCACTGCATGTTAATTGCAATTAAATGAAAATGCATTATAGTTAAAATTCATATTAAATGCAATTAGTTTGTATTTTGACCCATTTAAGTAGGACTTATACAATAGGCTACATCTTTGTATGTAATTATTTTTTTTTTTGCCTTTTTTACGAAAAATAAGTGTAGGCCTACTTCAAGTTCATTTTATTAAGAATACTTTTGTAAAAGTATATTTCTAAAGTATATATTCCCCGTGATGATCCCAATTAAGTCAGAACCAGTCAATACAGTCCAGAAACCTACTTAACAGCAAGTATACGTGAACGTTTTCTTTAAGTTAACTTAACATCATACTTATAGTTTATTATTTATATATTAGGCTATTTTTGCATTTTAAGTAGGCTTAGCCTAGCTAAGCTATGTTCCTATTTAGGTCTTAATTTTTGTACTTTAACTCTTTCCATCTTTCCATTTAAAAAAAAAATTTTATTCTAGCATAATGCATCCTTTTTTATTTTGTTTCATTGAAAAAAAAAAGCAACATTTTAAACAAACAGCTGAGAAAATCGCATTTTGTCAAAGACTTCATCCAGGTTGGATTCAGAATGAGTAGATCGGTAACGTTAGGCAGTTTTGATTTATATGTTGTTAAATGTTTGATGATCACATTGTTTTACAGTTGCATAATCTTCAATCACTTGTTTCTGCTTCTTCTTCACTTGTGTTTTGATCAGGAGATTCTGTATCTCTATTTCAGAAGATGCATTATAGAGCCCCCTACCTATAACAGTTAAAAACCAGGGGGGCAGCGTTTCATATTATTTTGAAGCTTCCCCAGGCGCCGCCATTGGCTAGCGGACACCCACCTGCTGTTAGCATCCCATTGACTCCCATTCATTTTGGCGTCACTTTGACAGCAAATAACTTTACATCTGAGGCGTTTAAAGACTCCATTTGTCCATTATTTATTTCTAAAGAAACACGACAATGTATAAAAGGCTCCATTACCTTGTAGCTTTCGTAATGGCCCCGTAGAAGCAATTTTTGTAAAAATAGGCTAACGATTGCATCATAACCACGCGACTCTCTGTCGCACAGTAGGAAATTACCGTACGGACAGGAGGAGAAGCTCGCGGGCAATCGGGGGGATGTGGAGGCAAAATGACAAAATAATTAATCAGAATACCTACTAAAAGTTTCGCCTGCTCCTAGCTCATGGACACCTCCTACTCACATTCTCCGTCTCTGCAAGTTTCGGAAGGGAATGATTCAGATTTCTCTTGGCACAGCTACTAGAAGACAGACGGGTTACTCACGTCACATCTACGTTGTCAAGCTCAGTTTGAGGCTGCGCAGTACGCTTGACCCCCAGGAAGTGAAAGCTTCTAATTGACTTCACTTGTCTCTGATGAATCCAATGGGGTCGCTGTGTCCAGTTTATATACTGTCTATGTTAAAAACATGGATAGCCGGACAATTAGAGAAGGGTCTAACTGCAGCCTGGAGATCTCCAAATGGGGGTGGGAACTCAAAAATAGAGCATGGCTTCCTCTCATTGGCAGATAAGCACGACACTCATGCTCAAATTTTTCCAACAATCAAGTTCAGTGCAAACTCCGTCCCACAGCCAATCAATTATACAGTGCTGATTTCCTCCAATGCTATGCTACAACAAATTCTAACCCCTAACCCTACCCTACACCTGACCCTAACCCCAACCAGTGAAATAGACTGCATGGCAGTTAATAAGATTATGCAATATGAGATCACTGAGCCGGGCAGATCCGTAACTCCCCAACCGGACCTCACTGGACAATGGGACCTTTTTAGTTGCACTCAGCGTCACTACCCCCTCCTTCCCTGCGAAACTCGAACCCCGGGACACCCCCGTTGCGTTAGAACACAGTGATAGAGTAAAAACTTTCCCACAGTCCGAATGACGCTGGGCATGAGCTCTGTGACAATTGGCAGAAGCCAGAGCCAATGGTGAAAGTCTGTGCGCGTGGAGACCCCGCCCCATTTTAGAGGTTCTGCCCACTTTTGGAGTTCACGCCCCATTTTGGAGAGCTCCGGTCTGCGGTTATACCGATTTGGAAAATTCAGTCAGTGGTGGGCAAAGAGTGAAGTAGATTTGAAGTAAATTCCTATGTACACTACCAGTGGACACAAAAACGCAAAAAAGTCAGATACTCAGAATTACGAACATACTGTATCTGTTTTCTTTATAAATCAATATTTTTTTAAGCAATGTATTTTAAGTGTGTAAAAAGTCAATATATAAATTATATATATATATATATATATATATATATATATATATAATACAAGTCAAAATATATTTAGAATACTTAATTATACCTTTAAATATATCTTGATCAAAAGATTGAGTACAAGTACAGGCCAAATATTCTTTTCTGTCAGTACAAGTCAAGTATACTTAAGTGCAATTTTAAGCATATTTCTGAGAGGTACATAAAAAAGTAGACTGAAAGTAGGCTATACTTTATTTTTAGTTTAAAGGAAGTATACTAATAGCTTCTTCTTCTTTTTCGTAAGGGTTGTAAAGTTTTGTTGTATTAAGTGTTGTTTAAGTAAATGCATGTATCTTGTGTTCACAGGTATGCTGGGGTGATAGAGATTTCCACAACGCGTTTTCTTCAAAAAACTAATAGTTTCACAGAGGGTGTGGCTGTGTACCTGAACCATGACCTTCAGATGCTTCGTCTATTTGAGACATTTTCTGAAAGTGTCCCACAACTCATACTTATGATGTGTAGAATCTTACAGAGAGGAGACTCGGAGCTTATTACAGGTCTGTCTCGAATCCAGAACACTTTGAATCTTTGAATCTCTGAACCACTTAAAGTCACTATGAAATCAAATTTACAGAATTTCAATATTTATTATGAACAATTTATCCATGGAAGTTATTATTTTAAATAATGATGCTCATAATCTTTAATCAAAATCACTCCCCCCCCCCTTCTTGCAGTGACACTTCTCTTTTCTGATGATGCGTTTACTGGCTCAAGGGTGGGACAGCCTGTCAATCACATGAGATTACAGCAATAGCAAACCACAATGATTCAATGATCAAATAAAGTCCCGCCCTATATTTTTTTTTCTTGCCCGAGAAGCTATTTCACTCTGATATGTCAAAAAAGAAAAGACAACTGCAACTTTCATTTAATGCACTTAACCCAAAAAAGGAACATTCTGTCATTTACCTACCCTCGTCGTTCTGATTTTTCTATTTACATGGAACACAAAAGGAGATATTTAGCAAAGATTTATCTAAAATCTTTACCTCTTTTTTATATAAAGAAAGTGAATTGTAAATGATGCTATCAAGCACCAAAAAAAAAGCAAAGAAAAAAAAAGCAAAAAGTACCTTTAAAGTTGCATGAAACGGAAATTGGAAATCTTCTCTACTGTGATGCATATCTGAGTAAAACGGCTTCTCAAATAAGACAAAAAATGTAGGGCGGGACTTGATATTGTCCATTGGGAATTGATTAGATTGTTGGATCATTGTCGATTGCATCTTGTGTGAGTGACAGGTTGTTGTTTTTTTTTATTAAAGATTACGAGGGCACATGATTTAAAGGTCCCATGGCATGAAAATTTCACTTTATGAGGTTTTTTAACATTAACATTAACAGCCCGCACTGATGCGAGCTCAGCAGCAGACTTCTTCCCGACAGTCAAAGCGGCATTACGTCACGAAAGTGAGACTCATAGGAAGACCGCGAGTGCCTAGGGTGCCATTTGGGACAGGACCTATGCCTGTGCACTGATCAATTATATGCAAATAAAAAACATTCAATTCCAAACATCGATTCATTCAACAGTGCCAATGTGTGTTTCTCAAGAGTCTCAGCATCAGCATGGCTGTGATTATATGCATCACTTGCATATTCAGAAGAACACTATTGCTTGTGTGATATTGTTTAATAATATGTAATGGTTTTTCATTTCAGGTTTAAAACTCCTCTCATCGGCTGCTGCAATATCCTTTACCGTAGCCTTGTACCACCGCAGCATGCGTTCCTTTCTTCAAGAAAAACGCAAGATGAGCTGGATCTCCACTGGCGTCTACTTTCTGTGGAACTTGTTGCTGATCATTCCCCGTGTGACCGCTCTGGCACTCTTTTGCAGTGTATTGCCATGCTACATCATCGCCCACTTCCTGTCTTTGTGGATGCTGCTGGTTTTAGGGGTCTGGAGCCAAAAAACAGATCACATGGAAAGTCCTGGTTGGGAATGGCTATTCAGAGCTACTGTTGGACTCATCTGGTACTTCAGCTGGTTTAACGTATCAACAGGAAACACAAAATTAAAGAATATTCTCTATTATGGTGTCATGGGGTTGGACACAGCGATGCTGCTGGGCTTCTGGTGCTGGAAGGTGTTTGAGTATACAGGCTGTTGGAGATCCTTAAATCCTTACATAGTGATCACGACACTACTAGGTTTGTACATTGTTGGAATTCTATTGAAAATGATATACTACAGATGTTTTCATCCTAACTGTGATGAACAGAAAATAGCTAAACCCATTGAACAACAGAATATAAGACAAGCTGCAGCAATTTATATCGAGACAGACTCCCTGGAATCAGACTCCCCTGAAGCTGTGGCTGTAACTCTTGCCCAACCTGTCACTGGTGTTATGAAGAGGGGGAGGAATATGGCTGCTAATTTCTACAACTAGTTCTTGGTTCAACTTTTCAAAGACTAAATTATTAAAGCCTAATTTAAGTTTTATTTATAACAAAAGTATTTATACACAGAATACCTTATTTTGTAAAAAAAAAAAAAAAAAAGATTTTTATTTTGAATGAATAATAAAGATTGAAATTGAATAATAGATTTCCTTTTTTGACCCATTCCTGCATGCAACATGATTTTAGCTTTTAAAATATAGATGTGATCAAATCATAGACTACATGTTTATTAGAGCAAGACGGGTAAACTGAACAGATTCTGGATGACTACTGGAGAGCAAACTATAAACCAAAAAATATGAAATGCATGGTAAAAAAAAAAAATGTCTAAGTGAAGTGGAAAAGTGGCCAATGAATAAGTGGGTCAAAAAGCACCCTAAAGTTCAGAAAACTGCATTTAAACAATAATACATATACATTTAATTGCAGCTAACATGCAATTAAGTGTCCAAAAAACATTACATTACTCTTTCAAAGTATACAAGAAATAAGTACTCTTTTGAACTCTTTCCCCGCCAGTGTTTTTGAAAAAAGTTGCCAGCCACCACCACCATTTTTTATCCTTTTTACAAGTTTCATGACCCCCAGAATATTTTGTTGTATATGAATATCTGAATATGTCATATAACAAAAGAAAGAACAGAACCTCTGCTTTTAAACAAACAAACAAAAAAGCCTGTTTTATTCTAGCTTTATGCTTTCCTTTTTTAATCAACACTTGAATTTTGCCTTGTAAGTTCAATAAAAAAGCAACATTTTAAGCAAAAAAGCTGAGAAAAATCGCACTACGTCTGGATGGGATTCAGAACGATGATTAAAACACAGATGGGGTCGAACGAGTCCATCAACACCCCCTAAAGCTTCACAGTCCTATAGGTCCTGTAGCCTAGGTCGTCCTGGGTCGACATTTCATTCAGTAACATTAGGCAGTTTAATTAGGCCGAGGGCCGTGGGAGAACGGCGCGGCGCGAACGTGGAGATCGAGAGAGGCCAGGCCTGGATTTTATTTGATGTGACAGTAGTCGTCCGTGAGGGGCTGCTGTCTTTTACTTTACTTTCGTTTTGTATTTGTTTTATTTTTGGCATTAAAATGTGTTTGAAGGTTCGCCGGTTCCCGCCTCCTTCTTCCCACAACATTTAACCTCGGTATAATCCCATTTCGCCTACTTATACTACGCCCAAAAGTACATACTTTTGAGTGTATAGCAAAAGAGTAGACAAGCTTTACAATCAAACATATTATCATGTCATACAATTGCGTCTTTGCTCTCTGTCCCATCCTGACACGCATCCTGTCACCATAAACTGGTCTGTCATTCATTTTGTCAGTTTTTTAAATATATAAAAAATAGAAAACAGTTTTTTTATTTTGTAATGTTTCACAATATTACTGTTTTTACATCAAATCCAATAAATGCTGCCTTGGTGAACATAATAGACTTTTCAAAAACATCTTACTGACCTCAGGGTATGCTTTACATATGATGCGTCATTAATGTATGAGGTATTATATTGTGATGTGATCACGTTGACAGGATTATGTAATACTGTATGTCCAAATGCTGGTATTGTACCTGCTTTGCAGCAAACTCTTCATCACGGCCGTCCCCTATAACAACATAGGTCACTTTCTTCCCAAAGCGAGCGATGATGCGTTCAAAGCAACTTTCTTTTCCTGTTAACAGACGAGTCATTCAGCGTTACTCTAACAAGTGTTAGCTATACCATGTGTAAATGTACCCTTGTGCTCAGTTTCAGTTTGATACCAATGATTTTAAAAGGAGAGGATGTTTAAAATGAACATACTGGAATCATTTATTAAGCCTCACGGACAGTCACGGTTGTACAAAACCATGTAACTTGTAATACCCTGAAACAAAAGGTTAATTTTCAAAGAATATTGTGACTACTCTTCTATATAATGATGAAAGTGGATGAAAGCTCCAAAATGAGCTAAGCCTTCATTCCAGGTCTACGTAAGACATACGACATCTTATGGTCTACACTACAGTGATGTATTATTGCTGAAACCCACGGTTTCCAGATAATGTTTTTTTTTTTTTTTGTCAAGTGAAAGTGAAAGTGACACGTGACGGCCAAGTATGGTAACCCATACTTGGAATTTGACCTCTGCATTTAACCCATCCAAGTTAATGCACACACATTAGGAGCAGAGTAGTGAGTAGTTAACACACACACACTGCAAACGTGGATACACACACCCAGAGCAGCGGGCAGCCTTTGTGTGGCGCCCGGGGAGCGATTAGGGGTTAGGTGCCTTGCTCAAGGGCACCTCAGTCATTTTCCACCGGTTCTGGAATCGAACCAGCAACCTTTGGGTTACCAGTCCAACTCCCTAACCACTAGTCCTTGACTGCCCCTGGTTTGGTTTATTTTTATTATTTATTATTTTTACAGCTTTTGACAGCTTAAGGTCTATACGGTTGTAGTTTTAAGGCAAGGCAAGTTTATTTATATAGCACATTTCATACACAATGGCAATTCAAAGTGCTTTACATAGAAGAAATTAAAATAATAAAAAGAAATAAGAATAATTAAAACAGTTTAGAAAAATTAAATAAAATACAGTACAAACAGTCGGACGAACAGTGGCACAGTGCTCGTTCAGTAAATGCATAGCTAAACAGAAGTGTTTTGAGTCTCGATTTGAAAGTGACTACAGTAGGAGCACATCTGATCTCTTCTGGAAGCTGGTTCCAGCTGCGGCTGGCATAATAGCTAAAAGCAGATTCGCCATGTTTAGAGTGAACCCTTGGTATTTCTAGCTGATATGATCCTAATGGTCTGAGTGATCTGTTGGGTTTATATTCAGTGAGCATATCTGCAATATATTGAGGTCCTAGGCCATTGAATGATTTATATACCAGTAATAATACTTTAAAATCAATCCTAAATTTAACTGGGAGCCAGTGTAATGACCTGAGGACTGGTGTGATATGTTCATATTTTCTGGTTCTGCTCAGAATCCTGGCGGCAGCGTTCTGTATGAGCTGCAACTGTCTTATGGTCTTTTTGGGAAGGCCAGTGAGGAGTCCATTACAATAATCCACCCTGCTAGTGATGAAAGCATGCACAAGTTTCTCTAAGTCTTGTCTGGAAACAAAGCATCTAATTCTTGCAATATTTTTCAGATGATAATATGCTGATTTAGTTATTGCTTTGACATGACTACTGAAACTAAGGTCTGACTCTAGTGTCACACCAAGATTCCTGACTTGATGTTTAGTTGTTTGACCCCTAGAGTGAAGGTATGCGTTCACCTTGAGAACTTCATCTTTGTTTCCAAATGCAATGACTTCAGTTTTGTCTTTGTTTAACTGAAGAAAATTTTGACACATCCAACTGTTGACTTCATCAATGCATTGGCACAGGGAGTCAATGGGGCTGTAATCGTTAGGCGAAAGGGCTAAGTAGAGCTGTGTGTCGTCTGCATAGCTGTGGTAAGCAATTTGGTTCTTTCTCATTATTTGGCTCATTGGGAGCATATACAGGTTGAACAGGAGTGGCGCAAGAATTGAGCCTTGAGGGACTCCGCATGTCATGGATGTCCACTCAGACTTATGGTCTCCTATACTCACATAATAACCTCTCCCATCTAAGTATGACCTGAACCATTTTAGGACTATCCCAGAAAGCCCCACCCAGTTTTCCAGCCTGTCAAGAAGTATGTTATGATCGACAGTGTCAAATGCAGCACTGAGGTCGAGTAGAACCAGCACTGATAATTTGCCTGAATCAGTATTTAAGCGAATATCGTTTATTATCTTTATGAGCGCTGTCTCTGTGCTGTGGTGCGGTCGGAAACCAGATTGAAAATTGTCAAAGTATCCATTCGTGCATAAGAATTTGTTCAGCTGATTGAAGACAATGTTTTCAATGATCTTGCCTATGAAAGGAAGATTTGAAATCGGTCTATAGTTGCTTAATATGGTCTTATCCAGATTGTTCTTTTTTAGGAGGGGCTTGACAACTGCAGTTTTCAGGGAGTTTGGAAAACTCCCAGAGAGAAGTGAGGCATTTACCACTTCTAGAAGATCTGCTTCTAAACTGTTTAACACACTTTTGAAAAAACATGTGGGAAGTGTGTCAAGAGCGCAGGTTGATGTTTTAAGGTGCTGTACGGTTTCTTCCAAAATTTTGCCATCAATTTCTTTGAAATCAGACAAAGTTACTACTTTCTCAGGTGGTCTGATCTGTCTGACCCCAGAGCAACTCAAGGATGTGCTGATCACCTTTGTGATATTATTGATTTTCTCAGAGAAGAAAGAAGCAAACTCACTGCACTTGTTGTCTGAGAGCATTTCACTGGGAATCTGGCTTGGGGGGTTTGTCAGTCTCTCTACAGTTGCAAAAAGAGTGCGTGTGTTGTTTAAATTGCTGTTTATAATATTTACATTTACATTTACATTTATTCATTTAGCTGACGCTTTTATCCAAAGCGACTTACAATTGCTATATATGTCAGAGGTCGCACGCCTCTGGAGCAACTAGGGGTTAAGTGTCTTGCTCAGGGACACATTGGTGTCTCACAGTGGATTCGAACCCGGGTCTCTCACACCAAAGGCATGTGTCTTATCCATTGCGCCACACCACACACCACACACATATTTGAGAAGAAAGTCTGTCTAGCTTTGCCTAGTTCCATATTGAAAGCATGAAGGCTGTCTTTGTAGATGTTATAATGGATTACAAGTTTTGTCTTCCGCCACATGCGCTCTGCTTTTCTGCATTGTATTTTCATATTTTACACTGCTGTTGAGTTTCTCCAAGGTGCTTTTTGCACCTATGTAGTTGTAGTTGTAAAATGTAGTTTAATTTAAATTTTTGGAGCTTGACAGCCCCTGGTCACTGTATAGAAAAAACAGCAGTTTGAACATTCTTTATTTAACATTATCCTCTTGTGTTCTGCAAGTCTGGACCATCTGGCTTTGCAACAGGGTTTCAAAGTTTCCAGAAACTTCTCCAGAATTTTTGAAAACTTTCCAGGAATTTTTGGAAACCTTCCAAGAATCTTTGGAAATTTCCAACCCCTTTGCAATCCTATTTTGGAATGACATGAGGGTCTGAATTAAAGGGCACCTATTATGCTCCTTTTCACAAGATGTAAAATAAGTCTCTGATGTCCCCAGAGTGTGTATGTGAAGTTTTAGCTCAAAATACCCAACAGATAATTTTTTGGCGCTCAGAAAAACGTGCCGTTTTAGTGTGTATCCCTTTCAATGCAAATTAACTGCTGCTGCCGGCCCAAAGGGCGGAGCCTCACGAGCTTGCGCTCAGAGGCAGGACAATCTCATCTAACAGAAACTCTCAGTAGGTGTTCATTTCGACCCGGAGTCGGACAATAATGCCCACAGAGCCAGAGAATATATGCTGTATGGAGATAGAACAGGTATAGTTTAGTTTAATTACGGTTATAACTTATTTGTCAACTATTACAAGCCTGCTGTAGCAGACCCCATCCGAATGATGACCAAAATATACTGATGAGTTCAATGAAGTTTATTGTACATCACAAAAAAGATGAAGCGTTAGTTTTACTCCAGAAAATCACTGTAAGAGCTGAATAAACACAGTATAAGTGCGCATTAAAGTCTTATCCATAAACTCTCTCTCTCTCTCTCTCTCTTTCATTAGCATGGAACATACACAGCAAAGTACACAAAACACTCGTTACAACTAGGGATGGGCATGATTAATCGACGATCGATAATTGATCGTTAAGAATTTCGTCGATCACGTTTATTTGTTATCGATTAAACTAATGCAGGTTGCGTTGCGTAGTGTGAGTCTTGAAGCAATGGAATTAATTTTAGCGCGGAGGTACCTGTGCATCCCGGCAACGTCAGTCCCCTCAGAGCGGGTGTTTTCGGCGGCTGGACTGGCTGTCACCAGGTTGCGGTCGCGTCTGATCCCAGATCATGTCAACATGCTTATCTTTCTCAACAGAAATCAGTAGACTGGTGCAGAAGTTCTATGGGAACTTCATGCGTTTTCTCAGATCATCTGATTTATCCAAACGATTCCATTTACACCTGGTCACATAAATGTGTTTTTGCAAACCGGACATAAATCCGATCTTGAATTCCCGCGCTATATTTAAATTGTTGCACGATACCGAAAGCAACTGATATGAGCTGCATTTTATTGATCATCAGCGAAAATTTCTAAATCAAAGACCGCAACAAGATATTGCGGCAACAGCCCTGGTAAGATCATTTCGGTTCTTTACTTTTAATGAAGATGATTGTGTGTTGATGAATGACTTTCACTTTGATTTGCGATAGTTTTGCACGTTGGCTTGATGAATAGATGCTCATCTATGCGTGTTGAAGTAGCGTCGTCATATCTGACTATAACATGACATATAGCCTATAACACGCTCTCACACGTTTATTTCTTAGCATTTTTGGGATAAGTCAAATTTACATATGCGGTTTCAACTGTGATAAAGTGCGCGCTCTCACTTTCATTTCTGCCGTGATCAGTAACGTTAGGCCTATCGCTCCGGAGAGTGTAAGCTTGATCACGAACAGTTGGTGAGATCCATCCTCGAGTAACAACAGGAGTAAATGAAGACTGATGTTCATTCTGACATCCAACAACAAAACACCTCAATCGCTTAGAAGACATTCTTGTCTACAGCTGCTCCGGCGTGGAAACAATGGCGGACTGTGTTCAGCTCACTCAGGGCGGGTCTACTAAAACTGCAGTGTCAATCAACAGTCATGGGAGAGGCCTGCCCCAAATCTAAGAACAGCTCGTTTTGAGACAGTGCTTATGATTTTAAAAAATGATTTTAAAAAAAGCACTGGGTGGAGTTTTATCATTATAGGGTGGTTGTGTACACACACTGCCAACACACATTTATGTTCAAACACCATGTAAAAGTGAATTTTGCATAATAGGTGCCCTTAAAAACTTTGGTAAACCAAACCTGTTACCTATTTTAATGGCACTATAGATGTTCTCGATGGGAAAAACGTCACCCAGGCCATAGAAAAGCACTTTAGCTAAAGCAGGAACTAGCTGAGTGGTGGTAACCAGAATAAATACATCTGCTCCTGTGAACAAACACCAAAACAATTAGCCAATGTTAGCGTGTACACTACATTTAAGCCGACAGATCCGCACTGAGAAACCTGTTTAGCATGTTGCTCTAGAAACTTCACACAAAGTGTTTAATGCCCAGAGGCAGATCTGATGATTTCTTGTAATCATGCATGCTCTGAGAACAGATACAGGTGCAGTAGGGCTGGGTATCGGTATGTCCTCCTGATTCAATTTGATTCCAATTTACAAGATCTCAGTTCAATTCAATTCGATTCTCAATGTGTTTCTCAATTCAAATCAATGAATATACACTGCACAGCCAAGATCACTGTTTGGATTTAAATAGACAAATGCTTAAGAGTCTATGATTGGATCATTGTTGCAATGATTATTATATTTCTAGCATGTTATATGTTTGGTAACAGTTCTTCTAACCTTAATTAATGGAGTGTGTGCTGTGTAGGTTTTCATTTCTAAAACAATCATGTAAGAAGACACATCATGGCCGTATTCCAGGATGACAATGTCAAGACCAGTGTTGGGAACGTTACTTTAAAAAAGTAATTAGTTATAGTTACTCACTACTTGTTCCAAAAAGTAACTGAGTTAGTAACTGAATTACTCTATAATAAAAGTAACTCGTTACCAGGGAAAGTAACTATTTGCGTTACTGTAAAAAAAAAAAAAAAAGTTGCTATATGTCAAAGAATTTGGATTTTTTAAGCAGTTTTCACAAGTCAGTTGAAATGAGTAGAACAGACAGGTGTTTAACTTTAGATATTTATTGCACGTCGACAGACAGCAAGAGGTTTATCCTGCACCTCAAGCATTCTTTGTAAGAAAGGTAAACAGTTAGGCCTACACCATATAAAGTGCATTTAACTCTGCAAATTAAATCAACCTCTCAACTTTTTATTTAAAAGTTTTATTAATAAAGTAAAGGCATTGAACCAGTTTATTTGTAGTGCACTGACTGTGCACATTATATAAGATTAATATATTTGTTTTCCTTAAAAATTTAATTAGCAGTAACTTAAACACTATTTGCAGTTTGAATGTCCTGTATAAACAAAATTACGGATTATGTTTTTGTTTCCACTGTTCGATCGCGTCCGCGCCTCTCACTCACACACACACACACACACGCACACGCACACGCACACAAATGTAAACAATTCGCGCCTTTTCGATCGCGCCTCTCTCTCTCTCTCTCTCTCTCTCTCTCTCTCTCTCTCTCTCTCTCTCTCTCTCTCTCTCTCTCTCACTCACACACACACACACACACAAATGTAATCACTTTGCAACTTTTCAATCGCGCCCGCGAGTCTCTCTCTCTCTTTCGGTTCAATACGAATACATGTACCGTTCCACTCCTAGTTCTAGCCTTTGACCTCAATGAATTTGAAGTAGTGCTTATCTTCACCTTGAAAATGCCAACTTTTCATCGGATTGCTCCTGACCATAGACTGCTACTGACTCGCCTTCTCTGCTGCTTCATCGAATCTCTGTTTAGCTGGTGTGTGTGTGTGTGTGTGTGGCGCGTGTGCTGGCGTGTGTGTAAAAACACTGGCTCTGATTGGCTACCATGAAACACATGACCCTGCTTTAGCCAATCATAATCGCTTACCTCGTTATTAACCCACCTCCTCACTCGCTGTGCGAGCCAGGGGTGCGTTCGGATTACACAGTTTATTCAATCAATGCATAGTAACGCACCGCATTTAACGTCCAGTAATGGTAACGGCGTTGTAATGACGAGAAAAGTAATTAGTTAGATTACCCCGTTACTGAAAAAATAACGTCGTTACCTAACGCCGTTCTTTTAAACGGCGTTATTCCAAACACTGGTCAAGACTCATCAGGATCAAATTGTGAAAGAATGGTTGGGAGAGAGAAAGAAGAAGAATTTTCACACATGAATTGGCACCTCTGAGTCCATACCTTAAATTCATTGAAAGTCTTTGGGTTGTGCTGGAGTAGACTTTACAGAGTGCTTGACTCTTGCGTTGTCAATACAAGATCTTGACCCAAACTTGATGCACCTCTTGATGGAAATAAATGTTGCGATGTTATTTTCCTCAGAGGTGCATCATTTATAAAAAATTAATAATAATAATAATAATAATAATAAATACCTTGTCGTACCTTGACTGTACAAGCAAGATTGATTTGAGGGCAGTGCTCCGCCAGGCATCTGTAACGGTCTCAATCTCTGAGCAAAGCCTGAGCAGTAGGTCTCTCTTCATTGGGCTCAGCAGACCTAAAAAACAGCAATGTTGACATTAAAGGGGTGGTTGATTATGATTTCACTTTTCTAACTTTAGTTAGTGTGTAATGTTGCTGTTGAGCATAAACAGCAAATGGCTGGTAGGGACTACACGACATTCCTCCCGGGTTAGTGACATCATCAACCCCAAAATGTACATAAACCTCGCCTCCAGGAACATGCAGTCCATGTTGAGAAGAGGAAGAGTTGTTGTAGTAGAGCACATTTGTGAGTCTGCTCAAGCTGTCGCATCCGTCTTTTCACATGCAATACAGTACGTAACACAAATGCAATAGCATGTCACTGTAGGCATCTTACAACAGTTCCCACACTATCTATTTTATAGATTATCATGACAGAATATGCTAATTGAATATAGAACTCCACATCAGCAACATAAATTCATCAACTAACCATTCAGAAACATCCTGTTACATACATGCTGTATTGGCTACATGCAAATTGGCGACGAGGCGAGCCCGCCCCCGTTTCTTCCTGTTAGTGGTGAGCCACCGATTCCATTTGAAACGTGGCAGAAAATCTTCCAAAATTACATGATATAGTCATCCAGGCAACCGGAGATGCATGGCCGGAGAGACGCAGACGAGCGGTCTTGCTGCACTGCTTGGGGACGGAAGGTCAGCGTCTGTTTTATACTCTGCCAGAACAAGGTACTACTTTTGATGAAGCAATGACCGCACTTCAGAAACACTTTTGTGCCTAAAGTTAACGTTGTCGCATGCCGTCACACGTTCAGACAACGAGTGCAAAGAGCGGATGAAACTGTTACGCAATACGTTGCCGCTTTAAGAGCGTTAAGCAGCCCCATGTGCGTTCGGGGAAATGGAGAGTGAAATGCTCCGATCAGTTGATCGCGAATGCGTCATTAGCCGCGTTTCCATTACCCTTCAAATTGCGCAAATTGAAATTGCGAATTGAAAATACGCTTAATGGAAACACGTCAATTTCGCAAAAACTCCCATTTATCGCAAAAAAGTTTTTACGCTCTCATGAGGTGGTTTTTCAGGCAATTCGAAAAAGGAATATTTCGCAAAACTGCAGTTTTTGCGCATTTACAGTCACCTGACTTAGAAGACGCAGTGTGTTTGAAGTCCATGTATAGCTATGCAAATAATAATAATTTTATATTATTTTATTATAACATTTAATAGGCTATATTTAGAAGACGCTTTTATGCAAAAAAGGAACAAAGCTGAGCGTGGAGCGCGCACTGCATGACACGGAGGCGCGGCCGCGAACACTTGTATTTTCCTATCAACAGTGGAAACAACTTAAAATACTCTATCATTTCTGGTCAGACAGAAAATAATATTACATTATTCTCAACCACTTTTATTTGTGTAAACTCACAATAATAAGAAAACGCTGTGCTTTTGTAAAATAAAAGAAACAATCAGACGCACTTTCATGATCTCAGTAAACTGGAGCGCGAGAACTGAAACAAAATATAGCCCCCATGTAGGCCAAAGCTTGAAATGTCCACTTTAAAACGAAAAAATTCGAATCGAAAGCTAATACCTTCTGATTATGTAGGCTAATCCGTATGAAAGTTGCATTTCTCTCTAAAAGCGCATCTGCTTAACAGCTGAGATGGAGATGTGATTTTAGCCGACACTTAGAAAACAATAGTTTATTAATTATATTAATGGCTCTTCTCATTCAGCACTGCGGGAAAGACATCAATTCCAGTTTATAATTTGGCCTTATAAACTGAAGTAAACCAGTAAAATCGACATGTTTTCCATGTTAATTTGTGAATATTTTAAATGTTTAATAAAGGGGCAAAAAGTCATAAACAAAGCACAGCAGTTGTGTGTAGCCAGTTCAAATTAAAATTTTGGTGTTCAACTTTGCGTTTTAAAGAGACAACCGTTCATTTTTCGTTTTTCAATTAGGGGTTAAAAAGGAAAAACAAATAGACACAAAAGTAGCCTACATGGATCGTTTGGACAGAATACGAGACAGAATTCTTTATTAAATTCATAAAAGAAACAATAATTAGCCTATAGGAATACTGGATTCTAAATCTCAACGAAATGCCACAATCGGAGCAGAAATGAGGGCGAAACACCCAGAAGAAACTCCTTATATGTGTCGTTCGGGGGTCTTTCCCTGTCATTAATGCTTGGATAACACGCCACGTCTCCTTCCATTAATAATAATAATAATGTCTAATGCGGTGGCTGTGGTATTATAACCAACGTCAGTTGCCGTGATTTTTGGAATGACTTATCGCGAGAGAAAAAAAGTCGCATAACATCGGTTAATGGAAACGCCGTCATTTTGCAATATTTTTTTATCGATATTTAGATAATAGCGCAAAACATTTGCGCAAATCTGTAATGGAAACGCGGCTATTGACTGCAGTAAAGCCGAGTTCAGACTGCACGATTTTCAAAGTAGTCGGGTCACTGTTCTTTTCACACTGCGTGACTATCTGGGGTAACATTCAGTTGCTGGTGTGTTAACACTGCACGATGCATCGGCGACAGGAGGTTTCACACTGCATGACTTTCAGGAGGAAGAATCGCCGACAACTTCTGTCTGGTCCGCAAACTACGTTTCGCAACCAAACACACGCGAGAAGTGATAAGGAAATAGCGCAAAATCCCGCGTGCGTAAGACCGCAGTTCTCGCGCGAGACTGAAATTGTTATTAAAAATGATAGCCTGCAAGAAGCTTGCGATCCAAATTGTCTGTGCACTGATTTGCAGCGGAAAGGAGAAAAAGAAAAACATATTATGCATGAGGAAATGGCTGGGAAGACAAGGGGAGCAAGGACTGTGTGTTCTGCAAAGAGAGTTGGGGGTAAATAAATAATTTTGCAATGTGCTGCTGGTCAAGCAAATGTTTGTGCTTTGTTTCTGTTTGATATAATTGTAAATATATCTATTAAAATACTTATATTGTGGCCTATAACTCCTCCCCGAACTCCCCGCTGCTCTGTATCTTGCTCTCTCATTGGCTGTCGGTCATCGCCGATATAGTTTTCAGTCAGAAGAACACTTTTCACACAGCAGGATTTTGAATCTCCGACAGGTCCAGATATTTAGCATGCCAAATATCTCACGGGCGTTGGAAACTCGTCTGCGATTCTCTCAGATCGCGTCTTTGCTCATTCACACTGCGTGATTGTCACTCACGTGAACGAGCACCGATTTGCCTGTGATTTCGGCCATATGTCAGCGATTTCTCAAAACCTGTCGGCGAGCCAAAATCGGGGCTAAAATCGTGCAGTCTGAACTCGGCATAAGGGACAAATTACTGTTAGAGGACGACCTCACTCTAGAGAAATCGATTACAATTGCATGTCAAGTGGAAGCTGCAGTTAAAAATTCGTCATTGCTCTGTAATTCCACTGCTACTGCCATGAAGTCGGTACAAGCCATTAGTATGGATACTAAGTATGGCAGAGGGGGAAATCGCGCACGTTCAACCAAGCAGTCACAATTTGCTCAGAGACGATCGGAGGATCGAAAACAAACAACGACCGGTCAGCAACGTCGACAATGCTTCAGATGTGGATCAGACAAACATCTGGCAAATGATAAAAACTGCCCTGCTGCTAAAGTGACTCAGCATTCCACAAGTCCCGTGTACACAGTATCACCTGTATCTGCTACTCACCTTGGATGTGTAAAAGGATTCATCCACAAAGTGCAAGTTAATTCAACAGTCACACCAATACGTCAAAATTATAGACGCTTACCTCTCAGCATCCGCAAGGAGGTGTCCACTGAGCTTAATCGTCTCCTTACAGCGGGTGTAATTGAACCAGTTGATGCTTCAGAATGGGTTAGTCCGTTGGTTGTGGTACGTAAGCGTGATGGACACATTAGACTTTGTGTAGACCTCCGTGAACCCAATAAGAGTGTGATTATGGATTGCTACCCATTACCTCACATGGATGATTTGTTCACAGAACTTGCAGGTGCTTCACGTTACAGTCAAATTGATCTGAGCTCCGCTTACCACCAGCTGCCTCTCCATCCTGACAGTCGTAATCTGACAGCGTTCATAACGCACGAAGGCCTTTTCCGTTTTACTCGGGTTCCGTTTGGACTAGCTTCAGCGCCATCAGCCTTCCAAAAAATGATGCAAACGGTCCTAAAGGAGCTGGAAGGGGTAAAGAATTACTTAGACGACATCTCAGGAGGCCCATGATAAGCACCTCCAAGATGTTCGTCAAAGGCTAGACGAGGTTGGCTCGCAGATTAACTTTGATAAAAGCTCTTTCAACCAAGCAAGCATTCCATTCCTGGGTCATGTCATTTCAAAAGAAGGACTACGTCCCAGCCCAGACCACCTAACTGCCATTTCAGAAGCACCTCGACCTACAGATATGGTAGCGCTCCGTTCGTTCCTAGGGCTCACGTCATGGTTCAACAAATTTCTCCCAAATTACGCTACTGTGGTCGAGCCACTGAGGCAGATGCTCAGAGCTGATGCAAAATCGCCACTACAGTGGAGTAAAGAGACTGTTGAAAGCTTTGAAATGCTTAAGAGAATGTTGCTGGAGAGCCATGTTCTTTCTATTTATGATCCTTCTCTTTCCACATTCATTACTACAGACGCCTCAGATTACGGCCTGGGGGCTGTTCTGACACAGTTACATCCTGATGGTGTCGAACGTGTGGTAGCTTTTGCATCCAGGACGCTATCAACGTCTGAGAGGAAATATTCTACTGTGGAGAAGGAGGCACTTGCGTGTGTTTGGGCGGTAGAAAAGTGGAGAACGTATGTGTGGGGACATCGTTTCACTCTAAGAACTGATCATCAGGCCCTGACCACTCTTCTCTCCACAAAGGGCATGAATAGAGCAGGCATGAGGGTAGCTCGTTGGTCTGCTAGGCTCCTGTGCTTCCAGTATGATGTGCAGTACCGTCCAGGTAGTAAAAACTGTGTGGCGGATTGTCTGTCCCGTATGCCATTGAGCCACACTGACACCACTGTATCCATTGAACAGGATTTGATTTCTGAAAATCGCAGAAATTCAGCCTTTTCTGACTGCGTTGCCGCTTGTGGACTTCAAAGCTGAATGCGAGGACTGTCCAGAACTGTCTCAGTTACGTCAGACAATTCAGACAGGTTGGCCTAAACTGCAAAAGTCTGTCTCCAGTGACTTACGTCCATACTTCCCGATCAGACATGAACTGGCTGTTGAATGTCCATTGATCTTCAGAGGGAATCGTTTGATTGTTCCTATTGCACTCTGGGAACGCCTCATCCACCTGGTGCATGAGGGACATCAGGGGCTGGTTCGAACCAAACAGCGTCTGAGAGAGCTGTATTGGTGGCCGCGAATGGACGATCTTCTCCACACGATCCTGTCCGCATGTGAGACCTGTGCAGTGCAGTGCTCCAATGCAGCCAGTGGAGTTTCCAAAAGGCCCATTTCAACATGTTGCTATTGATATAGTAGGACCTTTCGAAAAGGGAGCTACTGACTGTAAGTTTGCAATAACACTGATTGACTATTTCAGTAAATGGCCAGAAGTTGGTTTTGCTTCATCAGTAACAACAGAGACTGTTCTGAGATTTCTGACCACTATCTTTGCTCGAGAAGGAAACCCCTGCACCATCACAACAGACAATGGGCCGCAGTTCACTTAGTCTGAATTTGCTGATTTTGTCAAAACACAGGGAATAAAGCACATAAAGACCAGTGTTTATCACCCTCAGGCTAATGGGGCCATCGAACGGTTCAACAGGGTGCTTAAAGAGTGTCTTCAAGCAGCTGAAGTGGCTCATAAGCCCTGGAAATCTGCAGTCCTGACCATGCTGAAGAGCTATCGAGCGACACCCCATGCCACAACGGGTGAGACTCCTTTTCTGCTCTTGAGAGGCCGACCTATGAGAACAAAGTTGAATGTTCTTCTGCCTGAGGATAGCCCTGATCAATTTGCTCAGGTCAGAGCTCGTGTGACACAAAGACAGAAAAAAAGTAAACAATACACCAATCGTAAAAGAGGATCTTAATTTCTTAAAATTGCGGTTGGAAATAAAGTGAGAGTAAGGAAGCCTTTTCATGTGAAAAAAGGAGAAGCCCAGTTCACTGATCCGTTGTCAGTACAACAACAAACAGGTCCGAGTTCTTTCATCTTAAGTGATGGGAAAAGATGGAATTCAGCACGTCTTTCACTTTGTCCAGAAAAAGAGGAAAACTCTGCACAGGATGAAATACCTGAAAGAAACTGTACAATGGAGAACACCGTTTTGAGTTCGGATAGGGGCTTAAGACAGAGACGCCCGCCTTTGTGGACTCAAGACTATGTGTTAGAGTAACGTGTCTGAAAGAGAAAGAAATAAGTCAGACCAAGAAGATATGTAAAGGGTGTAGGCGGATCGCTGCCCTATTATACAGTGAGGAAAATAAGTATTTGAACACCCTGCTATTTTGCAAGTTCTCCCACTTAGAAATCATGGAGGGGTCTGAAATTGTCATCGTAGGTGCATGTCCACTGTGAGAGACATAATCTAACAAAATAAAATCCAGAAATCACAATGTATGATTTTTTAACTATTTATTTGTATGATACAGCTGCAAATAAGTATTTGAACACCTGAGAAAATCAATGTTAATATTTGGTACAGTAGCCTTTGTTTGCAATTACAGAGGTCAAACGTTTCCTGTAGTTTTTCACCAGGTTTGCACACACTGCAGGAGGGATTTTTGCCCACTCCTCCACACAGATCTTCTCTAGATCAGTCAGGTTTCTGGGCTGTCGCTGAGAAACACGGAGTTTGAGCTCCCTCCAAAGATTCTCTATTGGATTTAGGTCTGGAGACTGGCTAGGCCACGCCAGAACCTTGATATGCTTCTTACAGATCCACTCCTTGGTTATCCTGGCTGTGTGCTTCGGGTCATTGTCATGTTGGAAGACCCAGCCTCGACCCATCTTCAATGCTCTAACTGAGGGAAGGAGGTTGTTCCCCAAAATCTCGCAATACATGGCCCCGGTCATCCTCTCCTTAATACAGTGCAGTCGCCCTGTCCCATGTGCAGAAAAACACCCCCAAAGCATGATGCTACCACCCCCATGCTTCACAGTAGGGATGGTGTTCTTGGGATGGTACTCATCATTCTTCTTCCTCCAAACACGTTTAGTGGAATTATGACCAAAAAGTTCTATTTTGGTCTCATCTGACCACATGACTTTCTCCCATGACTCCTCTGGATCATCCAAATGGTCATTGGCAAACTTAAGACGGGCCTTGACATGTGCTGGTTTAAGCAGGGGAACCTTCCGTGCCATGTATGATTTCAAACCATGACGTCTTAGTGTATTACCAACAGTAACCTTGGAAACGGTGATCCCAGCTCTTTTCAGGTCATTGACCAGCTCCTCCCGTCTAGTTCTGGGCTGATTTCTCACCTTTCTTAGGATCATTGAGACCCCATGAGGTGAGATCTTGCATGGAGCCCCAGTCCGAGGGAGATTGACAGTCATGTTTAGCTTCTTCCATTTTCTAATGATTGCTCCAACAGTGGACCTTTTTTCACCAAGCTGCTTGGCAATTTCCCCGTAGCCCTTTCCAGCCTTGTGGAGGTGTACAGTTTTGTCTCTAGTGTCTTTGGACAGCTCTTTGGTCTTGGCCATGTTAGTAGTTGGATTCTTACTGATTGTATGGGGTGGACAGGTGTCTTTATGCAGCTAACGACCTCAAACAGGTGCATCTAATTTAGGATAATAAATGGAGTGGAGGTGGACATTTTAAAGGCAGACTAACAGGTCTTTGAGGGTCAGAATTCTAGCTGATAGACAGGTGTTCAAATACTTATTTGCAGCTGTATCATACAAATAAATAGTTAAAAAATCATATATTGTGATTTCTGGATTTTTTTTTTTAGATTATGTCTCTCACAGTGGACATGCACCTACGATGACAATTTCAGACCCCTCCATGATTTCCAAGTGGGAGAACTTGCAAAATAGCAGGGTGTTCAAATACTTATTTTCCTCACTGTATATATATATAAAAAAAGAATGTACACTGAATCCTGAAATGTTTGATGAATGTTATCCTGTGTTATGTTATAAGGATAAAAGTGTGCTAAAATCTCATTATGCTCTGTTGAAATGCCTATTTGAAATAGACTGTTGTTTGAAGGCATAAGAGGTCATTTGAATATGCTTATTTGAGATAAGTTGTTGTTTGAGTAAAGACTTGAATAAGGTAATGACCTAAAAAGAGTAGTAATTCTGTTTGAGTAACGGGGGAGATGTTGTGTTGAGAAGCATACAATATTTGATGTTCAATTCATAGTAATTGCTTACTTTAACACAGTAATGTGGAACTGCACCACTAGGAGCTCTAGTGAGGGATTGTGTTGAGTAGTGCCATGAAGAAGAATAAAGTTTGGTATGTGAGATGTACACCGCATGAGTGTGTTCTGTTTTAAGTGTGAAAATACCACACATGCTGTCACTTCATCTCTCCGATTCGTCTCTCCATCATTGTCCGACTCGTTTAAACATAAAAGGCAGAAAAGTTTCTGACATTTTAGTGCTTGTCTGCGTGAGGTAATCAGAGCTGCTAACACACATGAGCTCTTGAAGCTCTGCCCTCTGTGCTGTGAGCAGCAGCTCATTTGCATTTAAAGCGACACACACAAAATGACGCGTTTTTACTGACCCTCAAAAAGGGACAACTTTAACATGCTGTACAAAATTATCTGTGGGGTATTTTGGGTATTTGGGTATTTTGTATTTTAAAACTTCACATACACACTATGGGGACAACAGAGACATATTTTACATATTGTAAAAAGGGGCATTATACCACCACTTTAAAATAAATTATATATTATAATATAATATGCATAATTTAAAGATACAACTGGACTTGGTATAATATAATTCGGTGGAACAGTAAACAAGTTATTCCACAACTGAACCACTGTCAGTTCAATCAGGCAGCACACATGAGGCTGTCATGAACTTCATTCCAATATTCTTGATTAGATATCAACCAAATATGAGGAACAAGGCAAGCCAGAGAACTACTACTCAACTAAGTAACAGCACCACCATGTGCAGGGTATCTGCAGGGTTTTGAAAATCACATTTAAATGCTTTTTAAGACCTTTTTTAAGACTTGCATAAATAAAATGAATAATGTATGTGCGGGGTAGGGCAATGCCTACGGTAACATATTAGACTGAAATGTCATGATGAAGTGAAAACCAAAAAGTTTTATAAAATGATAAACGTCACATTTCAGCTTTAAAACAGTTTTTAAGAAAAGGGATGATAAAATGATTAATCATTGTATTTAAAATAGATGTTTAGATTTTCAGAATGCAAATTTGATTCTTTTCATTCCCCTTTTCGATCCACCCAACACTGCATGCTTGCTGTGTAAAAATATGGGTTGATTTTTAGGGCCCAAGCCCTGAAAGGGCGAAGGCCCTATTGTTTCCGTAAGGATTATTATTATATATATATTTTTTTGCCTTTTTGCCACTTTTGGGGCCCTTAACATGCTCAAAAACTCTTGCAATTTTGCACACACGTCAGAACCCGCGGCCATCAGGGCTGAAGCTGGTGCCCGGGCGTGGCAGGGGGGCTCGACAGCGCCCCCTGGAATGGGGTCCGACAGCAACAGTAGATCATTAGCAATAGCTTGGCATAAATTGCGTTTTTTGTTGATTATGAACTGCTCTGAAATCACGAGCCTGTAGAACGTGCAACAGCGTCATGCATTTACTTTGAAACGTGCAGCGATCAAATTTAATTAAATCATCACCTTTTGAAGTTTAATAATCACATTAAACCATATGGTAATTCCCGTTTTTTTCCATCCCCAATATAAGACCTCTTGAAATGATAATTCAGACTTTTCTTATACCATTTAAAGATATTTAAGATAATGATAAACTAAATTTAAGCCTGCCAGTGTGAACGTGCAGTGGGGTTTGAAATAGAGATACGAGACACACTCTATAACTGTCCCAGCTGCTTAGAACTGATAAGTTACAAACAAATAAAAGGGGGGATCATATTTGCAAAATACCCAGGGAAGGATATAATGTATTTTAAGAAATCAAACAAAGAATAATGGAAAAAAAACAGCCAAAAGATCATAAACTCTTTTCAAACATATATTGAGGCATAGACAATATTTACATAAGCACATGCTAAACAATCACCAGCCAAGCAAACTGTCCCAAATAGCAACCGTAGGTGATCATAAGAGGATACTGGAGAATGAGTTAATGATAGATAAGTGGGATGTCAAAAGTCAATTTCCTCGGGATGAGAGCAGACTTGTCTGTAGTGTTTAAGTGGTCAAATATATGTACTTCCTTGGCTAAGGGCATTTCTGCCTCCAAAGGGAATCAATGAAATAGGTCCTCTGGTAAGTAATCCAGTAGTAACATAATAGCACAAAAATCCTCTACAAGAAAAAGAAATACAACAAATCACCTCCTCATCCATAAACAAACAATCTATTTAAAAAAAACGGTCTCCAACTAAATCAAAGATATTCAAAAATTAAAACATGATATATCATCACTTACATTTGGGCAGCAAACAAACAGTTTCCCAAATCAGGATTTTACAAAGACAGCGGTCAACAGCATGTGGCAAATCACACTGGGTATAATTCGCCTTCTGTTCCCCTTTTAAATCTAAACATGGAGTGCTACTAGTGACCCCTAGTGGCTGGCTAGGATGAACATAGCCCCCAGAAAAAGATAGCCTGCCTTGTAACAGGCTGTGACTGTTACAACTCTCACCTCCCACATTCCCCTGGAATCCGTTGTAGATCTCTTTGAGACTATTTGGTTCTGCATTGTCATACCTTTTTATTTTTGATATGATGTATGGCCAAGTATGGTGTCCCGTTTGTGCTATGCATTTCACCCATCCAAGTGCCGCTAGTGAAGGCATCCTCACACTAGGGTCTGCTGAAGGAGCTGTAGGCCACTGGTAGGGGAAAAGTTTAAAGGCAGCAGGAGGAGAAGGACGTTTTTTCTGGGCCTTTAATGCTAGCAGAGGCAGCCTTGCACTAGGATCTGCAGGCCACAGACAAAGGAGAGGGTTAGAGACGGTGGGATGCAATGGCTGAGCTTACTCTGTTAGCAGAGGCAACCTCACGCTAGGGGGAAGGCATTCTTTGAAAGGGGTGGGCATTGTTGTATGGGGTGCTGCGCCAGGAAAAGCTGCAGTGTGTCGCTGAGCGGAGGAAAGAGGAGAGTGAGGCCTGGTAGTAGAAGAATCTGGAGCGTGGCCTGGGCTTGCTGAAGGCCTGCTGCTGCGGCCCGACGCTAGTCTTCTAGCGCATGGATCAAAGACGCAAGGGAGAGGAGATGTGAGATGGTAGGGCAGCCTTGCAGGATTATGCACATTGTGAAGTTTAACCCTTTCGCACGTACAATCACACCGGTGTGATCAGTCTAGGCTGGTCCCTGGAGCGTTTCAGACATATAAGTATTAAAAAAAACAATACATTTAGAGTTTGTAAAATACACACTGATGTCAAAGGAAGAGGCAATAATAATCCTTTCCATTATAATTAGACACGTTTTATTCATATCAGATACACATTGTGTAAGTAACTTTAAAGTTTACTCTATTCTTCTCCCAGTTCACCAGCCACTTACTTTTATGTATTTCGGGAGAAGTGGATGAATTCACGTGTTGTAAATCCAACAGATCCGATTCTCTGAACTGCGTCTGCGGCACAAACTAAGATGGCGGCGCCCATCGCGCATATAGCTAAACTAACGCGATCGTTATAAAGGTGTTTAAACAACAAAACACTTCCACTTGCATATATTTGACAATCAGAATATCAGATATTTCATGCCATATCTAACAAATTTGTGAATATTTTGAATAAAAAAGGAAAAATGACATAAAAGCATATCATCATTCATTCATTGTTGCTGCGGTGTGTCACGTGACAAGCAATGACGTGTCACCATGGAAACCATTAAGTGACACATTCTAAGGCCCCGTCCACACTACTGCGTTTTCGTTTAGAAACGGAGAATTAAAACGAATACGATCTCCGTCCACACCAGCGTTTTAGCTGCGTATTAGAATAGATCTCCGTCCACATTAAAACAACTGAAAACACGGATCACGTGACCATTCACCAACACTGGGCATGCGCATGCCGGTGTAAACCTAGAGACTTTCAAACATAGACTGTAAAAAAATGCTTTCAAACATCAAAATGTCATTTATTAATATGTATTTGTGTCAAAATGACATAAAAAATTGTTCCTATTCTATTTTGCCTGGAAACACTTCCAACACGCTTGCGTGTCGCATAAAAAATAGGCGTCGGTTCTATTTCTAGCATGCACGCGTTTACCACGCGAGCCGCGCCTGAGACGCAGCAGTTTCTGTAAGAAACTGTTCCAGCCAGTGGATTTTACTGGTACTGAATATTACCTGTGTATACTCCATGACTGATGACACCCAATCATAGAGCCGAGCGTGAGCCTCTGCGTCATCATTTCTAAAGTCCTCCGTTTTGACCCGTCCAGACGAAAACGCCCTCCGGAGATTCAAAACGAAAAACGGGTCGGCAGCGTTTCTAAACTTCTCCGTTTTGGGTCTCCGTTTTTGCCATTTTAGTGTGGACGGGAGGTGCAAACGTAGCAAAAGGTCTCCATTTTTAAACGAAAACGCAGTAGTGTGGACGGGGCCTAAATAACGGTCGCCTTGAAAAACTCACGCTGCCCCCCAGCCAGAATATTTTAAACTTACGTGTGAAAGGGTTAAGTGGCTGAGCAAAGATAGCAGTTCACATTTAGAACAGTTTGGACTGTCTAGGAAGGTGGACGAGACCAGAAATATTGTATAGATTTTTCCTTGTGCAGTGAGGCCTGGAAATTAATAGCCTGGTAATACCAAACTCTGCTACTTCGCTTTGCTTCGTAGACAGAGTCTGGCATGGCATGATGAGCCATGTATGATGCGAAAACAAAACCATCAAGCTAAATACCGGAGTGAACATGGCTGTGAACGACTTTTGCAGAATATGTGAAGTAAGTAAATCTACGCATCCACGGTACAATCAGCGTCTACGTCACGGCTCTCAGCCCGCCCTCTGTTCGTTGACTGGCCGGCTGTTTTGAGGCCGGAGGAACACGGGGAAAACGGTCGCTATCTCAGACTGAGTACAGAAGTGAACTGAAATTGAGCGGAAGTACAAAGTCTGACGTAGTCAGGCTAGGAAATTAACCGTATCCCAATTAATGGCCAGAATTCAATGTACGTGGCTGGACCCATGGTTTTATCCTGGGCGATTGGAATCCCAAGCTCAGTGGAAACCATGCGGGGCTGAGAGATTAAGTGCTTTGAGTGCCGATTTTGAACGCCAAACGTTTTTGTAAATATTAGTATTTTCTGTTGTTGTTTTTTTTCATTGTTTTTCTCAAAGTGATAACATGCGCTTACATGACGAGAAGAAGCTTTATAGTTCAAAAGAGACTAGCTTATGGTAAAAGTAAAAATAGTAAAAATGTGCAACTTGAATTTATTCAATTGTGTACGACAATCACTAAAGGATCACTAACTTTTGCCATGAAAACACTGTTTATGATAAATATTTTTTAGAAGTTCTTTTTTAAATTTTTAAATTTGTCTTAATTTTAGTTTTCTTTTTTCCATACTTATACCGACATGGAAATTACTCAATTCTAGGAACCCTCAACATAACAGTTGATTTTCATCAGTTATGGGTCGTTACATTAGCCTACTCTCTATTCGTTCTAAAGATACAGATGAAGTGGAACGGTAAGATTACATCTATTTGAATGCATTAGTGAAAACAATTGCGTGTAAGAATTTGTCCTACCAGTCTTTGTTGCGTCTATTTGCCAATAGGGAAGTGTGATTAAATTACTTAAAAACAGAAATACATGCTATAACTTCCAGTTTCGATGGCGATTTTGTTGATAAATCACAGGACAGTGACGTCACGTGCGTGCGTGCGATCGGTGTAATGTGCGAGCTACTGTTTGCATATTGTGTGTATGTTTAAGCTACAAGGAAGCAGTGCGTTAGTTTAGAACGGCAAATCCCTCGTACAAAAACAGTTAAAAACTTGTATTCCCCCGATCAAAATTGAGTATCCAGATAGCATAAACTGTGCATGTGGTTTAGCGACTGAAAGCGATGCGAAATTAAACCAGGGACAGAAAACGAGAAGGATTTGAGCTGTGCTCTTACATGTTTGAACCTACGGGGATGAAGAGTGGATGCTGACTGGGACTGAATCTGCGGCGCGGCTTACTTGAGGGCTGCGGCGGTCCGATGCTAGAGGAAGGCCCGTTCCTTCACGTGACGCGAGACGCAAGCTTGGTGCTTGACTTATTGTCCATTTCTCTCGCAGACGTTTCGCCCGCGTAGGCCTCGGCGTGTGGAGACCAGTTTGTTTGGGCTGACACCTGGGAGATAAAGCCGAGGGATCGGCGGCGGTGTTAGGCGGAAGAGAATTGCTCCTTACACTCTCAGAAATAAAGGTACAGAAAAGTAAAAAAAAAAAAAGGTACAAATGCTCGTCGCTGGGGCAGTACCCCCAAGGGGAACAAACTTGTACCATATTAATGGATACAAAGAAGTACCCCTACAGTTTGTGCCTTTTAGGTACAAATATGTACCCTTGAATATGTTCCTTCAAGGGTAGCCTACAAATGGCTCGTCGCTGGAGTGGTACCCCCGAGGTACAGCAATGGTACCCTTACCATAGGTACAGAGTTGTACCCTTTTATACTGTACCTTTTGAGAGACAATTTGGTACCTTAGCAATACATTTGTACCTTAATCCAGTGGTTCCCAATTCCAGTCCTCGTAAACCAACTGCTCTGCACATTTTGTAGGTCTCTCTTATCTGACACACTCAGTTCAGTTCATGGAGTCTCTCCTAATGAGCTGATGATCTGGTTCAGGTGTGTTAAATAAGGGAGACATACAAAATGTGCAGAGCAGTGGGTCACGAGGACTGGAATTGGGAACCACTGCCTTAATCCACTTGTACAAAAAGGTACTCTATTAGATGGTACCAATTTGTTCTCGTTAGGGGTACCACACCAGCGACGATGCCATTGTACCTATAAAGTGGCAAAAATGTCCTTGATAAATAGAAAAGAATGACAGCAAAAGAAAGCAATGTTTTGTTTTCCCACAATCAATGATTTAAAAGAAGTTAAATTGTACAAATTAAAATACTGGAAAGAGAATAACTACCGCACACCACAATCTTCGTTTGCAATAAACTTTAATGAACAAAGTTTTTCACATTTAAACAACTTTAATGGAGAATCACTTTATGAATGCATTACTTACTGCAGTGTAAGAACATAACATAACATGTTATCATGCTTTATACTGACTAAAAGCTACTGTGAGTGGTCATTGTATGCTTAAAGAGAAAGGCAACATCAAAAGATTAGTCGATTCACACAAGTGCTAAAATATTTGTACAATCTGAAAGTGTAATTTTTAACTATTCTTACACAGTATTTCATTGCCACAAATACAGATCTCCAGGTACCTCATCTGCATGCGTGTAGGTTTCAGATCACCCTCTATCCTTCCCCTCCAAATTTTTTAAAACTATTCTTACACACAGTATTTCATTGCCACAAAAGATGTCACCATCAACCGTATATATATATCAAGGGCATTAAAATCTAGCTCTGCCCCAGGCTGTATCACAGTCCATTCCTGGTCAAATTTGACTGAATAAGCATAAAAGTGCTGGCTAAAATACTTCGGAAATATCAGTTTTCCACAAAGAACCCACGTAGTGTCCACATTAAAATTGTATTTCATTTGGAAAAAAAGAGGAATTCTCTCACCATGCAACACATCCAAAACAAAAACATCTTGTGTGGCATACTTGACATTGTTAACGGTTACTTCTGAAACACGTTGAATAACTTTATCTTCACTCTATCATTTTGACCTATTGTCATTCTCTGTAGCTCTTCGTTTACCTCTTGTATGCTAATATGTTTCTCTTTATGAGCTTGGCTTTTTTTTCTCTTTTATATCTGTATATGTTCCCATATAATGTCTACAAACTCTTCCTGAGTTAAATGACATACTGAATCCTCCAATCATGTGAGCTGAAAGGTTATCACCTGAAATGGTAGCTAGGGCTGCATGGACATTCTGCTCAACCCCACCAACAGTGAGGGTGAACCCATCTGTTGAGAGCACTTTAAGATAACTTCTTCTAGGATAACTTCTAAGCCACACTCCTTTAAATAGGAATAGCGCACCAGTAATCCTAATTGAATATGCTTACCTGTACCTTCCATGTACATTACCTACAGTGTAGTAGAAGGCGCACAGTTTGTGTTTTGTTTTCTTTGAACCCAAAGGATTTACTATACCTCAAAATTCATCCTCATAAAAATGCAGTCGTAATGCATTTGGATATTCTCTAAAGAAAGGATGCTCTTTATTAGCCTGGGTGCCAGCCCGAACCCCGCCCACAACATTTTTTGGTCGGGAAGTTCGGTCTGGACTCGATCCGTTGAGGAGTAATTATGCTCGGCTCCCAGAAGGCCGGGCCAATCAAATTGCCAGGGCGGGCTTTAATCGATGATGGACAGATGATCTGCGGTTACGTAATCACCCATGTCACCAAAGAGCGCTTGGTTTGAATTAGTTTACAACAAAGAAGACTGCCGCTGGAGAATTGAGATTTCACGAGTTCACACTTGCAAATAAGTCAGATAGAATAAATGCGTATATTAGATTTCACGAGTTCACACAAATAAGTCAGATGCGTATATGACGTGCTGTCCGAGGAGAGGGCTGTGGGCTCGGTAGCCATACTCCCCCCGGTATTCCTGGTTGTGAGAGAACAAGCCAAGACAAGAGTGAGGATTCGGGGTGGTGGAGGGATGCTGAAAAACTGTCAAGGAGTGTTAGGTAAGTTACAATGTCGAGGATCCTCGGAATTTCCACCAAGGACTGAGTCCTTCGTTCAAAAAATATCCCATATACAGGAAAGGATGCATATGTGTAGCCTTCGCGCTCTCAAATCACCCACAATCCTATGCGCGCAGCTTTGCTATCTTGTTAAAAAAATTCAAAATGTTGGACGTTAACGGAGTCGGAGCGTTAACGGATCAATATACTTTCAAATGTAAATATATTTACGTTACCAAACATTTGTTTAAAAAAATAATTACATCCATTATGTTATGGGTCAAATTGACCCGCACTGTTTAAACACACTTAACAGTCAAATAATCAATATGATTAAAAAGGAGTTTATTGATTTAAAAAACGATTATATTGCCTGAGTGAACAGAACTGCGTTTTTCATTTTCACTGACGTAATGACGCACTGACGTGCACTTGCTAGCCTGTTCCATTTATGTGTTCTCCGAATGCTAAAGAGGAGCCTCGCCTAGCCTCTGAAGGAAGTGACTTGGAAGGACCAGTCCTGCCAAGGAAGTATCCTTGACATTGAGAAACACCTTCAGACTCACATTCTGACTAGAATATGAGTATGACGAAGTCAGGCTAGCTCTTTATAGTACAATCCATCACAAAAGTCAGTTAAGACCGGTTCATCTTCAATATTTACAGAGACAATAGCCGCTTTCCGACCAAGTAGTTACAGGAACTTAGTTATAGGAACTGTCCACTTCTAAACAGTTCTATGAACTACTCTCCCCCAAACTCGGTTTTGCTGTTTGCGTTCGCACTGGCCAAGTGGCCATAGGAACTGGTAGGAGGGGTAAGGGAGTGGTAAAGCACGGCGACTTTTATTTTGACGGAGCGACGGACCTTTATTTTGACGGCGCTGAGAACGCCAGAGCAAACAATGCTCGCATTCTCTGTGGTGATCTGTCTAACAGTACTGTTTAACATGTTATTAGATAGAATTGTTATAGAAAGTACACAGTATATGAAAAAAAAGTTAGTAGCCTATGCCGTGTGGTTGATGTCCAGTGTTGCTAGCTGGGCAGAAATACATAATCATGTTTGACTTGGTCCCCTCAAGCGTTGGATTTTCTCTTCAGCATAAAGGTTTAGAGGCCCATCTATCACTGTTTTCCATGTTGTATCTAGTTTTTGGAGTAAATATATAGGCTAATCTGTGTGTTTACATATAGCTGTTTTAAAAATGGCAGGTGCTGGTGTTTTGTGTGCGTTCGTCATCAGCGTACACTAACGTCACCCTGAAGTAGGAGCTAAATTAGTTCCTCCAAATGGAGTTCCTAGAACTAAAGTCGTTCCTAGTCGGCGTGTTCGCACCGCAGGAACATATGGGTACTTTAGCCAATAGTTCTAGGAACTGTGAAAAGGTTCCTCCGGTCGGAAAGCGGCTTATGTCATCCCATACATCCTCATGGGAACAATATTTTTTTTAAACATCAGAAATGGGAACATAGGAGAAGCTACCTATTTTATGTCCTGTAGACCCTCTTAAAGTGTATTGAACTGGTTCAGTCAAGTCTAACATCGACTTACAGTATTCTTTCAATTTGAACTGAGAAGAGAACTATTTTGATGCTTCCTCAAAAAAAATCATTGGACTGTAAAACCTGCTGAAGTTCAGGACATCCTTTGACATCAAAACCATTTTCTTTAAGATGATAAGATAAAAAATCATTGTAATTCTCCTTAAAAAAACAAAATAGAAAGTTTACATCACTAAGTATTTGTTGCTGAACAGATTCTGATCATTTTTTTTTTTTTCTGCATTTTAGGATGAAGCTACAAAGATTATTTTTAAAGTTATACAAAAGTGTACAAGGGGGGGTTTGGACATCTGCACCATTATCTCACATAACACGCTCATGTTCATCTTCAGAAGCAGGGTTTTCACTAGCAGGCTCCTCACTAGCAGGATCACCAGTAGGTAAAATGCAAGCTCTATGTTTTCTATAAACATGACATCTGAAAGATGGGTAACTGGAAAAAGTGGATTGGCAGTCATTGAGTCCACATGTGATCGAGAAGCCTGCCTCATGGGCATGAGTTAGTCCCACATGTTGGACCAACTTCATGAGAGTGAAAGTTTTTCTTTGACACTTGGGCACTGGTGTACCAGGGCCCAAGTGCACCAGGGTGTAAACGAGGCATTTAGAAGAGGAGGTTTATAACTCTGGTTACAGTCGTCGGCAGAGGCCGGTTTCCCTTCACATTAATTTTCGCAATACATCGCTGGAGGAAGGTCAGAGTGTTCTTGTTTTTGGGTTGGTATTCAAGATTGAAAACAAAATATGAATAAAACGATGAGATCGTGGCTTCCTCTACCTTCATGCCTTCACACACCTCGATCCTGTCTACCTTCAGGGAACAGGAGCTTCGTCCCCCAAATGTGGACTTCCAGTCTTCTTGGGTCACCTGGACAATTGGGTATGGTGTGTTGGGTTCACCCTGAAGAATACAGCAAAGCAGACAGGGATGCAAACACATGTTTGGTCAAAAAAAAGAGAGATAGCTGATGGACATCGACTTATTTTAAAATAAAAACACTAGAGTGCTAGAGATGCATACCTCTCCCATCATAATGTGATGATCCACACTCTCTTTAAAAATGATTGGCAGGAGGATGAACGCTGCTCTGAAGTCCATTCCTAGAAGAGAATCAAGAAAAATCTATACTTTATTCATCCTGAAGGAAATTTTAGGCATCCAGTAGCTTATACACACACACACACACACACACACACACACACACACACACACACACACAAAATCAAAATCTGATTATCAGAATGCACTTTGAATTGTCTACTGATTTGTGTGAGTACACTCATAATAGGCTTTTTGTAAGTACCTGGTAGATCCTCGGTGAGCGCTTCTTCTCTGGCCTCCAAGTACTGTTTGGCTAGTGGAGATTTTTCTTGAGCCAGGGCAAGCACTTTGGGAACAATCTGGTTAAAGCCATCAGTGAAGCTAATGCTCGCTGTGGAGTGGATACGACCCACCTCCTCCAACAGCTGCAGAAAGACAAAGAAAGACAATTAAGCACCTGACCATGAGGGAAAGGGGATTACAGAGTATTTTAACACGGTATGGGGAGTTGTGACAACGCGAAGTGGAGTATAGTTCTAGACTATACTAGCTCTGTTTAAACAAACCATGTTTAGCTGAGACAAGAGATTAGGTAAGGATACGACCTTACAGTTCGACCCTTACCACGGCTTGTGTGTGCACATGTGACTAATCAACTCCCCCCCTTTCCCTCCCTTGTTTGACAATCAAACAACAAAAATTGTTTAAATCCAACTCACTGATCGTGGCTTGGTTCTCAGACAGGTGTTTGGACTCTCAGCGTCAGGTAGCTTGGACTTCGTTCCATGGGCAAACTTCTCTTTGATCAGTTTCACTTCATCATTTTGGAACAGTTTCACTTTACATCATTTTTGCGTTTCAGCGACATGTGCCAGGTATGCTTATTTCAACAAAAAAATCCAAATTACTCTTCAACAAAACCACTCACTTTGGATGAACAAAACTAGTCCCATGCTTCGTCCTTATACATGTGTATTAGGTCTCAGGAGTTACATTGGAACGCCAAACGACCGTTTCACAGTTTATATGTGCAATATGACCACTCACCAGCAGGTCACGGAATCAAGGCACAAATGTGTGTCCATATACAGTAGCCTATAGGCTATATTCACCAGCTCCACTGCTTCCTGAAAGTAAAACTGCATCTACCATTTCCTGTCCTATACTATTGGATTAAAAAACCAGGGCAGACCTGATTAATCAATTGTACAATTGACTGGATATTAACTAATTAATTATCCCACCCCATTGGTGGAGGTCTGGAGGAAGCTTTGAGGTAAACATTTGTGCTTTCATTCAGTGACCTGCTGCAGTGGTCACATTGAGTGGATTCCAGCGAGTGGTCACATTGCTCCTATAAACTGGGAAACGGTCGATTGGCATATGGACGCTTCCATTGTCACTCCTGAGACTTAATACACACCAGGATGAAGGATAGGACTACAACAAAGCTAGCTAGACAACAATGACTATCAGGGCTCATTCACATGGTTTAATATTTATCATGGAGTAAATTAAGCAAAGCTACTTACATAGCCATTTCCCGTAACATCCTTCAGGAATGGGTATTTCCGGATTAATGCCTACCTTGACATATTCTGCGTGAGTGGGGTACACAGAAACAAGTAAAAGTAAATGCAGAATCGACACTGAACCTGTCGCCAGCTCCCCACTTCCCATAACAAGGTGGAAGGAAGGTGGGAGATCTAGGGCTATCCACCTTATTCTGCTCTAAATAATGCGCGCTGCCATAACGACGACTCCGGTTGCCTACTTCCGGTTCGTAGCGCTTGACCTGTACTATTAGTTCTTCAATAATTCTTTATTAGTTATGCAGTAAGTAAGAAACAGTATTCTAAAGTGTTACCGAGGAAGATACAGGTGAGTCAGCTACGTACAGTATTTATGAAGAAGCGGTCTCTGTTCATGTGTGGTAAGACATTTAAAAAATCCCAACCAGAAGATTTTTTTATGGCCGTGTCCAGAATAAAGCATGGTCACTCAATATGCATACCGTTGGGATGATATTAAATTATATAAGATTTTGGCAATATTGCCCATCTCTAAGTCAATAAAAAATAAAAAATAATAATAATTACAGTAGTGTACTGATTAGCTTAGTTTTTACAGTAATGCACTGTATTACACAATTACAGTACCATGTACTGTAAAACTGAAATACGGTTTGGTACTGTAACTCTTAATTACAGTAACTTACTGGCAAAAAACCTTGAAAAGTCTAACAGTGCAGGCTCTAACTATAAACAGGAGTCTTGTCTCAAAACATCAAGATAACAAGTTCTTTCTCTCAGGATAGGACACTTTAGTCTAAATGGAAAATATAGGCTTTAACTGACAAATGGTCCCTTAAACTATAGACTTCAATGACCCCTATATGTTTTAAAATGTTGAAGACCTTTCTCAAACACAACACCAGTCCCTATTTCATTTCTGGAAGCTGGGATAAATAGGAAAGCACTGTTACTGCATTCAAATATCAAATACAGGCATTAAAAAGAATACATGAAAAGAACATTTCAGTAATAACACTGGTAACTTCTATAACAAAGTAAAATCTCCAGAGAAGTCATTCAACTCATTTGATATTTAGAAGGAAAAATATTGATTAATACCTTGATTATAATCACTTATTACATATACATTGAAGCAGCAGTGGATTCCAATCCACCCCCTTCAGTATATATAAATAAATGAAAAAATAAATAAATATGGAAAAAATAAGATTTTACATTTTGTCATATATTTCTTTATGTATTTATTATTTCGGCAACAAGACTACTGTAGAAAAATAAACTGAAAATGAAACCATACTTGTTGATTCTTAAAAGGAATGATCATGCAAAAATGAAAGTCATCATTTACTCACCCTCATGACTTTCCACACCCGCATGACTTTTTTGTTTCTTCCATTGAACACAAAAGATGATGGGTGGGATGACAAGCCCCCAAAAGGACAAAACAACACAACAGACCCAAATTGAAGTGTTTTTTATTTTTTTTATTTTTTTACTTCACTTGATGTAGAATAGAATAGTATTGTAACATTACCCAATAGTGAATATCCCCTACCGTAAGTTCCTTCAGGCTACTTGGTGTTTGTGGTTACAGTTTCATTATTGGATGTCATATGCATGGCATCACAAACCTTGTGGATTACATATTGGTTAAGTCTTTCAAACATGTGTCCTCTTGTCATGCCATGTGGAATGCCATCTAATACATCATGGGTTATGATAGTGTCACAGTTCTGTTCAGGGTCTTTTTGAAAGGTTTCCATTGAATGTTTAGACTATTCAATGTCCTCTATTATATCTGTTTATTTACTGTTTGTTGTTTCTGAGTAACTGTTGCCTTGCACTGCCTATTGGGTTACTTGACAACAGACTTTGTTAATTAAGCTTGATGGGAAGCACAGCTGGGAATGACATTTTCCAGCTACTGTAGGTTTGAATCTTATGCAGTGGTTAAAATAATTCAAATGATGGCTGGCACTTCTGGTTTTCCTTTAACTCTCTGTAAAGTAACTGAACATTTAGTATCGAGAATATGTGCCTTTTTATTATTAGTGATGTTTTCTGAGGCAAGGGTCACTGTTACTTATGTAAGCACTTTAAACCATCCAGGACATCCTAGAAACACACTGTAAACAACAACTCAGAACACCCTAACAAAAGCACTGTAAACCACCCAGAACACCCTATCCACTCCATGTTGGGGCTTTTGTATTCCTTACCTACATTGCACACATTTAGGCTTACTCATTTTTAATTACTTGTCAGGGTTCTGTCACTTCTGTCTAGTTTATTTCTTGGTTTTGCGACAGAGCCCTGACACTCCTGTTTTGTCTTGTCTTTGTCTGAGTGCACAGTTCAAGCGTTCTCGAGCCGTGCACTCTTGTCTGTGTGCCTTGTTTCTTGTGCGGTGCGTGGTGTTTGGATCCCAGCACTTTGGTGTAGTTTGACTTCGGTTCTGTGTCGGGATTCGGACATTCATGCTCCGCATGTTTGTATTCTGTTGTGAGCGCACAGGATGAGCTTTCCCTCGTTCTCGTGCGCTCTGTCTTGTCGTGTGAGCGTGCTCGCTCGGGCCATATGCTTTACATCGGCCGTGTGCTTTCATGTCATGTTTTGTCTTGTGCTGTGTAGCACGCGGCTTGTTTTACACTGGCTGTGTGCTTTCATGTTGTCATGTTCTGTGTGAACACGCGGCTTATGAGTTCTCATTAGCTGTGTTCATGTCTCATTTTGTGTGAGCACATGGCTTGTCATGTGTTTCCTTGTGCCATGTGCTCTACTGTCTATTTTCTTGACCCCGCCCATCTTGTTACCTGACTATTGGTTTATTTGCCCCACCTGTCCTCCCTCGTTACCTGCCTTGTTTGCTCCCTATTTATTCTCTTGTGTTTGCAGACCTGTGGCAGATCGGTGTCGTATACCATTTGTTCCTCAAGTCAAAGTCAAGTCAGTTTTTGTTTGCATTTTATTATCATCATTAAAAGCCCATCAACTACATTATTGAATCCTTGCTTAATCCCTTCACCCAAACCTGACATTACTACTTTTTTAACATTTTGCAATTATCGCAAAGTCCTCAATAGACTCGTGGCATCAAAACAAATACTTTTTTGACCAAAAATGTGAAAAATAAATCTAAATGATCGTACATGACATTCTTTTTTTTACCATGAAGTAACCATAATTGTCTAGATCTGTAATTTTATTTTCCTTATGAGCTTGTCTTAACATTTTAAATTATATTGTTGTTAGAGTGTTCTGAGTGGTTTACAGTGTGGAAACCATAAAAACAATCTTATCATTTTAACTTGCTCTAATTCCTTATGTAACTTTAAATTTATACATATCTTTTTATTTGTAAAGAAAATAGGTTTTCTCCACAGAGATTTTAAATCTCCATTTATAAGACCATTTCCCAACATTATTTAAAGCTGACTGCATTATATTAACAATATAATCCACATTTCTTCCTCTAATCCAAAGAGCTCCATCATCTGCAAACAACAATTTTCCTTTATTAATATATACTAGTGCAAAATGCCTGTGCAAAATCAGTTTTTGTGTGTGTTTTTAGTAATTGTTGGTTTGGTGTGTTTGAGTGCTCATTGTTACAATTACACAGCAAAAGTTCAGTGACATTTTTATTTGTGCATGGTAGAAAGCACACAGTGAACTCCGAGAAAACGCTATGCTTGAGCAAACAGTTTGTGAATAGGCTACTACAAATGATGCCCGTGAAAGAGACTGTGAACGCATTGAATAGGATATGTTTAGTTGGTGAATAGCATAGGCTACTATTACACAGTAGCGATAACGTTAAGCGCACCAGAATTAAATATAATATTCAGAAGTAAACAGCATAGCTGACTTACAGATTCAGTTAACATCCACAAATGAATAAGCGCGTCGATTCAGGGAGCAGTGCAAAGTGCCCGTGCAAAATCAGTTTTTGTGTGTGTTTTTAGTAATTGTTGGTTTGGTGTATTTGAGTGTTCACTGTTACAATTACACAGCAAATGTTCAGTGACTTTTTTATTTGGGCATGGTAGAAAGCAAATACTGATACTGACATACAATAAATGTGGAAAATTGAACTACACGATTCAGGGAGCAGGCTACACAGTGAACTCCAAGCTACTTAAGCTCCACTGCTTTCTTCGACCCTCTCTGTGAGGGTCAAAAGCCAGAGCGGCTAGAGCGGCAAAAGCCAGTGTGTGCTTCTTTTACCGATATATATTTACCAATATCTTTTGCATTTCTAATCCAAACAATGTCAAACTTGGCACTGCACTTACTTGTGCCCGTAGCGAGACACCTGTCAAGTTTGAAATCCATCGGACTAACGGTTCGAGAGATATGCAAATAACACACACACACACACAGACACATACAGACAGAAAGACGTTCCAGTAATTTATAGATAGATATAATATACAGAAGTAAACGGCGTAGGTGACCTACAGATTCAGTTAACATCCACAAATGAATAAGCGCTACGATTCAGGGAGCAGGCTACACAGTGAACTCGACGATTCAGGGAGCAGGCTACACAGTGAACTCCGAAAAAACGCTACGAAAAAAACGCTACGCTTGAGCAAACAGTTTGTGAATAGGTTACTACAAATGATGGCCGTGAATAAAATATAATATTTAAAAGTAAACAGTGTAGCTGACAGAGTGTTTATGTCAGAATGTTTATTTTTAAACCACAACCTTCTTGGGGCTTCTTTGGCCGATACAACCCTCTAAAGTCAGAATGTTTATTTTTAAACCACAACCTTCTAAGGGCTTCTTTTACTGATATTTTTAACAATATCTTTTGCATTTCTAATTCATACAACGTCAAACTTGGGACTGCACTTACTCGTGCCCGTGGCAAGACACCTGTCAAGTTTGAAATCCATCGGACTAACGGTTCGCGAGGTATGCGAATAACAGACACACACACAGACAGACAGACAGACGTTTCTGTAATTTATAGATAGACTAGTGCAAAATACCCGTGAAAAATCAGTTTTTGTGTGTGTTTTTAGTAATTGTTGGTTTGGTGTGTTTGAGTGCTCATTGTTACAATTACACAGCAAAAGTTCAGTGACATTTTTATTTGTGCATGGTAGAAAGCACACAGTGAACTCTGAGAAAACGCTATGCTTGAGCAAACAGTTTGTGAATAGGCTACTACAAATGATGCCCGTGAAAGAGACTGTGAACGCATTGAATAGGATATGTTTAGTTGGTGAATAGCATAGGCTACTATTACACAGTAGCGATAACGTTAAGCGCACCTGAATGAAATATAATATTCAGAAGTAAACAGCATAGCTGACTTACAGATTCACTTAACATCCACAAATGAATAAGCGCATCGATTCAGGGAGCAGTGCAAAGTGAGCTGTGAGTGAGTGAATTTATTGCATTTTTTGGGGAAAATTATTGCATTTTTGGGAATTTTATTTTTTTTGAATTTGTTATGTTATTATAACCTAAAGATGCTATGTGAAAGTTTGAAACAGAAAATAGTGGTTTTCATCTTGCCACTTTCTTGGTAAAGAAAACACATTTTTACTCAAATTAATCAAAATGGATTTATCACGTTCTGGAACCAAACTATAATATTCAGAAGTAAACAGTGTAGCCGACTGAGTGTTTATGTCAGAATGTTTATTTTTAAACCAGCATAGCTGACTTACAGAATCACTCAACATCCACAAATGAATAAGCGCGTCGATTCAGGGAGCAGTGCAAAGTGCCCGTGCAAAATCAGTTTTTGTGAGCTGATTGCCGTCAAAAAAGTTCAGAAGATATTTCTTAGCGATGGCTGATTCCAACAGTTTCAATATGATAAAAAATAACTTTTATATGTGAAAGTTTGAAACAGAAAATAGTGGTTTTCATCTTGCCACTTTCTTGGTAAAGAAAACACATTTTTACTCAAATTAATCAAAATGGATTTATCATGTTCTGGAACCAAACTATAATATTCAGAAGTAAACAGTGTAGCTGACTGAGTGTTTATGTCAGAATGTTTATTTTTAAACCACAACCTTCTTGGGGCTTCTTTGACCGATACAACCCTCTAATGTCAGAATGTTTATTTTTAAATCACAACCTTATAAAAATGATATATTTAACAATATCTTTTGCATTTCTCATCCAAACAACATCAAACTTGGCACTGCACTTACTCATGCCCGTAGCAAGACACCTGTCGAATTTGAAATCCATCGGACTAACGGTTCGAGAGATATGCGGTTAACAGACACACACACACACACACACACAGACAGACAGACAGACACACAGACAGACAGACAGACAGACAGACGTTTCTGTAATTTATAGATTGATTGAAATCCATCGGACTAACGGTTCGAGAGATATGCGGTTAACAGACACACACACACACAGACAGACAGACAGACACACACACAGACAGACAGACAGACGTTTCTGTAATTTATAGATAGATAGCCTATATATATATATATATATATATATATATATATATATATATATATATATATATATATATATATATATATATCTTAAGGTCCTGCCCTCACTCCCGCAGAAACGGTTAATAACAAATTTACTGTGTGAAATAAGTATAAATTAAAGTTGAAGCTCAATCTCTTCCCGAAAATCCCCCAAAAAGTCAGTTGGTGCCTCAGTGACTACTTCGTTTAGAGAAGCTGTCAATCACAGCTGTCAATCATGATGTCACATTTCCGTTTTTATAGCATTAAATAACTAAGTCCAAACTTATTTTCCCCCCAAAAAAAACAACAAAAAAACGAACACTTAAACTTAAATCAGTGTGATAAAAACTATCTAAAATGACAGAAAATATAAAAAATAAAATAAAAAATAAAATGTATTTGAAGTGTAATTTGATTGTTTCGTTTCCAGCCACCGGGGGGAGATCGAGACTCTTTGGCTTCACTTTTCAGCACTTGTGTGGCACGCTTGGTTCCAAGCAGTCTAGGGGGAATACCAAAGATCATGGTGGTTTAGAGGTTTTTAGTTTTGATGCTTTGAACAATGTATTTAAAATAAATTGGCTTATTCAGTATTTAAAAAATAAAGACAGTATTTGGAATTCCTTTCCTAACTATCTATTTAAACGATTGGGCGACCTCTCATTTTTATTGAAGTGTAATTATTAAATTGAAAAAATACCATTTAAGCTTGCAAAATTTCATAAACAAGCTGTCATGGCATGGACACTGGCCTACAAACATAACTTTACACCTAGGAGATATTATATTTGGAACAACAAAGATAAAAATAAATCTCTCTTTTTTGATTACTGGTTTGAAAACAATATTATATTAGTTAGTCAGCTTTTGAATAATGATGGAAATGTATTAACATATAGAGAATTTTTTAATAAATGTAAAACACCAGTTAGACCTAAAGACTTTGCAGTTGTAATGGATGCAATTCCCAGGAAAGTATTGATCCTTCTTAGAAATGCATCACAGGAGGAAGATCTAAATTTTACAGATATCATGGGTGGAATATTTCTTGGTAATACAAATATTTTACAAAATAAAGTCTCAAATAACTACATTAGGAATATACTTAATAATATTGTTTACCCTCCAGCTTGTGGTCATCTGTTGTTGGTGTAAATTGTAAATCATGTAAATTGGCGTAATGCTTGGCGAACAGTAGATAAATTCTACATTAATAACAAAGTAAAAGAAGTCTCTTTTAAAATAATGCATAGAATATATCCAGTAAAACATGTGCTGGAACATTTTAAATTAGATATTGATTATTCCTGCAATTTTTGTAAAGGTGAAAAGGAAACAATTTTTCATTAATTTTTCCATTGCATAGATACAAAAATATTTTGGATTGATGTGGAGCGTTTAATTAAGAAAAAAACGGAACATTGATTTACAGCTGAGTGGATTTGACATAATGATACACTTCAATGATAATGGGATTGAGAAAGATAAGGCATACTTCACACAATTGTTAATATTAATGGGGAAGTTTCATATTCATAAAATGAAATGGTCTGACTCCAAACCTAATTTTTCTTGCTTTAAAAATGATTTCAAGCTTTATTGTTCTGTTTTGTGTAATTGCAAAAGTAAAAAGGCAATTAGAGCTTATTGTAAGCAGGTATGATGTTGTATAAAGTAGCACCCTTTTTCTGTTGTTTGTAATACTTTTTTCTTGTCCTCTGGCACTGTTCTTATTTTACTTAACTTTATTTACTTTGTATTTGTTTTACTTTGAATGATTATGTCTCATTGTATTGTTCTGGTTCATGGCATTAATAAAAAATAAAATAAAAAAAACAGTCTAGAGGAAGCAACATTAAAGTTAATACTACTGCCACCTAGTGGACTGACAACACGACATGACGCTTTCAAAAATATAAAATAAAAACAAACTACATCTTAGGACGTAACACCCCCACTCTTAAATTGCAAACCAGATGTTTGTATACCATACAATACAATACAACACAGTACTCCAATACTTCACCATCATAAACATGAGACAGGGCGTCTGCAATAACATTCTCAGCACCTATCTTATAATGAATGTCTAGATTGAACTCCTGTATAATGAGCGACCCCCTCATTAAGCACTGGTTTGAGTGAGACATCAGAGACAAAAAAATAAATAAAACCCAAAGGATTTTGGTCATACACCACAATGGGATTACAACTTTGCCCAACTTCAATGTGTACTACATATACTTTATATTGTCTTTGACTCTTTGTAAACTTTTTAGAAAAGTAACCTTACAGGGTGTGTTCAATACCAGAGTCATTATCCTGCAGCAGTACAGCTCCAGCTCCTCAAGCACTGGCATCCACTTGTATCTTGAAAGGAAGTGAAAAGTTAAGAGCAGACAGCACTGGTGCATTACAAAGGAGTGTCTTTGCAGAATTAAAGGCCTGTTTACATTCAGGACTCCACACAAATTTTCTGGACGTACTAAGTAGGTCTGTCAGTGGGACGATATTAAGTGTCCCAAACTATAAGCAAACCAAAGGCGACAAAGGGGGAGAAGCACTTGACAGCTGGTGTTTCACACCCTTCTAATACATGTATGAACACGTTAGAAGTAAAATTGGTGCCTCTATCAGTTTACATGTATGAACACGTTAGAAGTAAAATTGGTGCCTCTATCAGTTTGGATTAGGCAATCCAAACATAGAGCAGAATTTCACAAGCTCATTAACAATCACCAGCTTTAAAGGGGTCCTATTATGCTTTTCCACTTTTTCAACTTTAGTTAGTATTCCGCCCACTGAATACACAAAAAAGCAACACAGGCTCATTGGAAAACCGTTGCATGTTGTAAAACTTGTTGTAAAACATTCGATTTATAACTCCTAAGTTTTGAATGGCCTTCAGTTATAATGTGTAAATATTATTTGTAAATACTCAGTTTAAGGTTAGGCAAGTAGGGAGTGTGACGCCATTTCTTTTGCATGTTTATTCTAATGTTTTGGGTTAAGGAGTTAGGGAAGTTGCGTTGTATTTTTTGTTTTATTTCTTTCAGGGAATTTAGAGGGTACTAAAACTAGTTATTTTTGTTTGTTGGCCTTGTCCACTCCTGAATTTAATCCCTTTGTTTCTAGTTTTCACTATATTTTGTAATAAATAAATAAACAAGTACATAAATATTTGTTTGAACATCATCTTTGTGAGTGAGGGCATTCATTTATGCTGTGGCTCGATTTGATTATATTTTATGTACATTATATATTTATTAATGTTGATTTTTTTTAATTTTCAGTTTTTAATTTTTGTTTTTTAATTTTAGAATTTTCGATATGTGCTTTTGTTTTGTTTAACTTTTGTTTTATCCTGTTAAGCTTTATTTAATTATTTTTTTTCACTTTTAATTTTAGTGATTTTAGTGCTTTAACTTATTTTATTTGAGTTATTTGCCAAGGCAGTATTTGTACTTTTCATTTAGGTTTAAGTTTTTCATCTAATATTTGTATTATATTTTAAGGTTTATAAAAAAATAAAAAAATAAAAACACGAAAATGATTTTTAATGGATTTAGTTTATAATAACACATTGCTAAACACATTCATGTTAGTTAGACTTTATTAAATGCATTTTGCATTGTTTTTTATTTCTGTCTATGACCCAGCAGTAGAAAACCACTGATGTGAATGGAAGAACATTTTTTAAACTGAGATTTATACATCATATGAAAGCGGAATAAACAGGCTTTCCAGTGATGTGTGGTTTGTTATGATCTGACAATATTTGGCCGAGATACAACTGTTTGAAAGTCTGGATTCTGAGGGTGCCAAATCAAAACATTGAGAAAATCACCTTTAAAGTTGTCCATTTATGTTCGTGATTGTGCTGCATTCACTCATTAAAGGCAGGGTATAGGCAGGATTTTTCTAAAATCTTTTCCCCAAATTTGTTTAAACTGTCTTTATATACCAATACACAATTAAAATGTAAGTACTCTGAAAAAGAGAGTATAAAAATCGAGTGTCTGTAGTCCTCTCAGGACTGCAATAAACACAGCTACTTATTCCATTCACTCCCACCCCCTCCCTTCTGGGCTCCTTCCAAAGCCACACCCCCAAAACACATGAACGCGCGACGCCGACCGCTCAGCTGGAGGAGGACGCGTTTGCCAGCGCCGAGCGGAGAGGAGCACAGTGCATGTAGTGACATCATGTCAGAATCACATGTCATAAAATACCTAACTTTATCATTATGAATATAAACAACTAACATGGCTGGTTAGTAAATATATTGAGTTTGATTCGGTAACGAGCTAGTAACATAAGGCAAAGCTAAAAACAGGTTGCATTGATACACGTTTTCCCATTACCATCAGTTACACTGTGATGAGGGTGAATTTCGTGTAAGATTCATAACATATACGGTGTTTTGCATTTAAGAGCTTCCACGATGAAAGCACTGTTGGCTCTGATGAGGACTAACGTTACAGTCCGGTGACAAGTAGCTATACCTTTCTACCTTACTAGTTCCTTTTTTTGCCTTGGCTGACTGTATATGCAGGTACTGAGAATTTTGACTGCTCTTTCTCTGCCATAATTGTGATTCTTCCTAGCTTCCGTGCCTCTTCGCCTCTTCGAGTCAAACTGGTGGGCATGTGGGCAGCTCCTGTAGCAGCAGGGGTGGTAGCCATGGTAGCGAGGGAGACTGACAGTCGCCCAGCCAATCATTTCATTCGGTCCGAATGGAAATAAGTAGCTGTGTTAATTGCAGCCCTGAGAGGACTACAGACACTCAATTTTAATACTTTATTTTTCAGAGGACTTACATTTTAATTATGTATTGGTATATAAAGAAAGTTTAAACAAATTGGGATTTTTTTTTTTTTTTTTTTTTTTTTTTAACTGCCGACCCTACCTTTAATTCACAAAAATAAATGTTTTATATTTACGGTTGGAAATTTACAAAATATCTTCATGGAACATGATGTTTTCTGCTTTTTGGCATAAAAGAAAAATCGATAATTTTGACCCATACTGTTTGGGTTTTGTTTCTTGTTCTTGTCAATAGGTGTGTTCGACATCGGCTGCGGCTGGATGTAACCGATCGGCGAGAGTAGCCGCGTGCAGGCGGGGAGGAGCTGCAAACGGAGACGTGAAGTCAGACGCTTTCTGCTTCCCGTAGTGACCGCTCACGTGGTGTTTGCATGCTTTACCACAGCTGAAGTGAAATAAATGCAGTATTTGCCAAATAATGTTTCAGAGACATTTTCATTCAATACTTTATGTACTGCTTCATACAGCGTCTGTTTGAACAAGAATAAAGTTAAACATAAGCTATAGCTACTATCAATGAAGTGGAGTCTACGTTTTTTAATCAGTTTTAATTTAATAAACATAACACAATATAACATCGCAACTACATGAAAAGAGTGTTTACTGTTATAAAAAAACTGATTTGTGAGCGTTAGAGGAACTAAAGGTGTTCGGATAAACACGAAACACACTTGATCGTTGTCATGCAGTGAATCCGGCCAACCGTGGAACAGCTGTGTCGTCATCAGCCCTCGTGCAGCCGCTCTTGAGAAGCTGCGCTGGCTGAGTTCTCTGGCTACTCTCGAATCACTCTCGCGGTACTTTGATGGCATACGTCACAGTCACGTGGCGTCGGCGCTGGATCAAGTCGGACACAATTTCTAACCGGCATGCACTGCTTTAAGTCAGCCACCGATCGGATTGGGCAGAGCTGCATGAAGTCGAACAAGCCTATTGTCATGTTTCTGTCTTGTCATGTGATCCTGCCATGTGTCTTGTCATTGGTTAATCGTCTGATTCACAGGTGTTCCTTGTCTTGTAATTAGTCTGTGTATTTAAGCCTTCATGTTTGCCCTGTGTCTTTGTTGAGTATTGAATGTTTGTTCAGGTTCTTGTTTTGAGTTCTGAGTTTCATGCCTTGCCATGCCCTTGTTTTATGTTTGATTATGTTTTTGAAGTAAAGTTGCATTTGGGTTCATACCAGCTTGCCTCCAGTGAATTCATTACACATACAATGTATTGTTGGCTATTGCCACAAATATGATGATCCAGGTTTTATGATCCAGGGTCACATATCTTGTGAAAATATACCTTGTCCTCATCTTTTCACTATGGATTGATCTGAACAGCACTGTTAACGATTATGGTCTACACTTTCAATATATTTTTCAATACGTTTCCTTTTTGTCAGAACAAATGTCTGACTGTAGAAGTTCTTAGTATTCAATTGGGAATATCCCATACTGTAAGTTCATGTTTTTGTTTTTTATGTCTGTGGTTTCATTAGAATTGGATGTCATGAAAAGCCTGTAGGTTTAAATATTTGTTAGTTCATTCAAACATGTGTCCTCTTGTCATGAGTGTGGAATGCAAGCTAATACATCATGGGTTATGATATATGTCTCAGTTCTGTTCAGGTAAAACAGAATTTTCTTTATTTTTTTATTTTTTATTACAGGTCTCCATTGAATATGTTGTTTAACAAACTAGCCAGACTAGTCTTTCATGTGTGGTTATTGTGCGTTCTTGTGTTTATTTGCATAATTTGTTTCCGAGTAACTATTAGCTGGAACTAGTAGCTGGAAAATGTAGGTGCATATGAATCTTAGTCAATAAACTCTGCTGTCAAGCAACCAAACAGGCATGTACAAGCCTGTTTGGTTGCTTGACAGCAGAGTTTATTGACTAAGATTCATATGCACCTACATTTTCCAGCTACTGTAGACATGAAGCTTTAAATAATTAAAATCATGGCTGCACCTCAGGTATGCCTTGGCTTTACCTCCCTCTGTTAGACAACTGAGCTTTAGAGAATATGTGCCTTTTACAAACTTTGTTGCATTATTTTCCTGTTATCACTGTAAAGCTGCTTTGAAACAAACTGCATTGTAAAAAGCAATTTATAAATAATGGTGACTTGACTTGACTTTTATTACTAGTGGTATTTGCTGAGGCAAGCATTACTGTTGTTCAACGTAAGGTTATACATTTGAACAAAACATTAACCTTAAGTATTAAACTTTGTTACATAACTTGTTTGTTCATGAATGAGACCTCAAATTGTGCAGCTTATTGGGGAGATGATGATAGTGGAGTGTACTACACTGAAAACATCCTAGAAACACACTCTAAACCACCAAATATTCACAATATCAGTATGTCTCGTTTATTATTGTTTTTGCTATTTACCATTGCACTATTCCATTGTAAATCTCCCACTCATCATGGTCCTTTGTTTATTCAATTCCCCTCTTCTCTGTAACTTCATCTGATTTAACTGGTTTCTCTAGAGATTCAATCACCTTTATTGTCACACAATGCTTAGGTTCACTTCCATCTCATATTCAGCCTGTGATATCCCTATCTGTCCATAAAGCTCTGTATATATTCTACTATGTCCATAAACCCATCCCTTTATTTTACTTCCACAAGTGTACCAAACGGCCAGTTCTCATAGCCATTAGCCAGGCTCTTATTCTTCTCCTTCTATTTTCCTCAGGAGATGCTCAGTTAAATCCAGGCCATGTAACCCTTGTTGAAAATCTAATCTTCTGTAATTGTAAAAGCCTTGGTTTAATGCATATTAACATTAGAAGCCTCCTCCCTAAAATTGACTTAGTCACTGCTCTGACACACTCAGCTAAACCTGACATCTTAGCTGTGTTTGAATCTTGGCTTAAGAAATCCATACAAAATTCAGAAATATCCATCCCAAACTATAATATCTTCCGTCATGACAGACCTGCAAAAGGGGGTGGAGTTGGATTCTACTGTAGAGAAAATCTACAATGCTCCGTCGTTCTATCCAGGTCTGCAACCAAAATGTTTGAGCTTTTACTTATAAAAATTAATTTTTCCAAAGATAAGTAATTTACAGTAGCTGCTTGTTATAGACCTCCTTCAGCCCCGAGTTGTGCTCTAGACATGCTATGCGAATTGATTGCCCCATACTTATCCTCTGAGTTCTTACTGTTTGGAGATTTAAATTTGGACATGTTAAATGCTCCAAAGAATTTACTGTCTAAGTTGGATACCCTCAACCTTACACAAATGATCAAAGAACCTAGATACAATTTAAAATCTGTAAACAAAGGCACTCTAATTGATAAAGCTCTGACAAATATGCCTTCAAATATACCCCAGCAGTCTTCAGTCAGGATCTTAGTGATCACTGCCTCATTGCCTGTGTCCGGACTCCGTAACGGCTCTGCAGTTAAAAGGCCTCCCCTCATCACCATTAAACGCTTTCTAAAGCATTTCAGTGAACAGGCCTTCCTAGATCTCAATTCAATTCAATTCAATTCAATTCAATTCAATTCAATTCAATTCAATCAACTTTATTGATCCCACAAGGGGCAATTAATTAAGAGCTGCATGTATACAACAATACATAACACAAATCACACACATTATTCGCAACATACAATCGTCAATCAATATGTGCACTTTTTTCAGAAGGAATAAAAGATTTGGAATGGCGGATCATCTTACACAGAGGAAGCACATAACGACGCCCAGAAGGCAACAGAGAAAATTCACCTGCCATAGCATGTCCCGGAGAGGCAAGGATACTCACTGCCCTCCGAACTATTTGTTGGTTACATAAGACATTAAGGTCTCTCTGTTTCACACCGATAATTTCTGCACAGATTTTTACAATGTTGTTCAGGCTATTCCTGTCTTTAACTGTCAAGTTGTGGAACCAGAAGATACCATAGAAGATATCTTGCCCAGGTATCCTGGAAGGACATTGACCTGATACCACATGTGGAGGATGCTTGGTTCTTCTTTAAGGATGCTTTCATTGCCATCCTGAACAAGCATGCTCCTTTTAAAAAGTTGAGAACAAAAAACAGAGACAGCCCTTGGTTCTCTCTGGAACTGACCGCCCTCAGCAAGTACAAAAACACTCTGTGGCGGACTGCACTAGCCTCAAATAATCCTCACGATCTGCAGCTTTATAAGTAAACCAGAAACCGGTACACACAGGCAGTTTGGGAAGCTAAGGCTAGTTTTTACAAACATAAATTTGCTCTTTGCAGTACTAATTCTAAAAAGTTCTGGAACACAGTTAAATCAATGGAGAACAAGAACACCACCGACCAACTGCCTACTGCTTTAAAGCTAGGAGACACTGTTACCACCAACAAGTCCGCTATAATAGAGGGCTTCAGTAAGAACTTTGGTATGGCAGACCATGTATTCCATCCGGCTACCTCCACCCGGAATAACAACACAGCATCTACCTTAGCCTCTGGCCCTAGCCCTCCTCAATTCTCATTTGCTGAAATCCAAACCGAAGATGTCTTGAGAGAACTACAAAACCTTGACCCATACAAATCAGCTGGACTTGATAATCTGGACCCTCTTTTTGAAAATGTCTGCTAAAATGATTGCCTCTCCCATTACTAGTCTTTTTAACCTCTCCCTTGTTTAATCAGAGATACCTAAAGACTGGAAAGTTGCTGCAGTTATCCCCCTCTTCAAAGTGGGGGACACTTCTGACCCAAACTGTTACAGACCCATCTCCATCTTGCCCTGCCTCTCAAAAGTCTTTGAAAGTCAAATCATTAAAAAGATATTAGGTCATCTTGAGTCCAACCCTTTCTGACATGTAATCCGGTTTCCGAGCTGATCATGGGTGTACCTCAGCAACCCTTATGGTCCTAAACGACATCATAACAGCTATCGACCAAAGACAACATTGTGCTGCTGTCTTCATTGATTTGGCCAAAACTTTCGACTCTGTCAATCACAGCATCCTTATTGGCAGACTCAAGGGCCTGGGTCTCTCAAATGCGTGCCTTGCCTGGTTTTCGAACTATTTCTCTGATAGATTTCAGTGCATTAAGTCTGAGGACCTGCTGTCCAGGCCTCTGGCTGTCTCTATGGGGGTGCCTCAGGGTTCGATCCTCGGGCCGACGTTATTTTCTGTTTACATTAATGACGTCGCTCTTGCTGCAGGCAACGCTCTTATCCATCTCTATGCAGACGACACCATTCTATACACATCAGGCCCTACATTGGAAAATGTGTTAGAAACCCTCCAAAAGAGCTTTGAAGACCTACAATTTGCCTTTCGTGGCCTCCAACTGTCTTTAAACTCTGGTAAAACAAAATGCATGATCTTCAACCGGTCACACTATGCACCTTCCTGCCCAGTAAACATCACTACCCTGGATGGGTCCAAGCTGGAATATGTGGAGAAATACAAATACTTAGGGGTCTGGCTAGACCCCTCGCTCTCCTTCCAGACCCACATAAACCATCTCCAGTCCAAGATCAAGTCTAGGATTGGTTTTCTATTCCGTAATAAGTCGTCATTTACTTTTCCTGCAAAACATGCCCTGGTGAAAATGACCATTATCCCAATGCTTGACTTCAGTGATGTTGTCTATAGAACTGCTTCAAATTCCCTTCTCAAGAAATTGGATGCTGTTTATCACAGTGCCATTCGTTTTGTGTCTAATGCCCCATACAACACTCACCACTGTGTCCTCTACTCACTAGTTGGATGGCCTTCGTTACACACCCGGCGCCTAAATCATTGGTATCATTTAATCTAGGCAAAACACCATCTTACCTAAGCTCTTTAATATCTATAGCAGTACCTACACTCAACCTACGCTCGAGTAGATACATCTCCCTAGTCGCTACAAAAGCCCGCACCTCATTTGGTCGCCTCTCTTTCCAATTTTCTGCTGCAAATGATTGGAATAATTTACAAACATCTCTCAAACTCGAATCCACCATTCCTATCACTACTTTTAAAGTATTTCTTTCAAAATTACTGACGGACCGCTGCACATGTTGACATTCTATGCCCTTTAATTGCCCTAGCACATTCAACAAAGCTTTAATGCTTCTTGCACATATCCAACTGAATAGCTGTCTTTGAAACAATTTGCACATTACCATGTTAGTTAGGTTGCTTCATGTTATCTATCTATCCTTATGCTATTCTGCTTGTACTGCCATTTTATATTTTAAAAAATTTATCTTTCTAATTTTTTATTTTTGCACTTAATGTCCGGTACCTTTTAATTGAATCTGAATATCTTTATATGTGTGACTGTATACTTGAATGTTTGTACACTATGTGTAATTTCATGTTGCCTTGCAGGCTTGCACCTTTCTCCTTATCTTGGCCAGGTCGCAGTTGCAAATGAGAACTTGTTATCAATCAATTAACCTGGTTAAATAAAGGTAAAAAAAAAAAAAAAAATACACTCAAGAGTAGTGCTGTCAAGTGCGATTTTTACTTTGATGCAACGTAATGTGTATAATAACCCCAAATCACAATTTCTCATTGAGCAAAATTCGCAGATCAGCAAGGAACTGGTGCGCGTGTGTAAAATGTCCATCCTGAGCTTTATTAGAAATTGTATGTTGAGTCAATGTAACTCAATTAAGTTAAAACAGCATTCCCTTGTTTTATGCTACATAAAACTGATTGAAGTATGTTACAACAACATTAGAACATATCATTTATAGGTAGAATCAGGTAGAAATACCTCCTTGACGCAACAACTACACGTTCACTTTTTACAGTGTTTCTGGTTTTGTGTAAGTGAAGTTCATTAAATACTTTGTGGCTGGCCTAGTCATGGCTTGTTTATCTCTGACTCATAATTGTCTGACTCAAAATGTTTTTGGCATACTTTTAAAAAGAGTACTTATATACTCATAAATAATACATAACATAAATAAAATACTTTAAAAGAATAATCTAATGTTTTTGGATGCTTAATTGCATGTTAGTTGCATGTAAATGTAAATGTATTATTGTTTATAATTGTAAAATATATTGTTTATAATATAATTTATATTAAATGCAGTTATCTGAACTTTACAGTGCTTTTTGACCCACTTACTAAAGTACATATATGTAAATTCTTAATTATTGTTTTTGAAATAAGGATGAAGTGCACTATCAAATGTACATTTAAAATATATTGCCTTTAAATGTAATAATGTGTAACACTAAAAATTATAATTTAGTTTACATGTTCTTTAGTATGTTAATCAACACCTAAAAATAAGTACATCTTTAAAGCATGACAAAAATATATATATTTTTTAGACTTTTCCACAGTATTTGCGAAAAGAAAAGGTTAATAGTATTTTTTTATTTTTTATTAGCAGTTGAATTGAACAGAGCTAATAGAAAACTTTATTCCAAGGTAGAAATAATTGAATGTTTCAAGGATTTTTTCCTCTTAGCAATGTTTGTTTTTCTGCACTCTTCTATAAAGCCACCAAAACAGACATATGAAAATGTCTGAAATTAACATTGTGTATGTTGTATAACTTTGCTCTCCAATATCTCATCCAGAATTAGTAGGTTGGTATATTTACATTGTATCAGTTATAGAACTAGTAGTAGAAATTAGCAGCCATGTTCCTCCCCCTCTTCAGAACACCAGTGTCACGCTGAGCAGAAGCTGTATCTTCAGATAAGGATTCCATGGAGCCTGTATTCATGCTATAAAATTCTTCATCGTGTCTCTTCTTCTGATGTTCACTGGGTTTAGCTATTTTCTGTTCATCACAGTTAGGATGGAACCATGTGTAGTATATCATTTTCACAAGAATTCCAACAACGTGCAAACCTAGTAGTGTCGGGATCACTATGTAAGGATTTAAGGAGCTCCAACAGCCTGTATACTCAAACACCTTCCAGCACCAGAAGCCCAGAAGCATCGCTGTGTCCAACCCCATGACACAATTATAGAGAACAGCCTTTAATGTTATGCTTCCTGTTGATATTTTAAACCAGCTGAAGTACCAGATTATTCCAACAGTAGCTCTGAAGAGCCATTCCAAACCAGGATTTTCCATGTGATCTGTTTTTTGGCTCCAGACCCCTAAAACCAGCAGCATCCACAAAGACAGGAAGTGGGCGATGATGTAACATGGCAATACACTGCAAAAGAGTGCCAGAGCGGTCACACGGGGAATGATCAGCAACAAGTTCCACAGAAAGTAGACACCAGTGGGGATCCAGCTCATCTCACGATTTTTGTGAAGAAAGGAACGCATGCTGCGGTGGTACAAGGCTTCTGTATTGGCTATTGAAGCAGCTGATGAGAGGATTTTTAAAACTGAAAAAAAAAAAAAAACATTGCATATTATTAAACAATATCACACAAGCAATAGTGTTCTTCTGAATATATGCGTGAGATGCATATAATCACAGCCATGCTGATGCTGAGACTCTGAGAAACACACATTGGCACTGCTATGTATGGAATTAACAGTTTTTTATTCACATATCAGCGCAGACATAGAGCACATCAAATATGGTAAACATGCTTGACACACAAGAACCAATCAGGTTTGTTCTCACAGTTCTTCAAATTTAAAGTCACCATTAAATCAAAATTGACGATTGAGATTTTTTTATGGAATATTGCAGTGTTTTCTGTAAATGGTTTATACGTGCAGATATATATACTGTATATATACTGTATATATATATATATATATATATATTTCTTTTAAATTTATGTGACCTTGTAATCTTTAATCAAAAATAACATGTCACTCACACACAAGCAGGCAGCATCCAACGGTGCAATCAATTCCCGATGGACAAAATCAAGTCCCACCCTACACTTTTTATCTTGTTTGAGAAACCATTTCACTCGGAGATACATTACAGTATGACGAAAACAATCGATGATCAAAACAAAGTGACGATCACAATTTCCATTTCATGCAACATTACAGGTACTTTTTGCTTTTTTGGTGCTTGATAGCATCAGTTACAATCCACTTTCTTTATATGAAAAAAAGGTAAAGATCTTTGCTAAAGATCATCTTTTGTGTAAATAGAAAAATCACAGAATTACAAGAGGGGTAAATGATGACAGAATGTTTGTTTTTGTTTTGGCTTAAATATCACTATAAAGTCTGCATTAAATGGAAGTTGCAATCATCTTTATTCCCTTTGACATATCAGAGTGAAATGGCTTCTCGGAAAAGAAATAATATATAGTGCGGCCCACTTGATTTTGTCCATCGGGTATTGATTGGATCGTTGAATCATTGTGGTTTGCTATTGCTGTGATCTCATGTGATTGACAGGCTGTCCCGCACTTCTGCCAGTAAACATGTTATCAGACAGAAGATGAGATGTTGCTGCAAGGTGAGGAATGTATTTTGATTAAAGACAATGAATTCATTAAAAAATAATAATAACAATAATAATAATTTGCATGGATAAATCGTTTATAATAAATACGCCAATATTCTATAAAAAATACGATTTGTCAAATTTGATTTCATGGTGGCTTTAAGTGGTTCAGAGACACATAAGAACTATAATATGAAAGAAACAAAGATTTAAAGTGTTCTGGATTTGAGACAGACCTGTAATAAGCTCCAGCTCTCCTCTCTGTAAGATTCTACACATCATAAGTATGAGTTGTGGGGCACTTTCAGAGAATGCCTCAAATAGACGAAGCATCTGAAGGTCCTGGTTCAGGTACACAACCACACCATTTCTGAATCTATTAGTTTTTTTAAGAAAAAGCATTGTGGAAATCTCTATCATCCCAGCATACCTGTGAACACAAGGTGCATGCATTTACTTAAGCAACACTTAATACAACAAAACTTTACAATAGCAGAAGCCACAATTTGGATTTTGTTCTCCATTATAAAGTACTTGTTCACCACTCTGGAGTTGCCCATGGTGAGAGGCGGCGGGCTGGTGTGGGTTTGCTTATATAAGGATTTAAAAAGTAAATAAATAATAATAATTATGAAATTACATACAAAGATGTTTTTAAGTCCTATTTAAGTGGGTCAAAAAACAAACTATTTGCATAAAAAAACTATAATGCATTTTCATGTAATTGCAATTAACATGCAGTGAAGCAACATTCCATTCAGTTTACAATTATATTCTTTTAAAGTATATTATTTCCATAAAAAGTACTCTTTTTAAAAGTATGCTTAAGTGTGGGCTACTTTTTTTCACACAAGACTATTTGAGGGAAATTAAGAAGCAAATATATCACAGACCTGAGGTAGAGTCCAAGCTGAAGGAAGTGGAGTGGTTTGATCAGTTTATGCCTGTCAGCAAATGTCTCCACCTTAGTCTCAAGCTTAGTCTCCTCCACCTTAGTCTCAAGCTTAGTCTCCTCCACCTTAGTCTCAAGCTTAGTCTCCTCCACCTTAGTCTCAAGCTTAGTCTCCTCCACCTTAGTCTCCTCCACCTTAGTCTCCTCCACCTTAGTCTCAAGCTTAGTCTCCTCCACCTTAGTCTCAAGCTTAGTCTCCTCCACCTTAGTCTCAAGCTTAGTCTCCTCCACCTTAGTCTTAAGCTCCAGAGAATCTGAGTACCAGAGCCAGCTGAACACCTGTAACAATACTGAAGAGCCCAGCAGCAGAAAGATCATCACCGCCATATACACATAGTCCCCATCCTGATAAAATGACACAACAGTCCAAATGTCCAGCGCTATATCCAGCAGGAAAAGTACCAATCCCACCCAAGTAAACAGATATTCCAATAAAGAGTAAGGAAAAGGGAAGCTTTCCTCCATGATTGATCCAGTGTGAGAAACCTTTACAGCATGACAAAGTAAATACAAAAACCTCCTTCCTACGTGGATATATACTGCTAAAAAGATCTGAAAGAGAAAGTCAACTTTACACCCAGACATAAACTCCTCCCATGTCTAGGTGTAAAGTTTACTTTCTCTTTCAGATCTTTTTAGCAGGATATGTAGAAAGGAGGATTTTGGTTTTTGAGACATTGCAAAAAGTGTACTTAAGTGTGTCATGAAAGTCTATTAGATTTACTTAAGTGGCCTTTTATATTATATTATAATATACCATTAGTTTTTATATACTGTATATATTTATATTCTTTTAAGATTTGAAGTAGACTTACAAGTGAACATTCAGTACAACTAACTTAGCACACTTTATCTATAAAACTATGAACACCTAAAGGGATAGTTCACCCAAACTCTCATAATTTACTCAAAATGTATATGATATACAGCTTTAATTGAGGCTTTTATTCCCATATAAACACTGATCAACATATACACAGAGCACATAAAATATGGCAAACAGAGGTTTGTTCTCGTGTCATTAGAAAAATCATCATTTGTGTTTCAAAGAACAGCATGAGGGTGAGTAAATGATGACAGAAAGTCATTTTTGGGTGAACTAACCCTTTAAAAATCACCATTAAATCAAAACTAATCAGAGAGCTATTTCTTAATCCTTATTGAGATCAGTTGATTTGGTCTGGAGTCAAACCGTTTACATATTTAAATAAAACAAGTAGGCCTACTTCATAATGGAGAACAAAATCCAAATTGTGGCTTCTGCTATTGTAAAGTTTTGTTGTATTAAGTGTTGCTTACAGTTTTTCTCGATTGCTTAAACACATTTCTTGAAACTATGCCTCAGATTCTCAAAACTATAAACACAAATCCATAACGTCTCACCCAATTCCCCAAACATCCTATTTTCAGGTCAAAATGAAGCTCTACACTCAAAACCATTCACTCTTGCTGAAAAAACAAACTTTGCCCTCACACTGGACACACAAGCCCTCAAAATCACACACACTACAACATAGTCTAACACACTGGTGCAATAAATTCAAAACAACATTTCCAAAACTGGTAAGTTATGTTACTTGTGGTTCCCCGCCTCACAAACCTTTTCACATGATGAACACAAAAGACACAACCAATGGATACACTGGCACATTTTTATTCATTCATGTACTACACAGTACAACACACACACACACACACACACACACACACACACACACACACACACACACACACACACACACACACACACACACACACACACACACACACACACACACACATACACACACACACACACACACACACACACACACACACACACACACACACACAAAAATTATATATTTTTTTACTCTCTCCTCTAAATTTTTTTTACAGTATTTACTTACTTACAGTAAGATGTGTGTGACCATCATATGACAGTAAAAGAGCACACACAAAACCTTATTCTATGTGGAATTGGTATTGGAATGGTAAAGAGTGTTAGTAGGTGACAGGAGGGCCTCGATCCACTCAAGGAGACAATATGATGAACACGTCTAAGAATGTTCCACGTATGGTTGAAATACCATAATTTGCCTAGAAAGATAACATTCTGGGAGTCAAGACTATAAAGGATGAAGGATGGCCAACCTTCACTGTTACACTCTGCAGCCACTCTGTGACCCTGTACACCTGCTGGCCTTTTCTTGCAAGAAAATAAACCTCATCAAAGACTATTGGAAATGTTTGTCTTTTATTCAGTGATAGAATTCTGTTTGCCACCACACTCCTCCCTGAAGGTTCTCGAGGCAACGGTAAAGCGACTCAAATTTGGCCTTACTCGTAGCCCAGCCTCCCTCATAGTCATACCATTGACAAAGACATGGGCAACTAGAGTGGCTTGAATTTCATCTGAGACTGCTTGTCTTCTTGCCCTTCGTCGTCGTCGTCGTCCTCCTCCTTATCCCTCCTCGATCTCTTCCTTCATGTCTTTCTGGATCCATTGTTCCAAAACTCAATAAACTGATTTGGGCCCCTTTATCTCTCTATTGAAGGATCTGATTGATGTGTGTTAAATTTTGACTCTTAGTGTTTCCACCTGGGTAATTGTGTGCTAACTGAGCTGAAGCTGTGCTGACTTGAGTGAACAATATTGAGTGCTAGTGCTTTATACATGACAACATGGTGTAGGCAATGAGAAATGAAGGGATTTGTGTGTAGAGTTTTGCAGTGACAGTTCAACAAATTTGACTCATGTGTCAAAACAGGGAATAGTGTTTATAGTTTAGTGAAATGGGTGTGCTTTTTGATAAATGGCATTATGGTTTTGAAATTTTAGTTCAAAAGCCTGGTCATAGTGTTTAAGCAATCGAGAAAAACTGTAAGTAAATGCATGCACCTTGTGTTCACAGGTATGCTGGGATGATAGAGATTTCCACAATGCTTTTTCTTAAAAAAACTAATAGATTCAGAAATGGTGTGGTTGTGTACCTGAACCAGGACCTTCAGATGCTTAATTTTTTTGAGGCATTTTCTGAAAGTGCCCCACAACTTACAGAGAGGAGAGCTGGAGCTTATTACAGGTCTGTCTCAAATCCAGAACACTTTAAATCGTTGTTTCTTTATAGTTCTTATGTGTCTCTGAACCACTTAAAGCCACTATGAAATCAAATTTGACAAATCGTATTTTTTATGGAACATTGGCGTATTTATTATAAACGATTTATCCATGCAAATTATTATTATTGTTATTTTTTTTTTTTTAATTAATTGATTGTCTTTAATCAAAATACATTCCTCACCCTCTTGCAGCAACATCTCATCTTCTGTCTGATGACGTGTTTACTGGCAGAAGCAATATTATGAAGCTGCAGACTCGGAGCCTGCATCTACAGTCCCGCACCCAGAGTCGCGCATTCTCAGACCCCTCGTTTTTCGAGACAGCGCCTCCTGCTGTTCAGAAGATCGTATAACACCCTTATCAAAATGCCATTGAAAACAATAGGATGCAATATGACAGTCTCGTTTTTAAAGTTATCCAAATAAATATTTGCGTTCCCTGCTTAATGCATGTGCCAAAAAAACTTATTGTGTTCTCTGACTAACAAATTACCCAGTAGTTTTTGAGCGTGGGTGTAATTGAAAGAAAATTACTGATGGAAGGGATACAATTAGCCTACTATGGAAGCTTGTTTCCGCCACTGAATAATAAATAAATAATAATAATTGCGACTTTTTATCTCACACTTCTGACTTTTTTTTCCTCACAATTGCGATAGGCTAAGTCAGAGTTTTTGACTTTTTTCTCAGAATTGCGAGATATGATGTCAGAATTGCGAGAAATAAAGTCACAATTGCGAGATATGAAGTCGTAATTCTGAGAAATAAAGTCGCAATTGCAGATTGAACTATCTTCTGAAAAATATTATGTGATAGCCTATTATATTGCTACGTTTTTTTTTCAAATTCCAATTTTTCTTTCAGTTCAACCTATAATGGTGTAATTAACATTATACCATGCTAACATTACAAAACCTATTTTTTGATATTTTGAATGCGAAGCAAAACTCAAATAAGAATAGACAAAACACCAATAATAAACAATTCTATACTTTATTTAACGATCACCTAAACATCATCTTGCTGTAAACAGGACAAAGCAAAGAAAAAAGGAAAGAATTGTGTTAGTGACTTTACTTTTCTTCTTCAATTGCATTAAAAACAACTCCTCATTTATAAGTCGCTTTGGATAAAAGCGTCTGCTAAATGAATAAATGTAAAATGTAGGCTAATGTAAATGCATAAGGGAAAATAATTTCTGGTAGGCGAATGTTCCTTCTTTTTTAATTCTTTTTGCAATCACTCTGTCAAATTCCTCGACTTCACTAAAATAAAAGATGAATGCCATTGTCAAAAATATTGTGTAATAATAAATAATATTTTTTTGCAAATGCAAATTACAAGCATATCTAGGGTGATAATAAGTCGGGCCACGGAGGAAATGGCTGGCAACAACTTCATATTAGTTAAATTATTATTGATTCATTTTAATACTTACGTTTTATAAGAACTAATTTAAAGGGATAGTTCACTTTGAAATTAATTTTTGATATGTTTTAGCTTACCTCAAGGGCATCCAAGATGTAGGTGTCTTTGTTTCCGCAGTAGTTTCAATTTTGATATTTTTAGGTCAAACTGTTCTTGTCTGTCAGTCATATAATGCATGTCGATGGTCACTGGCTCAAAACACAAGCACAGAGTCCAAATTAAAACAATTCCCCATCGTCCAAATGAAACAATTCCCCATCATAAGTACACATTGATGGCCTGAGACACGAAACGAGCGGTTTGTGTGAGAAAACGAACAGTATTTATATCGTTGTTATCTCTTGAAAACAGCACACGTCCAAATGATCTGACGGCGCGGGCGGGTATAGATATATACATAGTGTCGCCTTGGCTACTGCAGTTCATTGGAACGAAACCGTAGCCAAGGCGACATCTATGTATATATCTATGTATATACCGTCAGATCATTTGGACGTGTGCTGTTTTCAAGAGATAACAACGATATAAATACTGTTCGTATGTCTTAGGCCATCAATGTGTACTTATGATGGGGAATTGTTTCATTTGGACGATGGGGAATTGTTTTAATTTGGACTCTGTGCTTGTGTTTTGAGACAGTGACCATAGACCTGCATTATATGACTGACAGACAAGAACGGTTTGACCTAAAAATATCAAAATTGAAACTACTGCGGAAACAAAGACACCTACATCTTGGATGCCCTTGAGGTAAGCTAAAACATATCAAAAATTAATTTCAAAGTGAACTATCCCTTTAAGTAAGAGGCGAAAAAACATACATTAACGGCTCAAATTTTGTTACAAACTATCTTTACAAATATTAAATGGACTATTCATATGTTGGTGTATCGATGAGCTATAAAGTAGTTTGATTAAAAAAGAAACCGAATGAGGTATGATTCGCTAAATAAAATTGACGATACTCACGTTCTTCACATGTTTATCCGATCTAATTTACAGTTTTTTTCGATTGCTAAACGACAGTGAGCACAACTGGAGCTACATGTGCAAAACTCTAACTACAGTCTGCACTACCAACAGTCACCTGAGCTAAACAGTTCACATCACCTGCAAAACTCACTCCAAGCAACACAACTCTTAACACATGGCTCAAAACAGGCTCAGTGCAGCCAAACACTATGAACAACCCTCACTGAGATAACACACACTGTCACTCAGAACACACTGAGAGTAAAAACACTAGCATCAAACACCAATACAGAAAATACTAACTTTTCATCTTTACAGTTTGAACAATTTCATTGACTTCATACAAAGTAATATTTTCTTCAAAGAAAAAATTGACATTCTTTCACATGATTTATTTAAAATTTTAGAACATAACAATTCTTTAAGGTAAATGAAAATGAGCAGTTTGCTTCAATAGTAGTAATTTACGGAATTACAGTAATGAGAAAAAAAAGGTAGAAACTGACAGTACATACTGTAATTCGAACAAATAATTGAGGGGCTAATCCTGCCTCTCTCTAGCATCAGGCCACAGGTTTTCATCAACATCACATCTAATGTTCTCTCTTGCCATGCACCTGGGGAAGAACCTTCTGGAGTGCCTTATCCATCCCTGGCAGTCCTCTGGACTCGTGTCCTCACATCCGGCACGCATGGCTTCCAAAAGAGACATTTGGTCATGTGGGTGGTGACCAAACACTTTCCACCTCCACCCATACAGAAAAAATATATATATATTGAAATATATTTTACGTAAAGTGTTGAAAATATATGTGGCATATATTCCAAATACATTGAAATATATTTGCATTGTTGGTCACTTATATTTATCATTTTGAAATATATTCTGAAATATAACAAAAATATATGATGTTACAGTAAGTGTGAAATATATTTACATATATTTAACTAAAATATATTTATTGGGCCATTTCGAATATTTGCTTATATTCCAAAAATATATTTATTTTGTGTATGGGAGCCTTTCAGATGAAATTGCAATCAGCAGTGTTTGAAAGGCACAAGGCTGAAATCTATTCTGTTTTGACTGTGTGGTTCACAGTTTTGACAGCAGTGTGTTAGCATTTGAACAAAGTGCTGTAAATCCACAGTGTTGTGCAGGTTGTGGTTAAAGTCATGGGATGAGTGTGTAGAGTTTTGAAAACTGTGTTCAATGAAAAACGAACTAGAGTTTGGTCCACATGAACTGCTGCTGTGCAGACTGTAGTTAGAGTTTTGCACATGTGACTCCAGTTGTGCCCACTGTCGTTTAGCAATCGAAAAAAAACTGTAATAGGAGGCGCTGTCTCGAAAAACGAGGGGTCTGAGAATGCGGGACTCTGGGTGCGGGACTGTAGATGCAGCAGGCTCCGAGTCTGCAGCTTCATACTACTAGGCAGAAGTGCGGGACAACCTGTCAATCACATGAGATCACCGCAATAGCAAACCACAATGATTCAACGATCCAATCAATACCCGATGGACAAAATCAAGTGGGCCGCACTATATATTATTTCTTTTCCGAGAAGCCATTTCACTCTGATATGTCAAAGGGAATAAAGATGATTGCAACTTCCATTTAATGCAGACTTTATAGTGATATTTAAGCCAAAAACAAAAACAAACATTCTGTCATCATTTACCCCTCTTGTCATTCTGTGATTTTTCTATTTACACAAAAGATGATCTTTAGCAAAGATCTTTACCTTTTTTTCATATAAAGAAAGTGGATTGTAACTGATGCTATCAAGCACCAAAAAAGCAAAAAGTACCTGTAATGTTGCATGAAATGGAAATTGTGATCGTCACTTTGTTTTGATCATCGATTGTTTTCGTCATACTGTAATGTATCTCCGAGTGAAATGGTTTCTCAAACAAGATAAAAAGTGTAGGGTGGGACTTGATTTTGTCCATCGGGAATTGATTGCACCGTTGGATGCTGCCTGCTTGTGTGTGAGTGACATGTTATTTTTGATTAAAGATTACGTCACATGAATTTAAAAATAAAATAATATATCTGCACGTATAAACCATTTACAGAAAACACTGCAATATTCCATAAAAAAAAATCTCAATCGTCAATTTTGATTTAATGGTGACTTTAAATTTGAAGAACTGGGAGAACAAACCTGATTGGTTCTTGTGTGTCAAGCATGTTTACCATATTTGATGTGCTCTATGTCTGCGCTGATATGTGAATAAAAACCTGTTAATTCCATACATAGCAGTGCCAATGTGTGTTTCTCAGAGTCTCAGCATCAGCATGGCTGTGATTATATGCATCTCACTCATATATTCAGAAGAACACTATTGCTTGTGTGATATTGTTTAATAATATGCAATGGTTTTTTGTTTCAGTTTTAAAACTCCTCTCATCAGCTGCTTCAATAGCCAGTACAGAAGCCTTGTACCACCGCAGCATGCGTTCCTTTCTTCACAAAAATTGTGAGATGAGCTGGATCCCCACTGGTGTCTACTTTCTGTGGAACTTGTTGCTGATCATTCCCCGTGTGACCGCTCTGGCACTCTTTTGCAGTGTATTACCATGCTACATCATCGCCCACTTCCTGTCTTTGTGGATGCTGCTGGTTTTAGGGGTCTGGAGCCAAAAAACAGATCACATGGAAAGTCCTGGTTTGGAATGGCTCTTCAGAGCTACTGTTGGAATAATCTGGTACTTCAGCTGGTTTAACGTATCAACAGGAAGCATAACATTAAAGGCTGTTCTCTATAATTGTGTCATGGGGTTGGACACAGCGATGCTGCTGGGCTTCTGGTGCTGGAAGGTGTTTGAGTATAAAGGCTGTTGGAACTCCTTAAATCCTTACATAGTGATAACAACACTAGTAGGTTTGCACGTTGTTGGAATTCTTGTGAAAATTATATACTACACATGGTTCCATCCTAACTGTGATGAACAGAAAATAGCTAAACCCAGTGAACATCAGAAGAAGAGACATGATGAAGAATTTTATAGCATGAATACAGGCTCCATTGAATCCTTATCTGAAGATACAGCTCCTGCTCAGCGTGTCACTGGTGTTCTGAAGAGGGGGAGGAACATGGCTGCTAATTTCTACTACTAGTTCTATATATTATATATCTATATATATAATAACTGATACAATGTTAATATACCAACCTACTAATTCTGGATGACTATTGGAGAGCAAAGTTATACAACACACACCCAGACAATGTTAATTTCATACATTTTCATGTCTGTTTTGGTGGCTATGAGAAAAAAGTCCTTGAAACATTACATTATTTGGTTACACTTTATTTTAAGGTGTTTACTTACAATAGGGTTAGGGTAGGATTAGGTTTTGGTTGAGGGTTAGTTGCATGTAATTATGCAACATTTACTATGGTAAGTACATGTAACATATGTAACAAGGACACTGTAAAATAAAGTGTTACACTATTTCTACCTTGGAATAAAGTATTCTATTAGCTCTGTTCAATCCAACTCTGCTAATTCAAGAAATGTACTATTAACCTTTTCTTTTCGCAACTACTGTGGATGTTAACTAAATCATTCTTGAAATATCCCTGGTGAAAAAGAAGTGCAGTTAATTGTACTGAATGTGCACTTCTAGAGTACTTTAAATCCTAGAAGTATATTTAAAAAAACGTTGTACTTAGATATTGAAAAAATTTCCACTTTATTACTTTCATGACTAGACTTATACACATTTATTTTTCAAAAGTGCTTTAATATTTGTTTTTGTCATGCTTTAAAGTACTTATTGTTGACTAACATACTAAAGAACATGTAAACTAAATTATAATTTTTAGTGTTACACATTATTACATTTAAAGGTAATATATTTTAAATGTGCTTTTCATCCTTATTTCAAAAACGAAGTGGTACCCACTTTAGTAAGTGGGTCAAAAAGCACCCTAAAGTTCATATAACTGCATTTAATATACATTTAAACAATAACACATTTACATTTAATTGCAACTAACATGCAATTAAGCGTCCAAAAACATTATATTGTTCTTTTAAAGTAAATTATTTCTGTAATAAGTACTCTATGCTAAAGACATTTTGAGTCAGACAATTATGAGTCAGAGATAAACAAGCCAAGCGAGTAGGCCAGCCACAAAGTATTTAATGAACTTCACTTACACAAAACCAGAAACAGTGTAGGTACAGATATTTAATTCTCCAGCCAGTTTCAGTTTGAACATGCCAGAGGTTCTCCAACTAACCTAAGAGCACAAGCGTAATTCCAGGGCTAGATCGAGCACTTTTTCTCTAGAGCTACTACATCCCTTGATTGTCTATGCATTAGTAACAAATCCCTAAATCTCATGATACAGTCATGCATCTTCAATTAGGTGTAGATAATAGACAGTATACAGGGACTAGATCATTGTTTTGTTTTTCCTGAAAAATGCAGGAAACAAAGTAGGACATAGAAGAAAAAAGCACCAGAAGAGCATTTTTTTTTTAGATTCAAGTGAAAGAATAACAGCATCTGATTGGTTGGGTTATGGAGGAAAATTATTTATGCAGAGATGAAGTCGGCGCACATCAAAAAGTACCAAACTTAAAGAAAATGACGGATAAACGGCATAGGCCTTTGAGTCAAAGTTAACACTTCACCAAAACAAACAATACAAACATATGTTTGTCATATTGCATATGTTTGTCATATCTCAGTAATTCCCTTTAAGATAATACATTTACTGAATGGTGATTATATTTAAAAGGCACAATATAAATATGTACAGGAAAAGAAACACACAGACACGCACATCTACGCAAACAAATGAAGAGTACACATTCTTAATTGTCAAAGCTGCTTGAGTAAAAATGCTTTTTCTTCAGGCTCAGTAATGTTCAGTCATCTCACAGCAGCCGGGAATATTAGACCCAAGCTGCTCGTAAAACCACCTTCAACCATAATTGAAACAATCATTTATCACTGATCAGAAATGTATTGCACACTATCACACAGTTTTTCCTCCCAAACACGTATGAACGAAAGAAAAAGGTCACAGGCTGGGGCCCCGTAGCTTCAAATCCATGGGTAATTTTGGCTTTATGCAAGAGGTAATATTACAAAATCCCACTCAGCCACACGACTCGCCTCGGGGGACAATAATGCAGTTAGTTCATGTGGCTCGTAATTGCATTATAGACACATTTAACAGATAGATTTCTAATGGGACGTTTAATTCCAGGAGCTTAAGTTTCCCTCAAAACAACACCTTTATATTGATTTTAAAGAAATAGCTCACCCAAAAATTCTCATCATGTCGATTCAAACCTATATAACTTTCTTCTGTGGAACGCAAACCAGGAGGTGTTAAGCTGCTCTTGTCCATTTAATGAAAGGGAGTCTACTGCAATCCAAAAGTCATCAAAACCGCCTCAAATTTAGTAAGCCATTCATTGAAAATCCTCCCCTCTGTCATAGCTTCATCCCCTCTGAAATAGACTTAAGAGCTACAGCAAAGGGGAAGGCTGTTTGTGAATAACTTAAGTCATTCATAAAATAAAATAAAAGATTTAGGCAGGTTGCTCATCATAGGACTTCAATCATATAACATGGTGGACGTATTTGACTTCTTTTAGTTATGTTATGGTGATTTTTGGAGTTCAAATTTCATTGTATGGAAAAGAGCAGCGTAAACATTCTCCTTTTGTGCTTCACGAAAGAAAGTCAATCAAACAGGTTTGGAACAAAAGTTAACGCAAAAGATGACAATTCTCATTTTTGTGTTATTAATTCTTTCAAGAAAGAAGACAAAATGTACTGAAAGAAATAAGGTTTCCCTTTGTCACTCTCTAATTTGTAATATTGCCCAATTTAAAGCAGAAATTAAGTGTGTATGAAGGGTAAAAATGCATGCAGACCCCTGGAACTGAGGAAAATTCATATAGATACAGTAAAAATGAAATGTGATCTATGCTAAACCCTGTAGATACCATCTGAAGACAGATATTAAACGGGACACGTCTGTGATCCGCTTTAAGAACTGAAATAAATGCATCATTTCTAAAGCATGTAACCTGCCATCTCATAAGAACCAATATCCTGACCTTTGGAATGAGCGCAAATCAAAATGACTCCAACTTACTTTTCAGCCCTTTAAAAAGTTCGAAAAAAAGAAAAAGAAAAGAGAACTAAGTTCACTCCTAAGTTTCTGTGTCAGTGCAGACTTTTGGTCATGGGTTTTTTCCTTTGGTGAATCCAGTTCCGTTGATGATGGTAAAGCTACATCCTTTTTCCAAGAGAAAGATGCAGTGAGAATGGGAGACAGTGTTTTCCTCTTTTCTGCACGTATGGTGGTGTTGTCCCAGTGCAAGGTTCAACCTAGGGGGAGGATAGCTGCCATTGAGGGAGTGGAGGGCTTTTGAGATCGTGTCGTGTCACAGATCTTCTTGAGTTCTTGTCTATGAACGCTAATATTCCAGACTCTACTTCAGCTGCTCCACTGATTCGATGGGTAAGGATGGGTGGATGGGATTGCTGATGGGTGCAAACAGAGAGATCCTTATCTTAGCTCCAACTCAATCTATAAGAAGTCCAGTTCCAGAGCTTGGTGAAGGGAAATCAGGTCTCCATGAGAAGAGATTCGCCAAAATGGCATGTTGTGCTAAACAGTGATAGGGCAAACTTGTTAGATTACAAATGCATAGAATAAATTTGAGAGAACTGCCCAATAAAATGTATTAAAATGTTAAATCAATACAATAAAGCAACACTTGTGAAACTTTGTGTCAGGCCTATTGAACTGGGAGAGTCAAAACATGACAATTCACTAGCATTCAAAAGTTTGGGGTCAGAAAGATTTTTTTGGGGGAAAAATATAATACTTTCATTTAGCACAGATGCATCAAACGGCATTAAAGACATTCATAATGTTACAAAAGTTTTCTATTCCAAATAAATGCTGTTCTTTTGAACAGAATCCTGAAAAAAAAAAAGTATCACGGTTTCCACAAAAATATGAAGCAGCACAACAGTTTCAACCATGATAGTAAGAAATGTTTCTTGAGCAGCAAATTAGCATATTAGAACAATTTCTGAAGGGTCATGTGACACTGACGACTGGAGTAATGATGCTGAAAATTAAGCTTTGCCATCACATGAATAAATTAAAATTTAAAATATATATAAAAAGAGAAAAAAGTTATTTTAAAATTGTAATAATATTTCACAATACAACTGTTATTACTGATTTTTTGTAATCAAATAAATGCTGCTTCAGTGAACATAATGGACTTTTCAAAAACATCTTACTGACTCCAAACATTTGAACGGTAGTGTACCTCAGGGTATACTTTAAGTAAATAATTTAGATCAGAGTTTGAAAAAGAAAAAGTTTGGAAACCCCTGAATAGCAGTATCATTAGGAATCTCTTGCAATTGCATAATATGAGGTATTATATTGTGATGTGATCACGTTGACAGGATTATGTAATACTGTATGTCCAAATGCTGGTATTGTACCTGCTTTGCAGCAAACTCTTCATCACGGCCGTCCCCTATAACAACATAGGTCACTTTCTTCCCAAAGCGAGCGATGATGCGTTCAAAGCAACTTTCTTTTCCTGTTAACAGACGAGTCATTCAGCGTTACTCTAACAAGTGTTAGCTATACCATGTGTAAATGTACCCTTGTGCTCAGTTTCAGTTTGATACCAATGATTTTAAAAGGAGAGGATGTTTAAAATGAACATACTGGAATCATTTATCAAGCCTCACGGTTGTTCAAAACCATTTAAATTTTAATACCCTGAAACAAAAGGTGAATTTTCAAAGAATATTGTGACTACTCTTCTATATAATGATGAAAGTGGATGAAAGCTCCAAAATGAGCTAAGCCTTCATTCCAAGTCTACGCAAGACATACGACCTCTTATGGTCTACGGTGATGTATTATTGCTGAAACCCATGTTTTCCACAGATTGTTTTGTCAGAAGTATGTATGTGGAAAAGTTTTTTTTGTTTTTTTTGTCAAAAGTAAGAATGTGGAAATGTTTATTTACAATGTTTTGACAGCTGAAGGTCTATTCGGTTGTAGTTTAGTTTACATTTTTGGAGCTTGACAGCCCCTGGTCACTGTATAGAAAAAACAGCAGTTTGAACAATTTTTTAATCTTCAACATTCTCCTTTTGTGTTCTGCAAGTCTGGACCATCTGGCTTTGGAATGACATGAGGATCTGAATTTTAATTTTTGGTAAACCAAAACTGTTACCTATTTTAGTAGCACTGTAGATGTTCTCGATGGGAAAGACGTCACCCAGGCCATAGAGAAGCACTTTAGCTAAAGCAGGAACTAGCTGAGTGGTGGTGACCAGAATATTCATACATCTGCCCCTGTGAACAAACAAATAGCCAATGTTAGCATGTATACTACATTTAAGCCAACAGTTCCGCACGGAGAAATCTGTTTAGCATGTTGTTCTAGCTAGCACTTCACACACAGTGTTTAATGCCTAGAGGCAGATCTGATGATTTAAATATAAGATAATTCAAAACGTTAAGCCTTTTATGTTCAAACCGGAGTCAGACAATGATGGGGAGACTCAAGAAGAAGTGAAAACATGTAGAAAGCAACAGGACATTTCTGTATGGTTAGTTGAAGAATTTATGCAGCTGATGTGGAGTTAACTATCTTCTAGTCATTGATTAGCATATTCAGTAATGATAATCTATAAATCGCGTTCCCGGGGGCGGGGTTTATGTACATTTTAGGGTAAGTGATGTCACTAACCCGGGGGGAATGTTGTGTAGTCCCTACCAGCCGTTTGTTGTAGTCCTTAAAAAACAATTTCTTTAAAAGCAAATATCTTCCTTTGCTTTGAACATGCTCAAACAGCAACATTACACACTAACTAAAGTTAGAAAAGTGAAATCATAATCAACCACCCCTTTAAAGTTTGCATCATAACCTCTCCTTAGTTGCAGGTTCCCCTGCCTGACTTCTTGCGCTCCCTATTGTTGAGGCGGGTGTATTACTGACATGTACAAATCTAGACCCTGAATATAAGACGACCCTATTTTTTCAGATGCATTTCTAAGAAAAGAAAAAATATATATTCTGAACAAACGGTAATTGAAAAATAAATTTTGCCCAGCCCTAGATGCAGGTTTAGTGAGTCGTACCTTGACTGTACGAGCAAGAGTGATTTGAGGGCAGTGCTCCGCCAGGCATCTGTAACGGTCTCAATCTCTGAGCGAAGCCTGAGCAATAGGTCTCTCTTCATTGGGCTCAGCAGACCTAAAAAACAGCAATGTTGACATTAAAACAAATTATAATATAATATAATATAATATAATATAATACGCAGTAATCTAAATATACTACTGGACTTTGTATAATATAATATCATGTCTTGAAATATAATATAATACCGTATTGTTCCAAATTTAAGATAATTCAGAAATAAAAAAATGAATATAAGAACTCAAAATTAGATAGTATACTCCTTAGTTATACTCCTAGATTTAAGTTTAAGACTTCTTGAAATGATAATTAAGACTTTTATTATACCTTTCAGAGATATTTAAGATAAAGATAAAACCTAATTTAAGATGTTTTAAGTACCTGCGAGGACCCTGCCTGTGTGAATGTGCAGCGGGATTTGAAATAGAGATACGAGACACACTCTCACCTCCCACATTCCCCTGGAATCCGTTGTAGATCTCTTTGAGACGGCGATATCTGAAAGCCAGCTTACGCATCCACTCTACTCCTCCCTGTACCGCTGCGGTGGAACCCGGACCACCGCCCGCACTGGGCCCGCTAAAGCCATCGCTGGAGAAGTTGTAGTTGCTAAGCCAGAATGATCAATATTAGATACAATATAGACTAATCAAAAAACTATTACAAAAAAAGAGCTTTCACACGTAGCCTTTGTCATAAATATAACAGCAATGTGTGTGTTTTGAGGATATAAGCAAAGCACAATTGAAAAGCAATTTGCTGGTGTAAGAAGTTGCTGGAAAGCTCAAGTTGCATTACCTCAAATCCTGCCCATTGTCATCTGAAGCAACGTCATCAACATGGACTTGATCACATTCCTGTTTTGACAGCAGAGGTAAATGTTATTTTCATGAACCTAACAGACAGCAAACTGACCCTTGTGTTCCGCTACACTTACCTCCAGATCATTGAAAAAGAGATGCGTGTCTGCAAGCTCAAAGATCAACTCTTCCATCTGAAGACCCAGATTGAGAACTGTTGCGGGGTCCTGAATAAATAAAACCATCCCAGAAAACAACAAGAATGTGAAAAGCGAAAATAACAGATGATCAACAAATCAACTGCAAATACCTTTAAGATTACAAAAAAAGCAATTTGCTGTACCTTGCCAAACTTCTGTGCAAATGAACCAGTAAGAAGAGAGTGGAAAATGATAATGGTTTCATCCAGATCCCACAAGAAGATACGCTGATAAAAGAAAAAGACTTGTGTCATGTTTGCTGCACAATACACATAGTATGTTCATCTCATGATTAAACACTTTATTTTGTACATTTAGCAAATATAAATAAATTGTAAAGCTGACCCTCTGTTTAGCTAAGCAAGCTCAATTTAAAAGGATGGTTCACCCAAAAATGAAAAATCTGTCATCATTTACTCACCCTCATGTTGTTCCAAACCTGTATGAATTTCTTTTTTCTGCTGAACACAAAAGAATATATTTTGAAGAATGGCGGTAACCAAATAATTGATGGAACCCACTGACTTCCATTGTGTTTTTTTCCCCACACTATGCTAGTCAATGAGGCCCATTAATTGATTGGTTAGAGGTTAAATTACAAGTTAGACTGAGTTTTTTTTTTCACTAATTGCATCCCTGTTTCTCTTGGGTCTACTTATTTATCTGATATTTCTTTGATCTGTAAATATTTTGCTTACTATTATCCAAAAAATTTTGCAGTTATTTTCACTTATGCATAATAAATTACTTTTCTTTTGCATTACTTCGTTTCGTGTTGTCTCTTGCCACCACCATCACTCCAAATCATAATCTCAATGTTACTTCTTTTAACCCTAGACCACAAGAGGTCATAACTCCCATATTCTTCAAAATATCTTCTTTAGTGTTCAGCAGAAGAAAGAAATTCATACAGGTTTGGAAAAACTTGAGGGTGAGTAAATGACAGAATTTTTTTTTTTGGGTGAACTATCCCTTTACTGTGTCAGAATGCAATGCAAGTACAAGTGAATTTTTCAGTGCTGTTGCAAGGGGTTTCTATTTAGTTTCCACATGGGCATACCTTTTTAGAGGTTAGAATATGTCTCTAAAACTATGCAAGCTGCTGCATTACCTCAAGGTCATTGTCTGTGGACTGGGAACCGTCTGGTTTCTTGGCTTTGCCTTTAGCTTTGCTAGGAGGGTTTTTGCGGTTGGGCTCGTCCTGGTCTTGTGCTCCTGTGGGAAGGGCCATCCCAGCAGGCAGAGCCACACCAGTTGGGAGCGTCACACCTGGGGATGCATCTGGTGGAATAAGCAAAAATATGAACTTCAGTGAGAGCCAGAGAAGAATGAGGAGCATTCACAATGACAACATGATCTAGACCAGGACCTGTACAGAGAAACATTTTTGCTTGCATTTACTATTAAAACTTAAAAATTACTATTAAAATTATTTTTATTTTATACATTAAAATTATTATATGAATGAATTCATATATTAATGCAACTTTTTTTTAACCAGTCATTTTGACTAAAGTTTGGGAGTTTATAATGTTTTATTTTAAACATCTCAGTCTTTTGTAGCTCACCAGCTCACCGTTTACTTGATCAAAGATAGTACAAACAATAATATTGTGAAATATTATTAGAATTTAAATAACTGTTTTTCATTTTAATACAATTTTAAAATCTAGTTTAATCCTGTGGTGACAAATCTTTGGTGTCACATGATCCTTCAGAAATCATTCTAATATGCTGAATTGCTGCTCAAAAAACATTTCTTACTATTATAAGTTTACAGCTACTTAATATTTTTGTTATTTCAAGACTCTTTGATGAGAAAGTTAAAAATTACAGCATTTATTTGAATAAGAAAGCTTTTGTAACAAGTTTATTTACTGTAATTTATGATCAATTTAATGTGCCCATGTTGAATAAAAATATTTTCTTAATAAAAAATGCTGACACCATTATAAATTATATTTAAAAAAGTCTAGTACTCGTATATAGAAAGTTTTAAATAATTGAAAATGTTTACTGCAAATTACAGAGAGAAGATGATAACCAACCTGTTGTGTTGGGCAGGTTTGCAGAGGCACTGCCTTCTGTCTTAATGGCTGGATATCCAGGTGCCACTACACCTGCTCCATCTCTATCATTGCTGGGCAGCCCAGCGGACAGGTAACTGGGAGGAGGGACGTAGTACTGGGAGAACTGACTCTGGCCAAGAGAGTTGTAATTTGAAAACTCCTAAAAAAATAAAAAGGGGACATCAGAAATGTGACCACTCTTAAGAAACAATATACAGCATTCATATAAATTAAAATCGTGTTCATTGTTTGTTCAACAAAAAGTAACCAAAGCAAACTGATTGTTTCAAGCTTTTATTCCCAAATGTAAAACAACCTACTTTTCTGAAATCTAATAAGTCTGTCAAAATGTAATGGTTGAAATGATAATTAACTGTTTGAAATCTGAGAATCTATTCTCAGAACAATAATCTATTTTTTTACTATCTATTTTTTCTTTTTCTATTTTTTGAATCACTTCCTAAAAAATTATATTGTAACATATCATGATCAAGAACATGTTTCTGCATTTTTAACTTTGTTCTACACTATATAATGTCTTAGTCATGACATCACATACCTCAGCTAACTAAATGAGCAGAGCATTGCATCTACAGACTCACAGAATTTGTAGTTAAAGTGAGACAACCTGTATAACAAAATATGACTTCAACTTAGGTCAAATAAAGTGTGCATCTAATCCAAGAAGCATCAACAGCATACTCAAATGAGTTACTCTGTCCTTTCCAGTACTGAGTTCCTTGCTCCACACTCACCTGATGTGTGCCAGCGGCTGTGGTCACGGCAGTTCCTGGGGGGATATTAGTGTACACACTGGATGTAGTGAAACAGGAACCTGAATGAGGAAGAATAATTATTATAAAGGATGCCAAAAACACATGCAGTGAACAGCTCAGTACTAAAAATTATTGGCGATCATGATAAATATTTCTGAATGAAATGCTGTATGAGTGTTAATGAAAAGGTTTTGGCGGATGGAACCGGTCAGATCTTTGTCCTCAGCGGTCCTGTATTGATAAGGCTGTGAGGTGCAGAGAGCGTGTAGAGACACACACAGAGAGCAGTAGCAGGCTTGCCTTGGCTGGGGTAGGAGTAGTGGATCTGGTTGGGTTGGGTTGAGGTATAGGCTGAGCTGAAGCTGAGAAACCCCGTCTGGCCAACAGAGGGCGCCTCGGGCAGCCGCGACTCTGTCTTTAAGCCCGGCCACATGGAGCCTGAGGCCGTGCATGGATAGATGGCGCAAGAGAGGGCAAAGAGTGGAGGAGAAAAGGGATGCAGAGACGAAAGTGGTGATTAGAGGGAGGTTAGGAACTGGATGTAATGTAGACGTGAACTGATCTGACTGCCAGCGTACAGTGTGAATGCAGGGTGAGAGTTTAAGTGGAATGAGTGTTCAGATGAATTAAAGCACAGACAGCAACTGGGTGAAGCACAGACCAAATGGTGGCAGTCCGTACGTCTGGCCGGACTGAGGAAAGCCGCTGTATACGGTCGACTGGCCCAGGGAGGGGAAAGCCACTTGGCTGGCATATGCAGTGACAGCCGTGCTGAAGAATAATGGAGGAGAGTTAATAGCTGAACATTCAAAATCACCACTGTACTTAGGGAGGCTGCTATAGACTTTAGTCAGGGTAGACAACATATTCAATTTGACTTAAACCAACCGTTCAATATGTGGTATGATCTTAGTCAACGTGTATTCAAAACTGACACCATTTACTTTCTTAATAATGTTACTAGTCTTATGAACAATTCATCTGTGCATGTTATTTCAAAGAAAAACAAATGCGCTTAAAAACTTTCATTAAAATGTCTTAACTAGGGGTGTAACAATATATTGCTATACAAAAATGTAAATGTGTCATTGGAAGTGACAATCTGTCTTGTGCATACTTCACCCAAAATAAAAATTACTATGTGAGAATTTTTAGCGCAATTTTCCACCAGACAAATTGCGATTGTTAACTCATGATTTCTGTTCTGTGCGTCTGTGCGCACCAATCTTGCACTTCTATCTACTCCTCAACCAGACCACCTAGAGACTTCGGGTTTTCGGCATTATGTTAAGGAAGGTCTAATCTCGGGACCGCACAAAAAAAATCCAGGAAAAGATTTACTATCTCTTAGTTTTGTGATCCCATGAGGTGAGAAAATTGCGCTAAAACACTCACTGAGTTTTTATTACTTGTTTTTTAGTTTACAGAGTTTTAGTGTCAGTACTACATTAAACTACTATATATAATGTTGAATATACTGTATAATAATGCAATGGGGGAATATTTGTGGATCCTAATAGTGCCAAATGTCTTATGTTACCAGTAAAAAAGTGTCATACATTATTTTAAATATATCTAGTCAGTAACAGAGTGCAAGCATATACTTCTAAAATAATTCTGTATTTCCAGCTTCAGAATCATGAATATTTTTATTCTGGTGTCACCATTGTCCTGTTCATTGGGCTACCAGCACCAAGTCCAAGCTATATATCACTCTCATACATAAAAGAAAAACCCTATCATGGATTGAAACAACATTTATGGATATATTATGTACATGCACAATAAGTCAATTTCTTAAGCAAGCAAAGAGGGTCGATTATGATCCCATATTGATTCCAAATGACATGCTAGACTATTCAGTTCAGGTTTTATTAAACAGATGTTTTTATTAAACAAAATACAAACCCATTTTAAGATAACTTTCAGTACTTACTTGCTTCCTTGGTAGATCTGTGAGGTATATTCAGTGGCTGTGGTTGTGGTGAGGTCTTTGCACGTCACTGCTGTTAAAAACAGGGAGGTTCGGAACAATGGTATTATGCTTTAAATCAAATCAACATCTGAGCAAGACAGCATCTCTTGTCCTCCTGATATAGTAAATGGGCCTTACCATTATGAGTATATGCATTTTCTGTGACACAGCCCTGGGATCTTGATATTGTCTCTTGATTTGACTGTTCTGGACCCCCAGGCACTGCTGGAGACATTGAGGGGGTGGATAATATTTACACGTATTTTTACACAAATACATGTGGGGCATGACAATATTGACAATATTCAATATCTATCTAAAATAACATACGTGTTTCAATCAGATGAACCATCAATTCAATAAAGCAATTATAGCAACAAAATATATTTAAAAAGTGTAATATAAGTAAAACAGTAAAAATTAAACTGTTTTAATTTAAAAAAAGTTTACACCTTTTTTATAACAAATAAAAATGGTGAAACCAATATATTTAACAATACAAAAATTGAACCTCAGCTAAAAGTTTGCTCCTGTTGTGTAAATCAGAAATGTGATCTCGTTACTATCACTCTCATACTTAATGGACAAATAAAAAAGGTGTTAAAATCATTGCAATATTCACAATGTTGGTAAATGGTTAGGGCTGTTGCGGTGAAGGAATTCGCCTTGCGTGGATTTTGAGTGGCTCAATATTGTGATATACGATATTATCGTCATATTTAAAGATTATTTTTCTTTTTTTTGCTATATAAATAAGTGCAACGATGTGGTCAGCAGACACAAAGACAGATTCAAAAACAAAACCGGCTTTATTAAAAATCCAAACATTGAATGAAAAGACAGGAGAATAACGCAAACCACAAAATGCTTAAAAAAGAACCGACCTAAAACAACTGAAACACAGGAAAAAATGTTTTTACATTCTTCACTCTTATTATTAACGTATTTAACATTCAATACACACGCATGTGTAAAAGTGTAAAACAAGAAGGGTATAGCATTATGAAAAAACGTGAACATCACGGTTGCAACGGTTGCTTGCATTCCTCTGCTATTGGCTTGTCAGTATCGCGGTATTACAATATTGCGGTTATCAAGACAGCCCTATAAACAGTCAACAAAATATATTTGATATAATTGCCCTGCCCAATTCACATGCACCTTTTACCACCCTGAAATAAACAAAGTATTTCAGATGATGAAAATTAAAGCAGAAACCTACTTACTTAAGTGCAAGTGAGCCACAGATGATGGTGGATATGAATTGACTTCTGACTGTGCTGTTGATTCGTCCTGGTTTGGGGAGTCACTGCTGTCATTAGCAACCACACTGCAAAAGAACGACTTTTAGAAATGTATCCTGTTGTTCTCTTAATGTATAACAACAACAATGAAACATGAAATGAGCCTCTGAGTTTTGGTTTGAAAATTGTCAGCTTCCAGATTTCGCATGAGTGGCCAAGAGTAGCTAGCTGTTCTGATACTAAATATTTTCTGACATTTTGTTAAATATGACACCAAATGACATCATGCTTTAATCTGACAAGACACTCTTTGTTCTTTCTCTTTCCCCTTAATTGCTCAAGGGTACAACAGTAATAGAGCAAGATTATGATCTTATATCCAGTTCCTTGTATCTGTACTGCTTAGAATAGCATGTTCACATCCTAGCAGTCTAATCCTTAAAAAATAATGTTGTAAATAATGTTCAGTTTCTTGCATAGACCAATTGTTTGGCTTCTTCAGTGAGGTCCACTGTATTGTCAGGAGCCACAGGTATTAATTTTGTTTTGTCTGCATATGTTTTTTTGAATCTCAAAGTGATGGCACCTATTGACTTGCATTATATGAATCACAGAGGACCACGGTTTCAATAGTAGTAATAGTATTTGAGTTTATTGCCATATCAGCATCACCGGCTATTCCATGGCAGATACATATTAAACATTTAACAACATAATATCATAAGTACAATATAATGAAAACAAACTTAGACAAAAAAACAAAACAAACACAAAAATAAGTACAAGTACAAAATGAGTACAATTCTATAAAATATTCTTTAAATGTACTTGTGCAAAATCTGGATCCATAAATAAGTCCTTAAAAGTTTGTCCTGATAAAAAAAATGCTGTCTCATAACATTAAAGATTGGGCAGGACCACGGTTTCAGCTAAAAATGTTATTTACTGTTCTACTGAAGAAGAAAACAAGTCCCCTACATCTTGGATAGCCTGAGGGTGAGTAAATTAACAGCAAATTTTCATTTTTGGGTTAACTATCCCTTTAACTAGTATGCTATAGCCTATATGCAGGCTACACATAAGAATATGAAATACACCACACCCTATAATGAAAATGCATATGAAAATATGTAATGAACCATACACTGTAATGAAAATGCACATGAACTTACCGTGAATCTCCCTCCTGATTCACTTCTGGATCATGCCGAGCTTTCTTTGTCTATTCAATCAAAACAACAGAGAAAAAGAGCATACATTTATATATTACATCTCTCAGCGTGTTTATTTACAGTGGCTGATGGCATTTGACATAATAATGTGAAGCATTTCATGCAGTGACAGAAGAATGCAGTAGTGTGACATGCTTTACATAATCTAAACTACTAATTAGGGTTGTGCACAACGACTGATTTCATTAACGTTAAACAGAAATTTCACAATCAACTAGTCAAGTCTTTTTAGCAGTTCACTCAAGAAAAGTCCTCATCAATTTCCCATTTGTCAGACTGCAGGGCTATTTTTGAACGAAATACAAAAGCTAAAAGGCGATTAAAATGCACCTAAAATAAATGTCTTGATGCCGAACAAGAAGAAATTCATTCTATTTGTCAGCTACTTATGAATCTGTCTTCATTCCTGTACTGGTATGATTAAGTGAAACAATATAACAGTACATAGTAATAAACAGCTATATTTACATGTATTTCTTTTTACTAAAAACTTTCATGCTTGAAAAAATAGATTTTCAAATGAATGATGAAATTTGTGTTTTGAACAAATTCAGTCATATGGACAAATATGAAAGATGTCAGTGCAGTGTACTCACAGGTAGCTCAGGCACCTCTTGCGACTCGTTCATGGCTGCGAAAGATGACGTCTTCACCGTCGGCCAAAGTAAATCCGCGCCGTCAGTCTCTGCAGTTGCCGCTGCTTCTGCTTTGGCCAAGGCCCTGCGTGAAAGACATAAGCCAACACTGTGAGACATCTTTATATATGCTCTCCACCTCACTGGGGTTGATCCTTGTCATTTGTCTGTGTGCGCGGTTACGGTGCTGAGTATCATGGGAAAGTCAGGGGAACAAGTGGGGCTTGCGGGGCCTAATCCCACTCTCACCCTCGTGGCAGGTGAGCTCGGCACCGGCACGTGAGGTGCCCCACAAAAGCACCAGATGTTTCCCCCGTACCCTCCCACTCTTCAGCGCACATGCCTGGGTTAGATGTCCGCCTCTCCTTACATGTTTACTAACCTACATTTGGTGAAAACTAGGAAGCTTGTATTCTTTCCTGATTATATCAAAAAGGCATTAGGTGTTTCTGCGCAAGCTGTCACATCCAAAGGGTGGGCGAGGATAAGATCTAACCTAATTTTATTCACCTCATGCCTTCTTTAAACTGCATTTATATAATTGGTATATGAAGCAGGAAAGGGAAAAGCAGGTCAGACGCTCACTTACACTTGAGCCAGTTTAGCAGACGCTTACCAAAGCGTCATTCATGTAAATATGGGACTACGATGTTTAGTAAAACACGTGAAGCCCTGAGCGATGCTTTTGCAACGTACAGCCCAATGTCCCAGGAAAGTGATGTGGAAATGGAAAAAACAAGTGAAATGAAAATCTGAAACACTTTTTGAAATAAATTTAGAAAGTTACACAGACCATCTATAGACCCTTTTTGCGGCGACATCACAATTACGTCACGGGCTCACGGCAGAGGCAAAACGGAGGCAAAAACAAAGGGAAAACTAGAGGCAGCCAATACAAACCGGCACAGATTCAGTTATATAAGGAGCTTAAAATGTCACCTTCTTGTGTTGTTGGGCGCAAGAATCGACGGTGTAAAGGCTCCAATTTGAAATTATCGCATAATGTTTCCTAAACTATTTTGATTATTTGTGAATCATCTATGATTGTATACATTGTTGTGATTGATTGTGACTAGACTTTTTGAAGAACCTGTTAAGAAAGAATAATCAAATACATAGTTAAAAAATGAATTTGCTGTATCTGGAATTTTTATTTCTAGAAAATATTCACATCATTAAAATTGCACTGTAATGGACGGTGAGTGACCTTACACATTAAGATAAAATCGGATTTTCTCCAGTCATTGTTAAAAAACAAGCTAACAAAACTTGCTAACTAGCAAGTGAAGCGGCCAGAGGAATCGCACTGCCTCAACCTAAGCTCCGCCCACAAAAAATGTCACCATGTTTACTAACTGAAAAGGGATCTATAAAGTGATAGTTTACCCAAAAGTGAAAATTCTGTCATCATTTCCTCAACCCAATGTCACTCCAAACCTGCTTATGACCAAAATATTCTGTTATTACTCATACAATGAAAGTCAAAGTCCAAAACAACACTGGACCAGTGACAGACAAACAAACAAACATACATTTATCAAAATATTCCATTATATGTTTGGAATGGCATAAGGGGGAATTGGTTTCAATGAATTTACTCAAATTTTATTCAGTTTGTTTCATGATTAAATGTTTTAATTATTGTTGTTATATAAGTGTAAATAGAGGAAATTTGTGTTCATTTTGTGAAAAGTATGAAACCGCTTATTTTTACCAACATTTTACTTCATAATACTTGTATTAAGCATTATGAATTTAATTGGCAATAATTCCAGTTTAGTTAAATAAAAAATGTTCTATATAATTATCATTAAACAAAGAATATTGTTGACGCGTTCACGAGAGCACAACACATGCACATGCGTGTCATGAGCAGACGTTGTGTGCACGCGCGTTGGAGATGATTATTTTGTAAATAGTGGCAAATTATGTTTTTTTTTGCACAAACAAAGCACTCGTGTCACTACATAAAATTTAGGTTAAACCACTTGGATTATTTAACCTCAGTTTTATGAAGTAACACGCATGTGTCATGGTGCTCTCATCAATGTCAATGTCTTTTTATTACTTTTAACATCAATGTCTTTTTACCACTATTCTGGGGCTTGAAAGTGGTAGTTTCATAGGCTGTCAATAGAAGGACAAAAAGCTCTCAGATTTCATTAAAAATATCATTTTGGGTGAAGTTACCCTTTAAAATTGTAACAAGTTTGCAATAAAACTCTACATACAAAAGCATCAGACATTAAACTTCAGCTTCAGGCTTCCAAGTTTTTAATACATCTGCAAGCAAAGACAATTTTCACATAAACATTTACTTACTTATGTATGCATGTATGTATGTATGTATGTATAAAATGCAGACGCAGGAGTCCCCTTAATTTAAATAGTTTGCTATCTACAATTAATTCAGTAAATAACGAATTCATTTAACAAGTTCAATTTTGGTGCGTTCATCTCGTATAGATCGTATTTACGAGTTGAACTCACTTGAACGCCACCACAATGTCGTAAATACCAGTGGGTAGCTCGGGATTTTCTCTAAGACCCGATCTTTACGAGTTGTGGGCGTCTCACTGAGAAACATGGCGTAATACCACAATACTTAAAGGTATTAACAGAGATATTGTCAGGCTTTTCAATTTTTCACATCAACCCGATCACATGTTTAGCGTTCATGTAAACACTACATTCAGATTCATCAATCGGAATGAATTCAGTCCGACTGAAACAAAAGTTGTGCATGTAAACTTATGCCCCTACCCCAGCAACATGTGTTCTTTTGTTGATCACTCGTTTTTATGCAACTCTGAGCACTTTTCATAATCTTTATCCTGGCTGAAGCACTTTTGTTTCAATCTATAAGAACAATATAATCAGCCTATTTTATAGTTTAAAGTTAAAGATATTAATACGTTGAGAGTCTTGTGTTTATTTGACGATGATTTTACATTTCTTGTTTGTATCAAGGCTAAATACAAATAAAAGGTGAACATTCATTTATTTTTTACTGTTTATTTCTAAAATATTATATAGTTTTATTGGAGGAGGTTTCATAGACTTGGCAAATAAAATTTTCAGAAGTTTGTAGATACAGACATCCGTGGTGTTCATCAGTTTTTCTGAGGCTTTTATATTGTTCATATCAATATCGGAATTATATCGTATCGACCGAAATTAAGAAACATATCGTGATATAAATTTTGGCCATATCGTCCATCCCTAGCCTGGACCCCTCGACAAAAACCCAACAGGATTGTCTCATAGGTTGGATTATCACAAAAACAAGCTCTGTGATCACAAAAGTTTTTGTCCATCAAGATAACTATCACAGATGAACACAGCTTTTATGAATTTTGAAGCTTAGATGCAGTTGCCAGAAGTAAAAAGCTAAAGGTAGGCTATAAACAAACTACACAATGGCCCCATGAATTCAACGTCATAACCATCATGAAGCTTTTGACAACTCTTTCAGTTTTTATCTAAAAACATTTTCCCAGAACGTTTGAGTTAGAATTAGTTTGCTAGAGCACAATTATAACCATGACGATGCTGTAAAAGCGGACTGAGTTTACATTTCTGCCATTTACCTTTACTATTTCAGCCATTTAACCAAAACCCCATTCAAAAAACCTATTGACTTTGGGACGATGGAACCCGAAGTGCTAAATAAGTGATGTCACACCTGCACCACTCTATTTCAAAGGCATAATATGACTTAATTAAAATACAAAGTAATGGACCACTTGCACTGAGCTTCGTAATGCGCAGCACTTCCGTTTGGAAATAGTACATCTCACTTATTTCCGGTTATGTTTACTTTCAATGTACTGTGGTCAATGAGTTGAACAAACGAGTGTCCGCAATAAGATTTAAAAATGTGGAAATTTGTATTAACAGGAGAATGGATATTCTGATGTTTACTGTGTGCAGAATTATTAATCCAAAGTTTTAATCCAAACCAAGCCGATCTGAGAAATCTGCGGCTGTTAAAAATACGCCATTATTTCACCACAGGGTGTCAATGTTCGTCTAAACTAGTGACCGCGACGCTGAAGTGTGCGAGAACAGGTGAATAACATCAGTACGAACCACAAACATTTATCATTGTGTCATTTTTCAATGTCAATCTTTTTACTATTTACATGTTTATGCCCAAAATGCTTAATTAACATTCAAAGTAGTTGACTGTCATTATCCTCTATGCTGTGTGTGTTACTGTTTAAGATTAATTAAATAGCCTATAGCCTATTTAACATCGTTACAGGCACCTCGCGAGCATTCATTCATTCATTCAACTATTTTAAAAGACTGGAATAAAGCAACAACGCACACAAGCCATCCTTTATATTAGTCAAATTCATTAAAAAATTTAAACTCAACAGGCAGTAAGAGAAAAACACTGTTAATGAGAAAACGAGCATATAGGCTGCAGGTTAGTGGATAAATATATTTAGCCTATTTATTATTCAGAATGCACAGTTGGAAAGAAAATATATTTATAGGAACATTTCAGCAGGCTCAAGATAATTAATACAGAGATCATTATTCATTGTTTTAATCAATTGGTATCCATAAAACGTAGTGATAATCTGCATTCTCATGTATGCTCTAATGCTGGGTACACACCAAAGGATTTTTTCCATCTTATAAGATTTTCAAAATGTGATAGACCACAAACATGAGGACAAAAAATCCTAGATTTAACCGTTTTGCTCCACACACGAACAGATTTTCAACTAGAGTATCGACTGTGAACACAGGAAATCTCGCAAAATCTCGCGAGACCTCAGAATAAGCATGGCGGACGATATGCAGGAAGAAATTGCGATGATAGTGTTTGGAAAGGTTTTACACAACACGTTGTATAAACATTTGTGCTGTTGCCACAAATCAACAAGCTGATCCTCCATCTCTGCTGTCCACATCAATTTCACTTTGTGCTGCGCCATGACTGCGTTTGTTATGCTTCTGTCTTCCATCATCTCGCTTTCTGATTGGATATTGTTTCGTTTCACGAGCTAATCTCCAGAGCGTGCGCGCGTTTGTCCTCGGGGTTCCCCCCACACATCAGGATTTCTGATCGTAAACATGTTGAATATTTACGATTCGCAATCGGGGCGGCTCCGACGTTCTTCCGATCAGGTTCGGACACTCTTAACACAGCTCACACACCAAGGGAAAATCTGATAAGATAATCTGTAGAACCATCAAGATAATCGGGACATAGCTAGGATTGTCGGAAGGGGGGAAACCGGCCCAAAATCAGCCCGATTATCTTTTGGTGTGTACCCAGCATAACCGGAAACTCCCGATATGTAGGGCCTAAAAAGTAGAACGCGGAAGTAGTTGTGCAAGTAGTCCATTACACTACCTTTTGAGATCAGTAACATTTTAGTGTCATGTGTTATTTATTTGATCAAGAATCTGAAAAAATCTGATTAAAAAAATATAACGTTATATATAATTTTTATTTTCTATTAATTATTTTTTTAAAGTAATATATTCCTGTGATTAGTTATTCCTAAATTTTCAGCAGTCATTATTCCAGTCTTTAGTGTCACATGATCCTTCAGAAATCGTTATAATAAAAAATAATAATAATAAAATAAAAATAAAATAATTTTTTTTTTTTTTTTTAAATGTGGTCGATTCAAAATCCATTCTCAAAGGCCGTGAATCAATTTTTTCCACATTTATTTATCTATCACCCAAAAGCCAGTATTAGTTTTCCAACACTGTTCATAGGCTTGCAGCCTCCATGTTACAGCTAATGCGGTGAGAATTTATGTTTGTGTTATCTTAAACATAAAACAACCTGATCCTGTTTGATCAAAGCATGCGACTGTTCTGACTTGTCCAATTTTCAGCATCAAATTTTCATCTTGCATCAAAATCCTGTCTATTCATTGTATGCATTTGAAATATAGAGTTGGGTTCAGCTTTAATGTACCCAAGTGTACCTAAAATAAAAAGAGTTTAATAGTAAACTTGTGTTCACTCTTCTTTTTTATAAATATAAGATTTGTATTAAATCTATATCCATTGAGTCGAATTGAGAATCGAATAGGGAATCGAAAATCGAATTTAGAATCAAAATCGAATTGGGACATGTGATTTGACACCCAGCCCCATTTCTTATTATTGTCAATGTTGAAAACAGCTGTGCTGCTTAGTATTTTTGTGGAAACCGTGATGCATTTATTTTAGGATTCTTTGGTGAATAAAAGCATTTATTTGAAATCTATATTTTTTTGTAACATTATAAATGGTTTACGGTTTCTTTTCATCCTTGCTGAACAAAAGTAATAGTTAGAAAAAAACGTACTGACCTTACATTTTAACATAAAAAATATAAATGTTAAAACTTCACCTGCATTTAGAGATTATGACAAAAAGCAATTTGTATTTTTTAATCTGGTTTTTATGTAGGCCTATTTTACTTTTATATATAGTTTTAGTTTGAAAAAAATATATAGATCAGTTCAGATAGAAGTATTAGACTGCATGAGCTGTAGATCAGTAGGTATAAAAGTGTGCTGACTGTACACAGTACAGCATAAACCTATCAAACAAAACACAATAGCAGGAGGATCACAATGGCAGGAGGCTTAAGTAATGTAAGTTTAAAGACATCCTCAACATACACTAAACAGGACTGACTCAAAGACGGCTGATCAGTGAAGGTGAGGATCTCACATCTTAGTATTTCGTTACAAAAACAACGTTTTGCTCCCATGACGCCGAAAAGTGCTGCCTAGGTAACGCTAGGAAGATCAAAAGGATCTGAGACACAGCCAGTGTTTCTCTCCAAAACTGTGGCTATTTCACCGGAGATGTCCACATACCACACACATTAAATGCGACCATGTTCGGAAACACGCATAACGTTATCACTGCTGGCGCACATACTATAGGAGGAGAACTATAAACTGTTTCCCAGTGGTCGCTGTGTTCATGGAACGTTAGCGTTAAGCACAGTTTGAGCAGTTAGCCAACGTGTGTTATTTAGCTCGCGGCTCACTGACCTTACCATTTCACACTAAACCGCTCATTAAAGCACTCAAATTCACAGTGCATGACACACAAATGGGAAAGAAACTCTTACCATCTCACCAAGTGCTACTTTCGAGGAAACTTTATGTTTCCTTGAACTGAAATTCCCTCGGTGGGGCGCCGTTACCGTATAGTGTTAGGGACAACTATTTGGCAGGAAGTCGCTAAAATTCCCGACGCGCATGCGCAGAAACGACAAGCGCTCCTTCGAATCACAAAACGGTAAACCCTTGCAAAAATGTGATGATTGCCGAGTGCTGAGGTAAGCATTTCTGTTACTACTGATTCGTAAACTACCATAGAGATGGGGGTTAGACTTTACTTTGTAAGCTCCCCCAGAACATCATATATTTAAAATGCAGTTTAATTAAAGAAGTATTTTTGTTATAGTAAAAAAAAAGATATGAACGGAAATGACAGAAAGATCCTGAAAACCAAGCAAAGTTTGTTATTTGTGTGTGTGTGTGTGTGTGTGTGTGTGTACAAATAACAAACTTGGCAAATAACAAACTTACTAACATTTGGGGTCAGTAAGATTTTTTGAAAAACAAAAAAACACTTTCATTCAGTCAAAGTGTAAAAGTGACAGTAAATAATGTTATAATAAATGATTTATATTAATCAGCCTTACACTACCAAAATTACTATACAGACACATTTAAACACACAATATAACACATGTACAGTACAATATAACATTATACAATATAAGTCCAATGGCAGTTATAAGCAACAGAGTAGAGAAAAGTCTTCAAATGAGAAGTTAAGCACAAGTGTCAAGATCTAATGTGGAGAGGGAGGCTGTTTTAGAGGCACGGGGCTGCAACAGAGGCACTTATTAGAGGCACGCTGAGCAGATCTTAAAGGTCTAGTAGTTTGATAATGATGTAAAAGGCCAGAAATATACTCTAGTGCAAGTCCATGTCTAGTGCGAGTCCATGTAAGCCCTTTAAAACCATTGACAGTAGTAGCCTACTTTTTATTAAAATGTATATTATTGTCACGGGAAGACGTAAGAAGAACTCATGTGCAGGGTTTTTTGAAAGGTTGGTGGGTGGTAATTAGGGTGCTAACGATTAATTGACGATCGATTAATTGTCGATAATAATTTAACCGATAAAACTTATCGATCATCGATTAAGGTCAACCGCGACACACTCGCCGGAGTTATGTTTGGGATCATTTTACTTTAAAAGGCTATAGTTACACCTTCATGACTACAAGTTTGCTTGTGCATTCGCAGCCTTGTTGTTTTGTGCAAATTGTGCAAAAAAAAAGTTATAATATTGTGTTTATTTTGTATATATCTGATTAATCAAATATAGGATGTGTTTTCGTTGAAATAACCCACTAGCAAAGGGCTTCAGTTTACCGGTGTTTATTTACCACTTCAGTTTCAGCATGCACAGCTCAAACAGCAATGCACGACTTATAATAACTATGATTGGGACTATCATGTTACATTATATTATAATGAGAACACTGTTTTAATAAATCATTGTGAATTCATTGGGTTTAGTTGCCGTGGAGCGCGTCCACAACAGGAGTTACACATTCTGACTAGCAGGCATCTGAGGTGTTGGTGACAGTTGTATTAGTCGTCATTTGATTATTAAATAAGTATTTTAATTAAAGGATCAATCACATCGACTCATTTTACAATCCTACTAGCCCTTTATTTAGACTAAAAACCCTTCACATTCATTTGGTGAGGAACATAGCATTTTGAGCAGCATTGCAGACTTGTCATGCTGTTGGCTATATATGTTAAGGCTAACTAACGATTAATCGATTAATTGATAATTCATTTAAATGACGATCGATCATGGAAATTTGTGTAAATTGACATTCAGTACAGGTAGTCACAGGGGAGAAACATTGGAGAATTGACCATGGAGAATCAATGATGGAGAACAGACATTGGAGAATCTGTAGTCTTTGATCGCTAGTTTGACATGTTCGCCGATAGCCGATTAATGACCATTGCGATCAAATTTGACCTCAGATGAAATTCTGCCAGTGTCAGTCCTGACGCAGCACGGTCCTGCAGTGTGACTTCTCCTACGACGACCGTCAAATCAAAAACCAATAGGATCACAGGTTGGTTTGGTTTTGGTTATTTTGGCAGTGTGGGCAGGTGCAAATCCTGCTGGAAAATGAAGTCAGCATCTCCATAAAGCTTGTCTGCTGAAGGAAGCATGAAGTGCTCTGAAAATGTCCTGGTAGACGGCTGCGTTGAGTGGACAGCACAGTGGACCAACACCAGCCGATGACCAACACAGACTGTGGAAACTTCACACTGGACTTCAAGCATCTTGGATTGTGTGCCTCTCCATTCTTCCTCCAGACTCTGGGACCTTGGTTTCCAAATGAGATGCAAAATTTGCTCTCATCAGAAAAGAGGACTTTGGTCCACTGTGCTTTATTAAATCCAGAGTCAACGCAGCCGTCTACCAGGACATTTTCAGAGCACTTCATGCTTCCTTCATTTTCCAGCAGGATTTGCACCTGCCCACACTGCCAAAAGAACCAAAACCTGGTTCAATGACCATGGTATCACTGTGTAATTACTGTGTGATTTCATGTAATATTCTAATTTTTGGAAATCCTGTTTTTGTGGGTTTTATGAGCTGGAAGCCCAAATTATGCACAAATAAACAACTAAATACTTGAAATCTTTAAGTTGTGGGCCCTGAATCTATAATCTATGGAAGTTTAACGTTTTGAATGGAATTATGGAAATAAATAAACTTTTACATGATATTCAAATTTTTTGGAAAGGGTCTGTATATATATATATATTTATTAAGCAGCGCAACTGTTTTTAACATTGATTATAAGAACCGTTTCTTGAGCAGCAAATCAGCATATTAGAATGACCATGTAACACTGAAAACTGGAGTAATGAATGAATGAATGAATGAGCCATTTATATAGCACTTTTCATATGTACTACTGTACACCCAAAGTGCTTTACATTCATATCAGGTAATCTCTCCTCAACCACCACCAGTGTGCAGCATCTACTTGGATGATGCGACAGCAGCCACAGTACAAGGCCGCCACTGTGCTCACCACACACCAGCTATAGGTGGAGAGGAGAGAGAGTGATAGAGCCAATTCAATGGATGGGGATTATTATTACTAGGCCATGATTGGCAAGGGCCATTGGAGGCAATATGGCCAGGACACCGGGGTTAAACCCGTACTCTTTACAAGAAGTGCCATGGGATTTTTAATGACCACAAAGAGTCAGGACCTCGGTTTTACGTCTCATCCGAAGGACGGACGGTCTCATCCGGTAATGGCTGCTGAAAATTCAGCTTTGCCATCCATCACAGGTATACATTTTATTTTAAAATATATTCAAATATAAAGCTTGTTTTAAATCTTACTAATATTTCACAATATTACTGTTTGTACTGTATTTTTATAAGATAAATAAATCCTTGGTGAGCACAAGAGACTTTTTTTTTTTTTTTTCTATGACTCCATCCATTCAACCATTTCCCATGTCACTTATGGTTGTGGAGATTCCGTGATCCCAGCATCTCAGGCCGTGGGCAATGAAATACCCTGGATGGATGACATGAGAATATTCATAACCCAAAACTGAACAATTAAAAAAAATGTAAGTGAACAAATTAAACATCAAAACAAAAGTGAAGAATAAGTAGACGTGTATGGATCAATTTTTCAAATATTTATTTTGCATTCAAATAGATCATTCTCCAATATTTCATCAATCTAAGAATTTAATACTCTGATCATTAGAGGTAAAATATGTGACATGTAAATAAATATACATGGAAAAATATAAAACAATATATGAATAACTTCCAAAAATGGAAGAAAATAAACATTATCAATATTGCCATGTTTGTAGTTATCTAAAAAACAACGTATAGCACATAACTGGTCCAATGATATGAAATATATTACAATTAAAATAGGGATGCATTTCATGAGGGCATCCAAACCCCTCTTCTTCATTAAGTCGATGCCACTCAATCGTCTCAACAACGTCTTGCATGACAAATTGTTCACATCTCTTTCAAGTCACCATTTCTATTGCACAGCATTCCATGTCCCTGTCCAACCCAGAACGATGCAGACAGGAATGATAGACACACGTGGAAATGCATCACAACATACATAAATTAGCTGAACAGGCACAATTTGAACAAACAAAAAAGACACAGTTCCTTTTGGGCTAGTACATATGACTTCTATACATGATGCAGGTGGTTTCAATGCGATCTAATCGACATGCTGCGTTTTCGGTAAACATCGATCGCTTCAGATAGTGATGACAAATGGATGTTTAAAACATGCATCCATCTCACTAAATGTATGATAAAAGAATGTGATGTATGACTAGTAAAATTGCCTTCCCAAGAAACAGTGTCTGGCATATTGTGTAAAAGTGCTGGCATTGGAGTAAAAAGGAAAGAAAGTGCTTGTAAGACAAAATATTCATTTTTGGAGGAACACGGGATGTCTTCTACTCAATCAGACATATAATCACAGCTAAAAGCCTTGTGGCTTCGTAATCTAAACTAATTTCCCTTCTAATATAAATCTGAGTAGGACCAAAGAGTTAAGCCAAACCACACTAAAATAATGCAGTATGATAAATATTGCAGTTATTAAATTAACAATTGTCAATAGGAAGAATATAATAAATGTACTCATTAAAAATGTATTGATATTTGAGTCGTACAGCCTGTGTGTCCTCTTGTACTGGTAGGGGTTGATGTATACCATCCATATATTTTGTACATTTCTTGATCCTTTACCTCCACTGTGCAACGATGCATGAAAAATCCAATTAAATAAAACATCATCCAAAGACATTTTGATCAAATGTAAAAGATCACAGAAGGCGTTTCGCCCAGTAGCTGGTGCCATCATCTCCGGTAAGCCAAAGTCAATTTGCCCATTTCCCTCCCCTCACAGATCATCCGTTAAACTCTCAGGCACTTCTAAGCTCTCTCTCTCTCTAGGAGCCCAGGTCCTCTTTGCAACCATTGGCACACATTTAATCTTTTCTGGAAGTTGTTACTGTGTACTTTTTCCTATAACGTCCCATGTTCCTCCTGGTCATGCACGAGTATCCGGGTTGTATCAGTGTCCCTTTGTGCTGCCAGGTCGTACTTGCAAATAAATTGGAAGAGCTAGGTGTCCCACCCTGTGGTCCTTCTTCTGTCCCGATGCTGGAATGGACATTCTGGATGGTGTCACGGAGGCTGTTACTGGAAGGCATGATCAGCCGGTGGACCATAAGAAAAACCTGGGAATGCTCCAGCTGCCTCCCGTACGCTGCTGGTCATGTGCAGGTTATCAGTGTTGCATAGGGAGGTCGACACAGGTAAGTGTGTGAACTCTGGGTCAAAGTGCCGAAGGTCAGTGGGACCACTCTGTAGATTTAATAGAGACAATTTATTACATCTCTATGCACAGACAAGGATTTATGGTAAACTAAAATATACTTTAAGGCAAGACACTACAAGCAAAACCATTTTTTCATGCACTGGTCAATTTTACGACTTTGGGCTATTTTGCTTCCATAACACGTAGACTACTGGAAAGAAAGGTGTTTATTATTATTCTTTATGTATTTGCATCTGCAGATTTCAAATAATACATACCTTTAAAGGCCTATTTCTAAAAATTTATTTTAAAAAAGTAGCACTTGCATACACCAAACATACTCTATTCACCCGTGGTGTCTTGCCTTAATGTCATTGCTTATATGTCATGTATTTAAAATATTTTTGTAATTACACATTTGTAATGATGATGTTTATTTAAAAATATATTAACTTTAAATGTAATATTGAATAACACACCACAGTACTTTACAAGTGCTTTAGTGTGCACATCAACACTTCAAAATAAGTGTGCTTCTTTAAAGCTCAACAAAAGATTATTAAAACATACTGATTTAAAATGTACTAAAATTATTACTATGCAGGTAAATTATTAACTTACCACTGAAGGAATGAAAGGAGGGATGATCTTTTTAGCCATGAGGTCGTCCCAGTTGATGGGAGAGAAGAAGCTGTGGAACTTCAGTTCCAGCTACAAATAAATTTAAATTAGAATTGCAAATCTCATGAAAATAAACCATATGTGAGTAGCACTGGTGTGTTTTTCCACTTACAAAGTCATCTTTGGACCCCAGTCTCTTGGTACGGTCCTTGTGCAGCAAACCCTCCAGCAGGTCACGGCCAGAATTGGACACATTAGGCTTCAGGACTAGAGGCTTGTGAAGGATGTTGTTGTACATCTCGGCAGTGTTGCGACTGTAGAATGGAGGCTAGAAAAACCAAGAGCGAGAGATTAATTGTTTGCTAAATGTATCCTTTGCTACCCTGTAAAAAGAATTGTTGTTTCAATTTAAAAAAGTAAGTGTTCGACTTCGTGCTGCCTTAAAATTTTAAGTTTAGTCAACTTAAATATCCAAGTTATCTCTTAGTTCAAGTTGACTAAACTTACAATTTTAAGGCAGCATGAACACTTACTTTCTTAAGTTGAAATAACTTTTTTTTTATACAGTGTACAACTGATCTAGTCATTTTCCATGCAAAAGGTCTTCTCACCAGTCCATACAGCATCTCAAACAGTACTGATCCCAGGCACCACCAGTCTACTGTACGATCATAGGCCTGTTTCTGGAGGACCTCAGGTGCCAAGTACTGTGGGGGAAAAAAAGAAAGAAAGAAAGGAATCAAAACACTGTTTAAATCCAAATTTCTTGTTAAATACAAACTATCTTATATTCCCCTGTAAAAAGAAGTACACTTTAAGATACTTTTAAAAAAGAGTACTTATTACAGAAATAATATACTTTAAAATAATACACTTAAATGTGAACTGAATACAATGTTTTCAGACACGGGAATAAATGAAAATGTAAATACAGTATGGTTATCTGTACTGCTGAATGTACTGAAACATTTATGGTAAACTAAAATATACTTTAATTTCATTTCTATTGAAACCTATTTGTTTAACATTTAACATTTAGTTTGACATTTAAAAAGTGTACTTAAGGTGTGTTAAACAGTCAAGAATGTGTACTCTCTTTAAGTACACTTAAGTTGCCCTTTATTTCATTATTATAATATCATCTGCAAAAACAGTTTTTGTTTTAAAATATACTTTTAAGTTTGAAGTACACTGCAAGTGCACATTCAATACAATTAAGCACACTTCTTTTTCACAAGATAGTATTTTATGAATGACTCACCTCAGGAGTTCCACAGAACGTTGTGGTTGTGCCATTTGATTCCAGTCCCTCTTTGCACAGACCGAAATCTGTCAGCACAATGTGGCCCTGACAGTCCAAGAGGATGTTCTCTGGCTTTAAGTCTCTGTGAAAATTGACAGGTAAAGGTAAGACCCCATGGTCATAATGAACAGAATAATGAACAGAATCGAGAACTCAGTTCAACTGCTTCTCCACTAGAAGGCACTGCATGCATTCACATACCTGTAAACTATGTGCAGTGAGTGGAGATAACCGAGAGCACTAGCTATCTCAGCAGCATAAAACCTTGCCCTGGGCTCCAGAAACACCCTCTCACGCTGGAGGTGGTAGAACAGCTGCAGGAGAAAAACATACCAAGAGTTCATGAATTCAGTCATCTATTTTAAAGCTGAGGAGTGGCCTCTTTCAGGCTATGAATGCATTGTTTACTAACCTCGCCTCCATTGACGTAGTCTAGCACGAAGTACAGTTTGTCTGTGGTTTGGAAAGAGAAGTGCAGCCCAACCAGGAATGGATGTTTGATATTTTTCATTAATACACTCCTTTCCGCCATTATATGCTTTTGCTGAAAAACATTTGAAGTGTCATTGTTATGATTGTGGCGAAGTGCTTTCACATCTATATGAGAACATTGCAATAGGTCTTACCTCTTTCTTTTTCAGAATGATTTTCTTCTGTAGCACCTTCACAGCATAGTATTGTTCGCTTTCCTTGTGCCGCGCGAGCAGAACCTGTGGAATAAGTTGCCGTCAGCATTCTCAGTTTAGAATATGACATAAATGTTTACATCTTGACTGTATAAAAAATTAAACGTTGCCCACCTTTCCAAAGCTCCCCTTCCCAATGATCTTTAAGTAGTCAAAATCTGAAGGTTGGATCCTGTTAAGGAAATTAAATAACATCAGTAATGCAAACAGCAAATGGCCTGACTGACTGAAATCCAATTAACCAAACAAAAGATTGAGAACAGAAGATGGGAAGAGTAACTACGTACTGAGTTTCTTCAGCCAGAGAGCTCCTTGGATTGGTCAAACACAGGTGATTCTCTTCCAGCTCCTCATTCTGGTTTTCATCGATTTTTAAGAATGAACCAACCTCATCACTAGAGAAAAGAGAAACATTTAAAAATGTTTACTTCAGATAATCAACTTTGTTCAAAACCCACGGTTTGTAAAAACAAAAGACAAACAAACTGATGGTAACTTGATAGTTACAGTGGAAATCTACGGGGCCAAATGTAAGTGTTTCTTCCATTAATAAAGTTTTTTATTAAAGCACGTATTTAAAACTTGTGATTAATTTTACCTATATTGGCACTCCCAGTTTCTGTTAATAATATGTTATACTTATTATATTATAGTTACAGTACTATATTATATAGAGGGCGTTAAAATATTGTGTTAGGCAGTGAGTCAAAAAGGTTGAGAACCACTGCTTTAAATTAATAATTTCTTGTAATGCCTTTGCACACCGATAGATGGCATGGCAGTGTTGTTAAAGTTTATGTGGGGCTATATCTGGTATTGGAACATTCATAAATCTACAATTAATAGATCAAATAAGATTTCGTTGAAACCATTTGCCTTTATAAAATCAGTCCTCCTGCCCAAAATTATGACTTTTAGTCAATTGAGGGACACCCCCCCGCATCTTCCAGCATGAATGAATATTGTGGGGCATATGGAGGGTAGAGATGCGGTGAGAAATTTTCCACTGGTCCGACCTGAATGGCTCTAAGACCAAATGGGCCGCACTTAATTGAATTAGGCCCTTATCCTCGTCTAGGGGACATTAGGGATTTTCTCAAAGGTGCTTACTGCAGCCAAGCAGCGGCCTGGACAGCTGCTTTTCACAGAGCACTATTCTGGTGCTTGGCTTTATCCTGCCGGTACAGATTAACCTACACAATTAGCAGAATGAACATCTAAAGTCCGATGATGGGATTACAGGTTACACCAGAGGTTACAGTGTTGCCTTGGCGAATGAATGCTGGAAATTTCCTGTACCACTTTCTTGCTGATTTTGAAACACAGAAATCATCTATGATCTTATTTGTTCATCGTCAAATCTACATGTAGGCTAACTGTAAAAGCAGCATCATGCTTTTTTTTAAAAAAAGTATCATATAATTAAATATTGGGATACTTACTGTTGACAAATGGGAGGGTTGGAAACAAGCTTCTGGATGAAGTCGTTTAAGCCCATCTTCCTTTCTTTAATAAAAGCTGAAATGGAAAAATAACCATTTACGTCAGAAGGAAATCCACAGCTGACGTCATTAACACCTTGCATTTGAACTGAATGAAGTGGCAACCGTATGAGAAGGGAAACCCTTAAAAAATCTTAAAGGTTATCGGTAATCATTTGCACGTCAGGTCTATATCAGAAATCATGTTTTATAGCCTACATGATGTGATTCAGAATCCGTGTGAATGTGGTTTAATGTCAAGAACGTCTCAGTGTTACACAACACACCGCATTGCTCACAGTATGCAAGCAACTGTAAACATATCACGAACGATACTCATCATTTCCTTCATCCTCATGAAACACCTACCACATAATTTAATTAACCAATGTAAAAGCAATTAAACCCGAAGAAAAATGCAATGCAATATATATTTTAATTATGTTTTTTTTTTAAATGAAGTATAGAAAAAAAATGCGACTAACGAAAAAATTAAAATAAATTATAGACCTAACGTTAATTAAAATAGACTGTACAAACACAAAAACGGCTATCACCTCTACAGTTTTCTCCCATTACAGTTGTTTAATTGCATTTTTGATATATTGCATCCTTTTTTTTTTTCTAAAGCATATAATCAAATAAGCAAAGTCTTTTATAGACATAACTCAAATAAAATAACTCGAATAACTCAAATCTGTTGAGAGACGTACCGGTGAGAACTGACACGATTCCCCTCATCTTGCAGTATGTCAAGTCGCATCCAGCCTGAGTAACTGCCATCACTATTATTTTGTAAGAGTAAATCCACAGGAGGAATGTATTCCTTTAGAAGCCTTTTATTGCAACTCACTGATCTTCCAGCAGCGGACCGTTTGAGTTTGACGAAGCGCACTACAGGGTTTTGATGCCAGGCTGTTGGAAGGACAGCGCTACTGTCTTTCCCCGCCAGTGCTGGACCCGTATTTTTATACGGAACACGTGGTTGTGGAGGCGAGGCTCTGACATCACTTGAGTAACCGAGGAGACTTGCGGAATGTGACGTCACGGGATCCCACGAATCTCTGTTTCACCGGTAGGGGGCGATGCAAGGGGAGGGGGAGCGGAAGCGCTTCCATTCAAGTGAACGAGATTACACGCTCCGACAATTGAAATTGCTACACAGCTGGCTCACCATCTCATCATAGTGTGACATATTAACTCCTAATCCTTATCAGTAGGAATGGTGACGCAGTAAAAAAATGAGAAATGAAATGCATTCAGTGAAATTAGGGCTGTAGGCTCATGCACATTAGGCTACATGAGATTATGGTTTCTCTCTGTTAATGGAAGACATTCCTGTGCTGAACAGATGTGCTAAAGAATATTCTCCACATTTTCTGAGAATGACGCACAATGTTAATCTGTTAAAGCCTGTGTTTTAACAGATTCTCATCTGTGTGAACAAGCCACCATGTTCAAGCAATCCGACCAGGTCAAGGGTGTGAGGAGGCTGCGCTATTAAGGGTTACGTAAACCGATACTCTGAGCCACATCATTTATTTTTCAGCCTGTTCTCCATGTGGTCCACTGACCCTGTAAGTTATATAAGTGTGTCATGATGCCATCCTCGATCTTATAATACAGTATTTGTCCGGTTAGACATCAAGGAGGACAACTAACCCAGGGATTTCAAATTGGGGCCGCAAAAGAGTATAAAGGGGTCTGCAGAAAAGTGTATGTTTACAGTGAATATGTATATAAATATAATGTAACAGTGTGTGTATGTATGTGTATTTATATATATATATATATATATTACTAAATAAATATTATTTTTGTATTATATACATGTTTACAGTGAATATGTATATAATGTAACTGTATGTGTATTTATATAAATATATATTATTACTAAATAAATATTATTTTTGTATTATATACAGTTAGATTTATACATATGTATATAAATATATATATATATATATATATATTGATATTTTCACTTTAAACATTTTTCTGCAGACCACCTTATACTCTTGCGGCCCCCTGGGACCCCAGTTTAAATTTTTTATATTTTCCATTTTCTTTTTTAATAATTTTGTTGTGAGATTCTGTCATTTTTATTAGGCTAGTTTATTTTTTATTTTATTTTTTTATGTATCTATAGGCTAAAGTTTCATACATTTTTAATATTTGGTTGTCATTTTAGTAGCCTGCATCAAGTTAAACTAAATAAAAAAGAGAGATGTTGCTTTAACAAACATAAACCCTGGTGCACATGATTTGCATTTCCACTTCCATAGAACCATTTGGGACTTCTTCTGGAATGTATAACCTGTTCTATCTGTAAATCCAGTCTACACATAATGCCGCTGGTATCCTTTCATTTTACACAAAGAGGTTAAGTTCTTTTTGAGAGCTTTAAAATCACCTGTAAATGAGGAGCCTTGCCAAGTTCTGTTTACGCAAGCAGGATCGGGTGGCATGACATTATCTGACTTAAGAGTTACATGCTTTGTATCCAACCAAACATCCTTTCAGATAGCAGTTAGGAGGAACCATGCAGGGAAATTCAGCTGGAGCAGGTTTCAAATAACAAAAAGATGGGGAAGGTATTCAGTGGAATAGTGCTTATCAGGTTCCACTGTATTTCAGCTCATAATGGATGAATAATAGACAGATGTAAGCTTTCAAGCCATTTCAATGTATTCCTATATTTTACAGTATATACCCAAAATGTCTTACTCTATGAAAATAAACAAAAAATACTGTAAGATGAAAACACGACTGATGATTACTTGCAATCTAGATTTTTTGGCAAATCAAAAGCTAACCTAAAACCCTTTCAAATAAGTAAATATGTGTTTGTTTATGCTGACACTAGGACAGAGTAACAACGATATTATCCAGCCTATCAGGTGACTATATCTGGTGTTTCAGCGTTAAAACATTTTCTTTTTTTGTCTCGTCTCTCCCTTCCACAAACTTCCCCATATTTCCACATAACCGTGTTAGTGTAACAGTTTCTCATATGCCAAGAGCACAGGTGGCAAAGTCTTTCCGCTGCTCACCGAATGTCCTTTGAATGAGTCATTCTGTCATAGTTGTCAGAGATCCAATTATTACTATTTATTTCCTGTTACTATACACTTGCCACGTTGCCGTGGAGACGCAGGTCGACCGAGAGTGTGCATTTGCATAACAGGCCGAGTGTCTTTTGGTCAGATACCGTCTGCCACACTCTGGTGGGCAGGAAGTGAATCATCTGAAGAGAAGGGGGAGTTTATTCTTGACTTCTGCACCTCCTCTCACTGCTCAGGGCTGATTGCCTTTCTGGCTTGCGCCAACCTCATGCCCACACACTCATGTATAATAGATCGATTTCTCTAGCTGCCATTAGCTTAGTCCGACCCATGGTCTTGATGTTTAATGTCTCAGTTCTGTGCTTGACTAATTGATTTGTGATTCCCCCATTTGCATTTTTATCTCTCTTATCTCATCCTTCATATGCCACATATGTATTGTTCTCTGTAATGTGTTTGTGTAGAGCTCAATGGGAGCTGTGTAATGGGCATTGAGGCATCTGCAGGTGGGTGTTCTTCAATTGTTAACTATCAAATGTTGATTACAGGGGAGATATGAGTTAGAAAACAAGTTACATGAATATTAGTAGGCCTGTACCATTGGTGGAGCACTTCATTGCCATTTTGGGGTGAATCCTGCATTAAGACAATCCATAAATTTAATATAGCTTATATCAAATAGATGCAAAGAGGAAATGGAAACCATTTACAATAAAGTTCAATAACATTAGTTAATGCATTATTATTAACTAAAAACACAATACTTTTATTTTACAGCATGCTGTAAATGATTCAAGTGAAATGATTCAAGGCCTTCTTAGGTATGACACATTTAAATTGTGTTCACTTTATTTAAATATATCTAATTGGGAATAATACGTATATATATTTAATAAGTCTAACGTAAAATGTATAAATAGTGTCATCTATGAGATTTAATTTAATTTGGTTAACTCAAATTAATTTGGCTTCGGAGAGCGCCATTTGCGCATGTGCAAGACAAGCTCAGAGAAGAACATGCTCAGAGGGTGTGGCCGCCATTTTATCGTCTGCCGCCGCAAGGACTGCAACGTCGTATTCGTTATTGGTAAGTATTATCTTGTTTGAGTATTTGTAATAAAGAATTTACCTCACTGTAAGAGGATGTGTAACTTGTATCATCATTTTGAGTGAAATATGCAACAGCAGTGAAAGTTATGCAAGGTGAATTGTTTTAAGTGTCCCTTCGATAGCTTAAACTTACTCACGCAACGTGCAAATTCTGTGTTAGACCAGTCTAACGATCCCGAATTTGACTGTAACTGTGCAAAATTGGTTCTTAACTTATTGGCTTGCTAGCTGGATTGATATATCCGTCATAAAATGAATTGGAGGCTTGCGATCGCGCCGAGTCTATTTTTAGCTGCGTCACTCACTCACGCTGAATTGGCCACAGTGCGTTTTTCTTGATCAAATTTGCATTTAGCAATTAATGTAAGTTTATAAATATACTGTTGATTGTTAATGTTCGTCCTTTAATGTAAATTTATGCAAATTGAAATATTATACATGTATTAGTAGGCTACTATAAGTTAATTCAATATCAATTTGAAATTAAAGAAATTTTAATTAAAGAAATTATTATTTGTAAAATCATTAAATTATAAATAAATAAATAATCATTAAATAATACCTAAATTAATGAATGTACAGTATAAGCTTGTTCATTGTTAGTTCACGATACCTACAGTAATTCATTAACTAATGCATAACATAACCAACTGAACCTTATTGTAAAGTGTTAGAGAAAATCTATTGAAAATGGCCTGAAATAGTTACTTAGAAATATATAAATAATGACATTAATTTATATAGATTAAGGTTGTTTTTTTTTACCAAATAATCTCATTAAATAATCTCAGTATATCCCAAAGCTAATCTTCTTTGTTAACAATTGACACTGATTGAGTCATTGCTATAACAGAAAGTCTTCTGAAATCTCTGCAAAATTCCAGTGTTCATAACATCAACCGCAGTTTGGGGGTTTCACGTTTTTGTATTTCCCCTAAAAGATTCATATGTGTGAGGTAGCCTAACTGTTGTTTCTCTTTCTAAGTGGTAAGAACTGAAGTTAACATGAAACAGCATCCACAACCAATTTTACTTTCAGTCACACTTTATATTAGGTGTCCTTGTGCACTTATACAAAAACATAAGTACAATGTACTTAATGTGTTGTTGAATTGTTATTGCTATTGAGGTGGGATACAGGTATTGGGTTGGTTAAGGTTTAAAGGAAGGGTCAACAGTGTAATTATAGATGCATGCAGTTACAGAAATTAATTACAGCTGTAATTACATGGTATATTTCAAGTACAATGTAAAAAACATGTATGTACACAATAAGTGCATTGTACATTAAAGACACCAAAGGGACCTTATTTTCTAATGTGATGTACACCTGTTTCTAAATTAAACAAGATTATTACAAGAGGGGAAAATAATCAATAATCAAACATTGGAATAAAGTGCACTGATAAATCATGCTCAATTAAGCCATGTATGTGTATTTATTATATGTGTCGAAGGCTTATGTAGGTTGAATGTAAAAGTGAAACAGAGCATCCTCACCCAGGTAACAGATGAAACAAACAAAGCCAAAGAGATCAAAGCCTAGACAACTAAATCAGACTAAAGTGGATTATGTCTGTTGTGATTAATGAATGAATGGATGGACTGGCAAAGCTGATCTACTGAACACAATATGTGCCGTGATAATGATTTTATCGGTAATATTGCTTCCTTTTTGCAAAATGAAGGACTTAAAATAGGTACAAAAAGTGAGGGCAAAGGAAGGAACTCCAGAATATAAATAGAATATAAATATATTGACCTTTTTATAAAGGCGTTGCAAATGTCACATTTGAGAACATTTTATTTAACCTGACATGAAAAATATACACATCCAATGACTTCTGCCATCCTTAAAGTGAAATCTAAAAAGTTCCTTCCCTTGAATGGTGTTTCTTTTCTAATGACGTCAGTTTGACGGCTTCTGCTATCAAGCCCTGCCCTCTATTTCATACTCAGTTTTCCTCAGAAATACATGAAGTCTACCGCAACATCCGGTTCATTTAACATGGGAATTTTATGTGTGTCTTACCTCAGAGGTTTTGTCTTTTCAACTGGATCCTACAATTCAAATCATACAGCATCACAATCCATCGCTATTTTTAATTATGAACTCATTTTAATTACCAAAAACACAATATTTTGTAACCTTGTTACCACCTGATTTCCTCTCATTACAAAAAAGCAACTTCAAAATTGCGACACGTAAGAGCTAACATATTCGGATCTGTTCTACAAGATGACGAGAAGTACATTTTCTCGTTCCATTACATTTCTTTTAAATATTGAGGTGTTAGCTGTATTTGTCAAGAACAAGTATTCAACCCTGTTACACAAGTTACTGTAAATGTTGTTCTTACATTCATTACTAATATATATTTGTAAATAAATATGAACAAGCGTTTGGTCCTCAACTATCTAACCCTACTTAGTGATGGCTTAATTTAGGCCAAATTTACAACCCTGTTACTGTTATCCTGTTACTCATAGTTCTTTATTTTATTTTTTTTAATGTAAATATTGTCCATGTAATATTGATGTTTATTTCATGATCATAAGCATCACACAGAGCTTTAAGCTTTATTTAGACATGTCCCACATATTTGGAAACAGGGTTGCAAAAATTGCATAAACAAATGAGCCTTGGCGCACGGCATCACAATTCCTTTGTTACAGCGAGTACAGTTTACAGTCAACCTGTATATTAGGTGTCTTTAACTACAATGTACTCAGGCCTAATAATAAAAAAAAAAAGTACAATGTACTTATTGTGTTTATGCTGTATAGGAAATCACTTTTGCTGCTATTGAGGTGAGATACAGGTAAAGGTAGGGACAGGTTTGGAGGTATGGTTAGGTTCAAGAGTGGGTTAAAAGGGTAACAACAGTACAACAGTGTAATTACAGTGTAATTACAGAAGTAATTACATGCAGGTAATTTTAATAATACAAGTATAATGTAAAACATATATTTATACATAATAAGTGCGTTGTATCAAATGCATGAATTTAAATGTTAGTACATAGTAGACCTTTTTTTAAGACCATTACCTACTCTTTTTGACCCTTATATAAATAAATGGTCCATTTTCTAATGTGATACAGTATGTTGATACAAATGTTTGATGCAGTTCAGTATTACGTTTCTACAGCTCAGTTTCAATAAATTGTCATTTTGGTTCTGAAATTGACTCTTTAGAGTGCATCTCCTTTTCTCAAAGATCAATGAAAATATAATTTCATCTTGATAAATCTCATAAAATTGGAGATTTAGAAGTAACATTTCACATGGTTAAACAGGACAGAGCAGGACTCTGTAAAGGTAAAGTAAAATGGTAACACTTTACAAGAAGGTCCCATTACTTAACATGCATCAACTAACATTACCTAACAACGAGGAATACATTGCAACAGTATTTATTTATCTTTCTTAAGGTTAGTTATTAGACATACAAGTGAAATAGAAAATACAACTGCATATTGTTAGTTCATGTTAGCTTAGGTACAGAATATTAACAGATATCCTACAGATTTTAACTATGTATTGTATGTTGAAATTAACATGAACTAAGATTAATTCATGGTTTAGAAGTATTATTCATTGTTAGTTCATGTTAACTAATGTAGTTACCAAATGTTAACAAACGGAACCTTGTTGTGAAGTTTTACCTGTAAAATTGACAAACTTATAGGGTGATACGGGTACGTTTTTAGTTGAAAAACTTCCTACCTATGAATGATTTCTTCCCAGTCTTCATGGTCATTTAAGAGCGTATCTCTCAGTCCAAAGTAGATCCTTCTTCTTTATTGTGCTTTGACAGGAATCCTTTTAAAAGCTGATTCTAATGCAGTATCCTCAGCAGTTCATCATTTTGAAACATTTTGCATGTGAACAAGCATGTGTGTGCGGGTGTGTGTAGGTGTGTGTCTAAATCTCTCTAGTGCTGCAGTATTGTTAGAGGCGGTCTCATCGCTTCAATTTCAAAGATCAGCAAATTATTGGCCTCATCACTCTTAGCTCTGTATCTCTTCGCCTCTCTTTTGCTCTCCTTGTCTTTCTCAATTCAATGATAACTGAAACCAAAAACTGGTGACGTATCTCCAGCCTCCCTTGTTCTTGAGTCTTGCAAACAAAACAAAGCGACAGGTGTCGGATAACAGCTCGTCTCACGAGTGTCCTGGTACCGCCCTATAGGGAAACCAGTTTCCAGGTTACAGCAGTCACTAGGGCAATGCCTGCACCATCTTCTACACTAGCTTAATTGTGCCATAAGCTTCTAATGACTTCCCAGGTCCATTGCTACGCTCTGGGAATATCTTACATGAAATAAAAAAACGAATAAAAACAATGACTTGGCAAGTTTTACTAGTTTCTTGCTGTTAGAAATTGCGTAGTCAGGCAAATGTGCAGCTACACCTGGCCAGGATGATTTGTGTAAATAGGCCAGAGGCGGTGCATTTATTACATACACAGGCTAATATATTATACATAATCATATATAATATTACACATATATTACCTAGTCAAAGACCTAATGTCCTAATGACATCAAATGGTTACAATTTCATTCAGCTTTATAAAAAACAAAACAAAGCTAAATGTGGAAGTGCTTCACTGAAAAGAAGCACATTTCCTTATGTAAAGGTTACCTTAAAGTTTCCTCATGAAGACGATCCAGAGATTTTTAAAGAGACAATCAAATTTTTATTACTGATTTCCTGCCCAGTGCACATTCATCTCCACTGTAGAATAATTGTATGTTAATGGCCTTTTGGGTAATTGAGAGCACCTCAAATGGCATCTGCTATGTTCTTTCTAAACGGCTGGCTTAATGGCACACTGGAAGTTTAATGAAACCATTATATCCTTATTATTGCCTAGCCCTTTCTATAGGACACCTCAATATTTATGTCTTCATGCGTTCTGCAGACCAATTCAGTTAGCCTGGAATCAAAGGAAGGACACAAAAGCAATTTCAGCTAAAGCTTTCTTATCAAACTGTTGCAAGAGACGACACGCAACTATAAATTAGGATTTTGTTCATTGTTCATAATGTTCTTATTCAGGTTTTTTGAGTGGTGTAAAGTGCAGGGTGCATCATTGTATTTATTGACTTCCTTATGATGACTGTGGTTATTATTAGCACCAAATTAGAAAATTGCTTTGACTTTAAATTATTACATTTAAAGTGAGGAAATGACATGCAGAACAATGAGCTGGTTGTCAAACCGAGAGGATTTTCCACCTTATATTGACATTTTCACATCTTGAGGTCACATTGTGTTTTTTTAGCCACACTGTAGATAATTAGAGCATTGCCCCATGACGCTTTCAGCAAAGGAACTGAAAGTGTTGGTAGTTTTAATCAAGCAATGGCAGTCACTTGCTGCGTTACTTAGAACTTCCTGTTTAACTAAATTTAGCTCAATGTGATAATTCCATGACTGGAACATTTTTCCATCACTTTACAAGTAACTCAATTTAGAACTAACTTACTACAAGTAACTCACTTTACAACTAACTAACTAACTAACTAACTAACTAACTAACTGACTAACTCACTTTACAACTTACTAACTAACTAACTAACTAACTAACTCACTTTACAACTAACTAACTAACTAACTAACTAACTCACTTTACAACTTACTAACTAACTCACTTTACAACTAACTAACTAACTAACTAACTAACTCACTTTACAACTTACTAACTCACTTTACAACTAACTAACTAACTAACTGTTGTTGTTGAAAATTGTATTATTCTTATTATTATATTTTAGCTCCTTAAGCTAACAATCATAGGTTACTACTTTACAGTGTATGATACAGTATCTGATCGCTCAGAAAAGTAACAGCTCTGAACAACTCTTCAGTAAGCCACAGCATTACTAAGGGGCGTGCGTCTGCAGCACAATAAATGACATGTTACACAACTAAGTTTAATACTTAGGTGGGAGTTGGTTTGAAATCCCTGAGTAATGAAAATAAAGAGGTCAGCCATGTCCTGGGATTGTAAAACCTACAGTGAAGACGTTTGTTACATCATGGTATTACAAAGAGCAAAATAGCTTGAAATAAAAACAAGAAGCAGAACAGAAAAAATGATTTTATCGTAACTGATTTAAATTGTATTCATATTTTCAGACTGCTATGGAATGTTAACATTTGCAATAATCCGTGACTGGGGCTGATGACAAGCCAGCTGGAGTTTCTTGTAAGCCCAAGAGAGTCAGTACTGTTTTTTTTTGTATCAAAGTTCAGACAAGTGCAACTACTTTCAGTTCCTTCTACTGTACTGAGAAATACTGATATGTACTGAGAGGATGGAATCAAAAAGAGATAAAAAAAAAACCCACATTATCTAACAGCAAAACTAATTGTATGCACAATGTCCTTCTGACTCACTAAACATCTTGACACTTTGATGTGTAACTTTTCTTGTTTGCTACAGACACCCTTGTGAAAAAGAAATGTATGCACTTAACTGCACTGAATGTCCACTTGAAGTGAACTTCAAATCTTAAAATTATATATATATTTAAAACTGTACTTACAAATTATATAATATTAATTAAATAAATGGCTACTTGAGTGTAGAGAGTACACTTTCATGATTGAAGTACTTAGTACACTTTTAAAAAAATGCCTTTTATAACAATGTCAAACTAAATGCTTTACTTTAGAGTACAATTTAAATAATTATGTTTTAATAATATTTGCCTTGCTTTAAAGAAGTACACTTATTGTGATGTGTTGACTAACATACATAATTTATACATAATAAAGTATTATTATCATTTTAACTGTGGTGTGTTATTCGATATTACATTTAAAGTTAATATATTTTACAAGTACTAAATTGCAGCATCATAACTACAAATGTGTAATTACAATTTTAAATACATGACATATACAAGTTTCAATAGATATTATATTTTTGTTTAACCACTTTAACCATATCAAAGACAATAAAATATGTGTTTAAGTCCTACTTAAGTGGATTAAAAAGCACTCTAAACATGCATTTATATATATTTATATATTGCATTTAATATAAATTTAAACTATCATTTATTTTCATCTAATTGCAAACGTTTCATATAATTGCAAGTGTCCATATTCATGTAATATGCTAAAGTGTACTTCTTTTTCACAAACTCATGAATGACCCAAACCATATCTTGGGACCTACCATAAAAGCCTAGTAACCACCCACAACCCACGATTAGCATAATGCTGTTGGGTTTTGCGCTGGTCACTCACATTTTTCTCAGAAAATCCAGTTGTCTTTTAACACTTACTTGAACTGTGAACTATGAACTCATGAATAAAATGTAAAACGCTGTGAGTACCGCACTTCAGTAAACAGCATAATCGCCCAGTGTGATAATTAGTTCTAATCATTCAGTGCTATAGGAGCTGTTTGAGGATTGCTCACTCATGCTTATTCATGATGAAGTGTGGGGAGCAGAGGAGAAGAGAGACAAAGATGACATTTTAAACCTGAACACTGTCTAAGACGCTCTTTAAATAGCCTTTGACCGTCTCTAAGTTTGTACTTGGGACTTATAGACAGGATTGATTGGACTTATGGACAGGCACTTGAATCACGCTACCCTTTTTAGCACATGCAGCATCATAGAACAGCTAACTTCAACAACTTATTCACTTTTCAATTTGACTTAAGTGTGTATTATGAAATTGATTTAGCAAACTAAAAATGATATTACAGCTCTGCCCTGACCTCACACTGATCCAGATCTCACCTGATCTGCAAACTTGTGCCAAAAATAGCCTCACACTTTTTCCTGTCCCTAAGATAAGCTGTTCCCTTTGAGAATAATCTAAGTTAACACACAGTGAGAGATCTGTTATGTGATGTCCTCAGAGGGCCTACAGATGTTAATTAAACAATCTATGGCTGCTTGACATAAAGCAATGCAATATTGGCTGAGATTATAATGATCATGGTGTATGAAACGTATATAAGGAATTCTTTTCTGGAACTAATAAGGTGCAAAGTCAAATTTATGCTGCTTTAATAACTCATATTGGGATAAAATAGAGCACATGGTATTTATTAATTTTAATCACTAGAGGCCTTTTAGATTACATGTTGCATCGCGCATACTCAAAGCACTGTGAATGGGACGTTAAAATATAGCATTTTTCATATTAAATCAATTTCCATTGCAATTCAAATTGTGTCTAGTCACACCTTTGAGTATATGTATTATAATGTGCATTTGTAGCATAGTTGTCTGCATGTGTTTTAGGTCGCATGAATCTTTCCGCTCTGGACATTGTTGAGTTCTAAGAAAGACTCGCCATTCATTCCAGATTAGGAATGAAGGATTATTGTAAGTCCATGTGAGAGGCATGTGCTAGCCTTCATGAGAAAGGTTAAGTCTATATATTCTCTCTCTCTCTCTCTCTCTTAAGGTCAGTGTTATTTCAGTATCACTGAGATACTTGTTTTTTTGTAATTTTTATTAGTTTTGGCTGTGCACATTTTATTACGTCGGTCTTAACGTCTTGACCAAGGCTAAATTGTCTGGGGATGAACCTCGAGGGAGTTTCATTGAATATGTGGATTGAGGGGGTGTTGGAGCTATGCAGTTCCCCTCTTACTGTCTTCATTGCAGCAGAGGAAAACACCAACCCCACTCTGAACCCAGAGCCTAGCCCGTCACGCCCCCCATGGACTTCAAGTCAGAGCCCACCGCAGACCCTGAGCCGAACCCTGCCGAATCTGACCAGGTGTGTGAGCCGGCATCAACATCCGTCCCAGAGGGCGTGTTAGTGGAGTATGAGGGAATTGAGTGGAGCCCCGACCATACTCTCTAGGCTGACAGGACTGAGTGAAGCTCAATTCCAGTTGAGGAGGTGGAAAAGATCTGTTCTCCGAGTATGTTGTCAGCGCTGATCCAGCCCAATTCCAATTCTCCTTCGTCAGCCAGTTCCAAGTCTCCTCCGTCTCTGGTGCTCCCAGTGTCCCACTCCCTCCTCCTTTGTCTATACCATCCAGTTCTTTGGCCCCATCTACAGTGGCTCCCTCCCATCCCATCGGCTCCTCCTTTAGTGGCATCACCCAGCTACTCGGATCTGCCTTGGGCTTTCCGGTCTCCAGCTCCGCCTTGGTGGTGATCCCCCTCAGAGCCCGTTGTTCCAACTTGGCCCTTTGACCTGTCAGCTCCACCAGGCTCCATTGTCCCACTGGTTCCGCCTTGGTCAGTCATCGCTCCATCTCTGCCACGGATTTCCAGGCCTCCTGCGATGCCTCATCTCTCCACCACTTCATCTCCATTGGCCTCCTCCGTCTCTCCGGCTCATTCTCAGTCCTCACTCGCCTCAGTCCTCCGGCACCCTGGTTCTACCTCGGCCCTGCCTTGTTCTCCTGGTCCTCCTGGTGTCGCCTGGTCTTATAGTCCCTCAGACTTCGCCCAAGTCATCACCACGCCAGGCTTCACCTCTGTTGGGCAGACCCCGGACTTCACCATGCCTCCTCCAGCCATCAGTTCCAACGTGGGCCCTCGTCCTGATGGCTCTTTGCTGGGCCGATCTCTGGCTCCTCCCTCCATCGTCTTCACTGTGGTGTTCCCCTTTGCAGGCTCCTCCGGTTTCCTATACTTCTCCTGCTCCTCGTGCACTGCCGGAACCCCCTCCCTCCTCTTTTGGGCTTTTTACACCATGAGGACGCGTTTTCCTTGTACCTTTTACCTGAGTTCTCGTTCCTTGTTTATTTCCTTGGTTTCTAATTTGTTCAACACCTGTTCCTGGTTACATGGATTGTGATTCACAGTTTCCCCAGTTTTGTGTTCGTCATCATCAAACTTTATGTGTAGTTGTTTTGTTAAAAAGTCACCAGTATCCTGTTATTCCTGCGTTTTGCTCTTCTTTGGATTTAACTATATACATGACATTAACCCTTACTTAACAGTCCACTAGTCTACTAATACTCTAATGAGAGTTAGTTCAGTTGACATAGTTGCAAAGTTACTTTTAGTTTGTAGAGTGTCTAAAGTGGGCCATCGAAATAAAGTGTATCCTTTTTTATATTTTATATGAAATGTCTTTCTAAAATCTAAAATCTACCGTCATTGTAACAATTTCCTATTTAGATTAAGTAGCTCTTAACATTTTTGTTAACTTAAAAAGAGCTCAGGATTTTATATTAATGAATTAATTTAATTTCATGTTTAATATGAGAAATGTACGTCATCGTTATCACAGTGCTTGTTTTCTACTATTAGCAACATCACATGAATTCTCATGAATGCTCCAACTCATTAGACAAATAACAGCCAACCTTCAAACAACCAGGGTTATTATTCAACTAAAATAAAAAATATATAAAAAAATTGTTACTTGAAATAAAACAAACATTAAGTGAAATAAAATAAAATAGAAAGCTTATTTTATTTCAGCCATAGTTAAGAAGACAACATCTATCATTATAATTAACTTGATGTATTAAACTAAAACTAAAGTAAAAATAACAAAAAATATTTAGACATTAAAAACTAAATAGAAAAGACAACACAACAAAATTAAAACATTACACAACTTATAAATATCCCAAATATTAATAAAAACTATAACAGCATCTCAAAAAAGGACACTACAACTACTATGCACAAACCAAGAAAATAATTAAGAAACTATTTTGTAGTTTTTTGTAGCATTTTTTATTATTATTATTTTTATTTTATTTTATTTTTTTACAATTGATAAAATAACCATTTTTACTGTGTACTTTAATGTATTATAACTTTAAAAACAATTATTTACAATTAAAGTGTGCTTTTATTTTGCAGGCAGGTTTGCAAGACCATTTTCAAGGTGCCTTTAAAGTTCGACCTTTAAAAATTCTGTTGATGTATTCTGTGATCCTGACATGATGGAAACTTCCTTTTTGAGATGAGCATGTCTCTGCGAATCTGTGACAGCTTAGCACTTTAGCATTCAGATTAATACTTTGATTTACTGTGTGTCTGAAGAAGGGCACTTGGTTTAGCGCTGTGCACAATGTAAAGGATGACCTGACATTAAAATAGCCCATGCCCACATGTTACTAATGCGTCAGCAGTTCTCAGAAATCCAATAAATTGGACTGGCCTGATTAATAAAATGTATTGCCAACAATATCATTGCATCACAGTGTTCCATCAGTCTGTACAGGGGCTAGTGCTTTATCCCCCACCGAAAATCCCAACTATTTTGGTAATCTTGACATTGGTCAAATATAATCTACCACTGTCATTTGTAGATGCAGTTATGTTATTCTGAATTGGCTGTGGGGTCTAATGTAAAGCACTAGTGTAATGGTTATGACACTGTGATCTAGACGTTATACAACAGTTCTTCAGCTATGTGCACATGTAGTGAATGGGATTATGGATTTAAGTAGGGTTAGTGAAGTAGAGAGATGTGTCATACTGATGCTATTGTCAGATGGGGTGAAACACAGCCGGCCTTCATCATATTTGCATGCAGTCACTGGAACGGGTGTGTTGGCTGCAGATCAAATTGCAAACAGGTCACTTGCATGTTACATCACAGAGTAAAGGACATCATAAAGTCATCATGCAGTTAATTCAATTGATAAAGTTTGTGATTGTTAAGTTGACATAACATCAAAATACATATTTGTATGTTGTAGTTTATGTTGATTAAATCTGCCTTTCTGAGTACTATTTTCCACATGGTCGTCACCTTCACCAGCTTGCTTTCTTTGGCAACAACACAAATGCTTCATTGAGCAGGAGCAGGAAGACTTACTAAATCAAGCGTATGAGGGAGGCAACATTTGATGATTCCAATTACAATCCGTGGCTCTACGGTCTGCCTCAATGCACTCTGGGGAAATGAGCCATCTCTCTTACTTTGCAAGCAGCAGGTCAGTGAATTATGCTGAGAACACACGGCACACATTCCCAGCCTGTTTTGACTTTCCCCTCTGCTCTTGAATAAGCTTCCATCAAAGATGAACTAAAGAAAGAAAAAGGTTGTGACCCTCGCAGGTGCTGTGTCGACAGGGAGGGCTCTATTTTGGAAAGTGTACGCTGACCCTTCATGCACCTCACCCCTCAAAACAATAGTGAACATGTGGAATCTGACAAACAGAGAGAGAACTTGAACCAGCATAATCTCACCAGGAGTGTTGAGGGGATCTGGTTTTGACAGGTCTGATTCTAACCCACCGAAGCTAGTCATGTGCAAACAAAGCATGCTGTTATGCAGTCCCAAGTCTGTATATAATAAGACTGTGATGATATACTGTATAGTAATACTAAGAACTGAAACGAGTTGCATAAGGCTCATTTCATAGTCTTACTCATAGTTGGAGCCAAGAGAAAGTTCAGATTCTTGTGAAAAAGAAGTGCACTTAATTGCATTGAATATGTATTCAAAGTATTTGACTATATATATATATATATATATATATATATAAAATAACAAAACTATAGATAACCCTTTATTTTACAGTGTCCTTGTTACATGTTATGTAACTACAAATTATGCATAATTACATGGAACCTTAATCCTAAGTATTACTTAATACTTAAATGTATAATTACATTGTAACAAGGACACCTTAACCAAAAACTGTACTTACAGATATTATAATATTAATTAAAGAAAAGGCCACTTAAGTGTACTTAAAAGAGTACACTTAAGTACATCCTTAAAAAAGTGCACTTTGTAATAATGTAAAATTAAAGTTTTACTTTAATATACATCTTAAATATGGTTTTAATAATCTTTTGTCATGCTTATTTTGATGTGTTCACTAAAGTACTTGATTTTAATTTTAATTTTGATATTACATTTAAAGTAATATTGTAATTTTTACGTACAAAAATGTAACTTCATTACAAATGTGTAATTACAAATATGAACAGCCACAACATACAAGTGTCAATAGAAATTACATGAAAGTAAATACAAATGCTTGTCAGTACATTCAGCACACTTTAACTATATTTCAATAAAATAAGACAATAAAAGTAATTATGAAATTACATGTAAAGTTGTACTTAAGTCCTACTTAGGTGGGTCAGAAAAAGTACTCGTGTTTAATCTAAATTTAAACTACAATTCATTTAATTGCAGTTAAGTGACCAAAAACATCACATGCAGTGCACACTTAAGTATATTCTTTTCAAAATTATTATTTCTCTAATAAATTACAAAGAGGTATGCTAAAATATACTTCTTTTTCACAAGAGATAGTTAACCTAAAAGAAATTCAATCTTCATCTTGAGGTATGTTTTATGCTCCTGAAAAGAACATCAAACAAATACTGTACTATGTTCAGAAAATGAAAGGGACAAAAAGAAAGGGGCTGTTCTGGAACTTTCTGACAAAGAAAAGTGGAGAGCACCTCTTCATTATTTACGAAGGGAACGCTGCATTCCGATACCTGAGCCGATAGAAAGATAACTCCAGGGGTATCACTGCTTCTGTACCTCCCTCGGCCTCCTCTTGTCTTCTCACAAATAATTGCTACCATAGTGAGGTCGAGTTCCACGCTCATGTGAAATATGCAGTTGTAGAGTCCCAGCGGAGAAAGAATGTACTGTACACGTTTCAAACTGACGTCACAGATAAACATCACATGGCGACAACCCTGGGGGTTTAAAAGCAAACGCACATACAGTCATATGCGCACCAACTGAGATGGGCCTTTGACGCTTTTATGAAAACATCTTACGTTTAAATTCCAGAACTTGACATCACAGTGCCTGAGGTGCTTTGGATGAATTAGCAGAAGAAAACAGTATGGATTCACTTCGTCACAGTGTTCTTTAACTCTCATGTGCTTAACAATCTTATGTTCCATCTGAACACTAAATGGAGACTTCAATGAATTTAAAAACTCACTTTGAGACTTGCAGGACACTCAGAAGAAATCTTTAGGAGACTTGTTTTCTACTCTATAAAGTACATATAGACCGTATTTATGTGGTTCAAGTGATCCAATTTATTTATTTTTTCCTCTCATGTGGCACAGATCGGATATGACCCATGAACATGTAAGCAGGAAAAAAACACATGGATTCCAGTATTCTCAGATTTTCATTCAGAGGTGAAAATAAATTTGATATGAATCGGATAGCCCTATGTGCATTTGAGTCTGCCATGTAAGCGGACAGATCAGATATTCCCCTGACAATGTGAGTCGTACGACATTGAAAAAGTGATGGTTGTGAATTACGTCAACGTGGAATCCAACCGTGATCACATGACTATTTTTCAATGGCGCAATGGAGGATGAAGTCCCACCCCAGTGTTTTGCTGCATGACCTTTAAAGATGGTCCATTGCAAAGCGCGTCATTTTTACTTCCTTTTCTGCCTATATGTTTTTCCGGGACAGTATGTCGACCTTGGGTTGTTTCGCCAAGTGTTTAGTGTAAGTTCAGATATCAGATATGGGTCACTTTCAAAAGAAGATGTAAGCTGGTCGTCAAAAAAGTCTTATATATATTCAACAAATCAGAATCTGGCATCAAGACTTGCAGTGTAAATTCGGCCATAGAGATCTGTGTCCAAAGTTATTCATAGTGCATACAATGTGATAGAAAGATGTGAAATGAAAACAGATTAGTGAAAATCGTATTAACATCACAATCATAAAGCACATTAACATACTGTGTAGTGTATGACCATCACCAACATTTTAAATACCAAAGGTAGAGTAGCAAAACAGCCTGTTTCACTATAGATGCGTGCAGGCCTGGCAAAGTATTAGTCACATTCCTCACTCCCCCACACAATCTTGGCTGGCACAAAAAAAATGATAACAATGTTATTGAATAGTGTGATGAATGTGAAGACCTATCCAGCTGTGAGTATCACTGTAGCATGCTGAGAAATGATGTTGTAATGTTGCATGAGCAAGAAAATCTGGTCTATATTGCCATACCAAAATACCAACTATATTTTCTGAAGAAAATGTCAGTGACGTTTGCCTATGCAAAACTTGCCACTAGAATGTTGGAGTTGTTATGATAACTAATGTTGCTATAATATTCACAGATGGTCGCTAGGTAATTGTAAGGCCTTTGCTGAGGTGTTTGGGTTGTTTATAGGATTTTTCTATGTGGTTTCTGAAGTATTCTGAGTAATCTCTAGGGCACATTTGTCAATGTGCCAGGCTCCTGGAGGGCCAATACTGCAGAGCTCCACCCAACTCCAAAACACCTGCCTGGAAGTTTCTAGTAATCCTAAAGACCTTGATTGGTTGGTTCAGGTCTGTTTAATTATGGTTAGAGCTAACTCTGTAGATCAGTGGCCCTCCTGGAACTGAGTTTGACATGCCCTAGGGCATTAATAGGTGGTGGCAAGGGTGCTCTGGATGGTTGCTAGGCAGTTGCTAATGTGTTCTTTCTTGTTGCCAGGGCACTGCTACGAGGTTGTTAATGTTTTTGAGATGGTTGGTAGGTCCTTCTTGGCTGCTATGCTGTTTCTATGCAGTTTCACGATGTTGTGAGTGACCATTAGGGTGTTGATAGATGGTTGCTAGGGCATTGGCAAGCAGTTGCTAAGATATTCTTTATTGTTGCCAGGGCACTGCTTTGTGGTTTCTAAGGTGTTAGAGATGGTGGCTAGGGCTTTCTCAGTAGCTAAGCCATTTCCGGATGGCAGTGTTTTCACCCCCAAAAAAATTTCTTCTCTTTTTTCCCTCTTTTTTCCCTCTTTTTTCCCTCTTTCCCCTCTCATCCTTCCGTCTCCTTTTCTCTCGCCTCATCTGTCCATAGCCCCAGGTGTTGCTGCCGCTGTGACTGGCCCTGGAGGGCGTTAGGGGAGTGGAGTAGAGTGCAGTCTCGAGAGGGGGGATGAGGGTGTGTGGCAAGCAGGGCGGGGCCGAGAGTCATGGGAACGGAGCGAGTGTGTTGGCATGAGCGTCACCTGCGCGCCACAACAGTCTCAAATCTCACTGAAGAGCTCCGGAATGATAAAAGGAGCAGTAACGACAGTGCAAGACAAGAGAGGACCAGGCCTGGACTTTATGTTGTTGCATTTTATTATGCAGTCGTCCGTGAGGGGCTGCCTCTTTACTCTTTAAACAGGGAAAAATCAAACAACCAAACTCACATACCATGCGACGACCAGCAACATGAGAGCCCACCTGTCAACACTACATCCCGGCAAGCTGAAGGAGAAGGAGGAGGAGGAGGAAGGGGAGGGATCGGGGGTGAGAATAAAATATATAAGAATAAAATATTATTAATAAATATTCAAATATATTTGAATATTAATATTAATAAACAAACAAACTTCAAATATGATTTTTGGGCAAAAGTCAAAGCCCTATAGTGCTGAATGACCATTACGTTGCTGATAGACGGTGGCTATGGTTTTGCTAAGGTAATCAGGATGGATTCTAACTGGCTGCTAAGCACTTGATGCCACACAAATAAACTACTATTATTCTTTCATGGAAATCCATGTTGTCCTTCAGAATGGATGCAGGGACAAAGTATCACTCAGACTTTTTTCCATTTCATCTAATTTCATTTCATATTTTTGTCTCTTCACCTGGTAACCTTTCACAGCTCATTAGCTTTCCCACATCTGTCCCACTGTATGACTACGGCTTACTGTTTTACTCTCCGACCCATCATATCATTCGGATACCACTGGCAGTATAGCACAGCTCTAAATGCAAGCTTATGTAAATTCTTAGGCCTGATTATCCCTTCCTATAAGACTGAGTTTTTATTTGAACAGATTGTCCAGCCTGCTGCTTTTGCTGAAAGCAAAGCACATGCTCCTAACTGTATTTCATTACATTATGGCATGATGTCATCATATGTGAGGGATTACAGCCTTGCATACTAGAGTATGAATATGAAATGTCATTCAGCAATCATCAAAAATCTGTCTTTGCAATTTACACAAAGGTGTGAGTGCCCTGATTATGGAGCCGTCAGTGGACAATAAAATTTAAATGACATATATTTGACCTTCAATAGAACCTCAATTTCCCTATTTATTGCTACACAGTTGTCTATGGTTGTTTATTGTATAATCCAGTTTCAAATCTGTTTTAATTTGTCGCCTAAATCTTTTGATTACAGTTACCTTGTAATTTGCTGCAAGAACTTCCTATCTCCCAATTCCATTGACGTCAGATTTTGCTCTTACATAAACATGCGACTTGGGACTGCAAGACATTTTATCCACTGCTTTTACGGTGCATTTGCCTCAAAATCAGCAATGTTGCCTTGGGGTCTCACCAGCACAGCTCAGTGACGTTGTTGTTCTCTAGTTTTTCTTTCTCATTCCTGCTCTCTCTGTCCTTCTGTCCCTGGCCATATCCACTCTAACTCTGGGGCTTCAGGTTAAGTTGAGTTAAATTAAGTGGTTGCGTAAGCTGGATGTGAGAGACATTTCTGTCAGTTTGCCATGGGCTTTTTATGGCTGTATGATGGAGACATTGGAACATCAGGTAAAACGTCCTGATACATTGTATAGTATAAAAGACCTTTGGTATTAAAATCAAATATTATCTGTGTTAAAGCATGTGATTTTTAAGAATTTAAAATAAAAAAATTGGTTGATATATTTAAAAAGTGTTAAAACAAGTATAACCATTATATGTATACAATTAAATAGTTGTTACTGGCATTGTGGAGTTTTGCTCTGAGATGAGAGTTTTGCTCTAAAAAATGTGTTGTTGTTATTATTATTATTATAATAAATTCATTTATAATAATTTCACTTTTATAATTGAATCCTGGCCAAAGAGGGTGAAACATCAGTCCAGCCAAATCCATCAAATCATAAGATTTAATCATTTTTTGTAATATAATCTGAGATGATTATTATAATATTAAAGATTAACAGACAGGTGTGGGGAATTTCACACTTTGACACACATTGATTTTTCCACTCATAGTTCCTAACTGGTGCATGCAGTGTATTTTTGTTTTATGCAAAATATTCATTTTGCTAGTCAAATCCTGTTTCCATTTAAGAGTGAATTGTATGTGTCCCGTATTTCTTTTTACAAGCAAGAGGAATTCAGGAGAGAATTTGACCTATTTTGTACATTAACTGAACAAATCACTTTGAGTATTCAAGTGAGATGATAGAAGTACTTGTGATGTATAAGATTCTTGACAACACAAAAAAAGTTCTAATGTGGTCACTTCATAGTTGGTGGATGTTATCTAATAACTAACATGACACTATTTTCTGCTTGAACAATGTTGCATTATATGCCTTTAGGAAGAAAAGAGAGAAGGGTTGGATAAATGCAACTGTCCATTTTAAAACAGATTTTTAGCATTGGAAGTTTTCTGATTGATCATATCAATAAGCCCAGAATATAAATAGCTCTTTGACCAGAATGATTTTGACCTCATGCCTGAAGCTGTCTTTATTTATCAGAATGGTATGCTGACTGACTGTTCAGCTATTCTGAACAGGGTTGTTGACGTGAACCTTTGGTGATTTTCGTCATGGCAAATTGGAAGATGTGTATTGAATGGATTGCCGTTAGCCTTCCCACTGGACATGATGTCCACAGACAGCAGCAATCAATGGGGAATTGTGTACAAATGTGCCGCCCAACCACACACACATGCACACACCCTCATTCACCATGAATAGAGCTTTTATTTATAGGCCTCCAGATTGGGGGTGATGCCGTGGCTACGGAGATGGCATCACAGCGCTCCAGCAGCCCCGTCACACGGGACAATTCTCATAGGGGTGATGTGGCTATGAACCATCTGATCTCATTGCCATGGAGAAGAAGCACATGACCTTGAATCATGGAAAATCACAGCTGAATTACCCAGAATCTCACTTAAAATAAAAGAGAGGATCGAGATAACAAAGCTTAAACCGAATAATAGAGAGAACCCAGATGGTAAAAAGCACAGCTGGGTTTATGAAGGTGCCCAGGGCTGAATATTATGTTATATAATATAATGTTAAAGTGCAATTCATATCCATGAATATGAAAATGAGCCCCGCCTCCACTCACTCACACCAGCTCAGAAATCCACTTGGTCAGCTTTACTGTAGTAAACGCTGCACAATGGCAATAATTCAGCTATGTTTGAACCAGAAACTGATTCACAAGAAGAAGTGGAAGAGTGAATTATACAGGCTCGTATACAAGTAATGCGTTTTGTGTATCGCTCTCTACAACGTCAGACACATAATGGTAATTAATATGATTAGCCTTTTGCTTGTTATCAAACAGCTAATAATGTGTTGCTAATTTTACACAAAACATGAACGACTCATGTATATGTACATTGTAATATACAGTACATCATATACATAATTCACCCATTATATTGCTAATTGTACCCAATTTTTCATATCAACAGAAAAAAACACCAGGATAACCTGGCTTCTCTTGAGACCCCCTGTTTCAGAGCATAGTTATTGATATGCTAAAGCCCGCCCGCACATTGACTTAACAAGGTAGTTTGTGACGTAGAGAACACCTGCGATTTCAAACCGCATTTTAGAGACTGTCTTTGGTTCATTGGACATTTATAAAGCAACATTTTTATAGAACAGCCTGTACAATTTGAGGTATAATTAATGTATTACGGGTTTGAGTAGATCCGTATGCACAAGTAAATGTTTTGGTGATGTTTGGCCTAACAAGCACCAGTAATGATTTTGTAATAGCATTGGTATTAGAAAAAGAGATCTCACAAGTTTTCACAGCAACGCACCAACTTCACACACCAACCCTGAAAAGAGGCCACAGTAAATCTCTTCAATCAGGAGCTTAAATGAGTGGTTTCTCCTCTGGGCTCAATCTTTGAGCTTACATGTTATATCACCAACGGCTCTTATTCAGCAAATTGAAAGATTTTTTTTTTCACTGTGCCATTTATCTTAGAAAAATTTTCTCTAAAAGGAAAGAGACAGATTAGTGTAATACATTTTTCTACCTTTTAATTCATGTTCTTGCCCTCACAATAGAAGTGTGATGCATAAGTGGTTTTGGAGTAAACTTTGATCTCATCATTTAGCTGTCAATGTTCAGATTATTTTTTTAATAGAATGATGACAGCAGTCTTTTCATCATTTTATAAGATTATTAAACATTATAATTATTTTCATTAATATTCTTTTATTTTTTTAGATCATACTTTGTGTTAGAGATCTAAAAACGTAACTATTAGACTTATATGCAGTTACTTTGTCAGAATATAGCCAGACTGAGAGGCAGAGATGAGAGAATCCGGTAACACTTTAGAATACTGTTCCTTCATTAATGAATAATTACACAGGAACAAACGAGTAACGCATTATTAACATTCTAGTAACTACTATTAACTAACAAGAAACTCTGATTAACAAATTAGTAAGTAATAGTGCTCAGATGAACGTAGTAGTTCATTATTAGCTAATCAATAACTATCTTTTTCATACCTCCCAGAGAACTACTAACTACAGGTTCATAATTAACATGAATAATGCATAATTTATAATAAAAGGTAATGGTAACCCACTAGTAATGACTCAAGTATTACTACATCATTCTAAAGGAACTACTAATTATTTGGATCAGTATTCTAAAGGGAAAAACATGATAATTACCTAACATTGACTGAAGTCATTGTAAGCTTTTGAGATTTTTGTAAGATTTTGAATAGTAATTCCTTCCAATGGATTTGGTAACACTTTAGTCATTACTAGTGTGTTCCCATGATCTTCACTTTAGAATACTGATCCAAATAATTAATAGTTCCTTTAGAAAGATGTAGTAACACTTGAGTCATAAGCCTACTATCAAAAACCTTACAAAAGCCTTAAAACTTACAATGACTTCAGTCAATATTAGGTATTTATCATGTTTTTCACTTTAGAATACTGATCCAAATTATTAGTAGTTCCTTTAGAAGGATGTAGTAACACTTGATTGATTACAAATGAGTTACCATTACCTTACTATATATTATGCATTATTAATATTAATTATGAACCTGTATAGTAGTTCTTAGTAGTCTTCAGTGAGGTATGAAAAATAGTAGTTACTGATTAGCTAATAGTGAACTACCACATTCGACTGAACGCTATGACTTACTAATTCGTTAATCAGAGTTTCTTGTTAGTTAATAATAGTTACTACAATGTTAATAGTGCATTACTCATTTGTTCCTGTGTAGTAATTCATTAATGAAGGAACAGTATTCTAAAGTGTTACCGAGAATCCAAACAGGCATTTATTAAACGTTTAGCAGGAAGACAAAGAAGGTAAATAACGGCACAGTCAGAATGTTCAATGGTGATGAAGATCATTTTCTGGTTACCAGGTATAATGGCTGAGTCTGGGTGCAGACGGAGAGGAGTGTGGGGAAGAGCACACACCACTGAAGGAGCACAGTTGGTAACATGTGAGTATTTAATCCAAACAGAGACTGTTGGAGTATTACTAGAGATATGGCTTAAGGAAACTTGGAGATAGCTTAAGTTCAACGAGGGAGATCACTGGAGAATTACAGGCCAAACCACCAAGGTAAGTAAAACAGGCAAGGAGTCTGTATCCATTATCGAAGCCGAACAAGGAGTGACTGAAAGGTGTGCACTCTTATACAGGTAGGATCGAGGTGCTGTTGAGAGACAGGTGCAGGTAAATAATATTCGAGTGAGGGGGAGCGCTGCGTGTTGGTGACTGAGGAGCCTTGTGTATATGTGACAGACATAGGATTTGGTAAACTGGTCAGGTATTTTGACTTGGGCAAGAAAGTAATCATTAAGCTACCATCAGAACTCCCTAGTAGCCATACATCAACCTTACAAACCTTCTCCGCTAGTAAGCAATGCCCTGGCAACCACTCAGAACACCCTAGGTATTGTACAGCATAGTACATTTAATAAAAAATGGTAATTTAAAGTGCTTTACATTCGCATATTAAAGAGAACAAAAAGCATGTAAGATACCATGTAAATTTCTAAAATAATTTAAGAACATAAAAATGAATAAGCAAAAAGGCATAAAAATAATTGTGTGTGTGTGTGTGTGTGTGTGTGTGTGTCTGTTGTAGACAATCAAGCACCATTCACATTGTTAATAAAAAAAGATTTGCTTGCCAGTATTTTCCATGTATTTCACGATTTTATGGAAGCTATCTCACTGTACTCACTTTTGTTTGTGTGTGTGAGAGAGAGAGAGTTTGTGTCTGTTTTATGTATGTTAAACCGTCTGGGCCCTATCTTGCACCCAGCGCAATTGACTTTGTACACCGACGCATGTATCATTCCTATTTTGCACCTATTTAGCGGACTTTTCCCTCCACAGATGCACGTCGGTAAACTAGGGAATAAACTTGCGCTTCTGGGGGCGGTTCAGCGCAAAGAGGAGGCGTGTTTCAGCGCAAACATTCCCTGGTGCTATTTTGCAGGTTTAGAAAACAATTCTCGCGTTGCGCATGTTATTTATTTTATGCTATTTTAAGGGCGCATGCTTGGCCATAATCAATGTAGCGTGTGCACAACGTGCATATACTTTGATTCACTCATCTACAAAGAAGCAGCAGTTTTCATTTTTGCAAATCATACATTATTACAAGGAAAAATATTAACACACGAGGGAAATCATTGTTGTGTCCATGAAGATGTGAAAAAATAGGCATAAATCTAGCTTAAAATGTTTTACCCAAATCCGCCATTATAATAGCAATCCGCCATGGAACAAGCGCGCCTGCTCTTAAAGGGAATGTGAGATGTCGCTCTGATTGGTTTATTTCACGTTACGCCCAAACCACACCTATGAGTAATGAAGCTACTTCAGACCAACCCATTTTAGATTTGCGTCGGGCGCAAGAGTCATTTATCCCGCCGGTATAATAGCAACATCGCCCAAGACCCGCCCACAAAGTTACTTGCGTTTCGCGTTTGATACTTACGTTTCCGGTTGTTAAAATAGGGCCCTCTGTCTCATAAGTCCTTCATTAGAGCTTAGCTGTGTGCATGGCAAGGCAGACACTACAGCTAGAACAGTCTGTCCCAACTCTGTCCAGTTCACTTTCATGCCAGATTATCCCTATTAGCATTTAAAGTTTCACGTTACAGTTATGTACAAATCTATAGCCCATGCTGTCAAGTATCCTGGCATCACTCTCACGCTACAAATTATTGAGTGAGTGCAGATGCACTTTATCCATAGCTACGTATATGGTTTGCTAATTACAAACACTTTATAACACTAGAACTACCAAGGCAGTCATTTTGACTGTTTTAAAATTTTGCAAGTAATAACTTTGTTGAAATAAAACCCATGTAACTATAGGACCCTGACTTTTACTAAATGTGTCTATATTTTATTCTATCATTGTTATTTTATTAAAATTACAAGACACAAAAGAGTTTTGAGTATTTCTAACTTGAATGGCCATAACAGTTATACTGACCGTATGCATTTGCATACGACCGTATGACCGTATGCATACAATTTTCATTGTAATTTTACAGCATAATATTTTTGCTCACTAAAACAAATATTGGTTACTAAATCAGTTCGTTTTCTCGCAGTTTATTATATTTTCATATTCTTTTCCCGTGACGTTCAGAATGACTGTTTTGGCCAGTTGGCGCATATGCGTTTCATATGTGTCCATAAAGGTTTTACCTATGCATTGAAATGCATATTGGGGATGTTTTTGTAAGTTATTGTTTTCTAATAACCAAGGATGAATACATTTGTTTTCATTTTACAAAGAAAATAATAGAAAATGTATCACTTTCGACTTTGTATCTGTAATTACAATTGCTGTTCTGTGGTTGTCGATTAACTAATAAATTTTACATATATTTACACATACATAATTCTAATTCACATATTATAATTAAAATGTAGTGTTCTGATGTTAGACACAAAAAGAGATTTTTTTTTTTTTTTTTAATACTGCGATACAGTAATCAAGGGCTGTCAAGCTTTAAAATGGACAAAAAGCACCAGAAAAGCATCCCTACAAATTGCACACCATATTCTTGTCTTTGTTTGATAATTTAAGTCTTTATTCATTGAAAATATTGCTGTAATTCATATATCCTTTGTTAAAAAGTATTGTGCTTAAATATATTGAATGTGCACTTGAACTCAATTTAATGTGTTGACTAAAGCACATGTACTTGATTATAATTTTAGCTCTGTAAGTGTGTTATTCAATATATTTTATTTGTTTAATGTTTATTTTAAATTGAAATGATAAACTTACATAAAAATAGATCAAAAAGCACTGTAAATTAACATGCAAACATTAAGTGACTCCAAACATTAAATTTAGTTTGCAATTGGGAATATTCTTTTAAAGGGATACTCCACTTTTAAATGAAAATTCTGTCATCATATACTCACCCTCATGTTGTTTCAATCCTTTATGAATTTCTTTCTTCTGCTGAACAGAAAGGAAGATATTTAGAAGAATATCAGTAACCAGACAGTTTCTGGTCTCATTGACTTCCATAGTATATTTTTTTCCTACTATGGAAGTCAATGAGACCAGAAACTGTCTGGTTACTGACATTCTTCTAAATATCTTCCTTTCTGTTCAGCAGAAGAAAGAAATTCATACAGGTTTGAAATAACATGAGGGTGAGTATATGATGACAGAATTTTCATTTTAAAGTGGAGTATCCCTTTAATGTTAATTATTATCGTAATAAGTACTCATTTTAAAAGTATGTTAAAGTGTACTTCTTTTTCACAAGTGCATTTGTGCTTGCACATATTAAAACTTGGCTCATGAAGACCTTTTAGTGTGTCATATATTGTACTGTGTACTAAATAAAACTTTATTTTAAGTGTCTAAAAGCCTTTCCTTTATAATGCGGTTAATGTTGGAACTGTTGACACTTATAGCTTCCAAATTCCCTGAACTGGATTTGTAAGGGTGTCTAGAGATGCTAATCAGGGTTTCACTAGTGTGGCAGTCTGAGAAACACCAAACGATGACATTCTCATTTTTACAGTGTATTTACATCATTCACTTTCATTGTATAGAAAACAGCAGCCTCAACATTCTGCAAACTTTTTCTTTTGTTTTCACCAGAAGAAATTATTGAGTGCATTTTTTTGTAATGTATCATTTGTAGATAATTTTTTTAGTGAAGTGCTTAGAGGAAATATGACCAGGGCAGCTACACAGTTCCTGGGTGAGTCTTATTTGAGACTAAACCTGCAACTTGTTTACGTATCAGACCCTGAGTCAAGACCAGAATGAGTTGGATTTGAAGTTTACGCAATCCCCATAACTACAGAAAGACCTGCATTATAACTCTCCATACCCACACACCCCTCTTTTTAGAAGCACAAACAAGTTTTCAGACGAGCAGTGAACTCTGTCTCCAGCCAGTGGGAACATTACAGGCATGTGTGAAATGTCTCCTCTGTGTAAGCAAGCAGGGTGGATTTGCAGACTTCTTTTCTGCCCCCTTTGCTTGGACATGATCATTTCCCCGTCATGCTCGCCCAGCATGTGCAGGTGTGTTTATGCTCCCCTTGAGACTGTGAGATTAATGTGTTGTGCTAAAGTGCTGTTGGCATTATGTGCTATGTGTTGTTGCTGTTCTAAACGCTACATGATTGCTGAGCATTACATCTCCCTCAGTTTTGAGAGTATATCTGTTGAAACTGTCCTGAATGGTTACTAGATCAAAGTATTTAAAAAAAGTATTTTGGTATTTTTCAAAACCAAAATACTTTTGGTTTTGAAGTTTAGAAGATAAACGAGAGAGGACTAGACAGGAGGCAGGGGGAATGGTACAGCTCAGTTTTCGAGTAGGCTGGTTGTGGTGTTCTGAAGAGGCAGACACCACCATTCCACCTCCACAACACAGACCCCATCCTGCTCTCTTTCTCTCCCTCCACTCATCCACCTCATCATCTGTTCATCACACCTCTCCCTGAATCATGTCACATCACTCCTCCACACCCTATGGCCTCAACTCTCTCTCAGAGCTGCTAGAACATTCACTGGTGTGTGATGGACGATTCTCTTTAACATCGATCAACACTGTACAAAATGTTTGTCAGGGAACTTAAAAATGTGATTTATTTCATATCATGTATGTCAACTGATTTTATTTTAAACTTTTTAAGGATCAAAATAGCTAGAAAGTCTTAAAGGATCCCCGGGAAAGGTGTGTCCTCACTCCGTATAAGTTCCAACTGACGAGGGAGGACGGGGGCTCAGGAGGGGGATGTGGAACAGGAGATGGAGAAAACAGTCTGGAGCAAACAAAACAGTCCATGGGGGAGTGAATGGAGGGACAGCCATGAGCAGGAGAAGCAAGATGGATACCCAAAGTCCAGCTAGAACAAGGCTCCAGGGCGGAGTCGAGGGAGGGAGGAGCCATGGTGGAGACTTGACTGACGACACCCTTGGGACGAATGATGGAGATGGAGCCACTGGAGATGGAGCCCAGTTGGAGCTGAGGAGACAAAGAGCCCATGCGAATTCACTAGCACTGAGGAGACCGAGGTGAAGTTGCGGTGATGAGCATCTGAGAGGTGAGCTGGTGGGACAGAGGATGAAGAGGAAGCCGAAGCCAGACAGAGCCGAATGCATAGACAAGACGACGTCTGACCAGGGTGGAGCCGGAGGAACGAGGGAGCCCAGTGGAGCCGTCAGGACGATGGTTTCTGGTGGAGATGAGAGAAGGGAGGAGCCAAGGCGGAGCTGATAGGTCCACAGGCCGCAGTGGAGTGATGGGTTCTTTGGCAAAAACAAAAAGGTGTTGGAAATACAGAGGAGCTGAAGGGAACTGTATGGGTGATTTGGGAATGGGAGGTCGGAGAGGGAGGCTGGGATGGGTCACAGGGAGGACAGGCGACATGGGGCTGTGAGGAACCAGCAGAGATACAGGAGACTCAGGGCTGGGTGGAACCAGCGGGGAAACAGGAGATTCAGAGTTGGGCGGGACCAGCGGGGTGGGAGAAACAGGGAAACACCTCCAGTTCTCTTCCAGAGTCCATACTGTACATATCCACAGCGGCGAGTTTTTGGTCAAAGGAACAAACTGACACATACCGGGAAACTGGGTAAACTTAGAAATGACAACTGAACAAAACCCTGACAGTAGTTAAGCAGAAACTTTGTAATATTTCTGTTTAATAATTCCTATAATTCATTATTGTTAATGTCTTAAAATGCAAGAATAATTTATAAACAAATTATAGATAATACAGTTTAAAATTATATATTCGGACATACTAGTCTTTTGGCGTACTGTTTTTTGCATACTATATAGTACTTCATATATTCAAATATGGCAGATTTGTTTTTTTTAAGGATTTTGTTGCTAAAATGTCCAGTAGAGGTTGTTATTTACAGTTTACAAGAAGTTACAGCAGTCTGTAAACATTTCACTCTGCCCAGTGATTCTAATAACGGCATAGAGACAAGTTCACTTCAGGTTCACCAGAATATCCATTGGTTTCTGTTATATAACACTGGAGGTCCATGTCAGTAATCACATTATCCTATGAAGACTAATAACAGATGTATCTTCCTGTTTACTTGTCAGCAGCCCATGGGCAGATCAAAATATGTTATCATGACTTTGGGCTGCAAAAATAGTAATGACACACCTGAGGCTTGAGGTTGAGAATTGTGTGATTTTTGACACTATTTTATCATGTAATGTTTAAAACAAGTTAAGCTTGTGATACTGTTAATTACCATAGAACAGTATTACTTAACTTGAACCTAGACCATTCACTTGATTTACCTGATGGTCATACTTCATAGCTTCAAACCCCAAAGCATATTTGTTTAGTGTGGAAGACTACTTAAGAACAAATATAGTTTTCCTTGTTAAAAAGAAGTGCGCTTAATTGTATTAAATGTGCACTTGTAATGCACAGTACTTGAAATCTTAAAAGTATATTTTTAGAAAGCTGTACTTGCAGATATAAAAGGCCACTTAAGTGTACAGATTTAAAAAGAGCATTTTTTTTTTTTTTTTTAGATTATTCATTTGTTTAAAATTGGTAAAAGTGATAACAGCAGGTTAAATAACACTAATGATTTTGATGCAGGTGTTTTTGACATCTCTTTTTTTCTTTTCTTTTTTCTTTTATTTGCTCTATGATTTCTTGCACTGTCATCCGTTTTTCTTTTTTTGTCTGTTTTCCATCTAACCTCATTTATCTTCCCTGCCCTCACATTCTGGAATGTCCATTTTCATTTGCAGAGCTGATTTCTTTCCCCCGGACACCTACTCTTTTGCCACCGCCCAAGAATTCCTCAGATAAAGGGACAATACAGAGTTTGTACAGCATGTTCTGACCCTTGCTGTTCATGTGAGGACAGGAGGAGCGGAGGTAGTTTTTCTTATCTGTTTTCATTGATTGTGAATTTTTCAATTTAAACATTGATAGAGATGTAGGTCATGTAAAGAAAAGATCAAATCAGTTTGACGCTATTTACTGTCTTAAATGTGTTCCTGGTCTTATTATGCACAGTTTATTGGAGCATGTTATTTCATCTTCATATTTTTTCATCAAAATGTAATGACTTCCCTTGTGAAAAAGAAGTACACTGTAGCATACTTTTAAAAAGAAAACCTATTACAGAAATAATAAGAGAACATGCTTAAAGGTTTGTTCGCCCAAAAATGAATGAGTCGTTCCAAACCGTTCTTTCATCTTTGGAACATAAATGAAGATCTTTTTAATGAAATCTGATAGATTTCTGTACTCTCCGTTGTCAGCTACTCAACTGACACTTCAAAAAGTTAATAAAGACATTGTAAAACTAATCCATATGAATTGAGCAGTTTAGTCCAAATTTTCTGAAGAGACATGATAACTTTATGATGAACAGATTGAATTTAGTCTTTTATTTACATACTGTAGTCATCAAAAATATGCTAACACTTTAGTATGGGGAACACATATTTACTATTAACAACGACTTTTGCCTCAATAAACTCCTAATTTACTGCTTGCTTATTAAAAGTTAGTAAGGTAGTTTTTGTAGCGTTTTAGTTTACGTATTGGATAAAGGGATGTAGAATATGGTTATGCAGAATAAGGCATTAATGTGTGCTTTATAAGTTATAATAAATCGCCAATAAACTAGTAATATGCAAGCTAATAAGCAACTAGTTAATACTGAGAATTGGACCTTAAAATAAAGTGTTATCAAAAATATCTTAATTATGTGTAAGTAATAAATGACAGAATTCTCATTTTTGGGTGAATTAACATTTTAAGTGCAGACTGCTGGTAGGCCTAATGTTTTCCAATGACCAATTGCCTGTTACTTGCAGTTAATTGAAAGACAATCACATGTTAAGTGCAATTAAATGAAAATGTGTTATAATTCAATTTATATCAAATGCAACTGACTGAACTTTAGAGTGCTATTTTAAAGTACATTTAAGTACATATTTAATGTAATTACTTCTCATAATTAGTTCTATTGTCTTTGAAATAATGTGCACTGCTGAATGTACTGACCAACATTTATGGTAAACTAAAATATAGTTTAATGTAATTTATATTGAAACCTTTATGTTTTCCATTTAAATAGACATTTGTAATGTTAACTTTAAAGGTGAACTAAGTAACTTTTTTACCTTAACTGAACAGCTTCGGAGTCATTGGAATGTTTATATTACTTATTTCGGGTTGAATGGGTCGTTTCGCACCCCCCTGGTGCCCGTGAGCGGAAAATCCGCACTTGCAACTTTGAGCCGGCGGGCCACCGGCCGCCGCGTCAGGAAATATCGCGTGATATCAGGTCTCGCGATGTAAACAACTGCTTTACGGCCAAAAGAAATCTGCTAAAATGCTGTCATTATTGCGCTCCCTCACGCTGTTCGAACCCGAATGAAGAAGACGGTTTAAAGAATATCCCATCTGCTTTGATGTCGTTGATCTACTAGCCTCTGGTGTCTGAGAATCGCCAACGAGTTTTTACAACAGTGTTGTCAAATATCTATTCTGAAGCTGTGGGGGGAGCTCTATAGAGAAACCTGCGAGCAAAAAGCGAGAATACAGCGAAGAAATCCCGAAACTACTGAGCCCCGCTTTAAATGTAATATCAAATAACACAGCACAGTTAAATTTATATTATCAACTATTTACTATTAAGTACTTTTTCATGTGCTTTAGATTCTGAATCAACACATGCAATAAGTGTACTTCTTTTAAGCATGAGGAAAGATTATTAAAATATAATGACTTAGAGTAACCAGCTAGACGATAACCAAACAAGATTTAAAAGTGGCCACTCAACAGAGTTGAGCTTGCTGAAGCTCTGCGGACTGTGAAAGCTGATTCCAAATCATCAGTTCTCATCAGGGGGGAGGTATCCAAAGCACATCAACTGGTCCCTGCAGGGATTCCTCAGGGATCAGTTCTTGGACCTCTCCTCTTCTCAATATACATCACTGGGACTTATTATACAGGCACATAGTCTGTCCTTCCATTTTCATTCTGATGCCACACAATTCTAATTTTCATTTCAACCAGATGATCTAACAGTAACGGATCTCAGACTGCCCGGCAGATATCTCAGCATGGATGAAAAAACATCACGTACAGCTCAACCTAGCAATGATAGAGCTTCTCGTCTTCCCTGCCACTCTGTATGTACAGCACAATTTCACCATCCAGCCAGGTTCATCAACAGTAATCCCATCAGGTTTGGTCAGAAATCTTGGGGTAATCTTTGATGACCAGCTGACCTTCCAACACCACTTTTTTAAGGACACCACGATCATGCAGGTTTGCACGACATCAGGAAGATCAGGCCCTTCCCAACTGAGCATGCTGCACAACTTCTCGTCCAGGCCCTTTTCATTTCTAGGCTAGACTATTGCAATGTTCTTTTGGCTGGACTTCATGCAATCAAACCTCCATAAATGATCCAGAACGCAGCAGCACGACTAGTCTTCAATGAGCCCAAGAGAGCCCACGTCACACCTCTGTTTATCTCTCTGCACTGGCTACCAGTTCCGGCTTGCATCAAGTTTAAGACATTGATGGTCACATATAGAACATCCACGAGCTCTGCACCCTCACCCGTTCTTACGAGTCTACATCCCCTCCAGAAGCCTGATGTCGTCAAGTGAGCGATGCCTCGACTACACGTGGACGTTCAATACAATTAAACACACTTGTATTTCAGAGGGATTGCTCTGCTTCTGATTGCCTGATAGTACAAAAAGAAAGCTAACATTCTCAAACCCTTCACTAGCTACTATTCTGAGCTGTAACATCAAAGACAGCAGACTGAAAGGTCCATCTCACTCTTCACAAGAGACCTCCAAACATTGTTTTAAATATTTTTTAAATAAAAAAATAATAATAATAATAAAAAAATATATATATATATATTTTTTTTTTTAAATGACCCCTTTGGAGACAACTTTGCATGTTCTAGCCTATTAGAGGTAGAGCTAATGAAATTCAGCTCTACATTTTTTTTTCTCTTGCAAAATATTCTGTTTTACATATAAATTGTCACATTCCAAAAGTAAAATGGTTGGTGAATGACGCTTCATGACAATTTAAAGCATGCTGTCAATGCGTCACAGTTCTCTCCTCACAGGTATTGTGTATGTCTGTGCAGAAAAATGCCCCCGGCAGATTGCTTTAATGCTTTTTAAAGGCGGGGAAAATGAGTTTCACACACAATAGCATTTTCATGCACTGAAGATAAAAATCTGCAAGGATGTTTTTGTGAGGACCACTTATTTTTACTGCTCACATTCCAGTCAGCAAATTACAGTGACGATCAATCAAACTCTCTTTAAAAATAGCCCGCTGACGTTCAACTGACGTAACAGACAACTTTCACTCTCTCTGCCCAGCTGTCATTAATACCAGGGCTTAAGATGATAAAAGAGGACATTTGTAAAGGGAGTGTGTTTGTTTTCATGCTTCAGGCTACAACATCTAAGGCTCTGTGTTACCTAAATGCACAGATACTTTCTCTTAAGTGCAAATAAAGATTTAAGGCATTGTTTTGGAGAAGTCTTGCTAAATGCAATGCCCTTTTTTCCCAGGCCTTCAACAATAAGGCTGTCTGTGGTGCAAAGCACGATAAAACCCTCCTCGATGTTGTTGAAACTTAATCTACTCTCCAAGCCAAGTCGAATCAGAAACAAGCTCAGACATTGCAACCACAGAGTGACCCCTCCTGTTTCTAACAGTCTCACATGGCAAAAGGAAAAAGAGGTCTGACCAAGTTCACAAGCATGTTGAACAAAGTATTTGTGTAGCAGCATGCTGTTCAGACACAGCTGATATGGCCACCCAGGCCTCTGTCGGAAAATCTCAGGCCTTTTGAAGAATGCGTGCTACAGTCAGCATGAATCTCTCTCTCTCTCTCTCTCTCTCTCTCTCTCTTTGGCTTTGATGAGCCAATATATATTTAGACATTTATGAATCATTCACAATTAGACTAGTACATGACAAAGGTCAATTGGTCAAATCATTCTCGATTTCAACGGTTCTCACACACACACACACACACACACACACACACACACACACACACACACACACACACACACACATACACATACACACACACACACACACACACACACACACACACACACACACACACACACACACACACACACACACACACACACACACACACACACACACAATACATTTTGAAGAACACTGGAACAACTAAACAGTTTCAGTTCCAGTTGACTTTCATTGAATTTTTTGTTTATAAAATGGAAGTCAATGGTTACCAACATTCTTCAAAATATCTCTCTACTGAAGAAAGAAAGTCACAGATTTGTAGTTTGGGTGAACTATCCCTTTTATTATCAGTTTACCCCATTCTGATATAACACTCACGCAGCTGTTTTAAACATCCAGACTGTCACACAATATGCAGCATCCCTATAATTATCCAATACGTACATGTATACTTTCTTTCAAGTATATCTCTGTTTCACCACTGGAACAGTCACCAGAAAGTTGTCCAGTTGATGGATGGATGAAATCCTGCCCTATATCCACGGACCCCTCTTCCTGAATCATGCAAACCCTATCACCTTTCATATGCACAATTTTAGAATCTGCACTGAAACACTCAATCATTTGACACTTCAATTTACTGTCAAAAATGGAAAGGAAAATTACAAGCATCTACAAACCTCTATATTCATCTGTAATAAAAATAAAAAAGTGATTCTTTGTTTACACATTTAGGATAGGCCTATATTCAAACACCAACAACTTTATTCCATGTGCAGATGCAACTTTTAGAAAATCCTGTTATGCGTTTTACGAACACTACCTTACATGCACTCACGGTCATGTGAGATTCTTCTTAGCGCATTCCTTGTGCTATTAACTTTACAGGCATGTGAAGTGTCACATGAGCTCTCTTATCCTAATATTCACAGGAAGGGCCTTACATAATCATGCAGACTAGTACAAAACCCGTGAGTGTACTTCAGATTGGAGTTTTTTGAGACCCTAGACACAGTCATGTGCAACAGTATAGTTTGAATCTGTATACAGTAAACCCTGTTAAGGGAACAAAGCTTATTAGTTAACTATGGCAATCTCTTCTGCAACCCCGTAAGTTAGTGCACGGGAAACTCTTACATTGTTTTTTACTATAGCAGTAGTGATCTTAGCCAAACACATTCGGTAATGGGGGTCATATACTGCACATTGCACATGATGGGGATGGGGATGATGTATTCATCTGTTGAGGATATATTGCGTGCTTCTTAAATGTATTTATTTAAATGGTTAATTTAGTGTAAAAAAAAATAAAGCAGAAAACCATGACTGCTTTTATTTAGTCTTTTTATAAATATTTGCAATAAATATTTTTTTTATCCATTGGAGTTCAAAAGTCTAAGACTGAAAATACTTAATGTTTTTTTTTTATTCTTTTTTTATGCAAAATTTTCATAAAAAAATTGTGTACATTTGTATAGCTGAAATAAAAAATCTGCATTAGTATTTAATTTAACACCTCTATTAAAATTTACAATTGTCAGTTGCATTGACCCTATTGGATTAGTACAATTCACAAAAAAATTCACACTGTGAAAAAAAAAGAAAAGAAAAAAAAAACAGGTAAAAAAACTGTACAACTTTAACATTAATACTTCTCATACATCACACCAAATTACACATGAGAACATTTATTATTTTTTAAATGTTATTTACATATTATTTTTTTTATGTGAATATTGTATATAGATAGTATTTTAAATATTTATTTAATTTTTAAAAGTTTAAATGTTAATTTGATAACATAAAATCAGGGTTAATATTAAGTGAAAGAGTTTCTTTATTTTCTGCATTAAATATTAATGCTGATTATTTTGCATGATCATATATATTCATTAATTAAATATTTATAAATAAATAATGCATCTGATATCCCCCTTTTCACTTGAGTTGCATGAACAAAACCTGATGATCACGTTGATGAAGGAATAGAGAATGAAGCAACTTTTACTTCAATGGAAGGATGAACATCTGACCATCTGTACAAAGGAGTTCACTTAATGTCACAAATTGTCTTATTTGATTAGTTACCTGAAAACAGTAAAGCATAAATGGTCAGTTTCTGCATCAAGATGAACTGTATGCGATGGATTACAGTTTTCAATCTCTAAATGGTTTGTTTTTTGGCCTGTTTAGGGAGTGTTCGTTGAACATGCAACAACGTTTACCAACATGTAGTGTACAGGTTTATATTACACAGGGCTGCGCTTTGGCATTTGCTGTGTCAGTCAGTGGTGTCTGTGTGATATTTAAACCAGGCTAGTGTGTGTGTACGAGATGGAGGGCTGGCAGTTGGCCGTGACTGCATTCCTCTACAGCAGCAGGAGATTTTCCACCGGACTTCGGAGCGCTCTCACACTCACACGCACACATTTTGGTCAGATGCTTCTGAATAGACAGCATAGAAATACAGTCTGGTTTAAAGAATAATTAACATCAACAATGGCTCCAAAATGTATTATGGACCCTAAGCCACACTTGAAACTCTCATCACTGATAGCAATCAATAATAGAAGTTAAAAAAGTGAATATATCAGTCAGAATGCAATGATACGATACATACCTGCTTGTCAACATATGTATTCCAATACCTCCACGCACCCTGCTCGCGCCGACATCACACGACATCAGCGTGTTATGAGGCTATGCACTGTTGTACACAGACAGTCACCGAGCGCCACAAACAAACAGGTTGTCGAAGCGGTTGTCCAATCACAACACACTGATCAAGCAGTCCAATCAATGCACAATGCACTTTTCAGAAGGAGGGGCTTCATAGAGACAGGAACTAAACAGAGCGTTACTGACAGACTGGCTGCGTCCGAAATCGCATACTCTGTTGAGTACTTGTTTTGAATTACATTCAAACATTACATTACATTCGTCATTCACAAATCCTCTCCCGTGGCCTCATGGGATAGTAAAGTGTCCATCGTATACACACTTCAGAATCTCGCTGGAAGTTATAGGTTATCCGGGTACTTTTTTCCAACTCTTTTATGAGTACCGTGAATTCATACTTCTTTCTCGCATACTGTTTTTTCGCCTACTTAGTATGCGATTCCGGATGCAGCCACTGAGAAGAGAGGTGGTGCAACAATGTGAAATATGTGAAAAATAATCTAGTAAACCTAGTAGACCCCAAAAACAAAATCAAGACTTTGTAAAGGGGCAGAATATGGCCTTTTTTAAAAAAGTAATTGCATTATATCACACATAAAGAAGCCTGTTAGGATGTAAACATACATAAAATATGTAATTAAGATCATTTTAAAAAGTGTATCTTAAGTGTCCAAATGTATTTTGGCTTGTTGTAGATTCACACAAATTTCCACTACACTCATATATAGGCTCCATATATCCTTTTAGACCTCCATCTGGGCAGTAAAACAGATGGGTGCGGAATTACAGATTCTCCGTAAATGGGATTACACAAGCTTATTCCCTCTTCATTGAGAGTCCATCAGATTAGTCGTTACCTAAAACTTTCATTCAGAAAAACAGAAATTACAATACAAAAAACCCAAAGCAAAACAAATAATTTACACCTACAGTACCTATAGTGTTATGCGGGCATTATCACATTGTGAATGCACTTTCACGCATGTCTTGAAGCTCCTTCCAAAGACTGAATGAAGTGACAGAAGGGTATGAATGAACGAAAGACAGGAGATAGATGTTTTTCCTGAATGAACAGACTGCTTCAGGTAGGGAGATTCAAGGGATATAGATAAGAGCGTGTCCCATAAGACAGATCGACCACCTAACACACGCAACCGACATCTGGATGCCACGTAAAGAAGATTAAATCTCTGACACAATTCAGGAAACATAATCAGTATTATACATAAATCAGTTTTTATCTTTATGGTGAAAACTTTGCATGAATGAAGGATATGTTACTAATTGCACTTTACGTAATGTTAGGATGGATGGAAAATATGGTTGCCTAGCAACTAGAGGTTCATTTTGCAATATTCAAAACTTAAAGCCCTGCAACCCCATTTGAGCTAGACACTTACATTTCTCATGAGAGGGCCCCTCTTCATAGAGAACAATTTTTAAGGCATTGAGCACTTGACAAAATTGACAATTTTGGTCAAACCATGAATATGCCTTATACTGTAGTTTGCAGGACTGAAATACATTTAAGTATTTTTCCATTCCATTTCATCTTTTTATGATAGTTTCCTAAATTTACTACAAAAGGCAAAAGACAAAAATATCAATTAGCAAATTAGCAAAAAATAATACCTCATTAATATTATGACTCTCTGTGTTTGTATTTACTAAAATAGATGTCTCACTGGGGGAGCAATTTGCGGACGTGCATAGGAGAACCAGCCTTTTGATCCATTTTTATTCTCTTCGATATTTCATACTAATAATAGCTTTGTCACCCGTGGAGGGGTCTTTGGACAGCTGGTGTTGTGAATGCTCCTCGCTGCCTGTTTTTACTGGCATGTGTTGTTTCCCAAGTTCATTCTTGACACAACAGGTCAGTCTTTTCCCTTGGTAGTTCAAAGCTGTTTCTGTGTGAACCTGTCAGTTGGAGATCCCTTGTTCAATCCTGTTGAAACCTGAAATCAGTGCTGTCATGAGGTGGAAGAATGAGGTTCACAGATGTTCACAGTCTGTTACATTCTCTATGAGCACATCTTAGGTTCGTCCATTGATCATCTTAGGTTTATTCGGTGAGATCAGATAGTTTTACAGAGCCAGACTCTATAAAGACTAAAGTTTAATCCATTTTGTAGCTTAATAGCTAAGAACTGCCCATAGAGGAAGAAAGTGGAGGATTCTCAGCCTTAAACGTCAATCCAATGGGCCTCCCAAAGTCTGTTCACTGTTCGTCTGATGCAAATTGTGCATGAAACAGGAAATCACTTTCGCAAACTGAAAATTGATGGCTAAAATCACACTGCATGACAGCAGTGATGGGTCGGTCATTCGTTAATTTTGAACAAATCTTTAATATGACTCAGGAATACCGAGTTGTCTCAGAGAGTGATTCGTTAATTTTGTGTTGACCGCGCATGCGCAGCATCCTATAAGTTCTGTACAGGAAACCTCTCGAGTCTTCGGGTTCGGGTCTGAGTCATTCGTTCATCCCGTGACAGCCCCATAGAGGCTATGCTGTCTGTCCCGGAAAGAGAGAGTCTTTCGTTCTTTTGTCACATGACGTGACAGCGTATTGGACACAGAAATTAGTTAATAATTTCCAAACTCAAAGTCAGTTTTTTATTCTTACAGTTACATGCTGCATTTCTGGTCTCAAATTGTAGCTTTTTTATTTCTTACAATTTAAATATTTTTTTAGTTTCTGTCATGATGGTTCTTTTCCATAACATTGAATGTGGTAATAAAGAGTTGGTAATGCTTTAAACTTTAACTGCATGATGGGGGAAACCACTTTGATAAAGCAAAGATACCTACATATAATAACAACATACAGTTACGTAACAAAAGACTGAACAACTCGAACCCGAAGACTCGAGAGATGAACTAATCAATTCTGTATCCGGTACCGACTGGATAGCTTCAGCCTATGGGGCTGTCATGTGTGGTAGATTTTTCCCTAAACCTAACTACGTACCTGGAACCTAATTACCTTTCTCTAATCGGCACACAAGCGTCTACAGTCGACACTTAATAAATACATTTACCTGTGGCGTCTCCAGTCGACACCCAAGCGTCTACAGTCGACACTTAATAAATATATCTGGGGCATCTACAATCGACAATCGAGTACTTTATACTCTAGCTCTTGCGTCTACAGTCGACAACTGGCTTTGAGTTCCTTACCCTAACTGGAGAATCCCACCAGAAAACACGAATACAACAGTTTTTATAGAATAGGGCCATGGCAAAAATGACATGATACATTACATAATTTACCTACAATTTGATTGGTTCTTGGTAAAGCAAACCCCCACAGTTTTACCCTCTGTCACTGGCACAAGCAAAAACATCTCGAAACATAAGAAAAAACACAAGTAAAGGGTTAAGAGCTCAGTTGATTACTCAATGTATCATGACATAATACAGACAGTATATTTTTTATTTTGTCATGGTCAGCACTTGAGAATTTTCCATAACACAAATAGACAAAGAACAGAACGTCTTAGTACATTGTGTTAGAATGTTAGACCTAAAAGGGGAAGTAAGGTTTATATGTTAGAATTGTTAGAATCATGGTTAGTATAAAAGATAGTTTACTATCTTATCTATTAAAAATCCATCACACATGTGATGAACGAACGACTCGAACCCGAAGACTCGAGAGATGAACTAATACGTTATTACTAATACTAATACTAATATTTTAGTTGTATTCTGCTGAAATGAACAAAATGAAATGAAAAAAGATTCAAAGATCTGAATCAGTAAAATGATCCAAACTTTCCATTACTACATGACAGTTATACAACTTTCAGTAGTTACAAAGGTTTTTATCCAACCCAGGCTCTTTGGAAAAGCATGATGATATTATGCTGCATCTTGCATATTTTTGCGACACTTTTAAAGTGAAATATCCAGTGAGTGGTGGTAAAAGTGTGTTCAGTTTTATTCGAAAACAGATGAATGCGAAACAGATAAATGCGAATCTGGCAATGTTTATTACATTGGTTTTTGTATGTATCGCAGCAGTTCTGAAATTAAATGTCCGATGGGTGGTGCTCACATTTGCCAAAGAAACCATGCCATTTTAGCTGGCTTCTTCATGGGACTCATACTTGAGTACTCCACATCACAATTGCAATATTAGGTGAGCTACAGAGCAAGTTTATTATAAGAAAAGCGATACATGTGGAGCTGGTTATGTGATTCAAATATCCAAATGTATTATTTTCCAAATATGCGCTAGTAAAAGTGTTTTGAGGTCTTATAATATCATAATTTGTGTGCAAATGAATAGAAGTTGTTGGTGTTTTACTGTTATTTCAGCTGGAAACTGCAGTGAATTGTGCATTTTTGGGAGATTTGCAAAATAGAGGCACATTTTCCTAGCCTGGTAATACCAAACTCTGCTACTTCGCTTTGCTTCGTAGACAGAGTCTGGAAGGGCGTAATAGAAAAGCGTTTTCTTTCTCGCTTGGGGGCGCTTGTCTGAAGTTTAAAATCATTGGTTACCCGTAAGCCAATCACATAACGTTTGGTTAAGAAGTGTGTTATGCGCCGACTCAGCCGCATTGAACTTCAACTGTAAACACATGTATGATGCGAAAACAAAACCATCGAGTGAACTACCGGACTGAACATGGCTGTGAACGACTTTTGCAGATTATGTGAAGTAAAACTACGCATCCACGGTACAATCAGCGTCTACGTCACGGCTCTCAGCCCGCCCTCTGTTCGTTGATTGGCCGGCTGTTTTGAGGCCGGAGGAAAACTGAAAGACAGGTCGATATCTCAGACTGAGTACAGAAGCGAACTGAAATTGAGCGGAAGTACGAAGTCTGACGTAGTCAGGCTAACATTTTCCCAGTAAGCCTGTATGTTGTTTTTATCAGTCCACCTGAAAACAGAGTTGTGTTTGAATATATCGTGGTTGATATTATGAAAACTTGGAGGAATAATTATTCACTTAATGTGACATGCTGTTTACCAATTATTTGCCTTTGTGATGAATCTCTGCCTCCGAAATTCTGACAGTATCATAAATCGGGGTTGCAGTCCTGCAGCGTGACTAATCGACAGGCTAACTAATTAAGAAACAACAAGAGCACAGAAATAGTTGGTGTGTGTGTGTGTATTGTTTGTGTAAAAGAGAGAGAGAAAGAGAGAGAGAGAGACTTTCAGTTGATACACTATATATTACAGTTTTTCTCGATTGCTTAAACACTATAACCAGGCTTTTGAACTAAAATTTCAAAACCATAATGCCATTTATCAAAAAGCACACCCATTTCACTAAACTATAAACACTATTCCCTGTTTTGACACATGAGTCAAATTTGTTGAACTGTCACTGCAAAACTCTACACACAAATCCCTTCATTTCTCATTGCCTACACCATGTTGTCATGTATAAAGCACTAGCACTCAATATTGTTCACTCAAGTCAGCACAGCTTCAGCTCAGTTAGCACACAATTACCCAGGTGGAAACACTAAGAGTCAAAATTTAACACACATCAATCAGATCCTTCAATAGATAGATAAAGGGGCCCAAATCAGTTTATTGAGTTTTGGAACAATGGATCCAGAAAGACATGAAGGAAGAGATCGAGGAGGGATAAGGAGGAGGACGACGACGAAGGGCAAGAAGACAAGCAGTCTCAGATGAAATTCAAGCCACTCTAGTTGCCCATGTCTTTGTCAATGGTATGACTATGAGGGAGGCTGGGCTACGAGTAAGGCCAAATTTGAGTCGCTTTTCCGTCGCCTCGAGAACCTTCAGGGAGGAGTGTGGTGGCAAACAGAATTCTATCACTGAATAAAAGACAAACATTTCCAATAGTCTTTGATGAGGTTTATTTTCTTGCAAGAAAAGGCCAGCAGTCGTACAGGGTCACAGAGTGGCTGCAGAGTGTAACAGTGAAGGTTGGCCATCCTTCATCCTTTATAGTCTTGACTCCCAGAATGTTATCTTTCTAGGCAAATGATGGTATTTCAACCATACGTGGAACATTCTTACACGTGTTCATCATATTGTCTCCTTGAGTGGATCGAGGCCCTCCTGTCACCTACTAACACTCTTTACCATTCCAATACCAATTCCACATAGAATAAGGTTTTGTGTGTGCTCTTTTACTGTCATATGATGGTCACACACATCTTACTGTAAGTAAGTAAATACTGTAAAAAAAAAATTAGAGGAGAGAGTAAAAAAATATATAATTTGTGTGTGTGTGTGTGTGTGTGTGTGTGTGTGTGTGTGTGTGTGTGTGTTGTACTGTGTAGTACATGAATGAATAAAAATGTGCCAGTGTATCCATTGGTTGTGTCTTTGGTGCTCATCATGTGAAAAGGTTTGTGAGGCGGGGAACCACAAGTAACATAACTTACCAGTTTTGGAAATGTTGTTTTGAATTTATTGCACCAGTGTGTTAGACTATGTTGTAGTGTGTGTGATTTTGAGGGCTTGTGTGTCCAGTGTGAGGGCAAAGTTTGGTTTTTCAGCAAGAGTGAATGGTTTTGAGTGTAGAGCTTCATTTTGACCTGAAAATAGGATGTTTGGGGAATTGGGTGAGACGTTATGGATTTGTGTTTATAGTTTTGAGAATATGAGGCATAGTTTCAAGAAATGTGTTTAAGCAATCGAGAAAAACTGTAAATGCAATATAAATTCATATAAAGTGTTCCTTTTTTCAAGTCACAACTCACTACAGACACTCTGATGCTCTATTTATCCAGGCAAAGATTGCCAAAAATGCATTTTCATCGCTAGCTGATGAAGTGATCTTCCAAACCATGAGTTCCTTTCAAGAAACATTTAAAGATTAAAAAACGTGTGCCACAAACACTCAAGTCGCTCCTGCTAAATGATGTGAGTAAATGTTAAAACCAATGATTCCTGACCAGAAAAATTAAAATATCTGAATTGTTTCTTTTATGCCAATTTTCATGCCCCCCAAAAATGTCCATCTGTACAGCAGGTTGGTTTGTAACTATAATCCATCAGTTCCAGACAACGACCCCTGCTGTACCTGCTGTAGATGTGTCTGTGTATGAAGGGCTTGGGCGACTGGAACTAGCAGGCAAGTGGAAAGTCCCCTATTCTGGTTTCCACGGTTACAGGTGGCTCACCTTCTGTCTGATGTGGAAGGTTCCAGCAAATGGAATTAGCGGCTGTGACTCGATCCCCACTTAACCTGAATCTCCTTTGTGCTCTTGCACAGAAGGTTGAAAGTTAATTGTGTCTCTGGACTCATTCCTGACAACTTAGAAGCCATTCACACAGCGTGTATTCTTTCATTCAAAAACAGTGAGTCTTGAGATGCATTTTTAAAAGTTAAGCTATTTTTAACATAATCTGGCATCTTAAAAATTGTCACTCATGCTGTGAGATGTAAAAAAAAACAAAAACAAAGTGTCGAAAGGGTCAAAGATATCCTCACGTTTCGTTTGTTCACCCAAAAATTTAAGTTTTGTCATAATTTACTCACCCTTATGTCGGTCCAAACCTTATGACTTTCTTTCTTCTGTGGAACATAAAATATATTTTGAATAAAGTTGGTAACCAAACAGTTTTAATTACTATTTACTTCCACTGTATAGACAAAAAGACATTTCTCAAAATATATTTTATGCTCCATTGAAGAAAGTATGTTACCCAACAGCATTATTTTTGAAAGCAAATAATCTTAAGAGGATGATTGATTAAAATAGCTTGAAAGAATTTGGAAGGGCTGTGACTACATTATGCAATATCAAACCAAAGAGTTGGAAGGATTGAGTCAGTGGAAACTCAATGCTTACAATACTTTGTTAGCACTGTGATCTTTGTATTTATAAAGGATATAAAGATGACCAAATTTATTATAATGAAATGACACTTTTCTTGATAATTGCTATTTACATGATGCTGGTGTAAGGAATACACTAAACTTCCACCACCAGGGCGCAGAGAAAAGAATGCTAGAGTATTCTTAAATAACGCAAACGCAGGTGTGATAAGGGCAAATTTAGAGACCAAGTATAGTATGAGCCTAACGCAGATGATAAATAAAGAGACAACAAATAACTCAGAAACTAGGAACATAAGGAACAAAACTAAGCACACCAACAATACGTTCAAAAATGGACAAGACCTGACAAAGAATACAAAACATTCCCCCACACAGGGCTAAAGACAAAACAAAACAGGTGAAAACAATGAGGTGATAACAATTGGAGAACATGATCCAGGACACATGAACAGAGTACAAACTAAAAGTACATAACACGACACAAGCACAAAGACATCACAGCAGGGGGATGAGCGCCAAGATAATGAAATCAAATTATAACCCCATTTCCAGAAAAGTTGGGACATTTTGTAAAATGCAATAAAATCAAGATTCTGTGATTTGTTAATTATCTTTAACTTTTATATAATTAACAAAAGTACAAAGAAAAGATTTCCAATGTTTTCACTCACCAACTTAATTTTATATTGTAAATATATCCAAATTTTGATGGCTGCAACACACTCCAAAATGTTTAATTTCATTTTTTTTATCATTTGGGAATTTATACTAATTGTTGCAGTGGAATTTTTGCCCAATCTCGCCTGATACAAGACAGCTGCTCAACAGTCTGTGGTCATCGTGATTCTCCTTTTCATGATGGGCCATATATTTTCAGTAGGAGACAGATCTGGACTGCAGGCAGTTCAGTCAAGCATGTGTCTAACCACTCTGTTTTAGCATGTTCAGAATGAGACCTGGCAATGTCTTGCCTCCCAAAAAAGATATGATTTTGATGCCACTATATGTCTCTGTACAATTCCAATATAAACCTCCAGATCAATGGTACCTTCACACACATGCAAGTCACCCATGCTGTTTGCACTTATGCACCCCCATGCCATGACAGATGTTTGCTTTTGCACCTGTCTCTGATGAAAGTCTGGATGATCATTTCATATTTGGGACTGAGAATTTAATATCAATTTTTCCCAAAAACAAGCTCAGAATGTGGACTCATCTGACCACAGCACACATTTCCACTGACTTTTGGACCATCTGAGATGATCTCGGGCCCAGAGAAGTCGGCAGTATCTGCATTGAACAGATGTATAGCTTGCTCCTTGTATAACAGAGATTTAATCAATCTTTTCAAAACATTATGTATGGTAGATGGTGAAAGACCTAAATTATTTGCAATCTTGCATTGGGAAATGGTTTTGAATTGTTTGACAATTCTCTCATGAAATTTGGTACTAGGTGGTGAGCCATGACCCATCTTTGGTGGATGCTCCTTAAACACGATACCCTTATCGGTTTTCTGGAAATGGGGTTGTAGATTAGTCTGTAGGGTAACTCTGATCTCTAAGATGCCCCTCAATGAAATTCAATGTTATGTTGGAATGAATGTTAAGTTTCATTAGTCTTTTCGTCCCTATTATGACAAATATCCGGGTGAAACGGCTTCTTGATAATACATTTAGGAATTCATGGTGACTTTAAAATACTAGTTATGCATCTGAATCAGAAAACAAGCAACAGGTCATGTGTAGCTACTGTTAAAAAGTCAAACACTGAAATTTCTCCAGTCAGCTCTTTGAAATAAGGAGGTTTGTGGGAGACTCATAGCATGGTGCCTGAAAAACTTGTAGGAAAAAGTCCCCCTGCTGCACTCACAATTACGAAAAGCTCACAGGCTGCCTGACAGAAAGCAAATGTAGTATGTAACTTCTCCCACTGTGCATTAATTGTGATGCAGATGTGAGGAGGCAGACTGGCAGGGGACTTCACAGAGGCCTGATACAGGTTGTACTGAACAGACATCGCCTGACAGCCATCAGAAGAGAACTCTGTATGCTTAAAATGACCGTTCGACTGGAAATAAAAGCTGCATTATGGCAGGGCTCCAAATAGACAGAAAACACTGAAATAGAATAAACTCTATGCGGAAAATGTATGTATAGTATGTATGAAAAGTATTTACAAAAGTACCACCATAATGGTAAAGCGCTGTGGGTGGTTGTGGGTCTTACAACACCTTAAAGGGTTAGTTCACCCAAAAATGAAAATTCTGTCAGTAATTACTCACCCTCATGTTGTTCCAACCATGTAAGTCTTTCGTTCATCTTCGGATCACAAATTAAGATATTTTTGATGAAATCTGACAGCTGTCTCACTCCTTCATAGGCTTTCAGAGGGACCGAAACTCGCCGGCCTAGAATAGTTATTAAAAACATCGTTAAAATAGTCCAAGTGACTACAGTGGCTCTACATTAAGTTTTTCATGCGACAACAATACTTTTTGTGCGGAAAAACAACAAAAATAACGACTTTATCCAACTATTAGTGTTCTTCAATGTGGGCCTCTGACGAGAGTTCACGGGAGCGCCAGGACGCATGCGCGAGAACTGAGATTACGGCGTTCTTCTTCTACTACTAACTTGTTACTGGCTGCTCACTCCTTGGGAGTATTACCGCCATCTACTGTACAAGATGACATCCCGACATTGCCGGAAGCGCAAAACGGTCTGTTTATAAGCAGAGGAAGACGCTTAAGTATGTAAGCTATTGAATTCGACACTTATTGTGATTTAGGTCTCGATGATGTCGGGACGTCATCTTGTACAGTAGATGGCGGTAATACTCCCAAGGAGTGAGCAGCCAGTAACAAGTAAGTTAGTAGTAGAAGAAGAACGCCGTAATCTCAGTTCTCGCGCATGCGTCCTGGCGCTCCCATGATAAACTTAATGTATAGCCACTGTAGTCACTTGGACTATTTCAACGATGTTTTTAATAACTATTCTGGGCCGGCGAGTTTCGGTCCCTCTGAAAGCCTATGGAGGAGTGAGCCAGCTGTCAGATTTCATCAAAAATATCTTAATTTGTGATCCGAAGATGAACGAAAGACTTACATGGTTGGAACAACATGAGGGTGAGTAATTACTGACAGAATTTTCATTTTTGGGTGAACTAACCCTTTAACTGTCACAGGATCTGCCACATCACCAGCCCCTCAACACACACTGAATCACTCAGCTCCACCCTGTTGTTCACAATCACCTGATTACAGATTCTCTGCACCTGCATCTAATCACCAGCACTCCCGTTATAAGCAGTCACTATCCACACTTCAGTTGTCTGGTCTCGTTGTTGGCATCCAACGTCTCCTGTCTCCTGTCTCCTGTCTCCTGTCTCCTGTCTCCTGTCTCCTGTCTCCTGTCTCCTGTCTCCTGTCTCCTGTCTCCTGTCTCCTGTCTCCTGTCTCCTGTCTCCTGTCTCCTGTCTCCTGTCTCCTGTCATCCATGGTTCCAGCCTGATATGCAGGTAAAAACAAGTTTTCGCATATAAAATGCACGATAAATACAATGCGTGCTATAGAGACGCATTTCATGAGATCTGGTTGATGGTTCTGTTCCGTGTCCTCTTCTATCATCCGCCGCATCTGCGAAACAAAGAACTCTATTACCTGCAAGCTAAGTTTCACCAAACTATCAGACTGCTTGATACTCACCCATTCATCTCTCCTGCGGCTTCTTCGATACCTGCAAATAAAAGATACCTGTTTGCTACTTACCTGTCTTGTCTCCATCTGTTTCGTGACACTTACAACCACATAGCAAAAACCTGGTTATACTGTAGAATCATGGCAGCAGTTTTCACATTTTCTTCATAAAATTAAATGATGATTGAAATAGTATTAATTTGCAAAATGCACACTGAATTTATATAACTGAATGGAGATGACACAAAACACATCTTATTTAAGTGTCTAGTCTGGTTTCTATCTAATCTCTCTTTTACATGTTGATTAAGGGCTAGAAAGAGATTTAGGATTATACAATGAATCATAAGAAGCCTGAGGAGAATATGAAGAGCAAGAGTAATTAACTGCAGCAGGATTCCTGTTCTGAGCTAATGTTCATCAATGATAACATGATGACAAGTCATATTAGCACTCGCAACATTCTGTCCTGAGGAGAAATACTGCAATTGCAGAATGTCCGGCAGTCAGTGGGGATTGCAACAAACCCTTCCTTCAAAGCACTAATGGACAGAACATTCTGATCTGATCTGTAGTCTACACTGAAGAAACCCAGACACTACCATGTGAAAAAGAAGTGTGCTTAATTGTATTGAATGTGCACTTGTAGTGTACTTCAACTCTTAAAAGTAGACAATATAATGAATGAAATAAAAAGCCACTTAATTATAAAGTACACTCATGACTATTGTGTTTCTTAACACACTCAAGTACACTTCAAAAAGTGCACTTTGTGATAATGTCAAATGAAACGTTTTACATTAAACTGCGTTTTTAAATCATTGTTTTTATAATATTTTTTCAAAGCTATTTTGATATGTTGACTAACATACTAAAGCACTTGATTATAATTGTAACTGCAGTGTGTTATTTGATATTACATTTAAAGTTGATATACAATTTTAAATGTACTAAAATATTACTTTCAGTTTGTACTTAAGTATACATATCTTAAAAAAAGATATAAGCAATAAGTTATGACAGCGTATGTGTTTACATTTTTTTTTAGCTCATCACAATAAGTTTAGCAGGTTTCAACTTTTTTATGTTGTACAAGATTCAATTAATTTTTAATGTCAGTTTAATGTAATTTAAGTTGAAATGAATCAGACATCCAAGTTTTTTGTAAACATTTTACAGTGTCAGCTATTTTTCCATAAATACTCTTTTTAAATGTACACTTCTTTTTCACAAGGTATTTTATGATGACACAGTCATGTGTAAAATTAAACTTCCTCACCCGTAGGAACCATGAGTATAATCTCTACAATGCGTTATTTCGCTGTTAAAACCTTTTAGAATTCAAGTTAAATGTACAGAGCAAGAGACAAATATAGGTCTAATTAAGATAAGGTTGTTCCTTTCAAAAAGTGACCAACCTGATTCAGAGATATTGCCTCAACCAATGAGTTTGGGGTGGCCCAATCTGTTGTTACAGATCATTGGTGAAATGTTTAGAAAATTACATACTATAAAATGTATTTAAATAAGCTCTGTTGATAAACATCCACCTCATAACATACAGAAATAATATGGTACTAAGGCTATAATGTTCAAATAATACAGTACTAAAGGCTATAATGGTCTTGAATGTTCAAAGAATGACCTAGCACTCACTTAACCTCTATGTCATGTCTGAGAACCCCAGACGGTCAGTCAGTTCACATGCAGCGCACACATGCTGTGTCACCACTGTGTCATGTGATAATTACATTATATGGGGATCGGGCCACCACAAATAACCTGGATTTATCCAGTCAGCTGACCAACAGAAAGGGAGGTGGCTGGAGGGAAGACAATGAGCCTGAGAACTGAGCGATGACACTAAGGAGTGGAATATGCTGGCTTGAAAAAGACTGAAGGAAGGAAGGATTAGGCCACTGATACTGTTACACTTCGGCAGAACATCCAGCAGCTGTAGCGGTACATAAGACCTGAGTCATCAGGACACTAGCAGGAGGACTGGAGTGGACATTACTGCGTGATTAACAAGCCAGAGAGATGACACTGCAAATACAACTCCTCCATGACGCCATTTAGTCCATCCAGTGATCACCTTTATTATAAAATATTAACAAACCAAACACTGTTCATGCATTAACTGCAGGGCAAATCATCCCAGCCTAAAGGAAATATTGCTCAGAAGTTGAGCTTTCACAGTTCAGGAGACTAAATTAAGTTCTCAGTTATATTTCATTGAAGGACAACTTACCGAAGTACAAATTCCTTAGATGAAATAAAAGGACACAGTCATTGACATATAGAGTAAGAAAGTAGAGCTTTAAAAAGAGCTCAGATACCATGGACTTAGAGGAATTCAATAAGAAATGTAGAGTGATTTGCAGACTTTTCTATCTTGGTAAATCTGAGTATAGACATTATAGAGATCTGTAGAGAGTTACTTGTCAAATCTGTAGTAAAATCTGTGAAGTTTAAGAGCTTAATTGAAGTGCAAATAATTGTATTCAATGTGCATTTGTACTTAAAATCTTAAAGTAGATCAAAACTGTTCTTGCAGATAATATAATATATTAAAGAGTGCACACTTTCATGACTTTAAAAAGTTTTACATTAAAGGTAAAGTTACTCAAAGTTTTACTTGAATCATTTTTTCAATTATTTTATTTATTGATCTTTTGTCCTGCTTTTTATTGCACTTAAAGTTCCTGTTTTCAGTCTTTGGTTGTCGTTTGTGTGTGTGTGTGTGTGTGTGTGTGTGTGTGTGTGTGTGCGTGTGTGTGTGTGTCACGCTGTTATGTTGCCTTCCTCTTCATGGATTACCTCTTTGTTTTCATTAAAGAACCCTTTTGTTTCTGGAAACCTTTTTGAACTCTCCATCATCTTTATCTTGTGACAGAACAATCGACCAAAGTATGGATTACGCAGTGCGATTTTCTGTTGTTGCTTGTGAAAGCATAAATTTTGTAACCTTCATGGAGAAAGTCTGCCTTCTTGCTGTCACCACCATGTAATTATGGAATTACATAAGCCTGGTTTCACAGACAGGGCTTAGGTTAAGGCAGGATTAGGCCTTCCCTTACGAAAAAGAAGTATACTTCAAGTTCATTTTATGAAGTATACTTAAGTAATGTTCAAGTATATTTTTAAGTATACTTTATGTAGTAAGTTTACTAATATCAATGTGTACTTGTAGTAAACTTGTAAGTGTACTATTTCAATACTGCTTGGGACTAAATTGGCCCACTCTTAGGCCCCGTCCACACGGAGACGCGTTTCGCTGTATACGTATACATTTTTTATCGTATTGGCGTTTCGTCCACTCGGATCCGGCGTTTTGGGAGACTGAAACCGCTATTTTTTGAAACCGGGTCCTAAAGTGGATAAATCTGAAAACGACACCCTTGCGGTTTCGTGTGTACAGCCAATCCGTATATTTTGTGAAACGATGATGTCATCACATCACGTGTCGGCTGCGTCACACGTAACAGCAACAACAATAATGGCGGACTACATGATTGTGTTCGTGCTGCAGAAGCTACTAAGCTACTTCTTCTTCTTGGTTCGTTTACAGCGCGCAAGGTTATGCGCATGCTCAAAGTCTTCTTCTCCGTGTATAGTGTATATCTGTGGCAGAATTACAGCGCCCCATACTGGTCTGGCATATATATTACACCGTTTTAAGTCCGTTTCAGTGTTTTCGTGAGTACGCAGGTATTTCTTGAGACGACGCCGTGTTTACGGAATTTTTTTTTAGAACGAGGAAAAAAAATAATCGGATAGGGAACGCACCGGCTTCGTGTGGACATGGCCTTAGTATATAAAAGTATACGTTTAAGTGTACTATAAGTGTAAGAGTAGTAAACTAAGTACACAACTAGGTTTCTCATTTGTAATGCATCTGTACTACAAGTGAACTTATAAGTATACTCGTAGTTTACTATTTTAATACAAGTATTAGGCCTACATTTTTTAGTTTATGAAAGTACACACTGAAGTGTACTCTCAGTAAACTACTAGTTTAGTAGTTTATACTGCAAGTATACTTGTAAGTTTTCTCTTCATGGGTTACGCTTCATTTAATTTGGTAATATTAAGCAGTTTTGATTTATTTTAGATTTACTTGTTTAATGTGTGATGATCACGTTATTTTACATTTGAGTGAGAAATCTTCTATCACTTGTTTCAGCTGCTTCTTCTTCTGTGTTTTGATCCAGAGATTCTGTATTAGAAGATGTGTTATATAGCACCCCCTACCGTATAACATGGATAGCTGGAAAATTCAGTCAGTGGTGGGGAAAAGTAGAATTAGAGTAAATTCCTATACACTACCAGTGGTCTACACAAAAAAATCAGATACGCAGAATTAGAAACATATCTGTTTTATATCAATATTCTAATCAATATTTTTAAACAATGTAAGTTTCATAAGACTGTATATGAAAAACTATGTAAAAAAAAAAAAAAAAGTATAATAGGCTACTCAATCAAAAGGGATAACACACCTACAAGCCAAGTATACTTTGAATACTTAATTATACTTTTAAGTATATCTCAATCAAAAGATTGAGTACAAGTACAGGCTACTTGGACTTTTCTCTCAGTATAAGTCAAGTACACTTAAGTGTAATTTTAAGTATATTTCTGAGAAAGTCCATAAAGTATATTTCTGAGAAGTGTATAAAATGTAGACTGAAAGTATACTTTCTTATTTTTAGTTTAAAAGAAGTATACTAATAGAACACTTGAATAAACATATGTTTCGTAAGGGTTAGTTAAATTGGGACATTTGAGATCTTTTATAAATGTGCCTTAGAAAAAACAAACATTTCTGGTGTGCATATTGAGACAAAACAATGGCACTGATATATTTTAATATCAGTGCAAGTTGCTTTCAGTTAAAATGGCTCAAACATGCATTTTAGTCTGAGAGTCTGAGAGTTGTAAGTGTAGTTCACCCAAAAAGTGAAATTTTGTCATTTCATGTCATTCCACACATGTATGACTTTCTTATGTGGAATCTAAAATAATATATATATAAAAAAAGTCTGTTTTTAGTCTATACAAGGAAAGTCTGTGATGTGTTTCTCCACTGTATTGAAAAAAAAGTATACATTTTTTTTTTTTTATATATATATCTTCTGTTGTGTTCTAAGGTTGAGTAAAAAATTATTTGAAAGACTGTATAAAACGAATCACACCATGCTATGAGGCTATGTTTTTGCCTTATTTAATCTAATATACTGATAAGGTCAGCTGACTGGAATTTTGTGAACCCTGATTATACATCAATAAGACCTTAAACCATTTCAAAAATCTTCCCAATGTTCTCCTGTTACACAGGCAGCTGTGTACACGACTATCACTTGATCATCCCTCCCTGTGCTGCAGTCTGCGGTCTCTCAGGGAATTCAGTGGAAAATGTACATTGAGGTCAAAGTGTCCCAGGTGTTATACTGAAGCACTGCAAGAACTAGCTTATTCAAACAAAGTTGTGTTCTAGTTGGGCCACAAATGTTCAACTACCCAATGTATCAATATGTATTTAATACTATTTCCCTGAATGTTCTGTACTGTTTCTGTCTTGTTACATTTCACTGTGTGATACAGTGCATTGTGTACAAATAATTTGTACACAATGCATTGTAATTCAGTGAAAGTTCTTCTATGAATCACCTTCCCCTAAATCAGTGTGTATGTTCCCTCTTGCCCTTCATGCTGCTTAACACTGTGTTCCTCCCCCATCTTCAGCTGATGAGAGGTTGCAACACTCACACAAAGCCATCATTCACTGCCCTGCTTACGTAACGCACACGAAAGCAACTGCATTAATTCTCAGAGGTAAACACAACATTCTCTGAGGTTATGAATCTTAGTGTAAACAGTGTCATTTGTGCACAGAGTTCCAGTTGTGCATCATATAACCTGCAGAAGTAAACCATTTGGTTCTAGGAAACTGACGTCTGACCTCAGGGCAAGTGCTGCTGTCAGCGTCCTATACCTTTGTGCGTCATTGTGCTGCATCACGGCATTGTTAAACAGTGCACTTAATTCTTTAGAGATTACTCTTAATGGTTGGCAGAGGGAGACATCTGTCATCTGGCCAGACAGGTCTTATCCAAGAACTATTTGAGTGCTTCATCTTTTGTTCTTTTTTTGTTTGTTTTTGGTCTACAATTGGCTCATTACAGAAATTTGCTCATCAGGGTCTAAGTAGATATGCACTTTTCCTTGTGACAGAGAGTCAGAGTGCTGCAGGTATTTAGAAAACTAAGCAATTCTTGCTGCGCACCATTCTCAATTAAAGGATTTGGATGTTGACTGGTACTCTTTCATGTTAATGACATTAAGCCGGAGATCTGAAACCATTCAGCTACAAACAATTTCAAGATCATTTGTGATTTATAAATTTCACATCTGGAAGTGAGGTGTGCGCACATTTTTTTTGTGCATACTTTCGTTCTTTTGAATCACACGTACGCACATTTGAGAAAAGATCATAAGATCAAATGTAGGACGGTTTCTATGCAACATTTTATAAATGAGGCCCCAGGTCTGTTTTAAAGGGATAGTTTAAGTTTAAAATTAGCCCATGATTTACTCTGAAGCCATCCTAGGTGTATATGCCATTCTTCTATCAGACGAATACAATCGGAGATATATTTAAAAATATCCGGGCTCTTCCTAGCTTTATAATGGGAGTAAACATTTTTTTTTTTTTTTTTTTTAGTCCATCACAGCGCATCCATCCGTGATAAAAGCACTAGAAACGGCTCTGCGGGGGTTAGTAAATGTCTTCTGAAGTGAAACGAATCATTTGTGTAAGAAAAATATCCATATTTAAAACTTTATCGACTAAAATAACTAGCTTCCGGCAGTCGGGCGTACTACACAACTCGACTTACGCCAAAAGAGTAACACTTGAACTTGACGCAAAACGTAATGATGAACGCGGTTGCCCAGCCCTGTTTGTTTGAACCATAGATATCATATATAAAGGCTAGATGTCTCGTGCGCACTGCTGGCCAATGGAGGTCGACGTCCGCACGTGGCGGCCATCTTGCCACAGTGTACTCGCTCACTACTTCAATGGTGCATGTACTTTTAAATAACCATAACTTGCTCATTTTTCTACCGATTTTCAAACGGTTTCGTTTGTTATAAACGTCAGAGATGTAGTTATGACACTGCATACATACACTGCATACATATGAAAAATTATAACATACATGTTCAAGCATTCGGAATTATAGCCACGTTAATAACGTTTGTAAGAAACCAAACCGTTTGTAAATCCGTCAAGATTTCAGCGAGATAAGAGGATTTGTGTGCGTGCTGATCATTCACCTTAATGCACAGAGCACTGTCACAAGATGGCCGAACGATGATGCCGGAAGTGACTGCGCCATAAGACATCTAGTGATATGATATCTATGGTTTGAACCGCGAGAGGCGTCAAAGCTTACGCTATTCCTAGGTCATACATCATCATCGTCAATGTTACTCTTTTGGCGTAAGTCGACTTGCGAACGGCCGTCTGCCGGAAGCTAGTTATTTTAGTCGATAAAGTTTTAAATATGTATATTTTTCATACACGAACACATCGCTTCACTTCATGAGACATTTATTAACCCGCCAGAGCAGTTTCGAGTACTTTTATCATGGATGGATGCGCTTGATGGACTTCCAAAAAATATATACCCATTGACTCCCATTATAACGCTTGGAAGAGCCAGGACATTTTTTAATATAACTCCGATTGTATTCTTCTGAAAGAAGAGTGTCATATGCACCTAGGATGGCTTCAGGGTGAGTAAATCATGGGCTAATTTTCATTTTTGGGTAAACTATCCCTTTAATAAAGTCAAGTGAGGTCAAGGATAGCAGGGGGACAATCAAGGCTAAATGCAACTAAAAAAGGTAACTTTCCTTTTAAATAGTATCTTAATTTGACACCAGAGTGATGGCAGAACATACTGGCTGATTCATTTTTGATTAATATTAAATCAAAATGAATGGTCTGAACTATAAATATAATTTGAGAAAAACTAAAAAAATACATGCATTCATGTTTAAAGCATATTTATTTATTTATTTAAATCAAAAGTCGGTGTCCAATCAACGCTAGCTAACCTAAGCATGCCAACATATTAAATACTGGCCAATAGGATGGTAAATTACACCTTTGATGTTATGCATTTTATGATCTGTTTTCATATTCAACTTACTGTATGTTATGTTTTTATGTACAGTTTGCATATCTTTGGGCCTATACATAAATAAATCAGTTTTGATATTAAAGACATGTTTTTTTATTTTGTTTGGGTTGCCAATTGATGTCCAAATGTAAAATCTGGATCCTGAAGCAAAACCAGTTAAAAAACGAATGTATTAAACACATTTCTATAGAGAAGGACAAAGACTTGATGTCATATATCATATGGACCATCACATTAACTTTGGACCACAATGTTGTGACAAATCAACTAACACAGACCAAATTTGCCCAAACATTAATTTAGAATGATCTTTTGCTTTTATTCTCCTAAATAATGGCAAGCCTGGCATTTGCTTAAAAAAAAAAAAAGTGATTAAATAAGGACTGAAAAGTGAAAGTCTGTAAGCAACACAGAGGGGTTAGTTGGTCCATCTGCACAAGAGCCTCAATTCATGGCACAACACTGATGTCTGTTTCTTGGCTCCGTGAGTCATCCCATTTTAGCTGTGTTGGCACAGTGCTGTGTGCTCTCGCTGTGTGGCTCTCTGTGTTAAGGCCACATGTGTCAAACTGAAACTCTTCCTCATGTTTCAGATTCAAAATCACTAAACCATTGTGCAGCTGTCATTAACACAAGCAAATGAAGGGTATACATTTGCATGCATTTGTAGAATGACTGGACAAACAGAGATAGTCGGTGTGTGCACAGACAGAAGGCACAGATTTCTCCTGGCCACCTGCTCTAGTATTGGCAAAGCTGGAGTTGGCCAGAATATTGACCCAACAGCTTTGGTTTCATGTCTTTATTACTTACATTATTACTTAAGGTTCAGTTAAAAGTGCTCCAGTCAAATCAGCATAATTTAGAACTAAACACATTTGTGATTACTCAACTGTACAGCATATGAAAATGAAAGTATAATGAACTAAGTCAAACTTAAAGTGCAAAGTCATTTTAACAATGGTCCAGGACAATGAAAAGTGTATGCCACATTAATAAATTACCTCAGAGTAACAGGTTTACATATCAGAATTGAAATACATTACTAATATTTTATCCTTTGGTGCTCTCCAGTGCTCCAGTTGATGGCAGTAACGCACCAAAAACCTGGGCCGCCATTGAACTGTCTCCAAAAATAATGCCACAGTGCATAAAATCTTAAAATCAACATGAAACGGAAGTTACGATAGCCTTTTATTCCCTATTATGACGTATATCCAAGTGAAATGGCTTCTCGAACAAGAAAAAATGAAGAGCTGGACTTGATCAGGAACTGATTGGATCATTGTGGTGTGGTATTGCTGTGATCTCACATGAGTGACAGGTTGTTCCGCCCTCACGCCAGTAAACACATCATCAGATAAGAGATTTCATTGCAAGAGGGAGAGGGGAAGTTATTTTGATTAAACATAAGAGGGAACTTGAATTGAAAAAATAAGTAATAGTAATAATAATGATAATAATGTGCATGGATAAATACGGCAACATTCCATAAAAACCTTAAGCCTTATTTTCTTTATGTAATATATATATATATAGGCCTGTCACTGTCACTCATGTGAGATCACAGCAATATATATATATATATATATATATATATATATATATATATATTATAGATTTGGGGTGAAGTGTGACTTGGACATTTTAGCCAACTTTGTGAGCCTGTAGAGGTACTGAGATCACCTCTTGCCTTTAGGCTCTTGAGCATGACACTAAACCCCTATCTCCCACAGGGTCTACAGCATTTTTATTCCAGTAAGTGTATAATAATAAGCTTTTGTATAAAAAAAAATATTGTAAGTAAATTACAAATAACTACCACGCAGTGTCATATTTAACAAGTAAAGGTATTGTTTTACTGTGCTGTGAGACGTCAGCATGATTAACAGTATTATGCTGACCTCTAGTGTAAGAGCTGGAAACGGCAGGATTTTCCATCATTCTATTTTCCTTTTTTTATGTTTGTAATGTTGTCTCCAGGTACAGTTCTTGCTAAGGATCAAAACATTTACTCGTTTTAAATCGACATCACTGGACACTGCATCAAATGAGAGATTTTTTTGAACATATAGAAATCTTAGCAGAAGCTATTTCCTACTTCAAAAGAAATGATGTAGGCTATAATGCCATAATATATTAATGCTACTCAACTGTAACCACGTGGAATCATTAAAAAGCTGACCAAGGAATAAACTAAAGCTGACAATGATGAAGTGAATTGTCCTTGCAGACTCAGCTGAAAAGAGGGCAGTTGATATTATTTAATATGATCTGATATTATATGGACTGCGTGGGGCCAGATCATCATTTTATAATAAAAAAACCTATGTGTAAGCAAAAAACGATCATTTACTATAATTTGGTAGATTTGTTAATTATTAGTAACTAAAAGTCAAATTAATATGAGTCAGTTTAATAAATTATTTATGAAACCTTTTCAAACATTCTTTAAATCTCTGATAAAATTTATAAAAATAAAATTTATTTATGATAAGAGATTTAAAAAGGATCGCTAGTTCTCCAGTAAAATCAGCATAATGCAAAACTAAACACACTTGCGACAAGATCAACTAGGCCTACTGCTCAACTGTACAGCATGGAAATTAAAGCATAATGAACTTCAAAAAGAAATAGGAAGTCAAACTTACAATGCAAAAGGTTTTAAATATTTAAATTTAAATATGACTATTTTATCCTTTCTTCGGTGCTCTTCTGTGCTCCAGTTGGTGGCAGTAACGCACCAAAAACCTGCCAGTGAGCCGCCATTAAACCTCAGAAGAAGAAGCGGCGACCAACTGACGTGATTTCCGATACTTCTTTCTTTACCTCGAAGACCATCGTGCGAGCAGTAGCTTCTTTGTCGTCTCTTTTAAGGTGAGGTTTGGATAATATAACAACAAATTATTTACTGTTCATCTCTCTCTCTATATATTTTTTTAATATGTAAAATATAATGCAGTAAGTTACACTTAGTCGTACTTTATTGTAAAGACTGGTTTTATGCATGTCATGTTTGTAATAAGTTAACGATTCTTGTCTGCTAGTAACTTTAACATGTAACATTATAGCCTAGATTGTAGTAACAGTTTTTTTTTTCTTAACTTTAACTGTGATTTTAAATTTTAAAAACACGTGGTCACAGGGATCCACTTGTGGATACGAGTTCAGATGTTTGTATTAGTTAAATCTTATTTAAACTTTAGTGTAACATTTTCTGCATTTAGATATACATTTTTTAAACAGTTTTTAGCTATTTAGGTTGGTAATTAATGTGAAGCCTAAAGCGCTAAGATGTGAATGTGGTGCGTTGTCGTGCAGGCTGATCAGCGAGGTTGAGTCTGAAGTGACTCTTTCCTTTCCTGTATGTCTGCTAGATGGACATGGGGTGGTTTGAGGCCGTGTTGTTTCCCCCTACAGCATGGTTATAGAAACCCCTGACAAGCTATGTTTCAACATGTGCTCGAGGGTCTCAATGTCTGCCTGTCAAGTAGTTTTGTGAAATGTACTGAAATGGTCTTTCTCTTGCAGCATAATGCCACTTTCTTGAAGTCTTCATAGTACATTCATTTTGCCACCTTAAATGATATGTATTGGCCATGAGTTTCTATCACAGCTGCTGCAAGAAGGAAGTAAGTCTGGTCAACACACAATTCACACTTAGTAATAAAATGCAACTGTTTTAGTTAAACTTACAGTAGTATGTTCTCTGTAAAAGAGAAGAGTCATTGCAGGCTCTCCAGCGAGGTTGAGTCATTGTGACTCTTGCCTTTCCTGTGATGTCTGCTAGAGAAATTTGAGGTGGTTTGAGGCCTGCTGTGTTTCCCTTCCCAGCATGGTTATATAGTCTTCAAACATTTAAACTAGTTGTCTATAATCTTAAGGTGAGAAATAATCTTGCTTCATGTAAATATTCTTATTTCTTATTTCATATTCTTATTCTTTTACAGGGAGAAGCCGCTACTTTGCTGAGGTGTTGATCACGAAATGTTCATTTTGAGTAAGGCGAGATCTAATGACGTAGTGAATATTGCATACTGGATTTCCATTTAGCATTTTGAATTTGTTGGTTCAAATATTGAGGAATGTTATGTTCCAAAGGATTTGATATATGAAAACTGTTTTGGATGAAAATATTCAGCTAAATAAAGAGGATTTTCTTTGAAAGAAAGCAACCATTGTTTCTGTGTTTTTGTGTTTGGTAGAATGAAAAGAATAGTCAGATCTTGTTTGGCATGTATAACTGTTCGACTGTATATTCCAGCTTATTACGTGGCTATTTGTCACAAGTAAATAACTGGAAATTAAATATTAATTGGTGTTGATTAACTTGCTTGTAATCAACTCAAAGCTTCTGCAAATTAAAGCAGTTCTTAGTAAATTACTTGTGGTTAGTGTAACTTAACTGATTATCAACCCACTTTGTAGTGTTCAAAAATATAGATTTTTGGGTTCTGAAACGGTTCCAATACTCATTTCCCGCAGTATCTATCCACCGGGTCCTGCTGTGCTTTCTCTCCATCTCTGACAGCGTTGACACACACCAACTTTCACGTCTTATTCGCTCTGGTGTTACAGGGCCTGAAATTTGGCATAATTTTCTCATTCCCTAAGGTTTCGTGCTCTCACCCAAAGCGCACACGCTTAAAGCTGCCTCTCAAACGGCTTGCAAGTTGCGAGTACCATACATACCTGCAAACTTGTCGCTTTTCGGCGACAATCGCCGTTTTCTTGGTCAGTTGGGTCATTTACGTGAATCGCGTAGAACCGAAGAGTTTTTGTTTGAGAGGGGGGGGGGGAATTTCAAATGTAGGCGCGTTGCGCGTGGTAAGCGCGCTCATTCGCCGGCGCGACCACAACACTGTCCAACATCAAATGGCAAACGTAATGCAAGCGGAACGAAACTGCTCGTTATTGTGTGGTTGACGGACCGTTTATCAGTTTGGACCAAAGCAGCGCGAGCCGATCTTGATAAAGCGACACTGTTACTACACAGCGCTAATAAGAGATCCAGTAAAGAAAGCATTTGAATTCGCCACAGAAGTAATAACATCGCTGCGAGATCTAGTGAGAAACATTCACATTTCTCCGTTATTAACGGATCAAACAGCGCTGACGTGGAAACCAGGAAGAAACATTGTGGCATGAATGAACTATCCAGTGTAGATCAGCAACATTCACCATGGATTTACTGTAGTAACACTAACTGCAAGTCTGCAACCATGTAAGTTTGGCAGGAATAGTAGGCTATAATGCCTTCAAGTAACATTACGTCGGTTTTATTTTGACATTATGAATACAATTGCTGCCCTCAAATGTTAATCATTCTGAACTAAAATAAACCTTTGTTTATAACTACTACAGTATTTTTTCCAAGGAGCTGTTTTGTTTTATATGCTCCTAAAAAGAGTCAATTATTGCTCCAGAATTGCTCGAAGTAAAAAAAAAAAATCATACTTTATGATGTTAGTTTTAATAAAAAAAAAATAAAAAAAATTAAATCAAGGAAATTTCTCTGGCATTTCTATCTTTTTGCTGTATCAAAAATGTACCAAACCGAACCGTGACACAAGTGTATCGTATCGAACTGAACCGTGAATTTTGTGAACCGTTACACCCCTACTGTTTACACAACAGCTGATGCGAGAGTAAGTGTAACATAAAGCAATTTGGCAACTGTGTTAATCTCTTGTTGCATGGGATGCGCCGCATACCTGGACCGCATATGCACCGCATAATCTAATCTAACCCCCCCCCCCCCCCCCCCCCCCCCCCCCCCCCGACACTGTCACCTTTTTTAGTCTCAGGAGTTTGCAGGTCTGACCATATTGAGCTGTTGTTTAAATGGTAAAATACACACAAATTTATTAATGCCTGCGTTGGTGAGTATAAACATAAACTTGTCTTCATGCCGATGGATCTAATGTTTATGGATGAGTGAATACATTGATGTTTTTTAACATGACTGTGGAAGCAGGGTGTGATTGCTAATGAGAGAAATAACTGAATAAAGGAAGGACATTTATTCTACTGAACTAACTTACCCACAAGTGCTGAATTACTACTCGCACAGGTCAGTTTATTTGACTAATTAAACTTGAGGTAACGCAGTGCTGTTTCACTTGGTCTACACTATCACACTAAACTGCATTTGAGTGTTGAAAGTTATAATGTTATTCTATGTGTTGGTTGTATGAGACAAGCAGTAAGATAGATCAACATTAGACTAACATACTGATATTCTAGCATTTCATGTTGAGTTATGTACATTTGCTCACCTGTCTAATAAAGTACATGCAAGTGTGGCGTCTGTCAAGTCGACGTGGAGCTATCGGCATCTCGAAAACGCCATGGCCATATTGATCCTCGTTTTATTTCTCCTTTTGTCCCAAAGTCTGCTTACCATGATCCATAATGTTTGAACGAAACAGTGTGAGCGTGCCGCTAGACATAATGCTGTCCACGTCTGTCGCCATGGTTACTATGGCAGTACAAGAGGAAACCAGGGATATCGTGGATATTACGTCATTGACAGGCGACAATGACCAGGGACAAGCCATTATTTAAAACTTTTATTTTTCTGAAATTAAAAATCTTTGGAAACTTTTGGGATATTGTAAGTACACAACTGTATGAAATATATCACTTTGCAAGTGATTTTTGGATATTTTATTATAAAAATCTTTCATATTGTACCTTTAAATATAATGTGTTAGATTTCTGGTAAGCCACTTCCGCTAATCGTAGTTGTATTGTGAACCCGTAGATCTGCGTCGTTTGTGTAGTTTTGACTGGCTAGCTAACTTTTAATATGCATTACAGACAGACTGGCTGGCATCATTTGCACAGTTATGGTGTGTCATAATAGCTGAAAAAGATATAAAAAATACCTGCAAGATATTTGTTTTGACCATAATCCACGCACCAGAACTGAATGTGTGGAGCACCCTATGATCTTGACGCTGCAAGAAGCTCGTCGGCTTTGGTTAAAAGCATTATTGTAATGTGTTGTGAACACATTGGCAATGCAAGTTGCTTGTTATTTTTATGTTTTAGTCAAATAGTTAACAGTGTAGGGGAAAGTGGGGTGAGTTGTGCCAGTTTTTACTCAAAATGACTTTAAAGTGAGGCCATGGCAGTAATGCCTTCAACTTAAGGATGTACATATATTTCAGGATGTGGTGCATCCCTGAGAACAATAACTTTGGATCTGAAATAAATTGTTTCAGAAATATAGCTTTTGGGAAAAAAGTGGTCTCATGGCACAACTTGCCCCTGGTGCGGGGGAAGTTGTGCCTTTGGGGGAATACATTGGGGTAAATTGTGCCAGTGATTTCTGAAGTAAAACAGAACATTTGGTAACACTTTAAAATACGGATCCTTCGTTAATGAATAACTACACAGGAACAAATGAGTAACACAATATTAACAATCTAGTAACTACAGTTAACTAACAAGTAACTCTGATTAACGAATTAGTAAGTAATAGCACACAGATTTAAGTGGTAGTTCACTATTAACTAATCAATAACTACTATTTTTTTAATACTTCCCAGAGAACTACTGAATTTTTTACAGATTTAAGTGGTAGTTCACTAATAACTAATCAATAACTACTATTTTTTAATACTTCCCAGAGAAATAATGAAAAAAATTCACAATTCATGCAAAACTTAATAACTAATGCAGGAAAAATTACTAGCACTAGATTAACATTACTGCTAGATACTGTACACTAATTATCAATATGTAGTAGCGTAGCAGACTTATGATTTGGGAAAGCTGTCAATAATTAGCCTATGCACTGCTGTCTTTTAGAGAACTATTCATAAACGAAATAATTTTTAAGAATTGTTTTTATAAATGCACTTGTCTGGAACACTTACCCTGTGGCCGATTTTCCGGCATTCCTCTGGACCGGCTTTGAATAACTAGACTCATCATGGTGAGTACTGGAACATACTGAGTCATCAGCCATCCAAATACCAGTTATTTTATTATTTAACCTACCTCTCAAAATTGTTTTTATGTATGTCTCTTTGTTCATATGTATATATATATATATATAAATATGTGTGTGTATATATATCCTGTGAATGATTAGATGATTCTACCCTTTCGGGTTGGCTCTTCATTAGTAACTACAGCATGCTCATGATAACTAGTAATGACTCAAGTGTTAATGCATACTTTTATAGGACTTACAAATTATTTGGATCCGTATTCTAAAGTGAAGATCATGTTAACTAACTAGTAATGACTCAAGTGTTACTACATACCTCTATAGGAACTACTAATTATTTGGATCCGTATTCTAAAGTGAAGATCATGTTAACTAACTAGTAATGACTCAAGTGTCTCAAATGACTCAAGCTATAATAAAATAACTGGTATTTGGATGGCTGATGACTCAGTATGTTCCAGTACTCACCATGATGAGTCTAGTTATTCAAAGCCAGTCCAGAGGAATGCCGGAAAATCGGCCACAGGGTAAGTGTTCCAGACAAGTGCTTTTATAAAAACAATTCTTAAAAATTATTTAGTTTATGAATAGTTCTCTAAAAGACAGCAGTGCATAGGCTAATTATTGACAGCTTTCCCAAATCATGAGTCTGCTACGCTACTACATATTTATAATTAGTGTACAGTATCTAGCAGTAATGTTAATCTAGTGCTAGTAATTTGTCCTGCATATAGTTATTAATTAGTTTTGCATGAATTGTGAATTTTTTTCATTATTTCTCTGTGAAGTATTGAAAAATAGTAGTTATTGATTAGTTATTAGTGAACTACCACTTAAATCTGTAAAAAAATTCAGTAGTTCTCTGTGAAGTATTAAAAAATAGTAGTTATTGATTAGTTAATAGTGAACTACCACTTAAATCTGTGTGCTATTACTTACTAATTCGTTAATCAGAGTTACTTGTTAGTTAATTGTAGTTACTAGATTGTTAATATTGTGTTACTCATTTGTTCCTGTGTAGTTATTCATTCACGAAGGATCCGTATTTTAAAGTGTTACCGAACATTTTAATGTTATGAACCGTAATGCTATATGAAAGCAAGATCAATTCAATACAAAATTACTCATTTAAGGTTTATTTAGATATTGTCACCCTGGAATACCATAGCATGCGTTTTTCCTACTATGGTCAATTGCATAGGGATTTTGTATTGACCATAACTCTGGATCACAGTGTCATAGAGACAAGGGGGCGGGCTCATTTTACTCAGACGACCAATCAGTCTCACAGGATCATTGTGAAGCTATCAAGCTACGCCCTAGCAACCATTTAGAGCACCATAGCAACACAATATATGATATTTGTGAATCATTTCAGGCAAAAAGGCTTTGGCAATAGATGCCTGTTGACATAGCGCTGTCTGTCAACTATGTAACATATAAGAATAAAGTGACTAGGCTAATTTCTAAACATCCTATTGAAAATAACGGAATAAAACTTCTCTTTAATAACATAGTGCAAACTCAAAACTGAAATCAGTGTTAGCTAAATTAAACAAATAGCAGGCAGGCCTAAGTCAAACAATGATGAGGCATGCCCAGCTCCTCACTTCTCAAGATTATCCCCTGTGAGTATGTAGGTCTAGGTGGTCTGGATCTGGCACAACTTAACCCAGGCCCTTTGGCACAAATCACCTCAGGCCCACAAGTTTGAAAAACTAGCATGATCCAGCAGTTAAGAGCTAACATAATGCTAACTGTATAGACTCATTGTGTAGCCTACTAAAGCACTAAAACGTGTGAAATGTTTTCAAACTTGTCTATAATTGTTCAGACACTACAATAAAAAAACCTTAATCATAGAAATTTTACTTTGAAAGGGAAAAAACTGTTTTTTTGCACTAAAATGTGCTTAACTCTCATGCCATGTGTCTCTCTTCTTTGGAGGATGAGTAAAATTGATTGCTTTTCAAAATAATGTGGTCACATGACCAATTTCTTCTATGGTTTTCCAGAAACAAGGGGTGGAACTACTTCCCCCCTGGCACAAATCACCCCACTCTCCCCTATCTGTTGCATTAACCATTCAATCACCATTTTGAGATCTTTTCACGCACGTGCTTAATGTGACACGATCCAGTACATGTGAAATGGTGCATGTTAAATTACGTTATTAAACGCAGCAAAAATGTATGTATTTCTCTTGTATGTATTTGAGCGACACATTTGTGAGAAACCGCCAAAATTCCCATACGTTTGCTCTTTCCACATTGTTACAGTCACTGTAATTTCTTGAACAATAACATGCTGATATCAAAACACACGACAAACTCATGATGAGGGTTTAAACTTTTATTTTGAATTTGCGATGAATGAACAGTTTGCATATTTAGAAACATATTGATGTATTCTCCTGTGTTGGCGTAGGTTTATAGATGATTTACGTTACAAATCTGGTGAAATGGCACACATTGCAGCAACCTATATCAGCAACCCAAACTCACAGCATATGCAGAGAATATTTGTTCTCTCATTTGTCAAACGAGCTGCATCGAAGTCTACTCCGAGTCACAACATAAAATAATTGAAATTGTTCTCTCAAGATGTCAGGCCACTTCTTCATTTCATCCCCCCACTGTGTTATTCACCGCAGGTGTGATAAATATTTACCATCATGGTGTTTAATCGTGTTTTGTGCGTGCTACCACAAACACAACATGGATTCTTCTTACCTACCGGCTAGCGAAACGGAAGTCTAACACATTATAAGGAAGTACGTCATACTTAGGATATTACTTCTAATTAAGTACTTTAACTCTTCAAACTTTTATTTTTTTGTTTCCGACATTTATTTTCTACTGGCACAAGGGTAAGGGCATGCGCTGAGTGCTTCGTGTCCTTTCTAAAATCCATGTTTAAGGCATGCGTGCTGCGGATTTCATACCCTTTCTATGTGGCTCAGACCCCGGTTCCTCACCTTGGGTCCCACTCTAGGCGTGTGTTGTCGTCACAAGATGCTAACGACAGACACTTCCCTTATGGGCTAGGGTGCGGCCATAGATGGCCATCTAGCCCAAGGGATCTGGAGATGTCGTCATCTCGATTGGCACATACATTGCCCCGAATTGATGGCTGTATTTCTGACCCTGATGTACTTCCTCCAGCAGTTAAGGGTCTACCGTATCCTGGTGCTTAGAGCAGGAGAAACTTCACTGACTATGTCCAGTCTATGCTCTTCAAACTTACGCCCACCGCACTAGCCAGTGGAATAAGTCAAGCAACTCTTAATTTGCTATGGGGGCCGCAACTGGGGGGCAGCCACCACCAAGCAAACAAATTTACACTGGGTGATTGCTCCTAGCCTATGAGGCGCACGGTCAAGGTCAAGGTGCTCTAGGAGATAGGGCTCATTCTACCAGGGGGTTTGCTTCCTCCAAGACTTTGTCAAGGGGAGCCCCCTTGCAGCATGTGGCAGGCTGGTCCTCTCAGCACACATTCATCAGATCTTATAGTCTGGATGTACGTGCTACTCAGACTCACAAGTCCTTGAGTCGACATCCCAAGCTCATGTCTCAGAGTTTTCTCTTGTTCGTGAACACACACTACACAACCTTGAGGGGTCCAGACATTTGCCAGTGTGGTGGCGTTGGTATTTTCATTCCCATAGTGCTATGAGCGCAAAGGGAACATTTCCGGTTACTTGACTAACTCTTTCCCCTTAAAAAGCGAGAAAGAGATGCTGCGCTACATTGCTGCACTAGGGGCGTGGCCAGACGTCTCTTCAGACAAAGTGATACCTGAAGGCGCACCTGTTTCACGTCTATTTACAGCCTCTCATGAGCACACATTCCAATGGCGTCATCGTCAGAGGTTATTTAAAGCCAAGTTCCTTGGTGTGTTTGCCACACATACTTCACAACCAGTCAAACAAAGATGATGTCTCATAACAGTATGAGCGCAGCATCTCGTTCCCACTTTTTCAGGGAACAGGGTTACAGTCAAGTAACCCGAGACGGTTTCCATCCAGTGTTGGTTTTGTTTTGTTTTATGTGATATCCCAAAATTCGCTTAAAAATATTTGGATGGCAACATTGCTAGTGACTGAACCCATATGCGACCGGATACAGTACACACAAAAGGTTTTTTTTTTTTTTTTTCACTTTAAATCTTTCACTTTATTCTAAACTTATTGTGTTCTTAAATAGAGTTCTTGCACAAATTCGATAGTATGGATCTTATTTCAGCTCCCTATTACTATCTTTGAGGTAGCCTATTAGTCCACAACTTCACACTAGGACCCAGTTGTTCTGAATCAGAATTTTCTAGATCTGGAAATCCCATGTTTTGCTATCCAAGATAAGGTAATCCATCTTACTTTTGTGCTGGTGCCTTTAGAGTTTCCATAGCCCCTCATGTGACCCACAACAAAAACAAACAAATATGCATGCAATAAGGGATGCAAGTGTTAGAAACTACTTTTGTCTGGTTCATCTCTGACGATTGTGCCAATTTAGTTTATATGCAGTGATTAAAAAAAACCCACTTAAAATTAGATATTATTTTTGTTAGATATTGACAGCTGTTAGGGGGATTATTTTAACGATGCCAAAATCTCTCTCTTTTTTTCTTTTTTTTTTTTTTGTACTGAAAGGTTAATAGGAGCCTATGTCTATGACTACTTCTAATTTATTACTTTAACAGTTAGGTTAAACTAACCAAGAGAAAAATTAAAATATAAATGTGTGTATATTAAATTATAAAAATGTGGGGTTTTTTTACCAGTTTTAAAGTTGTATTACATTTTCGTTTCTGAAATCCACCCTACTGCTGGAATCAGGATAATCCTGATTCTCTGGATCAAAGGTATCCTGATCTTACTAAAAAGCACACAACACAACACAAACTGACAATTTGATCCAGATGAAAACCAAGATAGGATTTATTGATCTAATCCGATTTCAGAAAACCATTTCTGTTCTTTTAAACAAACCATTTTCAAGATTTGATCCAATCTAATATCTGAAATACGATCATAACTTTTGAACAACTGGGCCCTGGGTACTAGGTGGCTTCTTTTACACAGCTCCCTCTAGTGGTGGTTAGGTAAAACCAAATATCTAACACAAATATAACAGTGACCTCTGTTATTCATTAAAAACATTCAACTCTACATTTATGAGATCAATGAGTGAGCTGGGTCTTTACATCTAGATTTTTTATTTTTATTATTATGTCCTTCAGGGCTGACATCAAGACCAAGAAGGTATTTAACAGATAATGTAAGAGTGTCAAAAACGGAAAAAAATTATAGATATAGCCTAAATTTACTTATAAACCTACATTTTTAGAGTTATATAGTGGAGTTTATTTTTATGATTTTCCCTTTTTTATTTTATGTGGGCCTATCTTGTAAAACACATACAATGATCAACTTTTTTCTTTGTAATTCAGTTCGAGGCACGATTGATACGCCTTTAGGCTATATATTGGGCCTATAAATAATTATCAGAGATCATTGAGTTAATCTTATAAAATCTTCTTTTTTTATTATTATTTTTTTTTGCGCGCGAGCACGCCCCCTTCTTTCCGTGGAGACATCTGAGCACTGAGCAGTTTCACTTTCACTTCAGAACGACGACGACCGAGTCTTTCTTTGCCCTGGCGAACATACTTAGCTATTGCCTATTATCAGCCACAGGTAAACCTACTGGTTTGTAAATTTCGAAGTTTAAAATAGCCTACATCACCAACCGCTGTACATGTATTGTTAAATTACATTGTATTTCTTGTTTATAGTGTCATGTTGGAACGCCAGTTGTAAAATACGTTTTCTACGTTTGGTGCTCCACTAAGAAAGCAACAAAGGTATCCAACAACTTTCTGTTTCAGTTATTTTGGGAGTTGTATTTTGTGAATTACGCATAATATGAGAAGCAACCAGCGCTTGATAGATTCAGTTGCCAGTAGTAACAAAATTCTGCAATGCAAACAAACTCGCTCTCTGTTAGCAAACCGTCTACAGTAGCCTAGGCTACACTAAGTGAAGTGAAGAGAACGAATGCCCTTATGGGGTGAATGTTTTACATTTTCCACGGAATTTAGTCCTGTTTTATTATTGTTATTAATTATTATTATTATTAATTTACTTCTAAATTACTGTACAAATGTATTAATTAATTGTTTCTTACATGTATTAGCACATTTATAGTTTTAGTTTATTTGTTGCCATGTTATTCATGATGTTTATTTTTTTCTCTTCTTTTTTTTTCTTCTTTTTTTCGCCCTATTTGATAATGAGGAGTTGTGGCTTTCAAGTTTAGGCATAGCATTCAAGCCCTTATTTAACATTTTTAATCAGATTTAGTCTTGCAGGTATAGACAGGGTGTGATTCAGCCAAACATTTTATCTCGTGAGATATCTATGTAAGCTGCAGTAACAACAAGTTTGTTCCAAAAACCAATCTACATTTTATGCATATTGGCACTAGAAAGATGCATATTGCTGCTTTTCGTGTTGTAATAACTTTTGTAATAAAATTTGTAATGTTCTTCCCAACTTGTTTTTTTTTTTTTTTTTTAAGATGGCCATGAATGAAATGGTTATTGAAGTGAATGGGCTCCCGGACAACTACCCCGAAAATATGATGATTGATAAATTAACCATGCACTTTCTGAGACGCAGTAACAAAGGAGGAGATGTTTTAACAGTGATTTATCCCACCTCCAACAAAGGCCAGGCTTATGTAGTCTTTGAATCAGCTGAAGGTATTGCCTTGATATTTTGTTCTCTAAGTTGATCTAAATTTAACATCATATTCCATGGCTAACATTTCTTTTTTTCATTTTTTCATTCAATGTCTTAGTACCAGGAGTCTTGCAACACACTCATGTTTTGATTGTGGAGAGTCAGTTTTACCCACTGGACATTAAAAAGGTGCATCATCCTCATGTAAGACTTCATTGGTGAACCTCACTGAATCATACAGAATTATTAATATAACTTACGATTTTATTTAGAATACAGCATTTCTCCAATAATCCACTCACCGCAAGTTCCATATCATCGCCATTCTCCCAACATCTTGTTTCATTTGAATATTTATGCACAAACAAAATAAATAACAACACAATAGTGCGACGTGGCAAAGATATCTCCTTAACATGCTTTTGTTCATATTTTCACAGCTGGATATGCCAGCCGAAGCATTCCTCGATATGACCATGTTCTCCAGTCAAAGCAAAATCCAAGAACTTCTTCATAGCCATGGCTTTCAGATGTCAAGGACCAGCCCAGGACAGCTGCATTTGCAGGGTTCCTTTCTCAAGCTAAAACTTATTTATCCCAAACTCGTGCAGTTTCTGGCTCTAGAAACCCTCCCTCAAAGAGGAACACCTTCGCATTACACTAATGGCTATACCTCCTCTAAGTCTGTTTCCAGAGCTGGAAAAAGTGACACCAGTGACTCCAGGCGCAGTCACAATTATGGCAACTCCGTGTATTCCGAGGGCAGAAGCACATCTTCAGGAATAACCTCAAGATCCCCAGAGTCCCAAAACAGACTCTTGGAGAATGCCTCTCTACTGGATGGAAGCTCTAGCACAGAAAGTCCCTTAAGCAGTCCCTCCAGGATCTCTGAGGATTCCCGAACAAGCGTTCAGCAGTGGGATCCCTCGTCTCCCAGGCAAACTGAGGTTTCCATCCCTGTGGAACTAGATGTGTGGGAATACATAATGCACTTTAAGAAAGATTTATTAAAAAAAAAAAAATTAGATCACCACACTCATATTAATCATAAAGAAGAATCAGGGGTTGTTATGGTCAAACTCTCAGGAGGAAACTTTAGGGAAACAGCTAAAGAATTGTCTGAATTGATGGAGGAAATCACTGATTCTCTACGCACACAAGAAATAAACCTGAATGGATGTGACAAAATGCAGAGGAGAAACATTATCCAGAATGCTTACACATTCCAAAAGACTTATAATGTTTTAATTAGAAAGGAAGATAACATTATTAAAGTAGTGGGGTCATCAAAAGACAGTTATGACGCAAAGCAAAAGCTTCTTGGACTGGATGTTGACATTGCACCACCTAAAGGCATGGAGAGGAACATATTACGACGCAGCAGCTCTTTGCCAAGACAAAAAACAAGGGCCAGAATGGAGAACCTTGACATAGATCAGATTCCTGCTGTGCACTCTACTACTGTCAGTAGCTCGTCTGCCTCACATTCCCAAAAGGACTATCAATTGCAGCGAGAGGTTCAACAGGAAAGAGGTCGCCAGCCCTCTAAATCCACTGCGCAACGCAGGTCACAGAGCAGCTCTCGAATACAACACAAAAATCCAAACCAAGAACCATCAACTTATGTTCAGCAGGATTTGACACCCTCTAGTAGAGTTCAGACAGCTAAACAAGGGTTATTTCCTAAATTTAAAGCTACTCTAATGCCTGAAAAAATTAAATTCAAAATCAAAAATTAAAACTACAGAATCCATTAAATCAGTAATTCTGCCCTCATTGTAAAACATACTTTAAGAACACACTTTAAGACTTTTTAGAATTAAATTGGTCAGGCACTTTTAAGAAAGTGACGGGACTGCTCTGTACTGATGGTTCTATTTCTAATCACATGTATTCACATATATATTCTGGGTTCAGTACAAAATCGATTACCATGAAAATGAATTTCACCAAGTGCAACATGTTCCTGGATCAACATCTTTGTTGATCCTGGAACAACATTCCAATCAAACAATCAGATTTAAGGGACAAGTTCACAATTAATGTCAAGTTTATGCTTACAAACACGGTTAGGTGCTTCTACATCAGTGTTATTCACCTATCATTTCCCTCTGATTTTGGGGATAAGTTATGGGTAGGGTTAGGTTTATGGGTAGGGATAGGGATAGATTAAATTTTAGGACAGGAATGTTGTTCCAGGATCCACTAAATATGTTGACCCATGAACGCATCTAACTCCGCAAAATAATGATGTGTGTATTGAACCCCTGAGTTCCCCCTCTAAATTATACTCTCTCAAAATCACATTGATTACTTTGTAATTATTGCCTCATGTGATAAAGAAAATGAGCAATGAGCAATGTAACCTCCAGTATTTCCTGTCCTACATCATATCTATATATATTTTTGCATGTCTAATATATTTGCGGTATTTCCATTCTTAGTGTCATTACCATGGAGACTCAATGAGGAAGTGTCTTTTTCTGCATTGAACAGGAAGTAAGCAGGCCTTGTGGTTGACTTAGGGGCTGAGCACCTCCGTCAGGAAGAACCTTTTTTTTATCTTTTGTGTCAAAAATGTAAGAAATACACTAATGTGCAGAGTTCCTTTGTTTTTTCCATATGATTTATAAAGCACTGGTTTTGATTTGGCTAGTTTTATAGTATTAATTGAGAATGTTTTTTTCGAGTATTTCTCTTAGAAGGAGTTTTCTGTCATACAAAAATCCCCCTTGTGTTTTTTTCTTTACCTGTGGTCTGCCATTTATAAAATTCCACAGCAATCATTATGATTCATTGGTTGTCAATATTTTAGGCCTTTAAATGATTATTTTAGGCATTACTGTAATGTGGACAAATATGGATAAAGTATCTGTAAACTTTGTAATAGTTATACATTAAGTATTGTGACTACTGACTAATCTCAGCTCCTTATCTGATTACTGTTCTCAAACTATTGTAATTGCATAAACATACCTTACAATAAACGGAATTGCTCAACATCACCTCAAATATAATTTTTTATAAGGTCTATAATTGTTTAATGTATAAAAGTGGGATAAACAGACATACATTTTGGCTTCAGAGCAATAAACAAAGTTTTGTCATGGGTCTGAACTTTCAGCTCTCAAATGTCCAACCTTTAAAATTAAATGATGTTTTATTAACAAAGTTTGGGAGGAGCACGTTCAGATAATTAAACCTAATTAAACACATGTGGAGCACATTCAGATAATCAAACCTAATTAGACACGAGTGGAGCACACTCTGTTAATCAACCCAATCAACAGGTTAAGAGGTGTATATATACAGCAAACTTGCCTCTGTTTGTCGACAGTTTAGAAGCATCCCTCCACCACCCCATCTCCTCACTTCTAGTCCTAAATATGCTTACAACAACAGGGGGAGTACTCTGGGTTCGGGCAAAAAATTTGGAGCTCGAATAGTCTTTGCTCTGTTTAATTGATGTAAGTGAACTCGTGAAATACATTTACTGTAGATTCTTCAGTGCTGTAAAACTTTGAACTTTGAGCTGAAGCTGCTATTTGAACCAATAATCGTAACAAAAGGCAGTTAAAGGATGACATGTATAATTCAAATATTTATCTGACTCCAATATAATTAATCTGACTCCATTAAAGTTGTTGTTATTCTTTAACCTCTTATTCTTTAAAGGTCTTTCTTGATGGGAAAACGTAGGATTTAACCTGAACGTTTAGATAACAAGTTATAATCACTTTAGCTTTAAACATCATCAGTGATAAAAGGAATGATTCTCAAAGCCTTTAAAGCAGGCAAAGTTATTTATTAAGTTACATGTTTAAATATACAGACAGAAGAATGGAACAACATACTGTATAGAAAACTTAGTTGTAACAAATAATACACTGTTCTGCAAACGAGGCCGTACAAGCCTTTCTCATAGTATGAGGTTACGCAACGGTGTGTGGGAGTGGCAGGGTTAAAGTCTTTCTCCTAGTATGAGGTTGCGCAACGGTGTGGCAGGGTTAAAGCCTCAACAGTTACCTTTCCTTCTTATATCCTGCAGCAAAGCATTGTTAAACCAACACCGAAACCGACCGACAGGAAACCAAAAGATGAGGCAAATGGGCGGTGATCAAGAGGGGGAGAAGAACATTAACATCTTCTCCTCAATGCATGTTTAACCAATATACCTAGATTGTACATTAGGATACTTTAATATCTCTAAGTTCACCACCATTCATTTCAGTTTATAAGCTGTCAGATGAGACCAAACATGGCATAGTTACATATTAGAACACTCTAGAAATAGTTGAAAGCATATGTCCTGTGAAGCAAATGGTTAAGACGTGTCATTGAGGTGCAAAAGACTCTTTCTCTCCCGACAGAACCATCCTGTGCCTGGAGTGTCCCAACAGTCCTCAATCAGCATATTGATGAAATCCCTTGCACTAGATAGGCATTAGCATACTGTGATGAAGGCCACTGTGCCACGTTTAATTCACCTTTAAAAGGCTTTTTGAAGTACGAGGGCAGTAAAGAGTTCTGCCCATATTTGCTCAGCCCTACAGTGCTATGGTCACCAATTATACACTACCATATAAAATGAACAGAATTTTTAGTTATTACATGGCTTTAATAGCATGCAATTTGTAAGACTGTGAACAACATGTTAATTTGGATTGTTTCGCTGCTGATTGGTATCACAACCTCTCCCGGCATCCCTTTATTTCACCATAAATGGCATGCTGTGTATCCTGTCCTGTCTGTCTGTATCTTGTTTGGTCCTGGTGTTTATAGTTGTGAGAGGGTTTTGCAAGAATGGAACAGATCCTAGATTAGAGTGTGTGGGCCGCATAAACTCAGACTATGTGAAAGATCTAGTTCTTGACAGTAGCCTATGATCCACACTCCCCCAGAGCAAGAGGGTGGGCTTTTGGAAATACCACTCATCCTCTTATAAGATAGTGATCTATAATGTCTTACAGCTTATTTGAACGAATACACAATATTAAACTAAACAACATTGTAAAGTTTAAAAGGCCAAACAGTGTGTTTTGTCTTTATACATCATTTGCACTCTGCAATGACTCTAAAACACATGGTGAAGGTAAATAAAAAGGAGTTAAATTCAGTTAAGGTTTTACTGTGTCTACTGTCAGGGCCTGTGGTAGCTCAGGAAGATGCGAAAAAGACTTGTGTTTAAAGATAATTCCTTCCCCCACGTGAACAAAAATAAACACATACACACGCAGAAGTTGTCTTGAACAGGATGACATGCTGAAGCCTGCAGACCGCAGTTGTCACTGACTTCACTTACCACAGCCTCAGATCATGCAAAGACCAAAACGTAGGCCACACCCCCGGCACATTTGTCTCCTCTACCGGCTTCGAGAGGTTGACAGTCAATGCTCGGTTTCTGTGCCTTTCTCATCACCTTCCACTTTCCTCTCCATCCATTTGTCCTTTAGATAGACTCCTGCAGGGATGGCGGAGCTCGAGGGCTTGGAGTTCGGGAAGTCAGACTTTGTGCTTCTAGACGAGGTCACTATGGAGCAGTTTATGGAGAATTTGAAGTTAAGGTAAGAGTGAACAGTTTTTACACTAAGTTGTGGTGTGTAAAGAGACTCAATGGACATTACAGCTTATATTACAAAGAACCTGATAAGACAACAGTAAACAAGGCCTTCAAAAAGTGGTTTTGACATTGAGTGTTTTAAGTGTTAACTCATTTTGGGAGCTCTGAAGCTGTGATAAAGTCATTTTTGTTTGTAGAACTTGCCCATTACAGTAAGTATGTTTCACTGTCAAAAGTGAGTAATTGAAGTCTTTTTGTATGGTTTTAGAGTCTTTGATTTTGACCACTCCCTTCTTGGTAGAAAAAAATGCTGTGACAAGAAAATATTTTTATAAGAAAAAAAAGTGGAGAGGAAAGAATGCGTCACGTTACTTTTGACTTTCCCGCTCATAGCTGAGATATCAAGTCGCCAACAGCAGCTTAAGAGACATAACAAGAAAATAATACATCTTATCTTGTCTTACAACAGCTGATCATGACCAGCCAGTTGAATCTTAGCAGTTCTGATGATGAAATCAAAAGTTTCTAGTTCTCCTTTCCTTTAACATGCAGCATTTGCTCCATCTGTGATCTGTGATGTCATTGGTTAAACTGGGTAGAATCAGATGACCTTTTCACAAGACTCTTGATGAGTGTTGCAGACTTGTGTTGTCTGTCACAGATTCTTATGCCTCTGGAAAAAAAACAAAACCTTGTCCATTCCTTGTCCTTTTGTGTGTTTTATCAGCTTTATGGCCATGCCTCATGTGACTGTTCCACAAAAAGTCAAAAAAACAAAATACTAATATGTTCACAATGTGCTGAGGAAAGGCATCCTACCAATTGAATCCTTAGATATAACACTACTTTGTCTGAACTATTTGATTTTTGTGTTGAATATGCTTGTTTTTTATATAGAATTTATAAGCCTGACCAGTGCATTTTAACTACGGACAGATATCTATGTATTTTAGCTGTACACCAGGAAAGATAAATGTTTTAGTTGATATGCTTAACCGAGATCACACTGTATTTTTTGTTGGAAATACATAAAGTGAGTCATCTTGAGCCCCATTGCACTTCCTGTTCTCACTTCCCAGCCCTGTATCACTTCCTGCTGAATATGGGCGTGCATTACATTGAGAAACATACAAGTTATGACACTTGTTTCCCCTTACATTTATATTTACATTCATTTAGCAGACGCTTTAATCCAAAGCGACTTACAAATGAGAACAATAGAAGCAGTTAAACTAACAGTAGAACGACAATATGCAAGTGCTATGACCCTTCTCAGTTTAATCCATGTAATTATTTTTTTATTTTTTTATTAAAAAAAATAGAAGAGAAGAGAAAGTGTTAGCATTACTGGATCAAGTGCTGCCAAAAAAGATGCGTCTTCAGACGTTTCTTGAAAGTGGCTATGGACTCAGCAGCCCTGGTTGAGTTAGGCAGATCATTCCACCAGCAGGGAACAGTCATGGTAAAGGTCTGAGAAAAAGAGATTTTGTGCCTCTTTGAGATGGTACCACAAGACGTCTTTCGCTTGCAGAGCACAAGTTTCTGGATGGCACATAAGTCTGAAGTAATGAGTTTAGGTAAAAGGGAGCAGAGCCAGTGGTTGTTCTGTAGGCAAACGTCAGTGACTTGTATAAAATTTAAATTCATCACCAGGGGAATTGTATTATGGCATTTGATATCAAGGTTATAAAATGAGATGTGGTTTATGATGTTTTAATATGTTAATCCTGACGCAGAAACTGTCACAATTATTGATTGTCTAATGGAGCTTATTCGATATAATCACGGTTATGACACGGTTAAGAAATGCCATCAAATGTCATAATCTGGGAGGAAGTAAATATTATATTATATTATATTATATTATATTATATTATATTATATTATATTATATTATATTATATTATATTATATTAGTAATTTTCACAGCATTAAAGTTTATCATATGGGCATATATCATCATTATTTGTATTATTACATTACATGTTATTCCAAGTAAAATTCCAATTAAACTGTAAGGGACATTCATCAGTGTATGTTTTTCTTAAACCTCTTGGTATGATTTATGATTAATTGAATCCCACCTCACCTTACAGTAATACTCAACGCATTCATCGTTTGTTCTTTAATTTGTCTGTTCGGACACCAGGAACTAAACCAAACCAGCACATATGATGCTAACAATGAGTCTTGTTAAAGCTATTTCTGACTGTTCTATTTGACACCTGCATATTTTTCACAGTATTGTTTGTTGTTTTCAGGTTTGAGAAGGGCCGTATCTACACTTTCATTGGAGAAGTAGTGGTGTCAGTCAATCCGTACAAACAGTTAGATATCTATGGGAAGGAGGTCATTGAGGACTACAGGGGCAGAGAACTGTATGAGAACCCACCTCACCTGTTTGCTGTCGCAGATGCCGCTTATAAAGCCATGAAGAGACGAGCCAAAGACACATGTATCGTCATTTCAGGTACAGCAGCGACTAAACACACACACTGCTGGGGTGTAATTTTTTTTTATTGCATCACAATAAGTATATTGTAACTTTTTAGTAACTAAACTGAATTTTATTAGGTTTAGTGACAACATGTTACAATGTTTACATGGTACAATTTCTGGTAAGCTACGCTTTTTTATTATTTCAATTCAATTCAATTATTGTGATTTGATTTAATATTGACTCATTTGGATAAATATTAGGTAGGCTACACAAGATAGGCATACATTTTTCTCAAGAAAAAAACAACTCACCTAATGCTGTAAACATACAGAGAGCCATATCAGCTGAATTAAATATAATGCGTTTTTTTTTATATAATAACTTTATTTAATGATATAAGTAAAAAATATAATAAAAATATAATAAATATGTAATATAGTACACATATTTAGCAAAATACTCTCTAGCTCTTTTTTTCTAGCCAACTAACATAGCCTATTATGGTCATCAAATGGCTTTCCTGAGGTAAATGTTCTGTGACATAATTGTTCTCCAGCTGTTTTATTGACCCCTTTGTTTGATTGATTGGTCGATATTATGTATGAGGAATATACATTTCGGTAAGTTGTACTGTATCTTTCAACAGTGTTCATTCGTGTTTATTTACTATTAGCTAGAGTTGATAGGTTCACATCTGTCGCGTCACATTTACAAGCGCCAAAACGGTAGGCTATTTATTGTCTGAATTTCGTAATAAAAGTGACATAATCTGAGAGCTGAGATTTTTTTTATATCATAAGTATAACCTGCTCTGTCTAGTCTGTCGGTCTCCGTGTCCTCTTTGCTTCGCGTTTTTTCTGTGCGTGAGAAAATGGATGTGTGGCGTGAAAGCGTGTGAAACGTGTCGATTGCGTGTGTCTCACGGTGAATGCGTGAGAGTTGGCAGCTGAGGTCATTCATCCTTTTCAAAATGTTACCATGATCAAAATAGCTAAACAGGACAAAATAGACCCAAGCCCAACACAATGCACAGTGAAAATATAAAATATAATATATAAAATAACCCTGCAAGATATGTTTTGCATGCTGGGACCTGTATGGGATGGTTGCTGGTTTGCTTGTCACTAACATGGGAAGCAAAAGTGCTGGTGGACCAGCTACACCAGGTTAGTTTTGCTTGAGAAAAACATGATGGTTCACCAGCTAGACCAACACTATGCCAGCTCTAACCAGCATAGCACCCTTGTCATCGTAATAAGATGATATTCAAATGCTTAGTTTTATGATCAAAACTATGTAGAGTTTATGTGGGTGGCAAAACATATAATGCAATGCAATTCAATGATGATTGAGAGATGTACAAAAGTCTGATGTATCATATATTTGATACTAAAATTTTAACATGATTTTTCTAAAACATGATGTATGCCTCATCAGGTAAAGTTAAGTTGCTTTAGTCCAGTAAGTGTTCATCTTGAAATATTACTAATAATATAAAAGTTATTCTTATGTTTACTTTATTTAAAAAAAGTAGTGTATATACAGGGGACATTCTTACAATTATACTAAAAGGCCTTTTACTTACTAAAAAAGTATAATTTATCAATCAGACGACAGAGGGTAGACATGTATTCTACATGTAGTAGATTGTGTACAACAGGTTTTTTTCATTAAAGTATCAAATATTATACAGTATGCTTTATAGGGGTAAATTATTCTTTTCAGTTATTACATATATTTGAACTAGGGCTGGGAATCGATTAAAAAAATTACTAATTAATTGCAGAATTTGCTGTAATTAATTCCAATTAATTGCATTTCCCCCAAGCTTGTAATATTTCAACTTAGAATCACCTAATTAAATTAAACAACACAGGAAAAAAAAGGAACAGAAAATAGCCCTATATTAAAATAATATTAAACATCAATATATCAATTATTATTCTTTTTTAATAATCAATCAACATAATCAATTTAACAGATTTTTTTTTTACTTTTTATTTTATTTTATTTTTTACTAATTATCAAAATAAAATATAGTCCTACAAAGCTATTATATTATTACCAGAGCATGTGATCAGAGCAGGTCATTTTACCATTGTTGCCCAGCATGGCTATACCAGCTCAGCAAACAGAAGTCTACTACTGAGAAATTTCACGTTATTTGAGCGGACTTTGCTTTTCCAGTGCATGATCGGTAGCCTACATGATTGGAGCGTTTGGGCCGTTAACTACAGAGCAGAGTGCAGCGCGCCGACACACACACACATACACACTGAACCGAGAGCGCGGCGCACACACGAAGCGGAAAAGACCCGCTCATGAAAGCTGCGCGAGAATGAAACCTGATTGCCGAACACGGAGGGGCGGGACGGCATATTTTCGGCCTTTTCAAAAGCAGCCGCAACAGGAAATCATTAAAACGAGGCAAAAAATGTTTTTTTTGCTGCGTTAATTGCGTTATTCTTTTTTAACGCGTTAAACATTTCAAATTAATTGCAAAGATTAACGCGTTAATTCCCCCAGCCCTAATTTGAACATATAAAACAGGTTTTAAAAGTAGGCTATTTACCTAAACCATCATTAAAAACAACATGCAAGACTCTCAGTGGTTCTTAAACTTTTTAGAGTGGTGTTACCCCCAGAGGCTTTTAACATCCACCCTCTCTACAGTTACACCTTTTTCAGTAAGGGACAATATTTGCCCCCTTAAATCGATTTTTCCAGAGCATAAAAAAAAAAAAAAATGCTTTAAATAAAAAAATGTTCAATAAAGAAATATGCGATGATGGTAAAAACGAAGTGATGCTTTTAAATATTAAATAAAAACCGCCAGTAGGTGGCGACAAGTCACTTTCTTTATGAGCGAGTCATTCATTCATCAGTAGCCTAATGAAGCAAGTGGCTGTAATTATGAATGAATCATTGACTCACACCATTTGTTCAAAGCCGCAGATTTGTTCACAAAAAAAACTTGTGAACAAAACTTTTGGGTGCGTTGCCATATGGCAACATTGTGCAACAATGGAACAGCCTGATGTGTTTTCTCCCAAAATGACATGAAATTCATAGATGATTACAGACCTGTCTTTTAGAAATGAAATAGTTTTTATTATTTAAAATGTTTTCAAGAGCTTTGTGTACAAAATATGAAACTAATTTTCAAAGTATTATTTCAACAACATTTACAAAACATCTGACGCAAACTCATAAGAACTGTTCAAGTGAAACTACTCAATGTGAAACGATTATTTCAACAACATTTAGTCTACTACATATTGAGTCTACTAGGCGTAATTCTGCCTGCCTCTCATACTCCTCGTCACTGATCCCTAGCTCATCCTCACTTTCATGAGATGGTATAACCACTTGTACCCTGTACATTTCAGCCCTCCTCTCAGCCTTACCATAGAACACTGACGGCTTCATTTTCTAAACAAAATAAGCGTATATATATATTTGACTTTTATACTTTACTTTTACTTTACTTTATAAATATATACAAATATATATAAATATGAGTAGAATACAACCATCCAACTATATCAGTGCATCCATACATTGTCATTCATACAAAGCTACTCTGCATTAGCATGGGCAAAATATTGTTCCATTACCGCACAATGTTGCCATATGGCAACATACCTATTTTATTGAATAAAAAGGTAATAGTAGCATCAAAACAATGTGACAATGATTGAAAAAAGATTAGAACTTATCCTAGATGCTTGATGTAATTTTAAATTCTGAAGAAATATGAAAAATTGAGGAAAATCTTCACATATTCATGAGCACTTCTTCAGCAACTGGAGTCATCAAAAGTGTGTGAAAAGAATGACAGTGCAAGGGTGTGTAGTGTCATTTGATGTCATCAAAGCATATCATTGGTTACGACCAGGTTCTACCATGAATTTAAGACCAAACAGACCTCATGTTTATTTTCAAATTTCAAGAAATGTCCAAAGAAAGGGTATGTTGCCATATGGCAACACTGTGCAGTAAGGTGGGGTACAATTAAATGAACGCAGAGGTGTAAAATACTTGAGTAATTTGACTTGATTACTGTACTTAAGTATTATTTTGGGGGATTTTTACTTTACTTGAGTACAATTAAAAATCAATACTTTTACTTCATTACATTTTTTAAGAAAAAAAAGTACTCTTTACGCCTTACAAATTTTATTTACATTCAAAAAGTACTTCTTTTTGGAGATCACTTCATTCTATTTTCCCTTGCTATTACCAAACCAATTGAATTGCGCTGATGCCCAGTTTAATTTAAATGTTATTTATTCTGCCAATGAGATTCGTTTTCACATTCCATGAAATTGGTCAGACATGTTCATTGGTCCTTTGGAAGTGACGTCATGTCGCTTCTATTACCACAATGCACAGCACCTTGACCTGGAAATTAGAGAAATTATAACAGTCAGTCAGTGGAAGAAAATGGAGGAAGAACGTGATTCAGCGGTGAACTCAGTCCAAAATCAGCCATAGGATCAAGAGCACCCGTGGCCGTACCTTAGCGAATTCTTTTCTTTTAGTGGCAAAAGCATGTTTAGTGGCTTGTTTTAAAGCATGTTGAATACTGGCATTAGATAGTAGTCTTATAGTTTGATAATTATACAATTAAATACATACAGTTCTAAAGCAGGATAAAACCGTGTAAGTGGTTTATTCACTTCATGGTTTTAGAGATTAAAAGCTTAAACAAGAATCTCTAGTTTTCATTCTTGCTGTTACTTTTACTTCTTTAATACTCAAGTACAATTTTAATGTGGTAGCTACTTTTTTACTTTTACTCAAGTACGATTCTGGCCAGATACTTTTACTTTTAATTGAGTAAAATTTTCCCTCAGTACTTGTACTTTCACTTGAGTAAAATTTTCCCTCAGTAGCTACTTGTACTTTCACTTGAGTAACATTTTCCCTCAGTACTTGCACTTTCACTTGAGTAACATTTTTGAGTACTTTTTACACCTCTGAATGAATTGCAAAACCCATTTTGAACCCAGTTTTAGAACCACTGCTCTAGTATATTGTTTTTAATTAGTAGACCACTTAGTAGCTACACTATCATTTAAGTCAGACACCTAGACGGGCCTATATAAAATCTTATTTTTAGACTAATATACTATTGTATTGTTGCTTTCATTTCATTCATACTACTTCCATGATGCTTAAACACACCTATAGCACTGTTATGATCAGAAGTTATACTGTGTGATGAACCATGTCAGAAAGTTTGTCTCGAGTGCCTCTGATGGGGAAGAATAAATCTGATAAACAAAGACTTTACCGTTTCATTCAAATCTCCATGTGTTTCAGGTGAGAGTGGAGCAGGCAAGACTGAGGCAAGCAAGTACATTATGCAGTACATTGCAGCTATCACCAACCCTAACCAGAGGGCAGAGGTCGAGAGGTCAGTTTCCTGGAGACATTGACAGAGCTGGATTTTCAGGGCTAATGCTCTGGGGCGCGTTTCCCGTGCCAACTGTGATTGCAAGTAATGTCGTTACCAACACAATTCAATGGAACTTGTGACCATAGTGGGCAAACAATGCTTTTGGGAAACACACCCCAATAGGTTTTGCATTTAATTACATATAAAATAATTGTATGGCTTTTATTACCTATTCAGATTTGTATGACAGATTATTTGAAGAGATAATAGGCTTTCAAATGTTCATGTTTACAGACTATTTTGTGGAAATACAAATATTTCGTATTATTGTACTCTTATGTGCACTGACAAACACGCAGACTTTTTTATACATAAATGATTTTTGTATTTTACTGTATTTGCATCCCACCACAGTGTGAAGAATGTGCTCCTGAAATCAAACTGTGTGTTAGAGGCCTTTGGAAATGCAAAGACCAACCGCAATGACAACTCCAGCCGCTTTGGGAAATACATGGACATTAACTTCAACTTTAACGGAGACCCCACAGGAGGACACATCAACAACTACCTGCTGGAGAAGGTAAGAACACATCAGTATTGTATTAGAACAAATTAAAGCTCATCATGAAAATGACATCTGAACATGGAACTTGACATTGACACTTAAAATAATAAAAGATAAATTGTTCGTTTTGCAAGGTCTAGGGCTGTGTTATAATGTGCAGATTATTGTTGACCTTTGCCTGGTTTATACTATTCATCCTGTTAAAGTTCATCCCATGTGCGAACGGGATGTGAAATGTGAAACAGAAGTTTCAATAGTCTTTTCTTCCCTATTGTGATGCATATCTGAGTGAAACGTAGGGTTGTAACGGTATTCAAACCGAACCGAAAAACCGCAATAGACCATGCACTCACGGTACGTATCGCGATACTCAAAAAAAAAACGAAATAATTTATAATAAGGCAGTGGCTAAATGGCAACAAAAAAATTATTGTCTTTGCACTAAGTAAATGGCATTACATTTTGTTGCTATTTATATTATTTATAGATACTATTTGAGATACTATTTGCATCTCCGTATATTTTAGTATATTATAAAACAGTATGCAACATATTCAGTGTAACATTCAACATAGTGTGTCTAAATAAAACTGCTTTTTGTCTGCTATTTATATTAAAAGTGTACTCTTTTTGGTCTTTGAAGGGTTGTAACACAAATACAATGCTGCATTTACAAAAAAAAAGATTATTTAAAAATGAAAATAAGTTTTTGCTATCAGATTATGTTCAACTGATGTCACTCTGGAAGGCGTTGTATTTTTAGAGATTATGTGGGTCACCAATACTATGTAATGCAGAAAAGGCAATTAACACAAATACTGTGCTCTATTTACAGTCAAGAGTTGTTCAACAGCAGGAGGGAGAAAGAAACTTCCACTCATTTTATCAGGTGAGGTCTTCTGCCAGGTGCCAACTGCAGCTAGAACTGTTTTTAAATCTTCAACAGACTTGTAGATCAACATAATGTCTTAGTCATAAATGTTTATGGAGTATTAAGATATGTGTTAACGTGATGTGTGGCACCTGTGCAAACCAAATTTCCAAAGGGATGAATAAAACTGAACTGAACTGAGCATATTTGATGTGTTTATGCAGGTGTTACGGGGAGGGTCTGATGATTTGCTGAAGTCCTTGTATCTGCAGAGAGATCCCGCAGGATATATCTACACCAGTCAAGGAGCCTCTGTCACACTTGTACGTACTTATCCCACGTACTATAGCTCTTCTATAGAGTTTTTAGTAGTTTTTTTTCTGTTAACCCATGAATTGCTATTGTGAAATATGCCAAACACTTTTTTTTTTTTTACATTTGTATTATTCACTTTGTTTTAATGTATCTAAGTCTCTCTTTTTCTGTCTCTTTGTTTTTCCAAATCATCTTCACAGGCATCCAATAATGACTCCTTATGTCACAAAGCTGTGATGGCAGCTCTAAAAGTGATTGGCTTCGCTGCCGAAGAGATCAGCTCCATCTACAAGATCCTCAGTACCATCCTACACCTGGTCAGTCCCACACTGCATGCTGTGGAAGATTGTTTTCTACTGTTTTTCTGATTGTAGTTTATAATTTGCTGTAGTAAGTCAACATTTAAAGTAGTGGTTCTCAATGTTTTTGACTCCAAGGCTCCCTGTTGTAAAAAAAAAATTCTGAAGGCAGAATATAGTCAAATCATAAAATAAAATAATAATAAATAGTACATTTTCATAATTCCAATAACTGAATGCTTTTCATTTCTACTTATTTATAGCCAATGAATTTACATGACTTTTCTAGTTTGTGACTACAGGGTTTTGTATTAACATTTCACTGTAAAAAAAAAAAAAAAAAACCTTCCTGCCTTACATTTTTAAGTACAATCAACTTAGCTGTGTAAGTCATTTCAACTTAAATGACATTAAACTGAAGTAAAAAAAATGAGTTGAATCTCGTATAACTTAAATAATAGTTTAAAAATAATTCATGATCATTACATATTCTACTTCTAAGATAGATAGATAGATAGATAGATAGATAGATAGATAGATAGATAGATAGATATATAGATAGATAGATAGATAGATAGATAGATAGATAGATAGATAGATAGATAGATAGATAGATTGATTGATTTTAAGTCTTGGAAGTGGCCCTGGACCCCTAGTTGAGAACCACTGGTTTAATGGCCTTGCAATGTTATTGTTTCAGGGTAACCTTCAGTTTTCTAGTGATGGTGAACATGTCGTACTTGTCGGAGAAGAAACAGTGAAGCACATTTCTGAGTTGACATCCACAGAGTCTGAGAATGCCATAAAAGCATTTCTGTACCGCACAGTGGCTACTGGGGGTGGTGAGGTCATCGAAAAAGGGCACAACGAGCAGGAAGCTAACTATGGAAGAGATGCGTTTGCCAAGGTATTGTCCTCTTTCCTGCAAAAAGGTTTCCTTGTTTGTGACTCATCCATCATCTAATTATTTTTAATTGTAAAAATTCAAATTTTCCTTTGAAATATACCAGTTTAATGTGGTATGTATTGCAGCAGAAACAGCTCAGTACAAAACTTCATCTGACATCAAAGGGATGAATATATTCACACATGAACTCCCACATTACATCAACAATATCTGTTCAATGCCAGGGTGGAAAATGTCAAACTTTTCCACTTGAAGTGGTCCTTGGGGGAAAATAAAATTATAAATGTTGGTATGATGACCTCTTTAATATGTCTGCTGTATTATATGTACATATATTATGTTGTCATTCTGGCATGGTTTTCATTTTTAGGCTTTATATGAGAGATTATTTGCGTGGATAGTGGGTCGTATCAACGCTGTTATTGAAGTGAAGGACTACAATCCTGCCCTGCATGGCAAAAACACTGTTATAGGTGTGCTGGACATCTATGGCTTTGAGATCTTTGACAACAACAGGTCAGTATAATTTATGCATTGTGTAGTTATTAACCCTGTAAAGCGTACTGTATCTATCATATTTGATACACACATTTTTAAGGCCCCTAAATTGTCAGCATCATAAATTTTCCTGAAAAATCTGCTTCTGACGTCCGATTGATTTCTTATACTTTTTAAGCAAGTAAAAGGCATTTTCATCTAAAACCATTCAGATTGTGGTGCATGTGTCTTTTAGCTGTGAAATCTTAACTGATTTTTATAAATCAAACGTAATAATAACTTTTATTTTGTTAGTAATATATTTTGAGATGAACAATTACAGGAATGAAGCAACTTAGGTTTACTTGATTATCTATAAAATCATTTTTTAGACAAATAATGTTAAAATGTGGGAATCAAATATGATACAGGCTTTTGAGGAATGTTTATTTGTACATCATTCAGTTATCATTGTATTGCATTGCATTATATATTTTGCCCCACAATTAAAGTTACAGAGCTTTGATCATAAAACTATCATCTTACTAAAACATATTATTGAGAGATAATATCAATTATATTTATATGCGTTTTAAAGGGATACTCCACTTTAAAATGAAAATTCTGTCATCATACTCACCCTCATGTTGTTTCAGACCTGTATTAATTTCTTTCTTCTGCTGAACATAAAGGAAGATATTTAGAAGAATATCAGTAACCAGACAGTTTCTGGTCTCATTGACTTCCATAGTATATTTTTTTCCTACTATGGAAGTCAATGAGACCAGAAACTGTCTGGTTACTGATATTCTTCTAAATATCTTCCTTTCTGTTCAGCAGAAGAAAGAAATTCATACAGGTCTGAAACAACATGAGGGTGAGTATATGATGACAGAATGTTCATTTTAAAGTGGAGTATCCCTTTAAGTAAGTACTCTGCCATGCTGTTATAAAGATCTCATTGATTTACATTACAAGCCATCAGAATTTCATCTTTCTTTTTGGCCAAATTTTTATATATATATAGATATATGTCAGTATGTCAGTGTATATATACATATATGTAAAGTATGTCAGGCTTTGCAGGAAAATTAATGCAAATGTTACTTTTTTGAGTGGTTTTAGTGGTTAATTTTTTTTCGTATCCATGTCATGGCCGCAGCTTTGAGCAGTTTTGCATTAACTACTGCAATGAGAAGCTACAGCAGCTCTTCATTGAGCTTATTCTACGACAGGAGCAGGACGAGTATCAGAGAGAGGGTATCACATGGCAACACGTGAGCATAATGCACAACAATAAAACATATTGAACCTAAAATAAAATCCATGCACATTTTCTCTAAATTGGACTTTTCCTTCTCCTCTAAATTTGACTTTTCCTTCTCAGATTGAATACTTTAACAATCAGATCATAGTGGATTTAGTGGAGCAGCCTCATAAGGGGATCATCTCGGTCCTGGATGAAGCCTGTCTCACTGCAGGGAAAGTCACAGATACCGTTTGCCTGGAAAGCATGAACAAAAAGCTGGGCCAGCATCCTCACTACACGTCCCGGAAAGTAAGCACTCAGAACAGTCATCCATTCCTTCATGCCTCAGCAATCCTCAATCACATCACATAAGCAGACAGTTTTAGGCCTGTGATGAATTATGGAACAAAACTGCAACCTCATTTAACCTGACTTGTAGTTGTCTGTCTTGAACTGCACTGCTGCAGTTTGGCAGCAGGGTCAGAAGGGGGCAGTACTGTTTCACAATACATGCACATAGAAACAAAAACACATGGAGTTTGATACCTGTTGATGCCATGAAACTCAGACGAGTCTTTTCTCTCAGCTCTGTCCCGCAGACAAGACCATGGAGTTCAATCGAGATTTCCGTATCCGACACTACGCGGGAGACGTTACGTGAGTGTTTTAAAGTCCTTCATATGACAAGTGCAGTTGATGATGGGGAGCTTGAAATACTACTAGTACTACTCACTTCTACAGCTGTGACAACAGCTTTCTCAAGCAAGTGTGCAGTGAAGAAAATGTCAGCACTCAACTTGTGTATTGTGAAGAACACATAACAGCTACAGTAAATAAGTTGACACATAAAAAGAGATCAACTGTATTGTACCACAATGATCTGTCATTCAGTCCGTAAAGACGAATTGAGAATTGACAACACAATTTAATTTAATAATGTGACAACAACAAAAACAAAACAATATAAAAAAGTTTTTTTTTTTAAAAAGGACAGGGCTTGATTTTATCCATCTGGATTTGATTGGATCATGAAAAGTGGGATATTATTTTATTGGTTAATTTGATAAAAAAATATCAATAAAAAAAGAACAATTAATTACCATAATAACTCCTAAATAAGCTATTAAATCCTTTCTACTAGCCCTTGCTATGTAACCATTGAAATCTGAAACTCATAATTGAAAATTTCTTGGGCCTCATTTATAAAACGGCATACAATCGGATTTGATTCTAAATTACATTTATACTCCATTAAGTGAGGGACAAATTTGGATTAATAAAGGCAGAAACTGATGTGGAAGTTTGAGTTTGGATTTGAGTTGGATTTGAGTTTTAGTGCTCTTATGCCAGTAATTAGATTAATCCAATGTTGTTTATACAAATTTAAAGATAAATAGGCAATTACAATATGCATTAATATAATTAAATGTACAAATGAGCAACATTTTAACTGCTTTGTGACAATTACAGTGCTGAAACTAATTCATTTTCTAAAAATAATAATTATAATATAAGCCTACACACACACAGACACGTTGTACAGAAACTGGGCCATGCCTACCGCACATTTTTCCAAGAGCACGCTTGGATTTCCTTGCCCAATGATGAGTGTCATACTTCCTCTGAAACATAAAAGTATTTTTGTGAGCATTCTGTTGGTGGAGTTGATGGAACATATTTCGTATGTTCACATTTAGGATAATTACATGTATTTATAAATGAGGCCCCAGTTTCCTATCTGTCCCCCAACAGAGATACCCAAACAAGAGCAGTGTTTTAAAAAAAACTTTTCACCCCCATAAAAAGTCTAAAATCTTAAATGCTCTGCATGGACACTATACTAAAAAAACATTAAAAAAAAAAACATTAAGGACTTAAAAGCCTCCCATTGTAAATTCACACTAAAAAGTGGAACTTTGAGCAATCTTGATCAAACATTTTAACTTAAATATATGTTCATGTTCATAACTTGTCTATATGTTCATATTCCTTAGAAATGTGCTATATGTCAGCTATAACTGCTGTAGATCAGTTTTTGGTCCATAGAACTAGAGATAATATGTTTTCTGTAAACATTCGTATATAACCTAGATTTGTTGTTGGTCATGACAGCTTCTGTGATAAGATCAAATAAAATAAAACGTAAATTAGAAACTTTGTGGTTTTGCGATACCAATGCATAGCATTGATAATCATTCAAAAAAAAAAATTATAATAATTTTTGGTATTATGAACGTTTCTTTGTGAACAAGTTTAGGATGTGACCAGTACAACCTCTGAGTTGTCATCTTGTGATTATGTTATTTTGACATTGCATGGCCTGGGGCATAAGCCCTTCAACATAACAGAATAGAGAACTAGGACTAGGGTAAGTTTTGATTTATGTCGACTTAAGGTGTGTGTCTTAAGGTGAAGTTTCTTTAAAGGTTGGAGGATACAATTTTATAAATATACGATTTGCTGCTAGTGCAGATGTCTGCAGTTTGCTGTACCTCAGCAAAGGCTGTGTCCTCATTTAGAAAATAGCAAACCTTTTCTCATTGAGGAAAGGGGAGCAGATAGAAGCTACTGGAGGGCTTAGCTCTGAAAATAGATGGCACATTTTTCACTTTGGTTTCCTTTTCGTTCCTTAATGAGCATGTGCTCAAGTGTAACTGCGGAAGTAACTGATTAAAGCTAAATTGTCTTGTGAGAAGTGAATTCTCATAGTGCATCTCCGCAATCTACTTTCATGTTGAAACTGTTCTCAGATCTGTTTCTCGTGAAAGCCGGTAGGAGAAGCCAAGGAGCGAACTGTAAATTCAGCGTTTCTTTGGCGACTAGTCTGAGAAATGGGATGAACTGTGTCGGCAGCCATGTGTCACATGCTTGATAATTGGGTCAAGAGTGCAGAGGACTCAGTCCTTAGTACAGAATGGCACTATTATGAGAACCCTGCAGTTAAACCTCCGAGCACGCTCACATTTCTGTGACAATCGCTTTGGATCTGTCTGAGAATGCATTGGCAACACAGATCTCCTAGATGGATGTCTCTCTCTCTCATGCAGACACACACACTAGGAAGTTCCCTTAGGATGAAGACTGTCAGAACTGGGATGTCAACCCCTCAGTCACACTTACAAAATAAAATCTGTGAGATCCCTTAGGCTCAGCTGTGTCAGTAATGGAGGGAGGTCTCGCTAAATATACACATGACCAACCCCTTATCAGACCCCCTCAAACCATGACCTATTTCCCTTAGCTTCTGTCTCTCTCTTCCCCTTGCTGTCTTTTTCCCCTTTTTTTTTCTACTTCCGCTATATCTCTCCTTTTATGCAGTGTCCTTTTTTGGCTATGTCCGGAATGCTTCTGCTGTACAGTGCCCCCCCAAAAATATTTTAACTTGTTTACAGCTGTTTACAGTGAATGTCATTGGAGTCCAAAACAACATTGGACCACATTGACATGAAAATATACTGTACCGAGACTTTTTCGAATTAACAAAATATCAAACTAAGTGGCATCATGTTTATCTCTGTTATTGCTTATTTAAGAATTTCTTAAGCATAATTGAATTAAAAATGATAACATAATAACTGGCTGCCACTCACATGCAATGTGATGATGTCATGTGACAACAATGTAGCATACAGTATTACTTTTTGAGACTTCTGTTGTTGCACAAGGCAATACTATTTTATATACTATTTGAAAGTAGCAATGAAATGTAAGTAGCGACAGATATTCCTTATTGTGACACAGATTATTGAAAAATAAGTGTAACATTATTGAAAAATGAAAAAATGTTGGGCAGGGACATTGAGGTTCTGTGCATCGGTTGTTGATTGGATTTTGAGATGTGGGTGTGGCACTCAAAAGTGTGGGATTTAAGAGGACTAAATTATTTTGAAATGACTAAAAGTCCTGCAAATGTCATCAGATCAGAGAGAACAGTTTCACCAGAATGACAGGTATGACTTTAATTAAACATTACAAGGTAAAAAAGCAAATACGTACATGGATGAATCGTTCATAAGAAGATAGATTACATGTGTTTAAAAAAAAATTACTTTTCACTTCATGCCAAAATTACTCTTAAAGGGATACTCCACTTTTTTTGGAAATAGGCTCATTTTACAACTCCTCCAGAGTTAAACAGTTGAGTTTTACCGTTTTCGAATCCATTCAGCCGATCTCCGGGTCTGGCGGTACCACTTTTAGCATAGCTTAGCATAGATCATTGAATTGGACAAGACCATTAGCATCTCTCAAAAAAATGACCAAAGAGTTTCGATATTTTTCCTATTTAAAACTTGACTCTTCTGTAGTTACATCGTGTACTAAGACCGACGGAAAATGTAAAGTTGCGATTTTCTAGGCTGATATGGCTAGGAACTATACTCTCATTCCTGCGTAATAATCAAGAAACTTTGCTGCCGTACCATGAGTCCAGCAGGCATAATGATATGACGCAGCGCCTGAATATAGTCCCCAGCTCGGTAACTTCCAACGTGACCGGGACTAAGTTTGTCTAACCTATTAGACCTATTTTCAAGCGCTGCGTCATATCATTACGCCTGCTGGACTCATGGTACGGCAGCAAAGTTTCTTGATTATTACGCAGGAATGAGAGTATAGTTCATATCAGCCTAGAAAATCGCAACTTTACATTTTCCGTCGGTCTTAGTACACGATGTAACTACAGAAGAGTCAAGTTTTAAATAGGAAAAATATCTAAACTCTTTGGTCATTTTTTTGAGAGAGATGCTAATGGTCCTGTCCGATTCAATGATCTATGCTAAGCTATGCTAAAAGTGGTACCGCCAGACCCGGAGATCGGCTGAATGGATTCGAAAACGGTAAAACTCAACTGTTTAACTCTGGGGGAGTTGTAAAATGAGCCTATTTCCAAAAAAAGTGGAGTATCCCTTTAAATTAGTGTTGTATTATTTTTCAGCATGTTGTGAGCTAGTATACTTCCTCTTTCTCTCCTATCATTCATTCCACGAACTCATCTCACATTTATCATATGACTATTTCACACTTTATAATAAGCAGCATCAGACCTCACCATACAGGCTTAAAAAAAGAAGCAGATGCATTATTAAGCCAGTATTATTAGCTGCTGTCAAAATAACTTCCTCTATATAACTGTGACTTTGAAAATGCTCAGTCTTTGACTTGGTTTGTATGTTATAAGCACAGATTGCTCCCTCAGAAACCCTCAGGCTTGCTGTTCTACCCTCACTCTCGCCCTGTTTTCTGGAATTTGCCCGGGCTACTGCAGAAGGGCCATAGGGCAGCATCTGTCCTCCCAGAACTGCTTTTACCCCAGTGATATTGCTATTCCACAGCCATGTGGCCATGCACATGTTTGACTGTGTGTGTGAATACATGTGCGTGTGTTTGGAAATGTGTAAGAAAATAATAGTGCTTGCATGTATTATGCGGTGTTGTTTCTTAAGTGAATTAACACGTGTCTGCGTACGTGGGTCTGACTATTGGTGTTGCACATCTGTGCTTGCTAATCCGGTCCACAGACCTGTGTGGACTCGGGATGGATTTTGTACCTGGCCAGCACATGCAATACTTTCTCTCAAGCATTTCACACCTTACATAACCAACAAATCACACTAAATAGCTAATTCTTTTGTTTGTTGTTTCTGTTTTCTTGGCACATTCACACATATTTAGGATTTTTGGTATGGTATTCTTGGTATTCATGGTCCAAGTTTCTTGGATTACTTTGCATACTTTTATTCTGCGATGATGCATTAAGTTGATGAAAAGTTACAGTAAAGACATTTATCATTTTACACATGATTTCTATTTCAAATAAGTGGTGTTTGTTTGAACAATCTATTCATCAAAGAATCTTTTTTTTTTTAATGACAGTTTCCACAAAAATATTAAGCTTTTTTCAACATTGATAATTATAAGACATTTTTCTTCAGCAGCAAATCAGCATATTAGAATGATTTCTGAAGGATCATGTGACACTGAAAACTGGAGTAATGGCTGCTGAAAATAAGCTTTGTCTTCAAAGGAATAAATTATATAGAAAACAATTATTTTAAATTGTAAATATTATTTCACAATATTACTGTTTTACTTTATTTTTGATCAAATAAATGCATCATTAATGATCTTAAGAGACTTCTTTCAAAAACATTAGAACATCTTACAGACCCCAAACTTTTGAAGGGTAGCGTTTCAAGGAATGCAAATAAGGTTATCATTCAGCATCACACTGGATAAGTACCATTGTATCAGCATCTGATGCCATCATTGTAACATGGTACTTCCACAGTGCTTTTTTGGAAGGGTAATGGTCATATAGCTGGTTAGCACTAATGCCAGGCGGTTAGCATGTGCCCAGTGATTAGCGCATTGCCATTCGTCTTTTATAATACACAATTGCCCCATATATAAACTAAATTGCTTTCTGTATTAAATCCAGGTTGCAGTTTGTCTTGCATTTTAGTTGAGATTGAGATTCAGTATTTTTGCATTTGGCATGAAAGTGTAATCGCGCCATGTCCTGCTCAACCTTCCCCTCCACATCATTTCCCGTCCTGTGTCTACTCTCCTGTCTATAATGGCAAAAAGCCAAACCAGAATGTACCTTTTAATGATCTTTTAAGCCTACTGAAACATTTTGTTCATGTCATGCTGAAAAGATAATGGTCCAAGTGTAGGTTTATCTGCGTGCTGTGTGAGTCATCTGTACCTGTCTTAATTGAGTCATGTTATGAAGGACTGTTCATTGAGTGCTTCAACCACTGAGTCAGTCAATTAATGTAATTTCCCTTTCTATTTCAAGCCTTGTACTGATTTCTCTTCCACGTTCCTCTCAGGTACTCAGTTGAGGGTTTTCTTGAGAAAAACAAGGACCCGCTTTTCCAAGATTTCAAGCGACTGATGTACAACAGGTTTGTGGACTTTAAACTTTCTTTCAATTAAATAATCAATGTACCCAAAAAAAGAGCATTCCATCCTTATTTACTCACCTTTCATGTAATTTAAAATCCATTTGACTTACTTTTTTATTTATTTTGTGTGTGGAACAAAACACCAGAACAATTGTTCATATTATATATTGTGCAGTACACAAGTCTTCTGAAGCCATATGATGTTTTTGTGACAAACAGACTGAAAATGAAAATCGCTTGTAACCAATCAGTCATTTGAAATGAGAGTAAATGAGTCCTTAATGATGATAAAACGTTCATTTTATGGTGAACTATTTCTTTAAAATAATGCATAAAGACTGTGTGTGTTCAAGGACTTGTTAAAGTAGGGCACTTGTTTTAATATTCTTCTTTATATTCCTGTTCTGGTTTGTTCTAATTTCTTTTTTACTAGCATGCTCTTGCTTCTTTTCTCCACTTTATCACATTATTTATCACCCTCTTTTCTAAAAGAAAACATCTTTTCTTGTAGTTCTGACCCCGTCCTCAAAGAAATGTGGCCTGATGGGAAAATGAGTATCACAGAGGTGACCAAACGGCCTCTAACTGCAGCTACACTCTTCAAAAACTCTATTATTGCTCTAGTGGACAAATTGGCCTGTAAGGTAAGAAATGACTACTGTAAATGTCATACAGTGACCCCAATGAAAATAATTTGGACACTTAAGCCACACTTAAATATGTATAAATGTCATTGCATTCAATCAAATGCCAAACCAGGTGGCATCGGCACACAAATGGAGAAAACTGGAGCTTTTCTCCAAACTAATTTCACTTTCTGAGCCATTATTACACAGACTTATAAGCAACTAATCTCAGAGTATTTTAATGGATGTATGAAGTTCAGAAAGGTGTGTTTCCTTTAAATAAATGCTTCTTGGTTTGATAATTATTATATAATGCAAAAGCATTCATGTTTTTGGGGTCACTGTATTTAGATTCCACTTAACCCTTTTCATTCATCTTTTTGATCATAATCCATGGCAATTATTTTGTATGCACATTCTTATCTTAGGATTTCAGCTGAGTCCATTGTGGTTGTAGTTTTAAAATCTAATCACAAATTGGTGTAGATAGGAGCATTTGTTTATGTAGAAATAAGCATGAATTTAATCTAGGCTTAATCTACACAACTACCATTTAATACTCTTTGCTGTGAAAAGATAAAATAGGGGTCTCTCAGAATAGCTCAGGTAATCTCTTATGTAGAAGTGTTGAAAAATGCAATCTTTCTAATGGAGACTGTCTGTATTTGATCAAAACAGTTAGTTAACAGCAGAGGAACACCTGCTAAATCCTGCTTTAGTTTGGATGGCTCTCCTCTCCTCTCCTCTCCTCTCCTCTCCTCTCCTCTCCTCTAATCTCATCTCCTCTTCTCTGCCATGCTGCACGTGTGTGTGTATACACGTGTGCTTGCGTGGTAAAGTGGGACTGCACTCGGGGCAGCTTCTGTTTTTTTAGGTCACATTAAAGGACTGGCTGCCCTCCCTCTGGTCCTGTGGGGACACCTGTACCTCATCTGACCGTTCACCCCATCCATCCTGTCTTCACATGCTCTCTACACTGTAAAAAAAAAAATATATATATATATATATAAATATATATTGTGATCCTACTCTAATAATCTCTCGGATGGATGGATAGATAGATAGATAGACAGACAGACAGATAGATAGATAGATAGATAGATAGATAGATAGATAGATAGATAGATAGATAGATAGATAGATAGATAGATAGATAGATAGATAGATAGATAGATAGATAGATAGATAGATAGATAGATAGATAGATAGATAGATAGATAGATAGATCTAGGCTGTTATGTGAAAGCTCATTGGGTAGAAAAAGGGAACGATGTTGCTCTCAACTCACATGGAAAACTCACAGTTCTAAGAATTGACGTAATCACTGTAACACTCTGCAGTCTTGATGAAGTGAGCTGTATGTTTCCAGGAAAGGTCAGCGAGAAAAGGTCCCTTTGATTCATTCTTCTCTCTTCACACAGCAAATTGTGGTGCTTTACATAATGATACTTTCTATTATTGCTGCAGTTGGCTTTCCGTTATAATTAGAGCAACTATCAACTACAAACCATAATCATAAGCTTTCAAATTGCCTTTATTACATCTTTTTTGGCCACTAAGCTAACTTATTAGTCAGCGGCAGTTCAATATCTCACCTTTGAGACTTTTGGTAAATGCTTTCATTTAGCAATTTCTGCAATAGAAATGAAATGAAATTGGTCTTACAGGAGCCCTACTATGTGCGCTGTATAAAGCCAAATGAGGTGAAGTCCCCCTTGTTGTTTGATGACGGACGCTGCCAGCACCAAGTGGCGTACCTGGGACTGCTGGAGAACGTCCGTGTTCGCCGAGCTGGATTTGCCTACAGACAGCCTTATGCACGCTTTCTGCAGAGGTGAGAAGTCACATGTACTACTTTTCAATGAACTAAAATTCACTAGTGCTGAAAACATCAACCTTTTTGATCCCAAGGTCCCCTATTGTCCAAGACAATATTCAAAAGCTCCCATTTAGGATAAGATATTTCTGATATTTCTGCTGTTATGACAAAGCTGTTTGTTTTCAAACTTTTATTTTACTGATTGGTAATACAATTAAATACAATTATTTATAATTCAGAGCTTTTTGAAGTGGCCTTTAAAAATTTAATTGTTTCAAGAACAGAATTTTCAGTTTATGAAAGTATTTTTTTATACCAGGGTAATTATAGTTAAAAAAAAACAACTTTTTTGTTGCTTGAAATAAAATACTTATGGTGCCCTGCACATAACATGCATCGTTTTAGTAAATCGTGGCCACAAATTGAAAGTTTGTTCCCATGATTTAATAAATTGTTCCTTTGGTTTAGAAAATCATGGCCACATTGAACTAATTTGCGCCCTCATTTTGATTTAAAAGGGAATTAATTTGTATAACCTGGCCATGATTTAGTAAATAGAGGAAACAAATTATTATATCATGTGCACGATTTACTTTTAACGAGGGAACGAATTAGTAAAACGTGCTGAAGTATTAGTAAGTCGTGTGAACGAATTGTTCATTTGTGACCACAATACATGTGCGGGGCTCTGTAAATACAAAACATTAAATGAAATAAAATAAAAAACCTAAACTATTTTTTATTTCTCACTTTAATTTAGTTAAACTTGATGTTCTAAAATAATAAAACTTAAATAAAAATGTATAAAAAAAATAGATTTTCCCGCATGTCATGTGTGGGGCTCCGTACATACAGTACTAAACGTTTAACTGGGGGGAAAAAGTAAAGTATTTTTTATTTCAGCTAGTTTCAAATCAACATTTCTCATTTTAATTTAGTTTAGCCTGATGTGCTAAAATAATAAAGCTAAATGCTAATTTAGTGCTGGTCTGGTTGGTGAACTTAATTAAATTAGTAGTTCTATAAAGATTCACTAAACAGTGGTGCCACATAGCATGTGTAATTTCAGTGTAAACGGCATCATATTCACTAGGCACCTGCAGTCCAAAATGCTTAAATGGCATCAGCAATTCTTTCTTAGTAAATTTTGACTGCATCTTTATGCTCAGGTACAAGATGACCTGTGAATACACGTGGCCCAATCACCTGATGAGCACTGATCAGGAGGCTGTGGAGGCCATTGTGAACCAACACGGCTTTGAGGATGATGTAGCGTATGGCCACACCAAGCTATTCGTGCGAACGCCTCGCACGCTCTTCACGCTGGAGCAAGAGAGAGCCGCGCTCATCCCCATTTTAGTGCTGTTCTTACAGAAGGTGACAGACACTCTCTTTTCACTTTTCTCTCTCTATCTGTCAATTTCCTAGGGCACTTTAGGTCTCGGTCTATCAGTATTGTTTATTGTTGTTCGTGAGGCTTTACCTCTTCTGCTTCCTGTCTTTCTCTTCCTTCTCCTCTTTCATTTCTTTGTTTTCTTGCTCTCTAGCTGTCTCACTTAATCATTTTTGACTTGCTCACTTTTTCATGTACGTGTTCAGAGGTGACAAGAAAGCTCAGTGGGATCATAACACCTAGACGGTAGATCCCTCTGCAACTCCACTTCAGTCAGTCTTTATAACCTGTTTTGAACTTGCGGAACATAAATCTATATTTGCATTCTCGTCTACATTTTTTATTATTTATCCATTCTCTTTTTTCAAAGCAGATGTAAATAAAAATGTAGCTGTATATATGTAAAGCAATGTTTATCTAAACATTTTTAACCAGTATCTATATGTATGTTCCTATTGTTTTAAATCTGCTTTGAATGATTAGACTGGGCTCATACATGAATATAGGTATGCTCATTATTTCTAGTTAATTATATTCTATTTCCCACTCATTCATCCAGTGTGTAGGCTGTCTGAAAACAGTAATTGTGATAATGTTTGTGATTGGTGGATTATTCTAGTTGCATTCAATTATTTATCTGCAGTGCGAGTTGTCCTGATTTAACTTCTGTCCCACTTAATGCTGCCTGACTTAAACTAGAGTCAAAACTCAGCAGGGAAACTCAGTACGGCACAGCAGATGAGATGACCCAGCAGCTGTCATGTTTCTGTCCACCTGACCCTCTGTCACTCACTCGCTCGCTCACTAAATCATTCCATCATTCACTGACTATGTAGTGTGAGGAAATTACAATGAATGAAGAAATTAATTCTCTCTTCTTTCTCTCTCACCCTTGCATCTCATTGCATCTAGAAAGCTTCACTCTATCTATTATACAGTAGTTGTTCATTTGTGTTATATGTCACACTGAAATACTTTCCCACCCAATTCGCATTCTTTTTCCTCCTTTATTTTGTTTTCCGAATCCTAAACAGTACTACAAATATTATATCCAAAATGTGCATATTTTATATTTATATATATACAAGTATGTAAATTATATTATAAGCAATTCCCTCAACACCATCTGCCACCTTGCATAAATTTTTTATCTTAGCTGCATTCTGGGATTGCCTTATTCATGTATGTTTATTTATTTAAATTTTTTTTAAGAAATTCTTACTTTCATTCTGCAAGGATCCATTAAAGAGGACCTATTATGCCCCTTTTTACAAGATGCAATATAAGTCTCAGGTGTCCTTAGAATGTGTCTGTTAAGTTTCAGCTCAGAATACCCAACAGATCTTTTATTATACAATGTTGTAAATGCCCATTTTTGAGTAAAAACATGCTGTTTTCGTGCATGTATCTTTAAATGCAGATGAGCTACTGCTCCCCACCACGCTTGCCAGAAGACGGCGGAGCCTTTATAGCTCGTGCCTCAGATACTCTGCCAAAAACTAAAACATCTGTTTGGTTTTTATTGTCGTCTTTATCTCGGGCACGCTCAAGTGACATTGCAGTTCTTCGTCATCATGAATTGTTTTTATCTGTATGCGCTTTAAAGCCATATCAGTCTAAACTTCTGATATATGGTTTTCTGAGCGCACACATTCGAAGTATGCGCACAGAAAGCCGGCTGTCAGACGGTGCGTCCTGTAAGTATTAAACTAAGTTCTCTTTCACGTCTTATTGTGCTTAAAGGGATACTCCACTTTTTTTTTGGAAATAGGCTCATTTTACAACTCCCCCAGAGTTAAACAGTTGAGTTTTACCGTTTTTCGAATCCATTCAGCCGATCTCTGGGTCTGGCGGTACCACTTTTAGCATAGCTTAGCATAGATCATTGAATCGGACAAGACCATTAGCATCTCTCTCAAAAAAATGACCAAAGAGTTTCGATATTTTTCCTATTTAAAACTTGACTCTTCTGTAGTTACATCGTGTACTAAGACCGACGGAAAATGTAAAGTTGCGATTTTCTAGGTTGATATGGCTAGGAACTATACTCTCATTCCTGCGTAATAATCAAGAAACTTTGCTGCCGTACCATGAGTCCAGCAGGCGTACTGATATGACGCAGCGCCTGAAAATAGTCCCCAGCTCGGTAACTTCCAACGTGACCGGGACTAAGTTTGTCTAACCTATTAGACCTATTTTCAGGCGCTGTGTCATATCATTACGCCTGCTGCACTCATGGTACAGCAGCAAAGTTTCTTGATTATTACGCAGGAATGAGAGTATAGTTCCTAGCCATATCAGCCTAAAAAATCGCAACTTTACATTTTCCGTCGGTCTTAGTACACGATGTAACTACAGAAGAGTCAAGTTTTAAATAGGAAAAATATCGAAACTCTTTGGTCATTTTTTTGAGAGAGATGCTAATGGTCTTGTCCGATTCAATGATCTATGCTAAGCTATGCTAAAAGTGGTACCGCCAGACCCGGAGATCGGCTGAATGGATTCGAAAACGGTAAAACTCAACTGTTTAACTCTGGGGGAGTTGTAAAATGAGCCTATTTCCAAAAAAAGTGGAGTATCCCTTTAAACTGTCAAAAACACACAAATTTCTCATAAACACAGTCGGTTATGTCTGTGAACATAAACAGCAAGTAAAGAAATCGCATGTGTATATTAGATCTGTGAATTAAAGTGAAAGCAGCGTAATATACAGTACCCACTGCTATATATGTTGTTAATATGAATCAAACAAAAGAAAAACAGAAAACTTGATTGAATTAACTTTTATAGCTTTAATAAGAATACTTTTCTTACCTGTTAAATGCTCTGGCGAGAAGATACTCATGGCGGGGTCTATGCTAATAGGGCAGAGTCTGTCAGCAGTCGTGGGCGGGACCTAAACATTTGTGATGTCACAAAAGCTGCATCTTCAAACGGCTTGTTCTGAGACACTGCTTATGATTTATGGGGATTAAAAGAAGAGGAGTGGGTGGATTTTTACCATTATAGGGTTGTGTACACACTGCCAACACATTTTTGTTTGAATTTTGCATAATAGGTGCCCTTTATATTGATCAAAAAAGTACACAAAAGTATTTATTTATAATATTAAATCTGTTATATCATTACTTTAAAGATCATGCCCTAGATGCCTTTAGGTTTTGGTTTTAGAACAGAGCATGTTTCACCTGTGTTGTAGTCACATCACAGTTTACAGTGTTTGGTGTCTTCAGAAGGGTTTCCCTCACATTCAACCTGTATTTGTGTCTTTCTGCAGGTATGGAGAGGTGCATTAGCACGTATGCGCTGTAGGAAAATAAGGGCAATCTATACCATAATGGCATATTATAAATGCTATAAGGTGAAGGCTCACTTCTGGGAAGTGGAGAGACGTTTCGCCAATGTTCGAAACATGGCCGACTATGGGAAGAGTGTAGAGTGGCCGGCACCACCTGCGGCCCTGGTGCAGTTCCACAGAATCACACAACACCTCTACCACCGGTATTACCTTGGCTTCCATCTTCATGTCTTTTTCTTTATTGTTCGGCCTTCCTCTCATGCTTTCACTGCCTGTCGCTTAGATGGTGGGCAAGGCAGCTGATCAAAAACATCCCCCCATCTGACATGGCGGAGGTGAGAGCTAAAGTAGCTGCTCTGTCAGCCCTGAGCGGGGAGAGAGTGGACTGGGGATACAGCCGTGCCTGGGAGAGAGACTACTTGGCCAATGTGAGTTTTTCATTAGGTTACTCATTTAGAACCTTCACTTTTACATTAGATTTTTACATCGATTAAGCTTATTCAAGTTTTCAGTTTAATTAAGCCTTAAGCCCAGTGGTAAATCCATTGACTCCAGGAATCTTTGACAATCTTAAAAGAATAGTTCACCCACAAATGAAAATGTATAGCTTTCTGTGAGAAACAGACTGATGTTGTTATTTGCTAAAAATCTAATTCATGTTCATGTATATTCAAATATGAAGAAAATCTGTTTGCTCCCGTTGACCGAAACTTGTAAATTCATGTAATTTGTCCATTTATTTTCGCTGAAATAGTTACTTTTTACATTCACATAAACAATTTTTTTAGCTATTTTTAATGTTCATTATTGTTGTATTTTACAGAGCCACACACATGGCATGCAAAAAAAAAAAAAATGATTGAAGTTAATTAGTTTACCTCGTTTTAATTGAGTTAAATCATGGCCAAGATTTGGCAACAAATTATGATGTGACCACAATCTATATGACGTTATTGTTGGTTATCACTGTCAATCTTCACAGTTTCTGATTTGATCGCGCATTTAAATGCGGCTGTCAATCCAGAAACTTTGTAGTGTACTTATCAGAAGATTGTGTTAAGATTGTGGATGGACAGTAAACAGAAAGCAAGAGAAGAGCCCTCCCTTTATAAGCTCTAAAGATCACTGAATTATGCACTTTACATTAGTTAACATGAACTAACAATGAACAATACTTCTACGGCAGTTACTAATCCTAGTTAATGTTAATTTCAGCATTTATAAAAGGTTTTTTAAAATAATATTAACTTCTGGTAATTCACCGAACTAAAATTAACATGATCATTTTTATTAACTAACATTAAAAAAGGTTAATGAATGCTCTAAAAATATAGGTAAAACTATTTTAGGGTCCAATTCTCACTATTAAATAGTCACTTATTAGCATATTACTTGGATATTGGCTGTTTATTAGTACTTTTAAAGCACATTTTAATGCCTTATTCTGCATAACCATATTCTACATCCCAATCCTACCCAATTCCTAAACTTAACAACTACCTTACTAACTATTAATAAGCAGTAATTAGGGGTTTATGCAGGGAAAGGTCATAGTTAATAGTGAGAATTGGACCCTAATCTAAAGTGTGACCAAATATATTGTTAATTGTTAGTTCTTGTTAATGAATTAATTCACTAATATTAACAAATGAGACCTTACTGTAAAGTGTTACCAAGTTTCTTTTTTCTTTTTTACCAAATCCTTTTTGTGTGTGTGTGTGTGCTCAAGGACAAGCAAAAAAATATCTCTTGAAATAAAGTCAAGAGCCCTGGGGGTTCATCTAATTCTCCCTCCAGTGGAGTGAAATGAAGAGAGTGAGTCCTTGAGCTTGTGTTAAATAAAAAAAATTAAGGATTGTATTCTTTTTTTTTAAGAATTCTGTAGAATTTTTCCTCAGCAGCAAGAGATTCATTGTGATTTCTGTATTTCATAACACATTTTTAAAGCTCAAAAGATGCATGCTGAATGCTCGCTCCTGTCGCCACAGTGTATATCGGCTATGACAGATGAGCTTATAAAGACCTTTGAAGTTTTCAGATCATCTAAATGAGTCAAAAGCTTATTCATGAAGCACAGTTGAGAATCTGTTGTTGCAGATAAGGTGTCATATCTGTTTGACGCATTAGTCGAGTGGGCTGGTGACGATGATGACTGTTTTTAAATCCGTCATGGATTGATTTGAATTGTCATCAAGGAAACCATGGAAGCATAAGTGTGCATGTTGTTTGTGTTGCTTGTGTGACTAAGCTTCTCATGTTGTCATAAATCCAACGTGTCTCTCCATTGCAGGCGAAGGACTCTCCTTTGACAAGCACCAACTTTGTGCGCATCACTAAAGAGCTGAAGAACAAAGACCAATACGCCCAGGTCCTCTTTTCATGCTATGTCAGGATGGTAGGCTTTTTAAAATTATATTTCACTGTTATAAAATGACAAAAACTGTGCATTTTGTATTGCCAAAGCATTTGCAGAGAATAGTGCATAAAAGTAATAATGCATGTTTAAATAATAACAGTGCAAAAAAAAAAAACTAATATTAATTAATAACTAATATATATATTATTAACTAATAAAAAAAATAACAATAGTGTCATTAACAGAGTGAACAAACAATATTAGAAAATACAATCAAATAACTTAAGTGTGAAAAGAGAAAACAGTTCAATTGAGAAATAATGTAAAATAACAATGGTGCTAAAGGAGTAAACAATGACATTAAGAATTATGTTATGAGTAAACAAGCAATATTAACAAATAAAGTAAAATTACAATAGCGCAAATGGTGTAAACAAGCAAAATTAAATAATACAAATACCAATAGTGTGAATGGAGTAAACAAGCAATATTAGCAAATAAAATAAAATAAAAATAGTGTGAATGGTTGTAAACAAACAATATTAAAATAATTATAATATTGTAATAATATAGTAGGCCTATACATATAATAATGTCATAATAATTATAATAATAAATAAAGTAAAATTACAACAGGCCAGTATTATCAAATAAAATAATATAACAATAGTGCAAATGGGGTAAACAAGATATATTAGCAAATCAATTAAAATAACAGCAGTGTCAATGGAATGCAAGCAATATTTGCAAATAAAATAACAATGGTTACAAAGGAGTAAAAAACTATATTAAAAAAGTGAAATATAAGTGTGAATGGAGAAAATAAGCACTATCAACAAGAACAACAATAATACAAATAAGAAGTAACAAAAAAGTAACCGTTATTGAACAAGTTTACCGTATTATATAGGGTAAACATGGCAAAAATATTCTTGGACATGAAAAGTCTTTCTCCAAGTCACCAAGTCTCATTCACTTTCTCATTTTCTCACGCCTGAGCTGCTTTGACCATAGAGCAACGTGGGGCGGCACAAGCACAGCAGAGTTCTCAATGTTTTAATGCCATAAAGGTGCTCTAAGCGATGTCACGCGTTTTTTAGGCTGAAAATGTTTTTGTCACATACAGCAAACATCTCCTCACTATCCGCTAGCTGCCTGTCCCCTGAACACACTGTAAAAAAACGCGGTCTCTGCAGACACCCCAGGCTCCACAAACGGCAACAAAAACAAACTGGCCCAGTCTGGACCACGAAACATAACAAACAGTGTTCCAGCCAATAACCGACAAGAATGATTTGGGGTTGGGGGGTTAGTGCGCGTGCACATGAAGAGGGGGGTGTGGGGAGTGGAGGAGAGAGAAAGCATGAAGAGGGAGGTTAGCTACATGAGAGATGTCCTAGACAACGTCAACAACTAACATTAGAATTATATTCTCTTGAATTTTCATATGGCCGACACACGACCAAATAGACGACGTTACGATGAACAAATAGCAAAGAAGAGGGAAAAGGAGAAGGAACGTGCGAAGTCCCGAATTTACGTCGGAAAAGCCTGTTTCAGGACGCACGGAAGGGAGGGGGAGGGGACGGGATGAGGAGCCTCCGTTTTGTTTGACAATACTTCGAACATCAACAAGAAGTGACGTCACCCAACATCGCTTAGAGCACTTTTAAGCAAAGACTGTAAAATACACACCCTATCATAGCGCTGCAGCTATGGGTTTTGCTGTCATTGGTCCAGTTTATCTTTCCTTCCCAGCGAGACTCAACCACACCACCAACCCAATTTCACAGGCTATTTTTAAAGGCAGGAACATGCAGTACAATAGTAGAGCAGTACATAAACCTATCAACAGTGCTAATGCAAAGGTTGAATTTCATGAATTTCATTAAGCCCTAAATATTGTTGTAGTCAAGCTCAGACAGAGGCAGACAGTTTACCCCATTTCTGATTTTTCTCTCTCCTGATCTCTCTTTTCTTCAGCTCAACTGGTTCAACAACACAAAGGACAGAGCTCTACTCATCACTGACAAGCATATTTACAGACTGGAGCCCAAAAAACACTTCAAAGTGCAAAAACGAATATCTCTTGATTCAGTAAGTATTTCACACACATGGTCACCTACACTTCTACATGCACGCAGAAATGCGTATAATATAACAGCAAAGACTAAAACGAAGCCCTCAAAAGAAAGCAGACACGTCTTGGTATCTGTAATTGTCTGGGTTTTTTTTTTTTTTTTTTTTTATGCAACCGTGCAATGTGGGTCAATGCATCTGTCTGCTGCAGTCACGTTTTCTCTTTGGATTTTTGTTTACATCTACCAACTGGTCTCTCTTATTAGATGACAGCACTAATACTTCATATGACCGGACATGATGTCAGATGGCTTAACAGGGTCATTCGCAAACTTCTGGCTGCGTCTGAGTGAATTCAGGGACCAGAACAGTCTGTGTGTGAGGTGTCTGACCTACATTCTGTCTACGTTCTCAGATGCAATATAGTGAGAGAGGGATTTGGTCACACACTGCAGCACTGCAGTCTAAGCTCCCCTTAGCATAGACTCACAGACACTCACACACACACACATTAAACCTGCTATTTTATCCATATCTGTATGTTTTACACGTCTCTAGCGGAAGCAGGGCCAGACGTCTCAGAGAGATAGAGAGAAGCAATTGGGCAGTTCAGCAAGAGCTGCAGTATAATACTGAATCATGACAATTATGCACACATACTCTTTAACACACCGTTTTCACTTCACAGCTGTTATTGTGATATTTACAGATTTGAATATTCAAAAGATACCAGATCAACACCAGAAAAAAATACATTGAGTCAAAATAGCCGTTTGTGTACTCAAAAACATGTGTAGACAACAACATGAATCACATTTCACACCAAATTCTAAAAATCAAAGAAATTATATTTTGCATAAAGAAAATAACGTTTATTTTAAGGAGCATTAAGATTGTTACGGGAGTAGACGGGAAATACACTGGTGTATTTTTATTTATAAAGTCCTTTTAGGTCTATTACCCAAATATCTGCAAGATATTTCTGCTCTGCTTTTGCTTTCGCTAGTAATTGAAATTGGAGTCATTTATTTCAGTCACTGCATTTAAAAAAACTATTAGGGAGTGTTTTCATCACAGCTTGTGAATGTTTTAATTGAATGTATATGTGTGTGTAAATTTTAATATGTTAGTATGTCTTTCAGGAGATTTTAATTCTCCTGTCAGGCTGTCGTTGAAAATAAGAGCTCTTTAGTGGTTAAATAAGGTTAATAATAATAATTGTTAAATTTTTTCATGACTAATGAACACGTTTATCCCCCAAATTCTCTTTACTTTAATATGTGTCTGGATTTTTCACTTTTTTGTATGATGTATGATCATTTTTGTATGATGAAATAAGTTACAGCTTTTTAATATTTCATTTTATTTCAGTTAACGTTTATTTTATAAATTAAAATGTTTTTCATTTAGCAATAATAACCCTAATGCTACCACGATGTATAAATGCTTTAATAAGAAATTAAATTTAAATAATTTAAATACAATTTAAATAATGAGACTATGGAAGAGAGTGTGCTTAACTGTCATGAAATTAATGTCACGATCCAAAAGAAATCTTTGCGATCTAAAAATAGGCTTCAGTTTTGTTAAACAAAATATATTTCTTTCTTTTGATTTTGGACTGCAATATAATGCACATGTCCTGACAGGCTTTATGAGATTTACTCTATTATAATCTCACAGCCTTGCCGGCAGCCCTTCACTTAATGGGTCACCATCCAAGTGCATATTATGAACTTTTCCAACCCTCTCCGGTCAGGCCAGACCACACTGGATGGGTTCATGCAGTCCCAGACAAGGATATTGTTTTGTGACAGCACAGTACATTGTGGTTTTAATCTCATTTCACCATAGACTGACGCGCACACACAAGGACTCTGCACAGCACAGGGGCTGATTGTGTCAGTTGATATTCTAGAGCAGCAGACACAGACAGGGCAACCTTACGGCCTGTGCACACTTACAGTAATAACTATAATGATAAATAAGCATCTACACCAATGAACAATAACGCTCTGTTTATTATAAGCCTGTCATCTGTCACTTTAAATGCTTCAGTTGACTTCAATTCTGATTGGCTGTCAATATTTTTATCGTTCATCAGCTGGAAAAAAAAAACATTCTGAAGGTAATTCCAGCGATATTGTTTCTCTGTGTCATTATCGGTATAGTTGTGGTATGGACTCCTATTCTCAGAAAAATAATTCTCATAGAATAAGAATGAAACGATATAGTCTAAGTTATCATTAGAGTTTTCATCTTTGGTGTGAATGGGCCTTTACACATCTTATGGTGTTTTTACACATCTTATGGTAATCTGTTATATTCTGTGTGTGTGTGTGTGTGCGTGTCTGTTTGACTTGAACACAGTGCAGTGTTTCCAGGCCCACCCTTATTTCTCAAAATCTCAGACAGTAAGGTCTGCTGCATGTACCACAGGGCACAAACTGATTTAACCTGTGTTAGTGTGTTTGTGTGTACGCACATGTTTGTGTGTGCTACTGTGTGTTCATCCGAGTGGCAGTAAAGAGGCTTAACGCTGCCTGATCACTCTCTTCCTTTCAGGCACAGCGGTGACGCACCTACTGCTGTTCATAACCGTTCACGTTTGTGCACACTTAGAAACACACACTAGCCTTTAATGAACCCAATGCACACAAAAAAATACACAAAATAAATACTATTGTATATTCATGCTCTCGAACATTCAAACAGCATCCCCAGGACTGTTTCTATTCTCAGAGTCATGTGTACCAGCCAGGCACACACACAGTTTTCTGACGCACAACTTCAATTGGTCACACGTTTTGAGTAATTGAAACAATCAAGTCATTCATTCAGGATTATTTCCAGCACATTACTCATTCTGAAGGTTAATGAGTCAATCATGTGCTGAAGCACAGGAAGCTTTTTTTTTTTTGTGTGCTTTTTACTGTGGGTTTGCAAAGGCAAAGGTTGACTGAATGCCAGTAGTTGGTGGACAAATTAATCTGTTGGACTCAGGAAAGATGGATTTATTGGACACAAATGCTTTGACTTCATTGTGCACCAACGCATGCTATACAACGTGTTAACATGGTTTCATGTGTTTGTATTGCTGTTTTACACTCTCTTCAAACCCACAGGTGGTTAGTGTAAGCGTAACAAGTGGCAGTGACCAGATGGTGGCGCTACATACTGCCACTCAGGATGACATTCTGGTGCATTTGCAGAGGGGTCAACTGAATCCAAATCAAGACCGCGTAGGGGAGTTGGTGGGCGCCCTTACAGACCACTTTAAAAGGTAAGAGTCCATGTCAGTAATCTCCACCTTGCACATTTTGCAAGTGATGTGCAAGTCTTTCTGCGAGCATCACTATAACTATTTAACAATAGTCAACCCGTTATACGGGTACAATAGTGGTTCCGTTAGAAATTTTGCAATTCTTAGTGTTCCGGATTTAAACAGGGCCAAATCACATGCTGTCATACCACAATTTTTGTCCACCAAAAATGGTGGTGCTAAAATTCTCCATTTTCATAAAGAAAAAGCACCATTATTATAATGACATTTTTTAAAAGAAACTGTATAAAGTAGTGAAATTAATTTATGTTATTCATAAAATAAAATAAAAATCAAGGTTAAAAAAAAAATATTTATTTTTTACCTTGATTTGTATATAATGTAATTGTAATAATATAAAAATGTATTAAGGTATGCATACTCGTACCCATATATTCAAGGTGTAAGGAATATATTTTACTTGATGGTTAAACCACATGGCATTTTTAGACATTTGCATTCAACATTTGCTGAAAATTACGGTGGCCCGGAAAGCTCAATGCTCTGCAACTAAAGAAAACACGTGCAAATAGAAAAAACACAAGCAAATGAAGAAAACATCTTCATCAGTTTAACAACACATGTGCTGCAAATACTCACAACGCAACCAAATACAGAAACACGCTGTACTTGTAAGGGGACCCCAACAAGTGACAAACCTGGCTGAGACCGCTTATTGTTCAATGTCTACTTGTCGATGACCTGAATTTGCAATCCGTCTCTGTATTTGGTTGCATTGTGAGTATTTGCAGCGTGTTTCTGTATTTGGTTGTGTTGTGACAATGGTGGACAATTAAATATTTCCTTTGGATTCATTAAATAGCGTATAAAACAAAGGTTTTCGTAAACTGATATAGTTCAAAAGTTTATTGTCTGTGTGTGTTGCTTTATGGAAAATACACATGCTGATTAGTGTAACGATGGTGGTCTGCAGCACGACGATAGAGTCTTTATTTAGAATAATAAACACTCTGGAGATATCTAAGGAAACGTAGTAGAAAATGCAATCCACATAAACTTGAAACAACACCGAACAATGAACATAGGAAGCAAGGTCTTAAATACACGGGAGTAATCAACGGAAAACAGAACAGGTGCGTAAATTAATTAACTTCCAGGGAAACTAACGAGGAAACTGAAAATGAAACCAAAACACTACATGTTACAATGAGGTATAATATTATCAAAAAGATTTTTTTTCTTTAAGAAATTGATAATTTATTAAGCAAGGACGCATAAAAAAAAAATACAATAAAGATTTCTATTTCAAATAAATGCTGTTCTTTTCAACTTTCTATGCATCAAAAAATTTCTGAAAATATTTTAATCATGACAACTCCCAGAGTGAATTATTTTACCAGAATTTATTGGCGGACAAGATTTGCTATATTGCTGTCGCTGAACAAATGTAAACATGGTTTATGAGGACACTTCCTGTGTCCTCGTGAACCATATGGCTTAATAAAACAAAACATACTAAATGGTGTTTATTGAAATTCAAAAAATGCTGAGAGTTTTTTGTGATGTGTTAAGGGGTTAGTGTAGGGGAATAGAATGTACAGTATACAGACCATTACGCCTATGGAGAGTAAATCCCCGTAAATCACATATTCAAGTGTGTGTGTGTGTGTGGCTGGTGTGTAAGTCACTGGGTGTCTGCAATCACTGCTCCTGCACGTCTGCTTTAAACCCATTGTGCTGCCATCTGCGAGTCAATGCATGGGGTCATGCCCCCTTCACGACATCATCAAAAGGAGACGTCAGAGGGGCCTGTGGAAGTGTGGAGGAAGGCAAATAGTGTGTGAGCATGTGTGCGTGGGGGTGGGTGGGAGAACAGATGACCATGCACACACGTGCGTTTCACTCTATCCCCACTCGCCAAGACCACAGCGGAGATGCAGCACCCAGTATGACTTTTATTACTTTATAAAATATGTTGGATTTTTCCATTTTCATAAACGTCATAAGGATAAGCACAAAAAAGAAGACAAGATGGACTTATCTTCATTTAAAGCATATGTGAGGTTTCAGTTGAACAGATGTAAAAATAACCTTCGCCAGCCCTAAATTGAAAGTAACCATAATTTTCCAAGTGGGAAACAACATTCCTCCAAATTAGCATAGACCTAAACCAATATATAACCAGATAAGAAGTAGGAAAATTATACGAATAATTAGAGGTGAGGTGCATATGTTTAAAAAGACCCAAGATCATTGGCATTGTGTCTTCACAGTAAAAATATCCTGTTCATTTTATGGTATATAGAAACACTAAAATAATGCAATTCACTAAACAACAGAAAATGTAACACAAAACACCTTAATGTACATTACAGATAAGTACTGTTTTTTAAATAATATATATTCATATGATGTCATGCAGGGACTTCTGGGAGTATCCTTTCACAGTAAATTAGATGACTATTCATAGATTTTACTTCCAAAACCAGAAAATTGCATTTAATACACATTACGATTTTTACATATTTTATTACATACTACTTGTTTTTCACTATTCCGTTACAGTATAAGGTAAGATAACTTACACTTAACCAATTTAAAAAAAAAAAAGAAGTTTTTCTGTAAAATTACAAACATTTTTAATGGCTTTATTATTTCAATGCATTTCAGACCAATGTTTCTATAATGTAAAATATGGCAGTGGATTTCGGTACTTAATGTTTCTGTTGTACATTTAAAACTTTTGTGAAACTGACAAATAAACATAAAGGTTTTGATTAGTATTAATGCATACGGTATAAAACATCATTTTCATAACAATGAATCCGTTAGACATCTCACAGTTAACATCCTAATGCTATTTCACTTATTCATGTAATCATTGAGTGAGATGAAGGTAGACATCATTTGCTTGATGAAGAGTACGCTCCACATCTTCCCCCAGACTACTTAATAACGATTATACAATATTTCATATTCAGATATTAATGGAAATGAATATAGATGCAAGTGTTGGGGTGTTGGAGAAATCACAGATGATTTGTCACAATAAAAGCTTTGTGACTGACAGGATTAGATGAACATGCTCCTCATTAGCTTTCATCTACAACTCAATTTTAAGAGAACAGACAAATGTGCTAAGACCTGTAGGAGTAATATAGCAAATGGGTACACAAAATATGTATGAACTTTAGAAAAAAATTCAAAAAGTATTTAACCAAAACTTTTAACTTGCTGGTCTCAAAGTGATTTTTAGTGGATGTATGAAGTCATGTTCACACAAGTGTCCTATCAAAGTAACCACAGGTGTTGTAGAGAATCACATTAACTATGACCATCGTCCATTAAAGTTTGATGAAACCTCTCACATGAACTGGGATATAGTTCGTAAAAATTTAATGAATTTACATTCCACATTCTGCTTGGCATGCATGTTGAGAGCTCTTGTCTGCATCTCAATTCAAACAGTGATTCATTTCTGTTATGATGCCTCTTTAAACTCTGTGACCTTTCCTCTGGGTCATGCACCCTCACCTGACTTAAGCTTTAAGCAGTCAACATTATGACTGTGCCATGTGTGTTTGTTTGTGGAAAGGCAGCGCCAGTGTGGATGTGTGTGTGTGTGTGTTGGGTAGTTTAAACTCCTTTTTGGCCATCTGCTGAGACAGCTGTGTGTGTGTGTGTGTGTGTGTGTTGGTGACGGCTTGGCCAAAGGCAGTGTTAGGTTAGAGCTTTTTGTAGCTCTGGTGTGTGAGACTGTGAGAGCTTCTGGAGCCAAAGGGGTTAGCAGAGATTGTTTGTCTTCTTAACCACCCTCCAAAAATTACCAGTTGTGAATTTTTTTTTCATCTAAATAGGTCTACTTTATCAAGCAGTATAGTTGGGTTACAGAAATGGAGACCAGAATTTAAAGTATTAGTATGATCAGATGATGATGGCTGCTTTCATCAGCGGTATAGTCTCAGGTATAGAGGAACGTTATTATAAACAGGGCTTGACATTAACGTTTTTGCTCACCAGCCACTGTGGCTAGTGGTTTTCCAAAGTTACTAGCCACTCAGCATTTTCAGTGGCCACAATTTTGACATAGATTCCATGGGGGAAAAACTGTCATATAGATATTTGTAATATTATCTCATAATGTTGCAGCCGGTATAGGCCTTATTCGCAAACACCGGAAGTAGCTAACCGCGGCCATATTGTTGACATGACATCTGTCCTGCCCCCGCACACAGATTTGAGTTGAGAGGAGCAGTAGCCTAATGGCTTCATCTCATCGGTATCAAGAGAAGATAAGCTTGATTGTGGACCCATATCAAATAGGCCCAATAGCCTTAAGTAAAGATCCGTCCTTATTGCCAGCCGTAACTTATCCGGATATTTATCAGAGCTGCCAACTCTACGCATTCACCGTGAGACTCACGCAATTGACACTTTTCACACGCTCTCACGCCACACATCCATTTTCTCACGCACAGAAAAATCGCGAAGCAAAGAGGACATGGAGACCGACAGACTAGACAGAGCAGGTTACTTATGATATAAAAAGATCTCAGCTCTCAGATTCTGTCACTTTTATTACGAAATTCAAACAATAAATACCGTTTTGGTGTTTGTAAATGTGACGCGTCAGATCCCTAGCGGCAAGTGAACCGATCATCTCTAGCTAGTAAATAAACACGAATGAACAATGTTGAAAGATACAGTACAACTTACCGAAATGTATATTCCTCATATCGACTAATCAATCAAACAAACAAAGGGGTCAATCAAACAGCTGGAGAAAAATTATGTCACGTAACATTTACCTCAGGAAAGCCATGATGACCATAATATATAGGCTATAGCACGTTAGTTGGCTAGAAAAAATAGCTATATAGAGTATTTTGCTAAATATGTGTACTATATTACATATTTATTATATTTTTTACTTATATCATTAAATAAAGTTATTATAATAAAAAAACGCATTATCTCTCTCTGTATGTGTTTACAGCATTAGGTGAGTTGTTTTTTTCTTGAGAAAAATTAATGCCTATCTTGTGTAGCCTATACCCAATATTTATTCAAATGAGTCAATATTAAATCAAATCACAATAATTGAATTGAAATAATTTAAAAAACATGTTGTCACTAAACCTAATAAAATTCAGTTTAGTTACTAAAATGTTTTGACAATCACAATACATTTATTGTGATGCAATATTTTTTTTTTACATCCCCCCAATCCCCCCTAACATGTGGTAAAATGATGGGAACAGACTTGTTGGCTGAAAGTTTAGCCTATATTTATCCTAGCTAGCCACAAGTCTCTCTTGCGCTGGCTCAACTCCTCTGTCTCCTTCCCTTCACGTTTTCTGACAGTCGGTATCGCATAAAAACTAACTCCAGGGTTCTCATTGCTGTTGTTAGAACAGCCGTGTATTACACAACACACCATCACGCTGTTTAAAAAAAAAAAAACACAGCGATAATACCATGGATAATACCAACGCTGCCTTGCTTGTCAATTGACAGACTGACAGTTGCCGTGGTTTCTATGTCAACAACATGGCCGCCGCGAACATTGATGACGTAGATCGAATAAGAACTATATTAGGCTGCTGTCACTTTAAGACCTGACGCACAGACCCATTATACTGTTTTATATAGCAAATATATTTGGCTTTATGTGCGCACACTTTGGGATGCGTACAATTATGCACAATACGTGCAATCAAATTCAGGCCCTGTAACAGCAACAATATTCATCAGGAGGCGGAGCAAATAAAACGAGTGAGTGAGAGGAGGCGGGTGTGACAGTTTGCTGGCGTAGAGATGAGAGAGCGTGTAAGTGAGTATTTGGAGTGTTTCAGATATTTCGGTATCGATATAGAAAAATCTATATTTTTGACAACACTATACATTGCACTTAGTTTATTATTTCAGAACGAATATTTATTAAAAGACTACGATTGAAAAATGTATATTATATCAAATTCAACCCACCAAAGTGGCTTGTAGGAGTGACTGCGTTACACGCCACTGCTGAAATCCACACAGATTTGGCTGGTGTTAATCTCAAGCCCTTGATATAAATATAAATATTTGTTGACTGATTGTTTTTCAATAGTGGGGTTCGATACTTGAAGGTGCGATAGTCTTTTCTTCCCTAGTGTGATGTACAGTTTATCCGAGTGAAACGGCTTCTCGAACAAGAAAAAATGTAAGACTTGATTTTGTCCATCAGGAATTGATTGGATCATTAGATCATTGTGTTTGCTATTGCTGTAATTGGCAGGTGGTCCGACGTAGTGCCAGTAAACACATCGTCAGAGAAGGGAAAAGATGACGCTGCAAGAGGGAGGGGTAGTTATTTTGATTAAAGATTACCAGGGCCCATGATTAAAAAAAAAAAAAAAAAAATGATTTGGTTAGATGGATAAATCATTTATAATAAATACTGCAATATTTAATAAACAAGAATTTGTCAATTTTAATTTCATAGTGACTTCATCATTCTTATATCATTATTCTTATATCATACCGTAATACAATTTAAAGAAGACAAATGTGGCATAAATAAAAAGCAATGAAATTAATTTACAGTGCTGTACACATTAATATTTTGGTAAGGGGTCACATCTTTACAGCCTGACAAATATGTAACTAGTAATCACTACTTCGAATACACATTAAAATCAATTGCATAGACATATGAATCATTTTAATTATGGTAATAATTGCCATGGTAAAAACATTATAATAATAAGTGGTTCCCAACCCTGGCCCTGAAGGAACCCCAGCTCTGCACAGTTTAGATGTCTTCCTAATCAAACATACCCGATTCAATTCATCAGCTTGCTAATAAAGTCTCCAAGACCTCAAATATGTGTGTTAGAGACATCAAAAATGTGCACCATTGAGGTACCACTGATATAGAGTGTACTGTAATAAGGTATAACTATGAATATAAGCATTATAATATTGGTCGTTTGTTGATCTGCTCACCAATTCTTCACTCTTCCTGTTGTAACAGTTAGCAGAGCTGCCTGTGGGCAGTGCTAAAGGCTTAAAAGCTTTTCCCAGGTTTAATCAATCCAGTCTAACTGCAAATTATGGAGGAAATTATGCTTTTCCATTGGTAGGTCATTGTGACTTTCATTAGATACATTTGAGAAGAACATTTTCTTATTTTCTTATTTCGTTATTTTGTGCATCTACTGAATTTCAAGATAGAATACAGTAGTTGATTAAAGGCACTTATGTTTGTTGAAGAAATAAGTCCTTTAAGTCTTTAAGTCATTAAGTCATTATTTTTGCAGTTTTGGAAACAAATTACACACTTTACCTTAAATGGCAATCTACCATTCAAAAGTTTTGAGTCTATACGATTCTTTTTATGTTTTTTAAATAAATATCTTATGCTCACCAAGGCTGCATTTAAAAAAAATACAGTAAATACCGTAATATTGTTAAATATTACTGTTTTCTATTTGAATATATTTTAAAATGTCAAAGCTGAATTTTCAGCATCATTACTCCAGTCTTCAGTGTCACATGATCCTTCAGAAATCATTCAAATATGATTTGCTGCTCAAGAAACATTTCTTATTATCATTGCTGAAGACAGCTTCATATTTTCTATTTTAGTTTTGTCTTTTGTGCCTGTTATATGTGATACAGTTTTAGGATTCTTTGATAAATAAGTTCAAAAGAACAGCATTTATTTGAAATCCAAATCTTTTGTAACATTGTAAATGTCTTTATTATCACTTTTGATAAATTTTAAATCCTTTCTGAATAGAAGTATTTATAAATATAAAACGCGCTAACTAACCCCAAACTTTTGAATCGTGGTGTAGATGAACTGTCCTCAAAACACCATTTGTTCTGTTGTGTGTGCTTGAGTGTGTGTTTGTGCCCCTCCGCAGGGTTAACTGCGATTGTTTGTGTTTGTGTCATCTGCAGACATTATGACCAGAATAATCAGCTCTATTGTTGCCATGCGTGACATCATCCCTGTTGGGTGTGTGTGTCTGTGTGTTGCCCTCCCATAGGAAGGAAAAGCCTGTTGCGTAATCCTCCAATGGTGTGATGCCGTGTATCAATAAGGGAACTATCTTCTCAGGCTGAGTTGATGAGCAGCTTATCTCGTCCTTCATTCCCAAGATGTGCTTTTAGTGTCACAGAGGCTTAATCAGACTAGAAGTAATCTATGTGATGAACTATGATTATATAACTGTTACACGTTGGGCCCTATTTTAATGATCTGAAACGCAAGTATCAAGCGCGAAACGCAAATAACTTTGTGGGCGGGTCTTGGGCGCTGTTGCTATTATACTGGCGGGATAAATGACTCTTGCGCCCGACGCAAATCTAAAATGGGTTGGTCTGAAGTAGCTTCATTATTCATAGGTGTGGTTTGGGCGTAACGTGAAATAAACCAATCAGAGCGACATCTCACATTCCCTTTAAGAGCAGGCGCGCTTGTTCCATGGCGGATGGCTATTATAACGGTGGATTTGCCAGGAGCGGTTCACAGCTGATGTTCTCGTCAGGGCCGTAAAAGACAGAGAGGTGACATTGGGGATGGGAGAAACCCACCCAAATTAGCTTCGGTTAAACAGGCGTATAATAATTTGGGTAAATGTGTAAGCTAGATTTATGCCTATTTTTTCACATCTTCATAGACACAACAATGATTTCCCTCGTGTGTTAATATTTTTCCTTGTAATAATGTATGATTTGCAAAAATGAAAACTGCTGCTTCTGTGTAGATGAGAGAATCAAAGTGTATGCATGTTGTGCACACGCTACATTGATTATGGCCAAGCATGCGCCCTTAAAATAGCATAATATAAATTACATGCGCAACGCGCCACTGACTTTAGACTAGGTTTTTCCTGGTCAGTGGCGGAATTGTTTTCTAAACCTGTAAAATAGCATGAGGGAACGTTTGCGCCGGAACACGCCTCCTCTTTGCGCTGAACCGCCCCTGGGAGCGCAAGTGTATTTTTTAGTTAACCGACGTGCATCTGTGGAGGGAAAAGTCCGCTGTGCGCGGGTGCAAAATAGGAATGATACATGCGTCGGTGTACAAAGTCAATTGCGCTGGGTGCAAGATAGGGCCCAAGGTGTTGCTGCATTCATTAAGTCTTGATTTATTGAATAATTGCAGAATAAATTCCATCCTCAAGTTTATCTAATAGATTTTAAAATCCAGCAATGTAGTACTATAATTCCACATATTAACAAAGCATTGCACTTAATGCTGATGAGAGAGTCAGTAGAGCAGCAATAGTTTGAGTGGATTTACAGGGATAATTCATCTAAAAATGAAAATGGTCATTATTAACTCACCCTCATGTCATTCTGAACCTGTATGTCTTCCATTTAAAATTGTAATGTTGAATTGCAATGGATAATCCATACAATGAAGCATAAAGTGATTAGGAGTTGTCTCATGATACATTTTATAGGAGGAACAGATTAAATGTAATCATTTATTATTCACTGAAAACTAGGGCTGCATGACTGGAAATTCTAATTATGATTTTATGATAAAAACTACTGTTGTCCTTGCTAAGATTTTTTGCTAAATAAAACCAAAATAAGAAATATTACTATTGTAAAAACTGCAGTAAGCCCTTAAAGCTGGTCTTTTGTTGATACGTGCTTCTCATTACAAGTTTGGAAAGATTGTTGGTGCATGTTGCATTTCCAAATGCATGTTGAAGCGACCCAAACCAGCATTTACTGTGAACCGAGACGCTGTAAACACCAGAGGATACTGGGCTGTCCTTGTGTAAATGAACACAGTGCAGCGCTTCACTCTGAAACACACAGCGCATATATTTGTTTAGTTAATTGCAGCTTTTACATTTTGATAATTGCACTAAGCCATATTGCGATTTCCGTTTTATTTTGATTAATTGCGCAGCCCAACTGAAAACCTTTCTCTTTTTCATTCTTATTTATGCATATTCACACTCTCAAAATGTTTTCCACCAGGTGTGACGTCAGTGACACCAAATGAATGTCTGAATGAAAGTACGAATACTGCATATAAAGAATTTTGTGAGCAACAAGGGTAGGGTGCAAATTTCAGTGAATAATGATTTAAATTTCAATTAGTTCCTCGCATAAAGTCAAATAATGGCAGAATTTTTTTTTTATTATTTATTTTTTTACCTTTAATTCTTTTTTTGTCGATAATGATGTTGTCATTTGTCACATCACATCAGCATGCGTTTTGGCCCAGCAGTTTAGCCTGCTTTTTCCACACTCACAGTCAGAAAAACAGCCTGTTCCTCCACACCTCTGTGGGACGCAGATGCTGGCTGCTGTTACCCCGACGATAGTTGCCAAGCAGCTGAGGAAGTGCTAATTAGGATTGCAGGAGAGATGATGGGGAGTAGTGGAGATGGAGGAGTGTGTACATGTTTAATTGTGTATTTGGCTGAGTGTGTTTTAAGTGGGCTTTAATCTGTGGACTTGTAATGGTCCCTCCTGGTGTCTTATGACTGCTGTGTTTTGTTAGAGGGCCCTGAAGGCTTTTAGTTTGTGCACACAAAGAGCTGCATTACAGAAAAACACCAGCCTGTTTAAATGAAACTTTGGTATTCTCGCCCTACAATAATTATGATTATAGAGTAGGTTATTGCACTCAATTTTGGCATAAATAAGTATAGTTGTATGCAGTATATTTGTAACTATATTGTCACAATTACATACTATATTGTATACACTGTACTGTTGATTTCAGGTTGTAATTTGACTTGGATAGTTTAGCAAAAAGTGAGTATTCTCTCATTACCTATTAGCATAGACTACCATTCAAACAATAAGATTTATTTTTACATAAATCAATGCTTTTATTCAACGAAGGTGAATTAAATTAATCAAAAGTGACAGTAAATACATTTACATTGTTGCAAAAAAAAAATCTATTTCAAATAATTGTTCTTTTGAACTTTCTATTCATCAAAGAATCCTGAATTTATTTTATTATGGTTTCCATAAAAATATTACTCAGCTCAACTGTTTTCAACATTGAAAAAAATAAGAAATGTTTCTTGCACACCAAATCAGCATATTAGAATGATTTATGAAGGATCATGTGACACTGAAAGGGATACTCCACTTTTTTTGGAAATAGGCTCATTTTACAACTCCTCCAGAGTTAAACAGTTGAGTTTTATCGTTTTTGAATTCATTCAGCCGATCTCCGGGTCTGGCGGTACCACTTTTACCATAGCTTAGCATAGATCATTGAATCGCACAAGACCATTAGCATCTCTCTCAAAAAAATGACCAAAGAGTTTCGATATTTTTCCTATTTAAAACTTGACTCTTCTGTAGTTACATCGTGTACTAAGACCGACAGAAAATGTAAAGTTGAACTCATGGTACGGCAGCAAAGTTTCTTGATTATTACGCAGGAATGAGAGTATAGTTCCTAGCCATATCAGCCTAGAAAATCTCAACTTTACATTTTCCGTCGGTCTTAGTACACGATGTAACTACAGAAGAGTCAAGTTTTAAATAGGAAAAATATCGTTATCGTCATTTTTTTGAGAGAGATGCTAATGGTCATGTCCGATTCAATGATCTATGCTAAGCTATGCTAAAAGTGGTAACGCCAGACCCGGAGTTCGGCTTAATGGATTCGAAAACGGTAAAACTCAACTGTTTAACTCTGGGGGAGTTGTAAAATGAGCCTATTTCCAAAAAAAGTGGAGTATCCCTAGAAGACTGGAGTAACGGCAGCTGAAAGTTCATCTTTGACATCACAGGAATAAATTATATTTTATAATGTATTAAAATAGAAAACCATTATTTTAATTTTAACTGTATTCTACAATATTACAGGTTTTACTGTATTTTTGATCAAATAAATGCAGCCTTGGTGAGTATAAAAGACTAAATAAATCTTACAGACCTCAAACCTTTGAATGCTAGGTTGCCATTTAACGGTGAAATGTGTGATTTTCAAAATTGCAAGAATAATGATTTAATAGGTTTCCATTATTAATAGGTCTCTCTCTCTCTCTCTCTCTCTCTCTCTCTCTCTCTCTCTCTCTCTCTCTCTCTCTCTCTCTCTCTCTCTATCAATCTCATATCTGTCCCTGTAGTCTTTCTGTATCTATCTGTCTTTCACCTTTTGTCTCTCTGAGAGAGTTTGTCACTTCTGTCTCGTTGTTGACAGATGTGCATTCTCAGCTCCTGCCCTGAGACCCTTTGCCTTTGGGAAAATGGCTGACAGTTTGAGAGAGAGAGAAAGAAGTGATTTTGTGTTTACTGATATTGCTGAGAATGATTTTAGCAACAAAGATGCAGAAGTTTGTTTAGTTCAGGATGAAACTAACTGACTAAAAGTGACAGTGAAAGGTGGAAGAGAGCTAGATTCCACTGACCTCAGATGCCTTTGCACTTTTTTATCACTTTATGGTTTATTAATAACGCTATGTCATGGTGAGTCTTCACCAACAAGCATTATATTTACACTATTTTTATATTTTATATTATATTTACACTACTGTTCAAAAGTTTGGCATTGGTAAGATTTTCCAATGTTTTTTTTTACAAAGTCTCTTATGCTTACGAGGATGCATTTATTGGATCATAAATACAGTTAAAAAACAAAAAAAACAGTAGTATAGTAAAATATTATTGTGATTTAAAAGAATGTAAAAAGAAAATAACTTTTTTAAGGATTCTTTGAAAAATAGAAAGTTTTTTTTTTTTTTAAATAGAAATCTTTTGTAACATTCAAAATGAATTTACTGTCACTTTTGATCAATTAAATGTGTCCTTGCTGAATAAAAGTTGGTAACACTTTAGTTTAGGGTCCAATTCTCACTAATAACTAGTTGCTTATTAGCATGCATATTACTAGGATATTGGCTGTTTTTTAGTACTTATAAAGTACATATTAATGCCTTATTCTGCAAGATCATATTGTACATCCCTTAATCCCAATTCCTAAACTTAAGAACTACCTTAATAACGTTTAATAAGCAGTAATTAGGAGTTCATTGAGGCAAAAGTCATAGTTAATAGTTAGTTAATAGTGAGAACTGGACCCTAATCTAAAGTGACCATAATTTCATCACCATACACTTTTAAAAATTTTGGCATCTATGGTTCCACGAAGAACATTTAACATCCATGGAACCTTTCCATTGCACAAAAGGTTCTTAATAATGAAAAAAAGGTTCTTTAGATTATTAAAATCTTTTTCACACTAAGAAGAAAATGGTTCTTTTAAGAAATGTTCACTGTAAGGTTCTTTTGGAACCAACGAGGGTTCTATGGCACAGCTGCAAAAAATGCCTTTTGGAACCTTTATTTGTACAAGGACAAAAACATATTTCTAATAAAAATAATGCAAAATTGAACGTTGTATCTGAATGGGAACATTGTTACATGTGATGTACTCAACAAGCCATTAGGAGGAGACTGCAAACAAACGCATGCAGTCAGAGCCCACAGGGGCCCAAACTCAAGGTGTGATGGTAAACAAAATTTATGCGCAGTGACAGCCGAGCCCCGAGGACGCAGACTGCCGTGGTTGCATGTGTATTCTTGAGTTGGTTTCCACTCTTAGGGACTGGCTTGCAGGAATAACGGATCTGGAAGGCACTAGAATGTGTAATGAAGTGTTTTTTTCAGGCATGGCCCAAAACAAGAGTTGTCAGTGATTCACTTTAATGACATGGAGATGTACAGTCACACGCGAAATAAAAGAAGTTCTCATGGAGGAAGGAAGGCGGGGCACACAAGAACCATACGGAGCTGCTGCTGCGTCCCAGTTCTGTCGTACGGTTTCCATGGCAATAAATAATGCAGCCCAACTGCTTCATCTTCTCATTGGTTTGGACGCCATGTCCCTGGAAAAAACAGGGCAACTCAATCGCAAACCTGCACCATTTAGGAAACCTACAACTCCCAAAGTTTTTAAAGGAATTGCGAAAAGTTCTGCATCACTTATGCAACTGGTCTAAGCCAATAGAAACTGACTCCTAAACATTTAAAGTTCACCTAAACATTTAAATTCTGTCATCATTTACTACTAGCCTGACGTCGTCATACTCAATTCTAGTCAGAATGTGAGTCTGATACTTCTCCATTGAGCTTTGATTATGGGGCGTGTTTCAACCGAACCAGGAAAAAAAATTCCTCTGCACTCAATTGGATAGACCTACAACCAATCAGAGCAACGGAGTAAGTGACGTATGTTTTTCATTCATGTTTCCGATCGCGGTTCTCTGTTCCTCTTTTAAAATTAATGCGCTGTCGATATCTTCTATAACAGATGCGATGGCGGAATCTACACATGATGTTTTATAAACAAATTTCAGGAGGAGCACATTCAAATAATCAATCCAATCAACCGTCTATCAGCATGAGAGGAAAGCATATATTTATTCACTCGGTCAACTCACCTAACATGACAGTTTTCAGCATCCCTGCACTCACTCTTGGCTTGTTCTTCCACAGCCAGGAATACGGGGGGAGTACTTTGGGTTCGGGCCGAATACCGAGCCCGAAGCCTCTCCTCAGACAGCACGCCAAATATGCATTTATTCTATCTGACTTATTTGTAAGCGTGAACTCGTGAAATCTCAATTCTTCAGCGGCAGTCATTTGAATTCAACCCAAGCGCTCGTTGATGACGTGGATGATGACGTTACCGTTGCTTATCTGTCCATCATCGTATAAAGCCCGCCCTGACAATTTGATTGGTCCGAACAATTTTTGTTCGGGCATAATAGCTCCTCAATGGAGCGAGTCCAGACCGAACTTCCCGACCAAAAAATATTGTGGGCGGGGTTCGGGCTGGCACCCAGGCTAATTTACTACCACATTCCAATCCAATATGTTGTTTTTTGTTTATAGAACATAACCATTTTAAGTTTTGGTTACCTGGACTTTAAATGGAGGGACTTTAAAAATATTTTAATTTGTGTTTCGAAGATTAACCAAAGTCTTATGTGTTTGGAAAAAAGCTGAAAGTAAAAGCTGACAGAATTTTCATTTTTGACTAAACTATACCTTTAAGGGCCAGATTTACATTCACTTCAGAATCTTGTTGGAAGTGGTAGGTCATCCAGGTACTTTTTACCTACTCTTTTATGAGCACTATGAACTCGGACATACTTCTTTTGACGCATACTGTTTTTCGCCTACTATATAGCAGGGAAGTGTGCAGTTTCGGATGCAGATGCTTTTTTTCTGTGTTAATGGCGCAAATACCAGTAAATTGACTACCGCAAACCACATTAGTAAATCAAGTTGCTTTCTAATTTATTTAAATGCGCTTTTCCCGTAAATGTTGTGTTTGAAAGGGAAACTCCTACAAATGCATATGCGATAAGGTCAATCGCAAAAATAACTGTCCACGCCTTTTCTTAGCTCATTTTTCACTGCACATCTTTAATGAATCCTGACAGAGGGTTTGTGCTGGCACAAGCTGTGGTAAATCTGGCCCTACGACTCTTTATACAGCTTTTCTACACAAACAGCTTTTCTTCATGACAGAATGATGACACAATTTTCATTTTTGGGGTGGGGTGTAAACTGTTTCTTTAACTTAAATCTTATCATAGATTCATAGCGGTTAATGCCCTCCAGTGCCATGTTTCACTGACCTTCTTTCGGTGAGTTGGTGAATTAGCAGGTCAGTGGGTTGATGGGTGGGTGCAGAGCATGGCTTTGAGCCCTGATGGGAACAGCTGAGCGGAAAGGGAACAAGAGAAGTGATAAGTTGCGTGACCCACAACCGGCCTTTTTCATGGCGGACTGCCGTCCACCTGTTGAAGTTTGAGTTGTTCGCATGGTTTGCAGTGGGTAGGAAACAGAAAACCTGAGACCATCTGATTCTGCTCCATGCTATAGTAGGTGCCAACCAGGAATATATGTTTAAAAAAGACCAAAAACTAAATATAATCCATTTTTAAAGGAAGCTTATCATGGAAAATAGGATTTTTTTTTTTGCTTTTGAAATAAATTGTACGTGTTCATTTTGCAAAAATGTAGGCCCTAAGCTGCAAAATTAGTAATTAAAAAAATCAGCATGGTTATGGTAAATTACTGTTCAAAATTTGGGATCTGTATTTAAAAAATAATAATAATAATAATAATACTTTTATTCAGCAAGTGACTTACATAAAAAAAAATCTATTTCTATTTCAAATAAATGCTGTCCTTTTTAACTTTTTATTTATCAAAGAATCCTGAAAAAAAAGCATCACTGTTTCTACAAAAATATTTGGCAGCACAACTGGTTTCAGTATTGGTAATAATAAGTAATGTTTCTTGAGCAGCAAATCAGCATATTAAAATGATTTCTGAAGGATCATGTGACACTCAAGACTAAAGTAATGAATGCTGAAAATTCAGCTTTTGCACAATATTACAATTTTACTGTATTTTTGATCAAATAAATGCAAAAAAAAAAACCATTACAACATCTTACCAACCCCAAAATTCTGAATGGGAATGTATGATGTCACACCTTTCAGCTGTGACCAAATTCACAATATATCATTGCCTTTTCTACCTTATTGATTAGTAAAATAACTTCGCAGTATTCATCAAATTGAACAACATTTCAAACTACACCGTTGCACAAGGATATCCGAGGTCATTTACTTCTAGAAGTCTTAAAGGTACAATATCAAAAACAGCCTGTTTAATTCTGAGATCAGAGAGTGAGTTCAACATGGGTGCAAAAAAAGTTATAAGTGGACTTGGAAAGTAAGTGGAAAAGATGAAATGCTACAAAAGTGTGTAATATGGCCCCTTGATCATTTATATCTATATTAAATTGATGTGCATTTATGAACCATTTAATTTGTGTTAATAGACATCTGAATAAAAGAGACTTTGTGTGCCATAGCTGTCTTTTCACTCTGAGAATTGGTGATCATTTTTAAATACTCTGAGGAAGTGAGACGTCTGTGCGTTTAGGGAACAGGGACAGGATCAGACAGCGAAGGTGTCCCTTCTCATCTTTTCTGTCCTACATAGAACATTATTTTTGACTCCATCAAATGAAACTTTTTGAGCCCCACTTTACTGCCTCTGAACCACTTATATAATAGCCTGATGAATCCTGGATGTCTTTAAAACAATGTTTTAGGTGTAATTAGCTACAATACATAGCCTATACTTTAGCTTTTCTTTTCTTTTATGTATTGCATACATAATTATTTGTCATTTTTGTCATAGAGCATAAGAAGTTAGTTCTACATTCCATAAAATGTGCATTTTGTGAAGGATTATTTTTAGTACACTACCATTCAAAAGTTTTGTTTTTTGGAAATAAATAAATACAAAGTTCTGTCATGGAACTCTAGATGGCGCAGGCTCATAGATCCTTAATTCAGTCTGTTTGCACTCACATCATTCTCTATAGGGTGATTGTTTCCTGCTGTATCATTAGCCAATGAGCTGGCTGCTCAACCTTCAAATACTTGGTCAGCATTTGCTGTAGCAGTGCAGTGCACTTTCAGAAACCCTCCACCTTCCCCAGCTCCACCTGTATAGATCTGCTACGAGTAATTCATGTACACTATATTGTACAGCAGCAGCATTTCTTACATGCTCACTACAGAGTGTTATGTATGCATTGGCAGTAGCAAGTCCCATGCAGCGTATCAGATCTATTCCGCCAAGACCAAACATATCAACATTGTTGTATCTATTAACATGCCAAACACTTTGAGAGTTGTCATGACAGAAATACTTTTATTCGGCATGAACATATTAAACTGATCAAAAGTGATAGTGAAAACTAGTGTTACAAAAAAAAAAATGCTGTTATTTTAAACTGTAATAATAGTTCACAATATTACTATTTTTATTGCATTTTTGACTAAATAAATGCAGCATTGGTGAACATAAGAAACAAAAACATTTGAATGGTAGTGTACGTTTAAAACTTACTTGTCATATGTAATATCTATTATCAGAGACCATTTTATTAAGGCATCTGGAGTGATGAGTTGGTTTATTGTTTAATGTGGCAGGGCTGAGTCACTGTATCTGTACAGCTGTGTAACATACTGAACCCATAATAAAGCTCCTACATTGGATTCTCGTCATGAACCGCTAAAAACCAAGCTTAAACACAACTGAGTGCTAATCTTTGCCTGCTTTTTATAGGCCACAGGGAGCTGTCACAAGCTATTTTGGGGATGTATTCAGCAGCATTGTCTAGAATCAAGACTAATTATGTCATGTCATCTGTTTATTGCAGAGTGAAGAACACCCCTCTGTCGGTGAAAGTGTGCCCCTCAGCAGTCCAGGTACATATGAGCGGCAAACCTAAGAGTATCACCGTAGAGACCAAACCCGGCCAGACCATCGCAGACTTCAAGAAGAGTCGAACAGGATTCGCCTTACTGCTGCCCCATCAGTAAAGCCAAGGCTTCACAGGACATGACATAAAACAGTATTCACCCATTCAGTCAGAGATACAAATCTAGATATTTTGTCAAATCTATCAAAGAAGATTGATATCTTTTCCATATCAAACACATATCAAAAACTCATATCATATGGATTCCCCATCATATCAAACACGATTGGATTGTTTATTAGGCCTATATAAGTGGAAGAGAATTTCTTGTTAAGCAATGCACTTTGTTGTTTTAATAGAGTGCTGCAGTGAGATAAATCACCCTGGTTCCCTCGACAAAAACCCAATACGATTGTTTTTATTCGCTTTTGGATTATTGCAGAAATAAGCTCTGTGACCAACAAAGGTTTATGATTCTTGCTCGTGTTGTTCGTCATGATAATCTTCACAAATTAACACAAGCTTTATGAATTTTGAAGACTAAATGTAATCTGCAGAAGTAAAAAGCTAAATGTAGGGTGTAAACGAACTACACATTGGTTGCATGATTTCAACGTCCACGCCATTAAGCTTCAGTTAACTATTTTTGTCTTCGAGTTAAGAAAGTTTGCAAGAACAAGAATATGAACACAACGTTGAGTAAATGATTTCATCTCTTCGGCTGATGATGTTTAATGTTCCCGACAATCTCTAGTCCCATTTAGACACTTGTTAGACACATTTAGACACTTGTTAGACAAGTGTCTAAATGGGACTACAGAGATAGACAAGTGAAAGCTTTAAAAAAATCACAAGAGGGATTAGCGTGATCTATTTTATGTCGTAGATTAAAACATGAAAATATCTTGAGCTTGTGTTCACCAAAGACCTCGTTTCTGGCATTTAACCAAAAACCTATTGACTTTGGGACGATAGAACCTGAAGCGCAACTTGTTTACAGGAATTGGCCTTAAAAAAATCCTATAGTCCTCTGTGACGAAACATCTAAACTAGTTAGTGTTAGTGTGTAGATCATGTGGTTGAAAAGAAAATACGCAGCATAAATGATTCTGCCGTCCCTCCTCTGTTTTTATTTTTGCACATGAATTAGCCATAAAGTGTTGTCATGTTTTTTGAATTGTAGTTGGATCATGTAACAATGCTATTTTATTATTTATGTACATTTCAGAGGGAACGTTCTGTTGATATGGCCTTTGCACTTTTCATAACATATGTAGAGTATATTTTTACGTTTATTATGAATTTATTTTATTTTCTCAGGGACAAGGTGTACTGGGACAGGGTGTAGGCTACATTTAACTGTGGAGATGTAACCAAGAGTATTTCATGTGTGAAAATTAATGTATTTTCATTTGAGTTCCGTGGTACACAGACGTATTTAACCAAGGTTTACAACACCTCAGATCAAACCGTACAATTGTTACTGCGCTGTAGTAGTAAATGTATACACAGAGGAGTGTGTTAATGCTTATTCAACTCTGTCATCTTTAAATTGCTTAAAAACAGCAAGTATGCTGTAATCAAATAATTTGAGAGCTTTATGATATTGTTATATTAAATGCTACATGCAATGATTGTGTGTTTTTTTTTTTTTTTTTGCATCGTTTTTTTATGCAGTGTGTTTAATGCAGTTTTTAAACTGTTTATGGTTTGGACTCTCATTACACAAAGGTGTGTGTGTGTGTGTGTGTGTGTGTGTGTGTGTGTGTGTGTGTGTGTGTGTGTGTGTGTGTGTGTGTGTGTGTGTGTGTGTGTGTGTGTGTGTGTGTGTGTGTGTGTGTGTGTGTGTGTGTGTGTGTGTGTGTGTGTGTGTGTGTGTGTGTGTGTGTGTGTGTGTGTGTGTGTGTTTTTCTCGGCACTGAAGATTCTCAATAGTGACAGGTTGCCTTACTGTCACTGTTTTCTTTGTCCTGCTTTCCACTCCCCTGCTGCGAGCATCTTTCATCCGTTCTGACATCCTTGTGTTTTCATTTTTTGTCTTTGTGATTTTTTTATGCTACTTTGCATGCACCTGTCTGCTTTTGACACTGAACTCTGTTTATTTCTCAATGTGTCATGAGAATCAATGGTTATTGAATGTCCAAAAATGTACTTTTTCACTTTCTCTACTCTGTTGTCAGTTTACTTTTTGTGTATTTGACATGAAACGTCAAGCAACGGCATTCTGTTACATCAAAAATTATTTCAAATGACAGGTTTATATAATTATCATACATGATTTCATTTTAATTTCGAAATTGCCTGGGATGTTTGTACTTTAAAAAAAATATATTGAATTAAAGTAATCTTTTTAAGTGAATTGCAAGACAGTTTCATTAAAATTGTGAGGAAGAAAAAAAGAAAATGGTGAAAGCAATTACAGCACATAAATATATAAGCAGCATTAAAACCTATGAAGCATGGACATTTTATCTACTGTCAAAAAAAAAAAAAAAGTTAATGTTCCTATTGGAAACAAAAGCCTGATGTAGAAGAACATTTTGGCAACATGGCAAAACATTTTAGGAAAACTAGTGCTTTAAAGAATCCAATGATCAAGAGTAGTGGGGCCGCTTTCTGCTTGAAAACATCTCAAAATGTTCACTGATGTAAAGTTCTTGATGAAAGTATGTGGTTATCTCTCTCCAAAGATCCACCGAAGAACCCTTAAGAGTGTTGAAAAGTACCCAAAACCAGTGTCAATCAGAGTCTGAAAATAAAGCGAAGGGTCTTAGAAGCTCTTTTTTTAGGTCAGTGTTTGTTTTCCTCAATCTCATTAGTCATGTTTCTAGAGCAGATCGAGTCACAGGCAAAAATAACTATTCCCCCGGCAACAACACTCGCCTTCAACCACACCACATGGCAGCAAACTGAGTTTCTCTGATAGCTAATATGAATCAGGTTAATTTGTGACTGGGTCACCGGATTCATCTGGCACGTGGGGGCTTGTTTTTGAAGTTTGTCATCGTGACCTAGTGCATGCTTTTCATTCACAAATGTGAATGTAAACAACAGAATTCATGGAAAAATACCCCATCCTTTGTAGATAGAGCTTATTTCCTCCATATAGGCCTGTCCCTCTATAAATTATTATTTTTTTAAGGTGAAAATGTAGTTTTTTATGTTAAAAAGGCTATATTATGCCCTACAATGAATGGGTATACTAGAATCATGCTTGAATGTTCAAAAAAACACTTCTTTTTTTTCTCTTCTTTTTTTTTTTTTTTAACATATTTTACATTATTGCAGCACCTCTCTGCTCAGTCTGTCAGTAACACTCTTTTGATTTCCTGTCTCAATGAAGCCCCTCCTTCTGAAAAGTGCAATGTGCTCTGATTGGTCGGCTGGATCAGTGTGTTGTGATTGGTCAACCGCTTTGAGCTTGTTCCGGAAATGTCGCGCCCCTTACCATAACCCTAAGTTTCAACACTACTATAATGCAACTCAACTATGCCTTGTACTTTTTCATGCTCAAATAACAACATTCCACACTAAAGAAAGTTGAAAAAGTAAAAAACACAATAGATTTTCTTTAATATACCTTTTCTGTCAATGTACATTCTTAATATTTATGGATATTCTTAAAAAATGATGACAGAATTTTCACAGCAAGCCTCTCAGGTAGGATTTCTACTCATCTTTCCATTTCATTTCTTTTGCCACTCTGCCGATTGGATCAAGGCTCATCCAATCATTGTGCAGCTGTGGAGATCTTGATCAAAACTTCCAACAATCGCCATTTGTATCTGTGACAGCTCGTCCAATCATATGGCTCGCTGAGTGACAGGGCTCTGTTCTGATAAAAGAGTCCTTGTTGTTCTGGTGGACTGCATGGAGATTTTCACCCAGCCATGACAAGAAGTCTTGTTATACATGATCCTTGTCCTCTTTTTAAACATTTATTTGAAGAATGTAAAAGAAAACATGTTTTTTTAACATTATTTAAAAAAAGAATAAATATAATAAAACATAAGCTGCAAGCCTCCTAATCTTTGGGTTAAATTTGACTGTGTTGTGCTGTTTGCTCTCATGGTCACATGTAGCTGATTACTGTGGTTGCATGCATGTTCACTTTCACTGAACAAGCCATTAGGACAAATGTCGGAGTTGCACAGCGACAACACTTCACTGTACTTTCAAACCATGAAGAACAACCTCGAGAACATTTATTTTAACCTGAACTCAGCTAATATGTGTAATCTATTGGTTCCAACAGAGACAGAGAACGGAAAGTACCACTGTTCAAAAGTTTGCAGTCAATAAAGTTTTTTAAGAAGTTAATAAAATATAATGTTACATTCTTCTTTTTCAAATAAATGCTGGAAAACTGTATCACGTACATGTATCACGGTCTCCACAAAAATATTAAGCATGACAACTGTTTTCAACATTGATAATAATAAGAAATGTGCAGCAAATCACATTTTAGAATGATTTCTGAAGGATCATGTGACACTGAAGACTCGAGTAATGATTCTGAATAGTCTGAATAGGTGTCAGATTCTGAATACTTATTACGGGAATAAATGACATTTTATAATATATTACAACAGAAAACAGTTAGTTTAAAACTGTAATAATATAAATATTATTGTTTTACTGTATTTTAGATCAAATAAATGTGGCTTTGGTGAGCAAAGGTGGCTACGTTCGAAAACAATAAAGCCCCAAACTTTTGAACAGTAGTGTACATTTCACTTTTTGCACTTTTGTCACACAGCTTTGTGGGATAAATACTATCAATCAAAGGTTTGGGCACACTTTATGTTTCTCAAAAACTATATCACCTGTTGCATTAAATTTGGAATGTTTTAACCAAACTCAACTTGTTTTATTATTATTTGTTTATTTTATTGATTAATTGGAGATGATATAGTGAAGCAGAGCAGTCAACAAGTGTCCATAATCAGATCCTTCTCTATGGAACCGGTCCTACTCAAACCAGCGTCTCCGGCATGGGAGATGAGCGCGCTAACAAGGACGCTAAAAACCACAGTCTCTAACGCGCCTCTTAAGGCCAGGGGAGTGAGGTTTACACACACAGCTCTTGACTTGCTTCCGTTACACTCACCCCCCCCCCCCCCCAAACCTCACTCCCATCCGGGTCATGGCACCAAATGTAAACCCCACTCCGAGCGGGATTCGAACCGGCGTCTCCGGCATGGAAGGCATGCATAATCACAAAGACGCTAAAGGGACGCAGTCTCTTATATCTAAATTTTTTAGATAGGGTTGTGACTAAACATGAGGTAGACCAATACAATTTCACGGCAATACGCAACTATTTTACGTTTTGGTGAATTGGTGGCTAATTCGTATGAATTTGTAGGATCTCATCCGTACGTTTTTGTACAATCTGCTTAGAGGTGGTTATGTTTAGGGGAGGACCCTTAACTCTATTTTTTTTTTTTTTACATTTTACGTTTACGTTTAACATCGTATAAATGCATACGAAATCACCACCTTGTAAAATAGTTACATTTTCCAGTGAGATTGGGTTGGATAGACAGAGGAAGTAAGTGTCCAGTTAAATGTTGTTTGTTCACTTATAGAACATTACTGCTCATTTCACCTGAAATTTCACATTTAAAGGGTTAGTTCACCCAAAAATGAAAATTCTGTAGTGTTTTTGCACAGCGCGTCTGTGTTGTACGTCACACGCATCACACACATGACCAGCGTCGGCCAATAGTGAGCCTACGTGGTGACGTGTAACACAGACGCGCTGCGCTAAAACACTACGTGAACCAACTCGAGGCCCAGATAGAAGGAAATGAATAGTGGAATAAAGTCGTTATTTTTGTTGTTTTTTGCGCACAAAAAGTATTCTCGTCGCTTGATATACTTAAGATTGAGCCACTGTAGTCACTTGGACTATATTAACGATCTCTTTAATAACTTTTCTGGGCCAGCAAGTTTCGGTCACCTAGAAGTCTATGGAGGAGTGAGCCAGCTCTCAAAAATATCTTAATTTGTGTTCCGAAGATGAACGAATGTCTTACGGGGTTGGAACAACATGAGGGTGAGTAATTACTGACAGAATTTTCATTTTTGGGTGAACTAACCCTTTAATTTCACTGGAACTTAATAATATACAGCTTGACAGCACAGCAATTCACATTCCATGTGCCTCGAGTGTGAGAAATGGAGAAAAGGCATCCTGCCTGTGTGTGGAAGGACTTACATCTGCTGAGCAAAGTGAAAACTTTTAGAGAAACATATGTATTGTATTACAACAGTTTAGTTTTGATTATGAGCTGTACATACACATCCATAATATGATAATATGATAATAATCATTTCTGAGTAAAACAGGATGTTTGGCAAGAAAACAACTGCTTACCTGAAAGGGGAAGTTGTTTCAAAGGCAGAAGAAGTTATTCCATTTTGATGGCAAAGTTTTTGTTTTGTATCTTTGAATTAATGGAAAAATCTGATAGGTGTACTGATAAATAATCCACAATAAGATCAGGAATGTCTTTTCAGAAAGCTAATAGGGTTTATTTTAGTTTCACGTTGACTTCAAAATAATTTTTTGAGTTTGAAGTCTTTGGGTTTTGAATTGAATTAAAAATATTTCTCTTGTCTCTAACCTTCAAATTTTTGTGAAAACACAAAGATTCGTCATTTTTCTTTCACAATGTCAAGCGCTGGAGCAAAACCGAAAACAAAGCAAGAAAAACAAAAACACGTTAACAGATGTCTAGCAGGAGAGTATCCGCGTCTGTTTAGAAGCCTCAAGGACTGTAAAAAATTTGTGAGATTTATCTGTGGGTGGATAAAAAGAAAGACCTTAGTGTCAGAGCATCTATACACCATCGCACAAAAGATGAGACTGACGCAGGACGACAGGGAGATTTGTGTCGGTAGAAGCAAAAGAACAACCATCTGCACAAAATCCTCATTCTCTGTTTCAATTCCACCTCAATCCTATTCACACCACTGCCCTCCTCCTCTCTGTGGAGTTCTTTAAGAGCCCTGTCAGAATTTCTGACCTCGGTCAAAGCCATAAGCTCGTCTCTTAATCTCTCACACTGCATGTGATGACCAGAGGAATTAGGGCAAATTAGAGGCATATGATAAATGTGACTAAGCCTAAAAAATCCTAAGTAGAGTTCTCACAAAGTATGTTCGAAATGCATTTTTGGTTGGATTCTGTTTTGTTCAAGTTCAATACCTCTTACATTCTCAGAAGTGATTAAACACTTTTTAAAATACAGATCTACAGGGGTTGGACGATGAAACTGAAACACTGGCCAATATAGTTTTGGAGGTTTCACGCCTACGTATGCGTGGCCTGGTGGCCAATCTTAACTGATTTTACATTCCATCAGTAAGAGCAGATTGAGAAGGATGTATAAGCTGAGCAATAGCACAGCTGTACATAAAATATTGCAATCCACACAACATAATAGGAGAAATATCAGACTCATCTGTGACCAGGACAGCGAGGCTTTGGTGTATCGCGAGCTATGGTATATATCGAGAGTAATCTCAGCATATCACCATGAAGGACGAACCAGATTCATCAGGAGTGACTGTCGACGCAAGAGGAAGAAAGGGAGATAGGAAAGGGATGTAACCCGGATTGAATCCAAAAAAAACATAAAACCACAGCTGCCCAACTCACGCACCTGGACGCTCCTGTTTCCATCAAAGCTGTTTGTCGGGAGCTCAATATTCATGGTCGTGCTGCTATATAGTCAAACCTTTAGTTACTCGTGCCAATGCCAAATGTTGGTTTAATTGGTGCCAACAGTGCAAAACGTCTCTGTTACGTATGTAACCCTTGTTCGTTCTGTACGTTCGGTCTTTGAATCACACATACGCACATTTGAGAAACAATCATAAGATCAAATGTAGGACGGTTTCTGGTTGCAAAATTGGGCGCAACAGGAGGCTCTACTACACCATACAGCAGTTATTGTGGTCTAACCAAGTGTTTCAGTTTCATTGTCAAACCCCTGTACATACTGACATACTGTAATGACTATAGTTTCATTACACTCATTGCTTTTGGTCTGTTACTCTCTCGATAAGAAAATAAAGCAGTTGAACCTTGCCTCTTTTGTAGGCACTATAGATGAAGTTCTGTTTTTAGCACTGCATAATCTCGACCTTGAGGTGTGAATGTAGGTGTAATGGTTTTATTCTCTTCATCTCTCAAAAAAATGTCTCTGTAAGAGGACAGTAACACATTTTTAATACTCATATGAGAGAGAGAAAGTCAAGGTAAAGGCCAAGTAGGAAGCAGAGAGAATTTACACAATAATAAACAACCCTTGGCTCAAAATGTTCTAAGATTATATTATTTGTTTTTTTCCCCACATTTTCTTAAGAAAACATAAGTGGTGTTTGGTGAAACTGCAACACTGTCAGGGTGTTGCTATGCAGTTACAAAGGTTTTGTGAGTGCCTCATATTTTGCTCAACCCTGTATCACATGAAATACGTTCTGAGGAAACTATTTTGCAAATCGCAATTACGTTACATGCCAACATATAAGCAGTGCTATTACGTTGGTCCTTAACCTAATATAGCCAATCTATTGCAGTGCTATTACGTTTGTCCTGAACATAATACATCCAAAGCAGGTTTCTTTTCACACGTAGCAGCTCATTTGTTTTAATTATTTACTCCCTTTTTTCTCATTGGGCTACAAAATATTATCTATGCCAGGGCGAGTCAAATGGCGGCACCCAGATAATTTTTTATCTGGCCCTCCAACTGGTTTTTGATGTTTAAAACCCCTCGCAATCTGATATCAAAGTCCCCGCAAAGGTTTAGCGCGTTCAGCGGTGAGTTTAACAACGCACGTGATCATTCAGCGGTGAGTTTAACAACGCACGGCAGTTCGTGATATGGTCACGTAATTTAATCTATTGATTCGTGCCACGGACACTTTTATTTCGTTATTTTCGTAATACCAGCACGTTTTTTAAACTATTGCATTTTCAATGGGAAGCGTACGTCTTTCGTGATAACAGCACGATTCTTTCTGCCTGTCGGCTGCAGCAGAGAAGCTGTTTAATCAACATTTTTTTCACGAGATCTTATGTGTTTTTATGTATTTTTTTTAATGTTATTATTTCGGTCTTATTGCCAGGGAAGCTGGATTGCTTTGCTGTTTATTGATATTTTTAAAATTATATTTTATCAGTAGGAAATCGCGCTGAAGAAGTCTCGTTCCGAACACATCGCGATATTTGGCATCAGTTCACGTGTGTCAGATGTTGGTAAGTAAATACCTAAATACGCTGTCCTAATAATGTGTGATATCATGTCTTTTCTGTTTGTCGATATTAATCTGCCATTATATCTGCCATCTCCACGGAGACTTTGCGTTTCATTGCTTTCTAATTCAAAACAGGGTGATTAACACTGCCTGTCACGTGACGTGCTATAGGCTTAGATATTCATATCAGATTAAAAATAGTACAATTAGTTCCAAAGTTGTATTTGTAGTAGAAGCACAGTAAAAACAACACTTACCATGCTTTTACCACAGTAACATTAGTTTTACTGTGATAAGTGTAGTAAAAAGACAGTAATCACAAAACTTACCATGCTTTTACCACACTATTTGTAGTTTTAATGTGGTACTTATTGTAAATGCACAGTAACCACAACACTTACCATGCTTTTACCACAGTAACCATAGTTTTACTGTGATAGGTGTGGTAAAAGGACAGTAATCACAAAACTTACCATGCTTTTACCACACTATTTGTAGTTTTAATGTGGTACTTATTGTAAATGCACAGTAACCACAACACTTACCATGCTTTTACCACAGTAACCATAGTTTTACTGTGATAGGTGTGGTAAAAGGACAGTAACCACAAAACTTACCATGCTTTAAACCTCAGTAACCTTAGTTTTACTGTGATTGGTTTAGTAAGGACAGTAATCACAAAACTTACCATGCTTTTACCTCAGTATTGATAGTAGTTTTAAAGTGATATTTGTTGTAAATGCATATTAACCACAACACTTGCCCTGCTTGTAAGGCTTTATAATGTAACATCCAATATTTGTAAGGTAAATCAGTACTTTTCCCTTTAAAGTCCAACTGAAATCAAAATGGACCCTATTTACTTTGTTAGCGCATATTACTAGTCTTGTGGTGAACAATTAATCCGTGCTAAATCCAAGTTAAAACACGGAAAAAAATGTTTTGGCTTCGTAATCTTTAATCAAAATCTGAAAATGCCCCTCCTCTCTGCATTGGAGGACCTCCCTGATGACGTATGCTTGACGGCTTGGGTTGAGAAACGCTTAACCACTCCCCTCAAATCGTTAGTCTGTAATGAGCGAGAGATGGAGAGGAGGAGCACTAGAGTAAAACCCTGCCCTCTGTTCAATATTCCTTTTCACTGGGAAATACGTCACAGCACTGGAGAAAAGTCGTTTGCAACTTCCGGTTCACGCGGACTTTAAATAATCCTATATATTATACATAATGATATTTTCTTTTCTCTTTTTTCAGCTGAAAAGACCAAAAGGGCCTTTCGGACTCAGTCGTTCCATTATTGTTTGAGGAGAAGTAAACGGAGGAGACGGACAGCTGCAAAGGCAAATATTCGCAATGGTATGTATGTGTTGGTTTTAACCCTAAATCAAACATTTTATCAAGCATTTGTTGTTTCTTAAAACTTTTCTCACAAAACCCATAGCCCAATCAGTACAAACATAGTCTGAAAGTCTTAATAATTCACAAGATTTAACAAGTTGTCAAATTCGTACGATACTCGTACATATTTGTATACTCGTACACAATCCTGCAGCTTTTACTCCTAGTGCTGTCATTGGCTACTGCCTCAATTCCTGTACATATTTATCGCGATATTTGTAAATCAGTTGCGCCACTTCTTGGAAAGTTGTCGGATGTCACACACACTGTCAGAAAGTTTATATTAATTGCAAATTGGACCCTGTGTGTTTATGTTCCAGTAATACATGATGTCTCTCCACACCTCATAACCTACCTCTGTTTGCAAGAGTGGAAAAGCTTATCTGACTTGTCACATGACATCAGATACTCGATTATTTTGTCATAATCAGAGCAGTTACACTGCTGATAACTGTCCCGTTTGCATGTAAATCTTTTTCATGATTATTGCTTGCTATTAAAGACATACTTTTATTCATAGAAATGCCCACATATCAGTGAACTTATTACATAAAAATGCTTTTAACAATTAATTATGCAACACTCTTTACAGAAAACATATCCTACAGTTATAAACTGACTATTTGCAAGTAATGTATTAAAATTACCTTCCTTTCTGTTTTGCAGGATTACTTAGTCCTTTTTTTTAAAGCTCTACCAATATCAAACTCAACAGCTCTTTTAAGAGCCAACCATTACAAGAGCTACTAGTGAGTCGCAGCGAATCTTGCCGTGATCAGCCCTTCACAGGTGAAGTTTCTAGAATATTGCAATCAGTTTTTACTCATCAAATGTTCTCTCCTGAATCATATGGTAAATTAACTTATTTATAACTGTCTTAATTTGTGTTTCAAGAACAATAGTAATTGCACATAGAGTAAGTCGAGACTATCTTGTTTTACAGCAGAGAAGGAAGACCAGTCCTTATATCAACGCAAGCTAATCGAATAAGTCCTTTGTTTCGGGTGAGGAAGGAACATCTGATGCCCAAAGAAGGCAGAAAAGTGCGCGAGTCCATTGGTATGTCTTGTATTGAAACAATGCTGTAATATGTAGTACATAATTTGATGTTGACAATTTTACATTGTACAGGTTATCACTTGGTTTTTGACCAAGTGAAGCTCTTGAAACAATTGACAGAAGAGTATGTTGTCTGGAAAGAAATCAAGCATCACTGGCAAAGGCTCTAAAGAGACCATGCCTTTCTTAAAAATCTTTTAAAATATGTTGCTGTTGATATGGGTAAAACTGTTTTTGTTCAGTACTTAGCTTATTTTGTGCTGCAATATTTGATATATATATATATATATATATATATATATATATATATATAATACTTCAATGTGTGTATATTATATAACGTACTGACTGCTGCTTTGTAAATTTATGTAAGGAACAGGCAACTCTGGCCCTTTGCATTCTACTTTTTGAGGTTAGTTAAGAGTTAACCTCCAACCTTAATCGAGCACATCTGAAAATTTTAACCAAAGTCTTCAGGTTTACTTCTAGACAATAGGCAGGAGGGTTTGAGGTCGGAGCTAAATGTGCAGGACAGTGGACGCTGAGGGCCAGAGTAAACCATCACTGCTTTAAATAACGCAGAACATAAGCTGACCCGACTGTCCATTAAACAACTTTATTTGAATGGTTTCTGTCTTTTGTTTTCCTTTCAGACCAGGACTGGAGAACGCCTGACAATGGGATGTTGAGACTTCTTCCTCTGGTTGAGAAAAAGCTACTCCACATCAGTGATCACATCTTCTGTTCTTCTGTTCTTCAACTGAACAAACTGTTAAGACGAGGAAGAAGAACACTAACACGATCGAGACGTACAGGGAAGAGCAAGAAACCAGTTTAGCTGTGATAATGAATCATTATTTTCCAACACAATATCAAATCTGTTTTCTGTATCATATGTGACTGAATATGATTATCTGGCACTCGTTTTGTGGCTTCAGCAGCTGTGAATGGATTCATATGATGTTAACGTGTTTTTGAAGACACATTTTTATTTATCTTGAATCTCATTTGTCTTTATGCTACTTTATCAACTTTATGCTTTGTTCTCCAATAAAGTGTTGTTTAATAAAGTATGGTGACTATTGTGTATTGAAAGTGGTGTTTGGTACAGTAAATAGAAATTTTCTTTTGAGAAATTTTAATTTCTTGTTTCTTTAAAAATAACTACATATAATTAATAACTTATAAATAACTAAATATAATTAATTACCATGATTCTTTTACTTGGGACATAAAAATTTAGATCTGGTTAATGATATTTGGGACAACAATGCAACAAAAGTTGCACATACTTGCATGTATGCCAGTTTCCAGTGAAATAAAAGGAAGCTATGTGAATAGCAAGAGGCTGCAGTGGGCTATCTTGCTATAAATACCTAAAGCTTAATTGAAGATGATCCATGTTGATCATTCTAGTATACTCTATATAGTATACTCTATATATCACTGATGTCAGGAATATAAGCAGCAATCAGAGGGGGTGAAAAGGAAATGTTGGCACTGTTTTTTTGTTGTTTTACTGAATGGTGCATTATCCTTGTGTAATAGTAATAGTATGTGTAGATCTGTGTAGATTATACTGTCCTTCCACCCCCAGGGCCCAGCAATGGCCCCCAGAAGAGCAAACAAATGCACATTTCAAATGGCTGTAACTCAAAGTCTGGTTAGTGTATCAAAGAGAAAATTGGCTGGACAACTGCTTATACCATGTTTAATAAATAATGTTGGCCACAGTTTTCAGACATATATGGAAAGCTGGCATAAAGGTTATTTTTAAAGTGCTCACAGTAAAATATCAAATTTCAGCCTGTCCCTCATATATGTCATAAAGGTTTGCACAATGAACAAATTTAGATATCCAGTTGTCCATTAAATATATTATTTATTTAACATTTATTGTTTTATTACTAAACGTTTTAAACTACATTACCCACATATCTCTGTCATTCTATCAGTGGAGCAGCATTGTGCTGTAGTTCATTGAAATGTGCAGACATGCTTAGGGTTAGGGTTAGGATCTCGGTAAAGGAGTAATTTCTCACAACATAGAGACACTTTATAGTTAGCTTAATGTATAACTAACGTAATAATAACACCAAAACATACTTTGTAACATGAAGCGCCGTTTTATATGGGTTAAACGATTGTCCAATCACAGCGAGTTCTGCGATAAAGTCACAGCCAATAACAACCCAGCTGAACAGATGCGTTACACTTACATGCCCATTTATGGTAAACGATGACAGATCTCTTCTGGTTCTGGCTGCGGGGATAGATACCTTAAATATTTTATATTTAGGCTGTTAAACATGTATTATTTCTAATTAAATTATAAAACTCATATTTAAAAACAAAAGACTCCTTTGTGTGGTTACCATCCAAAAACGAGGTCACATGATCAATGACACAAATTTGCTTATTTGATTAGACTGATGCATAAATACATTTGAAAGAGAAACTTTTTTCTAAGCAATGGCCTACAGCAGGGGTAGGTTTGCAGTATTTTAATTAAAGATAATTACATGTACTAAAGTGCTTCTAACATTTACAGTGTATGTATAGTATATTAAAGGTATATCAATAATATTCAAATAAATGTAACAAAAGCACAATGAATGGACACCATTTTGAAAGCTTATTCCAATATTTAATGTCAAACTGTTTAAAGACAAATGTACTGCCAAAACTACTGCACAACAGTATAAAAATCAGTTTATTAAAAATATCCAGATACAGGAGCAATCTATTATAGTGACACATACATTAACGTAAAAAAAATTGCTATGATGAAGTTGAATATATTTACAAACCAAGAGATGAGATTCAAGTTTGTTATGTGAACATACATTTGTTTCTTCGCTTTAAAGAACAAATAGGCAAAAACATAAGCACAACATTTTACATTCTCAACTTTCATTCTATATCCTTGTGATTATTGGTCACTTTTATTGTAACTATGCAATGAATATGTCCTTTAGCAAAACACCTGATGAACACTGACACTTTTTTGATAAAGGCATTAGGCAGAAATCAAGTACAGTTTATGAAGCTGAAAAGAGAAAACAAAATGCTTTAAAAATATGGAAAAAGATAAATCACTATTTTCAATATTGGTTCTGCATATATCAAAGAGATCCTGAGGAGGAATGGGACTTCACATGAAGACTTTCAGAAACTGTGACAGAGCAAAGGGTGCACCTCGCTGGACACATCCTACGCATGCCCAAACAACAACACCCAAACACAGTGATGAAGTGGACACCACCAGGAGGATGCAGGAGACAGGGAAGACCAAGGAAGACATGGAGACAGATGTTTCACGAAGACCTGAAGAATGTCAGTGTCCCATGGGAAGATGTGAAGAACCTGGCCACGGATCGAATACGTTGGAGGACAGTTGTTGCCCAATGTGCCCAGCACAGGACTTGATGATGACGTTGTGAGTTTATAACTGTAGGATATGTTTTCTGTAAAGAGTGTTGCATAATTAAATGTTAAAAGCATTTTTATGTAATAAGTTCACTGATATGTGGGCATTTCTATGAATAAAAGTATGTCTTTAATAGCAAGCAATAATCATGAAAAAGATTTACATGCAAACGGGACAGTTATCAGCAGTGTAACTGCTCTGATTATGACAAAATAATCGAGTATCTGATGTCATGTGACAAGTCAGATAAGCTTTTCCACTCTTGCAAACAGAGGTAGGTTATGAGGTGTGGAGAGACATCATGTATTACTGGAACATAAACACACAGGGTCCAATTTGCAATTAATATAAACTTTCTGACAGTGTGTGTGACATCCGACAACTTTCCAAGAAGTGGCGCAACTGATTTACAAATATCGCGATAAATATGTACAGGAATTGAGGCAGTAGCCAATGACAGCACTAGGAGTAAAAGCTGCAGGATTGTGTACGAGTATACAAATATGTACGAGTATCGTACGAATTTGACAACTTGTTAAATCTTGTGAATTATTAAGACTTTCAGACTATGTTTGTACTGATTGGGCTATGGGTTTTGTGAGAAAAGTTTTAAGAAACAACAAATGCTTGATAAAATGTTTGATTTAGGGTTAAAACCAACACATACATACCATTGCGAATATTTGCCTTTGCAGCTGTCCGTCTCCTCCGTTTACTTCTCCTCAAACAATAATGGAACGACTGAGTCCGAAAGGCCCTTTTGGTCTTTTCAGCTGAAAAAAGAGAAAAGAAAATATCATTATGTATAATATATAGGATTATTTAAAGGGAAAAGTACTGATTTACCTTACAAATATTGGATGTTACATTATAAAGCCTTACAAGCAGGGCAAGTGTTGTGGTTAATATGCATTTACAACAAATATCACTTTAAAACTATCAATACTGAGGTAAAAGCATGGTAAGTTTTGTGATTACTGTCCTTACTAAACCAATCACAGTAAAACTAAGGTTACTGAGGTTTAAAGCATGGTAAGTTTTGTGGTTACTGTCCTTTTACCACACCTATCACAGTAAAACTATGGTTTCTGTGGTAAAAGCATGGTAAGTGTTGTGATTACTGTGCATTTACAATAAGTACCACATTAAAACTACAAATAGTGTGGTAAAAGCATGGTAAGTTTTGTGAGAACTGTCTTTTTACTACACTTATCACAGTAAAACTAATGTTACTGTGGTAAAAGCATGGTAAGTGTTGTTTTTACTGTGCTTCTACTACAAATACAACTTTGGAACTAATTGTACTATTTTTAATCTGATATGAATATCTAAGCCTATAGCACGTCACGTGAGAGGCAGTGTTAATCACCCTGTTTTGAATTAGAAAGCAATGAAACGCAAAGTCTCCGTGGAGATGGCAGATATAATGGCAGATTAATATCGACAAACAGAAAAGACATGATATCACACATTATTAGGACAGCGTATTTAGGTATTTACTTACCAACATCACGTGAACTGATGCCAAATATCGCGATGTGTTCGGAACGAGACTTCTTCAGCGCGATTTCCTACTGATAAAATATAATTTTAAAAATATCAATAAACAGCAAAGCAATCCAGCTTCCCTGGCAATAAGACCGAAATAATAACATTAAAAAAATACATAAAAATACATAAGATCTCGTGAAAAAAATGTTGATTAAACAGCTTCTCTGCTGCAGCCGACAGGCAGAAAGAATCGTGCTGTTATCACGAAAGACGCTTCCCATTGAAAATACAATAGTTTAAAAAACGTGCTGGTATTACGAAAATAACGAAATAAACGTGTCCGTGGCACGAATCAATAGATTAAATTACGTGACCATATCACGAACTGCCGTGCGTTGTTAAACTCACCGCTGAATGATCACGTGCGTTGTTAAACTCACCGCTGAACGCGCTAAACCTTTGCGGGGACTTTGATATCAGATTGCGAGAGGTTTTAAACATCAAAAACCAGTTGGAGGGCCAGATAAAAATTATCTGGGTGCCGCCATTTGACTCGCCCTGGCATAGATAATATTTTGTAGCCCAATGAGAAAAAAGGGAGTAAATAATTAAAACAAAATGAGCTGCTATACGTGTGAAAAGAAACCTGCTTTGGATGTATTATGTTCAGGACAAACGTAATAGCACTGCAATAGATTGGCTATATTAGGTTAAGGACCAACGTAATAGCACTGCTTATATGTTGGCATGTAACGTAATTGCGATTTGCAAAATAGTTTCCTCAGAACGTATTTCATGTGATACAGGGTTGATTTTGCTATATGTCTGTCTCAGTTGTGGTTGCTATGTCATTGCTAGTTGGTTGCTGGGTGGTTGTTAGGATGTTCTGGGAGGTTTCTAGGATGTTGCTAGGTGGTTGCTAGGGTGTTCTGGGTGTTTTTTGGGCTGTGTGGGCTGGGTAGTTACTAGGGCATTGCAAGATGGGGTATTGCTAATTAATTGCTAGGGTGTTCTGGGTTGGTGCTAGGGCATTGCTAATGGGTTGCCTGGGTGTTCTGGTTGGTTGCTAGGGTATTGCTAATTGGTTGCTAGGGTGTTGGCTTGGTAACATGTTCTTTGTGGTTACCAGGGTTTTCTGAATGGTTACTAGGGCATTGTTATTGGTTGCTAGGGTGTTTGTTTGCTAAGTGTTCTTGGTGGTTGCCAGGGTGTTTTGGGTGGTTGCTCAGGCATTGCTAATTGGTTGCTAGGGTGTTGGTTAGACAGAAGGCGTTTCTCAATGTCAAGGAAGGATCCTCGGAAGCCAGAATTTCGAGGATGCTACGTCATCGACATCCGTCAAAGGACTGTTCCAATGTCGAGGATCCTCGGAATTTCCACCAAGGACTGAGTCCTTCGTTCGAAAAATATCCCATATACAGGAAAGGATGCATATGTGTAGCCTTCGTGCTCTTCGCGCTCTCAAATCACCCACAATCCTATGCGCGCAGCTTTGCTATCTTGTTCAAAAAATTCAAAATGTTGGACATTAACGGAGTCGGAGCGTTAACGGGTCAATATGCTTTCAAATGTAAATATATTTACGTTACCAAACATTTGTTTAAAAAAATAATTACATCCATTATGTTATGGGTCAAATTGACCCACACTGTTTAAACACACTTGACAGTCAAATAATCAATATGATTAAAAAGGAGTTTATTGATTTAAAAACGATTATATTGCCTGAGTGAACAGAACTGCGTCCATAGCAACGCTCTGTTTTTCATTTTCACTGACGTAATGACGCACTGACGTGCACTTGCTAGCCTGTTCCATTTACGTGTTTTCCGAATGCTAAAGAGGAGCCTCGCCTAGCCTCTGAAGGAAGTGACTTGGAAGGACCAGTCCTGCCAAGGAAGTATCCTTGACATTGAGAAACACCTAGAGTGTTCTTGGTGGTTCCTAGAATGTTCTGAATATTTGGTCTTCTGGATGATTGCTAGGACGTTGCATAACTCGTAATTTGAGATATCCTTCATATATCACAAAGAGTTTAATACTCAGGATCAGGGGTTTGTTCAAGTCCATATTTCTGTATGAACAATAACCAACTTGCCCAACCAGTCCCATCTAAGTGCATTTTCAACCACCACATCAGAAGGCAGTGGGCTTCTGCAGCCGTCACGGAAGTGAATATGTGAACAAGTAGGTGATTGCTGAGGGACTTGCTTTGATTCAGAGCAGCTCCCTGCACATATAACCATCTGCGGCCCAGTGAATCGAGGGGGGTTTGATTCTCAGACTAGATTTACGGCAGCACACGCTCACTTCACAGACTGCTGGGCTGGGCTGCGTATATTATATGGAGCAGGGACACAATAGTGCTGTGTATCTTGCACATGCCGTGAAGAGTCAAAGTTAAAGCTTTCAAAAATGAACAATAAACAAACCCAAACAGGTGCACAGAATTGTTACTGTGTAGAATATACGAGCCTGTCTGTGAATACCAGTAATAAATTTGCTTTTATGTTCCAACCAAAAAAAGAGAGAGAAATGTTCATGCTCGACCAAACAATGTTATCATTAACAATGTCATCAGCAAGCATAGTTTTTAGCCCACTTCACAACAACCTCAACGTTAAAAGTAAATAAATAATAGGAAATTACATTTTGCGTGAAGAAAGCAGGTTTTTTTTCTATTCTAACATTTTCATGACTATCTGACCTCTAGATTCTCATTAGAGGACATTGCAGCCATTTTACTTGATTTTGATTTATTTTATTGTATTTCCATTATTATATACTGTATATTATATATATCATTATATACAGTACACACACAAACAAACACACACACACATATATATTTACAAACTTATGTTAGATGCGATTAATCGCGATTAATCGGTTTCACAGCACTAAATTAAATATTTATTGAATAAATATAATTTTTTCACATAAGAAGAAATGTCTTGACGCAAAAAAATGTGTAATAGTCATAAAAACAGACTTCGTTTTCTTTATGCAAAATACATTTTATTACTTCTTTTGATTATGGGGTGAAATGACTTGACTAGTTTCATGAGATTTATGCAGAATCAAGGCAAGGGACAAAATAGCATTTGAATACTTTATTAAATAATTATAATCATACTGAAAAAAGAAATTCCACTATCAGAAGTCACATTTTCCACAACTTTTTTTCTTTTCAAGTTTTAGAAACAACAACAGCATCACTCTGTGAGCTACAATATATGCGTGTGTACTACTTCCAGAGAAAAGAAGCACAACCCTCTGGACTGCGCTGTGCCAACAAGAGCACAGGAGGTTTCAGAAGCTACACCCAGGCTGATTTAAGAAGGAAAGTTCAGGAGCTACATAACCACAGTCCAGAGAGCTTTTGTGCACAATCAATGAGCTCAGTCCAGAATAGTCCAGATTGGCTTGCTCTTTGAAAGGCCTTTGTGGCACAGCATACTGTTCGTCTGTTTGAAGATGTCAACGAAAGCTGATAGATAGTAGAAATAAATTGATGTCTACCAAGACAGGAATACCATTTGTGCTGAAATAGAGGTGAAGGCAGGGGTGGAGAGATGTTTATTGAGACTGCGTCACAGTCTTTCTGATGAATTGGTTAAAGCTGATGTGTGTATCTAGTTTAATGGGCAAGCGCAAACATTGTCGCTCATTGAATGAGCTTATTGGCACAGTAACATTGACTTAACCAATGGTTAGAGGTGGACTAAATGCTTGTCTGACCAATGGCAGATATTTTTACAATTCCATTTGGTGGAGATTGGTGCAGAAATTACACACAGCAGCTTTAAAACACGAGTTAGTGACTGCGTGATAACATCTATTTCATGATCGCCACAGAGGAAATGACAACAGCAAAATGTTTGTCGCTTCCTGTTTGGCGAAAGCATGTTTGTCTGACTGTCTTCACCCTGACCCTCACATTTCAACAGCCCAGGCTGTAGTGTATGATGCCTTAGTACTATCAAAGCTGGATTTCTTTTATATAAATATCAGTATTCAGAGCAAAGGTACCCAGTATAATTGCCAAAGTGCACAGAACAAGCTGTCACTGAAACAACCACATCAAAAAACGACAATGCAAAACAGAAGTGTGAAATTAACATTCTAATACTGTTGACATATTTCCCAAACCTGGGATGAGCTGATAGGATCTTTTTCAGTAAAAATAATAATTATCATTATAATAAGAACACAAACAAAACATTCTGGAATTTCCTTTTAACCTTAAACTGAAATACAAAAAAAAAAAAAAAAAAAGAGGATAATTCATTTTAAAAAAGTGTCAAGTTTACATGTACACCACCACAGCAGCAATTCCTGAATGACATACATGCAGTTTTTTTCAGTAATTTCACATTGAAACAAGCAACATATTTACACCACACTGGTTATGCTTCTGTCTCTACATGGCGTTCCTTTTGTATTCTACATACATTTAGCAGCATAGAAAACATTGATAAAGTAGCCATAACTCATAGAGTAACGGCGAAGCCTACTCAACATCCAGATCCTGAGTGTCCAAATAAAGAGCCACATGTTATATAGTGTCTTAAACTTGAGAATCACATGACAGTCATTCCCATCCATAAGTTTCTCTCTGTCTAATAACAGAAGTTTTCTTCATTGGAAAATCCATAGAGATTTGAGGTCTCTGTGTGCTTGTCACATTAAAAATCTCCACGTACAGCAGTCGATGAAGTGTTTGAGGTGCAATGAGGACGTTTGTGCAAGCACGTCCTTCAAAGGTTGTTTGCACGTGGTTTCAGGTCCATTTGATTGACTGGCAACAGGAGAAATGATTCTGCCAAACAGTTGCATTGATGGAGTGGAAAATGGCTCATGAGATATGATTATTCTAGCCTGAGTAAATTAAAGTTTCTGTCTCTATAATCAATCCTTTTTTGAGTCATGGCTTTCCTTGGGGCTCGTGTTTATGCGCGTGTTGAGCGATATTCAATATCTCTAATCTTTAGGTAGACAGTTTCTATCCAAAACAAGGCACAAACGTTTCACATCAGAAATATTTAACACCATTCATTAGAAGTTCAGAGCAAGCATGGAAACTAGAATACTTGCTGCCTTCAAACCAGCTCACAGGAACGCCACTACAATGCCGTAATTATGAGTAACAACCCGTTGCTTTCCAAGTTGGGGTCGTATCAATGAAAGAATCATGACTATATTTATCATAATAAGCTGTAATTTTGAATATACAATGCATTTTGGGTAATGATGATGAGGATTAGCAATAAAGCCAATGAGTTACACATTTTGTGCTTCCTTTATATTGTCAGGAAGTGGGAAAAAAGGAAATAAATATGCGTAAAACATCCATTTTATTCTATCCAAAATCACTTGAACGTACATCATGTCATAAAACTTCATTATTAGGAACTTCCCGGGAGAACTTGAAGGCAGCAAATATTCCAGAGAAATCCCAGAGCTTCAGTACACATGGGAGAGAATCAATGGAGAAAGAGTCCAGCAGAGGAGCATGGAGACGAGCCAGACACGAGTGTGTAAGAGCAAACAGTCCTAGTTGGAAACACAGCAGACAACACATCGCACAAGCCCATTGCTGAGGCTGCGCACGCTAGCAATACAACAACGGCGCTCTTGTCAACGCTCTCTGTACACAATAGGGGCAAACTAAATCACTTTAACCAGGACGAGGAAAACAAGTGATATGTTTGTGAAAGGCGAGAAGGATGGGGGAATCACAGTGGATCAGGAGGGATATTTACACCCTATAGTATGCCAATCTTTTGTCTATGGCCACAAGTTCCTGTAAATAACATCACACCCTGAGGCTGAAATGGATATGGAGATCTGTACCTCTTCCTCTATGCAACTGTGTTTAGCATGGAATAATTACTGTGACCACAAAGTGGGGTCACAAATTAAGACTGCTACAAATTGAGGAAAACAACTCATGCTTAGAGTGTACGTGGTCATATTTCGAATTGTGTTCTCATAATAGCTGTATCTTCCTATAGTATTACACCATGCAAATGCACTTTTTCAAATTTATTGGAGAACATTAGCTTATAAATGCTTCAAAGCTAACAAAAATGAAATAAATGCCACAAAAACGAATCTGCATTTTATGAGGTCTCTACCCTTGTGAAAAGGAAGTACACTTTAGCATTTTAAATTAAAATGTATTACAGTCTGATATACTGTATGTATATATATATTTAAATACACACATACAAGTTTTATAAATGCTTGTCAATACAGTTGGTAGTGCTCTTTAAGCATAATTCAAAGTGTACTATTTGTATATGTGTACTTGTCATGCACTTAAACATATTTGTAATTATACATTACAGAAGTGTACTTCTTTGAAGCGTGGTAGAAGATTATTAAAACAAATTTATTTAAAATATACTTTAAAGTAAAACGTTTAATTTTGCGTTTAATAGTGTAAGAAAGTGTACACTTGTGGCCTTTTATTCCATTAATATTAAATTATATTATCTGCAAGAACAATAAAAACATATACTTTTTAGATTTTAAGTATTGTGCATTCAATAAAATTAAGCACGCTTCTTTTTCACCAGGGTAAACCATTTTAAAGTGAAACTTTGTATTTTCTTTCAATCCCTCGCAATTAAGCGTGTATTTAAGTACTTGTTAAAAGTTCACTATTCTGTTTTGCCTTGTTTGTTGCATAACATCTGTGCAACGCAGTCAAAATGCAAGATGTGTATTTTTTGTTCGTTTCAGGAAGCGAAATCTCTTCTGATCAGAATGGGATTTTGTTATTGTGACATTTTCAGCTCACTCTGCCTAATTGCTGGCAAGGATCAAGAGCGGATTAACGCTTCGGCGTGTGGGAGAAGTTGCATGCATGTACACATGCGTATCAGTGCGTTTGCGATTACTAGCCTGAAAATGAATGCTTAGTGGTTACAGGTCGTTTTGAGTGAGCATGTGCTCATATATGAGAGCATGTGTGGGCTGAAGTATGCGTTTAGAGTTGACTTTTGCAGGGGAGTTGGAGTATGGCACCCATGACTCTGCCTTAAAACTCTACAATAAGATTAGCGAGTGCTTGCCGTGCCACATGCTGCTGTCCCTGCTCTTCTGTCTGAACGCTGACACCTGAAACCCTGACCCAGAGACGATGACATCTGTTGTATCTGCATGTTTTATCTATTACATGTTTTATTATTTTTGCAAGTAGCTTCAGAGGCAGAGGTGGCTTTGATGGACGATTGACTTAGGAATAATGTGCACTGATGAATCGGGCAAAAATAAGAGCAGGAGTGTATGTTAGGAAAGTAAATAGGGTCAATTTTGATTTCATGTTGACCTTAGAGCATAGAAATCTGATATTTCAAAGAAACTGAAAAACTCTAAAGAGAGAAGATGCAGACACAAGTAAACAACAGTGGCCCGACACTGAGACTTTAGAGAATCCAGGCTTCTTTGTTCATATATTTCTTGCTCTAGAGGGATGGGACTTACTCTTATAGACTCATTAAAACCGGATACAAATTTTCAATGACACTGTACTGCTACGTATGCCAAGACAGAACATATACTAGTGTGTATGGCCTACATGGATTAGCCATTCAACCTATAGAGCTGGCGAGCAAAGAGAGGCATTGAGAACTCTTTCTCTCTCTCTCTCTCTCTCTCTCTCTCTCTCTCTCTGTGTGTGTGTGTGTGTGTGTGACACTAATCTGTTAATCTTGTTAATGCCTTTGCAGTTGGTGCCCTAACGTCCAGCACATGAAATAAAGGAAGGACAACACGATCACCAACAGCTGTTGACTGTTTGCTGCCCATCACACACACACACACACACACACACATACACGTGCACTCCCACTAAAAGTTCCGCTGGTGTATGGTTTCTGTTGCAGTTTATCTCAGACTAGACGTTGAAAAGGTAGAGGAAGCGAAATTTTTAGCAAAGGAATCGTAACTACTTCTGAAAAAGGCTGGTTTTGACAAAAGCATAACTAACAAACGTAATCTGTAGATGGACAATTACTCCCTTCAATTTGATGTTCATCCCTAAATTATTAGTATGTGTATTTTTTTAAAGATAGGGGAGTTGAATGAGAAAAATAAGTTGGGAACAGCCTTTGTGTAAGTAAAGGTGCCAAAAGGGGTTTTTCGTAGTGATGCCATAGAAGAAGTATTTTTGGTTCCTCAAAGAACCTTTCAGGGAACAGTTCTTAAAAGCACCATTGTGTGAAGTGTGAAGAATTTATTAATAATCTAAAGAACCTTTTGTGGAATGGAAAAGCCCCATGGATGTTAAAGGTTCTCCATCAATGCCAACAATGAACCTTCATTGTATGAGTGTATGTTATTTTCATGCTGTCTCCATATATGTTCTTCTCCTGCTGAAAAGACCATTACAGATAGCATGCTTCTTAACTAGCGTAACCACCAAAAGACTGTGCAGTTTACCAGCTAGACCAGCAACCCAACCAACATAAACCAGCCTGGACGCTACAGGTCTAAGCTAGTCTTTTCAGCGGGAATATGTTGCATCCTTTCTGTTTCTTGCAGAATTTTCAGTAAAAGTGAGTCCCACTGTTTTGTGACAAGGCATTTGGGGGGGCAGAATGAAGGTGAGGGATGCTGACGGAGTCACTTTCGCAGAGAAAATCTGTTATGTCCTCTTTTCACCGATCCAGAACTCTAGCGTAGTCCTGCAAAGGGCAACCGCCTTCGCTCTTCAGATCGGCAAAGATCTGCGTGAAGAAATGCGGGTCTGCGTTGATGCGCAGCATCTTGGCACTGGTGACGTCGATAATGGCCAGACAACGGTCCCAGAATGCCTCTTTACCCGCCTCCACCAGGAAGGGCTTGAGCGGGTACGAGATCTCGTTCCCCATGTAGGAGTAGGACAGGTACAGACAGGTTAGTAGAATTGCTTGGAGCTCATGCTCTGAAGACACCACGTCGCCATCCACCACGTCACGGCACAGCATGTACACGAACACCACGTTGGCTGGGGTCACAAAGGCCTGGTCCTGCCAGCCCTGGAGCAAGAGTGAGCGGTCCACAGCCCGCAGCCACAGAATCGGATCTGCGGGGGAAAGGTGCTTGAGCCGATAGCAGCGGCCACACAGAAAATCGCCCAGGCAGCGAAGCAGCTCACTAGTCGAGGCCTGGACGATCACACGCTTGGGTGTGGAAGTGCATGTAGGCGCAACCTTCTTAACAGAAGAAATCTGCTGCGGTTTTACGTAACCCAAGCCCAGGCCTAGACCCGCTGGACCCTCATAGCTGGTGAGATTGGCGCAGGAGAGAGACTTTTTCACATTTTCGTGGTTTAGGTGCAAGACCGGATCCTTTTGGTAGATGTTATTGTTGTTGAGAGGAGCCCCAAAGGCGCCATGACCTCCAGGATAGGCTTTTTTGGATTCACCCCGCTTCTTGGTGGAGGCCACCAGTCGTTTCCAGGTGAGAGCGGGGAGGAAAATGGAATGGCGTTTGAGGTTGCGGTCCTTTTGAGTGTTCAGCGAGCGGCTGCTCAGGCTCGGGTAATGGCTTAGAGAACCGGGCCGGTCGTCATAATAACCAGGTTTTCGAGTACCCGGCGAGAGGGATAGTACGGTACCCATGAGTCCACTGAGGTGGTGAAGCGACCAGCAGTGTGGGTTAATGTGGCTCAAAAATAAAGTGCTTGTGCCTCACTGTTTGAATGCTGGAAGGTCAAGACTGGGCTGGTGAGGAGTTTGGATGAGTTCCTGAGAAGATTACATGCAGAGCATTATAATAAATAAAGGACACTTTTAAATGACAGATACAAATTCATGTAAATAAAGAGAGAACACTATATGCAGTTTTGGGAAACACAATATTCTGTATTTTCAGCTTCGGGAATAAGAATATTTTTACTCTGGTGTCACCATTTCATTTACACCAATGTAATACCAAATTGAGCATTTTAATCAACAGTAAATTTTTTGTTAACCTTCAATCAAATGTCTTGGAGTATCGCAATAATATTGTATTGCGAGTTCAGTATGGTAATATGTATTGAATCGTGACATGAGGGTATCGTTACACCCCCAATAATTATGGTATCAGTTTTGATTCTGAAACTTGATTGGCCACTTTTGGAACGGTTTACATTGACAGAGAAAAGTACACAAACTTAAAGGCCTTTTTTTTTGTCAGAAATGCAAGTTACTTTATATTAATTCAAATCTAGTCAAATAAAATGTATTTGTATAGCACATTTCACAATGCTTGTTATAAAGCAGCTTTACAGAAAATCATGATGCAATGCTTATAATATCTTAACATCTTTATGCCTTATAGTTGCCTTTTGCAGATTAGAGATGGGCGATAATATAGTTTACATTTTGTAAGGATACAAGCAATAAGCAGTAGATATGCTATAGATAATGCATGCCAATAAAGTTAGACATATACACCTACTTTACATAAAGAGCTGTATATAAAAAGCTGAACAATAACATATAGTTTGTTGCAATGAAAATAAATCAGGAAACTGTTTACCACCATGTATAAAATAATGACAAATATTTAAGATTCTCCACTATTTATTTCAGTCACTAATAAAGTCAGTTCTGACCTTGTTAATTGATTTAGCCTATTTTACACCAAACTAAAAATTATGTCATAATTTACTTATCCTCATGTTGTTTCAAACCTTTCTCTTTATCTGTGGAAAAATGAAAAAAGAATATGTAGCCTACTGATGCATTCAAGATAAAAAAATATGCATAAAAACATTGTAAATGTTTCCAAAGAGCGATCCACGCGATGTGTTATATCGGACTCTTCTGAAGCAATGCAATAGTTTTGTGTGACAAAAAGATTGAAATTTGAAACAATCTTGATATTTGTCCTGTGCAGCTCTCCTTGGTGTTCTCATAACAATTTACAACAGAAGTATTATTTGAGTCGTGAATGAATCACATTTAGTCTGTTCTTTTCAATGGATCAGTTGACCAGTTCACAAAACTGATCTGAATGATTCGTTCACAAATCAGACTCAATGACTTAGTCCAGTGGTTTTCAAACTGTGGGTCGCGACCCACTTGTGGGTCACACAGTGAGAAAAGGTGGGTCGCACAAAGGCACTTAGCTGCAGCTAAATTTACGTTACGATGAGTGAAACAAAACCAGTCCGATTAATGACCAAACGACTATGAGTTTTAGCGCCCGCCAAAGTGTTATTTGATCGCTGAGTAATGTAGATGAACTGCTGCGCTTGTGACAGAGTCACAGTGCATGTTTAACTGAAAGAACGAGCAGAGAGAGTAGCCTACTCGGTCGCGCGCGCGCACACTCTCTCTCTTCGGAGCCAGGCGAAAGTGTAAAAAAGACTTCACCGTCTCCAAACTAAGCGCTGTCTTGCTCTCTCTCCCTCGCACATATTAATCAAAATAAATCGACACGGTGGTAAAAGGTCGGAAGAGCAAAGTTTCATGTGGAGCATTCGGAGATTTTTTTTTCTTCCTCAATTACCGCTGGGTGTGAATTGTGCTAAATAAGTTGTTGCCTTATCTTCTCTGAAAAGCGTCCCAGATTCAGCTGACATAAAACAACACTTCAATTAAACGAAAAAAAACTATCCAGTGATGAAATGTTTTCTGTGTTGACACAAATCTTGGATGTCTATGTCCTAACTGCTGGGATAATCACACAACGCGCATGACACGTCCAATTCGCGAACTAATGACTCCTTTGAACGATTCATTTTAATGAATGGACAACTGATCTTTCCAACAGTGAACTCAGGAGACGTCTGGATCAGTAACACTTTACAATAAAGTTCTATTTATTACATAAATTACATAAAAAGTACAGTTTGCTTACTCAAGCTTAAGCTTTAAAATAAATAAAACCCCTTGTTTTTATTTGAAAACCATATGACAACATTTTTCCACACAGTGCTATCAAGAATCGATAAGAGAATCGTTAAAGAATCGGATCGATAATCAGAATCGTCAGTGGCATTATTATTATTGATAAAATCTTATCATTTCCCATCCCTATGTGAAGACGGTAAAATTATAATCAAACATTAAAGAACATACATGTTTTTAAAAGTTTTTTTAAGAGTTAAAAGTTTAAAATATTTTGCTAACATGAAGGCTTGTCACTGTCAGTCTTTTTACATCAGTGCAAAACTAGGGAATGCAGATTAAGACCATCAGCATGCATTGATTAATCCCATTGCATGTAGAAAAAAAAAAGTGCGACCAAATCATGCTGGTGCGACCAACTGATAAAGTTGGTAGCACCAGTGCAAGTGGGTCTTGCGATTGATTATACTTGTCTAGGTGGGTCCTAGAACGAAAAAGTTTGGGAACCCCTGACTTAGTCATCCAGTCGTAGCAGTTACAGCGCACTGGGGGCAGGGGAATATTATCAGTATATAATTACTTAAATTTCGGTATATGTAGCCTATATGAACCAGGTTTGCTCATTTTATTATTAGGCTAGATTATTTTATGTTGTTTTTGTGTCCGCGGTGAAGCTTGAAATCTCGGCAGTCCCCATTCAATTGCATGAAAATAAGAAAGAAAAAGTCAAACGGTTTGGATCAACATGAGAGATAAATTTGTATTAAATTATATAAATCGATCAAATAGCACTTTTTGTAGATATTTGTTAGTTACTTTACTCAGAACACCAACTGTTGAGAGAACAGGCACAATTTGACCCACTTAATTTGGACTATAGATCTGAACCACAACTAAACATGTAAAAGCAAACCCCTAAACAGCACAATTTTCTGTGTTAGGCTATTTCTACACACACCTTTATATTTAACTTGATTTTACATAGATCATGTTCCTATTTTCACATCAGAGTAATTGATTTGTAGAGCTGTATTATATGCTATTTTATTAATGTTGTGAAAATAGCAACATTAAAGTACGGTACCTAGCCTACTTGAACCAAATTGTAGTAATTAGTAAAGTTATTGTCACTGCAATAAAATGGGTAATTTGGTATTAGCTGCCTCTGTCATCAAGAAAGTTTAAATGACAGAACGATTCTCACCCTGAGATCCAATTTTAATCTATTATGGTTTTACATTTACATGAATAGCAATGGTCACTGTAGGCTACTATTTAGGTTATCACTATTAGGTTACAGTGTTTTGCTCACCTGTTCGGAGGACATCAGTGGATCGCATCAGTTCAACCCTGCGTCTTGACTGCGTCCTGCACATCACACGCACGCGCTGAAACGCGCCGCACGCGCTTACTGCATTAATGTTTGCATTAAATCCTTCCGTCGCGCAACTAAACCTGAATCTGACAACATAGTAAACTTAAGCGCATCCAACAGGAGCTGTTCTCTGTGTCCGCTCCAGTTAGAAACAAAGTCGTTCAGGTTCACTGATGCCGTTCCTGGTCAAATATGTCCATTATCCAGAAACGCTGCTTGTTAAGTGTCCTCATTTGAAGTTGCGCGAATTAATTTGAAGAAGAGGATTTTTTACACCATATAACACTTTCACGGCATTCCAGGTTCCATCTCTTATGCACTATGAACAAACAGCTGATGAATCCGAGTAGCCTATGTTTGGGCCAGTAACAGAAAATCCGCCAAAAAGATATCCTATATATGCAAAGGCGCACGCATATAAGTCTTCATAAAAGAGCCTCCAGTCCTGGTATTGACAGCAGGAGTTTGTGCTCTGGTCCTCTTTGCTGCACATCAGGCTCTCTGTTTTCAGCGGAGACTCCTCCTCGAGACATGTGACCTCTTCCTCCTCCGCTAATATCGTCCGATTGACTGACTGACTGACTGGCACACAACAGGTCTGTAGATACTCATGATGAACACACGTAGAGACCAATAGGTATACAGAAATACATCGGCCCCAAAAATATATATATTTTTAACGTGTATCAACGTTAGAATGAATTATTTTTTATTTTATTTGGAATGTTGCAGTTTTTATTATAGACTATTTCTAAAGTATTTAATATAAAAAATGTATCCGTGCACATATTTTAAAAAAATTTATTCATGTACCCTCGTAATTTTTTTAATCAAAATAACTTGCCATCCATCTTGCAGCGTCATCTTCTCTTCTCAGATGACGTGTTTACTGGCGTGAGGGCGGGGCAACCTGTCACTCACATGACATCACAGAAATAGCAAACCACAACCATCCAATCAATTCCATATGGACAAATTCAAATCCGAATCTACATTTTTTACTTGTTCGAGAAGCCTTTTCACACATCATAATAGTGAAGAAAAGACTATCGCAACTTACATTTCATGTGAACTTTATTTTTTATTTTTTATTGTTGTTTCGTTTTTTTTTACTTTCTATGAATCAAAGAATCCTGATTTTTTTTTTTTTTTTACAAGCAACTAAAAAATTAAGCAGCACAACTATTTTAAACATTGAAAACAATAAGAAATGTTTCTTGAGCAGCAAATCAGCATTATTAGACTGATTTCTGAAGGATCATGTGATACTGAATACTGGAGTAATGATGCTGAAAATTCAACTTTGCCATCACAGATATACAAATAGATTTAAATAATAATAATAATATTTCTTAATATTATTCATATTTCACATGTTTTGATGAGGAAAAACTTGATGAGGCTACACACACACACACACACACACACACACACACACACACACACACACACACACACACAGGTAGGTTAGGTTTAGGGGATAGAATGTAGAGTTCGTACAGTATAAAAATCTATCATGGAATGTCTTCATAAAACATGTAAACCCAACATGTGTGTGTGTAGAACTATGCCCACTAAAGCTAAAATGCAAGACCCATTTAGCCTATAACCTACTTACTAACATATAGGCTACTGTATATTGTATCATAATTAATTGAAAGGCATGTTACAATTGTGAGCTTTTCATATATAAAAGTGAACAAATATCTCAATGTAAGATCTTTCTACGGTTTCGCGTCTTCTGGCAGAGAACAATTGCCCCTTGTTGAGTAATAACAGCATAGCATGGAGCTGATAAGATCACAGTAGCACAAGAACTTTGTTATATCACTTGATTACAAAACGGCTCAGGAAATACAACAAAGTGTTCCTCAGAAAGAGTGAGTTGGAACAACTCAAGCTAACAGGTGCCCGTGAGTGGTTTTTTGTCAGAGTAGACATTTTCACCATTCAGCAAACAAGTAATTCTGTGTGGTTGCTGCTGCACATGCTTCCTCTTCTGCCTAAGAAGGATTTATGACCAGGGTTCAGCACATGGCACTTCATGTATTGTGTTATTCACTGAATGGGCATGGAATGTGCAGTTTGCAATGATGAAGGAGCTGTGAAGAAATCTCTCTTGTTGTCTTTTTTTAGTCTTCATACTGTACCTGTTGTCATACCATTTCACCTTCTGTTGGTGTTGGAGCGGTAGAACACAAGAGAGAGATACCACTGTTGTAAAAAAAAAATAAAAAAAAATAGTGTGCTTAATTGTATTGACTGTGTACTTTGTTGTGCTTTAAAGAAATTGTAAGAGTCCTTGATTACAATTTTAACATTAAACATTATTCAATGTTCAAAGTTAATATATTTTAAAAGTACTAAAATTCAGCATCACGTGTAAGTACAAATATATTTAAATATATGACAGACACGTTTTAGTAGAAATGACATTATATTTTAGTTTACCATAAATGCTGGCAAGCATTATACTTCAACCATATTTAAAAACAATCAAATTATGAAATTTCATATAAAGATGTAATTTATTAAGTCCAACTTAAATACGTCAAATGGCACTTTAAAGATTAGATAATTGCATTTAAAACAAATTTAATACATTTTAATGTAACTGCACTTAACATGCAGTAAAGTTATAAAACATTACATTCATTTTGCACTTAAGTATAATCTTTTAAAATACAATATTTCCGTGATAAGTACTCTTTATAAAGGTATGCTAAAAATGTTTTACTTCCTTTTCAAAAAGGTAGACTTGGTAATGGGGTAAATAATAGTAACTTTCAGTAACTTTTCCTTCAACACTACAGCACATTTGAGTGAGACTGACTGATAGTGGACATGAATAGTGACTTGTGACCACTGAATTTGCAATCTCAAAGACCGTGAAATCAAGTGAGTAACAAACAGACTGCCAGAGATTTGTTTGTTTTCTACACTGTTATGTTTTACATTCAGGTATATGCTGCCCTCTAGTGGTCAAAAGCAAGAAAGCCTAAACGTCTATAGACTGACTTGGACTTGAACTTTAACATCTGTTGTTTTTTTTTGTTTTGTTTTTACATTACATCTGACATCATATACCACGGCCAAACATTTGAATGATTGCCTTGGCAAATATGTAAAGGAAAAGGGTTTCACCACTTACAAATAGTAGCTAAAACAACATCATTTTAAGGAATTATTGAAATAAATCATTCCAAAGGTCAATTGCACATTAACACACCTAGGAGTGTTGTTACATTTTATACAAATGCTAGGGTGAATTTAATGGGGGTATATATATATATATATATAAAATCATACATACTATGTGCCACTTTTTTCAAAATCTGGGACACTGTATTACTGTAATTTATGCAGTTCAAGCGTGTTTGACCAAAAGTGATAGAGCATGAATGACTATGTGAATAAGTGAAAGAGGAGAAAGAAGGACATTAAAATGACACGACTGTAGTATGTTTTATGCTATTGTGATGGCTTAATATTGCAATAATATGAATAGGTTATATAAAAATAAAAATAATATAAAAATTCTTTTTTTTTCCCTAAGTATTGAATAAATGTATGCAGGGGAAAACCTAGATGTTTATTCAGTTGAAACATTTAAATGACTGTCTCAAAATGGCCAAAACATGCTCTCCAACTTTTGTTTAAATTTGTATTATAGCCTATGTGCATCATAAACATACAGCAATATCTGAATATCTGAATCAGAAATCAGAAATATTTACGCTCTTGTTTTTTTCTCCTGTCTCAGTGACATCAGACCCATAAATCAAGTGATCTGAGTCAAACGGCAACCCAGTTATAATATAGAAATGTTTACATAGACTAAATAGAGCAAAAATGTTCCACATGACCCAATTTCCAAGATTAACCTCATTCAGCATGTGATCAAGTTTCTCTTTCATTGGTTGAAAATCGTGTTTTGACTTTTGTGAAGTCAGAGTATGTTGGTAATGGAGTAAATAATAGTAACTTTGAAAATGGAGATACTGCAATTACAGTCTTTCAACACTACAGCACATTTGAGTGAGACTGACTGATAGTGGACATGAATAGTGACCATGTCATGGCATGTACCATGTGTAGGCATGAGGTATACGTTCCTTTTTAAACATAAGCAACGTGTTTTGCTACCTTACAAGGAAGTTGTAAGTCCCAGAGTGGTGTATATAAGCTCAATCCTTACTGTATTGACTGTATTAAAATAGGCATGACGGGGTGAGAAAAAGGAGAAACACAGAGAAACCATATACAGCTGGCATGACGGGGTGAGAGGAAGGAGAAACACAGAGAAACCATATAGAGCTGGGGATAGAGAAATGGGGAACAGAGAAATTTGGAATGAAGACCACCTCTCATGTAGCCTTATTCTTCTATGCCTGTTTCTCTCGTATGTCTGATACATGAATAAAAATAATAAATAAGAGATCTCTTTGCAAAGTAACTGGAGTAGCTTCCGTGATTCAAGCATAACGGGGAAAAGATCTATTGATCTATTCTATCAAAATAACTGGTTTGTATTTCTGTATGATATAACATACTTTACTTTTTTTTTAATGCTAAATTATTCTCATAACATTTTTAACTGTGGAGTTAATTTCTATTTTTACATGAATGTTTGAAATATCGCTCATGTCCACACCTTGACAGGTTTTAATCAATATAATATCAACGAGTGTGGGTCGAGAGGTCAGATGTTACATTTTGTGACAGCTTCCATTTAGGAACCAGAACCCTGTCCCCTGTTTCACAGACAAGACTTTAGTAGTCCCAGACTAAAATGCACTTTTGAGCTATTTTACCTGAAAAAAAAACTTGCACTGACAATCTTAAAATATACCAGCACTATTGTTTTGTCTCAAGAAGCACAACAGTAATGTTTTTTTCTAGAGCACATTTATTAAAGATACTTAAATGTCCTAACTGAACTAAAGCCTAATCCTGGCTTAATCTAAGAACTGTCTGTGAAACCAGGCCTATTCCAACCGACACACATCAATATAAAATTAATACACTTGATAACATGATTTAAAGTGCATAAATCATAACAGTACAGATGTCTGGCTTAGATTTATTTTATTCTGTTAATATGTTTGAAATGTAAAACGCTAGATCAGTGAATTTGTTTAGCTTATTGCTGGCGTGCCCTTGTCTTGCTTATACTGCCATGGCTTCCAATCTCACACCAAACCAATACCGAATGGCTTATGTCTGGGATAAATCATACAAATACACCTGTTATGCAGTTTTGTAAATGTCCTTATTCATTTTCTTCACTAAATTCTTGCAGCACACTGAATAACAAGTAGCAGATCACTGTCCATGGTGCTGAAATGAACAAAATAACCTCACAATCACAGCCTCTTTGGATGAAAAACTGGCGGGGAAAACCATTAGAAAAGCACAATTACTGAATTATGGGGTTTATATAATGAAACACAACTGTGTGTATTTTTAAATGTATGTAAATGTAGTTTAACTACATAAGGATATTTTTATTAGCATTTTTTTGCAAGACGCCAAATTCACAGTCAACCTATTTAGTTACATGTATTGCCTTTTTTAATTTACAACCTTATTAATAGCTTTTAAAACTTAAGGACATTTATTCCATCAGCTTTGCATTTTAAGGTTTGCTGATTCTCATCCAAATAGCACACAGACACCACACTCATATTTCAAGCATACATGATGGCGCACGATGCAGACTTGTGCAGTGTAGTGTATCATTTTGATTGACAATATTTCTACCCTTCAAAAATTTCAAAATATAAAAAACTAATTTTAATCATGATCTCCTCCTACCTCTCTGAACACACACATATACACAAACACACAGGTAGACATGATGAGGGGATGCAGCGCGATGCTCATGTCCTCAGATTCATCTGCTTTTGGTACAGCATAAAGTCATCTGGTATGGAATCTGTGCAAAATACCAGGAGAAAAAAATACTCAGATACTGAGATTCCATTTAGAATGCATCTCACATCATGTTACTTACCATTGCATCTATAGCCGAGATTAGACCATATGACGTTCTCCTGGGAGAAGCAGAAGACGCCCAACCGCCCTCCTCTCATAGTGGTGTCTATCACAACTCCTGAATCGGCCACCAGGGCTGTACCTTCATACAATCTTAATCTGTCCCATAGATATAAAGAACCCAGTCAGTAATAGTAAGAGATACCATTGTGTGAGTCATCATTCATAGAAAAATGTTTTGTGTATCTCTTAAAGTTAAATCAGATCAGCTCTCACCTTATGTAGCCCACCTGTGGGCGGTGAGAGAGGTGCCAGCGATAGGACGTTCTGTCCTTCCAACCCACATTTCTTGGGTCCTTCCAAAGCAAAGTAACTTCCCCTGATGTGTCTCCTGTGTGCCACAGGGCATTACGCAGATACTCACCAGGGCCGGTACGAGACTTCACTGCCTGGAAGAGTGAGGTAAAAAGAGACTTCAGAGTAATGTTAATAAAAGGCATTTAAACATGAACATATGCACTACTCTCCCGTCAGTGAGATTTTTAAAAATAAATTAATACTTTTAATTAGCAAGGACACATTAAATTGATCACAAGTGACAGCAAATAATTTTACATTGTTAAGGAAAAATTCTATTTCAAATAAATGCTGTTCTTTTGAACTTTCTATTCATCAAAGAATCCTGAAAAAAATAAAAAAATAAAAATAGCCAGCGCAACTGTTTTCAACATCGATAATAATAAATGTTTCTTGAGCAGCAAATCAGAATATTAGAATGATTTCTGAAGGAGCAAGCATGTAACACTGAATACTGAGTAATGATGCTGAAAATTCAACTGTCATCACAGGAATAAATTACATTTTAAAATATATTCAGATAGAAAACATTTCACAATAATAATATTTTTACTGTATTTTTGATTAAATAAATGCTGCCTTGGTGAGCAAAAATATATATTATTATAAAAAAAATCTTACTGTTGCCAAACCTTAAAATAAAATAAATAATTTAAAATAATTTTTGAATCAGGCCTACATTATGTCCCAAATGTTCTCCTTTCTCCCTCCACATTCCTTTCTCACATTCGTAAAAATGCAACACCGGTGAATTTTGTGTATTCAATGCTTTAATTATCTGCCACAATAAAGTACTACATTTGCTTTGCTTTTCTCAGCAAATATTCACATTTACAGGGATTAAAGTGAAAAAAATTCTTCTGACTGAAATTTTTTTTTTAGGCCAAGTCATATTCCTTTAACTTTTTAAATAGTCGAGACCAGTAGCGTTTTAAGGGGAGACGTTTTAAACCGCTTTAATATTGCCAGTAGGCGTATTTTAAAAGCTATATTTTAATCTATGAAAACCAGGCATGGAACATACTAATATAATTAATAATTTGCATATATATATATATATATGCAAATTATAACACGTTTACACAAAATTTGTTAACACACAAGTAATGTTAAATTCCCATAGAGGCAGGCAGATTTTTATTTTTAAGTATTTTTTTTATTTATTTTTTAGGATACTATGAATCCTGATAAAGTTCCCTTGGCCTTTGGAATTAAAATAGCCCCACATCATCACATAGCATTCACCATACCTAGAGATACTTTCCATAAGATCATCTCTCAATGCAAATCAAACTAGCTATTAGGCTAACTGAAATAAAACCATGCCAATCTCTAGGTATGGTGAAGGCTATGTGATGATGTGGGGCTATTTTAATTCCAAAGGCCAAGGGAACTTTATCAGGATGCATAGTATCCTGGATCCATGAAGTAACTGGCCTTTAAAAATAAAAATCTGCCTGCTTCTATGGGAATTTAACATAGGGGTGTCCAAACTTATGCACCCTGTATTTTAAGGAAGAACATTTATTTATTTACGATACATTATTTATACACAAAGAAAATGGGTGTCCTTTAAGGTTGGATTTTTCCTAATTTTTCAAATTAAGGCATTAAGTTCAGTTTCCAAAAGATGATTTTTTATTCCTCTTTTTAGTCAACTTTAGTATGGGTGTCTAAACTTATGCATAGCACTGTAAACATTAGGCCTAGGCTAAAGCTGTTAAATAGCAGTCCCAAACTAGTTTTTGTTAATACAATGTTGGTATGAGCCACTACAGTCATTTATAAATATAAAAAATAACACAAAGAAAAATAGTGGCATTTTGGGGTTATATGGAAACGACAGTTACCATGGTGAATACACAATATTAACAATAACTGTTAATGAAACATGGAAACTGGTGAATAGAATGAGAATCATACCTGCATTACTTTTATTTCGTGTAATTTACAACGTAACGGCGTTGCATGCTCGTAGTTTCTTTTGCACTTGATCAGTGAAGCAATACAGCGCGCGCCGCTGAATTTGCGCGTGCAATTGAGTGTGCGCTACGAGAACAGGATAACGGCTGACAGGACAAGAAAGTCCGTTTTTCTGAGGTGAAAAACTTTATTTCAGCGTACACTTATGTCACTGCCTGCCTGGTAGTTCCTATTGTGCTGGGTTTTCTGAAGTAGTCATGATTCGCCTCTCATAACATAACATGCTCTAAACACGCACGCAGTGTGGAAAAGGAGGAGCGGAGGCGCGGGGAGCAAGGATCACAGCGCAAATTTGAACTATATCGATGTGATATGGTCTAATTCCATATCGCATTTAAAAAATATATCGATATATTTTTTATATCGATATCGCCCAGCCCTACCTGCATTATAAGTGTGTCACTGAAATATAGTTCTACCTCAGCGCTCAGCTGTAGCCTGACATGCACTTTCCGTGAGCGGTAATTGAAAACCCGGAGTGGACTATGAGCGAAGTGATTACAGAGTGCTTAGAGTGGAGAGAGGAACGTGCTTTTGCTCCACTCCAGGCTTTGATCACATCCCCCTCAGCAGGGTGAATACACCTCGTCTTTCCTTAATTTAAGACCTATTCAAACTAAAATTAAGATATTTATTACACTATTTGAGAAATGAAAGCCTATTTACGGCCTTAAAATTATGAAAAGTGAATTTAAGACTTTAAGGACAGACTGGAACCCGCAATGACGGAAATCCGTCATAGACTTGCTGCAATTAACGGAAATCCGTCGTAGCGACGGAGAACTTTAATCCCTGCATTTATTTAATTCATTAACATTAATCTGCATATCAGGTTCCTTACAAAAAATAAGTATACTTCTTTAAGTATAACACTGTTGTAAAAACTCGTTGGCGATTCTCAGACACCAGAGGCTAGTAGATCAACGACATCAAAGCAGATGGGACATTCTTTAAATGTCTTCTTCATTCGAGTTCAAACAGCGTGAGGGAGCGCAATAATGACAGCATTTTAGCAGATTTCTTTTGGCTGTAAAGCAATTGTTTACATCGCGAGACCTGATATCACGCGATACTTCCTGACGTCTCAAAGTTGCAAGTGCGAATTTTCCGCTCACGGGCACCAGGGGGGTGCGAAACGACCACCATTCAACCCGAAATAAGTAATATAACCATTCCAATGACTCCGAAGCTGTTCAGTTAAGGTAAAAAAGTTACTTAGTTCACCTTTAAAAATACTTTTCACTGTACTTTAAGTAAATTTGAAGTCCATTCCTATGTACACTACCAGTGGACAAAATTTTTTAAATACTCGTAAATGAACATGGCGTAATGATATGACGCAGCGCCTGATAATAGTCCCCAGCTCGGTAGCCTATTATCAGGCGGCAGGCACTGCGTCATATCATTACGCCTGCTGGACTCATGGTATGGCAGCAAAGTTTCTTGATTATTACGCAGGAATGAGAGTATAGTTCCTTGTCATATCAGCCTAGAAAATCACAACTTTTCATTTTCCGTCGGTTTTAGTATACGATTTAACTACAGAAGAGTCAAGTTTTAAATAGGAAAAATATTGAAACTCTTTGTTAATTTTTTTTAGAGAGATGCTAATGGTCTTGTCCGGTTCAATTCATTATGCTAAGCTATGCTAAAAGTGGTACCGCCAGACCCGGAGATCGGCTGAATGGATTCCAAAATGATAAAACTCAACTGTTTAACTCTGGGGGAGTTGTAAAATGAGCCTATTTCCAAAAAAAGTGGAGTATCCCTTTAAATCAATATTTTTTAAACAATGTAAAACTATGAGAAAATACTAATTAATAAGTTACTCAATCAAAAGAGTAAACACAACTACAATCCAAGTATACTTAGAATACTTAATTATACTTTTAAGTACATCTCGATCAAAAGATTGAGTACAAGTATAGGCCAAATATACTTAGACATTTATAATTCAAGTATACTTAAGTGTCATTTTAAGTATATTTCTGAGAAGTACATAAAAAGTAGACTGAAAGTTTTATTTTTAGTTTAAAAGAAGTATACTAGTAGCACACTTAAACTTCTTTTTTGTAAGGGGTGCATAATTCAGTTACATATCAATTGACAGCCCTAATTTTAATGCATATTTTAAATTGACTTTACCTTAAGCTGTAGTCCAGGCTGAGCTGAGGCTTTAAAGGGTAAATTCTGCCAGTATGTCTGTTCTGTCTGTTTCCACATCACCACATAGAAGCTGGAAGAGTCCTGATAGCCAAAGATGAAGCCCACGTAATCATCATCAGTGGCCGTGTTCACATGGATCGTGCCCTCAAAATCAACACCATTAAACGCTGTGTAACCTAAATAAAAAAATAAAGAGGTTAATAGTTGTTGAGACACAGAAATGTCAATTAATCTGTTGAAAGTGAAGTAAATGAACTGTAAAAGTCACAAAACACCAACTGTGATTTTATGGCTGTACGAAAATGTAAAAGAGTTTTATGTACACTATTAAAACATGTTAAAACAATGTTTAACAAGAAAATCCTATTTCAGTCTTTCTACTTCAAAATGTCACGTTTAATTCAATGTATTACTTGCCATTTCTTTTTCATTACTTGTGACTTTTACAAGTAATTTCTGAGTATAAATTGCTATAAAGTAGGCCTAAACCGTACACAAATTTTTGTTCAGTGTACATACCCACAGCCAAACCAGGGTCGCTATTCATGGTCTGCACAATCTCCATTCCCTAAAATAACACCAAAGTTGTTTTTATAATACTTCAAAGACTTTGTCTACAATAAGCACAACAATATAGGAAAAGCTAGCTGATCAAATAAAAGCCATTTTAATCAATAATCACCTTATTTAGTACCAGCCAATTGGGGTCGATCTGAGCATCTCCTTCAGGGTCAAGAATGACTGTCTGGAACGCCCTGAAATCTGTCATAGTGACCTCAGCACTTTCAGGGCACGCATCCAACAAGTCATTCACCTTATCGTTGTCGAAGTCTGTCTCACACATGTCACCAACTCCATTGGCTGAAAGGAGAGAAGGTACAAAACAAATATGTTAATTTCTAGACTGTGTCAATAAGACAATAAGTATCTCTGGAAAAGAATACCAGCATACTGGTTACTGCATCATATTTTTACAATCTGAAAAGTCTGTGAAACAGCACATTGTTTTTTAAAATGTTATACTATACTATACTATATTGATGTCACATAATCTCATTACTTCAGAAGTTTAGTTCAGTGAGCGTTGGTCCAGATATCATCTCAGAAATAAAAAATCTAATTTTGTGTAAAATGTCCCACTCCAATAAAACATTATGACCTCCAGTCAAGCAAATATGTTTAAAGTTGTGGTTGATATTACTTTGAGTTCCTTCGTCACATTGGAAATAGAAAGCCAAGTTGAATAGATAGCATTGTGGAATATAGTATTTCGTGCAATGCTTGTTACTGCACATTCTGGCAAAAATAGTATAAAATTTCAAATGTACATACTCTGTGCACTGAATATATACTGCAGAAACAGTAAGTGTAGTATGCTTTTCCAAAATACAGAATTAAGAATCAGACCATCAGTGTCTTTTTGACTGGGGTTGGGAACAAGTCTGCAGTTATCTGGACCAGGAGGGAGGATATCTGGAATTCCATCGTTGTCATCATCATCATCACACTCGTCCCCAATGCCATCATTATCCGAGTCCAGCTGAGAACTGTTGGGCACTTCAGGGCAGTTATCCCTCGTGTCCTGATATCCATCATCATCCCTACACGCAGAGAATCATTTTCAGTAGGTCTTTAAACACAAAATAAGCAGATTTTTCTGAGTAATGAATTATACCACATAAGAAATTGAAATTGACTTATACTAAAAGAAAACAAACTTAAAACAACTATTACACTTTAAGAGAACTGTAAAAATCTTGGGTAAAATAAACATTTATCAACACAAGTACTTACATGTCCTTGTTTGTATCACACACATCTCCCACCAAATCGTTATCCATATCTGACTGCAAAAAAGCAAAATATGAGAATTAACCATTGCATTCATATTTAAAAAGCAGGGTTCACAAAATCTAACCAATTTCATTTTATTTATTATTTATATGCCTCTTTAATAATTATGGAAGAAATGTTGATACATTCAACTAATGTCACTGAAGCGCTCATCTCTTGTACATTAACAGAAGTTAACCCTAACATAAGCTACTGTTTCTGTAGTTATCAAAAGTTCTGAAAAAGTGATGGGTTGATCATGTTCATTTTTAATCTATTTTTAGGAATATGATACAAGTTTGCTTAAGTAGTCACGTTGTGGAATTTGGCTATTGAAAATGCAACATTTTAATTTGACTGCTCAAATGAGCAGAGTTAAATTAAAGCAATGGGTGAGCAATGAGCAGTAAACAATTTATGCAAAATATTTAGTCAGGTAACCTAAAAAACCCTGGGGTGCCTCAAGGTTCAGTGCTTGGACCTCTACTCTTCTCGATATACTGTACACAACCTCACTGGGCACTAACATAAAAGCACACTACTTCTCCTATGATTCTACACAAATGATAGACAGTTTTACATCATTCCGGCCTAATGTCCCCACTATCTCAGCTGTATCTCTGCCTCCATTTTTTAGACATCTCAACCCGAGATGAAGAACCTTCAGCTTCATCTCTGGATGGTGCCCCCTCTTCCCTTCCTTTTACCATTATATTGATCCCTTTGTCAAACCTGCAAAGGATCGTTGACCTCAGGACAGCTGTCACACGCGTCACCCACACCATCTCCGTCTCGGTCTGTCTGCATGGGATTGGGTATCTTAGGACAGTTATCCAAAACGTTAGGGATGCCTGCGAAGAGAATACAGTGGCAGGAGTAGATGATGTTGTACAATGCTGTAAAACTACAGAACAGTTAAAAGTGAGTAGGCCAGTACCATCTCCATCAATATCATTATCACAGATATCTCCTTTGCCATTGCCATCCGTATCAAGCTGATCTCCATTGGGAACGTTAGGGCAGTTGTCGCAAGCATCGCCATACGAATCTGTGTCAGAGTTCTGCTGGTCCTTATTGGGCACTAGACGACAGTTGTCCTAGAAACATGCAATTAGAATAGCTACAGCTTAGGATCTGTCCTACAGACAATTGGTTTCAAAATAATAATAAAAAACATTAAAAAAAAAAACATCAGGACATCAGCCAATATGAAACCGGTGTGTTATCTAATTATTGCTCAATATTTCAACAATCCTTAGCCACTTGATCAGAAACCTCAACATTTTTGATTCCATCTCCATCTGCATCCTCATCACATTGATCACCAATCCCATCTCCATCTGTATCTTCTTGTCCAGAGTTTGGGGTATTCGCACAGTTATCCTGCACAGGGATATTCAAATTATTAATACTCATATTATACCAAAAAGCATGATTAACAACAGAGATGTTAAGCAGAAATCTGTTCACAGGGTAGTAAACAATGAATTGGACAGAATGTGGCAAATTCAACACAGTTTCGGCTAATTTAACCAGGTGATATTTGGACTGGTGTTGCGATGCAATAAGCATGTTAAATTAAGTAATACTCTGATGGCCAATGTAATCTTGTTTAAACAAGATTTTGTACACTTTGTATCAATCAAGATGGTAGTAATTTATCAATTGATAAAGAAGAGTGCTATAACCAGTGTTTCTCAGTATTTTAGACATTATGATCTGGCCAGTGCAATTCGGCATGGATTTTTTATTCAGCACAAGTGTTTGTCTTCTGATGATTAATTTCTTTAGTGAATTGGGTGATTAAACAAGGCAGATGAGCAATTTAAAGAACTATCAGTGGGTGCAATTTATTTTTTGTGAATGAGTATGTACCGCTCTGCAGTGTTGGTCATTGTCAATGCATGGAAGTGGTTCATCAGGGTAACCATCAATGTCTGAGTCTGGACCACAGATGTTCCCATTACCTGCCCAGCCAACGTTACACTGCGGGACACAAAATGAAGAGAAGGATCAGCCATTTGGACAATTCTGGCTTTTTGAGTTAAAAGAAGCAAAGAAGTAATCCAAAACATTAAAGAATTTGTCATCTCACTTAAGAGCAGTATGTGCTTTAATTACAAATGAAGATTTTAGATTCAGAATTTCCAGGTAGGAAAATTAATTTCTAGATTCTCACCAAGCAGGAAATGTCATTATTGCGGCCCATCGCACAGTGTGCATTTACATCACAGGGGTTATAGCCCAGAGTTTCACACGTCCTCCTTGCAAAACAGCCAGCAGTCTGATTACCCACAAATCCTGCTTTACACTGGCCACACTTGAACGATCCCTATGAAAAGAGAGAAATCAGTTTGACAGTGGTACGTTTATGTTTCACCAATTATGGCGAATTCTGGTGTTAACTTATTTAAAGTGCAAATTTTGAGAGTTTACTCACCACTGTATTTATACAGACTGAGTTGGGCACACAGGCACTTGAGTGCTCAGCACACTCATCAATATCAACACATTCCTGAAAAAAATTAACAATATTCTCACGGTAAAAGCCTGTTCACACCAAGAACATTAAACAGTAAAGCTAATCGCAGACATAATATCTGTTCAATGAAATAAAAAATACTGAGGTCTGAATAGGCCATATCTTTACATTTTGTTATCCTCACTATTTTTGGTTGTAATTGGACTTTTGACACATTTTTACCTGCTTGTGGCTCTTGGCAAAGTCCAAACCAACCCCCCTGAGTGTTGTACCGGTGAATCCTATGGGACAGGGCTCACAGGTGAAGCCTTTAGCTGTGTTCACACACAACTCTGCAGAGAAACAGGGCTGAGAAGTACACTATAACAAAGGGAGATATTGATAGAAAAAAGAAAAGTATGGCGGAAAACAGATTATGTTAAAACTGTAACTTCCATTTTCTGCTGCAGCACAGATTAAATATCTCAATATGCTATGTATTTACCAAGATGTCATGAGTGTGGCTATGTGGTTGCTAGCTGCTTTGCTTACTGGGCATATATATATATATATATATATATATATATATATATATATATATATATATATATATATATATATACGTATATTCTTTTTCACAAGGGTATCTACAGATCAGAACACTGTAGAAACTTGGGGGTTGGTCAATTTGAGTTTGCCCAGTAAGCAAGCAGCTAGCAACTACAGTTTATATAAATAAATAAATAAATATATATATAAACTGTACTTATAGATAATATAACATCAATGAAATAAAAGTCAACTTAAGAGTACTTAAAGAGTGTACATTTTTGTTTCTTAAAATACTTATGTACACTTTTATAAAGTGCACTTCTTAATTTCAAATTACGTTTTACTTTAAAGTACATTTTAAAACATATTTTAATAATCTTTTGCTGTGCTTTAAAGAAATACACATATTTTGATGTGTTGATTAACATTCTAATTTGATTGATTCTAATTTTAACTGTAGTCTGTTATTTAATATCACAATATTATGTTAAGTCATGTTTAGTTTCATGGTGTTTTGGTTTAGTTTTCCCTGTTCTCGGCCATTGTTAGTTTCTATGGTTGTCAATTAAGTTACACACCTGTTCCCTGTTCTGTTGATTATCCACCCTTGTGTATTTAAGCCCTCAGTTCTCCAAGTTTTTTGCTTGGTGTTGTCGTTGTTTTAAAATGAGTGAACTAAGGCACGACTGCACAAAGATGGTCCTCAAGGGACATTTTTGCCAAATTTGTGGAGTGGGAGCTGGCTAATAACAATTCGCTGTTGACTGTCTGCCTCACGGGTGAGCCAGAGTTGACGCCTGAGCCCAACTTCATCCCGGAGTCTGACCAGTTGCGTGAGCAAGCAACACCGTCCGTCCCAGTGGGTGTCCTCGTGGAGTACGAGGGCTTGGATTGGAACCCTGACCATACTCCAGATACTGAGGGTGAGATGTGTCTGGCCTCTGTAAATGTTTGTGAGGAAAGTGGTTATTTCCCAAAGCCTCCAACTCCGCCTTGGATCCCCTGGTTCCGCCTTAGGCTGCCAAGCCCGTCACTCCACCTCGGCCCGTTGACCAGTCGGCTCCACCTTGGTTCCTCACCCCCTCGGCTTCACCTGGGACCATCGTCGTCACAGCTTCACCGGGCTCCCTCGTCACTCCGGCTCTGCCTTGGTCAGTCATCACTGCTTACGCCACAGGACTTCCGGGCTTTTGGCTGCACCTTGTCCCTCCACCCCTTCAGCTCTGTCCGGCTCCTCCTTACCTTCAGCTCCACCTTGGGCCTCAGTCCCACCGGCTCTGCCTCAATCCTCCGGCACCCTGGCTCCTTCTGCCTGCTCGTCACCACGGTTCCACCTTGGCCTCCACTACCTATGGTGTCACTCAGTCTCTGTGTCTCCTCCTTTGTCTGGGTCTCCAGCTATCCTGGCTCCACCGGTGGGTCCACCTCCTAGTGTCCGTCTGTCTCCAGCTTTTCGACCACCTCCAGAGCTGCCACCCTTCCTCAAATGCACAATGATGCACCTTCTGGGAGGTGGGTGTTTTGTCAGAGTTATGTTTAGTAATGTTTAGTTTCATGGTGTTTTTATTTTGTTTTCGCTCTTCCCGTTTTGCCTGTGTTCCTTGTCATTGTTAGTTTCCATGGTTGTTAATTAAGTTACACACCTGTTCCCTGTTTTGTTGATTATCCTCCCTTGAGTATATTATTTCTGTAATTAGTACTAATAATAAGTAATAAGTGTCCTTCTAAGTGTATGACTCTGGTATTTTTGGAGCAATATAAAAAATACTTGATGCCTTAGCAAACACTAATAATTATAATAATAAACTATGCGATATTAGCAGGAACCTCATCAATGTCCTGGCAGTGTGTTCCGTTGCCTGTCATGCCCTCTGGGCAGGGGCCACATTGATATCCTGGGTACGTCAAACTCTCCATGCAGCTTACGCCGTTATAGCAGGGGTTAGGATGACACCGTGATTGAGGCTCATGGAATCCTGATAAACAAAGAGAGAGCAACATACAGGTTACCTCTCTCCACCTTTCATAAAAGAACGGGCACGGCCATTTGTAAATTTCATCAATTGTAAATTTCTTCATGTGTCTGGCTTCTGGTGTCATCCGCTTCCAGTTATTATTATGCTGCTTGATATTGCAAACTGGTTATTTCTTACCACATTATTTTAATGTATTGTCAAAATTATAAACCCACTGGTTTGTAGCGCAAATAGTTTTACCATTTACCGAACTTTGATATTATTTTCGTTATTTCCCTATAGGAATTGGGAATTGGAAGCCTCACATATTCACAGAAAACAGCTTATTTCCATGTTGAAAAATAAGGTTAATACCATGACAATCTTCAGATATGTTTTAACAAAACCTAATAGATCCATTATCAGATCCATTATCCTTCCGGCTTTTCTCCACCACTTACCACACACTTGACATTCAAGGATGGTGTTTCTTATGAGAGACATCTCTTTAGTCTAAAAACACAGAAAAGCAGAGAGAATTTGATTTGATAAAATCCCATACCCCAATTAAAAACAGAAATGTGCAATACAATACCTGTTCTCTGATATCCTCTCTCAGCTCTCCCATGATCTGGTTAAAGATTATCAGCTGTCCAATCAGAGCTTTGGTGTGATCACCTGGCCATATGAGAGGGTATTTTTATTATCACAGAAAAGCATTACAGGCATGGAGATAATTCAATTGTGATAGTACATTCACATGATTTGATAATATTTGATATTTACCAAGGATGGCGTTGATGTCACTGGCTACTGTAAAGAAACAGCATCAACATTTTATATATATAAAACAAATCTTGTTCTAAAACAAAATCATATACAGACAAATATTTTTGAAGTCTGTAATTTTTTTATGTTTTTTTTTTTATTTAAAAATCTTTAATTAAAAAATGTGTTGTGTGATGTTATTTTTAATGATTTTTAAAAATTGTAATGCATATATCTCATGCTCACAAAATTCTTACAATTTATACTTTTCTATTTGAATATATTTTAAAATGTACTTTATTCCTGTGATGTCAAAGCTGAATTTTCAGCTTAATATTATCAATTTTAAAACCAGTTGTGCTGCCTAATATTTTTGTGGAAATTGTTTTAAAAAAAAATCAGGATTCTTTGATGAATTGAATGTTTAAAAGGACACCGTTTATTTTAATTTGAAATTTATTCAGTTAAAATCATAAAATTATAAATGCCTGGTGTCAGATAATGACAGTTCTACAGTGATAAGTCTATGGAAGCCACAGAATAAAAAAATGAAAAAGGTCATTTTGAGTTACCTCTCACAATTATGAAAGGAATGAGTGAATACATTGTTTTTAACATGACTCTGGTATGAAGCAGGTCGCCATTGCTAATGAGAGACAGATATCAGCCCCACACGCGAGTAACGTTATAAGAAATAAGGACATTTCATTCTACCGAAACACACGCAAGTGCAGAATTACTACACACAGGTCAGTTTATTAGACGAATGAAACTTGAGGTAACGCAACGCTGTTTCACTTGGTCTACACTATCACACTAAACTGTATTTGAGTGCGTTGAAAGTTATAATGTTATTCTATGTGTTAGTTTGTTGGCTGTATGAGACTAGCAGTAAGCTAGATCAACATTAGAATAAAATACTGATCATATTCTCTAACATTTCATCATGTTGAGCTATATAACATTGATTAGTTTTATGTACATTTGCTCACCTGTCTAATAAAGTACATGCAAGAGCGGCGTCTCTGTCAAGTCGAAGTTAGTCGCGGACGTGGAGCTCTTGGCATTTCGAAAACGCCACGCTGATATTGATCCTCGTTTTAGTTCTCCTTTTGTCCCAAAGTCTGCTTGCCATGGTCCATAATGTTTGAATGAAACAACAACAGTGTGAGCGTGCCGCTAGACGTATTTAAAATTGGAATTTCTCTGAAATTAAAAATCTTTGGGAACTTTTGGGATATTGTAAGTACAACTGCAGGAAATATATCTGTGCAAGTGATTTTTTTTTTTTTTTTTTTTTTTTACAAAAATCTTACATATTGTACCTTTAACTGTAGGCCCAATACATTGTATCCCATTTGAACAGCATATGTGAAAATTATGTAGACTTATTCATGCTTTAATAGTAGACTAATCATTTCACCAGTCCAGTCTGTGGCTTGTAACATAAATGTCTTTGTATAGTTTTAAAGGGCGTATTTGACGACGGAATTCTATAAATATAAAAATTCTTATTCTGTGGATTTTGCCAGTTATCTCCAATTGTTACCACTGTTTTTCTGCCACCATAATGCGCATGCAGGTGCAAGTGACGTAATTGTGACGTCTGCTCCCAAATGGTCTATCTATAATGGGCATAATTTCTGCATTGCCACAAGAGGGCAGTATGATGACATGATAATGGAATACTATACCGCCTATGGTATACTATGCAGTATGTACTGTCCTACCTAATATTTAAAAACAATTGTCTGAAAAACATTATAGTATGTATTAATAAAGGTCTGACAAAAAGTAGCATGCTTTAGTGCTGTCACATGATATAGGTGGTTATATTATTTATAGTTTATTTGTCACAGTGTAAATGAAAGGATGAATTGAGTGCACTGTTGGACATTGAGTGCCCAGTGTGCTCTGCTGTAAATTATGTATTTTTTTTTAAATGTCTTGTAAGTTACCACATAGTTAAAGTTCCTTTGATACTGTGAAGTCATTACCTGCATTGTTTATAGCTGAATCTCCTTGAAATGGACAGTCAATGAGAAGACCAGCTGTAGCCAGAGAGCCTCCGAGAGCCAGTTTGACAGACTCTACTAAGCCCTAAAATGTATACAGCACATATATATATATATATATATATATATATATATATGAAACATACTCATTACTAGCATATTTACACATGTATCCTTATCTCTCTTCTTCCAGACTTCATCATTTAACACACTGACCTTGTACCACTGAAAATGTATTAAAAAAAATCCATCAGAACAGTATTTAAGTCACTTGAAAAGTACAAACCACACAATTTGAAATATCATTTATGAGCTATGCATTATATGTGCTCCTGTAAAGGTTAAGTTCACCAAAAAAGCTAAATTCTGTCATCATTTACTCACCCTCATTTCAAACTTACTTTCATTCATCTTCGAAGCACAAATTAAGACATTTTTATCCTCTCATCCTTTTACAAAATTTGTCTACATTAACCAAGCAAAAAAGAAATACTATGAGTGTAATTAATATATGAATCGAGAGGTTTAACCCAAGTTTTATACATGTATGTATAAAAGCCTAAAATAAATCTGTTCATCATATAAAGTGATTGTCTCTCTTCAGAGGACAATTCATATGGATTATCTTTACAATGCCACACGTTGAAGCATCCGAGTTTTGGTTGCATGGACTTGAAGGTCTCTCAGGTTTTATTAAAACTATCTTCATTTGTGTTTTCGAAAATGAAAAAAAGTCTTATGGGTTTGGTACAACATGCACTTGAGTAAATGACAAAAAAAAGTTTTCTGAACAGTTACTTTGATTCACACAGACTGCAAACCATGACAAAAAAATGTTAATTAATTGTTGACCTAAATGAATCACCTGTATCCTGGCATAAGACTTCTGTCCGGTGCGAACATCCACAGATTCTGCCTCTGATGGAAGCCCGACAAAGGAAGGGAGGCCCTGAGCAGAGTCGACCAATCGACAGTTTACATAAAGCTCTAGGTTTATGTGACTCCGTCTAAGTCCACCCATTCTGAGAATAAGTGATTGGGTGCGTCCCTCAGCGAGGACAGGATTTTGTAAATTGACAGCATGAGCTTTTCCATCAGAGCGCAAGTATCGCACCAGTACTGAGGAGAGAAAGGAGAATTGATCTTTCCAATGACAGGAATCATAAACAAAGACTTACTTAAACTATTAAGAACCTTTTGAAACACAAATTACATATGAGGGAATGTTTGCAAAGGTATTTGGGAAAAGCACTCACTTTTGTTGATCTTGCCTACAGCAGCAATCTCCAGGTACTTCTTGTTGTCCTCCTTATCATAGAGGCCGAACAAAACGCCGCCGAGTTTGGGTGGCAGCATGAAGGTGGAGGTGATGTACAGATCTCCCACTGTCTGAAGAGATCCAAACAGATTCTCTATAGCTGCAGCTGTCTGACGTGGATCACGGAGCTCCAAAATATTTATCACTGAGAGAGAAACAGAACAGATTTTAAGAGATTTGTTTGCTTCAGGCAGGTATTATGCACAGATCATTTTGTTGAATATATGCACTATAAATATTCATTATATTTTTATTTAACCTGTTATATTCATTATTTAAAGAGGACATTTTAGGCCCCTTTTCAGTCTTGATTTTGTTTTTGGGGTCTACTAGAAGAGGTTTTAATGCTTGAATGTTCAAAAGACACATTATTTGTCACATATTTTGACATTGTTGCAGCACACTCTCTGCCCAGTCCATCAGTAATGCTCTGTTTAGTTTCTGCCTCTATGAAGCCCCTCCTTCCGAAAAGGACAAAGGGCTCTTATTGGTCAGATGGACCAGTGTGTTGTAATTGGTCATAGCGTGTTTGGAAATGTCACGCCCCTTACCAAAACCGCAACTTTCTACACCCAAGTGTAGGCTACCGCACACTACCTGAAAAGTGAAGCCAAAGCATTTCGATCGCCCCCTGGTGGCTGCATACAGTATAGGTTATAAACCTTACCCTCTCCATGTAATTGAATGGGACAAGAGTCAAACTAAACAATCCAATTACACATCAATTATTATTTTTATTTTTTTTAATTGTTTCTGTCATTTTAGGTAGGCCTAGTTCTTATCACACAGACGTATGTTCAGGTGTTCGTTTTAGCAATAAGTTTGGATTCAGTTAGTTATTTGATAATGGGGTGTAACGTCATGATTGACAGCAGTGTCTGCGGGAGTATGGGCAGGACCTTGATACCACGCGTCCACCTCAGGATCACTACTGCAAAGACTCAAGCTCCGATTGACGTACTCAGCAACAATCGTTTCTGGGATATTTTGGCTTCATTTCCCTATACAGTGGAAAGAAGCAGAGATGTGCTGTTCATCTTTTTTTCAACATAGGGCCCTGTTCCAAATGGAACCCTAAGCCCTCGCGAACTTCCTCTGAGTCCACACTTTCGTGACGTAATGCTGCTTTGACTGACGGGTAGAAGTCTTCTGCGGAGCTCGCAGGCTTGTGGGCTCGGTAAAAGTGCGCATCAAAGGCGCATAACGGCCAAAAAGAGCCCCCTTCTGAAACCTGAAATGACAAATGGGACACCCTATGGTCTTGTCAAAGTCCCTTTCAAGGAAAGTCTGTTCACTCGGCAGCCATATTTGCAACGCCTCCGGGCAGCGAGGCATCCAAGACCAAGTCCTATCTATTTGAGAGGGGGAATCCTGAAATCTCAAAAACTACTTGCAACAAAATCTTTCATGAACTGTCCCATAAATGTTGTTTCTTATTACTCAAATAGTGTTTAAAAAAAGCAAATTTTTCAGGCTAGAACAGCCAATGCGCATGTGCATTCCTAAGCTCGCGAGTCTCAGGTTTCTATGGGAACCGGAGCTTCTTATGGTAGCTGCAGTGACGCAATGACTTTACCAATCAGCGATTGGCTCTTTTACTTAGAAGGTGGGATGTATTACGCCATATTGCGCGTTGCAGTTTCACCAAGTCATAAGTAATAGGAGTGAACCGTTTTCCTATATTGATAGTCTTTGGTCTTGTGAACTTGACGGAAACATGCACACTGCAGAAATCATAAGTTCAAAAGACCGCAAGTGCACATGAAGTGAGCCATTTGGGACAGGGCCACACTATACTAACGCAAATCAATCAGGCCTTTTTTTTGCGTATGCCTAGGAATTATTTAAATGAGGAATATTGTGACGTGGATATTCCCGGAAGAAAACTCAAGTCTATAATCAAGGCATTTTAGGGTGTTCAGAAACAGTGCTTACTGATACAGAGAATAACTCCCTTTGGAGTGGACTTTGTAACTTTGCAGTCCTTTTTCATGTTCAGACAGCAACAATACAGACTAAAGTAGGTTGAAGATGTAAAATAAGTTTGAATAAATCTGTCATGAAAACAGACACCTTTTAAATACCCTTTAATCCATCAAAAATCCATTTTCCAAACCATGTTTTTCTCTTGAATCCTGAATCACTACTGTACTTCTATAATAAGTGTTAATATTCAGACTATTTTAGACTGGTACCACTGCAGAGTAGCACCCATTACACGCTTACAGTCAGGTGTAAATGTTAAATGAAAACCTGTGCACACAAGTAAGCACTTGTATGAGATTGAGTATAATTGGCCAAGTAAGTGGTGTCTGATCAATATGTAAAATGACCAGCCAAATGCTTTTGGTCAGTCATTATGGGTGCAGGTGCACCAAAACATTTAGGGGCAGGTAAGCCTGAAATGCCTGAGACCAAAATAATAGACTGGCATGCAACAAATTATTGATCCATTCAAATAATGATGCAACTCCATAGGCTGTACAGACAATATATACAGCTGCAATCGAAATTATTCAAATCAGGTTCATTGTCAAAATGTACAGACTTTCAGCTGTTCACACTGCAATGGTCACAATATGACCAGACTCTGCACTCATGGATTAAAAAACATAATTCAACATATAAACAACACTTTTTTTAATAGCCTAATTAAGTGATTATTACAAATAAATCGTTAAATGCTAGAAATGAATAAATGTAAATAAATGAACAATCCTGTGAAAACCAATTATTGGTTGTTCAACCGAGTTGATTTTGTAAATAATTACATTTTCCATTTAAAATAAATGAATTTAGCAGACACTTTTATTCAAAGCAGAATGTGCTATATTGCAGAACATGGCAGAAATAAATAGAGCTTTTAAACAATATGCCACAAAGACAATTATAAGGGGCCAAAGGTTGCCCCTCAATAGAAATGTAATTTATTTCTACAGTCAGAGTTTGTATAGCCTACTGGGTAACAGCTTCCACTTATTTGCATGATATTACCTCATTGTTTGGGGACATTGTCTGACCACTATAGGACTGGGTCACTAGGGGGAAGCATTAAGTGAGCCAATAAAGAACAGTTTTAAATGAGGAATTAACGGTTTAACAGTGCAACTAACCAGCTGAACCCTTCATGAATGTGAAAGTTTTATAGCACTGAACGTGCTTGTTATTTTCACATTGAACACAGTGGGGGTAAAATAATCAGGATCCAAGTCTAAGAAAACCCCCACACAAATTAGTGTTTCTATTAGGCTACATTTTAAGATGTCTAAAAAACCCACCTTTAATTTCCGACGATTCGGAGAAGTGGCCAAACGCAACATATAGGACAAGCAGGTTTGACACAATTTTCCTCAACTCCATCCTCTTAAAAAAAGTCCAGCAAATATTGTTTAATAAAACGATTCGAATATATTCCAGTTTAAAGTCCTGTTTCCCAAAGACACGAACAGCTCAAAGCGCCCAAGATCTTCATAACATCACATAAACCCGCTGACCGGAGAGTCGCTGTGACCTGAACGGCCCGGGGTTCAAAGTGTCTGAGCGGGTGCCGGGTGAGTCTGACTCTGCGGGTCCTCTGAGACTCTGCGGCGCTCAACACTTTCTATCCCAAATGAGAAACAGAAGTTGAGCTGTAGGACGGCAGGGGGAGAGATAACGAGCCTTGTCAATCAACTTACAAGTATTTATTGCGGGTCTCTCCCGCTGCGACTTAAGCTTACCGCACTGAGCTCGTCTCAGACTATTGCATTTCATCCCATCTCATCGTGCAAATGAAAATCTATGAAAGTTTTTGTTTCGGTGAACTAAAAATAGATATTTGAGTTTGGGTTCAACAATACATAAAGCATAGATAGACGACAGAGTGCAAATTAAAGCTACGACAACGGTTTGATAATTTTGAGGGCGGAATTCAAAGCTCACTGTCTTCGCTTGTCTTAATTTAGAGAAGAAAAAAACAAAAAAACAACAACCTTGTTTAGTTATGATAAATGACATAAGTGTTTTTTTCAATGTTTTTGCTACAAGTGTCTAGCTTTGGCACTGGCAGCCGGAAATAGCGGAAAGCGCTAGTTAATAGGCTACTTCCGCGAGCGTTTGTTTGGTGCTTTTACCAAAAAAAGAAGAAGAAGAAAACACACACACAACAACTTTGGCTAGCCTACACGTTGATTTTGTATTATATATATATATATATATAGGCCTATATATACTTTTTTTTTTAGACACACAAATATGTACGTTAGATATAAGGGCTCAATGCAAACGGTACAAAGGGCCCAGAAAACCAACCAAAACCACTGCATTTTAAGATCCACAACAAACCTTTTATCTTCGGGTATGGGCCGGAGGCAAATGTATCTTGTCACATGTAAAATGAGAGAATCATTTGTATAACAAAACTAAGTCACATCTGAACAAATTATGCTCAGCTAACTTTTTTCATGATGGATGTAGGCTACTATGATTATGAACATCATAAGCTACTGCTTGAAATGTTATCTTTTGTTAAAACACACGCCACGTGCGTTTACACAACAATGATGTACTAAAAATGGAAAGGTTGTGTTTTTCATGTGGCAATGCTGTCGAAAAAAAAGAAACCACGCCTATTGACTGAACACATGATACGAATGCGCATGACGTCATATTTTTTACGATTTCGTGTTTTTGTAGCAACGATAACGATAACGTTTTCAAAAACTTGCACTTTGAAACCTGTTTTCAAATGTTTGCGCTTTCAGGACCCTAAAAACACTGTTGTTGTGTAAACGCTAAAACAGATAAAAAGTTTTCTTTTTTTAAGTTTCTATGGATTATAACTTTATGATCATGTCAAAAATAGTTTCAAACGCAAACCCTATGGCACTCTTTGCAATTGATTGGTTTAACCAAACTGGGATTTGAAACACTCACATTACATTTAAAACACAAACACCTCAAATTCCATGGGAAGTAGGAGGCAGAAATTTTCAACTAAATCTTTGACTTGATGCTAAACAGCAGCATAATTGAAACAATACTACTGAAAGAATTTTGATCAAGATATGTCTGAAGATCATAAAACAAATGATAAAGTTAAGCACATGCAAGCTGTGTAAACAACCATCTACATTCTATGTTAATCTCAACCGATGATGACTTAATACTTAATGCTGAAAGAATTCAAAAAACAAAAATAAAAAACGCCCTTAAAACTGTCTACTATTAAACGCTGCTTCAAAGTACACTTATGTTGATTTTTTTTATTATTATTTATGGACCAGCATTATACAGAAAATGCATAGCAGCCTGTATTTGTTTTAAACAAAACATTGTGTCATTAAATGTGGAATCCTTTCATGATTACACAGTTGCACAAGTTACTGACAGTAAAATACTTTTGTAGGAACTTTGAGAAGGTTTAACCCTGTGAGGTACAGCGTAGGTCTGGCCTCAGAGCAACAAAACGGATGAGCCCACTGTGCTTTGGGTTTCCGGTGAGACTGGGATGGAGAAGACCAGCTGTATAATGGCCACAGACTCCAACTTAACTGCAGTGTTTGGCATGAAATAATAAAGTTCTCGTCAGCAGTTCTCTGGGGAGCTCTAAAATCTGGCTGATTTATTAAGCTTAGCATCTTGAGTGGTCAAAGAGCTCCAAGATGGTTGGTTTAAGATAAGAAGTCTCTGACAAGCTGACTCTGCAATGTGTTGGAAATGTTAATAGTTTGACAGTATGTTTAGTCTGCAGGACAGCATATTAGGTCACTGCACCATATAAATGTAAGATTTAGAGCGTAAAAAAAGTGATGAAGCATTGCAATGCAGCTGTTAATGTTAACAACCTTTCTTCTGTATATCTAATTTCAGAGCTGGTAACAGTCGGTTTCCACGATGATGTATGATGTACAGTGTACAAGCATACAGATTGCTACGTTGTACAGTTAAAAAGGAGCATAGACCGATTTGCTCATATTAATGTGTTTAAAACTCACCAATACACCGATAACTCCAAAAAATCAGTTTATTGAATTAACCCGTTGTCCCGGTTAACATGCAAACCAATAACCCTGTAATGCAAGTAAACCACGTTTACAAGATTTTATTCAAAAATCAGGTTATTCCCCGGTAAACTTAATCATTAGTGTATCTGACTATGAGGGCCCTATCATACACCAGACGCAATGCAGCGCCAGGCAAGACGCAAGTGTTTTTTGCTAGTTTCAGCCCGACGCAGTTATCATTTTCACGTCCTGCGCCACGTTGTTTAAATAGCAAATGTATTTGCGCCCATTTGTGCGCCCATGGGCGTGCTGGTCTGAAAACGAGGTGTGTTCAGGCGCTTTTTTTGGCACGTTGCTATTTTGAGGCAACTGAAATAGACTGCGCCATTGACCAAATGAAACCTGGTCTAAAATCAATAGCGCAATGTTTTTTTATTTAAAGAGCGCGTTAGTAATATGCGCCTATAGGCGGGTGCACAACGCACGTACACTTTGTCCCGTAGATGGTCAGTTTGCGCGCTTTAAGTTCACGCATGAGCAGATCTGTTTCCTCGCGTGAGAAACGTTCAGTTTTTCCGCTTGCAAATTCCGCCATGTAAATAACGAATCCGCCATGGCGCGAGCGCAAATGGCTTTTAAAGGGAAAGGGAGATGAGACTCTGATTGGTTTATTGCACGTTACGCCCAAAACACACCCATTACTCATTAAGAGAATAGGGACAACCTAGTCTCAGCCTCAGACGTCCCGCCCACGGACCATGGCTGAACGTCTGATGTATATGGCACACTTTTCTGGAAACACTTCAGGAGTTTCGAAGTCGCGATCTGATTGGTTGAATTCTACAGGATGTCCGGGAGACGTGTGTGTCGCGTTCTTTTTCGGTCCACCTGGAAACAAATGCTGTGACGCCAAAACCCCTTGTGGAAGAAGAAAGCCGTTGTGTTTACAACCGTGACAATGAGCGCTTATCAGGATCAACTAAACGCTGGATTTTCAAAAGTATGTGAAGTTCACGGCTCCATTGTTGCAGTAAACTTGCACAACGTTCTTGAATGAATAATTTATTAGATGCACGCCGGCCTGTTATTGTAGGGACATCAACATTATATTGTCACGCCCCTAAACATGACGCGGAACAAAACGAACCGTGATTGGTTGCGTTACATGTCAGTCAAACGTCCTCTTGGGTAGACCTTGGCCAAGAAAAGCTACGATAGAGTCCAGACCTTCTGCCGTCAGTGTGAAGGTCTGGCTACGCGAGACTAGGGACAACCCTTTTACACCATGCGCACCAACCATTTTTCCTGTCGTTAAAACTAGCAAAAGTGGATTCGGACACGCTCTTGCGCCATGCACTTTAGACCATGCGCTTAGATCGTTAAAATAGGGCCCCGCGTATTCCATTTGTTATGTGAGATGTGATGCTTAATAAATAAGCAGTATTTTTACAGTACCATTTCTACTTCGACTGCATGGGATGAGAACACATTTTTATAATTTCTTGGAAAAAGAAAGAGTCTAGTTTAGTGATGCTTTTCCTTCTCCCCTATTATGAATCGCTCGCTCTGTCTGGATGTGCTTAAATCCGCAGTAAGAACACTTTCCAGTAACATATCACATATATGCACTTCAATAGGCCGACAGAACCAGGTTAATGTTTACATGGCCAGGCGAAATCAGGATATGGGGTAAAAATCTAGCAGTCTCGATCAGTTTATGCTAAAGCCGTTTATAACCTTACTCCGATAAAGGAAAACTTAACATAATCGGGTTAAGATCATACATGTAAACGTGCTGAATATTTCCCAGGTTGAGAGTTTTTTGAAGTGGCATGTTTACGTGAATGCAGACCAGGAGATAAAACTGTGAGATATCTTTTAATGACCTAAAAAACAAGTTAAAATTCCTGCCTGTGTGAGACCTGACAAAATTACAGACCACTGAAGAATCACAAGTATAACAATTATATTAACAATAATTAAAATAAAAGGAAAAGCACCAATATAGGGCTCGCTTGAGGCTACATCAAGTGAGCGATTCTGGCAGAGCACACTCGTGCATGATGTAAAAAGAACTGAGGTAATAGTATGTGCAGCTCTGCTCTCAATGGCTGGTGAGCTAGAATGTGCACTACTTGTCCCTGGTGGCACCCATCCCACTTTTCCTTTTGCATTTAGTCCTCGTCTTCTTCATCCTCGTCATCATGGCTAGAGTTGTTCAGCTGTGGCCGCTCACGCTTGATCTTAACAATCCCAGTGAAGATGGCGTAACCCAGCATGGCTCCCACAGCGAACAAAACAGAAAGAATCTGGTTACGGCGCTTGTGGGGCTCATTGTCGAAGTCGCCGCTATGAGGTTGAACATGAATCTTGTGACCTGGTGCCTCTGAAAAGGGGGGGAAGGTGAAGTTTAATTAAGTCAGTTTCAGCAAAAATGGGTTATTTGAGTCCTCTATAACTGGACCAAACTCAGACCCCTTTAAATGGACCAAAAAGTGACCCCCAGTTCTCTGCATTTACACTATCAGCGATCATAAAAGGAGGCTCAGATCTAATTTTACTTCATTTAGTTTACATTAGATTTACATCAATGTTTTTAGAACCTTATTAAAATAAGTTAAAATATTCATTGATTAGTAATAATAATAATAATAATAAAGCATTACATTAAATTAACTTTTTGGGTATTATTATTTATATAATATTCATACTAATAATAATAATAATAATAATAATAATTTAAATTAACCTTAAATGATTAAGTTTTAATATCATCATCATTATTATTATTATGATTATGAATAATAATACTTATTAAATTAAGGAAAGGTTTTTCGTAATATTATTCATATAATATTCATATGATAATTAATAATAATAATAATAATAATAATTTGTATTATTAATTATATTATCATCATTATTATTATTATTATTATTATTATCAGTAGTAGTAGTAGTAGTATTGTTGTAATTAATAATACTTATTAAATTAATATAACATACATAATGTTTATATTAGGCCTACTACTACTGATAATTTTTTTTTTTTAATTTATAAGGTTAATTTAAATTAATAATAATAAAATGTATTAATAATCGTGTAAGTATTATATAATTAATAATAATAAAAAAAATATATAATTAATAATACCAAAAACTTTCCTTAATTTAATATTCATATGATTATTATTAATAATAATAATTTGTATTATTATTAACTTAACCTTTTACATTAAATTATTAATTATTGTTGTTATTGTTAATACTTATTACATAAATATAATATACATAATATTTGTATTATGCCTACTACTAGTCCTCCTACCACTACTACTATAATGCATTATTAATCATTTAATTTAAACATTAAATTAAATAATAATTGAATATTTTTGGTATTATTATTTGTATTAGCTTCATAATATTTATTAACTACTACTACTACTACTAATAAAAATAATGATACTACTACCAAGATCAAAATCTTAAACAAAATATAATACAGCAATATCCACCTCGTGCATCAGAGGGGAAGTAGAGTTCTAGGATGTTGGAGCAGTACTGCTGCAGGTTGTTCAGAGAGTTGAGGTGCTGCTGAAGCTTTCCATTAGGCAGTTTGATCTTCAACAGAGGAGCCAGGTGTGCAAACACATACGCATCCAGCGACGAGGGACTGGAAGCACATGAAACATCATGGTCACATACGCACGTTCTCACACAAACACATACATACACAAATTATGCAATTACACACAATTGGTGTTGCTTACGAGTCTCCAAAGAAGAATTTTTGTGAGCCCAGTCTCTGCGATAGGAGGGTCATACATTCAAATGCGTCACGATAAAGCTACAGAGCAGAAACACAAACACAAAGATTAAGTTGATCAATCAAAACTGCTGCCAATTCTTTTTTGCTCATAACTCAAAATTAATCACACTCTTTCCAAAGCCTTCCTCTAAACCCAACAAAGCAGTGATAACATGAAGACATGTTGCCATGGCAATGAGTCATCTGACCCAATTCTTTCTATGTTGTGTAAACATATGACGGAGATCCTGCAGAATGGTCCAGGACTCAGGAGTGTCTTTGAAACAAATGTAGACCACCAAGAGACTGTCAAAAACAAAGCCCACATATAGAAATTCTCATGGTTTGAATGTAGCAGCTTATATTGAGATGAGGTAAAATAATTTCTTCCCCCTGGTTTCACAGACAAGGCTTAAGCATAGTCTCAGACTAAAATGCATGTTTGAGCTGTTTTAACTGAAAGCAACTTGCACTGTCATATCTTAAATTATGTCAGTGCCATTGTTTTGTCTCGAGATAGACACCAGTAATGTTTATAAAAGCCACTTACATGTCCTAATTAAAACGAAGGCCTAATCCTGGCTTGATCTAAGCCCTGTCTGTGAAACCAGGCCTTAAAGGGGTGGTTCAGAATTTTGGACATCGGACCTCATTTACAAGTTAGCCTGTTTGTTATTTATCAGTGGAGACAGTTTTCAAAAAATGTTCACCCAGTCCTTCCAGTTGCATAGTTCGCCGGTGCTAGGCTAGCGCGAGTCAACGGTATCTGCTAGCCTGCCATTAAAAACAGTTTTACCCACTCCACAGTACACCAAAAGCAAATAAATTATAACGCCAGACTACCGATGTAAATGTCTGTTGAGAGAATAATGTTAAAAATCAAACTACCCTTTCATCGCATTGCAATAGTTATACTTTGTTCCCTGTATTTATTAGCACAGTCTACAACAGCGGCGAAGTGATATTAAGTTACCTAGGCAACCGAGAGAGCCGGTCCACATGACAATCACGCAAGTGTATTTACCTGCCGCTGACACTCATCACTACAGCAGAAGCAGAGTATATTTCACGAAGAAATCAACAAGACATAGGACTATGGCCACGTTTGAACGCCATGGCAATGTTTTGGACTTTGGAGACGATGCAGGCGAGGAATGTGTGTTATTCAACGAACCGTAACTTACATGTATGAGCCGGAATACACAGACGAACACAGAGGGCAGAAATAGAAAGAATGTCTGTCTGTAGAGACAACAGCAGCTGGAGATGCCGTAGAGAACCGGGACAGAACATCGGGAGACCGGTGGTGCCAGTGCAGAAAATGTATAGCTACATATAAGTTAGCTAGCTAGACGTCCCGACTGTAGTGCGCTTCTGTTCTGTGTTTACTTTTCGGCACAGTACCAAGTTACTAACCGGAGCAAAGTAAAATTCCGCCGCTGCTGAGAAACTAGTTCCTGTAAATGTAATGCGATCATTGAGATGCAAGAGTAGTTTGATTTCTAACATTATTCTCTCAACAGACATTTACATCGGTAGTCTGGCGTTATACTTTATTTGCTTTTGGTGTACTGTGGAGTGGGTAAAACTGTTTTTAATGGGAGGCTAACAGATACCGTTGACTCGCGCTAGCCTAGCACTGGCGAACTATGCAACTGGAAGGACTGGGTGAACATTTTTGAAAACTGTCTCCACTGATAAATAACACACAGGCTAACTTGTAAATGAGGTCCGATGTCCAAAATTCTGAACCACCCCTTTAATGACATGAATTTGGATGAGATTTTACTTTAGCAGATTACACCTTTATTGTATCGATTAGCGTTAAACTACACTTAAATAGTGAAAGCTTTTTAGAAAGGTTGTCTAACCTGTTACAGTCACCTAAAACAACGCTTAAATTGCTTTCAGAAAGCTCAGAGAGCTTTCTGTCCCTCCATTTATGACCTACGAGACTACTCATTTCAAGCCCCAGAAAGGTAGTAAAGACATAATTAAAGTAATCCATATGACTCCAGTGGTTTAACCTCAATTTTATGAAGCAACGCGAGTGCTTTGTTTGCGAAAAACCTAATTTACAAAATATTAATGCACGTTCACGCAACAACGTCTGCTCTCAGGTCAACACAACCCGCATATGTCATGGTGCTCTCATCAACACGCTTTAGAGATAATTTTATGATGGCTTTACTACCTTTCAGGGGCTTGAAAGTGGTAGTTGCATAGGCTATCAATGGTAAAATAACAGTAAAATACCTTTATTTGTGTTCCGAAGATGAACGAAAGTCTTATGGGTTTGGAATGACATGAAGGTGAGTAATTAATGACTGAATTTTCATTTTTGAGTGAACTAACCCATTAATTAAAATTGTACTTGATCCCAAACTTTAGAACAATAGCGTACATTGTATGTTTTTTCATGTCATATATTTCTTCAAAGCATTCAATTTCAATTTTAAATCATTGAAGGAGAACATTGTGACAGAACTAAAATCTTCAGCGTTTGTTCCTCCCATCTCACCTCTTTCTCCAGCTGTTCACCGGGCTCCAGGACCGCGTCTCCCCTCACGAGTCTCAACTTCTCCAGCTGCTGGCTGTGCATGCGGTTGGGTAGCAGGAAGTTGAGAGGGAAGGGGATGTTTTCTGCATACCAGCCCCGTGTAACATCCACATAGTTTTTCGAATCTATCCACAGTGTGTAGACCTACCCAGACAGAATGGTTCAGAGACATATGAAGTTTCTCAGAACTCCAATTAAGTTCCACTAAGACTGTTAATGTCTCCGTCTTACAGTTTTAAAGAGGAAAACAGGATGTGCGGCACATCAGTAAACATGACGGATGTCCGAGGGGGACAGTGAAAGATCAAACATCAGCATCACAAACTGTGTCATCATGCAGAGAGTACAAATGACTGTACAAAGAGAAATAGCTTTGCAATGAACAGAAAATATTGGATACAATATAAGGGCTTTGAATATGTTTTGTCCAGACAGAGGTCTCTGTTTTAGGGAGTTTTCAGATTTGCTTGGTTCCGAAACAGGAGTTCAAATAGTTACAATGTTGCAATTTCTTCTTGGTTTGGTTTGCTATCTCAAGGCAGCATTTCTAAACAGACCGAAATTTGTTTATACAAGTAACCTGTCCTCTCATTGGTCAGAGTGCACCTGACAAACTTATCCATTTCATCTCCTGGACTCCCAATCTTGCGAAGTGAATCTCAAACTTTTATGCATGTATTGTTGACAAAGTTTTTGTTAGCCTACGCACGACACTGTTCCACAGAGCAATTAAAGCACATCTCTTTGAGACGCTTGCTAAACACCTTGTAAACTTCCACGCGTTTTGGACAGTTGTTCATCCGACCAAATTTAAATTAGGCTTTTCACTGCTGCTTTTTATGCAACTTACGTAGTTACTCGTAAATAATTTGTGATACAGCCTGGTTCGTTGGTCCGTTGGGTCTTTCCACAAGCTAACCACTCCAGTTTTAGTTTTTTTAAGTGGGCCGAGACCACGGCTGCGTTTCTCAAAAGCATCATAAGCCAAAGTTGATAGTAGAACCATTGCCACCAATGCTCTCTACGATCAACTTAGCTCACGACACTTTCGATAAACGCAGCCTATCTCAGACTGATTTCTTCTGTGCGGATGTGGCCATGTTCATATATGCCTAAACGAACTGAACTAAGGGTGAAAACGCGCCAGGTTCACTAACAGGTGTGAAAACGCCCTAGTCTTTTGCTGCTCACTCCTCACCAGTGCAGGTAGCAGTTTCTCCTCCAGTAGAGAGACAAAGGCAAGCGTATCGGCACCCTCCTTTGCTGAAAGGTCATAGTCTGCATTGTACTTCTGAAACAAGAGACAGACAATTATTTAACTGCAACTTTCAAAAGCACTCATCACATTTGGATTGCATTCTGTTCTTCATCTACTGTAAGGGTGAAATCAGCAGTGACTAACAATCAAAGCAGCAGCTGCAGTATGCCAGCAGTTGTTAATGTGAATGTAAGCAGTGAATGTAACTGACCATGATGTGTTTAGACATCTCTGAATGTCTACCACATTGCCAAAAATAACTCTCTCAATGATTAATGGATATAATAAGGAAAGGTTAAGCAATAAAATTAGTCAATTTCCAGAGTTCTTTCCTGGGAGCAACTCGGACATGCTGTGCATGCTCTTAGTTCACCTCTAACAAGCCATAAACGCTCATGCCATACCCACCGCATTTAAAACACAAACCGGAAGCTGTTATTGGGAAACAGCTCTCAATCTCATGACAGCTACAACAACCAATATGACCAACATCGTACTCTTTTAAAATGTCCAGCAAATATTCCATTAGGATTGTACAATAATAATTTTACTGCGATTTCTGGGTGGATTTAGATTTTGTCAGGTAACAATCTTTTGAATTTTATTTATTATTAGCATACAGATATTCAATGGTGTAAAAAATCAGTTGGTGTTATATTATGAAATAAGACCGTCAGTGGATCGACTTATTCTAGGTTTTTCTCTACATAAACTAGCAGTAATGAATTATGCAGTATCATTTGAGATTAGTAAATGTTTTTCTCCAATGCTCACCAAGGATGAATATAAATTATTACAATTTTAAATAACAGTTCCCTATTTGAATATACTGTAAAATGTCATATTTTTGTGATGGCAAAGCTGAATTTTAAGCCGCCATTATTCCAGTTTAGTGTCATATGATTCTTCAAAAAGTATTCAATATGCTGATTTGCTGCTTAAGAAACATGTCTTATTATTAATATTGGAAACAATTGTGCTGCTAAATATTGTTGTGGAAAATGACTTTTTATTTCTTCATAAAGTTCAATAGAACAAAAAAAAAATTGAAATAGAAATATTTATGTTTAAATATCTTTAATATTTTAAATATCTTTACTATCATTAACAACTTCCTTTTAAAAGAGCTTCAGAACAGCTGTCTTTACATCACTCAACACCCTTTCACAATCTACTTAGCATCTGCTCATAAACTGGTTTAAGGAAAATCCTTCACCTGTTTTCTGAGGATGCAGATCTTGATTTAGATGCTGAGAAGCTTTAGAGTCTAATCCTCACCTGTTGAGAGTGTGTGTGTGTGTGTGTGTGTGTGTGTGTGTGTGTGTGTGTGTGTGTGTGTGTGTGTGTGTGTGTGTGTGTGTGTGTGTGTGTGTGTGTGTGTGTGTGTGTGTGTGTGTGTGTGTGAGAGAAAGAGAGAGAGAGAGAGTTCATCTTGCCCCCAAAGGTTGTTAGCCTCTGAGGGTTGAGGGGGGGTTGTTCACCTGTTTTCGGAGATGAATGATGATCTTACTGGGTTGGGAGATGCTTCCTTCTTCCCTAGTCTTCAGAGCAGGCAGAGTACCTGTTGGAGGAGGAAACAACTCGCATGTTAACCCCTGCAGCAGAACATTTTAGAAAAATTTAACACGTGTATTCAAATCAAACACACTCCACGCAGGGTTCAAGAAGTCAGTGGAGGCTTGACACATTGACCTATGACCTGTTGAACTCAGCTCATTACACCCTCTTTCAGTTTGGGTCACTCTAAGGTTCCCTCATACAAGCTGTCATTCAGTCTTCAGTCCTTGGCAGTAGCTCACTTTTACAGCTTGATGTATCAGATGACCACTCACCTGTAGGACTTCTCCATGGGTTGGTGATTTTGTGAACTTTGAGAGGAGCTCCAGCAAACTTGGCATAGGCCTAAAGAGAAAAAAAGAAAGAGAAAACATGGAATAAACTCAGTTGTTTATTCCCAAGATACAAAAAAATAATAATGTAGCGCAACAGTTGAGTTCTGAAAGTAAAATCCCAATAATTTATCCACAGAGGAATAGTTTTTCATATAAACACGAGTAGTTCTTACAAAGTATGACAACCATTTGTAAAGTATCTGGACCTTGGAGAAGCAATCAAACATTGTTAAAATTGTTCATATAAACATACAAGATGCTATAGCTATAATAATAACATTATAGGCTATATATGAACATGGTTTTTAGTCAAAGTTTTTATTTTTAAAAATTACTTTTTGGCCCAAAAAAAAAAGTCTATTCTTTATCTTCCTTTTAATGTCAGGAATGTTGTATCACCCTAAAAAAAATTATCTTCACTTTAAAAAAATAATTTTATGTATGAATCAGTGCTATTTTAGGATCATTGAGATACTATAATCGTTTTTCATTGAGATAACTATAAAGTTAAACACAATGAAAATGAGAGAAAATGAGATGTTGCCTTGACAACTAGTTGAAAATAAGTTGAATTCTGTTTAATTATATTTGATCTCAGATAATGTTTATTTCATTTCAATTACACAGTTTTTTAATGGTTTTAGTTTACTACAATAACCTTGGTGTGTGAATTGCATTTTTAATGTATAGAGCATAAAATGAAAGTCATGACATTGACCCTAATATAATATGAATTATGGCACAGGTGGAACGCTGTAATGACCATTCAGCATCTAAGACTAGAGCCATGCTTTTTAATCAAGAAAAAATATATATACTTGGGAAAAAAAAAGTTAAATAAATTTATAATAAAAATAAAAAGTCTGTCATTACTCCTCAAAGGAGTTAAAATTTCACACGGATGAGTAATAGTAGGGCTGGATCATCATAGCATTGCTACACTGCTATTGAGACATTTCTGTGGGGGCTCAACGGGTAAGTCACTAATTGTGCCGTCCAAAAATGTGCTGACTTGAGTTAGTGCCTGGGAGGGTTTTATGTTTGCCAACGGGGAGATCAAATTCTGGACTCACTCCAAGTCCAGATAGTAAACAACATTTTGCAGTCAGCTCTGTATTAAATTGAACATGAAGACGCCAATCACAGCTCTCACACTTAGTGGAATTTATGAAAGTCACTGAACGTAGACGAAGGTAAGTAGGAAAGATCAGATGAGAGAGACCTGATGTAGTCTCTTTCATTTCCAACCCATCACGAATGTACTACTAAAGAACATCAAACAACAGCGCTGCCGCTCTGTAAATTCCAGTGTGGTTTGCGGCTCTTGACTGCTGTGCTGAGAAGGCATTTAACAGGAAAATAATTCATAGAGTTATGTTTTCTTTGTTTATGGAAAACTAACAGAGTGAGTATAATAGCATGTTTGTAACAGAAATGAATCATGTATCCAAAATACAAGATGAGATCATGGGACACAGTCAAAATTTAAAGCAGTAATAATAGACAGGCTCACATTAATACAACATCTTTAAGATTACGAGTTGAATGGCTGCAAGCACAGCTGGTAACCTGAGAAGTGCCCTGAGAAACGTCTGGATGCAGTTAAAGTAATGCTTATGTTTTTCAATCTCACACACAAGCCAGCTGCACCACCTATCCATGTGCTACTGGTCTTAAAACCTTCATTCATGTTTTTCTAACATCGACTGCACATTTATGTTGCGGTCTGAGCAGCTCGAAAGGGTGCTTTTGAGATCGTCTAGCCTACTCTCTAAATAAGTTCTTCTTTTAACTACTTAACGGACGTTAAAAAAAAAGATGTTCTATTCAGTATCAATGTGTGAACTCATTTTAAGTTTTCAAGTCTGTCTGTGTGTATCAATAATTTTTAATAAAAAATGTTTTTAATGTCTTATGCCTATATTTAATTTTTAGTCATTTTGGTACATCAAGTCAAACTGTTGCCTTGGCAAGATTTTTTTTTTTTTTTTTTTTTATGTGGTGTTTAGAGGGTTATGCTATAAAAACAGTTATAATAGTCTGGCATAGCCAGGGAAAGATGCATTTTTGTATATTCAAAAACAGCTGGATGGAGTGCAACGGAATAGAACAGAATGCAGCGGTCTCGAAGCATGTTTTACAGTTTTATTGGTAGTCAACTAATGTGACCCATCCCTGCAAAAGACTTGTCAATAACCTATCATATGAATTTGACACTATTTTAAGTTTTGGTGAATTGGTGGTGAATTCCTATAATCTCATTTGTACGCTTCCGTACAAACTGCTTATATCCGACTGAGGGTTAGGTTTTGGGGTGGACCTTCATGCTTATTTTTTTAAACATAGAAGTTAGCCTATGTTTTCTCATGAGATTGGGTTGGACTTGTTCAGGCCAATAAAAAAAGACCCTATTTCACTGGAAAATATTATTTATCTTAACTAGACAGTTAAGTGTTCCTGTAGCTCAAACAGTAGAGCATGGCACTATTAATGCCAATATCATGGGTTTGATTCCCAGGAAATGCATGAACTAATGAAAAAAAGCATAGGCTATATTCAATGCAATACAAAACGCTTATGATAAAAACGTCTGACAAATGCATAAATTAATGTGTCAAACTTCAGAAAATAAGAAAAAGCAGTACCAGCGCAATTGACTGAACTCACCCCTGCTTTAAATCTAAATCCAGATGATTTTTTGGCCTTTTTTACACATTGTTTTATCTAACCAATTGAACCAAAGCAATTTTGTGATAGTGATCCACCCACATTTTTCAATAAATATAGCTCCCATTCCCAGCATCTGCTTACATAGCTTTAATCTACTCAACATAAGAGCAGCTGGAGACTTGAGCCTCTGTGATGACTTTTCTGTAGACATAGAAACCATAAACCACCCGTTCTCCATGAGAATGTTTAGGCTAGACAAAAGAGGAAAGTCGGCACCTCTGCTGCCTATATCATTTCTACCACAGAGCAAAAAAATTCATGTTTTTCAGAAACTATGACTAATGAAGACCAAAAAAACAAAGTGAAACTTTTCACACTAAAAATAGTTATCCCTGGGTTATTCTAAACCCCAGGTAACCGGAATCCTGGGTTATCTTCCTTCATGTTTCTCATTGCTCACTGTACATTCCTAAACCCTGGGTTAACATTCTTATTTCAAATAAGTTATTTGCATATTTGCAGTGTCACTGATCGGACAAACGCTGTACGTGATACGTACAGTGAGGAAAATAAGTATTTGAACACCCTGCTATTTTGCAAGTTCTCCCACTTGGAAATCATGGAGGGGGCTGAAATTGTCATCGTAGGTGCATGTCCACTGTGAGAGACATAGCCTAATCAAAAAAAAAAATCCAGAAATCACAATATATGATTTTTTTAACTATTTATTTGTATGATACAGCTGCAAATAAGTATTTGAACACCTGTCTATCAGCTAGAATTCTGACCCTCAAAGACCTGTTAGTCTGCCTTTAAAATGTCCACCTCCACTCCATTTATTATCCTAAATTAGATGCACCTGTTTGAGGTCGTTAGCTGCATAAAGACACCTGTCCACCCCATACAATCAGTAAGAATCCAACTACTAACATGGCCAAGACCAAAGAGCTGTCCAAAGACACTAGAGACAAAACTGTACACCTCCACAAGGCTGGAAAGGGCTACGGGGAAATTGCCAAGCAGCTTGGTGAAAAAAGGTCCACTGTTGGAGCAATCATTAGAAAATGGAAGAAGCTAAACATGACTGTCAATCTCCCTCGGACTGGGGCTCCATGCAAGATCTCACCTCGTGGGGTCTCAATGATCCTAAGAAAGGTGAGAAATCAGCCCAGAACTACACGGGAGGAGCTGGTCAATGACCTGAAAAGAGCTGGGACCACCGTTTCCAAGGTTACTGTTGGTAATACACTAAGACGTCATGGTTTGAAATCATGCATGGCACGGAAGGTTCCCCTGCTTAAACCAGCACATGTCAAGGCCCGTCTTAAGTTTGCCAATGACCATTTGGATGATCCAGAGGAGTCATGGGAGAAAGTCATGTGGTCAGATGAGACCAAAATAGAACTTTTTGGTCATAATTCCACTAAACGTGTTTGGAGGAAGAAGAATGATGAGTACCATCCCAAGAACACCATCCCTACTGTGAAGCATGGGGGTGGTAGCATCATGCTTTGGGGGTGTTTTTCTGCACATGGGACAGGGCGACTGCACTGTATTAAGGAGAGGATGACCGGGGCCATGTATTGCGAGATTTGGGGAACAACCTCCTTCCCTCAGTTAGAGCATTGAAGATGGGTCGAGGCTGGGTCTTCCAACATGACAATGACCCGAAGCACACAGCCAGGATAACCAAGGAGTGGCTCTGTAAGAAGCATATCAAGGTTCTGGCGTGGCCTAGCCAGTCTCCAGACCTAAACCCAATAGAGAATCTTTGGAGGGAGCTCAAACTCCGTGTTTCTCAGCGACAGCCCAGAAACCTGACTGATCTAGAGAAGATCTGTGTGGAGGAGTGGGCCAAAATCCCTCCTGCAGTGTGTGCAAACCTGGTGAAAAACTACAGGAAACGTTTGACCTCTGTAATTGCAAACAAAGGCTACTGTACCAAATATTAACATTGATTTTCTCAGGTGTTCAAATACTTATTTGCAGCTGTATCATACAAATAAATAGTTAAAAAATCATATATTGTGATTTCTGGATTTTTTTTTTTAGATTATGTCTCTCACAGTGGACATGCACCTACGATGACAATTTCAGACCCCTCCATGATTTCTAAGTGGGAGAACTTGCAAAATAGCAGGGTGTTCAAATACTTATTTTCCTCACTGTAAATGTTTACAAAAAGGCTCTACCATTGCATATCCTAATATAATATATGACTGACTGTATCAAGTTTATCCTCAATGGACTTTTCAGACTATAAGGGTAAAGGCCCATTCACACCAAGAAAGATATTACTATAACGATAACTATAATAATGTATACAACACACGATACTGTTCCGTTTATTCTAATAAATGATTATTCTGCCGCTTTAAATGCCCGAGCTCTTTAAAGAATGATTGATTCCCACAGGATGTCAATCTTTTTATTGTATCAGCTAGAAAAAAATATTCTAAAAGTGATTCCAACAATATCATTTCTCTGTGCCGTTATCGTAAAAGTTGTGGTATGGACTCTGCTATTCTTTTATATTTAGAACGATCTTTAGAACTATATTTTTATGGTTATGGTACAGCGGCATGATTAATTCCTTATTAACATTGATTTGCCATTCAAATCTGTGTTGGTGCTGCTGCTGACCCAGAGAGAGCTGTTGTCAGGTATAAAACAGCTTCACAAACAGTTTTTTCAACCACACACTATCATTATTTCTGTGTTACAATAATTCAAATAATCTCAGAAGTACTGGGATAAAAGTTTGGATATAAAACAGTGATGTCTAACAATAGCCATAAAAAAAATAAAAAAAAATAAAAAAAAGAGTAGCCTAAAATCACCTTTTGAAAGTAACTTGATGCTTCAAATAAAGATTGTATCATTACATTAATTGTTACACCAGTATGTGCACCAAGTGACTGTTAGAAAAATGCATTTGTCAATTAATCATTCATTTGTTCAATTGTTTGTAGATCTGTTCAAAAATGCTGATTCTTCAATAATGAAAAAAGAGGTCTTCATGAGCAAGTCATTGAATCAATCATTCACCTTTTTTTTTTTTTTTTTTTTTTTTATAGACTGCAACAATTAACATTTTGTCAGAACCTCTAGTAAATTGCATGTTATTGAGTTGTCTATTCAGAATCTTGGGAGAATCTCTATTTAAAAACAATTGTGATCCTCAATTTATCCAGAATCAAGCAGCTCTACATTATAGGATTATAGGACAGTATACAGGGCGGAAATATGCTAATACGGGACAGTTCGTCAGCGGCTGTGGGCGGAGCCTGTGCAATATGACATCATATTGCTCAGAAAATCCAAACGGCTTAATTATTGAGAGTGTTTAGGCTTTAGACAGGGGTTTAGGCTTTTATACTGTCTTTCTTACTTACTGTCGTGACTGACTACATTTGTGCCATTACCTGATTTGTATAATTCCCTAGTTACATAAAAGCAATCGATTCATAGTGAAACACTCATTGAAGTTATTTCAAAGTTGCACGGTCAAAAAGAAACTCAGACTGAATAAATAGCTGGATCACTGCATGTCCATTCATGTTGAAAAGTTTCAGGTTTTTTTTGTTTTTGTCATTGTCGAGAAACATAAGAACCTCTCGATTACACTGTTTGTTTTTGTGTTAGGGGAGTTTGGATATCTACACTTCACTCCCTAGCATACACAAACTGTTGGTTGTTTAGACAGCTGTGGCGGACAGGCAGATAATCCTGTCTTTCTCTACTGTCATCCACAATGAGTAGTATACACAAACAAAGACAAGTGATAATAGACACACATGGCCACTTCACACTATTATTGATGTCTTTGTTCTTTCTAATAAAACAATGGAAGTTGTACAGTAGATCTGAAAACCCAGCATCTCTGATTTAAAGGGAGGGCTGTAACTTTAGGAAAAAATACATCTCATTAAATGATGCTTCAATTTTTATTTTTTTTTTTCTGTCATTTACTCACCCTTTAGTGTTCAGCAGAAGAAAGAAATTCATACAGGTTTAGAACAACTTGAGGGTGAGAAAATGATGGTAATTTTTCATTTTTGGGTGAACTATACCTTTAAATTACTGTAGGCTAATTGACGTACCCCATCCACTGAACCAAAAAGACGACCGCTCAGTATATTATCAGAAATACAACGGTTTGACATATGAGAGTTTGAAGTTTGAACCCATAGACGTGTGTGCGATTTTGGCACCATCAATAACGCGTGCTGGAAGTCACCTCCCATCTTTCCTGACAACCGACACACAAATACATCACATTTATGACAAATACCGCAAAGCATAAAACATAAACTAATGTGATAAACCAACCAACCGATGTGTTTTTCTTACCAGCACAGTTAAACAGTCGATATCTACTGAAGGTAATCCATAGTCGCCTTTCCAACAGAACAACTCCAAGGGAGCAGCCATATTTGAGTGACTTTTCACCTGGAAGTACTGCGCTCTGTGGTTCCTACTGGCAACTGTCAGTTGTGTGGTAGCCTACCCCTTTTTTCCCAGTCTATGGTGGTACCCTATGTTTCTATTAAAATTATGTATTTTGTATGATGTATTTTCAACCACTTATTAAAGGAATAAACGCTAAAACAACTCCTTGCTTATTACTATAAAACGGCAAGGTTACACTAATACTCAATAGACTGTACATGTGAGTTATACCTCAACCTTTTAATGATACAATTATTACAAACGGTGGTTTGCAAACATGAAAGATTTATTACTTGCATGTTGTAATGTAAAATATAGTAGATTTTTATCACACCACATTATAGAGTGTCAAATAATTATTAGTAGGCCTAGTATTATTTATTTTTAGTTTTTATTTTCCTGAATTTGAAAGCACAGCTGGCTCATTAATATGCCCTGAAACACTGGATAAGTTTTGAGAATACATTTTTAAAATGGAATGGACACATACAGAAAGATTATCATTGGAGTAATTACAACATTAAACATGACTATTTTTAATGTTTTTGAAAGAAGTCTCATATGCTCATCAAGCCTGCATTTATTTGATCAAAAATACTGGGGGGAAAAAACAGTAATATTGTAAAATATTATTACAATTAAAAATAATGGTTTTCTGTTTTAATATAGGCTACTTTATAATTTATGTGATGCAAAGCTGAATTTTCAGCATCATTACTCCAGTCTTCAGTGTCACATGATCCGTCAGAAATGATTCTAATGTGCTGAAAAACAATAAAACGTTAAAAAAAAATAGTAGTTTCCAAAAATCAGGCATGCCTTCTGTTGATTGTGCTATAAACGGGAATGAAAAGCAGAGGGAGCAAATGTTTCATTCAACCCAAAAATCTCTTGATCTCTTGTTCCAGTAGGAGGCGCTGTGGTTCTCTGTGGCAGCAGCGGATCAACTGCCCAACAAACATCACATTCACATTTTTATGGCATGCTTAAAGGGATAGTTCACCCAAAAATGAAAATGCTGTCATCATTTACTCTTCCTCAAGTTGTTCCAAACCTGTATGACTTTCTTTCTTCTGCTGAACACAAAAGACGATATTTTAAAGAAGGTTGGTAATTAAACAGTTGCTGGTCCCCATTGACTTCCATAGTATTTCTTTTTTCCTACTATGGAAGTCAATGGGGTCCATCAGTCGTTTGGTTACCGACTTTCTTCAAAATATCTTCTTTTGTGTTCAGCAGAAGAAAGAAAGTCATACAGGTTTGGAACAACTTGAGGAAGAGTAAATGTGACAGCATTTTCATTTTTGGGTGAACTATCCCTTTAAATGGTCTCTTGGGTCAAAACTAAGAGAGTATAGAATGTGATTACATGTGTTTCACAGTTTATTCTGCAAGTTACACATAAAATCCATATTCCGGAGGAAAACAAGAAGAAGAAAGTATCTGAAAAATAAATAAAATTAAGATTTGCTTCTCAAAAGTTTAGAAAAACATTCTAATATTGTAGAATATTTCTTTGAACACTAGATGGAGTCAGAGCAATCCCTAGATGTGTTTAGAGGTCCAGGCTCCAGGTGCTGTATGCATTTGCCTTTTGTGATCCAAAGATAACACATAGCACGTTTTTATAATTATTTTTTACAAAAATGTAAATAAAGAAAAAACTAAAGAAATGTAATTTATGTTATTTTTATATATATATATATATATATATATATATATATATATATATATATATATATATATATATATATATATATATATATATATAAAGTTGTTCTTGCATTCACAAGAGTGTGCTAGTCCCCTCTGTGATGCCATGTCATATCATATACAGCAGTATGTATCAAAACCCTGCAGAATCTCTCTCCCAAGGCAAAGGTAGGGGTGCACTTTGTCTAGGACCAATGACAAACATGTTGATCAGTGTAAAAGTACATTCAAGTGTTCACACAGGACAAATGCATAATACATCATACAAAAATGTGCTAAATTTCGTAACCAAACCACATACATATTCAGCCCTAATTCTGTAAACATAGTCAAGTGCCTTTTATTCATTGGATGTTAACCTAGTTTGCACCAGCAGGGACATCAGTTTTCTTCAACACACCCAATTTTATTTTATTTTTTTCAAGGGAAACCGCCTTTTTCTCTCTCCTCCCTGTGTCCTGGTACTCATCAACAACCAAACGTTTCACGTAGCTCACATTTAAGGTTTCAGTTGAATTTATCATTGGTTCTCCAAACTGTTGGGCATGCCCTTGCAACATCGCTGCATTGTTCAGAAACGTCTCATCATCTGGTTCAACTCCTCCTCCTCAGTGCCTCCTCCCTTCCCGCAGCTGCTGTGCACTCGCTCGGCGCTCTCAGCCACGAGGTGTCCACGCGCCGCTTCTGACCGCTGATTGGCCAGTGACGACATAAACACCTAATTTCGACCAATGGGAGCGCTGTGCATGCGCTGAGCCATCCAGTGCATTCCACTTCCACATGAACAGCTGAAATGGTAAACAAGACTAGTGAGTCACTGGCAGAAGTGTCTGAGTATAAAACCCTAGCCTAGCCCAGCATGCACAAAGCTTCTATACTAACCATGCGAGCCAGCAGTGTGAATTTTGAATTTGCATAAATCACTAATTTTCTGCAATTCATTCCTTACCAAACTTTAATTCGTTTGGACTGAAGACTGGATGCACTTTTGAAGGACTACTAAATATCTGGCTGATTTACCAACTTTTAGTTGCTTAGAGACGCGAATCTTCCTTCTTCTTTTTAGCTTGTAAATCACTATGGTAGCGATGACAAAAAGAGTCAAGGCCTTTGAGATCGTTTTCAGCGATCCATCCAAGACATTTTACTGCAGTGGAGATAAAGTGGCTGGGAAGATCTTGGTGGAGGTTTCGGAAGTGACCAAGGTGATGGCCATGAGGGTCGTGGGAGTTGGATGCGCTAAAGTGGAGTACGCGAAAGGCAAACAGAGATGCCGTGAAGAAATTGACTATCTGAAGTATGAAGAGGTTGTCTACTTGGACGACCATCCCGCAGGTGATTTAAAACGGTTTATCTTCCCTTTAATGTTGACTTTGCTCTGGTAGATGCATTTGCTGGGATGATGCTGATGTTGGAATGTGGCAGTTCATTGTGAAATACTGTATATTCTAAAATAAGTCGTTCACACTTTGTCTTCAACTACTAGCCTGTGTACTAACATTTAAGTGATTGCACTTTATTTTACAGTACGTGTACTTACAGTGTACTTTCCTATTAAAGTACTGGGTAATTTAAGGTAACATAAATTAAGGTTAGGTTTAAAGGATAGGCTCAGGGACAGGGTTAGGACCTAGAATTACCCAGTTATTAGTACATAGTATGTACATGGATAATAGGTCTGTAAAATAAAGTGCTACCATTTAAGTGAAGCATTTGATACAATAAACTTATTGTGTACAAGCATGTTTTACATTGTACTGATCTTTTATTATACTGTTGAAAGTGGTCCTAAATGTCATGTCAAATGCAAAACATATAAACAATAGCTCCTAACTGAAAGCCAAGTAAGATTCATAATGAGGGGATTCCTTTGCTAAAGTTTTTAGTGGGTTTGTTTTGTCTCATTTGTTGAAGATCTCTTGAAACTGTCCAAAACTAATATACTTACCTTTGCTTCTCACAGACACAGATGGTTCGGTTGTTCTCCGTCCTGGCAACAAATACGAATACTCATTTGGCTTTGAGCTTCCTCAACAAGGGTAAGCATTCTAATTGACAAGCTCTAGGCATTCATTTCCGTTTAAGTCACATTTGTCTGTAAATTAATACAAATGTCATTTTCCCAACAGGCAGCTGGTGTCTTCCTACAAGGGCAAATTTGGGTTTGTTCAATACTTTGTGAAGGCTCTGATGGAAAGACCCTCTCAGCCCGCCCTGGAGTGTAAGAAACACTTTGAAGTTGAAGAGCCCTTGGATGTCAACACTCCAGACTTGCTGGTGAGTTCCTCATATTAATATCTTTTATATTTCAAAACAGATGAGCTTTAGGCCATAGTTCATCACTTTTGGTTGGGCTTATCCAAATTCTAGAGGCTGTTGTTCTGTTAATCAAGTTAATCATATTTGTTTTTCCATCAATCACCAGTCCCCTACTGGAGGCATGAAGGAGAAGAAGGTCACCTGCATGTTCATCCCCGATGGCCAGGTTTCTCTGAACGCCAAGATTGACAGGCGTGGCTTCTGCGAGGGCGAAGAGATCTGCATTGATGCCAAATTTGAGAACACCTGCTCTCGCATCGTGGTACCAAAAGCGGCAATCATCGCCAAGCACACCTACCAGGCCAATAACCGCACCAAAGTCTTCAGGCAAAAACTCTCCTCAGTACGTGGCAACCATATCATCTCCGGCATGTGCGACGCCTGGCAGGGGAAGAGCATTCGTGTGCCTAAGATCAAGCCCTCCATCTTAGGCTGCAACATCATTCGAGTGGAATATGCACTCATGGTGAGTTTTTTGCATATTGCAGTTACTGTAGTTGCATGATGTTGTGTTTTTCATCTACAAAGTAGGCACTTATTGAAAGCTCTTTGTTCTTCTTTATCTACAGATTTATATGCACATCCCTGGCAGTGATAAGTTGATTTTGGAGTTGCCTCTGGTTATTGGGACCGTTCCCTACAATGGCTTTGGTAGCCGCACCAACAGTATGAGCAGCCAGGATGGTTCCGTCAGCACAGCGTCGGCGAGCTGGGTGTCCCTGCGAATGCCGTCATCCGCCCCACCAAGCTACTGTGACATTAGACGCGACTGCAGCCTAGATCAACCTCTCACACCTCTATTGGATGACTATGATGGAGGAGACAGTCCCATCTTCATGAACGCACCCCAATTCCAGTTCCCCCCACTCCCCACTTATTCTGAGGTGAGTGTAATGTATATTCGCCAAAGGTGCGGCCACATTTACTTTGCTTGGCGAAATTTCAATAAGAATTTGCACGTTTGGGAGTTTGACATGAGGGCGGAAAAGTTCTCCATGCAGATTATGCTCATGGTTCAGTTGGTCACGTGGCAACGTGGTGCTGACCAACCATCAAAATTTTACCAAAATAGTACTAATGTGATTGCACCTTAGTGTATACAATATGAATACCAGTCGCTATTGAATATCAACATAAAAACTGATCTAATTTCTTGTTTTTCTGTCATTTAGGTGGAAGAGGAATTCAATGGAAACGCCCGCATGCTCCCTGTCTGCTGAACCGACCCAGCAGCTCTAGAACTGAACTGATGCCCATCATAAAAGGGTTTTTTCCCACTTTAAGCACTCCGGGCTTTCACCATGCGAATCAGAGGTGGTTTGAGAAGTGTCGTATGGATGTATGAGGAGCGGAGGATTTTGGGACCCGAGCGGCCCCTCTGCAGGATGAGCTAGTCGAAGTTCAGAGGAAAAAGGAGTGAAGTCCGAGCTCACTTGTGCCTGCATTGCTGACAGCCATCTTATATAATGCATCATTTAAGTTAAACATGTTTCTGTCATACTTTTGATGCTGTTTCAGAGTCTGAAAGAGGGCGCACAGACTGTTTGGCGATTCGAGATTACTGCCTGAGGTGCAAACTGATGGTGCCGCATTATAGCCATTTAAGCACACATAGACTTTCCCCATTGGTGTTCATGTACTTTCCAATAGTCCCCAACATATCATTCAATAGCAATCAGCTTATTTTTGTTATCATTCCATTACAACCCAATGGTTTTTTGTTTTTGTTTTTTTGTGGGGATGAAAGATTTCATTTGTAGAAATGCATTTGTTTTTTTTTATGTTGGTTGTGAGGTTAAGTCAATGTGCTAGGCAGAAATATATTATTCTAAATAACTGAAATGTAAAGAAGACATGTAGTATATCGATATTTTCATCAAGGAAAATCATGTAGTGTCAGTCTATAATGAACCAGTGTTTTGTTTTTCATTTGAATGCACTTTTTATGGATGCAAGTTACTGTAAAACTTACTCGCAGGGAGATTTCCTTTGTTTTTTGTTTTGTTTTTCTCTTGTCTTCCAAAATTGTTCGCTGAGGGATCAGGCATTGCATGTTTTTTTCAAGATTCTGTACAGTAATGCATTCAAAACCTCGTCCTAAGAAAGGGCTCCACTGATGTTGCCTCTTCCACTGTGGACTTGAACATTTGGCCAAAAAAGAACTTAATACTTCAAGTGCCAAAATTAGGGTCTGTTTGGACTTCGAGCACTGACCATGTTCATATGCGAGACCAGAACCTGCACTGTGTGTAGACATATCCTGAAAACATTTTGATCAACATTTTCACTTGTGGATATCTTCCTTAACTTCTCGTGTGTGTCTGTGTTGTTTTGTTTCTTATAGAGTGCAAGATGACTGTTACTGTTATTATAAATCGTGCAAAATATCCTTTTTGTATCTAAATTAAAGTGTTTTTTTTTTTTGTATGAGCATTTTCAATAAAGGTTTTAAGATGATTTGATCATTTCTGCGTTCTTTTGTTCAGTTGAAGTATTCATAAATTAAAACCACAAACAGTCTGTAAGAGACATTTTATGAATCAATATCAGAGATCAAATGCTTATTGTAACAGATGATTAATTAGTGGTGTATTCTTAGGAAATTGGGATTTTATTTATTTATTTATTTGGGACAGTGCACATTAATGAACAATCTTACACTTCTGCACAGACTAAATGAGCTAGATTATAGCATAAATGCTAATTTTCATCTGTGGTCCCGAGGCTTTTTGAGGTATTAAACTTTAAAACTCGTCCAGTTTGTGCTATGGACATTAATCATACCTCAAATCGTGTGACTTATTGAGTGGAAGTTTTATTTTCGAAACAATCAGACTTGTGATTTCCGCCTAGCTCATCAAACAAGCAAAACAATCCCATGTACTTGCGTTGAAGGTCTATCTAGAGACCCGTATGTCAGAACACGTAGGTGAGCTCTTGACTTGGGCCAGTAATTGACCATTCAAACATCTATTTGGCATTAGCATTGTGGTGGAGGTTTATCACATGCAAAAATGTATTTTTTACTGATATAGTACTATAGTGATATAGACTGTGTCAGATGGAGAAGATAGCAACACATTACACAAACCCTTAAAAGCTTTCTTTCTCCAATCAAAAACAATTCTGCTGATAGAAAATCCATCGTTTCGCGGTCACAGGTCATTGTTTATTTTCAGTGCTTGGCTAAAGAGAAGATTTAAAGGCATAGTTCACCCAAAAATACAAAATACTGTCATTGTTTACTCTCAAATTGTTCCAAATCTGTATAAATGTCTTTGTTCTGTTGTACACAAAAAGAAAGATCTTTGTAACCAAGCAGATCTCGGGTCCCATTGACTACCATATTGTTTTCCTTCTATGGTAGTCAATGGGGCAGGAGATCTGTTTGGTTACCGACATTCTTTCAAATATCTTCCGTTGTGTTCAGCCGAGCAAAGAAATTTATACAGGTTTGAAACAACTTGAGGGTGAGTAAATGGTGACAGAATTTACATTTTTGGGTGAACTATCCCTTTAAATGTGGAAATAGGAGACCAAAAGTGAATTTTGAATCAATGCAAGGTAAACAGACATGGATGTTCATGTTTGTTCAAGGCAAACCTCAGGATCTGATCGATGACAGAAAACAAGGCTTATTCAGTAAAACCTGGGATGTTGCTTGGGATTCAAGGACCCTGGTACTGGTAAAACACATCTAAATTACCCATAATGTTGGTGTTTTTATTTGTGATTATTGATTTGTATGTAGTTTACAGTCTCTTGCGAGAAAAATGGCAAAACACTCAACACTGTTGGTCTGAATTTTGAAAAATGTGTTAAATTTGATCCAAATTTGATTCCAAGTAGACACCCTGCACGTTTTTTTATCACATGAATCAGATCCAGCCTTCATACCTTGTTTTTCTTTGCTTAAGCAGTTTTTCTTACAGTCTTGTAGAGTTGAAGAGGGGTCAAGTCATTAACGTCATTTTTGTGCTGCTCTCTTTCTTATGCGCATGAAGCATTTGTTGAGACGTGAGAGCTGCCGCAGAGCAACAAGCGATAAGGGCAAAACTGTTTATCTTGTGCAAAACACTTGCTAAATGAGCCCCTCTCTGTCCTTCCCTTCGCATGCTTTCTGTTCATTTACCTCAGGAAAACCCTGTCATTTTTAATGCACTTGCCCAATCTGCAATCCCTCTCCCAACATGGCTGCTTTAATACTAATATTAAATCTAAATCTTCCTCTCTTATATCTGTATAAAATATGTGGTTCCCAGCAGATTAATTCAGACCATATTACACATACGCTGGTTTGACAGGAGAAATCTCTTGTCTAGACATGGTTAAACTGACAAATCCAGTGTTTCTTGTATTTTGGTACTCTAGAATACAAACAACAGTGTGTTTTTCCCCTCCAGATTGTGTAACTGACATTATGTTACTTCATTATGTGTTCTTTTCTGAATTGCATAATATATTATTGTATGTTGCAGATGCAGCACTGGGGCCCATCAATTCTTTGGTTACTGACATTCTTCAAAATATATTATTTTGGGTTCAGCAGAAGAAAGAAATTCATACAGGTTTAGAACAACTTGAGGGTGAGTAAATGATGACAGAATTTACATTTTTGGGTGAACTATCCCTTTAAGTGCACTTAAAGAAAGTACACTTTCATGACTGTTTCTTAACACACTTAAGTAGGCTACACTAAAAAAATATTCTTAGGTGGGTCAAAAAGCACTCTAAAGTTCAGCTTATTTCAATATAAATGTCAACTATAATACATTTAAAAATTGTATTTAAATTAGCATACATTAAGGATCTGAAAACATTCAGTTCACACTCAAGCATTATTTTAAAGTATATTATTTCATTTTAAAAGTAGTCATTCTTTTTCACAAGGGTATATGGGACTGTGATCTTGATATACCATGACCAGCCAGGTCTACAGATGTGCTAAACACATGGGGAGGTATAGGTGTCATTGATAATTGCACATGCATAATGACCAGGTGAACAGGCAGACCAGACAAGGCACGTCTTGTGTTCAGTTATTTGTTGGATGCCTTTCACATGCCTTTTGGGAAATGCTTAGCATTATTTTCTAAAGCTACACCTCTGAAACAGCCTCAGGAGCAGAGGTACATGTGCTACGTGCTCAGTGGCCTACAGCCTATACGTGAAAACATTGAAGATTCACTGTTTCTACAGACCCAAATTCCTAATTCGGAAACGGATAATGGCTTCAAAGTGAATACCGAATTCTACCGCATAATAAGAAAAAATATTCGGCAGACCCATTCAATCCTTGTGCCGTTTAGGCCTACTGGATAACAGCTGGGCCGAGGGATAGATAGCAAATGAAAGAATACACAAACCAAATCACTACGCAATGATGAGTGCATGTCAAGTGATTATAAGATTCTACACGATCATACATATTTCTACTTAATATGTTTATTTAAACCTTGTACGATATGTTAGGCAAATATGTTTCTCGCTGTCTCACTCTCTCCCGGAGATAGCACGCTGCCTTTATGTAGGCCTATACTTTAGCCCATAATTTGTTCAGATTTTAATTTACATGCATAGTAAAATTTGTTTGAGCAATTTTCAATCACTGAATATTTCCTTTCAACTTGAATTTCTCTTAGCACTTTTTTTAAAATAGAAACCTCGGTTACAGTGTAAGTACTGAGTAATATTAAGCAACTACATGTACTTACTATAGGGTTAGGATAGGATTGGGGTTTGGTTGAGGGTTAGTTGCATGTAATTATGCATAATTTACTATAAAGTATATGTAACATGTAACAAGGACACTGTAAAATCAAGTGTTACCGAATCCTCTATTATCTCCTTATTTGAGGTTGTGGCTTTATTGTGTGCATTTAATTTTATAGGCTAATTAAAATAAAGAAAATTATTTTATGAGCTGGGATATTTGTTAAATGAAACCTATGAAGGGAACAGAATTACATTTAAAATGTACTTTTCTGCTGTCATTTCACGAACAGATAGAGATAGAGAAAAATATATAATATAAAGATATAAAAAGATTTAAATATAAGATATTAAAGATATTATTAGATATCAATTTATAATGCGGCTGTGAGCTATTAGGCCTAACACACGTTCTTTCTGCATGTCTTTTATGTGTTTGCTAGAGGTTGAATTCAAATCAAATACTGTCAGACTGCCCATATTACTTCTGTCTACTTTATAAATAGTATGAAAATTATGGAAATATATGGTTCAGATCAATCAAACCATATATGGAAATGAAAGAGTCATAATATGGTCAGCAATGGAGGTTGTAATCTAGTGGAGAAGTGTTGTACTACACCCCAAACAGAAAAACCCCAAACCCCAAACAGAAAAATCTCACTGAAAGCTAATTTCTTGAGGTATCAACCTCAAATTTGGAACAAAACGTAATTGCTCAGATTAATGGCTTTGTTTTTCTTGCAGTTTTAAAGTAAAACATGTTTCATAAAATATATATATTTTATGTAAAATAATTATATTTTTAAATATTTACATTTCATAAAATGAAAACCTTTTTCACTTTTTTTTTTTTTTTACTTCTACAATAATCTGCCAATTGTCTCCTTTAAAATGAGACCAAACTTAAGTCTGTGCTCCAAAGTTTTTAAGATTTATAACCATTTAAAGTGGAAATGCCATTTAGGGGTCTATGCCCCCAAAAATGGGACTGACAGTTAAAGGGTTAAGAGTCTTGAAAGTGTACTCTCTTTAAGTACACTTGAGTGGCCTTTTATTTCATTAGTATTATATTATCTGCAGGTATAGTTAAAAATATACTTTGAAGATTTGAAGTAGGCTACACTACAAATTCACATTTAATACAATTAAGCACAGTTCTGGGGGCTTTCACTTTTGATTTGCACCTATTGCCGAAAAGCAAACAGATGCCTGAAAATAGTTCAGTGGGAATATTTAGACAGACAGGTCAGACACTCTTGACCTTTGACTTCAAACAAATATTTTCTTGACCTCTGGGAGGAAACAAGCCCTTTCTTGCCATTTAAAGCTTCACAAATAAGAAGTCAATGACCGTAAGAAGCAATTGGAAAAGTTTTTCAGAATCTTTTAAACAATGTGAAAGTTCATGTGCTGGGGATAACAAATCTCTTTCTCTGCTCTTTCTCAAACCAGCATTTTCACCTCTAAAAATGTAAAGAAAAGCCGCTTATACTTTTTAAAACTATACGTTTTTATAGATTATCATTATCTTCAACACCAGATCAGCACATTAACCTTTTAAACTTGCCTTGAATAAAATTGTAGAGCCATGAGACTGAGTTTCAGTTCAGGATTACTGTGTGCTTACTAATAGATTCACATAGTTTCACACTGCCTGAAGCATACAGTTGGTTATAGACCAGACATGTCAAAACCATTAGCACTCAGTCTCTAGTATTCAGCCAGAGGTTATAGGTTTTCTATACCTGAGAAATGTCACTTGTAACTCACTTGGGCTTAACCTATATATAATAAACTATAGATTTATTTTTAAAGAAAATGTGAGTAGCACAAATAGTTGATGAGTTATGTTTGTTCAAATTCCTAGGAGCTAATAGTGATCGATGCTTAGATTAGCGATAACCATTAATCGATAAATTAAATAAGAATAAAAAAAAACATTATTCTTATTCTTAATGTATATTATTTATTTATTCAAATGTATTTCATAAATGTAAATTAAATGGAATAATCTTATTTAATTGTATTTACTTAGAAATTATTGTATGTAATTTGTAAATAAAATGAAATAAATAGAAATACATTAAATACTAATTAAATGAATGAATCAGATTTTACTATGCTTAAAGGGTTAGTTCACCCAAAAATGAAAATTCTGTCAGTAATTACTCACCCTCATGTTGTTCCAACCCCGTAAGACCTTCGTTCATCTTCGGAACACAAATTAAGATATTTTACAGACGCGACACAGACGCGCTGCGCTAAAACACTACGTGAAAAAACTCGAGGCCCAGAGAGAAGGAAATGAAAAGTGGAATAAAGTCGTTATTTTTGTTATGTTTTTGCGCACAAAAAGTATTCTCGTTGCTTGATAAATTTAAGATTGAGCCACTGTAGTAACTTGGACTATATTAACGATGTCTTTAATACATTTTCTGGGCCAGCAAGTTATAATGTCTTAGAAGTCTATGGAGGAGTGAGCCAGCTCTCAGATTTAATCAAAAATATCTTAATTTCTGTTCCGAAGATGAACGAAGGTCTTACGGGGTTGGAACAACATGAGGGTGAGTAATTACTGACAGAATTTTCATTTTTGGGTGAACTAACCCTTTAAGTATCAAATATATTTCAGAATATTTGACCACACCCATTTCTTTCTATTCTTTGGCCAGCTAGTATTATTAGCTCACTCTTGATTGGTTAGCACATGATAGCAAATGTTCTGTATAGTCAGGGGTACAGGGGTAAACATGTTTCCTCATGGAGGGACCTTCTCTTGTGTCATTGTCAATTCTTGGAAATGCAGCACTGGGTTGCAGACAGTGTGTGATGATTTGTTATGGCCAAACTGGACAGGCGTATTTTCTCTAACTTTATGACTGTCAAATATGCTGGAGATTTAGGAGAATATCTTTGATGTAGCCTAAACTAATCATCCTAAATGTTTTGTACACACACAGTCTCTTCTCCATTCTTTCTCTTTTCTTACCAGCATTGTTGCTCCATCCATTTCCCATCATGGAAATGCTATTCATGGAGTCATTAAGCCAAACTGAGAATGGAAAATTAGTTCTGCCTTTCTTCGAAACTTTGGGGTGAGCACAAAAACGACACACACACACACACACACACGCACACACACACGCACACCAGGCGCGGATTTATGGGTGGGCCTGGGTGGGCCTCACCGGTGGCCCACCCTGTCAGATTAATAAAAACTATTAAATTAAAGATTTTTAATTTTATTAATAATGATAATGCATTAATAAATAATTAAATTTTAATAGTTTCCTGAGGACATTTATGTACTGTAGCTACGAAAAATAGCTACAAAAGAAAAATATTATGTCCGCATATCACGTCAGTCCAGTGATACGATCACGCAACACTGCGTTAGCTCCGAAACTTTCGGACCGAAAGCAACAAACAGGATCCAAACGCGCCTGAGATCATCCATGCTGACTGGACGCCTGAACAACTTTGGACTTCTCTCTTTTGAAAGAGAACTTGACAGTTCGGATTATGATGACATAATCAACGTTCTCAACTCAAAGCCCAGTGGCCTCATTTATAACCGTTGCGTACGCACAAAACAGGCCCTAAAAGAGGCGTACGCCACTTCCGACGCATAAGTTGTGATTTATAAAAACAAACTTGACGGGAAAATGTGCGCACCTGCACGCAAACTCTTACCCATGCGTACGAACGTTTTGGAGATGGAGCAGTTTGGCGACGTTAAATGTCTTTTTGGTCACTTTTAGACAGAAAATGTAAAGACATAAACAGAAAAATAATACAAAATATAATTTCACTCACCAAGCCTTGAAGCAAATATCCATCCCTTCTTAAATGTCCACGCCAGCGAGCGCGTTGGGGCGTTTAGTGAAACTGACGCAAATAACAGTTTAAATAAATAAAATAATGATTTAAACTATGTTTTACTTCCGATATAAACATTTAGATTAAATATGCCATTCAAATGAATGGAGTTTAACACTTAAACGTGAAATCATTACTGAGAAGTTACAACATTTTTTTATATTCAATCAATAGAAATATTTGTTGTGGATGCGATGTTTTTGAACACTTTTCCTGTGGTGTGCTGTGTTTTAATGTTTTAACCACAGAGATAATTGCTTATCATGATAATACCAGATTGTCTGAGAAAATAGTTTCGTGCAAATAATGCCCAATCTGTTTCCATTAAAAATATAAATCAATTAAAAATACAATTCGGCCAATGGAAAAGATTGAGAAAAACTTTCTCTGAAATGTTTGATTTATGTATTCAAAAACAAGGCAAGATATAGGCAACTACTTGATTTTTATTAATGTAATGTGTCTTGTACCGTTAAACGTTATCACGTGGATGAATAATCATATGCAAATGATATGCAGATGAGGATCTGCATAGTAAAACTAGGCGTTGTAAGCTCCATATATGGTTATTTCGGGGTGGAGACGCATGTGCGCACAATCTTCCGCTGACTGGGATTTATAAAGTGAATTCTGCGCAGGTTCTGGTGTACGAACGGTTTTATAAGTCTGAATATTTTTTTGCGTACACCATTTTTGGCTTTCGGGCGCATGTACACTTTTAGTAAGGTTCCTACGCACAGTTTTATAAATGAGACCCCAGGACACTCCGCCTGGTTTAGAGCTCAGGTAGCGCTGTTTTTTTTTTTTTCTCATCAACCGATTATGTTCATCAGTGGTTGTATATCAAGCAGGGACACGTTTGTTTGCATTATGTTTTTGTGATTTCACCAGAACGAATATATCCGCAACGGATTGAAGCGCGCGTCCGAGTAAAAACAGTGCGGCGTTTGCGCGAGACACACGAGAAAACACTGTATCCGCACCACTGATCGCAGCGGCAACGAGCACTTTGATCACTTGATTTAAAAAACACATTTAAGCGCTAGATCGTCTCTTATTTAAACAACTAACGAAATGAATGCTCTGCCAGTTAACTGGAGACGTTTTATTAATTTGTAGAATTGGTACATTCGTGCCGCAAAATGTCTTAAAAAGTGGTGGGGACAATATCGACCCTGACAAAAAGTGGTGGGGACATGTCCCACCTGTCCCACACGCAAATTACGCCTATGGACTTAACGTTGTGAAAGTCTACGTGCAAGTCGCGTGTAATGACAGACAGATGACCTTCAGGTTTAAAGCAGGCGGGATCCTGACTGACATGAGTAGGCTACAAGGCATAGGCCTATTTAAATTCCCTACCGAAGTACCGATCTGCTGACATATTTATCAGGCGTGTATATAAGCTTAAAAAACCGAGGCCCCTCCGTATATTCACCAGGCCCACCCATTACTGACGTTCTGTATCCGCCACTGACGCACACGCACACGCACATGCACACGCACACTCAGTTTCCTGGTTTTATGGGTACTTTCCATTAGACATAATGATTTATATACTGTACAAACTGTATCTTCTATCCCCTAACCCGAACCCTACCCCTAAACCAATACCTATCACAAAAAACTTTCTGCATTTTTACATTTTCAAAAAAACATCAATTAGTACGAATTAAGCTGACCAAAAAAACATTTGGTCCTCAACCTCCTTTCCACAGCGAGTCTTATCAGTTAACTACAGGCATGAGAGATACCTCAAATCATGCTCACAGAAGCTGTTTACGTGATTGGACTTTTGTGAAGGGACAAAGGAAAGGGCTCTGTTGATTGATTTTTAACCACCCATAACACCCAAGCAACGTACCTAGAACATTTAAAAAACCTTAACTGCATAGAAATGGCTTGGAAAGCACCCAAGACGTTGCCATTGCATTGAGTTTTGCATGGGCAAGCACCACACTACTAAAAATCATCATAAAGTCATCAATTTATGATTACATCCTCAAATTATCCCCCACACACTCTTAAAAATAAAGGTTCCAAAAGGTTGTTTTTTTTCAAAGCGATGCCGAAGAAGAACCATTTTTTGGTTCCCAAAAGAACCTTTCAGTGAACAGTTCTTAAAATAACTGCTATTTCCTTAGTGTGAAGAAAATAATCTAAAGAATAGTCTAAAGTTTTTCAACTATAGAGGAAAACCTTTTGTACAATTGAAAGTTTCCATGGATTTTAAAGATTCTTCATGGAACCATCAATGCCAATAAAGAACCTTTATTTTGAATGGTGTATATTACTCCAGTCAGTCCATCATAAGAAACCCGAGCTTGCTGTATGACACTGCTTCTAAAAACAGGAAGTCACATGTGACAGCCTCAAAAACTGCTCTCTTCCGTTCACCTTTCCCCTCATTCTTACTGCTTCTTAGCCAGTCCTTAATCTGCCATTCATGAGTGGGAAAATCAAGTCATTTCCTTAACAGTAACAGCACCCCACTTGACTTTTCATTCTTTTCTGCCTTATAAATACACAACCTCTTCAACAGTTTCACGCAAAGGACTTCCCGTAATTTAATTATAACTAATGATGTATGTGCACTGTATGTTTATCATCAGATGCTCAGACTTTTTAGTGCTGAACGTCATATGCGACTGTTTGAATAATGTTCCATTAGAGAGCTCAAAAATAAATTGTGCAACAAACGACTCATGAGTTCTGTCACCTGTCACCCAGGACAGCTCAGACGTCTATCTGATACAGTACAATGCTTGTTTGTTTTGTTTCCATCATTAGCATGCCATGCCAGCCAGTCTGGGAATAGTATAAAAGATATTTATAGGCTGTATATTGATCTTTATAGACATAGTAAACTGACTGCACACGTGTCTGTTCAAAACAAACAAACAATGATGTTAGTATTAAAGTGCAGATATTATGCTCATTTATAAGTTCATAATTTTATTTTTGGAGTCTGGATATATGCATGATTTAAAAACCCATTATTTATGTACATTGCTGCAGCACCTCTTTTCACCCTCTGGTTTAGCTTCTTTTCTCTTTATATCCCACATTTCCAAATACAGTCCTGAAAGGCCTGTGAGGGGTCAATTTTTGTTATATTTTAAAAAAAAACGTGGCATTTTTATTTATTTTTTTACGTTTTAGATGTAGAGGCAGGTGCTGAGCGGGTAGGGACATTGCAAGGTTGGCATCTCTGTCTTGATGTCATATTATGCAAGCTTGGCATCAAGCCATGTGGAACAAAGGTGATTCTCCATTACAGTAATGGAAACTCATCTCATATTCCTGTTCGGTAATGGAATGCCGGCTGTTCTTTTTCGTCTGCTTGTTTGTAGCTCCTCATCATAGCATATGCTTTATTGGAGCTTCTGTATACAAGCATGTGATGCACATCATATGAGAAACAAAGAATCCTGACCTTGTTACGTGAATACATTCTACCACATGTAGGGAACAGCACATTCCAGTTTTATTGCAGGGCCCTCTCTTACTGCAACAGTGGAGAAAGGTTTGCTACATTTTGATTGGATCTAGGTGGACTTGGCGGTCCAACACCATCAGATAAGGATGCTAGGACAACTGACAGACACCTCAAGCACGGGAAGGACAGGACTTCTCATTGGTCCACAGACAGTTTCTGCCCTGCACCCATCATGAGACTAATCCCTGGTTGAAGATAACCGCATAAAAATGATTTAGGACTTTTTGGATGCAAGAGCAATGGCTGAAACAAAGGGAGGCTACAATGATCCATCCAATCCATTCCAAACTATTTTTGGAAACCGTAAAACTGATGTAAACTACACACATCCATTTCATACTTATTTAGAGGAATAAGTATTCTCAGTGACAGCTATTTGTAGTGCAACATCTTACACAAATTCAGCTGTTGATGTACAAATGAATGAATGCATGACAGTTCAATCTTTTTCCATCTTGTTTGGACTCTATTTGTTTAGAATATTGCTAAAACTTAAAAAAAAGTGCTTTAGATTGTACAAATGAGTTCCACAGGGGAAAGAAGGTGTAAGATCCACCCAATATGCCCAACGAAAGTTTGCGTTAAGCAGGTGAAGGATTACTTCACGTTCGGTCATTTCCGTAAGTAGTTTAATTCCAATTTACTTTTATCTGACTCCATTTTATCGTGACCTTGAATGTAGGTTGGAATGCCAATTAGTTATTGGTCATTTATATGATAATTTATCTAAACATTTGATTATTCCATTTTACTCTTTACCCGTATTTTACTCGTTCATTCAATGTCGCTAAGGGTCTTGCGGCGGCCATTTAACGCGGACCCCACAGTCACAAACTCTCGAGTCTTGGTCACTGGACAGATGTAATTGACTATATTATTTAGAGGCCTGCTCTCATGCTTACTCTCTCTAAAAGTATTTTGTTTAGTTTCCATAGATATGTATACACTTGAATTAAAGCAACACTATCTCTAGTCAGAGGTCATGAATCCTGCTATAGATAGGCTGACCAACATTACTTTCTCTGATAGTAGTTTTGGTTTCGTTATTTCATGTTTCTCCATGTACACTAGCTAGGGTAATATTACAATAATCAAACGTTGCGTCAGTTCTGGCAGGTTACATTAGTCAAGCTGGCATCAGCTGACTCTCAGCTGATTCACGTCTACCTATAGGAATATGATGCCTATCACTGTATACATACTGTATATAAGCTCCTTCAGTATTATCAACATCTATCGTGTTTCTCAGTAGTTACCCTCCTCCATCCCCAGCTCCTCCTCTCGTGCAGTCAGGATTTGGCATTCTGATTCCCCTTTGAATCAGACTAATTTCTCATATGTACTTTAAAATCTTGAATTAATGATGTCTGCAATATATTCATGTTGGTTCTGTTCTGTTTGCCCTAAGGGGGGTTATTGCTGCTCTCCCTGCTCATATCCATGCTAGGCTGCTTGGATGTGCAGGGAGTTCTTGCCTAGAACAGAACCATACCACCAATCCTAACTGTATGCTAACTGTCAATCGTATTTGATGATAGTGGTCCTGACAGAAAACAGAGGTAAGGCTCACTCTATTTAGGTTGGTCGAGCAACATTCTGTTTTCCTAAACGGAAATTCTCTTTATTAGTCTTTACAGTATAAGTACACTTGGACTAGCACCAAGATGTAGCCGAAACTCTAAAATCTCAGTTGGCGTGCCCTATGCTCCACTCAAAACTGGACTTTAGTCTGTTACTAACCTGACACAGATTTGCGGTAATAATGGATACAATGTAATAAAAGTAGTCAGAATAAAATAAAATGTAACAATTTATTATTAGTTAACAAGTAATTGTTTATTATTTAGCATACAACACCCTGGGGACGACCGATGGAGATGCAGCTACAGGAGATGGAGACCCAGGTGTAGCAGACGAGCCGAAGAGCCCATCACTGGCACCGGAGACAGAGGTGGAGCCGTGGCGATGAGCTTCCGAGGAGTGAGCTTCCGACTCACGCAACTTGGTCAGACTCTCAGGCTCCGGGTCGATGTCCTCTCCTGTCCTCTCTGTTGGATTAGGCTCGTCGATCGCGGCAGGCAGGTCTCCCTTGCCTGTGGTGGACTCTCTTATCTCCATTGTGCCAGTTGTCGATGGATGACAGGTCTCTGGATGTGGAGTGGGGCTGGTGTGGTCCTCTGCCAAGCCGATGGTGAACAGGGAGTTGTTGTTCACCAGCACCAGCACCCTCTCCATGAATGCGGCAAAGTTTAAACTGGGTCACAGGGAAAAAACACATTGAAACATAGGAACCCTGACATTTAGACCAAATCCTTACATGTATGGTGCCCATTTTAAGCATAAATCTGTCACAGTTCTGTCACCCTTGTCTGGGTTTTCTCTTGGTTTAGTGACAGAGCTGTGACACTCCCGGTTTGTCATGTGTTTGTGTTAGTCTGGTCTGTTGTGAGCACATGGCTGTCATGTTATTTCCTTGTGCCATGTGCTCTCCTGTCTATTGTCTAGCCCCTCCCATCTTGTTATCTGATTATTGGTTAATTTGTCCCACCTGTCTTTCTCGTTACCCTCCTTTGTTTGTTCCCCTATTTAGCCTCCCTGTGTTTGTAGTCCTGTGCTGGTTCGTTGTCCAAGTTACCTGTTCCTGGTGTTTCCTTCCCGCTTGCTATCTGAGTTTTGAGTTTTGTACCTTGTCTGCCAGTGACTAATAAATTTCCTCTGCATTTGAATCCTCGTCTCACGTTCAACTATTCCGTGACAGAACGAACCAGCCAAAATATGTGGATACAGCAGAGCGAGATTTTTTTCTCTGGGAAATCTTCAATTTCCTTGTTTGACTACTTCGCTAGGTGCGCTCAAAGGACTGAGGAGACCATGGCAGACGGCGGTTAGCTGAGAGGAGGTAAGCCCAGGTCTGCGACTGGCAACTCTTCTAAAGCTCCTATTCACCTGCAACGCTTTGAGGGAACCCGCTTGGCCAGATTCTCTGGGACTCGGGGAGGTCGTAGAGGGGGACATGGTCGTCAGGAACCCCAACGTCATTCCAGAGTCCAATCGCTCTTCAGCCAGGTGCATGTGGTCCCGTCCAGCGCAGAGCCTTCACCGCTGGTCCCTGTTCCGGTGGTCCCGAGTCCGGTGGTCCTGAGTCCAGTGGTCCTGAGTCCAGTGGTCCCAGTTCCGGTGGTCCCGAGTCCGGTGGTCCCGAGTCTGGTGGTCCCTGTTCCGGTGGTCCCGAAACAGAGGAGGAGAAGGAAGACTCCCTCCGTGACTGTCCCGGTGGACGCTGTCCCGGTGGTCCCGAGTCCGGTGGTCCCGAGACCAGTGGTCCCTGTTCCGGTGGTCTCGAGTCCGGTGGTCCAGAGACGGAGGAGGAGGAGAAACCCCTCCACAACGACTTGTCCGGTGGCTCCTAACCCAGAGACCATCCCAGAGGTTACTGCCATCCCTGACGCGCCGCTCAGGCGACTTGCTCTGCCCGTGCCGCCCAGGCGTCCTGCTCTGCTGGCCCCGCCCGAGCTGCTCGCCCTGCCGGCCCCGCCCGAGCTGTTCGGCATGTCTGCCGAGCCTGTGTCTCTGGACAAGATGGCCGCCGTCGAGCCAGTGTCTGTTCCTGTGCCTGAGCCGATGTCTGAGCCGGTGTCTGTTCCTGAGCCTGAGCCGGTGTCTGTTCCTGTGCCTGAGCCGGTGTCTGTTCCTGTGCCTGAGCCGGTGTCTGTTCCTGTGCCTGAGCCGGTGTCTGTTCCTGTGCCTGAGCCGGTGTCTGTTCCTGTGCCTGAGCCGGTGTCTGTTCCTGTGCCTGAGCCGGTGTCTGTTCCTGTGCCTGAGCCGGTGTCTGTTCCTGTGCCTGAGCCGGTGTCTGTTCCTGTGCCTGAGCCGGTGTCTGTTCCTGTGCCTGAGCCGGTGTCTGTTCCTGCGCCTGTGTCTGTTCCTGCGCCTGTGTCTGTTCCTGCTCAAAGGGTTGTCTCCGCCCTGGTCGTCTCCGCCATGGCCGCCCGAAGGGTTCTCTCCGCCATGGTTGCCCGAACGGGTTTCACCGCCATGGCCGTACGAACGGGCTTCACCGCCCTGGCCGCCTGATCCGCCCTGGCCACCCGATGGACTGTCTGAGCCACCCTGGTCTTCAGCCAGGAGTCCGGACCCGCCCTTCCCCTCCTGGCTCAACCCTCCCATCCCTCCCTGGCTCCCCTCCCTCCCTCCCTCCCCTCTCTGTGTATGTGTTCTGATCTGCTTGTTTTGTCTGCTCTTTGGTCTTGCACGTTTGATGTTCTTGTCTTGTTTTTGGTGTCCCTCTTTGGGAATGCCAGGTGGCGTTCCTTTGAGGGGGGGTAGTGTCACAGTTCTGTCACCCTTGTCTGGGTTTTCTCTTGGTTTAGTGACAGAGCTGTGACACTCCCGGTTTGTCATGTGTTTGTGTTAGTCTGGTCTGTTGTGAGCACATGGCTGTCATGTTATTTCCTTGTGCCATGTGCTCTCCTGTCTATTGTCTAGCCCCTCCCATCTTGTTATCTGATTATTGGTTAATTTGTCCCACCTGTCTTTCTCGTTACCCTCCTTTGTTTGTTCCCCTATTTAGCCTCCCTGTGTTTGTAGTCCTGTGCTGGTTCGTTGTCCAAGTTACCTGTTCCTGGTGTTTCCTTCCCGCTTGCTATCTGAGTTTTGAGTTTTGTACCTTGTCTGCCAGTGACTAATAAATTTCCTCTGCATTTGAATCCTCGTCTCACGTTCAACTATTCCGTGACAAAATCACAACACACCATTTTCCCTTTTAAAGCTTGTATACACAGGCATCTCAATACTACAAGGGGGACCATCACAAAAACATGTCCAGGTCACATTTTGAAAATTGTGTTTTGAAAATTATGCTTAATTTTATAATTTCCTTAATTATTATTATAATTTTTTTTTACTGAATGACAGTATGGACAGTATGAAAAATGTCCAATTCCGAAAGCCTGCTAAACTCTGCACCCCTGATCCAAAGACAAAATGTAAAGACTAATACTACCATATCATTAAATACTTACATTCAGTTTCTCACACAAAACTATCATATGGATTCAGAAGAGTACTTTTATGGTTATTTTGTGTCGTAAAGCTCCAGTTATGTATTCCACTGTGGGGGAAAAACAAATGTCATATGGGTTTGGAATGACAGAAAGACGGTTGAGGAAATGATTGCAGAATTCATTTTTTTTGGTGATCTACTGCTGCTTTTTCTTATGTTTTCAATTAAATGAATTTACTGTAAATGTACCTTTTTATCATTTGGCCTATTTTATTGTATTCTCTTTATTCTGTCATGTAAAATACTGATTGACTACACTTGATTGGAAGCAACTTGCATGATTAACTGCTGCTTGTTCTTCACTGAAGGTGAAACATATCCAGTTCAGTAACCTGTTTCTGCAGCTTAACTGGTAGAGCATGACACCAGTAAACTGACATTCGTGGATTCAGTCACCAGAAAACACGGAAATGCACATACTGATCAAATGCAAGCCTTAAAATGCACTGTAAAATGTTTTGGATAAAAGCGTAACATATATAAGATACACATATACAAAATCATGTATCTGACATGTGAGATTAGGATGTTTCTCTCTCCCTCTCTCTGTCCACACGTTTTATAAGAGTTACCATGACTTAACTCTAGCTATAGACTTCTAGCTAAAGCTATAGATTTCTAATTTCTAGCTAAAAACACCCCTCTAAATAGTGTGGTTTTTAACTAGTTTGGGTATTTGGTATTTAGTTGATAACATTGACTAATGTATATATTTAATTTACTAATATAGTTTAACTAAACTCTGAAGAATGCCTCTCAGGCTTATTAATCTGTCAATTAATTAGGCAAGGCAAGTTGGCAAGTTTATTTATATAGCACATTTCATACACAATGGCAATTCAAAGTGCTTTACATAGAAGAAATTAAAATAATAAAAAGAAATAAGAATAATTAAAACAGTTTAGAAAAATAAAAAATAAAATACAGTACAAACAGTCGGACGAACATTGGCACAGTGCTCATTCAGTAAATGCATAGTTAAACAGATGTGTTTTGAGTCTGGATTTGAATGTGACTACAGTAGGAGCACATCTGATCTCCTCTGGAAGCTGGTTCCAGCTGCGGCTGGCATAATAGCTAAAAGCAGACTCGCCATGCTTAGAGTGAACCCTTGGTATTTCAAGCTGATATGATCCTAATGATCTGAGTGATCTGTTGGGTTTATATTCAGTGAGCATATCTGCAATGTATTGAGGTCCTAGGCCATTGAATGATTTATATAATAGTAATAATACTTTAAAATCAATCCTAAATTTAACTGGGAGCCAGGGTAAAGACCTGAGGACTGGTGTGATATGTTCATATTTTTTGGTTCTGCTCAGAATCCTGGCGGCAGCATTCTGTATGAGCTGCAACTGTCTTATGGTCTTTTTGGGAAGGCCAGTGAGGAGTCCATTACAATAATCCACCCTGCTGGTGATGAAAGCATGCACAAGTTTCTCTAGGTCTTGTCTGGAAACAAAGCATCTAATTCTTGCAATATTTTTCAGATGATAGTATGCTGATTTAGTTATTGCTTTGACATGACTACTGAATTATATAGATATCAAAAAATATATTTCCAATCAGTAAATGATATTTGAAGCTATTTTTATACCTGCTTCCCATAGCTGATGTAGTTTCACTGTGCTAGTGCGTCATCATGTAATGTCACACCTAAGAGAGTATTCTCTTTCCTAAGATTCTGACCAAACCTAACCACTGCATTAATAATTCATCACCAGTAAGTGTGAACTAGGGATGGAACTAAATATGAGTACAGAGTAACCATCCATGTGCAAACTAACTAATAAGGATATGAAGGCAATATGTGCCTTCCAGCCAATCAGGGAGAAATTTAGTCCGCTTCAATGTAAAAACTCCTTCATTTATGAAAATGGAAATAAGTAGCCTAGTTGTTTAAGTCATGAATTCCTCAGATACAATAAAAACTTTATTACACTGGTCATTCTTAAATTGCGTTAGATTTCAGAGAATGTACACTCCCATTTACTAAGCTGATAGATTGAACTTTCAAAGAAAAACTAATCTTGTGGTTACCGTGTTAATGTGTTGCATGTCAATTGGTATGTGTAATCATCATATTCTATATACACTGTACTATTTTGACCACATAGCATATAGTATTTAGAGTCTGCCATCTTATCTCTTATAACTTTTATACATTAGCATTAGCTCAGGACTGACCTAAAACAATCAAATGTTTTTGAAAAAGGTTATGTGGTTAAATCTAGAGCAGATAATTGTAATAAGTTTAATCCAGACTAAAAACATTCACAGGGATTTGGGGACAATTAGGGAGAATTTGAGTATAGTTATTGTCATAAACCAAGCATTTGGTGCATTGTGTAGTCCAAACGGTAAACTGAAAAATCCTAAAAACAATCCGTGTTCATTTCGGTAGCATACAGAGGCCAGATATGGCTTTCCCAGCCTCCCAACACAAAACGCCTCTGGTATGCCTGAACTCTGGGCTTACTTGGCAGTACTACAGTAACAAAAAAACAAAAACAGCTCCACTGTTCACATGCATGAAATGGTTTCGAGGAAAAGGGGAAATAATTTGTACTAATGCCAACTCTCTGAGCTCAGAAGCAGAATCTGAGGTTAAGTGAGTCAGGGTTGATAGACAGAATAAACTATTTCAACCACAATTTCAGTTTTGATCTGCTATGCTCCAGCCTGTCGCAAATGATGACTAAACTTAGATGGGAATTCTGAGTACTCTTCAGAGACAACTTATTTTCACTTAACTCAAAAAGTCCCGCTATAAAGTGGGTATGTGTTCAGGTTCAAAATTTCCACATAGTAATCCCATGACAGCAACTTTCTTGTCTGGCTGCGTAACTGTGCCTTGCTTTGATTGGCTAAACATACATAATCATGCATGTCATTGGTTGAGCCCAGTGTTTTGCAAGCTTTCATTCACCTAATGCATGCTCGGGATTTCCCATGTTTTTTGTCTTCCTTCTTTATCTTTTGGTTTCTCTCACACACAACCCTGTTTTCTGTTTGGCTACTGTATTTTTTAGCAAATATAGTACAATTAGAACAGATTTGAAGGTCAGATTCTAATATGAATCTTATTTTGACGAAGGAATCCCAAATGTTTGTTCTTTTCCAACATCATTGTGTGATAAAATGATATGCTCTGTTGTGCTTATGTATATAAGCTTCAGCTGAAACGGACTGTTCCTCTGGCTTACAACTGTCATGGTGTGCAGTTTAATTCCTGCAATAGATACTTTCAAAGTGGCCCCATTCAAAGTATTTCAACACTTACAAAAATGTAAAACTTTCACAGCATTAGATAAAGTATCATCAATCCAAGTGGCTAGCAAAGAATAAATGACATATAATGTTCTAAATGTCCCTTTGTGGTTGTCATATGTTAGTGAATCATGTTCATATTCATTTATGATGAACTACAACTGTGTGAAATTGAGGCACTGACTTTCAATCATACACTATAATATAAAAAAATCATACAATACAATAAAAATAATATAATAAAACTTTTCTGAACTATCGAACATCAATGATTTTAGAGGACAAACATTATGCTAAATTCCCAAAAAAATTAAAGAGCAGGCAGAATTCAAACTCTATTTATGAGGTCGCTCTTTTGACCCACGCACATTTGGATACCCCCACAGATTATACTAAATGTTCCATTTCCTCGCTCTCATTCTTCCTGTGTTCTGCCAGGTTGCAGTTTTTTTTCCCCCACCCACGTCATCCTTCCCTGGCTTGAGGCTGAGAACATTTACTTCCCCTATAGTTGTGTACACTCAGTCTCAACTGTAGCTGAAATGTCTCTGACTTCTGATTGGTGGTTGACTCTGATCACGCTCCACCTCATTGGTTGGGTGGCTTGAGCATGCTGTGATCACGCTGTGAATTCATGCCAGCATCCCCTGTTGGCTGATGTGTCTTGATTCCTCCCTGTTCTGTGTAAAATGCAGGTGTCAGCCCTTTTATGGACCGTGGCAATGTCTTGGGCTTGTGAAGATTGGGTAAGACATAAACACGGAGAGAGCAAATTTAAACCTGGACACTCCAACAGCTCAATATTGATCTAATTTATTTGTATACAAGCAGAGATGTACTGAATTTTCTGGTGTCTTGTGGGTCACAGTTAGTAAAGCACTACCTATAAGTATTAGAATAGGCTAATATGTGTCATATGGATGATTGTGATTTCACCAAGTACATGTTCCTGGATCAACATCTTTGTTCAACAAATGTTCCTTGAGCAGCAAATCAGTGCTGATTTGCTGCTCAAGGAACATTTGTTGAACAAAGATGTTGATCACAATATATTATATATTAAAATGATTTCTGAAGGATTGTGTGACACTGAAGCCTGGAATAATATATAATTTATATACGTAATATATATTATAATGTAATATATATTTATATACGTTTTAAAATGAGTGTAAAAAAAGTTCTGTGAGTAAAAACCAACAGTATGTCGAAATCTGTTCTGCACAGCAACCCTAAAGTTGTTGAATGTTTTAAAAGGGGAACTGAAGGTCACATTACATGTTGTTAATTTTAAATAGCTACAAATTCAGGCACAGAGAACCGAAACAAGGCAGAGAAACTGATTAAAAATAGGGAAATGGGATTTGTCCAGAACATCACATTTAGTGTTCATTTTTCAAAACAAGGTAATCTTAGCATACGTGTTACATTCAATTAGTAGATAAAAAAAAACAAAAAAAAAATACCTTTAGGCTGCAGCACTGCAGGCTCACATTATTACATCACTGGGGAAGTGTTGTTTCTCATCCATTGACACATTGTGCCAGATTTCATGTGCGATATGATCAAAATAACCTCAGGGCTCAGCACGAGCTGCAGAAATGTACACAGATATGTTTTCTGATTTTCTGTGCTGTGTGCTGCTGAACGCTTCTATTGGCCTGTATAGCAAAAGCAGCAGACACACTCCTCCCATGCTGCCTCTGGATGAGATCGGAATGTTCTGTTTACAGTGAACGGAGCAAAAACACTTTTCACAAGAGGAAATATCTTTTCAGCTAACCTTGACTTGTGCTGTAATGCCTACACCGATATATCATGATGCACAGGAACAGAAAATGCATTGTTGCTTAATTGTAACTGTACACAAACTTCATAATGAGTTGATATGTAATAGAAAGCACAAACTCTTAGGATCAGTACCAGGCTTTTAAATGAAGATCCCTTCATTGAAAGTAACTCACAACTGCAAACACAGTCCACTCTGGAAAATGATCAGGGATTCCGAAATGAGGGTTTGTGAACCCCTAGAGGTTTATGGCGGAACTGCAGAGAGTTTGAGGAATTAAAAGAATGCCTTTGTTAAATTGAACTAAATTACATTACATTAAATGAACAATGGTAAGCATTAAAAAGTACACAACTGTTCATAAGTTGGGAGTAAGATTTTTTTTTAAATGCATATTTATATTTTTGTTCAAATTTCAGTAAAGATGAATTAACCCATAAATGCATGAATGTTTTGCCAATCATTAATACATATTCGGGACTTTAGCGACGCGGATCTATATCTAAAACGGATGGAACTCTACCGATAATATACAGCTCTCCTGATATTAGAGTAACAATTACATAAGAATAAAATAAAGCACATTTTGTTACCTTTTGGAGCTTGGAAGGGTTCTGTTTGAGCAGATGTTTTATATCATCATCACTGTCCTTGTCAGAGCTCATTTCCCAGTACATTCAGCATATATTCGCCATCTCAAACATATTCTCAAACTATCATTTTCAACATCTTCAAAATCAATATTTTGATCACTGACAGCTTCTTCACCAGATCCACCATCAAGTGACAGTGACACTAATGTTTTATTGCGTTCAGTACTTGCTCTGCAGTAAATCTCTGAGCCATTTCAAGTTTTGCTGATGATACTTCCAATTCTTTTGTTTTCTGCCTGCAGTAACTATGAATGAAACATCACTTCATTGTGTATCAGACATTGCCACCTTGTGGAATAAAGGTGAATTGTACTTTTTCAGTCATCAAAGATTCAACCATTATTGTGCAGAATAAAATATACTTATGGCGCTTTTCCATTACCAGTACCAGCTCAACTCGACTCGACTCGACTCGACTCGTCTCGTCTTGGCCCGGCCCGGCTCGCTTTTCCATTGCAGATAGTACCTCCACAATAGTACCTGGTCTTCATAGCGACGCCGCAGGAAATGATGAGTGACGATTCTCTCTGACCAATCAGCAGTCTGTCGCGTTTTCACGTCACATTTTAGTATCGCCTCAGCTCGCTCAGAACCTCGCCGGAGGTGATACGAAAAAAAGTACCTGGAAGCAGGTGCAGGTACAACTTTTACACAGTGGAAAACCAAACAAAGGCGAGTCGAGTCGAGTTGAGGCGAGCAAGCGCCATTACACTGTTACACACCTCGGGTCATTAGCGACCCAATACAATTTTGTTTTTTGTTTTTTATTCTGGGAAAACAGGTATTCTTTTATATATACAGTATAAAAAAAATTCTTGTTATATTGTTAATAATGAATTAATTGAGGAATACTAAAAAGGTCGATGTCTAACTTTAAATAATGAATGAGGATGAGGGTAGTGTCACTAAAGACCCGATGTATGCGTTTAAGGGTTAAATTGATCAAAAAGTGACAGCAGACATTTATGAAGTTGCAAAAGATTTATATTTCAAATAAATACTGTTCTTTTGAACTTTCTATTCATAAAAGAATCCTGACCAAAAATTATCATGGTATGTTAAAGGTGTATTGTGTAATATTTAGGAGGATCTGTTGACAGAAATGCAACATCATATACATAACTATGTTTTCAGAGGTGTATAAAGACCTTACTTAAAGCAGCACTCAGTAGCTTCGGGATTTCTTCGCTGTATTCTCGCTTTTTGCTCGCAGGTTTCTCTCTAGAGCTCCCCCCACAGCTTCGGAATAGATATTTGACAACACTGTTGTAAAAACTCGTTGGTGATTCTCAGACACCAGAGGCTAGTAGATCAACGACATCAAAGCAGATGGGACATTCTTTAAAACGTCTTCTTCATTCAGGTTCGGACAGCGTGAGGGAGCGCAATAATGACAGCATTTTAGCAGATTTCTTTTGGCCGTAAAGCAGTTGTTTACATCGCGAGACCTGATATCACGCGAGACTTCCTGACGCGGCGGCCGATGGCCCGCCGCCCCAAAGTTGCAAGTGCGTATTTTCCGCTCACGAGCACCAGGGGAGTGCGAAACGACCACCATTCAACCCGAAATAAGTATTATAACCATTCCAATGACTCCGAAGCTGTTCAGTTAAGGTAAAAAAGTTACTTAGTTCACCTTTAATGAACCGTTATGTTTTTATTACCCTAGAATGAGGCATTTCTATCTACATACATGCGCCGACATGTTTCGTCACTATGTTGTTCTTCGTGCAAGGAAGCAAGCTAAAGTCAGCGAATAAAACTCTGACACAATGATGAACAAGTAACAATAATATTCGCAATAACATATCGTTTTACTGAATAATAAAGTGACCATCATTTCTTAATTTATCTTTGTAAAGATGAACTGAACTGGCTACTCTGTCGGCCACCGTAACTTTTGTTGGTTGCAATTCGTAACCTCACTAGATGCCGCTAAAAATCACACACTGCACCTTTAAGCAGCACAACAGTTTTCAACATTGATAATAAGAAGAAATGTTTCATGAAAATCACCTCTAGATCAAAATGTAATAAGAAACATACATTTTTGATTGGCACTTTATAGCTCCCTAATCTTATACAATACAAAGAGTTATCAAATGTATTTTTCAATGTATCCCTTCAAAAGGTCAGAACATTAGGGTGTTCCAAATACCAGGGACTTCATCAATCATTTGCCAAAGGGTTTCAGCAGATGGTGGGGGGAATCCTTGCTGGCAAAGGTTAAGTGGCTCAAGTGAGCATTGTTGAGACAGCAAGAGTGTGATATCAACTCTGCAGTTTCTGGGTCACTCTGTCTAAGAGCATCCCTTTCTATTAGTAGCACATGATTATAACCACTAAGGCTGTTTGCCTGTTTGCCCGTGTGCATGACCCCACTGAAGTCAGCATTAAACAGAAGCTGCAATAGATTTTTCTTTTCTATGTGGCGTATATATGAGTGAAATATACATTCATTTAAATAATCTATGAAATCTCCTTGACATGCACAAATCAGTGAAGCTCAAACTTGGTCACACAGTCCCCTCAGCCACTGAATGAGCCATGACTCAGTCCTTCAAGCCAATATTAAAAGGAACAGCAACACCTGCGGCTTCATTTAGGGGTGACGCCGCGGACTGATGAGCTGCTGACAAGCCTTGGTGTGAAGACAGTGTCATGATATATCACAGCCCTAGCGTCAGTAAGGCCTAAGCTGACAGTGACACAACGAGGAAGTCAAGGCACTGAACATGCTTTATGTTTGACCCAAAGCAATGATTTGGTACTGGCACTGATATTATGGGCAGTGCTAGTCAGCCTACATTACGTCAACATTTCAGCAGTGCAGCTTTAATTAAGATTCTGGAAGGACAAAAACATCAGTAAGAAAGCCAGAGATAATGTTCAGTGTAATGCCCTTGATTACGTCTCTCTCCTGTTTAGTCTAAAAATCTTCTGATTCCCATTTAGCGCCCTAATCAGAGAACTCTACGCAAACAATAAGCACACTTCCCTGCTTTCATGTGGTTTCCCGGAACTAATATTATTGTTGTGTTTTTGAACATGGGAATTTCTATACGTGTGGGAGGAAGAGCCTTCATCCAGTGCAGATTGCAGGGTCCATATGTCAAAGCAACTAAACAGGTCAATTGCAACATTCAACGTTTAACATTATTCTATGCATTAATACTAGCAAGTGATTTCCTATAACTTTGATATTTTTGTGTCTCTTTTATGCTCTTTTTCTTCTTGCGTTATGAAGTTATTTCAACTCATAGCAACATTTTAAGTTCATTTATTATGACCGCCGCTAGCATAGCTAGCGAAAGCGGTCATATAGGGATTGTTTTTTTTGTTGTTTTTTTTGGTCATCTACTGAATTTTTCGTCAACGATACCAGGGACACCGAAACACCGGGGAACATGAAATTTGGTGAGCATGTAGCCCCACTAGACTTTTACGGAAAAATTTCGTTTGGTCCCCGGGGGCCACTCCCCCCTCGCGCTGGGCCCCCCCAAACCCAAAAAATGCAGTTTTTCCTAAATAACTACCTGAACCGTGGCACCGAGGATGAAGAAATTTTTATGGTATGTTGGTCTTAAGGGCCCACATCAACCTAGCCCATAATCACTCATTAGTGATTTGCGCCCCTTCCCATAAAAAATGAAAATGCAATATTATTCTGCTTTAATCGCCCCTATCTTCAGTGGAGATGTTCAGAACTGCACCATATTTCATGTGTATGATTAACTTGACATCCTCTGGGGGTATGCTAAGTTTCGTAGAATTTCATCCATGGGGGGGTATAAAATAAATTCATTTATGTGCACATTTAGTGACTGTACACTCATCGGCCTGTAGATGGTGCTGTTGAGCGAAGGGTTGCTGGTTTAGGATGATACTGTCACACACACACATGCAGGAATACAAACAAACGCAAGCATGCACACACACTGACATCCACACGCACAGACACACACACACAAACACACACGCGCACACACATGTACGCACACATACATACACGCACAGACACACACACACACACACACACACACAGACACACACATACACAAACACACACACACACACACACATACACACACACACAGACAGACATGCACATACTACTACTTTTTTTAGGTATCAGCCATATACCCGATTTACCAATACTCAATGTGTTATGCTTGGGCAGTATACTAATGAGGTGGGTGGGACATGTTTCATGCCATGTTAGATCACATCCTGAGAGTCTACGCTTTCAGAAAATATATAGTTTATATAGTTGAATCAGTTTTCTCTTCATGGTACAGACCAAAATGTATTATGTGTACACTTTCTTCACCTAAATCCATAAAATCCCATTCATTTCAATGGGACATTTACTTAAGTGTTCTACGGTACAGTGGGAATGAGTTTAATTTTGTTTGTTTTTTGTTTAAAAAGCTGTTTGTTGTTACCAATGTAGCATGAAAAAGACTTGCTTGAACACAATAAGTGTTTTTTTGAAACTCATTTTTATAATACATTATGTAGGGAAAACCACTGTTATGAATGTGACATTTTCACATTACGGATGTTAAGTGTCTAAACTAATGACTTTTGATATAAAACTTAAATAGTAATAGCAAATAATTACAAAACTCTAAATTATCCATGATCCACAGGAATACTCCAGACAGTCTTTTAAAATATACAACTTATATACATAAACACGCAATATACAGCCAAATTGCTCCACGTCATTTCTTTTTGTGGAAAGCCAGTGCAGGCCTGAGCGGCGGTCATATTTTGTACCGCCATGCGGTACATCTAGTTTATGTCCATTTATGCTTCATGTCTGGGATCAAATGTTGGAATTTGTCTTCCAATAATAATGGGCTGTTTATTGTACATTATCCCAGACAGACTGTTTTATATACCGTTTCCCTGGAACAACCAAGAGTTTAGTGTCTTTCTCAAAAACACAATTGTGAAAACACATACATGTCTATATGTGATCATTTAAGGCCAAACGAACTCAGTCAAGTTCAGAACAGAGTTCAGTGCAAGTGCACTTTAGTCAAATGAAAGGGTTTACTTTAAAGTACATTGTACAGTAAACATTGTTTTAATAATCTTTTGTTGAGCTTTAAAGAAGTACACTTTTTTTTATGTGTTGACCAACTTACTAAAGCACATGTGAAGTATTTGAATTCAATTTTAACTCGTGTTATTTGATATTGTATTTAAAGTTAATATTTGCATAATACATTAATAATATGAGTTAAATGAAATAATTCCAACTTATTAAATGTATAATTACAAATATATTAAAATAATTACATTTTAATAGAAATTAACTTAGTTCACCCTAAGTGTTTGACAGTATCATTTTAAAGACAATATGACTAATATTAACAATATGCATATTAATATGTACTTAAGTTCTACTTAAGTGGGTGAAAAAGCACTCTAATGTTCAGCTAATTGCATTTAATATAAATGTAATCTATAATACATTTTAATTTAATTGCAATTATCATGTGATTTAGTGTCCAGAAACATTATTATAAGTTTATGCACTTGAAGTACATTATTTTAAAGTATAAAGTATTTTCTCCTTGTAAAAATAGTAAGCACCACTAATAAGGATAGCTAATGTAGATTTGAACAAACTGCCTAATCCTAAATATTGAACTTTAGTGCATAAATTGTCATGTACCATTTGTGCTGAGATCATTAAACAAAATATGAGGTACAAGTACATACTACTATGTCACGACTTCAGTTTAGTACAAATTTACCTGTTAATGTTGCAAACAAGTAATGAAAAAAGCAATGCATGCAAAGCGTTGCTCACACTGTGACTGTTTATTGCTTTACTTCAGTTTCATTAACTGGACTGTTTATTGCAGTAACAAGAACATTGTGTCATTGAATAACAGATCACGAGTGATGAGGAAGTAAGAACTAAGCAAACAAAGGAAGCATACTGCAGTATACTACACGTTCCATGAGCGCACAATGAGAGTTTGATTCAGGAGCCGAGATGACCCTGAATATGAGGAAGCAGGAAAAGGGTGGCGCTGAGTCAGTTCTCCCATGGGATTAAGGAGTTAGAGATGGTTTCTAAGAATCAGCAAAGAAATGTAGATAAGCGATTGCCGTATATATACATAAATCTTTTTTGGTTTGGAGGAGTTTACTTGTTTCTGCTAAATGGAAAGCAAATTCAAGCAATTGCTGGGGTAATGAAATGATGCAGCACATGACTAACATGTGACCAGCAGAAGGGAGGATTTTATAACTGAGAGATCTTTGCAAAATCACTGACACAGCATTGTCCTTAAATTTGAACATCCTTGTGAAAAATATAATTGCTCTTAATAGTTTTGAATTTGCATTTATATTGTACTTCAAATCTTAAAGGTATATTTAAAAAAACTATACTTGCAGATAATATAATATGAATGAAATAAAAGACCACTTAATTGACACTTTAAAAGTTTTACTTTAAATTACATTTCTTCTCTTTGATCATTAGAACCAACCAGTTTATTGATGTACATTTAAGTAAAAATATTTTATATTGAGTCAATAATCACATGCTCCATTAAAAACCTGTATAAGTAACCATAAATCTCGGAACTGGGATGTCAATTTGTAGTTGCCAGACAGTAACCATGTATAAAACCGTTAACATATATTTATTGAAAAAGTAACAAACTCAGAAGAGGTGAAAAAAAAAAAAAAAAAAAATACATCAAGAAGCTATAGTGGATACATCGGTTGAAATCCATGTTTCCTTTGGGTCTTAACAAAGACTGACCTCTTGTGTTTCTTTGTTATAGAAACACACTGTAAACACAATATATATATATATATATATATATATATATATATATATATATATATATATATAATTTAGGATCTGATTTGTAATTGTATCCTTATTTTTGTGACCAGGAAACAAGGTGAAACTCAAACAAGGTGTTTATTAAGAGTTTTGCATGGGCAGGAACACTCGGGAGGGAATAAGGGAAGAAATTCTTCCCTCCCTGCAACTTCTTTCCTCCCTGCAATTTCTTCCAAGAAGAAGAAATTAAAACCTACCCATACCACCACACCTCTCCCTAACCTTAACCGGATCACACCTCAATAGCAGCAAAAGTGTTTTACAATACAAAATGAACACAGTAAGTACATTGTACTTATTTATCTATGTGAGTACATAGTACTTAAAGCCACTTAATATAAAGTGGGACCAAAAAACCTTTAAATAATGTTTTAATAATACGTTTAATTACATTTAGGCTATATTTTAGTTTACCATCTTTCAAAGACAACAGAATTATGAAATTACATATAAAGATGTATGTATCAAAAAAGCACTTTTAAGGTCTCAATTTAATTTAATATTAACTATAATACATTTTCATTGAATTATAAATAAATAACATGCAGTTGACTATCTTCTAATATAGAAAGATGTATTACGTTTGTTTGAAGCCAGAAACTACTTTTTTATTTCATATTTGTGTTGTATACCCTATCAGAACAAAAATTCATAATGCAAACAAGTATGCGGAGCATTTTCATTATTGCCTATATAGTGCACATTAACATAAACTGTGTTCTTCTGCAGTCAAAGTTAAACTAGTTTACAACATGTCTATCATAAACTACCTGAATAAAATCTGCATTAGTGTACTTGGGTGGAGTATGCTTCTTGCTCAAGTCTTTTCAGGGTAAAAAAAAAGAAGCTGTTTTGATATTGTCACTTGCCTTAAAGTATATTAAAGTGCATTAAAGGACATTTGATCTCAGCACAAGCCTGTTCAGACATTCACACAGTTGTGTTGGCTGTACCACACGTGAGAGGGCCCGTTTCCAAGGCCTTTCTCCTTCTTGCCACAGCAGAATCCTCTTTTTTTAGTTCCCTAACTGGATTGATGCAGCACAGCATGACAATCTAAATCTGCCCTTCTTGACCTCATTTTGGCATCTTGTCCTGAAACTGACATGTGTGAAGTCCACCAAACATGACCTTCAGGCAAGAATATCAGGTGATGACAAAAAGTGACAAAACAGACACCCAAGCAACTAATTTTCTCCTTACTTCCCTTATAAGTAGAATTAACCGACAAAGGGGGTTTTATTTAATTTTTTTATTCTCATGTACAGCACTTTGGGACCCACTATGGTTTTTGAAAGTGCTCTAGAAATAAAGTTGAGTTGAGAAAACAGGAAGCTGCAAGCACATATGACTTGCTGTATGCTACAGCAAACATATTTATGCAAGTTAAAAGAAAAAGAAAACAGAACACATTAATATCTACCATTTATGAACATGACTAACATGAAAATTTAGGTGACATTTGGAAACTATTTGGTATTCTTATACAGCCTTGTCTTCTCTTGTGAAAAAGAAGTACTCTTTAGAATACTTTAAAAAGAGCTATTTATGGAAATAACTAAACGTTTCAGACGCTTTATTGCATGTTAATTAAATGAAAATGTATTATGGTTTAAATCTATGCAGTTAGCTAAATTTGTTAGTGCTTTTTGACCCTCTTAAGTAGGACTTAAAGGGCTAGTTCACACAAAAAATGAAAATTATCCCATCATTTACTCACCCTCAAGCCATGTGCATATGACTTTCTTGTTTCAGCCAAACACAATTGGAGTTATATTAAAAAATATCCTGGCTCTTCCAAGCTTTATAGTGGGAGTAGTGAGGGCCTGAGATTGTGAAGCCCAAAAAGCGCATCCATCCATCATAAAAGTAATCCATACGGCTACAGGGGGTTAATAAAGTGACCTTCTGAAGTAAATAAACTATAAACACTGGTTCCCGGTAACGGCCGTTCACGAGTCTAATTCCGGTGGAAGAGTAACCTTTGACCCGACGCATGATGTAGGACGTTGGAGTAGCGTAAGCTTAGTTGAGAGTAGACACCTCTAGCGGTTCAAACAAATGGGCTGGGCAACAAGCTCAAGCTCCGACATTTCAGTTAAGAAATTCTCATTTTAAACTTCTAATTCGTGAGTCGTGACTGATGTTTTGTTTTGTTTTGCTCTATCTTCTACGCTTCCGCGTTCGTCATTACATCATGCGTCGGGTCAGGGGTCACTCTTCCATCGGAACTCGACTCGTGTACAGCCATTACCGGAAGCCAGTGCTTATAGTTTATGAAGTTATAAATATGGATATTTTCTTACAAAAACGCATCACTTCACTTCAGAAGGACTTTATTAACCCCCTGGAGCCGGATTCACTTAAGTGGCTTTTTTTTTTTTCATTAATATTATATTATCTGCAACTTCTTCAGTGTAGAGTTATTGTCTATAGATGGTAGGGAGAAGATACAAAATACAAAAATGTTAAGTCTTGAATCTGCCTCTCTCCCTAACAACCTAAACTGTGCCATATGACTGATTTATAATATTTTTATAAACGGTTTTAGCTTTAAGGATGCATATGAAATTTGTTGCACTTTGGATTAACCTGGTTAAGGATTCTAAACATCTTTGGTTTGATTTATTTAGCCAGTCTAATTTTCAAAAGATAAGTTAAATGTAATATTTTTAAAATCAACAAGGCCATCAGCTCTACTCTGCATCAATAAGCATTGTGTATGAGCAGATGTTCATGGCACCACTGACCAAAATCAATACTGTCCTGGTTGTTGGCCACAGCATGTACCAATCCCACAGTTCCACAGGAGTTGACCACAGTTTGTTTCAGAAAATAAACACATTTAGTGTCATCAACAGACTGTTTGGAACGAAAGTCCTCATGCTAAAAGAAAGAGGAGGATGTGGGTTAAAGTTATAAATATATGATTCATTCTGGGAGTTTAAATGTTCAATTAAACTAAAGTGACAACTTTCATTTCTTTCCTATAATAAAACTATTAAGATTGAGCAACACAAATTGTCTTAAGGATTACACGTGAGAAATGACCACGCCCGCGTTTAATATAATGCATTGTGTGCGCGCTCATCATGTGCGTGCGTCCGTACGTACGTACGTACCTGTTGCGTTAAAGGGAAGAGCAGCATCATGGCACAGCAGGGTGATGGCACCCCTGACAAAGACTCATCCTCCAGACCCAAAACATCCACAAAACGCCAACTCGAGCCCACACCCAACTTACTCAATACCTAGATACAGAAAAAAGGTTTACAAAAATCACAACGCGAGACCCGTTAAAGTACGGTTTAATAAACGGTTTAAATACGGTTTGTGAGCACATTCAATATGTGCACTTATTCACAAGGGATGTTAATAATTTAGCATATTGTTGTGCTTTCATTGTAGTAATAAATTGCATGTTTGATTTTAAGGACATTTTTATTTATGCACGGTAAACAATTTTGGTACAGTGTTGGGTTGACAAAACCATAGCTTCATCTTTAGCATCAGCATCCAGCTTGATTCTGATCTGGAGAGTATGTTATAATAGTTTATATTACTGACATTCAAAAAAAGAAATCAGTCAAAAGTCAAAATCAGGTCAAATGTATCATTTGTAAGCAAGCTGGACAAAGCAGAAATGACTTGTTCCAAATGAAGCACATGCATAAGGTCTGTGGGTGTACACTGTGTTCTCCTTGTCTCACCACAAAGGCACGCTGAGAACAGAAAGTTCAGAAGGAAGTCACACGTATGCACACGTTTACACATGTTGTCAACATGCAGCATCACCTATTTATGTAACCAAATGGCCCACAAAGAATCATAAATTACTATTATGAGTCTTACTAATAGAGAAACTCTACAATTCTTGCTTGTTAAAGCCACCTGCAGTACGTGTGTTTATGTTTGTGCAAAGCATGGCAATGGCATACCGAGACATTTTCGGGATCCTCCACGTTAAGCTTGCTGACAGGGTGAAGGGCTGTGAAATGTATGGTGCTGCTCAAAGTTATAAGTTCACAGACCCCGGCCCTCACACTGACACACGATCCCTCCATGCAGCACAAACAACAGGCTGCTTTAAATAAAAAAATACTAATGTTATATCCCGTGTGCTACAGTTTTGTTGAATGTGCATTTATCACTATCAGGACTGCAGGCATTTAACATTGCTGTAAGCAATGCTCCATGTTTATTCAACATAGCCACATGCTGGTCCAAATACATTCAATAAGTGAACCAGGTCGTCTCATGTTTCTAGACTGTGGCATTTGTTTATGGGGGGTGGGGAGTACCTTCTTCAGGTGAGTAACGTGAGTTTGCTTCTGTTTGTTGACTTCAGTTTCACATCCTTGTCCTTCACAGCGCGTGGTATATGTTGTATAACATGTTTTTCCTCAGGCCCTGGTGGAAAATTCTGCATGCAAGTTGTGTAGGTGCAAGTTCAGCCCCTTATGAAAAGAAGTATAGCCTACTTCAGCAGACTTTTAAAAAGGGTAGCTAAATACTAAATAGTAGCTAAGTAATTATATGTAACTACACATTTGTAATGATGTAGTTGCAGCACGAGGGTTCTGAAAAGGAGCACATCTGATTTGACACTTTGTAAATTAGGTTTAATGTTAGAGGGGAGCTGATATGTTTCAGTAAGGTTTGTTAGCTTAACTACAAAACTGATGTATACTTTCTCTTGAAATGTATTTTCTTTTTTCAAAAGTACTGATATTGCTTTTGTGAAATATTTCCTGCACTGCAAAACAACATGGGGATGTTAAAGCTCTAATCAGGTGACTTATCAGAACTCGTTTATACACTGAAGGGAATATATTTCGTTTATAGCCTGCACTGAAAGGAAATATCGCCATCTGCCGGCTGACTAATGATGCTGTTTCTCTGCTCTTAAAGAAATAGCTAACATGAAAATGTCATCATTTACTCACATTCACGTCATTACAAAAACCACATGATTTTCTTTCTTCTGTGGAACACAAAAGAAGACATTTTGTAAGAATGTCCACTCTTAGCCACTCATTTCCATATACCGGTAATGGGAGTGAATACAAACTCCCGAATAAAAAAATAAAAAAACATCATAAAAAAGTAGTCCCGATGTTTTTTGTCACACACTCAAAACCACTCAGACAAAAAAACAAAACAGATGAAGTTTCTCATACAGTTTTAATTTGCAATTCAAGGCATTATCAGGTGTAAACATGAGATGCATGATAAATGGTCTGTAGTGTCCGCTCCTATATGACAAAAAGGATCCTGGCTTCTGTGTGTTCCCTTTTTAAGCAGAGCTTTCCAATTACAATAATTCAATTAAAAACATAGTCTTTCAGTAACATTCCAGCACACTGTTAGAATAGCAGCAGTATCTGAGCCTATCATACCGTTTGAACAGCATCTCAATAGCAGCATTGATTCTCAGATCTTAATTACATTAGTCATGAAATTAAATTCAGTCTCCGGTATTGACCTGATTCAGCATGTGTCAAGTTGAAAAAAAGAATATGCTCGAATTAAGACACTTCTTAAAATACATACTTTCAGTCTCATTCATAGAAACATGTATCCCCCAGTGATGTCCACATTAGTAGACAGCTTCGTCCATATTGTCATCACTATCTGCTCCAAATTCCTCTCCGTTGTCAAAGTAAGACATGATGTAGTCTGTCTCCTGAAAGAAAAGAAAGAAGTCATATGTGTAAATGACAGCGCCACAGCGTTTTGTGTCGAATTATGAAGAAAAATAAAATTCTTACATCTTCAATCTCCTCTTCAACATAATCTTCATCCGCATCTGGCTCCTCCTCGTCATTCTGTTTCTTCTTCTCCTCTTCCTCCTCTTCCTCAGAATGCTGCTCTTGTTCTCTTTTCTCAAGTGTCTAAATGTTATTCCATAAAATGAACATTACTAACATGCTGCATACACAGATTACAGCAGCATTTTTTTTTAAAAGGAGAAAGCAAATGGTTGATTTGCCTCGTTTGTTACAATTTGTCAATATCAATTTTTGGTATAGTTTGTGTTTCTATTTAAAGTCTTTCAGTCTGTTTTTTATTTAGATTTTTTCGATTTATTTGAATGTCCAAGCATGTTTAAAACAGTTAATGCAACATAACAAAATATTATGGTGTCAGTAAACTCATACCTCTAGTTTTTGGAGAACCTCTTCTTTGCCAGCAACTACTTTTGGTTTTCGCTTTAGTTGTGACTTTGCACCTATGACTACGGAACAAAGGTATTAAAAAGACACATGGTTTACTCCTATTTTCACATGTACTGGGTAGCATTTAGTGTATAAGACTGTAAACCTACGCACATGGTAATAATAATAATAATAATAGAGTTTCTCACGTGTTTTTCGGGGTTTCCGTACTTTAATACAAAGCTCTTTTGGCAGTCGGCTCCAGTCTGGAATGAAATCGAATATTTTTTAGAGAGACCTGACTTTTACATTTTCTTGACTATACAAATGAATAGTCAGTTGTAGCACAATAAATAATAAAGATTTCTCTTTAAAATTCCTCTACAGTGGTACATGTGGTCGGTAATATTTTCTTGAAAGAAAGACCAAGAGCAAAAATACAGTAAAAACAGTAATACTGTGAACTAATATTACAATTTAAAATAGCTGTTTTCTATTTGAATATATTTTAAAATGGTGTTAAAGCTGTCTTCAGTGTTACATAATCCTTCAGAAATCATTCTAATATGCTGATTTGCTGCTCAAGATGATCAATGTTGAAAAAAGCTGTGCTGCGTAATATGTTTGTGGTAACAGCAGATACATGTTTTTCATGATTCTTTTATGTATAGAAAGTTTAAAAGAACATCATTTATTTGTAACATTTTAAATGTCTTTACTGCCAGCTTATACATTTAAATCACAAAAAGACAAAAGGCATCCTGAAACTTGAATGCAGTGGAGGATTTCAGGTTTCCATGTTTGACTGTTAAATTTCCTCTGCTTTATTATCCGTTGTGTCTCACCTGGACTCCATTCAATTGTGTTGTTCTTCGGCTCACCGTTTTGGTATTTATCAGAGTACCGTGCCACATCTAAAAAAAGAAGACAATAAAGAGAGCCGTTCAAACCTGGTCTTTGACCATCCATGCCTGATGGGTCGTTGGCTTTGAATATTTCAGTGACTGCCCACAGTTCAAATGCAAATCCAGAGATTGCATGACCTCGTTCCCTATGGCCCTTTTTACACCTGGTTTTGGTCGATCGGATCACAAGTAGACGAGGGAGACGCATACCCGTTTACTCCTGGTATTTTAATCCGTCTCTTTTGTCCACTTTCAACCACTTCTGTCCTGATTTCTTCGACGGAAGGGTTTATGGGCGGGTAAATGTCTTTCGATCTAATAAATGAAATAAGCTTGCATAATTTACATATATACAAGCTCAGAGGCGACGGAAAAATATACAGAGCAGCAGCTTTCGTTTCTGCTCTGATATGCGCAAGACCATGCCGCACGCAGTGAGTTTGTGTTAGAAATCAGGAATGCTGAGAGAACAACTTCAAACCAAACCCGTCTGGCTAGCATGCCTCCCATAATTTTTACGCATTAGGTCAGACTAGGCATTAGGTCTGAGAATAGGCAGTCTTTTGTGGCTGTTCGAACGCGTTTTCAACTACCTCTGGAAGTGGTCGGAAGTGGACAAGCTCAAAACGTTTTAGACCCCGTTTACACCTGTATTTAGCGTCGTCCACTTGTGATCCGATCGACCAAAACTCATCTTAATACCAGGTGTAAACGGGTCCTAATCATGTTGGATCTTCATCCTTTGTGCTTAGAATTGTCCACTCTCAGTGTGCTCAGTATTGCCCAACCCATCGTACCTGTCTTTGTTCTGGCTGCTCTTATGTGGAATGGCAGATTCTTGCTGGAGGCTCTCAGCTCCTGCTTCAGAGCGAGCATATAGTCCACCTCTTCTCCTGTAAGCAGAGGCACTGGTCTAAATTGCATAGGCTGAAAGAAAAAAGAAAAAAGAAAAAATGTAACTCAAACAAAACCAAACCTTTTTTTCAGAACAATCAATTCTCACAAATCCGTAATAAGACATTTATAGCATTTATATATGTGTAATAACAACAACTGTAGTAAGACTGTAAAAAATTATTGTAATTCAGACTGTAAAAAACTGTTACTTGGTTAAAAGTAAGTTCCCTTACTCTACGAAAAACTGTAACAGATTTTACCTTACATTTCATGTCATTATACAATACCATTTCACATTTTAGACATTTCACAATTTATCGTTTTTTTTATTTTAATAATTATGTTTCTTCTTAGTTTGTAATCAGGTATGTACAATAGGGTTTTATGTTACATCTTATGTTGTTAAATTAGTGTTTATTGCATTATTTCAGTGTCTTGTGTGATGGTGTTTTGTATTTGTGTGTGTGACACTGTGTCTTCATATTAGTATTTACCTTAGCTTGTGGAAAAGATAAGAACTTCATCATGTGTTTTCTCTTTACCACCAGTGTTATTATGGTGGATGGCATTATATTTTAAAGGTACAAAACAGATTTTAGAAGCAGAGTTGCCTCACTAATTCAGCAGAAAACGGCTGTTGGGTTTATGTGTTTTAAATTGTAAAATGTACATGTTGTTTATATCACATCTAACATGTTTAAACCACAACTGCCAGATTGTTTTTTTCTTAAATTTTGTAAAGATTTTTTTAACAATGTATATTACAATGTAAAGACACTCATATTACCATTAAAACACTTACGGGAAAAAGAGGAGAAGGTGTATGTGTAGATGTTGGTAAAGATTCACCCCTCCCAAAACCCAGTGCGTCCACACTGAAGGTAAACTGGCTTCTTCCACGACCTCTGCCCCTACCTGCCATGACTGTACCTGTACAGTCAACACGTGCATGAGCATACAACTAGCCAATAGCAATAAAAACATTACATGATGAAATCTGCAAGATACAACCACAAAGATGACTTTATTTTAAGCAATAATATTTAGATTAGTCCCTGAACAGCTTACCTCAAAATGTGTTTCAGGTTCAATCCCCAGTAAATATGTGTACAGATCACCAGCTGCCTACTGAATGTAAAGCCATGTGTAAGGCACAGTCATTAGGATCCTACTTGAACACGTGGGTAGTTGTGTTTACATCCGGCACATGTACACGTGTGGTCCGCCTCAGTTTACAGTCCAACCAGAAAGACTCCTCGGGCAAAGAGTTCCTAGCACTAACAGCAGGCATTACATTGATATTACAACTGTTACAACTGAGGATATTACAACACATTTGCTCTTAATGATGTTGTAAACTTATTTTTTTTGAATACACCTATAAAATATCGCTAACTAAAAAGATATCACTGAAATTAGTGTAGTGAGAGTACACGTGGAGAGTACATGTTGCGAGTTATTGGAGGGCGGAGTTATATAAATAAATAAATAAATATTTTTGTCACAATTTAAATTTTTTTCTCTCTTGCAATTCTGACTTTTCCCCCCCTCAGATTTTCGAGAGAAATGTCTGAATTGTTTAAATTCCGTGGTGTTTAAAAGATTTCACACATATTAGACATTTGACATAACAAAAGATAATATATTTTATTTAACCATTTTAAATAGTTTGTGGTCGCTGTTTTTTTTTTAAGCTACACTAATCCTGAAAGATTCAAGTGTCAATAGATTTAAACGATTATATGGTATATCCCAGCAAACACATTTACGTTGTGGCAACGTCTGTGGCACGTTGCATTTCTACTATGCTGATACGTGCTCGCAACATTGTAACAATGTCGAATTAAGACGCGACAGGGATGTCGCGACATTCAGCAACTGAAATTTATTTATTTATTTATTTACTATTATTATTATTTTGCTAGATATAGATATCCCCGTTTAGCATGCTATGTTTTGAGGTTAATTTTTAATCAGTCAGATGTTAGATAATTATATACTTTTTAAAATATTGTTTATCCTTATTATTATTTAATGGGCCTAACATTAAATAATTATAATCAACACTTGCAAGTGTACACTTTGAACTTTGAAGAGTACAAATGACAGAAGGTTACGTTAATTCAACTTTATTAAAAATGCATATGGTAATCAAATTGCACTTCCAAAAGTCATACATAAAAAATAAAAAAATAAATAAAAAAAAAAAACCCTAAATAAATGAATATACAAATTTATTTTAAGTATAATAAATAAAACATAAAAAGCAAAGGTAGATCAGAACATTTCATGAACAAAACCGGGTTCTGTAGATGGCAGACAGGGCAGCGTAGTCGAAAGCCGGGTGATAAAGGTCAGTAACCGGAATCTGTGCAGGAAACATCAACAAATCCAGAGGAGCAAAGAAACGAATGACACTAAATAGCAGACAAATCAAAGGAAAACCTGAACAGGTGTGCCAGGGGTAACAATATATATAGCCTATATATATATATATATATATATATATTTTTTTTTTTAATCTGTGCGTCGCTGTCTGTTCAAAAAGTGATGAAATGTCAGTTACTCATCATTAAAGTAATTTTGACTTCATTATGGCTTCAGACAGTTCAGACAGTTACACCATTTGCAAATCTCATGCACTCTTTTTGCAAAACTCTAATTCTCTAAAACTCTAATTCTGGATGCTTTGTTCTCCTTCTTCTTTTTATGTAGTGTGTCTAATGCATGATCTGTAGAGTTTATCCATTGACTGGCTGTGTGAATGATCTGAAAGCAGTTTAATTTTGAGTACAGGTGAAAGGAGCATCATGGCCAAATTTGCCCAGTGGCCTCTGTCCATCATGGCATCCTAATCATCCCCATATATATATATATATATATATATATTAACTGGCTTCATCACTGTCTCCTCTCCACCAATAAGCTGGTGTGTGGTGGGCGTTCTGGCACAATATGGCTGCCATCGCATCTTCCAGGTGGATGCTGCACATTGGTGGTGGCTGAGGTGGAGATTCCCCCCTCTATGTAAAAGCGCTTTGAGTGCCAAGAAAAGCGCAATATAAATGTAATGAATTATTATTAATTAAATGGGTGAAGGTTTCAAGAAATGTGTCTTGTGCCACTGTGAAAAACTGTAAGACACAATACGTTGTGAGATCTGAAGGTGCCTTTCTGAGTGTCGAGCGCCCCCTGGAGGAGAAGAACTAGGCCTATGTGTCATAGGATACAGTTCAATATTATGTTTATTCCAGCAGGTGTCACAATGGTTGAATCTACTTAAATGATTTCACATTACTGAAACTGGCAAAGGGATCTGGCATGACCAGCAACAAGAAATGTCTATTTGTTAGCTGGATGTGAGAAAATTATTTTGCCTATTGCCTAAGTCAGATATTAGAGTGGAAACTTGAGTTATGGAATGTAAGTACAGTCTTGAACCAATGAGCCACAGAATAAAAGCTGACAATTAAAAAAGCCTCGAAACTTCTTTCCCCAAACCATGCACAGTAGCCTATCAAAGAATTCAATAAATTCAATCAAACACACACTGACAAGACAATAGGCCACTAAATAATGAAGGCAGATTACGGTTGAATTGTGTTCTCAAGATGAAAGCATTTCTCATAAACGTCAAGTCGGGGCAAGATTCATAGATTTGTATACGTTGTTATTTGGTACAGTTTTTAATAACAGTTGCTATTGGTTTGATGTTTTGCATGTTAACTTCTACATTTTTGCAATTGTAGCCTATACTTCAGTTTTAAAATCTGCTAAATTTAGTTATTTTTTTGTTTTTTTGTTTTTGTTTTTACCTCGAACTATATGTCAAATTGAATAAAATGAGAAAAAAGCAGATTTTTCTCATTTTATTTATTTTGACATACTGTATATATGTTTAATGTTTAACAATATGTTTCCATGACAACACATCCTGTGCAGTGCACATGTATCCCTCTCCTTTGGGTGCAGCTGACCATTGTCAGACGCATTAACCTCTGGTTAAACACAGCCAAGTTATACAGTTTTGCTTTTGACGCAAGCATATTTCACTGTACTGTATGGGTGCAAGTCAAACAAAATGGCTTTGACGAAGGTCCATGGATCTCAGTGAAGAACAATGAAAAAGAATAGATATGATTCATCAGCAGTTTCTAACTTTAGGTCCCATAAAGCCACGCCTCCATCCATGATTGATTGACAGCTGGCAGTTTCTCTTGATAAAAGCTTTGCAAATAAAAGATTACACCTCATTTACCATCAGAACAACTCTACACAAGACACAGGAATACTTCAACATTCCGTGAATTTTAATCCAGTTTCTTCAGGATGAAGCACATTGAGTTGCATTTCACCGGGGCAGTATTGTGCTTCCTGCTGTTTTCTGCTGCAGGTACGTTAAAAAGTTTACATTTAATGAAATATCTTCAGGATATCGCTTTAGAGTTCATGTGAACAAACTGTTATGGTAACTCACTTTCTCATTTTTATTTCATTCACTGACTCCAACTTTCAGCTTGTTGAAGTTATTAGTTTAATAGGTATTTAGGCTACATCTGTTCTTTTTTTTATAGGTGCACACAAACACACACAAATTAAAACATGTCAGTAATAAAAAAAAAGTGCTAAAATAATTTTAAAATGCCAGTTTTTGGAAAATATCAATAATGTTTGTAAACCCAGTTTGTTCAAACCATACAATCGCAGGAATTTTTGTAATAAAAAAGAGAAAAAAATAAATATTATATGCTATTTAAAAAATGTCTGATCTCAATACATTTTTGATACATGTAAAATAATACATAATATGACCAATTTGCAACTAGTGTCTTGAATACTTAAAACTCTTGGAGATTTGTGAATAAACTATTAACATTACCCATTAGAATAGAATTTTGGAATTCAAATGTCCTGACATTGACATGAGCTGAATTATGGGAAAAATACACAGCCACAAAACATGAATTAAACAAATACATTTTATATAGTTTTGTGACGGTCTTTTCCCCAAAATAGTCATAATGTAATATATAAATATATAGTCACCATCTAATACAAATAACAATATATATATTAGATGGTGACTAGATGGTTACTAACATGGCAATGAATAATCATATTGTATTTGTAGGTGCTCAGCCCTTGAGCATTTTAAAGATTATTGAGGGGCTCCAGTCACCCCCACAGACCTACTCTGCACCCCTTTACTCGTTTTCCCTCTGCATGGACATCACCAACCGTGTCTTCAATGACTCCCTCCTCAACACAACCTCTCAGCAGTACAAGCGGATGTATAACGAGGTTTCTGGAGTTGTAAGTGTTTCCTGCGATCTATCATTGAATAGATGTCCCTATTTTACACATAATAGCAGCTACATGTAAATTGCTGCTGACCCTATAAGAGAGATCTGTAAACATGATTTTGTCTGACTTTCACAGTTGGACTTGGCCTTTAATTGCTCTAACTGTGACACAAGAGAAACTTACAGAGGGGTAACAAATATACGGTTCAGGTAAACCTCATTTGATTCTTTTTCTAAAGGTGTTTGTCACTTGGTCCTAAATGAACTGAGCATATAAGTGCATGCTCTTGTGAAAAAGAAGTGTACTTAAACTGTACTTGCGGAATATCAATGAAATTAAAGGAGTACACTTTCATAACTATTTCTTAATACTTAAAAAAAAATGCACTTTGTAATAATGTCAAATTAAATTTTTTTTATTATAAAGTAGGCTACAGTTTAAATCATTTAGTAATCTTTTGTCATTAAAGACACTCGTTTTGATGTGTTGACTAACATAAACTAAAACAGATGTAAAGTACACTGTAAAAAATTTCTAACCCTCCCAAATCAAAAATTTCAAGTGACCGATAACATCAAAATTTTTCAATTGGCCCAAGTGAAATTCCGTAAATTATAAAATTAAATGTACAGATTTTCACTTGGGCCAATTGAAATTTACAGAATTTTACTTGGGCCAATTGAAAAATTTAGATGTTATCGGTCACTTGAAATTTTTGATTTGGGAGGGTTAGAAATTTTTTACAGTGTACTTGATTATCATTTTAACTGTTATTTAAGTTAATATATTTTAAATGTACTAAATGTACCAAATTTCAAAGACATTTAAAGTAAGTCAGTTAGTTCCATGTAAAATACAATTAAATTATAATTAAATGTAGCCTACAATAATATATTTTTATTTAACTGCAAGCAACATACAATAGTTAAATGTATTGTTTTAAAGAGATTATTATTTCGGTAATAAATGCTCGGTTTAAAAATATGCTAAAGTGTACTTCTTTGACACAAGGGTGATTTTACTGCATTATATATTACAATCAATTTGGCAAAATGTTGTTTCTTGTTTGATTACAGGAGCATAGGAGCGGCTATGATCGCGAATTGTACCATTCAGTTTCAGACCATTTTTATCAACAATGTTGTGATCAAATATTTGTTCCTGGGAGCCATAGATAATAATACTCAACCAAATGGTCTTGCACTCAACAGACAGTTCACTGCTGGTAAGTATTCATCAGGGTCAGGCAAAGTTCAGAATTTATGAATTGGATCTCTTTTGATTTATCACTATCAGTGTAAATTTTAATTAAACTGGCATATATATGCATTTTAGAATTAACCTATATTATTACCTAAATTTTGAATATATATATATTTTTAATGTAGAAACAGTCACGCCTGTCTGGCTTTTTCCGAAATCCACAACTCCTATGGCTACAGCAGCTCCCTTTGCAGGAAATGCTGCTCACTTTGCAGGAAGTGGTTCTCATTGGCTTCCTGGTTGGGCCATTGCATTGCTAGTGTTAGCATGCGTCATCATACTGCTTCTCCTCATCATCTTACTACTGGTAAAAACTTAACATTTACACTTGGCTTTAAACTCACAAGTTTCACAAAGTACCCTTCGTGACAATGAAGTGCCCTTAATTGTATTCAATGTGCACTTGTAGTGTATTTCAAAATTTAAAAGTATTGTTAAGAAACTGTACTTGCTGATAATATATTATGTTGAAAAAAAGAACACACTTTTAAAATACACTTAACACACTTAAGTATGCTTTTAAAAAATGCACTTTCTAATGTAATGTTTTTAATGTCATATTAAAAGTTTTACTGCACAGCACATCTTAATTAAAGTTAAAAAATACATTTATTTAAGTACACTTATTTTGATGTTTTGACTAGCAGACTAAAGCACATGTTAAGTGTAATTCAATATTTACTTTTAAATGAATATATTTTAAATGTACTAAATTGCAACTTCATCACAACAAATTTGTAATTATTTATATGATGTATATTATATTATATTATAATTTATAAATTATGTATATTTAAATACATGAAATACAAGTTTCAATAGAAATTACATCAAAGTATATTTTAATTTATCATAAATGCAAGTCAGTACATTCGGCGGTACACTTGAACCATATTTCAAAGATAATAGAAGCAATTATGAAATTACATATAAAGATGTACTTAAATCCTACTTAAGTGGGTCAAAAAACCACACTTAGATTCAACTAATCGGATTTCAATTTAAACTAGAATACATTTTTATTTAACTGTAAATTAACAAAACATTACATTCGCTTTAGACTTAAGTATATTATTTCTGTACTCTTACTTCACCTTCTTTTTCACAAGGGTAATAACAGGAAAAAAGGTCCCCATGTAGAATGATGCTATGCTATAGTGTGAAATCTCATTTCCATCTCTCCAGATCTGCTGTTGGTCCTGTAGGAGAAAAGTCAAAAAGGAAGAAACAACCAACATAGTAGAACATGCACCTTATCAGAGGACATCTTTCAAAGAACATCTTGCCAATCCCACATATATGCCACACACACCTGAGAGCAACCCAATCTACCCAGTCTTGGTAAGAACTGAATGTAATTTCTTATGGCTGAAATATAAGTTAAAAAAATCTGTTGAGAAATTTGGTCGCACCTCTATCCTAAAAAACATTTAGTTAACATCAGCATAAGACATTGTGATTCAGTCATTCACTCATGTTTCAAACATAAATCATCTTTTTATCTACGATTTGCGCAATTTGGAATCGTTCGGATCATCAGACTTATAACAAGTGCATCCTCTATGCTTAAATAGATTGGAACAATGTTCAATAACTTCACTGTTTAGATTTTATTCAATGAATGAAACGGCTGAATATTCAGAGCACAGACAAAACTTGAATGTTAAGTCATTTCAACTTAAATTACATTAAACTGACTTAAAAAAAATGAGTTGAATCTTGTATAACATAAAAAAAAGTTGAAAATTGCTTAACTTGTTTTGACGAGTTAAAGCAATGTAAAAAAACATATTTTGTCATAACTTATTGATCATATAATTTTTTAACAGTGTAATATGCTTATGATTCTATTATTATGATCTCTCCTAAGCATTGTATCGTTTCTTCAACAGGGAGAACCGGAACTACAGCATGGCAACCAACCCGGGATGTATGCGATGAACCCTCAGAGATGATAACCACAACACCACTATAAGAGAGGTATACAACAAACTTCTGCAGACAACATTATAGACATCCATATATTTATCATTTACCAACAAAAATGCAACAACAACAACAACACTCTGATTATTGTTTAAAATGAACATTTAAGTTCACATTTTCTCAAGCCAGCCTCAGAAACCAAGGGAGAGGTTTGGAGTGACTAACATGTTTGTCTATGATGGAGGGAGGCTTACAGGGAAACGCGTAGTTGCTGGGAGAGCAGATCTATTCATAATGAACAAAGAGACACTAGCAACACAATGCAGATTAAATACATAAACTTGGTTAGTATGAGGTCAAGCCCTCCATTCAATTAACTGTTTACCATTGTGACCATAATGCTTGCACAATATGGTAACACAAATATGGGCTTTAATGCTAGTAAATATATTTCATAAAGCTAGCATTGAATTAGGATTAAACTCTATGTATGCAGTTCTTTTACATACGATTAATATGTTGCTGCAGTGTCAAATTTTGAATGGCAATGATTTATAGCTATCGCTGGGAAAATCTCCATGCTGATGAGTAAAGTGGAAGTAATTATTTGAGGTTACTTAAATTGTTTGTGATGATTTAGCTTTAATTAAAAATAGTTGTATACTGATTTTTAACAATATGCGTCAACTATTTGAAGCTGCTTGTCCTGTAGGGTCATGGTGAAAAATAAATGAAATGATCTTTCTTATTTACCTTGGTGCATTAACGTTGTACAATACACTAAAAATAACACAAAGTCCAGGGAGTGGCTTAAGCTATTAAAGCTCACCCTTCACATGCCATTTACATTGCTATATTTAATACAGTTTACAATACACAACCTAATACGTACGTAGTGCTTCTCTGACCTCTGTAATATTGTTAACCTTAAACAGTGAAAATACGTAAACAGTATGTTGAAACTGGTTCAAAATATCAACTGATGTAGCATTGGTTTTTAGTATTTAGTAGAACACTGATAAGTTACCGAGAAGTATTTCCGGAAAAGTGAACATCACATGTCGATATCCGTTGCAAGTCTACATACACTGGTGAAATAAATACTAATGTAAACAATGTGGTCTTTGTTTCAGAGCCATGAAATAACTGACGCTACGGAGGTTCTGGACGGTAAAAGCGGTTTCTCTCGTAGAAGATGCTGGTTTCTTGAATACGATTCTAGAAATGTGGACTTGTCGTCATTACCATGTTTAATAGAAGTATTATACTTTATTACTTTAGAACTTTATTTATTGTCACACAGATATGGGGATTTGGGTCTGTGAACTTTTGCATCTCTTACTCAGTATAACATACCGGGGTTAGTTGTCACACTTTTTACTTCACTAAATATGTCTCAGGTTATGTTCATTCTTGAGAAAGCCTTTAAACATTTCCACTGTTATTACCCCCAAAATAAATACAGCTAATTTAATATATGTTGTTTTCTACAGTGGTGCATGTTGTCAAACTATGTAGTTTATTATTATAAATTTTTAGTTTATCTGAGACAAATACATTTTTAAAATATGAAATACTATCTGAGTTTTTTTTTATTTTTTTTATTCCATATATATATATATATATATATATATATTAAAAATACGATTAAAATGAATAAATAAATAAATAAATACAGCACTATAACAGTACAGTACGAATAAGTAGGAAAAATGTAATAATGCAACTTAATAGAAACAAAATATTTCCACAAATACAATTTTAGACCGATTTATGGTATTAATTTTTCAAAGTATAAATTGGGTCTAAAAGATACCTTTCAAATTTTGACACAAGGATGATTATATTTGGGGGTCCTTGAAATCTAAATGTTTGAAACCCTCTGTTATAGGATATTAATTGGTATGTCGATGATATTTACTCAAACAATAAAATAATTATAAAACAAAATAATACATAAAACAGCAATTATGTAAAAGATGACTCAAGTTAAAACCACTGTTTTGCAAACAGGAATTGCAATCACATATAAAACGCATGCAACAATCACTTCCCTGTGTGACAACTTGCCCCGGTCTCTGATATCTTACGCTACAGAAGAAAAGTAGTGGTTTGCTTCAATGTATATCCAGATTACAAGGTTATCAATCCATAAACCTCTTTTCAGTTGTAATTTGCATTCATGTTATGGACATTTACACTGTCTGTGGGAATAATAATAATTATAATATTTACTGCAATATTTATCACATATAAATAAATAAATACAGCATACAGTACATGAATTGTTGTTTCTGTTCTTTTGCAATGATTACACAGCTGTGAAATTCTAAATGTACTTAAATGAAAAAGTCTTCTGGTTGATTACTGTGCAATATGTACATTATTGGGTTCAATAGTCTGAGAACACGTGGAAAAATATGAGATCCAGTTTCCAATTTAAACCTATAAATATCAAAGCTTTATGATTTAAAAAATAAATGGAAAAATGTTTAAGATTTAGGCCACTTGTAACATTTATCAGATGTTCTTGCTTCCACTGCAGTGCAAGATGCTCTTTAGATTCTAAAATCATACATGATCATCAGGTTTCACACAAGCTTGTGGATATCATGCTGCTCAAGTGCTGTAGTTGTCATTAAAGCATAAAATGAATACCCAAGCAACTCAACTTCTAACTCAAATTGTTTTGCTAACAATATCATTTTAATATAAAACTGCAACAGAATAATTTTCTGTAAGACTTCAGGACTTCAGTAATTATCTTTACATTGTATAACATGTTGTGGTTGGGCTTAAGAAACTAGGCTGCAAGCACAAAAGTTTACAAAGTGATTAATCTCAGCTTGTGTCAAGAGTAATATCTCTTCAATTAGTGTCAGTTACTTTATAGATGACGAGTGTGTTAATTTGCTTAAAGTGGTATTAAGCTGTCAAATATTTTTCTTCAACATAAGACTAATTGTAAGTTAAAATGTTAGAATTAGTAATTATTACAAAGTACATAGACGATAAAAGAAAAATCAATACTCCAACATCCGCCTCAGATAGCAAGCACTAAGCAGTTTGTTACTATGGCTGGATGTCTGGTGTTCCTCAGGGATCAATTTTGGGTCCTATACTCTTTAAGTTTCACACTTTTCCTGATGGTCAACTGTTAAGATCACTCGGTCTTAACTTTCATCTTTATGCAAATGACACCCAGATCTACAAACATTCAAAACCTGATAATAATACAGTTTTTCTCAATTGCTAAAACACAATTTCTGAAAACATTTCTGAAAACATTAAACACAAAACCTCATCTTCAAGCACTATTTACAAAACCTCTGACTCCTCTAAAAACCTTCGCCTCAAAACAGTTTTACCTGTTCAAAATCAAACACTGCTCTCAAATCATAAACAAAGTGATCAAAATGATATACACTATCAAGCAGTCAGAAAACAATACACCAAAAAATAGAAAACACATTGTTCAAAACATATAATTCTCGAAAGATATCTATGGACCGCTATTCTGTTTGTAGACTTGCACTCAGAAAAAAGGTACAAAAGCTGTCACTGGGACAGTACCCTTCAAAAGGGTTGTAATATGTACCATTTAGGTACTAATATGTATACTTTTGGAACTAATATGTACACTTTTGGTACCAATATGTACCTTTGAGGGACTAATATGCACTCTTTAGGTACAAAGGTGTGCCTTTTGAAAAGGTACCGCCACAGTGACAGCTTTTGTACCTTTTTTTCTGAGAGTGTACCCGTGACACCTTACTGTACCATCAAAAAGTTCATTTGTGACATACTGAATGACTGCACTTGATAAAAAAAAACAAAAAAAAAACATATAGGTCTCAGGGAGAAGTACATTTTTACAGTTTTTCTCGATTGTTTACACACATTTTCTGAAAGCATGCCTCATATTCTCAGAACTCTACACACAAATCAGAAAACACACACACAATGGGCAAAACCCCTCAATTCTCCTGCAAAATGAAACTTTACATTCAAACCAACGTTATTTCTTCTCAAAATGGTATTTTGTTTTCAAATGACACACACAAACCATCATATGAATAGACATTTATAAGAACCAGTTGAACACTGATGTGCTCAATGTAAAACACTATGATGAATGGAAAACACTTCTTCTCCATTCATCATAATGACGTAGGCCTTTTTTTGTTCAGTGTTACACTTACTACAGACAGTACATACATAAGTGTGTTGTAAAATATTTGAGAATATTGTTTTTATTCACACAAATACACGGTAACAAATATATTTTATTTTTCCCACAAAAACATTGTACACAGTGTACATCCCAACCAACACAAAGTTGTACATACAGTGGTCTACATACAAACCAACAGAAGAATTGACTGTGTACAGTTACAGTAAAAAAAAAAAATTCCAATGTTGGCATCCACTGCTCCATTGAAGAGCTCACCTGTTGCCCTTTAATGCTAAAGCTCTGATTGCTAATTGTAAAACTGTGTGACAGGTGTTTGCCCATGTGATGAGTCAGTGTGCATATTTGAATGGCAGTGTGTTCCTTGTGAAAACAAGAGATTTTCTGCATGAAAATTGTGCCAAAAGCAGAGAATTGTGTGTAGTGTTTTGAAAAAGGTGTGTTTTTGAACTGCAATTTGAGTGTAAAGCAGGAATTGTGCTTGTAGTTCAGCAGAATTGGTTCAGGGGGTTGGTGAATGAGTTACATGTTGTGGTCATTGTGTCTCAAGTACCAGTATTTGTGTGTAAACAATTGAGAAAAACTGTAATCTCAAAACAAATTTCATATTTTTCCGTCATTGTCTTTTGATGAACGAAAACATGTTCTATCATAGTAACTCAAAATTTATCAGAAATTACTACTCTGCTTTGCTCTTTGCAATTTTTTTTTGTTCTTCCTCCTCCTTGTACCCCTATTTTTACAGTACTGTACCCTGCATCTCACAAAATTGTCCTTTGTCTCTGTGATACTGTAATTCTTGTTCTTTGTTGATATGAACCTGCAGCCAGTCAAAATCTATTGAGCAGTCAGTACTGTTAAAGCACAATGTTCAGGGCCATACAGTTTGTTCATTGTACAGTATACAGCCTACAATCATTGATATATGCATTATGCACTGTACTACAGTATACAATACTAAAAGGGACAAAAATCAAAGGAGTAAACATGTGATCAGTGTGCTTCTTCTTGTCTTTGGGCATCATTTGAAACAGGTTAAATTAATTTTGAGTGGTTGTGTTCAATCAATGACGTGTGTTCTCTATTTGTATTTGATTGTTGCCACTTGTGTTTACCAGTATGGATGACGTGCATTAGAGTGCAGAATGTGTTTTGAGAATGAGAATGTGTTTAGCGTTTTGCTGAAAAGTCTAAGTGAGATCTGCAAATTGTGTTTTACCATGTGAAATGGTTTAAGGTATTGACAACAGACTGCACAATTAGCTAAATGAGTTCAGGCAACTGAGAACTTTATTCAGCCAATGGGTTTTAGTGTTTTAGCAATTGAGAAAAACTGTAATATGGCTGTGGACTTTCTTTCTCAATGTATTTCTGAGATGTAAAAAAATGGATGTCTCAAAATTGTGAAAATGCTCTTTGGCTCACCCCACCAGCTACTTAAAGGGTGTTTAACCTTAAAGTCCCCATGAAATCAAAGTTTTTGGGCTTTATATATTTGCCTTAGCGTGCACTAATACAATGACACAATTCGCATTTAGAAGATATAAAGTTTCAAAATTTACAGTCTCTCTTCCGCCAACATGGATCAATGATTTTGATGACATCACTCTGCACTTCAGCTTCTCATCAGATTTTCTGTCCAATCAAATGCTCAGAGCAGATCATATGCATGAGTCGGCACATACCAGAAAACGTATCAGACCCATTTGAATTCATAGATATTTTAAAGCGATATGGAAGAGATTAGGAGGAGAAACGGTTCGAGATTTGGCCGAATTGTTTAGCATGGTTTTTTATTTTGTACTGTGTATCAGAATGCTTTTCTCTTATATTACAGTTTTTCTCAATTGTTTACACACATTTTCTGGTACTTGAGACACAATGACCACAACATGTAACTCATTCACCAACCCCCTGAAACAATTCTGCTAAACTACAAGCACAATTCCTGCTTTACACTCAAATTGCAGTTCTAAAACACACCTTTTTCAAAACACTACACACAATTCTCTGCTTTTGGCACAATTTTCATGCAGAAAATCTCTTGTTTTCACAAGGAACACACTGCCATTCAAATATGCACACTGACTCATCACATGGGCAAACACCCGTCACACAGTTTTACAATTAGCAATCAGAGCTTTAGCATTAAAGGGCAACAGGTGAGCTCTTCAATGGAGCAGTGGATGCCAACATTGGATTTTTTTTTTTTTTTACTCTAACTGTATAGAGTCAATTCTTCTGTTGTTTTGTATGTAGACCACTGTATGTACAATTTTGTGTTGGTTGGGATGTACACTGTGTACATTGTTTTTGTGGGGAAAATAAAATATATTTGTTACCGTGTATTTGTGTGTTCTGAGTATAAAAACAATATTCTCAAATATTTTACAACACACTTATGTATGTACTGTCTGTAGAAAGTGTAACACTAAACAAAAAAAAAAGGCCTAAGTCATTATGATGAATGGAGAAGAAGTGTTTTACATTCATCATAGTGTTTTACATTGAGCACATCAGTGTTCAACTGGTTCTTATAAATGTCTATTCATATGATGGTTTGTGTGTGTCATTTGAAAACAAAATACCATTTTGAAAAGAAATAACATTGTTTTGAATGTAAAGTTTCATTTTGCAGGAGAAATGAGGGGTTTTGCCCATTGTGTGTGTGTTTTTTGATTTGTGTGTAGAGTTCTGAGAATATGAGGCATGCTTTCAGAAAATGTGTGTAAACAATCGAGAAAAACTGTAATGTATTTCTTTTTTATTGTAACTTATGCTTGTAAAGCACTTTGAGATGCAACTTTTAAAGGCGTTATAGAAAATAAAGTTTATTATCCTTCACACCACTTCCAAGTATACCACGTTTTCCTCTGCAATGACACGTTCCTTAGCAAGTTTAAGATAATACCACATAAAATCAGTCAAGGATCAGTGAAGACTTTAATGTAAGCTGTGCCTTCACTCAAATTCATTATATGTGTTGAGTAATCATCCCAAATCAGAAAAAAACAACTGCAATGCCAGACATCTCTGACAAAAAACTCTGACTCTCAATAGAATGTCAATAGTTGACCGAATGTCAGAGGTGCTGCACCTAATTCTATCTTTAGTAACAGTTTTGCGTCACAAGGTAATCAAAGAGTGTAAAGTCATTATTTGTGGATTATTAATCAAAAAGGATTACCTTTAAACAGCTATTTATAAAGAAAGCATTTCTTATGAATGCGTATCGAGTGTGCACTTGTAGTGTCCTTCAAATTTTTTAAGTATATTGTATTTAAAAAAAGCTATAATTAATTACTAATAAATTAAAAGGCAAGGAGAGTACAGGACATTATGTACTTAAAGATGTACTAATGTGTCAAAAAAGCATGCTAAAAAGTTAAACTAACTGCATTTAATCTAAATTTAAACTATAATACGGTTTTATTTAATTGCAATTTACATGCAGTTAATTTCCTGAAAACATTACATTCAGTTCACACTTGTGTATTCTTTTAAAGTAAATACTTCCGTATTGAATTACGCTAAAGTGTACCTTTCTTTTTTCACAAGGGCAGATGAATCACCGTCGCTTTTGAAAGGTGATTCAGGTTGTTTACGTATGTTTTTAATACAAGGATCTACTCTACTCACGGTAGAATCAATCATGTTCCTATCAACACAAATGAGGAACCTTTACTTTAGCTTAAGTGTATCGACTGTTTCACGTTTCTATAAATAACATGAAGTCTGTCATGTTATGAAAGCATATGATGATTCATAATATTAAATCATAACTGATAATACAAAGTGCAAACATCTGAAAGTATCTGATATATGATATAAGCAAGAAAGACATATTAAATGATTTAATAAGAAATACATATTATATTTTTTTATTAAATCATTTAATATGTCTTTCTAGCTTCAAGCAGGAGTTGTGACGAATGCAGTTAATCTTGATTGAATGATTTGACAGCATATAATATAATATAATATAATATAATATAATATAATATAATATAATATAATATAATATAATATAATATAATAGTTTACCCTTGATCAAAACCACCATGAAAAACATCAACTTACTACTATAAGGTTCTTTTTATAGCCTACACTAAAAAAAAAAAAAAAAAAAGGAAACAAGACACAATAACATCACCTTGTTGGTGCAAAAAAGTGGTTTAATAACACCATTCTGCACCTAAAATACACGTCAATTCACTTCAGACACAATGAGAATGTGTTATTACACTGACTAATTTCTTTGATCCCCATCTGGTGGAAACTGAAGTAATAGCAGCATGCTTAAGATCACAATCAAACAATATGTGACAGAGTGAACAGAGCACAAAATATACAGATGTTGTGTAAAAGAGGTATGAAAGTAAATGAAAGTATTAATGCGGTGGATAAACAAAATACTTTGGTTTGTTAGATCTGTAATAAACCGTAGTTCCTTGGATTATGACTGTATAACATCTCATTTCATGAATTGAGATACTAAAATAAAATGGACATTCTGTGAGTCTGGATAGTGAGTAGCATACAACAATAACTATTAGCTTTACTATTAAGCCTTGTGAAACAATAATGGCAAACAAACAGCCCAGCTAACATGGACTGTTCTCAGAACTTCGGCTAACGTTCTCTCAAAGTTATGAACAAATGTTCTTCCAGTAACATTAATAGAATGTTGGTTCAACGTTAGCAACGGTTGGGAACGTTAGCAAAACATTTCTAGAACACATTTTGTTAGCTGAGAAAGGGCCGAAGGTTACACACATAAAACCCCTATTCTAACTCTCTCCATTTGATCAAGATGAAAACATGATCTCTTAGACACACAACCTCATCCTGCACTGAAATGGATTTTCAAGATTTACTACTAGCACCAATGACTTTACATTAGAAAGTATACATCATATATACAGAGAACTCATCCCACTCTTTGATATTACATTTGGAGAGCACACAAAATATTATTTTCTTTTAACAGAATGATAGTGTTACTGTTTTTCATTTTCTTGTGAGCATTTGAGTTCAAGATAGGCTAGGCAGTAAATGCCATCAATTTACTACTAACACTGAAGAGGTCAAACAAATTGTGGGAATATTTTACATCATGTATATTAACATCATACAGAGCATTTTTTGTTTGTTGATAAGTTAGGTCCATGTATTTAATATTGCAATAAGTGGTAAGATGCCATTTCTCAATTAACACAATATTACCTGCAATATATATTTTTTGAGAGCTGAAGATGTTTTAAAGCTGATTTACAGTATATATCAAAAATTTGCTTCCTGTTAACATCTCGCATTAAGCCGATCCAACTGTGCATGCTTGCATTGTTTAGATAAATGTGTCCCTCCATATTTTTGTTGTTGTTACATTTACATTAATCATGCTGTGATCTTTCTGCATTAATATTAATGCTATTGTTCATTATCTTGTACTTGATTTTCTGGGGAATTTCCATAAGTCATTTATAGAGATAGCTTGAAAGATCTACATTCACTAATAGCACTGACTTTTCCAGGATTGGAAATCACAATGTTCGAATTCCCTGATATTTCCAGGTTTTTCATGTCCGTGGAAACCCTGAATAGAGTTTTTTTTTAATTCAGTCTCTGTAAAATTGAATTCACACACGTCTAAATTCACATGTCTAAAATCTAAACATATATTTGGTTCAGTGTAAATGAAATGCTACATTAGAGCTGATTTGCAATTGAAATAATAAACACTGCACAGTGTAAATGCTCTGAATGTTTAAATATATGCAAGGAAGAACCCAAGCATGCACCAATCACAATTCAATATGCAAACAGATGCAAGAGAGAAGATCAATCACAAAGCAGTATGCAAACATGATGATAACTTTGCTGCCAGTTAACTTTAAAATTATGAATAGTCAATCACCGTATCAATGGGAGATTTTTAAACTTGTATCTTTATTTTTTATTTTTTTAGGTAACAAGCGGTGAAATTAGTGGTTCAGGCTAAATTAACTATAGATGTTTATAGGCACAGTATGTAATATTGACAGCTAGCGGTTGAAATGGGTACTGCAGTCCAAATTCAAAATATTGGAGAGAGTTGTTTCCCCTACCCCATCCTCCTCAGACGCGAAGATGGATGCTTTTTAGATGGATGCCAGCTTTTTAGTTCGGATATAATCTGTAATCTCTGACCCAGTTTGTTTGCTGACTTCCATGGCTGCAATACGCTTTGTTTTCCTCCAAATGGCAACTTGGGGTATCGATATACTATTGGGTGAATTGGCAATGAGCGGGATAAACATAGCATGTTTCCTAAGTCTCTGCAAACATATTGTGGTATTTTTATCCTTTAGTATAGTAATAAAACAATTTAAAAAAAGGACATACAGCACCTTTAATATTCAGGGTTAGGGGTTGACCCTGAATATTTGAGGAATATCCAACCCAATCTCACGGCAATTCGTATGTATGTTATGAGGTGGCTAATTCGTCACTAAGACATCACTTGTACGAATTTTGCTAAATCGTATGTATTTTACGAGTTGCCCAATTCATGAATTCGCACGAATGTCCTACCCCTTAACCCACCACTAAACCTACCCGTCACTGGGGTTTAGACAAATCGTACGAATTCATACGAATTAGCCACCTCGTAAAACACGTACGAATTGGTCGTGAATATCAGTAAGAGTGCATCGGCTGACAGACTTTTTAGGCCAGGTAATGCAATGTTAAAGCGATAGTTCACCCCAAAATGAACATTCACCGTCATGTGTTTTGAAACCCAGAACTTCTTTCTTCTGTAGAATGCAAAAGGACAAAATAATAGAATGTTACACTTTTACAAACAATTAACATGAACGGTGACCACAGAAGTCAAGCAAGATTTTTAATGAATAATGATTCACAAAGTACTCTCTCAAAACTAGGCTATTACATGACTTAATATGCTAATCCACTTTCATCGGAAGAAAGTGTTAAAGGTTTGGAATGATGAAGATTTTTCATTTTTGGCTGAACCATCCCTTTAAGCATAATGACATATTGGAAAGCCCTATCATGTCGATTTCATATACCACTAAAATATAAAAACCCTTGCTGCTAAAACCTCACTGATCACCAAAGCCCCTACACTATACATACAGATCACATGAGCATGAAGTGTCAAACGTCTGTTAAAGAGTCCATGGGGGCCACTTGAGGCTCAGTGGGAGGGCTGGGGATTTCTTCTATTGGCTCAGATTGAGGTTCAGGCACGCGCTCTGGCATTGGCTCCACCTCTGAGACAAACACCTCCACCTATAAGGTTTGAATGGAATTGGGAAGAAACAGAAGTTTGATTGGTTGACAGGTTCTAGAACTAAAAAAGGAGTAAGGCCCCTTCACACCAAGAACGATTACTATAAAAATGATTATACAAAGTTCTGTCATGAAACTCTAGATGGCGCATACTGATGGGCCCTTAGCGAAATTGCATCGTTAACTACACGGCACAAGCTGTTGCATATAGCCAATGAGCTTGCTGCTCAACATTTAAATAGTTGGCCAATGTTTACTGTAGCAGTTTGCAACGTGCTTCACCTTCCCCGGCTCCACCTGTATAGATCTGCTACAAGTAATTTCATATGCTATTTGTGCAGCAGCAACAAGACCAAGTACATTATCATTGTCATATCAATTACCATGACTCTTCCAAGAGTTGTCATGATAGAAATAACAATAACTATACTTAGCATCCACAACAATGGACAATAACTCTCTGTTTATTATAAGCACACTCTGCAGTTACGTCGTCTGCCGCTTTAAATGCTTGAGCTCTTTAAAGTCGAGTGGATTCTGATTGGCTGTTAGTGTTTCCAAAGATATCATTCCTCTGTGTCGTTATTGTTATAGTTGTTTGGACTTTCCTATTGTCAAAGAACAATTACTAAAACTTTATAGTTGTACCTGAGGTTGGCTAGGGGTGACCGCCTCTGGCTGAGATGGAGCTGCACGCTGTCTAAAACCAGGAAACTGTGGAAAACAGAGTTCATCAATGTACTATATTAGTTTATCACGGAAAGGATTTGCTCAGACAGTTTTGAAGAGCACATTGCAAATCACATTTATACCAGAAGTCTACCAAATTTACCATACTACTTGCATTAAATGGGTAGTTCACACAAAAAAATACTCACTCTCATGTTGTTCCAAACCAATAAGATTTTTGTTCATCTTCTAAACACAAATTGATATTTTTTATGAAATCTGAGAGATTTCTGTCCCTCCCACTGAAAGACTATTCACCAAAAACTCTATTTTAGGCTTTTGTTAACTTAAACATTGGTAAACATTTGGTAAACTTCCGTTTGAGTGATCTATGTATTAGCTGATCAATGTTTATAAAAAAAAATCTGTTCATCATATAAAGTGATCATGTCTCTTCAGAAGACTTGAATTAAACCGCTCATTTCAAATGGATTTCATTTTACTTTCTCTTAATGAACGTTCTGAAGAATCAAAGTTTTGGAAAGACAGAAATCTCTCAGATTTCATTAAAATACCTTCATTTGTGTTCCAAAGAAAGGGGGGTTTGGATCAACACGAGGGTGAGTAAATGATGACAGAATTTTAATTTTGGGGTGAACTAACCCTTTAAACACAACAAAATCTCCAACGTCACCACATACTCTCTCTAATCCTACTATTGTGCATATGTTTAACTGACCTTCACACCAGCTTTAGCAAGAGCACTGAGTCCAAACAAAATGGTTACAATGCAGATCACCAACTCCACCACAAGAAACAGAACCAAGGTGGCCAAGAAGCCATCAATCAAGAGCTGACAGCACCCAAAAGAGACAGAAAAACAAGACAGTGGTTATAACATCTGTCAATTTACCTAAAAAGACAAAATAGTTACAACAGCTATCAAAACTGATGTGCTCGTCCACATGTTTGGAAGTTGCCAAAGAGATCAGCTCTTAAAAACATGCAGACAAGCTCACTAGTAAGGCAGGTATTGTTGTAATAATAAAAAATAACAAAAATGGACAGAAGATTAGCAAGGGTGACCATTTGAGTTTTCATAGCACATCTGCAAATAATTGAAGGTATCTTTCATTCTGAAGCATTTTCAGACAACTGGCCCAAAGTGCAAAACTGACAAGACTATCTTCAAAATGACCCACACCCTGCTTCCGCATGCATTCACTCTCAAAACACAAGTATACGCAAAGCTACTGATCATTTTTTGATAATTACAATGAAAAACAAGATCCTTAAAGGGTGAATTCAAGGCATGTTGGGCTAATGTTAGAGTGGCTGTCACATTGGTGGCTAAATGTACCTGAATTAACAATATATGTTTTGTGCTTGAATTTCAGCAAAATGTTTGTCACCTTAAAAACAATACTTTTTTTTATGTACCTGTTTTTTTTTTCTCTCTCTCGCATTATCAGAAAATATTTAAGCACATTCATGTACACAAAGAAAAACATAAAGGTAAGAATTACTTACTTTACAATGTCTCTCGACAGTATAAGTGCACTTCCTGTAACAGTATTGTTGCTTTGGAAAAGCAGACACAAAAAACATAATCATGTTGAATTTTGCCAAAGACCTGCATGGCTCACTTTAAAAATATAGCTAAGCTATTATTCATATACAAATGTTGCTGCAAGCACACCCAATTGGTCAATTTAGAAAAACTGTTACAGTTTTTTGGCTTCCTTGACAAACTACAGTGCCCTCAGAAAGGTTTTGGACTTCTGAGATTGGGACAAATCCCATAAACCACTTAACTGGACAGCTATTATAAAAAGATGTTTCTTTTGAAAAACTATTCACTTCTTTTCAGGTATTACACAGAGTATGTTTACAATGTCCAGCCATTGTAAGGTGGCTGGACATTGCTGGACTTTACTACAAACATAGACTATAAACATGAGCAGCCTCAAAGTCAAATGTACAGTATAACCAACCAACCAACCAACCCCAAAGTTTAGTGTTATAGTCCAAATACCTTGAAAGGGCACTGTTTTTATTACTTTCTCCAGCATCAGAAAAAGTCTGTACCAAGTGCAAAGGATCAATATCCATTACTCTATTCTGTTATAATTATATAAGACAAAATATAAATTACAAAGCAGAACAAATGAATAGGAGCGATGTTAACATATTTTGTTACATCTTATGTCAGCAATTCATATCTTTCTATATTTCTCAACAATTGATAAACCACTTAATATTCTACCAAAAAAAAAAAAAAAAAATCCTATTCAAAGCAATTTAATAAAGTATGTTGTGTAAACCCACATCAAATTATAAGTCACTACCCCAAATAATAATTTCAACAACATAATCCTTCACTTCATGAAGCCTGTATTTAACCATATGGTTAAACAAAATAATCACACTGATTAAAGAAATTAACAGAAGATTTAATCACATACGTATCATTTTAAATGAAGGTTTAAAATTATACTAAAACTTCAGCTTCCAATTTTCTTTTCTTTTCTTCTTTTATGTTAAAAAAAGACAAACAGTTCTTTAACTCCACTGCACTGCACATTCTTAAAAATTATTCAACCATCTGAACCACTTGGCCTTTTGACAGACAGAACATCATTATGCTTTTTATTGAAAGTTTTGAAGATGCTATGTTTTGCACTTCGGTACAGTCCTTTGAAAAGGCATCAAGGAAATTTCTTAAAGAAAAAACTGTAACAAGAAAGTTGATGTGGCCAGTTCATCACATCATACCCACTTTACAGTGTTTCATCCATCCCACTGCACCCAAAACACACCCACATGCATTCATCATTAATGTAAATGTATATGTGCAAAAATACACAAACCCATCTTCCAATAATGCAAGCTGCTCAACAGTGCAGTAACAGAGTAGCAGATCTGGGAGCTCACCACAGCATAGATCTCCAGTCTCCTGCAGTGCTCACAGTGGTAAGTGTCCTGACGGTAAGGCAGGTGACGGGACAGCAGCCCAAGAACAGCAGTGGAAAATGCTGCACTGACCAGGTGAGCAACCAGTGTGGCTTTCACCTTCACACGATGGGACAGAAGTTACTGTACAGCTATAACTCACTGTGATTCGTCAAAACATTGAAAAGGGAAACTCAGTACTGAGAAAAGACTGAAATATACTTTCTTATGATTCTTTTCCATATTTGAATAGTCGTCAAATCAAACTATTAATGGAAGTATGGAAATTATAAGGACCAAAAATAAGTTCATATGTATGATGGCTATGTAATTGTTAGCTACCTATCCTTTACTATCTGCTCCAAAAAAAAAAAAAAAAAATCCTAAACCAGGGTTGCCAGGTTTGCGTAACAAAACATGCCCAATTGCTTTTACCAAACCCGCCCAATCACGGCCAAAAAATATCAATTGGAATGTCTGTGGGGGGTCCCACCGTAAAAGTCACATTCCTGTGGATAAAAATGGAGTTCCTGGGGAAGCGATTCAACAAGCGGCAACAGTGTAAAAGTAGCTCAATTCCACAGGAAAACCCCGGACTTGGCAACACTGTCCTAAACAGGCACAATTTCTATTTTTTCTACAAATCTAATTTCAATCATTTAAACATTAGAATTCATTATCTGCTCAAAACATTCCAAATTATTATTTTTTTTTTGCAAAACTAATAACAATCATTTGTGTATGAGCATTAAAATAATTAAGAGGGGAACAAACATTTGTCTGGTCGGTAAATATTTTCATTGGTTCTACAATCCTTTTGATTTGTACTCACCCAAAACAGAGTTGGAAACCTTCCAGTGTGGATTAAAATGGATCCAGACACAAGCAACTGGTAACAACAGATTAAAAAATGATTGTTTGCTACTATAGCAACAATTTGATTCAATAATAGATTAAATATTAAACCCAGATTACAACAAATTAAATAAACATTAGTACATTCAGCTTTACCTGAGCAACAATCACTACCACAACGATGACATCAGGAGAGAAGTGGACCTCTTCATAGAGCTGAAGAATGGTGACGCTCAGACACAAGCACAAGACACCAATAATGATCTGAATGGACTGAAACAACACAACAAGATAAACTTGGTATGTTTCCAAAAAGGCAATTAGATTTAATTCAGTTTTTCATATTGTAAAAAAATGTGCAACAAAGAGGCTCATGTGAAATAACTGGTATATAAAGATACTCCTGTGCACTTTTTCCTGCATTCAATATCAGATTTGTTTGCGGTGTTGAATGTAAAACTCACCCCCAGCGCCTTCGGCTCCACGTTCTGAAATGCCTTGACCTGGTTTGGCGTCAGATTTCCTACAGGGCGAGTGGGACCCTGACTCTCCATGCCCATGCTGATGTCAGGCAGTTTGAGATGTGGCTATGCTAAGATCAAGAAATACACTTTGAGACCTCTTGATTTAGATGAAGGAGGAACCTAAAGTGAATAGGGAAACAGACAGAGATGAGAACGAAGACAGATGAAGGCAGCGCAGGACAGAATGAATGGAAACAAATATGGATGACTGAGCATTTACCCTTAAACAGGTCATGCTCATGGTGCCATTTATGCCTGAAATCATATCTTTTCTCAGGCCCCAAGATCCACCAGAGGAACACAATATCATATTAGACCAATTTCAATGGACTATTCTAAAACTATCACCCACAATCTAAAAAATCTTTGTTACAGGCTTAATAGGCTTTAGTTTATAGAATGATATACTTTTTACTGTATGTACTTTGCCATTATTCCATTATGAAAACACTTTGACTTGAACTTGACTGAGGCAAAATAAGCTTCAATCTATTGCATTAAAATGGTTGACTAGTTCTTTACAGCTTGTAGAGACACCATTTGTGACCCTGGATCACAAAACCAGTCACAAGTCGCACGGGTATATTAGTGGCAATAGCCAACAATACATTGTATGGGTCAAAATGATCGATTTTTCTTTTATGCCAAAAATCGTTAGGATATTAAGTAAAGATCATGTTCCATGAAGATATTTTGTAAATTTCCAACCGTAAATATATAAAACATTTATTTTACAGCACAATCGCAAACTTTATAGGCGATTTTCTCAATGTTCCGATTTTTTTGCACCCTCGGATTCTAGATTTTCAAATAGTTGTATATCGGCCAAATGTTATCCTAGTCCTATCATAGCAAACCATACATCAATGGAAAGCTTATTTATTCAGCTTTCAGATGATGTATACATCTAAATTTCAAAAAATTGCCCCATGTGACTGGTTTGCAGGGTCACATTGACAACAAGTGAGACAAGATGATTCTATTTATACTAAACATCCAAAACGATCTGTGAGAGAAAACATAAAAAAGAAACTAATCCGACATGGAGACAGTATTTTGTGCAAAACCCCAAACAATATACACCTTCTGAACCCTCATAAATGTGGATAGCAGTTTCAAAAAGCCTCTGAGGAAAAAGATTGAACCCACAAGTTCCTACGAAAACTCTACGGATAGTGGTTCTTCCATTAACCCCATCATAAAGGAGAGGATTTGAGGTATAAGATGCCACCATGGGGCAAGATGACATTTTTAAAATTAATAATTAATTAATTAATTGGGGTTATTATTCAGCATTTACATAAATTAGATGTACATTTCAGGCACCTTTGCTTTCATTAAAACCAACAGGTTAGTGAAGTGAAATCATTTGATTTGCATTCATAGTGTTGCTATTGTGAAATATCTTCAGTTAAAATATGTAAATATTTTGTAAATATTACAGTTTTTTTCAGTCGCTAACAAGCGTTTGTCCAATCAGTGTTCACATTTTCAAAACTCTAAACACAATTAGCACAGCATCGGTCTTTTGTGGCCATACCATTCACACATTTCTTGTCGTTTTCACACAATATGCAGTCAGTGAACACATTTCCATAATGCTTACATTTTCTTAACAGACAAGCTATACCTCCCAACAAAATGATGGATTGTTTTTGTAGTATTTACAAATGTTAACACACAACATCCCACAATAGCAAAAACAATATTCCAAACCTTAGATAGGCTACAGTATGGACTGCATTTATTTATTTACCATTTACATTAACTTTTACCATTTTTGTAAATTTCATGATTTTAGCAAAATGTGATTTTGATTGCTAGCAAAATGTGTTGCTTTTGAACAATGTCATGAAGAAACAAGCTTTTCGAGTCCATATGCATCTTCCTGGAGTAATGATGCTGAAAATTCAGCTTTTCATCACAGGAATAAATTACATTTTACACAATTTATTACATAACATACATATTTTTAAACAGAAATCAGTTATTTCAAATTGTACTAATATTTCACAATATGAAGCTGAATAAAAGCTGAATCAGAAACTCTATGTTTATAATAAGATAAGGTCGTATCTCTCTTCCTCAATCTCTGAAACTTACTTACATGCTATTGTGTTCTCAACTATGTCTTATTGTTTGCCAATATGGTCTCTCACTACAAAAGAAATCACCGAACCGATAGCACGACTATACTACAGAGCACTCAAGATTCATAGTAACCTCCCAAGATGGTCTCATCATTGCAATGCCCTAACACATACAAAAGCTTTGACTTTCCAGAACTATGTAAACTGTCATGCCATTACATTTTACTCTCAGATTCTAAACAGCACTTCACCAGCACTCACAGAGCTTCTTCCGACACACAAGATGAGACCACAACGTCTCACTAGGTCAGTCTCTCAGGAACTTATCCCAGTTCCGTCTTACAAAAATAATTTTGGTAAGAGATCCTTTTTCTATACTTACACCAAAATTTGGAATGACATTCCCTATCATATTCGAACATTATCTTCTAACATACTTTTTAAAAAAACATATAAACTATTTCTCCGGGATAGTCATACTTGCACACACTAATTTGTTTATAGATTTGTCTTCATTGTTCAGTCTATTGCTATGTCTTGTAAAAATGTACTGAGCTTGTTCATTGTTTTATGTTGCTGCAGAACAGGAACCTGCTGTAAACCAGTTGCTTAAACTGAGCCAGGCCCGTTTGACGGTGACTTAACTGTTACTTTTAACTTTTCCTGTATAATAAATGAAATGAAATGAAAGTTTATAAAAACCTCTGCTTCTGCAATGATATCAGTTAAAAAACAATATATCAGTGAGAGTCAAGGAGCTACAATGACAATATGTCCAGGTATAGTGTACTGTATATTCAATTCAATGTCCAGTTCTATAAGCTTTGCACTTTGCAAGTAGGTAACCTACACAGTAATAGGTTACAGTATAGTATACAGTAATGACATGATTTACATAAACTTTGTTTTGAGAGTTATGGAATTGGAGGCCAGCCATGCCCCTCATGAATTCATATACATAGATGAGGCAGGATTCAATCTGGCCAAATGGCGTCAACCTGGACAAAATGTAATGTGAAGGTGGAAGGTTTATGACCATCAGCCACATGACCAGATGTCCCTCCTTGAAGCCATGGATGCTGGCTCCAAGGGTGGATCCGACATACCAAGCAGTTTTATCCCAGGTGCATCACCTTGGATGATATCAGATGTGATCTTGATGAAAACATGTGGCCTAACCCTAAAGATCGCAGAGATTAGATACAGTAATTTTGTGGGGGGTTTTGTGGGTGTGTTTTTTTGTTCAGAATGCTCTTGTGTGTTTCATGGATATTTTGTTCACTGTAAGCAATACTGTAAAACTTTTTCTGTTCTATCAAACCGTGTTTCTACTGTACCTCCTGTAGTAAACAGTAAAGGAATAAAAAATGATTTGCTTTTTACTGGAATGCTTATGAATGTGAACAGTACTGTACATGTGGACATACAGTTCCCAACCAAGAAATTTAGTGTAAAAACGGTGGATTGCATATTTTGCATGCAAATACCTGTAAAACTGAAACATAAAAGTCTATGCAGTTTTAGTAATGTCAACAATAGCCAGGATTTTGAAACCTGGTGTACTTTGATTGACTGCATGTACCTTGTGAAGTGAAAACAAGTGTTATTCTTTGACAGAAAAAATTCATTTTGAGTCAGATTTCCAGTGTTTTGGTAAAGTTAGTGTGTGCAGAGAAACATGTGTTCTGTTTTGAAATGAAGAGTTAGTATATATTTAACTAAATGTGTTTTTGAGAAGACAATTAACCATTTGGCCAATTGTGTTTTGTAGGTGTGAGTCTGTGTTAAGAGTTTAGAAAAAGTATCTGAAGTATGGGTAAGCGCTTGTTAGCGATTGAAAAAAACTGTAATATGCCTGCATAGAAGTCATAGTATGATTTTGCCTTTCAGATTAATCTCTTTTACTGGTATTCTCCTTTGTCATCAGTTATTCAATTATTATCAAAATAAAAATGAATAGGCAACAATAATTTTAGGATTTTACATTAATGACACTTACAATTATATATAGGCTACATATTAGTATACATATACTACACATGCTAAACTTAAGCAAGTCCACATTGTTCTTAAGGAGGCATCATCCCCCATCCTAACCCCATATACATATACATAATACATATACATATACATATATATACCTACATACATATACAAATATATACACACACATATATATATATATATATATATACATATACACACACACACACACACACACATATATATATATATATATATATATATATATATATATATATATATATATATATATATATATACACACACACACACACACACACACACATATATATATATACAGTGAGGAAAATAAGTATTTGAACACCCTGCTATTTTGCAAGTTCTCCCACTTAGAAATCATGGAGGGGGCTGAAATTGTCATCGTAGGTGCATGTCCACTGTGAGAGACATAATCTAAAAAAAAAAAAAATCCAAAAATCACAATATATGATTTTTAAACTATTTATTTGTATGATACAGCTGCAAATAAGTATTTGAACACCTGTCTATCAGCTAGAATTCTGACCCTCAAAGACCTGTTAGTCTGCCTTTAAAATGTCCACCTCCACTCCATTTATTATCCTAAATTAGATGCACCTGTTTGAGGTCGTTAGCTGCATAAAGACACCTGTCCACCCCATACAATCAGTAAGAATCCAACTACTAACATGGCCAAGACCAAAGAGCTGTCCAAAGACACTAGAGACAAAATTGTACACCTCCACAAGGCTGGAAAGGGCTACGGGGAAATTGCCAAGCAGCTTGGTGAAAAAAGGTCCACTGTTGGAGCAATCATTAGAAAATGGAAGAAGCTAAACATGACTGTCAATCTCCCTCGGACTGGGGCTCCATGCAAGATCTCACCTCGTGGGGTCTCAATGATCCTAAGAAAGGTGAGAAATCAGCCCAGAACTACACGGGAGGAGCTGGTCAATGACCTGAAAAGAGCTGGGACCACCGTTTCCAAGGTTACTGTTGGTAATACACTAAGACGTCATGGTTTGAAATCACGCATGGCACGGAAGGTTCCCCTGCTTAAACCAGCACATGTCAAGGCCCGTCTTAAGTTTGCCAATGACCATTTGGATGATCCAGAGGAGTCATGGGAGAAAGTCATGTGGTCAGATGAGACCAAAATAGAACTTTTTGGTCATAATTCCACTAAACGTGTTTGGAGGAAGAAGAATGATGAGTACCATCCCAAGAACACCATCCCTACTGTGAAGCATGGGGGTGGTAGCATCATGCTTTGGGGGTGTTTTTCTGCACATGGGACTGGGCGACTGCACTGTATTAAGGAGAGGATGTATGTATTGCGAGATTTTGGGGAACAACCTCCTTCCCTCAGTTAGAGCATTGAAGATGGGTCGAGGCTGGGTCTTCCAACATGACAATGACCCGAAGCACACAGCCAGGATAACCAAGGAGTGGCTCTGTAAGAAGCATATCAAGGTTCTGGCGTGGCCTAGCCAGTCTCCAGACCTAAACCCAATAGAGAATCTTTGGAGGGAGCTCAAACTCCGTGTTTCTCAGCGACAGCCCAGAAACCTGACTGATCTAGAGAAGATCTGTGTGGAGGAGTGGGCCAAAATCCCTCCTGCAGTGTGTGCAAACCTGGTGAAAAACTACAGGAAACGTTTGACCTCTGTAATTGCAAACAAAGGCTATATACCAAATATTAACATTGATTTTCTCAGGTGTTCAAATACTTATTTGCAGCTGTATCATACAAATAAATAGTTAAAAAATCATACATTGTGATTTCTGGATTTTTTTTTTTAGATTATGTCTCTCACAGTGGACATGCACCTACGATGACAATTTCAGACCCCTCCATGATTTCTAAGTGGGAGAACTTGCAAAATAGCAGGGTGTTCAAATACTTATTTTCCTCACTGTATATATATATATATATATATATATATGTAGTGCAAAAGTGTGTTGAATGTATTATATAACCTTCAGCTAAGCATCGTATTCCCCATTTTCAAGTGATGATGTATTATATTTTAAGTGGTTTCTTGGCCTCGGAGGCTAGGAGCAGCCAAAAATAGACATAGGGCAAAACGTGCAGCTTCATCACTCTCCTCATCCGCAGTGCCCCGCACTATGACAGAACATGCATTTTTATAACGAGCTTAATACCTGCGCTATGAATAACGCCAAACCGAGCGGCAGACTCAATGCGACTCACCAGTGCTTTATTCTGGTTTCCAAATCCTAAACGTGTGTAACCTCCAGCGCTGTCATAGGTGCGGCCGCACGCATGTCGCCTATAGCCTACGTCCTGTCCCAAATCGAGATTCATTCAAATACATGCGTGATGTCACTTACCTCTGCAGCTCAAGTAAAACGCGTTGCTTTGTGGTAAGTTTTCTCTTTAAAGGCGAAAGTGCAGCATTCAGTTATTCCATCCGCGACGTGGTTGAAGGGAAACAACTAGTTAATTGTATGGGTGTGAGGCATGCGGTGCAGTACCGCAGTGAGGAGGAGGCTGGTGCTCTGCATTGGTATGGATGGAGACTGACTCAAAGTGATGCGGCGCTATGGCAACTTCCAGAAAACTCACTCGCATATACACGCGACACAATAGAACAGGGGTTTGTTACATTGTTGTTGTTTTTTTCTACTTAACAATACAGTGCTGTAATGCAGTAGATTTTTTTTTTTTTTTTAAATCAATGTTTCATTCATTTAATTTAATTAGTTTAATCCATTTGTATGAATGGTTTCATGCATAAAGTCGTGTTAATAGTCTCATATGTGAACATGTTCTGCATTTATTTTCCCCAAGGTTTTTTTTTCTTTTTTTTTCTTGAAAATCATATTTGAATGTGCGGCAACTAGTTGCCGGTGGGCAAATATGTTGTAAGCACCCCCTCAATGTCAAATATGAATAGGAGGAGAACATTTGGCATCTATCTCAAAATAACTGCTTTCAACAGATCAATCTTTATTCATAAACAAATTTATTATGTATAAAAGTCGAAGAACATTTGATGCAAACCCAAAAAAGCTATCTTTTAAGCTCTTGAACAACAAATCCATTTGTCTTAACCCTTGTATGCTGTTCGGGGTATTTTTGACCCATATTTCTAACTTTCATTCATGGGGATAACATGGATAATTTGACATGGTTTAGTGTACGATTTTTGCACATCTTTTGGAAAATGCAGTTTTAAAAGTAACAAATTATCACTTTAACCAGTAGATGGCTGCAGAGCTCCACTATTTGCTATTTGACTAACTGAAAGACATCTTTTCACAAGTTTTTCCAATTGTATTCATAATTGTAACAATAAAAGTTACTTTTTGTCAAAGTTTAAGCATTTTTTGTACTGAACAAAAAATAATCTGGTTTTCAATAATGTTATATTATGATTAGAATCAAATGAATTTTGTCAATGGACAAAATTCATCCTCAAAATCAGAAACAACACAGAACACACAAAAAAAGTCAATTCTTTAAAAATCAGTTAGTGCATTTGACAGTGCACTGTCAAAGATACTAGAAAAAGCAGTATCCTCACAACTATGTTCCTTTTTAGAAAGAAATGGAATCTGCAAGGATTTCCAGTCAGGATTTAGACCGTACCAGTACTGAGACTGCTCTCATTAGAGTTACAAATGATTTGCTCTTATCATCCCATGGTTGTATCTCTTTATTAGTGTTACTCGATCTTAGTGCTGCCATTTAATACCATTGATCACAACATTCTTTTAAATAGACTCGAAAATTATGTTGGCATTAGTGGAATAGCATTAGCATGGTTTAAATCATACTTATCTGACCATTATCAGTTTGTAGCAGTAAATGAAGAGATGTCTTATCGATCACAAGTTCAGTATGGAGTACCACAAGGCTCAGTACTAGGACCGTTACTGTTCACTCTGTACATGCTACGATGATTCTCAGCTCTGTATCTCTTCACGCCCCGACAAAACTTGCCAATTCAAAAAATGAATGGAATGCATAGCTGATATAAAAATGTGGATGACTAGTAATTACTTAATTCGGAAAAAACAGAGTTTCTAATGGTTGGACCAAAAACCTCTACACGTACTAACCTAGAATACTGTCTAACAATTGATGGCTGCTCTGTCAAATCTTCGTCGTTGGCAAATCTTTAATTTGAAAGCCATGTTTCTAGCATCTGTAAAAATGCATTCTTCCATTTTAAAAATATATCTAAATTACGACATATGCTTTCAATGAAAAATGTGGAACAGTTAGTTCATGACCTCAAGGCTAGATTATTGTAATGCTCTCATGGGTGGTTGCCCTGCACGCATGATAAACAAACTACAGCTGGTCCAAAACTCAGCAGCTAGAGTTACTAGAACCAGGAAGTATTATCATATTAGCCTGGTTCTGTCAACACTGCATTGGCTCCCTATTAAACATCGTATACATTTTAAATATTGCTGATTATTTATAAAGCACTAAATGGTTTAGCTCCCCAGTACTTGAGCGAGCTCTTAACGCATTATACTCCTTCACGTCTATTGAGATCTCAAAATTCTGGCCAGTTGAGAATACCTAGAATATCAAAATCGACTGCTGGCGGTAGATCCTTTTCCTATTTACCAGCTAAACTCTGGAACAGTCTTCCTAACATTGTCCGGGAAGCAGACGCACTCTGTCAGTTTAAATCTAGACTAAAAACACATCTCTTTAACCTGGCATACACATAGAAAATTATACATTCCTATTATTCAAATCAGTTAAATGATTATTAGGCTACATAAATTAGGTCAGCTGGAACCGGGAACACTTCCTAGAACACCAGATGGGGGAGACCGGGGATGGCTGCAACACTTTTTGCATTTCTCTCAGTTACTCAGAGACTATTTGGACTAGACCAACCAAATGTATTAAACTTGCATCTGTCTGCTAATTACCCATAACATTTAAAGATGATTACATATGACATATTGTTCACAGTATTTATTTGAATGGAAGAAGCCAGATGTTGCAACTGACCCCAACCCAGGGGACAGTTGCAACAACCCAGGGACGGTTGCAACATGTTAAAAATACCTTAAATTTCATTAATTAACTTTAGTCTTTTGTCTCAATGAGCATAGAATTCTGAAAATATTAACTGTTTTAGGACTACTATAATATTATAGTATTATTTATTTATACAATAATATTATTGTAGCCTATTATTTATTTATTTTGTCATTTATCAAATAACAGTTATTGAGTTTTGTTTATGTGTAGAATATAGGCCTACATAGATTCAGTGTGCAGGTGTTACATATGCTATTCAATCTCTCCATATTTCAGTGTCAGACAGGAATAATTGAACAACTTGTAATGCAACAAACTTTTATTAAACATGCAATTTAGGTGGTCTAACTGTGTATAACATGCAGTATGAGTGTCATCACTCTAACTTGTTTCTGATTGGAGAAAAATGACATGTTGCAACTGCCCCCGGTCTCCCCTACTCGTTACATCATAAGAAGAATGGCATCTACGCTAATGTTAGTCTTTCTGCTTATTCCGAGATTTACTGTAATTCAACTGGATCCGGGCCGTATCCAGATCAGATGGTGGACCTGTGCCTAGACACTTCCACAACGCATCCCTGAAGTGTCAGCAGAGGTTGTGTCAACTAGACTCTCTCCTGTGAAAGCCTCATCGACACGACAGCCATCGGCACTGATCCTCAACAAACCCGTCTCCATACCGGCGTGATGACTCCGATCTTAAACCAGATGGAACATGATAATATTCAGATTTTTCCAATCCAGTCTGACTTCTGCCCTGAATCATAATCATACACTTTTCGTTCGTTGGCCAGAGGAGAACTGGCCCCCCGACTAAGCCTGGGTTCTCCCAAGGATTCTTCCTCCATCCTGCCACCTAATGGAGTTTTGGTTCTTTGCCACTGTCGCCTTTCTCCACATTTGTTGCCATTGGCTTTTGGCTTGCTTAGTTGGGGACAATAAATGTAACATTTAATTTAATATTCAACAATAATATTGATCTGCCTGCATTGATACCATTATATGAGAACTGAACTGAGCAGGACGATGACATCACGGTTTTCTTCAGAGCGGCTATATATAAATATAAATATAAATAAATGAACTAAATTAATAACTTTTTTTTACAACAAAATGAAACATCACTGAACATACTTAAGCTGGACTGTGACACTATTTTCTTCTGGAAACAAACTTTGTTGCATTTTCCTGTTATCTCTGTAAAAAGCACTATATAAATAAATGTGACATTTACATTAGAAATATGGAAAGTGCCCTGAAACATCACCAGTTGAAGAGCACTTGAAAGTTAAATTATGGTCTATAGATTTTCACTTTTTGTCTTCTGATGCCACCTAGTGGCAATAAAAGCATTTTTTGAGGAAAGTTGTAGTAAACACTTTAAATCAATATCTTTTATTTTCAAAACAGCCTGCTTTTGGAGGCTATAAAAAAATAAACAGAATCTTTCAATAACAGTGGCATGCAGGGGAATGCATCTAGTCCTCATGACTTCACATATTGGACTTCGTTTGGGACTCAGTTATCCAGCTAAAGACAAACAGAAAATGAAACTGTTCTTTGAACTACAAGAAAGAACATGTTCTCCATTCTCTGATTATAAAACACAGATTTGGCAATATCACAATTTACAAGGGATTTCCCCAGAATGAAGACTTAAAATTCGTACCGTTCAGTGACAAATCACAGGCTGGGAAAGAAAACAACAAACAAAAGATTGGTTTAGGTCACTCCCACCTAGAAGTAGCAATCAGGCCCAATATACTGATGTGCAAAGGCAAAACACAGCAACTACCAATAAAAAAATAAATAATCATACTTAAGACAAGAACAAAATCAGGTTTCTTTGTCTACAATTTGTAAAGAATTCAGTTTACCTCAACTATGCTCCGATGCTGAAAATGTAACAAAATTTGCGTATAGTTCCAGAGTTGACGCAGTTACTGTGAATTGCCATTAGGTTATAGTGAAGTGGTCAATAATGAACGAGGTACTGACATAACACTTTTGAGTATTATTTTTTACATTGAGTTATTCTTATGTTGAAATATAAATGATAGAGATACAACTACCCGTACTTACACATGACCGATCAGCACAACTTTTTCATGCGTTACACAAAATACTTAAAAATAAAACACTTGAAAAGCATCTTTGAAAGCTTCATTTTTGCATTGGTGCAAAGTTAAAGGTATAGTCCATCCAAAAACGAAAATTCTGTCAGCATTTACATACCCTCGTGTTGTTTCAACCTTTTTGACTTTCTTTGTTCTGTGGAGCTTTAAAGATATTTTGAAGAACGTTGGAAGCCAAGCAGTTTCGGTTCCCATTGACTTCCATTATATACAAGTGAAAGTCAATGGGAAGTAAAACTCTTTGGTTCTCAACATTCTTCAAAGTAACTTCTTTTGTGTTCCACAGAAGGAATTAAGTCATACAGGTTTGGAAAGAGAGGAGGATGAATAAATTATGACATACATTTCTTTTTTGGGTGTCCCTTTAAGACTATAAAAAAGAAAACATACCTCGTCTTGACATTTAAAATGTGAAATCAGACAAGAATAATGAACAAAGGCAAAGACTAAAAAAAGATGTGCGATATAGCGATATAGAACAAGGTAGACAGATACTGGAAACTGAATATTTTATGCGAATGGAAAATATGAAATTTCAAAAAGTTGTTTTTGAATTTAAAATTTCTAAGCCTCTCTTAGGAAATGTTAGTAATTAAAACATTTAAGGTCCATTAAAATTTTTATTATAAGATTTTTTTTTAAACTGAGCTGAATTAACTTTCTAATATCAATTAAAAAGTTTGAAGAGATCAATGAAAATCTTAAACCGTCCATCTATACATTTCACTTATGTTTGCCTGAAAGTGATTTAAGAGAGGCATAAAATCGGATACACTTTAGACTGAAACAAACAGTTGTCACATAAATTACAGCTTAAATATTAACAAACTGAAAATGCACTAGTACCTAGAGGTCAAGATCTTCGAGTCTTACAGTTTCAAAAAGTTTGTAAAAGGTCCAATGTGCCATTTGTACCTTTTTTTTTTCGTATTTTTTTTTTTTACCAGTTGATCCTGCACAAGTGGTTCAGCGAAAGGGCTTGATACAGCAGAAGCCCAGTTTGGCTCAGAAAAGAGGTTTACAGTGAGAGGGTACCATCACAGCGTCCGCCCTCAGATGGGTGTGTTGGGTAGGTGACCGTTAGAGGCGTTCAGCATACTGTTGCTCAGTGTGATGGGAGATTTGCCGTTATGTGCCTGACCATTGTGGGACTGTCCGTTAGGAGCTTGTCCGTTCCGCTTTTCCAAACGTGGCGAATGCCCTCTGAGAGACTCTCTCTCCTGGGGCGTCGCACTTCCTCCCTTTTCGGAGTCCCTGCGAGGAGTCGTCTGTGGGACCGTCCTGCTGTGAAAAAGATGCCTGAACCTGTTAAACGTGATGGTTAGCAAGAGACTGATGCACAGAGCTAACAGAACGGACACCACCACTAGCTCCTGCAAGTAGGTCTTTTTGTTCACTTGCTGGAGGTTTCCGCCAGGCTCAATCATTTGTGAGTTTTCCTCGTTCGCCCCAGACAAGCGGGTGAAATTTCTACTTTTGCGCGTCGTGATCGCCAGCGAATCTTTGTGTGTGACAGTAGGATCCACATCTTCTGGTTTAGGCCTCGGCTCCGTCTGCTTGGGTATCATCCACCTGGGAGTGGAAATGGGGGTTTTATTTCCCGTTTCGGCAGTCGGGGTGCTCTGCGGGCGGCTCGGGGAAGCTGCTAGGATGGTGGGGTTGCTCTTCTGTTTAACATTGTAGATGGTCAGCGTTTGGGTGTAGCCGTTCTCCACAGCCTGACACAAGTATTGTCCCAGGGTGGACGGGGTCGCCACAAAACTGAGGCTGCCGTTGTCTGGCTGAATGTAGATTTTGGGCGAGAGTTGGGTGTTAGGACGCTCCCAGTGGCGTTTGGCGAGGTGTGACGCTTCCGGGCACTGCAGGTGCACTACCTCGTTTAGAGACACCGACACCACTTCACCTGGAGGACACACAGCTGAGGAGGTCAGGGGTCAAGGGTCAGCATACACACAAAACAACAATGGCAACACAGGCATGCAGTTAAACCAGTACTCTGTATGGCACTTTTACATGAGCAAGTACAAATCAGGGCTTGAAAAGAAGGTGCTTAACCTTCAGAAAAAGTTTCATGTCAAAAGGTCAAATTAAATATACAATTAAATATCTATAATATAATTAAATATATTATATATTTTGATTTGCTTTATTTAACTTTACATTTTTGCAACCCTGTTAGCTACATGTGGTACATAACTAAATAGTTTAAAACCATAATTTTTGTGAATATTTTCAAGAATTTCTATTACAAAAACACAAAAATTACAATTCAATTTAAATGTATTTACAAGGTTACAAATGGGTTTCCCCAGGTTTGATCACCCCAAATTTAAGACTTTTTTAAGACCTTTTTAAGACCACTTTAATGAAAATTAAGACCTACATCACACCCATTATGCAGTCGTAAAACACCAGATCAAATCCCAATAATGACTATTACTAACAAATGTTTTAATCAAAAATACATTTATTATTAAAAAAAACTCATTCAACAACACACTGCAAAGTGATGTTTTTGGTAAATATCAAACATTCATAACAATAAACAGATAAACTAACTTTACAAATCGTCTTAGTAAAGTTTCTCAGCATTCAAATTGCTTCAACCATTGCTTCAGAGGGGTAGACAGGTAAGAGAGATATAGATAGTAGGGGTGTAATCAGAGCCGGCCCGTCCATTAGGCGACATAGGCGGTCGCCTAGGGCCCCGCCTTGCCAGAGGGGGCCCCTGTATCTAACAAATACTATATTTTATTAATCGTTAATTAAGTATGATATTGAGAATTCACTCGGGTGCGTGCACCTCGACTTTCGCAGTCAGAGAAGGCCGACGCATTGCATGGACCTGACTAATCATGATACAGTTCACAGAGACGGTGAGTATCTAATAAATTACCCAGACCTACAACATACATAAAAAGGATAGCTCTGTATAGTTCAAACATGACAAATTTCCGAAAAAGATAATAAATACATAACAATAGAACGAATAAAATACGAAAACATAAGAAATATACACAGTAGCTCGTCACATGCTAATTTGCATAATACCGCCCGAGATATAGTGGGAGACCTCGAGTACCGTAATTATCACAGTATTCACACTCACGGATTCCACCACACTTCTCTCCAAAATGCTCACGTTTTAGAAACAAGAGATTTTTTTTTTTTTTTTTGTGGTGCTCTTGCCCTTTAGTAATGCTTAATTTCTTAGGCCTATATGAGGCATTTTGCATGACAGAAAATGTGCTGTCAAAAATAAAATACCAAATATTATAATCTCTATGGTAATATCGACTTCACATATTTGGATTGCCTCTTGTCTGTCATAACGTCACGAAGTCTCGTCAGAGTCGTAGTCATACAGCAATGCTATTTTTAGTTAATTGAAATAATAATATGTTAAACTGTGGTAGAAATGGCATCCAAACACCATCTTTCTGGAGCTGAAAAAAGGAAGAGGAGAATGGTTGAGGAATAAAGACAAGCTCAAAGTAAAGGTGTGTTCTTCTGACTTCTATAAATAGTGCGTTATTTATTGCTGTATTATTAGTTTTACTAATAAATGTAACAATGCCCATGATCGCAGACAGACAGACAGACATGGAAAAATTGGGCCACATTCAGCGTGTTAAGAATTATCTACCCATGCATTTTGTATAGATTTTAATCCTCTGATGAAGTTATCGTAGTTTTTTTTAATTAAGGTGGACCATCTCAGACCTCAAAATGGCCGTTTTACCCCTTTTGATAGGCTATTTATGCAATTAATTTATATTAACTGTCTCTTTTTCTGCAATTTCTCAACTGAGAATAATGGTCATTAATAATCACTATTATAATTTTGAGCAAAATAATTGTGATTATCAGTTCCATTATTATCATGCAGTCCTAACCCACCCCATCCATTCTCCCTTCCCGCTAAAAACAGGTTTCTCCCTCTTTCCAAATTAATATTTAAACATTTCTAAATAATACAAAACATTTTTATTATTGTGATCATCAGTAAAAAGTTAAAATGTAGTAGCCTACTGCATTTCTAGTCATTATGCATAATTACTACTGCATTTACAAAAATACCTTTAATTTATGCTTTATTAATATGCTTTATTTTTTATGTGTGCTTTCTGTCTTTTATGTACTAGGCTAGGGCTATGCTAAAAATCTCTTAGTTTCTTAGTGTTTTTTCATATGTACGTTGAATGTTACACTTTTATAAACGTATATATTGAGCAATCTATAGCCTAATTCTTTTAATATATATATATATATATATATATATATATATATATATATATATTATAATTTATGTACAATTCATACATTTTATTTCATTTATTTGAGTTTCATGTAAATATTTTTTTCATTTTTGAATGCTACACTTAATACACATTTACAAACTTAAAGTCCACATGAATTCAAAATTGACCATATTTACTTTGTTTGCCTAAATTGATCGTTTTGTGGTGAACAATTCATCCATCCAAGTCAATCCACACCAAAAAATTTTTTGGCTTCGTAATCTTTAATCAAAATCTGAAAATGCTCCTCCCCTCTGCATTGGAGGACCTTCCCTGATGACGTATGTTTGACGGCTTGGTTTGGGCAAACGCTTAACCACTCCCCTCAAACCGTTAGTCTGTAATGAGCGAGAGATGGAGAGGAGGAGCGCTAGAGTAAAACCCTGCCCTCTGTTCAATATTCCTTTTCACTGGGAAATACGTCACAGCACTGGAGAAAAGTCGTTTGCAACTTCCGGTTCACGCGGACTTTAAATATTGAAATTGTCGTATCATGTGCTTTCTCTTCCTTCATGAAATTGTTATGAGAGTTTTTTTACTCCAGTGGGGCCAATTTTCATGATCTTGCCTAGGGCCCCACAACCCCACAGGCCGGCACTGGGTGTAACGGTTCACAAAATTCACGGTTCGGTTCAATACGATACACTTGTGTCACGGTTTGGTACGTTTTCGATACAGCAAAAAGAAATAAATGCCAGATAATTTTTTATTTATTATTATTTATTTATTTTTATTAAAACTAACACACTTTGACCAATGATGGAGCTATAATAGACTCTTCTTAGGAGCATAAACAAAACAGCACCTTGGAAAAAAATGAAATGTAACCTAATATTGTAGTAGTTATAAACAAAGGTCTATTTTTAGTTCAGATTAAAATATGAGGGCAGCAATTGTATTCATAATGTCAAAATAAAACCAACATAATGTTACTTGAAAGCATTATAGCCTACTATTCCTGCCAAACTTCCATGGTTGCAGTTAGTGTTACTACAGTAAATCCATGGTAAATGTTGCTGATCTGTGGACACTGGATAGTTCATTCATGGCACAATGTTTCTTCCTGGCTTCCACGCGCTGTTTGATCCGTTAATAACGGAGAAATGAGAATGTTTCTCACTAGATCTCGCAGCGATGTTATTACTTCTGTGGCGAATTCAAATGATTTATTTACTGGATCTCTTATTACCGCTGCTGTGTAACAGTGTCGCTTGATCAAGATCGCTCGCGCTGCACTGGTCCAAACTGATAAGCGGTCCTTCAACCACACAATAACGAGAAGTCCAGTTTCGTTCCGCTTGCATTACGTTTGCACATTTGATGTTGGACAATGTTGTGGTCGCGCCGGCGTCTCTTACATTATGAGCGCGCTTGCCACGCGCAACGCGCCTACATTTGAAAGAATGAAATTTTGGTCGGCAGGAAAAATGGTCCAACGAACCGTTCGGTTTGAAAATGCGTACACCGAACCGAACGACACTTCCCCATGATGTCTCTCCTCTCGACTGATTGATTAGAATGTTGTTCCATTGCCGCCGGCGCGAAAACCCAAACTATTGTTTGAGACGTTCTCTGACGTTACACTAAACCCTGTTGAATTTTTTTTAATGAATAGGCTAGTATAATGAAATTTAAGACCTTCATTAAAAAAATTAAGACTTGGACAACGGAATTTAAGACTTTTTAAGGCCTTAATTTAGGAACATGACATTTAAGACCTTTTTAAGACTTTTAAGACCCCGCGGCTATGTAATGCTAAATTAGGTTACATATTTATTATTAACAGTTACATGGAAATACTACAATACTACAATTTGTGAGAAATTAAAATTAAATAGCTTTCATGCCAAATGATGTTACTTCCTTGATGTCACACGTTTATGATTTTTTTTTTTTCTTAATAGAGGAAAAATCATGTGGTAACAGGGTTATGTAAAACGCTAAATTGTTTTTTTCCCCTTAAAAGAAATAAATATTTCAATATTGTGCCAAGACTTTGACATTGTTGTATGATATTATTGTTAGTTTTTGAATGCAGCAATTTCATGGAAAATGCCATAAATAGTAAAGAACACACTCAAAGATCTAAGTAAAAATGAGACAAACAAGAATATTTGTTCCACATTTGCAACTGCAATAAATTAAATTGAGATTCAATTATGAGTAAATTAATGGTACACAATTAAAAAGGATAGAATTTGGGACTCTTGGAATAAAAAAACAGCATTTATACACTGATATCTAAACATTATGAAGATGTACACATTAACTGTACTCACTTGAAAGGGTTCGGGGCTGGCCAGAGCGTGACCTGGGGATCACATTTTTACACTGCTCTGACACGTTACCCTCATCTACATCCTGGGCACTGTGAAAAGCAGTGAAAGGAGAGATTAAAAACAAAGGACAGGGATATGCTTGAGTAACCTAATCAATGTGTATGCTGAAATCTGCAATAAAAGCGCATTAAACCAACTACATATTTAATTAGGGAGTATTTGTTAGGTTTGAATACACTTGGCTGTAATGATACTTACAGCCTGTCCTGACTAGTTATGTCTGTGCAGACTCTCATCACAGGGTCCCAGCCGCAGAAGGGGTCTCTGGCTAGAATACACTCAGCACAGCTCCAGTAGTAAGAACAGTTGGACACTGGTACTGACACCACTCCTTCTGAAGAGCCTATCAGCACTGCACCCTGGGGAAGACAAACATTTACATTTAATTCTTCAGACTCTTTCTTGCACCATAAAATACATTTCTGTTCAGTAAATTTGCAGTGCCATGATTAAATAAATACTATAAAACAATGAAGCTGTGACTACGCACACTTTTGACATTTCCTTTTTCTTTCCTTCATAAAATCAATATTAAATATATGAATACATTTTAAATTTAAACACCTTTTCAAAAGTTGGCGTTAAGGAACCCTGTAAAATTAATTTAACTCATGTATGATTCAATAGGGTAACTACCAGATATTAACTTAAGTAAGATTTAATATTAAATAAAATTAACATCTATGGCATAATACAATACAAGTCAGCGAAAAGGTATATAGCATACAGCTCTCAGAAAAGCCACATGTCTAAACAGAACTGTTATCTGCCTTCTATATTTCTTACGGATGAAATGTGACTGCTGAGGTCAGTACATACAGACTCATAGACTTGTGGGTCGGTGACACAATCCATTTGAACACTTTTACACAGTGTTTGTTTAACAAACAATTCTCAGAATTAAATATCGAATAAGGACAGAAAATAAAGTCTGTCATGAGCAACTGGGCTCTAATTGGCTGAGCAGCGTGATGGGAGTGGTATAACCCAGCATGTGTGTCTTACAGCTGGGACACCAGTCACCGGATATTTAAAAGATAACAGTAGCACAACAGGGGTTATAACCAAGGAATCTGATTTAATGGCTCAAAGAGTATGATATTGTGCATGTAGTGACTTCTGTGTCGGAGGATTACATAGATTAAATACAGGCACGCACAGATGTTTGTTCCCCGAGTAAAGCTAATAAATGACACTTGAAGTGATGGGTACCTTAGAGACTGAAAGCAGGACATTTTTGACCAGCTGCGGTTGATGAAACACTTGGATCTCTTCAATGATGTGAGCTCCGTTCTCCAAGATTACAGCTTTGTGCAGGTAGCCAGACTCTACAGGGAACACGGTTAAAGTGATATTAAGATCATTTTAAAATGACTCGAAAGGGGAAAACGATTATAAGAAACAGTAATAAAGTCACAAAAAAAGAAAAAAGAAAACAATATATGCATTTCGTTGATGTCTGGGAAAATATGTGTTGTTCTACAGTCTAATACGAAAATCCAACCAAAGCATTGAATTGTAGGAATACTCCTATTACTACTGTCCTTAGTTATTTTTACTCTCATTAAATTCTAGCACATTTTATTCTTGTCATTAATTGTTATGGTGTTTAGGAATATTATTTTTCTATATGGAATAATATCTCAAAAACAGCATTTTTTTATTATTTATATACTGTTATAACGTTTATAATATTTTTAATTAGCTTTTTCTTTTATATTTTAGTAAATGTTACTCTAAGTTTAGTAATTTAGTAATTAGAACAGAAATTAAAGGTTGCTTCAGCTTTTATTTATCTTAATCCTTTTTTGAAAAACACTGCATTATGATACTTACAATAATTTAAGCAATCAGTTAAACTACTGACAAAGAAAACCGTCTCCACTATCAGTCTAATTGTGATTTTTGATGGTGACACTGATATTGACCCGTACTTACCCGTGAGCAAGTAAAGCACAGTGTAATCTCTGCCGCGTGCTCCGCGCACTCTCTGAGCTGCGATGTTGCTGTAGCTCTTATCAGTTGACACCATTGTAAGGCCCTGACTGACCGGTGCAACACTTTTATCAGTCAGGAAGTTGTCCTTAACAAAGCGCAGAGTGTTGTCTGATGCATTATGGAGGCCACACTGCAGAGATAAACAGCAGAAATTTCAATGGTTTGATTTAAGGGAATTTTTGTTTAGTAAAATAAAATAAAACAAAATAAAATATAGTTTGGGCTCAGTAAGATTTGTAATGTTTTTGAAAGTAGTCTCTTATGCTCACCAAGGCTGCATTTATTTGATGAAAAATACAGTAAAGAACATAATATTGTGAAATACTATTACAATTTAAAATAACTGTTTCTATTTGAATATATTTTAAAATTGTATTTATTCCTGTGATGGCAAAGCTGAATTTTTAGCATCATTACTCCAGTCTTCAGTATCACATGATCCTTCAGAAACCATTCTAGTATGCTGATTTGCTGCTCAAGAAACATTTCTTATTATTATCAATGTTGAAAATAGCTGTGCTGCTGAATCTTTTTGAGGAAACTGGACATTTTGTCAGGGTTCTTTGATTGAACGTTGAAAAGAACAGCATTTATTTGAAATATAAATCTTTAGTAACATTATAAATGTTGTTACTGTCACTTTTTCTCAAATGAATGCGTCCATGCATTGGTTTCTTACTGCCCCTAAACTTCTGAACGGTGTAAACGAAATTAAAATAATAAAATAAAGGGGCCTTTCAGGGCACTCTTATGACACTAACCTCTCCAGGGTTTGCCATTGGCTCCTGTACCCGTGTGCTCCACTTCAAAGTGTCCCGATTCAGAACCTTGTAATGTCCTGTAAACACATTTTTTATGTCTTTGAGGCTGAACACACACACGGCTGAGCGACCCAAGTTTACTCGCCTAAAAAAAAAAAAAAAACACAAAAACTGAGATAAGTATTTTAAGCAAAATGGCAAATTATAAAATAAATCCTTTCAAATTTCAAATATAGGGGATTTTTTTTTTTTAACTCTGAATAATAAAGCATGTTTCCTCACCACTGAGAACTGAAAATCCCATAGAATAGGGTTTCGTCCTCAGACGCGCCCTCCGGTGGCGGAAGGCTAACAATGTCCTGTAGGAGGTTGTATGGCAGCTCCTGGGCAGCTTGACATAGTAGCTGAGCCTTGGCAAAGGTAGTCCAGCGTTTCTGAAGAGTACGCTGCCCACCCACATCACTCTAAAGAGAGATTAACACCTACTGAGAATGACATTTTCAATAAAACCCACCTCAAATTAAACTAATCTTTCATATGTGTTTGATCAATCTGTAAACGTGCTAGCTAAAACGCTATGTTATAAACATGCTCACATACACAAGAAATACATCAACCATCAACACTTACTGTGCAAACTTGGGCAATGCGAGACACTGTAAACTTCTCAATGAAGTCGTACTCTTTTCCAGTCTCACTAAAGAAGAAATAAACCTTCTCCTCACTGGGAGCATACGTGGAGCTGATGAAAGTAGGATCTGGAATTGTGTAGTGAAAAAGAAAGCAGTGTAGTTATAAAGCGAAGCAAAGTGGAATCAGTCAAATCTCTCCCTCTCTTTGCTTTTGTGACAGCATTAAAAACAAAGTTATCTTACCTTCTAACCAGCCAAGCGTATCATCCAGTTTCAGATCAACATGGCTGCCCTCGCTCAAGTGGCGTGAAATGACAGGCCGAGTTCCCCTGAAGTCTGCCACTGTTCCGGTGTACAGTTCTCCATCTGAAACAAAGAACCATTATATTGTGTACCACTGACATTATATACCACATACACATAAACATATTTATCTCACCTAAGCATTCGTAATTTCAGTCATTACCATCAAGCTAAATTTATTCTCCTTTTATGATGCTTTTTGGATAGGGGTGTTCTTCCACTTTCCTTGTGTGGAAAACAACTGCTTGGATATTCTGCCTAACATCTCTTCTTTAGTTTCAATACAGGTTTGGCAAAATAATTTTTTTTAGTTCATTCTTTTAAAATGTTGTAGCACCTTAAATTAAATAAACTTCAATTTCCATAGTTAAAGGTTCTAAGCGTGTGGTTTTATAGTGATGCCATAGAAGAAACAATTTTGGCTTCCACAATGAACCTTTCATTGAATAGTTCTTGAATGATTTTTTATTATTATGAATAACATTTTGATAATCAGAAGGGCATTTTTGTACTATAAAGAACCTTTAGTGTAATAGATGTTAAAAGTTCTTCATGGAACTATAGATGACAGTAAATAACCTTTATTTTCAACAGTATACTGTATATGCACACAACAAACAACAGAGTGTCTGCCAACTGGGGTTGATGCATGGCTTTAAACAGGATGTAGGCCTGTCCGATTGATGATGAGGTAAATGTGAAGTGAACATTCTCAGGTCATTCTCATGTCTGAAGTCACATGTCAGCCACCCAAAATAAGTAGATCAGGACTAGGATTTAAGAGCAAGAGGATTAACAGGGTGTTCACTGAGAGAAATCTGCCTCTCTCTCTCTTGTTCAATCTATTCTTCATTACGGCAAGGCCAATTTCACACCACACACATACATAACATGAAGGAGAAGCATCAGCAATAACTACAATAGTTGTGTTGTACTGACATTGACAACACTGACATTGTTTTTGCAACATAAGGGGAACTGATGCTCTATAAGGAAAATAAAGTATTTTCTGGGTTGCTACTTTAAAGGTGCAGTGTGTACATTTTAGCGGCATATAGTGGTGAGGTTGCGAATCACAACCAACAGTGGTCGACAGGAAAAGATCTGTCTGAGACAGCAGAGAGTAGCCAGTTAAGCTATGAGGTTTCTTTACAAAGATAAATGAAGAAATTATGTTTAATTAATTATTCAGTAAAACAATATGTTATTGCGAATATTATTGTTACTTGTTCATCGTGTCAGTGTTTTATTCGCTGACTTGAGCTAGCTTCTTTGCACGGAGAACAACATAGTGACAAAACGCTCTGTAGTAGTTTAGGGCTTCTGTAGAAACATGTCTGCGCAAAATGGCGACTTAACTTCTAAGGGGACACGCGGTGTATGTAGATAGAAATGCCTCACTCTAAGGTAATAAAAACATAACGGTTCATTATGTAATGTCTTTATACACCACTGAAAACATAGCTATGAATATTATATTGGATTTATGTCAACAGATCTTCCTAAATATTACACAATGCACCTTTAATTATTTCCTTTAACAACATCCATAAAATATTAAATGATTATCAGGAGTTTTAAATATGTTTAATAATTTATTTATTAATACACAATGTGACAGAATATGGAGTGCCACAGGGCTCAGTATTTGTTCCTTTACTTTTCTCCTTTTATATGATCCCCTTGGGGGACATAATCAGGAAACAAGGCATTAGTTACCACTGTTATGCAGCTGAAACTCAGCTTTATATTTCCTTCAAACCTGAGCCAAGTAGGTTGTTTTAGTTCTATCAAAGACTGGATGATTTCCTTTTCTCAATTCTGACAAAACAGAGGTATTAGTTATTGGACCAAAAACCTCTGAGAATAAGATGATAGTTTATAATATAATCGAGTTTGCTGACTATCATACAAGTCTATTGCAAAACTGCAAAAGTCTGTTTAGTCATGAAACTCTAGATGGCACAGGCAATCACATCATTTACTACACGGCACAAGCTGATTGGCTTCTGCTGATTATGCATCCAATGAGCTTGTTTGCTCAACATTTAAATAATCTCTTAGGTATGCTGTGTGAAACAAGCCAGATAACCTATGCCATCTTTATGCTCATGGCAGTGGAGGAATTCTTACCCACTGTTATGGCAGTGTTCTTCTGGTACGGGTCGTAAGGGCAACGACCTCTGCCTTCTTCAGGCTTACCACTGGGGATTGTAGCTATGGTGAATGTCTTTGAATCCTGTGGAGGTGAGCACATAAAGAATACGTGTATTAATACACTGATAAACTTGAGGAAATTAGATTAGGACAATCTGTCCACCACACTTGCTGATTCGGTTTAAATTTAATATGAAAAGACATTGACAACAGTAATAATTCACAAGCTGTGGTGCTTTCATTCAGGAGGCTTGCTATTTGTCATGCATATCTCCCCTGATACACACGCACACACACAGATCTTCTTCCTCTCACACTCATGAAAGCACAGAGTGAGGAAGAAGCACTGAGACCATTGTGTTTGCATGACAGGATTGAAGAATGCTCAATGGTATGTGAAAGACAGTCACGCAAGGTTCCATCTTAAAGGTTTATAAAACCATAAAAGCCCCAAACATGTTGTAAACTAATAAAATCTTTAACTATAAAGCAAGGAGTAATTTAACATAAACAGTGACAGCAGGATTATGCAATATCCTAATGTCATGTGACTGATGCTGAGGCTAAGGCTGTAGATTGACGCTTAACTCAATAGAGGTCAGTGCACAGACATTGATGTGACTCATATGAAAGGATACTACATAATCATGGCTCTTCAGACAGTAAAGCCAACTTTTCACATGTACATACGATGGGTGCATTTTGGCCCTTGTGACAGTCGCACAGAACTTTCAAAATGGTTGTGAAGTTACCATGGTAAAATAAATGAATAATAAATGTATGATTATATTCACACGAAACAGATGAAAAGAAAAAAAGCCTTTCTAGGGCTAATAAACGTAAACAATTATGGAACAATTATTTTATATATATTACATAATTATTTACATTTCTTAGCCCTAGAAAGCCTTTTTTTCTTTCAGACGTATCAGCGGTCATCTGTTTTGTGTTAACATTATGCTTACAAGAAGTAAACAGAGGACAAAATAAACTGTGAAAAGACGGATGCGGTCTGACTTACGATGTAGATGCAGCGGGGGCTGAAGGCAAACGTTCCACAGGCGTACATATGGGTGGAGTTCAGCTCTTGCAAAACCCTCACAAAGTTATGACAATCCATCTGAGGGTGAATGGGAGAGTTAAGTTAAAGGCCAGCTTAAGAAGACAGATATTTGCCCAGTTTAACATAAGGGTCAAAAAGGTTGGACTGTATGACACTTAAAGTGATTGGTTTCCCATACCTTCATTTTGCCTTTCATGGAACAATCATTGAGGTCTTTTTCTGGGGGAGACCAGTCCAGCTGAAATGTGAGTGTAAAAACAAGGTCAGTTTCATCACATGCTTGTTAGGAAAAAAGCTATTATTTATTTGGTGATCAGCTATAAGCAATAAGGCAAGAGAGGTCCTGCTAAATGTTTTATATAGTCACGGCTAAAGTGCCTTATTGTTTTTATAAAATGTATAAAATATTATATAAAATAAAAATCAAGGACATACATTTTAATTAAATCACTGAAGCCCCTGACAACAAAAGGTTGCTATGTAACAAATAATCATCGGCTATGGGAGCTGTTCCTTTATCTTGAAATATAAGGGAGATGGAATGCTGTATAGTAACCAATCAGCTTCCAGGGACGATCCATTTATGATATATTTATAATATATAAATGTATAATTATTTATGTTTCTATTAGTCTGATTTGTTGTGCTGACATAGTGATCCTTCAATTCTTCAGCTGGTCATGTACTAAATCAAAATCACACTGACCTTCTCCTTTATGGTCATATTGTCAGTCTGACTGAGATCAATTGAGAGAATGGCATCACGTGCTCCGACGAATAAAGTGCCCCCATCGTTGCTAAGCAACAGTGTGGTGGTGTTATAAACATCAGGGTTTGTGAAGACAGCGAGGGAACGACCTGAACTACCTGTGACACAGCAGAAAAGAGAAACAGTAATGAAAAAGCAGAAACATAAATGGAAAAATAATGAATCACAGTTTACAGTTTTACAGTAGAGTTCCAAATAATAACCACTATTTTTATTTCGATTGATGGATAAATGAAAGGGTTGTATTACCCAGAACCACAGAAGAAAAATATATGAAATTATATTTAGCAATTAACATAAAGAAAAGGTATTTTTAGGATGATTACACTATACATTTAAGATTGTGACATTAATTCCATATTCCATTAATAAGCATGTGATGGAAATATATAACAATAATCATTGTATCCTAATTACAGTAACTGTTCTGGAATAAAACTAAAATAAAATCACTGACAGCAGGGGGCAGCCAAACCTTCACAAAAATATTAAGGAAATCTAAAAGAGCTTAATTGTGGCCAAAGAAAATAAACAGCTCTCACGACATGTTTTGGTGAGAATTTGACAGCAGGTATTTTTGATGGAGAGATTATTAGTTGAATAAATCACAAATAACATGAAATGTATCAAGTGGGGATCAAATACATGTTGAGGTTTACATTTTAGAATTTGAGGTTTGTTCTATGAGCAGCAACAGTAATAGTGATTGCCTGCATACAAGATGTGAAAGACAAAATTAAAGAAATCTTGATTACTGTTTTGTTCCAGCTACTGTTTCTGAAACAGTCATGTCTGACACTAAAAAGAGTTTCTTACTTTAAATTTCATGTTAAAATTCAACATGTTGTGGAAGCACTGAAGCATGAAGTCAATCTACCCAGAGAAAAGACTAATTTCCAAGAAGCCGATTTTTGAAGCGCGAAGACAACAGCAACTTCCTGTGCTTTTTTCATGCAGTACAGACTCTGAGGTAAATACCTACCACACTTTCTCTTGACTTTTATTAGACTTGCACAGTTGCAGTGGTTTCTTTACCAGATGGATGGTTCGCCTCAAGTTTGATGTATGTGTGAATTTGTGAGAGTAAATTTGAATGTGGTTGACATTTTATCAAAGCAAAAATCTGCTATAGCAGCCGATAACTGGTTTCTGTACCGTGAACTTCCCCCCCCAAAAAAAACCACACTAGATACATCTCAGCTCAAACAGGTTCAATCTAGACTGGTGAGATGATGTGTCTGCAGACATCCACTTATCTTTCAGCCTTGCGCGACTTTATGCAACCGATCTCTTAAACACACATACACACAATATAAAGATGATAAAGCACAACACACACCTTTGTCAACAAAACAATGAGAACGAGGACCAAAAATGAAGGCTGTATGAATTATTGATTGATACAAAAATAAACAGAGTACGGTAGTGAATACTAATTTACCTGACGTACAGTCTCCATATAAGGTTTCACGCAAATTTTACACCTGTGTGAAAACAGCTTAATTATTAAAAATATTTCTTGTTTAACAAGTTTTTATGCAAAACAGCAACGCTGGCTCTCAATTTGGTTTAATTTTTAACTGTTTACATGAAACTTTGTTAATATTTAAATCAAGATTGTTATGTTGATGACGAGCCAAAATAAACACACAGCGGCTTGTGAAGAATATACAGGCCTCAGAAAAGCAATGCGCTATGTCATTCTCAAGAAAAGTAGCAAGTGGAAAACTTTAAGTGGTTTAGTAAACAATGAGTGCATGTCTAAAAATGATGTCTCAAAAGCCCATCTTATTCTGAGAGCATATCTATGGTCTTGTCTACATCTACAAAAACAGCCACATGAAATGATAAAGATAAAGATAAACAAGTAACTGTTTCTCTGTTCTCGCTCTTACAGGAAACTTGCTCGGGTCAAATTGGAACATGACAATACCTGAACTGAGAACATCAAACCACAGACTTGAACAAACACAAACTACTTTAGAAATGGTTTTTATTCCAATCCATTAATATCAATGCATTACATAAATGAATAAGTAACAAAATGTAAGATAATAATTATGCAATAATAAAAAAAAAAACTACACTAATTCTTAAACTACACTCTCCACTTTAACACTTTATTCCTGAAAGGTAACTTGATAACTTATATTTTATAGATAGAGTTCAACAAAGTATAACAAATGCGATAAATGTATTACCTCCTTTCACCTGAAAGTTCTTAAAGTTATAAAAGTATGTACCTGATACTGCACGTACTTCTATTTCAATCGTTCTTATACTACTTAATTCTTGGTTGAACAAAGGTATGCAATCTTTAAGAGCAAAAATTAAGAAAAAAATATGTCAAAACTGTGTGTATGGATCCAATAAACTCCTTTCATTCACATTCTTCCTTACATAAAGAAGGAGTGAAGTGGTGTTACGCAACTATTTCAGATCTGAAAAACTTTGGCCAATGCTTGCAGAAACACACCGCTATCTGGGCCTTCGCTGAGTCTTTGGAAAAGCGCCGACAGCAAGGATAGTGATGTCATAAAGGAAGCTCTAAGACAAAGAAAAGCTTATC